>NC_083437.1:23890827-25124795 GCF_020745735.1 Hemiscyllium ocellatum
AATCCGGTTGGAGCTTTGTTTTTCCCCTTTTTGTTACCTCTATTGATAATAATTTGGTTCAAACTATGTCTGGCGGTGGTTAAGATGTACATTTTAAATTTCTAAGTTAGGACATCCCAAAGGATGGGTGGGGTATTTATTCCCACAGTTTTTTTTATAAAAGAATTTTTTTTTTACTTCATATTGATATTCTATGGGGTGTTTATTCTTTTTAGCTTGTGCTTGCGATGCGGCTCTAGCCGGGAGAAGTGAAGGTGGTTGAGATGGTTAGATGCCTATTTATGGGCAGTTCAGGACGGGTAGTTTTCCCCTCCGGGCAGGGGGTGAGTTCCCTTACTCAGCGCTATTGGCGGTTGATATGTTGGTTTGTTTTCTGGTTTTTTGTTTTTTATTTTTAATAATTTTGTATTTTTGTTAAATGTAGTGGTTTTAGTTTATGTAGTTTTTATATTTGGTGGATCATGTGACACTAAGGCTCAGCAATTTGTGGTTCGGGTTCCTCCTCTCTGGAATTTAAAGATAATTGCAGAAGATTATGGCTAATGATTTGATTAAATGGTGTACCTGGAATATCAAGGGAAGTCACTCACCAATTAAGAGGAAGAAGGTACTCTTGAGTCTTAGAAAGGAGAAGGTGGATATTGCTTTGTTACAGGAGACACATTTGGGTGACAAGGAGCATCTGAAATTACAGCAGAATGGCTTTGACCGAGTTTATTTTTCATCATTTAATACCAGAAGTAGGGGAGTGGCTATATTGTTTAGGAAAAATCTCTCATTTAAATTGTTGGAATGTGTTAAAGACATATATGGGAGGTTTGTAATTCTTAAAGCCTTGATAAATGGGGAAGAATATGGCTTTTTAAATGTTTATTGTCCCCCAGCTCATCCTCTTAAATTCTTGGTAGATGCTTTTTCTAAACTGATAAGTCTCAAGTCTCAGCACATCATTATAGGGGGAGATTTTAACTGCCTCATGGACCCCACAGTAGACAGGTTGCCTAAAGGTCCCTCGATACCCTCAGCACAAACTAAACAGTTATTGGGTTTGTGTGGGGAATTAGGATTGGTGGACGTCTGGAGGTGTCTCCACCCTACAGGTAGGGATTTCACGTTTTTCTCCAATCCGCACAAATGTCACATGAGGATTGATGTGGTAACCCTGGATCTGGTGGCATCCTGTACGATTGGTAATATTGCCATGTCTGATCATGCTCCAGTGTACCTCATAGTTAAAATTAAGGATGTTGCAGTGGATTCAAGGTACTGGCGAATGGACCCCTTTATTCTCATGGACAGCAAGTTTGTGGAGTATTTGTCTAGGGAATTTCGGGCATTCCTAGACATCAACATAGGCTCGGTTGATAACTCATCTCTTCTCTGGGAAGCTGCCAAAGCTTATGCCAGAGGGTTAGTTATTTCATATTCCACCAGTAGGAAGCGGCAGACAGGTGAGCAGCAACGTCTCCTTGAAGCACGGTTGAAGGTAGCCGAGAAGGCCTATTTTGACAGACCCTCATTGGTCAAACTACAGAGGATTACAGCACTGCGGTCGGCACTAAATTCCGTGCTCATGCAGATGGCAAAGAAGGAGCTGGCTTTTGCAAAGCAAAGGTTATACGAGCATGGTGACAAGCCAGGCAAATACTTAGCATACCTTGCCAGAAAGAGAACTGCCCCACAAACCATTACAGCGATTAGGGAAGGGTCTGAGAACCTAACATGTGAATCTAAAAAGATTAATGTGGCATTCCAGAGATTCTACTCGAAGTTATATCAGTCTGAGAATTGTGAGGAGGGGCAGGCCGAAATAGGATCCTTTTTTAGAGATCTGAAGCTCCCGGGTGTGCCTCCCGAACAACAGTCCTTTCTCAATGCCCCATTATCAGAGCAAGAAGTGCAGGAAGCTGTGAGGCAGCTTCAGAGTGGAAAGGTGCCTGGTCCTGACGGACTTCCCAGTGAATTCTATAAGGAATTTATAAGTATACTATCAGACCCGATGCTGAATATGTTTAATGATTCATACAGTCATGTTTGTCTCCCACCATCTCTGAGAGAGGCCAATATTTCACTTATCCTTAAAAAAGGGAAGGATCCGGAAGACTGTGCTTCATACAGGCCCATCTCACTCTTAAATGTGGACTTTAAGATCCTCTCTAAGGCTCTTGCGTTAAGGCTGGAGACTGTGTTACCGTCTATTATTAAAGAGGATCAGATGGGCTTCATAAAGGGTCGCAGATCCTCCAATAACATTAGGAGACTGCTTAACATAATTCAAGCATGCTAACAGCAGTCAATACAGGGATTGGTGATTTCTTTAGATGCAGAGAAGGCATTTGACTGAGTTGAGTGGCCGTACCTTAGCTATGCTCTAGACCAGTTTGGTCTGGGCGAAGTTTTCATAAGATGGGTAAAGGTTCTCTACAGTGTACCTCTCACTGCGGTTATTACCAACGGGGTACGATCAAGTAATTCTAATATTTCTAGGGGCAGCCGGCAGGACTGTCCCTTTTCACCATTACTTTTTACCTTGATGATTGAACCGTTGGCGGAGGCCATTCGTGGGGATCTCAATATATCAGCTCCAGAAGTGGGGTCAAAATTACGTAAGGTCTCGCTGTATGCAGATGATGTTCTAATTTTCTTGACAAATCCAGCAGTTTCAATGCCTTGCCTGATACAATGCAATCACGCGTTTGGCGCTTTTTCAGGGTATAAGATTAATTTTGCTAAATCAGAGGCTATGCCTATGGGTGGTCTTACAAAAGAGTTGGCTCTTGAGAGTGACCATAGATTCCCATTTAGGTGGTCACAGGAGGGTTTTGTGTATTTGGGCATATTCTAGATTGGCTGTTCAAAGCCAATTTTACTCAATTATTTGAAAAAATTAAACAAGATCTCCAAAGATGGGAAGGACTTCCAGTCTCATGGTTGGGTCGGTTAGCGCTTATTAAGATGAATATTCTCCCTCGTTTGTTATACCCTATACGGATGCTCCCCCTGATTTTCAATAAACAAACACTCAGGAGACTAAACAGTTGGTTCAGCTCCTTTATCTGGCACCGTAAACGGTCCCTCATTAAATTAGCCAAACTGCAGTTGCCTCACAGATTGGGGGGAGTAGACCTTCCGGACATTAAAAATTACCAATTAAGCTCGCTTTTGACCTACGTAAGTGATTGGGTTTGTGGGGACCCTCTTTCAATATGGCTAGATATCGAAGTCTCCCAGGCAAGGTGCCCCCTTACCAGTTTGCTGTTTTTGGACAAGGTGAGGACAGTTAGGGAATATTGCCATAACCCAATAGTCATCAATACTGTTAAAGCATGGAGGGCAATTTGGCAGAGGGAAGGTAATATTGGCAAAACATCTTTGTTTACACCTTTAGTGGGTATGCCGGGTTTTCAACCAGCTATGATAGATTCAGGATTTAAACGTTGGGCAGCTAGGGGTATATCTTGCATGGGTGATTTATTTGAGGGAGATGTAATGATGTCCTTCGATCAGTTAGGACGGAAGTACGAGTTACCTAGTAGAGACCTCTTTCGTTTTTTTCAAGTTAGGGATTTTATTCAAAAAGGACCACACTTTTGACTGATCCCTACAAATCTGACATAGAAAGAGGGGTACTAAGGGCTAAGAGTCCACCCTCTATCAGTACTCTATATCTCCAATTGGGGGGGTACCATCTCAGATGAGTCTGATCGACTCTGCAAGATGTGGGAAAGAGAGCTGGGTGTTGAAGTTTCTTCAGAGGAATGAGAGGATATTTGGGAAAATGCAAGGAAGATATCAATTTGCAATAGGACCCATGCTTTACAGTTGAAGATTCTCCACAGGGTCCACTTAGCCCCAGACCGTTTGTCAAAATTTAAACCAGGGGTATCTTCAGCATGTCCCAAGTGCCAGGTCTGTATGGGTACTCTTACCCATTATCTTTGGTCTTGTGACAGGCTTCAAATGTATTGGAGCGCTGTGATGGGTGCAATGGAGAGGGTTTTAGGTGTAGGGGTGGAGAAGGACCCTATTTCGTTCCTTTTGGGCCAACCCATTGTATTTCCTGCAGACTCGCATAAGGCAAAACTTTTCAATATTCTTACATTCTGTGCGGTTGGATATCCGAAAATCCCCAGGTCTGTCGGGTTGGCGGAAGATTGTTATGGAGCATATTCCCATGGATTTTCTCACAAATATGGTACACCACAAAACTGAGAATTTTTACAAGACATGGCAACCCTTTTTGAAATACCTGGACACAGATTTATCTGCCACACCAACAAGGGCTTTTATATAGCCGTAACGATTGTGTTTCATGAGTCCAATATCCAGGGAGGAGAAACTGTGAATGTATGAGTGTTTTGTTTGGCTGGGCTGAGTTATTGCTATTTATTTATTTGTTGTTAGGTATTTATTTAGTTAGTTAAATAGCTAGTTTAGTTTTTAAAAAAATTTTATACTTCTCTGTATATGTTTATACATTCGTATAGGAGGGTGGGTTGGGGAATTTGTTTTTATTATTTCAGTTTAGTTTTGTACTATTTTTGTACTGTTTTGAATTGCATTGTTTTGTATTTGTTGTAGTATTTAAAAATCTATTTTTGCTTAATAAAAATATATTATAAAAAAAATTATCCTGTGAGCTTCCGGGAAAAGCAGCATCAAATTGAATGGTGAACCATAAGCAAATCCAAGACATTAAAGCACTTTGCAAAGGGACTGCAAGAGAGAAGAGGATGATTACACAAAATTGAGGTTTGACTGCAGTCTGCCTCGAATGGGAGTGTGAGCCAACGGTAACTTGAGAATGTGATTGTGGTGCAGGGTGACTTCCTACATTCACAGCTCAATGAGTGGCTTGAAAAGGCCTGTGTTATAGTACCAGCAGATGGTACTACTGGGCAGTGATTGCCACGGCTGCCTCACAGTGCCAGAGACCCAAGTTCAACTCTATCTGTGGGCGACTGTCTGTGTGGACTTTGCACATTCTCCTCATATCTGTGTGGGTTTCCTCTGAGTGCTTCAGTTTCCTCCCGTAGTCCAAAGATGTGTAGCTTAGATGGATTAGCTGTGGGAAATTTCCCCACAATATCTAGGGATGTCAAGGCTGACTGTGTTAACTATGGTAAATGTGAGGTTAGAGGGTTAGGGTAGGAAGAGGGTTGGTGCAAACTCGGTGGGCTGATTGGCCTCTCTCTGCACTGTAGGAATTCTATGAAGTCAGATCCCAGAATGAAAACTGTTAAGTCCCATACTTTTAATTACTTACCATTCACTAAAACATAGTCACTCAAGACTGCAGATTTCCTTTAACAATAAAACAAAACTTAATCACTTAAAAGAAAAAAAAATGCTTTCCAAACATAGAACAAAATTTGAACAATCTTATAACACAGCAAAATAAAGCCTCATCCATTCACTATCGATGTATAGTGATCCAATTCCAGAGACATTATTGTTCTATACCGCATCTTTCAGATTGACATCACTGTTTCTTCCCAATTCTGCCTTGTGAGCTGTAAAGTTATTTTATATGAATGCTGAAGAAACTCAAAGATTACACTTGCTCGGTCTTTTAATGATTGGCCAATTTGTAACCAAACACTTCTGGTCTGGAAGTTTCACAGGCTAAACTTTTGCACTGAAGTGATTGAGCTTTCCGTGAACTGTGCTATTCTCGTTTCTAGAAGAGAAAATTATTTGCTTTTGACCTACCTAAATAACCTCCAAAGCTGTCCTAAAAGCTTTCATTTCTGTGTTTTCTAAACTAAGATCAATCCTTGATTATTCTAAACCAAAAGCAAACTTATGTTTTCTCCCTGTCATAAACACCATAGCATTAGCAAAGCATCTTCCATTAACACTCCAGGAGCCTTGTGGTCACCTGCTCTTTAGCGTGTCACAGTTCCAGAAAGACTATCTGACCATGTTATTTTTATAACCTCCACACAAAAGTAACCAGCACCATACGCCATTAGTTTGACATCCAGATGCTGAAATATGATATGATATATAATTCGTACATTTTTCATCATACCTGATAATGTAGTATAGTGAGTCTGTTAATTATGTTTTCTGCATGCAGTTTACTTGTTAAGAACAATGTAAGAAAAAGTTCAAGTTTATATTAGAGTTTAAAATGACCTGCTGAGAGATGTATTGAGAACACCAATGGTTATCATAAAAATCCAGACTGGTTGCCGTCAGCCTTGCTTTTCATTTCAGATTTATTACTTGAACTCATATTTTGTCATCTGTCACTATGGAATTATCAACCCATGTTCCTGGAGTATTAGTCTATCTCTCTGGATTACTAATCCAGTCACTATACCACTCTATCACTGTCTTCCTACAGTTCAGATTCAACCCCTGACGCTGTGTGTGTATGTGTGTGTGTGTATGTGTGTGTGTGTATGTGTTGTGTGTGTGTCTGCGTGTGTTTATGTGTCTGTGTCTGTGAACGTGTGTGAGAGAAAATCGATATATGCATTCCAGATGTCCGGACCATTGGAAACATCAAGGTAGTGGATTTCCTGCCCTTTAATTTAGAAAAAAAAGTACTTGCTAATTTACACCATTTGTTGGTATTGTTATGAAGTTGTAGGTGTGTACTGTACCTTTAAGAGAAAGTGAAAGCTGGCAAACACCTAGCAGGAACAGAGAGGGCTGGAAAATTTTAAAATGTAACGTTTGGCTGTGAAACAAGTAGCTGAGCTGTGTTACTATGTTCCCTCAACAATTTGAATTCAGCCAATCAGTTTAAATTATGCCCCAAGATACTAAAACCCATTTGAATTTGAATTTTACTGTTTTGACAACATCAAGCCAATGAGACAATCCAAAGTTTTGGGGTATAAAAATCAGGCATTTTGAGCAGTTAGCCAGAAAGACTGAGAACACTTATTGCCATACAAACTGTCTGCAGACCCGCTCTCAAAATGGTACCTTTTCATAAAAAAGATCTGTGCATCAGAAGACCAAAGAAAAGATCCAGGAAGGGACAGAAGAGGATCAACAGCTGGCTGGTTTTGAAACTTGATTTATTGTAAATTTAATCGGGGTTTTATCAGATCAGTATATTTTTGTAGACTGAGAGGTAGATAAATCGTTAAGACAAACAAGGCTTACAGTGTAGATAGTTATTGTTTAATGTTCTCTTTTGAAGTTAGAGAATAAATTGATACATTTTTTATTTAAATAGTGAAATTTGAGTAGATCTCCGTCACTCATACTTTACCAGATTACGAGGCGTGGTAGGCTCTTCTGTGTGTTTGGTTGAAATTAGCAGAAGGGTTTACCTCATGTCATGACAGTATAAACGTGAAGGTATTCATGATCATTTCTGTTGTATGACTGATTTCACAAGCTACCATTATCACAGAGTGGTCTCTGTCACTTCACCATTTGATTCATGGCTCCAAATCATTCTGATATATTTAAAGTAGGACTATGAATTCAAATGTTTTTTTTGAAAAAAATAATAGTTTTAAGTACTTCATTGAAGTATTGGCTTTTATATAAAGTTATGTAGTTGAAGGACATTAATGTTTTTTGTATTAGTGAATGTTTTTTGTATTAAAATAATGAGTACTGTAGTAGACACTTAAGCTTTATTTATTTTGTCTTTTGTGGTCCCTGAGATCTGCCCATGGGGTTTCTACGGACGTTGTAAGGACAAAAGGTGATAGTTGCAGGGATTAGGTTGGCATGAATTAGAACTAAGTTTGCATATCGGCTATCAAGAGCCAATGGGGTCGCTAGAGTGGAATAAGTTGGCATGGAAGCCAGAGAGGCCGTGGAAGATAAATAGAGGGCCATAGATTGGCATGAAGGTATAAGGGACCATGTTGAGTAGATAGAAGCATAAGTCAGGATCATGCCTAATGCTGTGGCATTTTCTGAGAAATTGTTAACGGACCCTTTGAGTTGGAGTCTGTTAATCTTGGAGTTAATGATTACCTCGAGCTGCTCCTAAAGATATTTAAAGTTCTTTTCCGGATCTTTCTGAACATCCACAGAAAGACCAGATATGTTGATTAAGTGAAGACCCTCCATGCTAATGACAAGCAAGAACTTCAGAGCTCTTTTCTTGACCAGCCATTGATGATCTGTAAATTAGAGCTGCATACATTGTTTGAAAAAATTGTAATTCAGTCAAAGTATTGCTGGATACTGTCTAATTTATTTTGAAGTTTGTGTTATCCATGATTTTGCCTTATAATCATTGTGCTGCACTCCTCGAGCTATATGTCACTGACTTTATTATCAGAGTCGAGAGTGTGGTGCTGGAAATGCACAGCAAATCAGGCAGCATCCAAGGAGCAGGAGAATCAACATTTCAGGCAAAAGTGTAAATAAAAAGTTCTACTGGACTTGGTCCCTTTATAGGTTGTGCTTTAGGAAGTACAGGCTTATTGTTGGAGATTGAAATGCTGGTAGTACAGGCTTCTACCTGTAGGTGGCAGTTGCACTAAATAAGGAGTAATGACACATGGGCTTTTACTACTTTTGTGCTAAATTGGAAAGAGAAAATGGCAGAATTGATCAAGGTCTGGACAGAAATAAAAGTTATAGAAAACCACATTTTTAATGTTTTAAAGCCTTATTTTCTTTTCATGGAGCTTTGGAACTGTGCTGCAGGGCCATCTAACTGCTGTTTTTTGTTAAATTAAATCAGCAGTCCCTTGTCTTTTTGTCTGTCATAAAGAGAGAGAGCTCGAGCATCAATATACGCTGTAGTCTTGTAACGTTAGTCTTATTTTCACGTAGCATTCTTAGATATTTATAGTTTCTTGAAAGAACCTATAATCAAAAAATAAATTAGCTCTGTCCTCTAGGTCAGTGGCCTATCTACAGATAGATGCAGCTATCTGTACTCACAGGAACTAATGCTGTTGATTATTTAAGTTATCTGATTTCAGTTGTCCAGTTGGTCTTCAATTAGTTTTCTCAATATCTACCTCAAAGATATTAAAGTCGATTTTATAAATGGCCACTCTTACTGACCATGATGTGATTTTGCCTCCATATGATATTTTACCTGATGTGGTGATACTTGTGTTATCTCCTGTTACACAAGAAACTTAGTGTGCATATTGTGGTATTGAGGAATCAAACAGACATTTATTGGAGCTAATAAACATTACATTCACAGGCACATAAGTATCTGGGCTAGCTATAAATTATGAGATTACAATGGAACATTATTTTTCCAGTAGCATGTTCAAGTCATCCCAGGTGGAATATGAGAGTCATAGAAATGTATAGCATGGAAATAGACCCTTCAGTCCAACTTATCCATGCCAACCAGATATCCTAACCTAATCTTAGTCCCATTTGTCAGCACTTGGCCCATATTCCTCTAAACCCTTCCTAGTCATATACCCATCCAGATGCTTTTTAAATGCTGTAATTGTACCCGCCTCCACCACTTCCTGTAGCAGTTCATCCCATACATGCACAACTCTCTGTGTGAAAAAAGTTGCCCTTTAGGTCCCTTTTAAATTTTTCTCCACTCAATTAAGCCTATGCCCTCTAGTTCCCCCCAGGGAAAAGGCATTATCTATTTACCTTATCCATGCCCCTCATGATTTTATAAACCTCTATAAGGTCACCTCTCAGCCTCAGATGCTCCAGGGAAAACAACACCAGCTTATTCAAATCCTCCAACCCTGGCAACATCCTTGTAAATCTTTTCTGATCCCTTTTCTGTTTCACAACATAGGAGGAACACCGGAATTACACACAATATTCCAAAAGTGGCCCAACCAATGTCCTGTATAGCTGCATCATGACCTCCCAACTTCTATACTCAATGTTCTGACCAATACTGTAACGGAAAGCATACCAAATGCCTTCTTCACTATCCTATCTACCTACAATTCTACTTTCAAGGAATTATGAACCTGGAATCCAAGGTCTCTTTGTTCAGCAACGCTCCCCAGGACTTTACCATTAAGTGTATAAGAGAGCTTTATAATCCTTAGATCACTTGCCATGATACATTGATAATATCATGAGGATGTCTCTTAAAGGTATACTGACAATGAGAGAAAAACAGCAGTGGGTTTGGAAGGCACTGTCACAGGAGCCTTGGTGAGTGTTGTGATGTATATCATAAATGGTCCACACTGCTGCCTGAATGGGATGCCAGACAAGCAGACTGCTTTGTCCTTGATTTTGAGCTTTTTGAGAATGTTGTTGAAGCTGCACTCATTCAGGGAAGTAGAGAGTTTTCTCTCGCACTCCTGACTTGCCCCTTGTAAATAGTGGGGGTCAGGAGGTGAGTTACTCATGACACAATTCCCAGCCTGTGATTTGTCTTGTAGCATTAATATGGGTGGTCTAGTGCTCATGTAAAGCAAGAAAATATTAAATATAAAATATTGTTATATTTTGATGTGGTTACAGATGGATGAAAAATGTGTTTGTGCTTAACTGCAAGTATCAAACAAAGTAGAGCAAAGCTTAGAAATTACTGTTGGCAAAATTAGAAGCTACTTAATAATTTCTTATAACATTCTTTTGCCAGCCGCAATAGAGCCACGAACCTATTTTCAAATAAATCTCATTAAAATACCAGACATCAGAAGGTGCCAAACATTTGCTGCTATTTCAGAGTACACACAGTGATTTAGGGCCAATGATTTTTTGCATTGGTTTCATTTAACATCCTTACAAAAACATGTTTGTTTTACTATAGCCACTTGCAAAAGGTGCATTCCTGAGAGGATCTGGAATGAATGTGTCGACTGGGAGATTTACAGCCCCAATAACTGGCATCTACCAGTTTTCTGCCAATGTACACATCGGTAAGTGGCCACTCAGAGCTCAATATTCACACATTGGATGCGTATTTGATAGGAAACCAGAAATATAGGTGCCTTAAATTGTGACTGCATGTGACTCTGCTTCAAGAATAATCCATTTGATTGTGACATGATACAGGAAATTCTAAAGATGCCACATATTAATGTACTCTGTTCGTTGTTGATTGTATCTGAGTCATTGTCAAGTGGAACTTTTAAAAAGTTTGATTCAACAAATTGGACCAGAGTAAAACCAGATATTATTGCGAACTGATAAAATCATGCCAATTTACTATATAGAATACAGGCCAAAGCACCATTCAATTTAACCCTGATAAAGAGATAAGCAGTTTGCCCGGAAATGTATGATACAGTCAGAATTTTCAGGGCTGTTGATGCTGTCAAAGAGGAGGCCATGTGTTGGAGTCGGTAATGTCCCTGCCTCTGAGCCAGAAGCTTTGGCTCCTAATTTCATTCCAGGACTTGATGGCCAAGGAATGTGAGTTCATAATCACAGCCAGTGTGTATCAATCTGTCAATCCTTGGAACACCCTCCACAGGAAGGTGGGAAGAGCAGGAACAATTCCAGGTCAGTCATGTGATAGAATGAATGCTGTACTGAACAGCAAGCTTGAAAAAATCTACATTGCCACAACACTGCATATCCTTGAGTTGGCACAGGTAGTTGGTGTATATCAAATTGGTGATTACAGCAGAGAGTGTGATCCCTGCTCTGGGCAGGATGAGTTTGGGACCAGTCTCCTTGACCTGCCCATGGTAGAGATCTGCTTTTGGGCAAGAAAATAACAAAGACAAAGAAGAATGCCCTTCCTGGTCACCAGAGCTTCATGTAGAAGCTAAATTACATAGGGCGCTCTCTATTGATCATAGCAAGGCAGTTAAGAGGAAGATTAATGTTTGTCTGAACCTTGGGTACAGCAGTAATATTAAAGAGGGCTGTTAAATCAAAACCCAGGAAAGAAAATAGAGGTTTTTGAGCCAAAAAAGAAGTAGACCCCCTACAGTGTGGAAGCAGGCCATTCGGCCCATGAAGTCATGCCAGGCCTACAAAGAGCAACCCGTCCAGACCCACCCTATCCCTGTATTTCCCATGGCCAATCCACTTAACCTGCACATTTTTAGACTGTGGGAGGAAACCAGAGCACCCGGAGGAAATCTACACAGAGAATGTGCAAACTTCACACAGACAGCTGCCCAAGCTGTGATCAAACTCAGGTCCCTGGTTCTGTGAGGCAGCGGTGCTAATAATTTTGTCACCATTCCACCCAAATAGGAAGATAGTTTTCCTTTAGACCACTTCCGCAGACTCATTTGCCATCCCTGAAATCTGACGATGCATGCTGGAGGTTGATGATTGACTCTCATTGACATCGGCTTAGTCAAAGGTGTCACTCCCTGAGAAAGAGTGGACTCCTACTGCACTGGGGCAGGAGCCTTTCGAGCATCTCTGGAGGAATTTGGTTAAAGGTCAACACTATGGTACTGAGTAGAGTTGGAGGGAGAGCAAGTGTTAATGTGAAGGTAGGTGCTTGTTCACCAATGGGACTTCTCAACTGGGGTAGATCAGATTCAGGGAGGGGTCTTGCATTGCAGTCGAGAAGCAGTACCGAATGATTCATGAACAAACTGGGTGACTATCCTCAACAAGCTGCCGTTGGGGGTGGGTGGGCGTGGTTTGTTCTTGTTTCCCCTCACCTGCCTCTCAGCAAGCCACAATGGAAAGTGCCTGAGTGTGGTATGACATTAAAGAATGCTAACCAACAAAACAATATAACATGACGTGATATGTTTGAATTCTCTGAGTGGGTCCTTAAAGAAGAGGCTACCAAATATTGAACATGTTGTATTTCCCAGATTTGCTGATGACTAGTATTCTTCAGTCAGTATCATTGTCACATCCTCTTCATAGGCCTTAAACCCTGTACAAAGAGAGCCTTTACCTGTCCTGTCAAAGATGCCTCCACACTTACACCTAACATATGCTTAATCATTGAACACTGTTGTTCATTTCCTATGTGGCAAAAGACTCCAACTAACTTCTTACAAATCCCTGAATCTTTTCTGACTGCCAACTGTCAGAGAAAATCAGCAAGTTATCTCATTCAAAATCCTTTGGGCTGTATCTCCCATAACATTGTTAAGCAGTCGGCTCAGTAGCAGTTTGAATAGTTTGAAATTCCCGAAATCATTTAGTTTTTTTTAATCCACTGATGTTCCTCACTTCCACTTGCAAGACCAGATGGAGGATAACATAGTTCATTCCCAGAAAATCATTACCAAACATTACTTCCTGTTAAATTATCTGGCCATGTTATCAAACACTCAGGTAGATCATGATACAACAATAGTTGTAATCTCTGAAAAGATTAGAGTACAATCAATCTGTCAAAGAGATTTATGATATGAGGAGTTGAAGTAATTGGCCAGGAAACATCAAAACAAAATCAGATGTTGTCTGACAATTTACTGGAATTCTCTGAGGACGATGGTCCTTGCTGTTAACTTGTTCTGTGTTTCAAACATTTCACTTTGTTACAATGATACGAGAGGGGCAGCTCCATGTCTAGCACTGCTGCCTCACTGCACCAGAGACCTGTGTTCAATTCCAGCCTCGAGTAACTGTGGAGTATGCATGTTCTCCCTCTGACTGCATGGGTTTTTGCCAAGAGCTCTGGTTTCCTCACACAGTCCAGAGCTATGCAGGCGAGGTGGATTGGCCATGTTAAATTACCTGTACTGTCCAGGGATGTGTAGGTTAGGTGTGTTAGCCATGGGAAAATGCAGAGTTACAAGGTAAGGAGATGGGTCTGGTTGGGTTGCTGTTTGAAGGGTAGGTGTGGATTAGTTCGGCCGAATGGCCTGTTTCCCCTCTTCTGGGATTCTAATTGTTAAAAAATTGGTGTAAGAGGATAAATGTGTGTTAAGTCTAAAGTGGATTGAGAAGTGGCTACAGGACACAAGTCTCACTGTAGAGCTGTTGTGGCACAGTGTTAGGGTCCCTACCTTTCGGCAAGTAAAGCTTCAGGTTCAAATCTTGAACATGCAGGAAATGTGTCACAACATGTCTGAACATATCAATTTCAAAATATTTTGAGGGGAGGCAGTGATGCCAATGATGCAGAGCCCCTAACCAATGTTCTGGGGCATTTGTTCGAAGCCCACCACGGCAGATGATGGAACTCATTTAAGGGGCACCTCATGGTGCTGTGGTAGTGTACCCACCTCCGAACCAGGAGATCCATGTTCACGTCCCAGCTGCTCTCGATGCAATATAATCAGTGTGTCTGATCAGATTGGTTAAGATAACCAGAAGGATGGTTGTGGGACAAACTGCAATTATGACCGTAGTCACGAGGACGGTTGTCTGAGAATGTGTCCCTACTTGACTGGGGACTACTTGGAGACAAAAATCCATATCTTTTTAACAAGTTTGTAATTGACCTGAAATTGGTATTGGGTAGATTCAATCAATTGGGAATAAGCAAACCAATCTGGGGCCCTTAAACTAATGAATGGTAAGACGTTGAGATCTACAAGAGAGTAAGAATAAAGAGGAACAATTGAACCTCTCCACTTTGACAGCTCTCCAGGGATTAGGAGATATTTCTTTGGCTTCACGTGAGGCAGCAGTGAGGAAAACTAACCATACCTTGAGACTTATAGTCACCAGGTTGCAATACATAACCTAAATGGTCAGAGTGTAATAGGATCACATTTCGAGTTTTGTGAAAGATTCTACTCTGTATTCACTACAACAAAGAAATTCAGGATCTGCTGCAGAGCACAACAAGGCAACAAACTTGAACCTTCATGTCACATGTCTGAATGATGTAAAGAGATTTCAGAACTCAGAAAGAAAAAAACCCATTGGGGTTATCCTTTCCTTGTAGCTTTGAGAATAACGGGATGTTTTTCATTGTTCTCATGTCTGATTGTTCAACTGGGAATGACAGACAAATGTTAAGAGTTATAATGTATGTAGGGAGATAAACATGGTGGGCATTGATTCATAAGCATGGGTTACCCAGAGAGGCAGCACTACTGAATGTGCTTTAGAACCTTGACTCTCAAACTGCATAATGCTTTATCACTGAGGGGTCAGTGTTCATAGTGCAAAGCATTGCCTGTGTATTGATTCATGAATTCTATTAGAACTTGTGCCATTGTCAATAAGGCTGTGTTGCACATTTCTGAGGTGACTGTCCCAGTTACATGCTTAAAGCACCCACTCAAAATCTGAACCCTGGATAGAGAGTGAAAGTAATTCAGTCCCTTTTGTTTAAGCATTCCAGGTTCTTAAGAGAACAAAGAACTTAAAGCTTCTGCTTCATGATCTAGAACAAGGGAACACTGACTGAAGAGGAAAGCTGCAAATTCCAGTGAAGATTTGACTAACTTATACAGTAATGAACATCCAGAATGGACAGCCAGGGAGGCAGACAGTATGGGAAAGTATAAAGGGGTGAATTAAATCCACTTTTTAGAGCGTGAGTGGTTAAATGAAATTTTGTTTCTGTGAATGAGAGCAAGTGCTTGAGTTAAAATGATGCGTGAGTCAGTTCCTCAGAGCTGTTTGGCTTTCAAGAGCAGGTATCAGGCAAAGACGAGGCAAATTCCTTCAAGGAAAGAGAAAATCAGAGGGTGAGTCCCTCCTCTACATTGCTTTCATTATCCCCTACCATTGAAGAACATTGATAGAGTGCTGGAGCAGACTGCCAGTCTACAGGATAGAGACAGTGCCTTATGGAATCTGGTAGACAATGCTAATGAAAGATAATTGCAGTAGACTCATAGTCTCCCGCCACAAGTTTAGATCAAGCAAGGGATGTTGTTTACATTGTGATTTCTTCCTTTGCAAATGGAAAAAGAACAAGGAACATGTTCTTCAAGCTGAGCTACTGAGCGGTTCCATTTTCATCAAAAGAAACAAAATTCAAAGTATTTTCTTATTTATATTGTAGCTAATTTGAAGTGATCTTTATCACTCATGGATTTTTCATTCTCACCAACCTAGATCACAGTGAAATGAAGAGCAAAGGACCACTTCGTCCAAGGGATAATGTGCGAGTTCTCATTTGCATCGAGTCCCTCTGCCAACGGAATACGTAAGCGTTTAAACTCATTTGAATGCACTCTGCCAGCTATTAGCTTCTGTACTGTTTTAATTCCTGGCAAGACGTCTTTTGCAAGGTGTAGAGATTGACTAACGGAATGAAGCTCATTCTCCTGAAGGTATTTAATGTCGCAGGGAAGTTAGGAGACAGGCTTCGAAGGCAGTCTATTCCAGAAAGTCAGCTGGGGCCTGTGATGGGAGGCTGAGCAAATTGGCTCTGTATTGCATGGAGTTTAAATGGATGAGAGGTGACCTCATTGAAAATTCTGAAGGGGCTTAGCAGGGCAGTCACTGGGAGGTTGTTGCCACGGCTGGAACATCTGAAACCTAGGGACACAGTCTCAGGAGAAGAGGTTGCTCATTTTTTAGAAATCCTACAGTGTGGAAAGAGGCCGTTCAGCCCATCAACCCTGTACTGACCCTCCAAAGAGCATCCCATTCATAACTCCATTTGGGGTTTTCACCACGGCTAATCCACCTAACTACATGTCCCTGGACACAATGGGTAATTTAGCATGGACAATCCACCTAACCTGCACATCCTTGGACAATGGGAGGAAACTGGTGTACTTGGAAGAAACCCACACAAACAAAGGGAGAATGTGCAAACTCCACACAGCCAGTTGGCCAAGGCTGGAATTAATCCAGCTCCCTCTGCTGTGAGGCAGCAGTGATAACCACTGAGCCACCATACTGCCCCCCCCCCCCCCCACAAAAAGTATTCCATCACATTCTTGACCTGTGCCTTATTGATGGTGGACAGACTTTGGGAATCTGGATGTGAGTGTATTAGTCACTCAGAGTGCTGTGATCTTTGAAAATCTGTACTCCAGGATGTGGATGTTTGTGGATGCTCCATTGTTGAATACATTGAAGCTGAGATGGATTTTTGATCTTTCAGGGGAAGCCAGGGACACAGGGAGTGGGTGAAAGGTGGAGTTAAGACAGTGTTGATATTGTGTGGCAGAGCAGATTTGAGGTGCCAGATAATCTACTCCTGCTCCTATTTCTTTTGGCATTGAATCATTACAAATGGTTATATTCATTTCTAGAGTTATGGATTATAAGCCTAAACCCTGAACTCAACATACACAGTTTCAGTCTATGTATTTTTAGGGACTCAAGGCTCAGTTCTTTCCCAGAATTCCCTACAATTAAACACAATTAATACACAATCACAGAAGGGATATAAAACCTGAAATAGGAAAGTTCCCTTTATCCCAGCAGGGTTTACAATATCCATAAACAAAAACAAACGAAAAAACTGCGGATGCTGGAAATCAGAAACAAAAACAGAAATTGCTGGAGAAACTCAGCAGGTCTGGCAACATCTGTGGAGACAAAGCAGAGTTAACATTTCAGGTTTAGCGACTCTTCTTCAGGATTGATTGTAGCTAGGAAAAGGTTGGTAAAATATGCTGAAGATGAGTAAGGGTGGGGAGAGTAAACAATGGGTGAAAATAGAGCCCAGAGAGAGAGTAAGCACAGTTGAACAGACCAAAAGAACAGTAAAGGTCAGCCTGCGAGAATCAATAGCTGCTCATGGGGACCATGAGTAGCTGGCAGTGAGATGGTTGTGGTAGTAGCCCATGTGATGACAAGGCCTGGTGTGTGGAGGTTGGGGTAAGAACATGGGAGAAAGTGCTCAGACCCTAAAATTATTAAATTCAATATCGAGTCCCAGAGACTGCAGCGTCCCCAAGCAGTAAATGAGGCGCTGTTCTTCCAAACTCTACTGAGCTTTGCTGGAGCAAACCTGAGACAGAGATGTTGGCCAGAGGACACGGTGGGCTGTTGAAGTAAGTGAAGTGCACACAATGTATAGTCTGTTGTATTTGCTGCTCACAACGTGGTCTGCTGTACATCGGGGAGACAGAGCGCAGACTGGGCGGCGGCTTTGCAGAACACCTACTTTCAGTCTGCAAAAAAAACTCCCTGAGCGTCCAGTTGCCTACCATTTCAGCACACACCACCTCCAAAGATGCTGCCAGACCTGCAGCATTTTCTGTTTTTATTTCAGATTTCCAGCAGTCACAGTATTTTGCTTTTGGTTAGATTTCCTTCCTTCGTAACAACTCCAGATTTTGGTACTTTGTACTCTCATTATTCCAGGTTTATTAGCCTTTACATGTTAGATCACAGACTCCCAAAAGCGTCTTTGTAGTTTGATATCTGGAAGTTTACTGATGATAAACGTGCCCAAGTATCCACTCTATCAATTCCTAAACCCCTCCCACTTTCACTCAATGCCATAACTTCAGGTCTTGTTTTAAGTTTACATTTTTAAGCAAATATATAAGACAAACAAGGGCATAAATAAGTTGTGCAGTGGAATCCTGTCATCTGGCTTTTTCACATTCACCAGCTTCAGCTTTTCAAATATTTCCCAGAGCAGATGATGGGAATTCCTAGACTTGAATAACTGACACATTCCAAAGTAACTGGCCATTGTAGACCTTATTCAACAAATAATGCAGTTTGTTTTTGTTCTAACACTATCACTGGAACAGGCCTTCCACCCACTCTGTTTGTGATGACCATGATGCTATTCTAAACTAATCCCATCTACCTGCTCATGGTCCCTGCCTGTTCATGCATGTGTCTAAACATTGCTATCATATCTGCTTCAATCCACCTCCCCTTGCAGCACATTCCAAGCACCTACAATCCTCTGTGTAAAGAAACTTGACTCACACATCTCATTTAAACTTTTCACTTCTCAAGCTAAATCTTTGCCCCCTGGTATTTGACATTTCCACCCTGGGATAGAGACCCCGACTATCCACTCCCCTCTTAATATTATATACTTCTACCAGGTCGCCCCTCAGCCTCTGAGGCTCTAGTCAAAACAATCCAAATTTGTCCAGCTTCTCCTTACATAGAGTACACTCCAATCCAGTCAAAAACCTCTTCTGCACCATCTCCAAAGCCTCCACATCCTAGAGTGTGGCCACCAGCACTGCACAAAATTCTTCCAAATATGTCCCAAACTGAAGTCTTTATATAGCTGCGATGTGACTTGTCAGCTTTTATACTCAGTGCCCTGATTGATGAACGCAAGTATTTTATATACCTTTTTTACTGCCTTATCCACTTGTGTTGCAACCTTCAGGGAGTAATGGACTTACACCCTAATGATCCCTCTATATATATCAATGCTCATAAAGGTCCTGTCATTTACTGTATACTTTTGGCTTATGTTTGACCTCCCAAAATGCATCACCTCACACTTGTCCAGATTAAATTTCATCACAATGTCCATCTTACAGAGGAGGCAGTGCTGGACAGTTTAAAACGAATAAAGGTCAATTCACCTCTGGGACCTCATCAGGTGTACCCTAGAACTCAATGGGATGCTAGGGAAGTAATTGCTGGGCCCCTTGTTGAGATATTTGTATGATTGATAGCCACAGGTGAGGTGCCAGAAGATTGGAGGTTGGCTAACATGGTGCCACTATTTAAGAAAGGAAAATCCAGGGAGCTATAGCCCGGTGAGCCTGACATAGGTGGTGGGCAAGTTGTTAGACAGAATCCTGAAGGACAGGACGTACATGTATTTGGAAAGGCAAGGACTGATTAAGGATAGTCAACATGGCTTTGTGTGTGGGGAATTGTGTCTCACTAACTTGATTGAGTTTTTTGAAGAAGTAACAAAGAGGATTGATATGGGTAGTGTGGTGGATGTGATCTATGTGGACTTCAGTAATCTGTTCAACAAGATTCCTCGTGGTGGACTGATTAGCAAGGTTAGATCTCATGGAATACAGGGAGAACTAGCCATTTGATACAGAACTGGCTCAAAGGGAGCAGACAGAAGGTGGTGGTGGAGGGTTCTTTTCAGACTGGAGACCTGTGACCAGTGGTGTGCCACAAGGATCGGTGCTGGGTCCACTGCTTTTCGTCATTTACATAAATGATTTGAATGTGAACATAGGAGGCATAGTTAGTAAGTTTGCAGATGAAACTAAAATTGGAGATGTAGCAGACTGCAAAGCAGGTTATGTCAGAGTACAATGGGATCTTGATCAGATGGCCAATGGGCTGAGAAGTGGCAGAGGGAGTTTAATTTAGATAAATGTGAGATGCTACATTTTGGAAAAGCAAATCAGGCAAGCCTTATACATTTAATGGTAAGGTCCTGGGGAGTGTTGCTGAACAAAGTGACCTTGGAATGCATAGCTTGTGGAACGTGGAGTCCCAGATAGACACGATAATGAAGGAGGCATTTGGTATCTTTGCCTTTATTGGTCAGAGCATTTAGTATAGGAGTTGGAAGGTCATGCTGTACAGGACATTGGTTAGGCTACTTTTGGAATGCTGTGTGTAATTCTGGTCTCCCTGCTATAGGAAGGATGTTGTGAAACTTGAAAGGATTCAGAAAAGATTTACAAGGATGTTGCCAGGGTTGGAGGGTTTGAGCCTTAGGGAGAGGCTGAACAGGCTGAGGTTGTTTTCCCTGGATTGTCGGGGGCTGAGGGGGTGACCTTATATGGGTCTATAAAATCATGAGAGGCAGGGAAATGATAAATAGACAAGATCTTTTCCCCAGGGTGGGGGAGTCCAAAACTAGAGGGCGTAAGTTCAAGGTGAGAGGGGAAAGATTTAAAAGGGACCTGAGGGTGGTGTATGTATGGAATGAGCTGCCAGAGGAAGTGGTGGAGGCTGGTACAATTGCAGCATTTAAAAGGCATCTGGATGGGTATATGAATAGGAAGGGTTTAGAGGTATACGGGCCAAATGCTGGCAAATGGGGCTAGATTTATTTAGGAATCTGGTCGGCATGGATAAGCTGGACCAAAGGGTCTGTTTCTGTGCTGTACATCTCTATGACTCAATGATTATGTGGCATTTCTCTGTCCAACTTCCCAATTGCTCTTTATCCTGCTGCAAACTTTGACAACCTTCCTCACTATCCACAACTCCACCAATTTTCATCTTTCTGCAAACTTACTAATTAGACCACCTAAATCTTCATCCAAATTGTTTGTGTGTGTGTGTGTATATATATATATATATATAATATATATATTGCAAACAACAGAGGTTCCCAACATTCATCCTTGTGGATAAACACTGGTTGCAGTCAGAAAAACACCCCTCCACAACTACCTTCTGTCTTCTATGACCGAGCCAATTTTGTATTCAACTTACCAATTCATCATGGATCCCATGCAGCTTAGGCTATCATAAGGGACCTTGTCAAATGAACAAAGAATGAAGAAAATTTACAGCCAGGAACAGGCCCTTTGGTCCTCCAAGCCTGAGCCGATACAGATCCACTGAAAGAACCTGTCACCCAATACCTAAGCATCTGTATCCCTCTGCTCCCCACCTACTCATACATCTGTCCAAACGCATCTTAAATGAATCTACCATGCCTACCTCTACTACATCTGCTTGCAATGTGTTCCAGGCACCTACCACCTTCTGTGTGAAGTACAAGCCCCGTGTTTCCACCTTAAACTTTTCACCTCTCACCTTGAAAGCGTGACCTCTCCTTATTGAATCCTTCATCCTGGAAAAAAGCTTATATCTATCTACCCTGTCTATACCCATCATGATTTTGTTGACCTTAATCAGGTCCCCCCTCAATCTCCTTTTTTCTAATGAAAACAATCCTAACATACTCAACCTCTTTCATAGCTAGCACCTTCACCAGGCAACCCTCTCCTAAGCATCCACATCCTTTTAATAATGTGGCGACCAGAACTGTACACAGTATTCTAAATGCAGCCAAACCAATGCCCTGTACAATTTTAACAAGATCTGCCAGCTGTTATACTTAGTACCCTGTCCAGTGAAGGCAAGTATACAAAATGCTTTAGTAAAGCCCAATATCCACTGTCCTACCCTCATCAATCATCTTCGTCACTTGCTCAAAAAAGGTCAATTAAATTTGTGAGACAAGACCTCCCCCACACAAAGCTATGTTGACTGTCCCGAATAAGTCCAGTCTTTTCCAAATGCAAGTAAACCCTGTCGTTAAGAATCTTCTCCAATATTTTCCCTGCCACTGACTCACTGGCCTATAATTTCCTGGATTGCCCCAGTTGCCCTTCTTGAAGGAAGGAACAATATTGGCTATTCTCTCCTCTTCTGGGACCTTGCCTGTGGTTAACGAGAATACAAAGATCTCTGTCATGGCCTCAACAATCTCCTCCCTTGACTCCCTTAGGATATCAGTATCCTTTCCCTAGCTACCTTCTTGCTCCTATTATACAAATAAAATGCCTTGGGATTCTCCTTAATCCTGATTGCCAAGGACATTTCATAGCCTCTTTTAGCCCTTATAATTCCTTGTTTAAGTAAATGGGGAGACTAACTTCCCTGTTGTTAAAAAGTTGAAACCTTTGTATTGTGTTCAGCCTGGAGTAACTATCTGACTATTGCTAGCTCTTCAACATCCCTCCGCATTAAAAATACAGTTAAACATACAGCCACCATGTCAAGCTGAGAGCTAAAAATCCTGCCATTTTGTTGTTGGAGCAACAAACCTACTGTGATTTCCCATCAACTCACTCAAGCCTCAGCATCACTGATCAAAGGGGATAATTGCTGCTTGTGGCTTCTCATCATTGTAAAATGGCTGCTTAATTCACCTTCATCACAAATGCTCCAAAGTGATTAATACATAGGACTTTTCAAATTATATTGTAAATGTAATGAGAAGTCATATGTCTTTCTGTTCAATCCTCATCCTTTTCTGAAGAGTCTTGGGAAACCAAACTCAATACCATACACATGCTGTTATATTTCAACGTTTAAAAGAAGCTAATCATTTATCTGAACTATCTTAACTCATCACTCACATTCTGCCAGCTTTGCCTCATGCTTTAAGTGAATGAAAAAGAGGAGTTGTGTTTATACAACATCCTTTCATCATCTTCGGACATCCCAAAGGACTGTGCTGTCCATGAGGTAGTCTTGAAGTATAATCACTGTTGTTATATGAGGAAACACAACAGCCAATTCTCTCCCAAGTTCCCAAAACAACAATGAGTTAATTACTCTTGCTTACCACATGTTTTACTTTTTAAGCTTAACACTGCACTCCTGCTGTCTGGAATATATCGTGTGCTGTTGAGTAATCCCCTCATCCTCTGCGATTGGCTGAAGATTACACATTGTGTTAGTAGGGTGATCGCGTTATGGATAGGTCCATTGAAGAACTAACAGGAAATGAAGAGTGCAAGATATATGTGATATATAGAACATAGAACATTACAGTGCAGTACAGGCCCTTCGGCCCTTGATGTTGCGCCAACTTGTGAAACCAATTAAAGCCCATCTAATCTAGACTATTCCATTATCATCCATATGTTTATCCAGCAACCATTTAACTGCCCTTAATGTTGGCGAGTCCACGTCTGTTGCAGGCAGGGTGTTGCAGGTCCTTAGTACTCTCAGAGTAAAGAACCTAACTCTGACATCTGTCCTATATCTCTTACCCCTCAATTTAAAGCTATGTCCCCTTGTGCTACCCATCACCATCCAAGGAAAAAGGCTCTCACTGTCCACCCTATCTAATCTCTGATCATCTTGTATGCCTCTATTAAGTCATCTTTTAACCTTCTCTCTAATGAAAACAGCTTGAAGCCCCTCAGCCTTTCCTCATAAGACCTTCCCTCCATACCTGGCAGCACCCTAGTAAATCTCCTCTGCACCCTTTCCAATGCTTCCACATCCTTCCTATAATGCAGCGACCAGAACCATACAAAGTGTTGCTGCACCAGAGATTTGCACTGCTGCAACATGACCTCATGGCTCCGAAACTCAATCCCTCTACCAGTAAAAGTTAACACACCTAATGCTTACTTAACAACCTTATTAACCTGGGTGGCAACTTTCAGAAAACTCCCAACAGGGTGACCTCTCCTGCTTCTAACCTCAGCTCATATTACCTCAGTAGACGAGTCCTCAAACATCCTCTCTACCACCATAATACTGTCCTTGACTAGCAATGCCACACCTTCCCTTCTTTTACCACCTTTTCTGATCTTACTGAAACATCTAAACCATGGAAGATGCAACAACCATTCCTGTCCCTGCTCTATCCATGTCTCTGAAATGGCCACAACATCAAAGTCCCATGCTGCAAGTTCACCCACCTTATTCTGGATGCTCCTGACGTTGAAGTAGACACACTTCAAACTGCC
This sequence comes from Hemiscyllium ocellatum, assembly GCF_020745735.1. Lineage (NCBI taxonomy): Eukaryota > Metazoa > Chordata > Chondrichthyes > Orectolobiformes > Hemiscylliidae > Hemiscyllium > Hemiscyllium ocellatum. Next base: position 23,914,923 of record NC_083437.1, read on the forward strand.
TTCCTGCCTGCCGCTACATTCCTGTGACCCTGAAACCTTATTCATATATTTATAACAGTTCCCAAATTCACTGCTCTCAAAATGTCAAAACGCAAGGCTATTTCTCTGAAATGAACCCTCGAATACTCGACATGTGGGCGTCCACCACAGAGTTTTCTGAATTGTTGATGTCCCCTTGATGACTCTTGCTGTTTAGCTGCAGTACAGTCTATAGTTCTCAGTTTCTTTGAAGATGTCCCAGGACAAAGGAATTTTTAAAAAAACTCTTTCTCTGAATTATGTTTGCTGACCAACCATTCATAGGATTCAAAATGACATTTGCCCTGAAAATATATCTGTTAAACAGAGAGAAACTGTGGGCAGCCTCACAAGATGCTTTTATTCAAATTGAATAGTTTCAATTCATGACTCTGTACCAAACACGACGCATGGGTCTCTATCCAAATGCTACAATAGCAGCAGTCAACCTACGCATGTTAGCCAGTATGAGATGCCTATTTTATTCTGTCTTCATAAATAGCTAACAGTAAAACTTTAGCCTGATGGTTGTTTTGACCCACAAGGAAAAATCTAAAAATCCTTCAAAAATGCCGCAGTTACCTATCGGATAATCAGGTTACAAAAATAAAGACTGTCTTTAGTTTTTTGCATTTTGTAGGGAACAATGCTGAAGCAAGTCACTTAAAATGTGAATTATCTTTTTTTTTGAATATCAAATGTTTAACATATAACTAGACAGAAATCGGACCTTTATAGTGTCTGTTGACGCTGACATTTCTTTTAAGATTAGATTATATTCCCTACAGTATGGAAACAGACCCTTTGGCCCAACAAGTCCACACTGACCCTCTGAACAGTAACCCACCCAGACCCATTCCCCTACATTTACTCCTGACTAATGCACCTAACACTGTGGGTAATTTAGCACGGCCAGTTCACCTGACCTGCAGATCTTTTGGAACGTGGGAGGAAACTAGAGGAAACCCACGCAGACACGGGGAGAATTTACAAACTCCACACAGACGTCGTCCAAGGCTGGAATCAGACCCAGATCCCTGGTGCTGTGAGGCAGCAGTGCTAACCACTGAGCCACTGTGTCGCCCATTTGTATTCCAGGTTGTAGGTGTTGCTGGCTAAGGCAGCATTTGTTGCCCATCCCTCATTGCTGTAGTGAAGGTGGCTCTGAGCTACACCCACAGTACTATTAGGAAGTGTGTTCCAGGATTGTGACAGTGCAGGACTGGCCATATAGTTCCATGGATGTAAGTTTGCTTGCTGAGCTGGAAGGTTTGTTTTCAGATGTTTCGTCGCCATACTAGGTAACATCAGTGTGCTTCTGGTGAAACAATAATGGTATGGCCAGCTTTTTATAATGTGTTTAGGTTTCCTTGGGTTGGTGCTGTCAGTTTCCTGTGGTGATGTCATTTCCTGTGGTGATACCATTTCCTGTTCTTTACCTCAGGGGATGGTAAATGGGATCCAAGTCAATGTGTTTTTTGATAGAGTTCCGGTTGGAATGCCATGCTTCTGGGAATTCTCGTCCATGGCTTGTCCTAGGATGGATGTGTTGTCTCAGTCAAAGTGGTGTCCTTCCTCATCTGTATGCAAAGATACTTGTGAGAGTGGGTCATGTCTTTTTGTGGCTAGTTGATGTAAACTATTCTTCTAACTCAGCTAGCAAACTTACATCCAGAACCTTAACCTGAGCTACAAATCTTCTTAAACTCACTAATATAGGTCTATGTCAGGGTGCGGTGTGATTTGAACAGGAACCTGCAGGGGGTGGTATGACCTTGTATCTGTTGCCCATGTCCTTCTGGGTGGTAGAGATTGCAGGTTGGGTAAGTATTGTTGAAGGTGTTTTGGTGCTTTGCTGCATTGTATCATGCCTCTGGTACACACAATGTGTCAGTAGTGGAGATACTGAATATTTATGTTGGATGTGGTGCCAATCAAGCAGGCTGTGTTGTCCTTAACAGTGTCAAGCTTCTTGAGTGCCATTGCAGTCATGCTGTCAAATGGAGTGTGACCTATCACACCTGTGCCTTGTGCAAGGACAGAGTAGGGATGTGGATCTGGGTGGGATGTTCTTCAGAGGATCTGGGTGGACTAGATGGGCCAAATGGCCTGCTTCCAGACTGTAGACATTCTATGATTCTTCTATGAGATGGTGGACAGGCACTGGGGAGTCAGGAGGTGTGTTATTTGCCTCAAAATTTGTAGTTTCTAACCTACTTTTGTGGCCACAGCATCAATATGGTTGGTACAGTTCAGTTTCTGCTCAGTGGTTGATATTGATGTTGGGGGGATTCAGTGATGGTGATGCCGCTGAGATATCAAGAGGAACAGGTTAAATTCTCTTCAAATAAAATGAAGAACTGGAGGTGTGAAACCAAAGCAGAAATTGCTGAAGAAACTCAGCAGTTCTGGCAGCATCTATGGGGAGAAAGCAGAGTTAATATTTCAAAACCAGTGACTCTGAGTTCTGAGGAAGGGTTCTCGGACTCAAGATGTTGAATCTACTTTCTCCCCAAAGATGCTGCCAGATCTGCTGAGTTTCTCTAGCAATTTCTGTTCTGGTTTCAGGTTAAATTCTCTTTGGGATATTGCCTGATACTTGCGTGGCATGAAACTTATTTGCTAGCCCAAACCTGAATGTTGCCCATATCCCAGTGCCCATGGGCATAGACCTTTTGAGTATGCAATGGAGATAATATTGTACACAGATACTTTTCTTTTTTCTCTTAAAGACGCTCTACTTTGTTACTTCTTTGCCATGTTTCTCTCCAGTCTTTAGCTCTCCCCGCATTTATGAAACTTTGAGTAACAGTGTATCTATTTCTTAAGGTCAATGGAAGTTATAATTATGTGTCTAATGATCTACTCAATTCTGTTTTTGTCTACCTTTAATTGTGTATTGAACTGTTTCCCTTCAGTTCCCTCGAAGTTATAGTTGGGCTGGAAAGCAACAGCAAAATATTCACAGTCAATGTGCACGGGCTACTTCAGTTACAGGTTAGTAGACATCAGTAACACCCGGGCTTCACAGAAGTGATTATACACGTGACAGTTTAGTGGTTCCATTCCCGCAAGCCTGGTACAAATTCACAGCAAATGGACAAAATATTCTTGATTGTTTCGTGGTGGAAGAAATTGGCTTCTTGGCTATTACGACGTAATGGGCAAGCGACTTGAGTTGTGACTCACTGGACAGTAATGCTGGTTTGATGTGAAAAGTTAAACACTGTATGCCATGAGATGTTTAAACCATGTTGTACTTTATTGTGGGGTATCATTGTGGAAACCAATGTGAACTTCTTTGCTGGATTCATTAGATCTGTGTGACTATCAATTCCAGAATCTAGGAAAGAAAGGCAAGAGATTTTACAAACCGGTACAAAGTAAGGTTTTTGAAATTGTTGCAAAACAGCACATTTCAATTGATCATAGTAGAACAATGTACTAGGGAAGCTGAACGATTTGTGGAATAAATAAGCAGAAAGAAAGATCAGAAATATTTTATTGTGTGTATATTTTTAAATTAATAAACAAGAGAGCAGTCAGCTCCTTGAACTTGAATCACAGGTCAACTAAGTCATGGCTGATTTGTACTTCAATTTGATTTGCCTGCCCATTCCTGTGATAATTTTACCTAGTCAAAATTTGGTATCTCGTTCTTGAAATTTTAAATAGCTCTATTTCTGAGGGGAGAGAATTCCAGATTTCCACTAACCTTGTCATTCCTAATTTCAATCCTTAATGTCCTAGCTCCAGTGTTAAGATTGTGCTTTCCTGTTATGCCATTAGAGGACATAGATTCTCCTTCTATGCCCTCACTACATTCTTCCGTCATGTTAGACCTATCAATTGGAGCATCCCCTCAGTCTTTTTAAAGTCTGGGGAGTAGGAGCCAGGTTTATGGAATCCAACCTCTTTATTGAACCCTCTAAGTCCTGCTGTAACTCTATTCTGCACTGCACCCCATGAAAGGCCAGTATAACTCTTTCCTGAGGTGTGGAGAAAGTGAGACCTGCACATGCCGGAGATCAGAGTCGAAAAGTGTGGCGCTGGAAAAACGCAAACTGTCATCTGAGGACCAGGAGAATCAACATTTCAGGCATAAGCCTGATGAAGAGCTTTTGCCTGAAATGTTGATTTTCCTGCTTCTCGGATGCTGCCTGACTTGCTGTGCTTTTCCAGTGCCACACTTTTCGACTCTTCCAGGGGTGTGACGGCCAAAACTGAACACTGTTTCTGATCGGTGTCTGACCAAGAAACTTCAAAAACTGATGTATAAATTTCTCCCCTTTGCATTTCAGCTCTTTTGACATAAACATAGGAAACAGGGTTAGGCCCTCATGCCTGATCCCCTTTCAGTAAGATGAGCTGTCTCATCAACATTTCTTTTGTGCCAGCTACTTATATCCTTCAACTCTCTGATATTTCAAAACCTTATGTCAAGTGATCTAGCCTCCATGACTCTCTGGGGGGAAGAGCTATAGACATTTACTGCAGTCTCAGAGATGAAATTCCTTCAATCCCTTATTTGCTAACCTATCCTCTAGTTCAAGATTCCCCATTATGGAAACATCATTTCAATATCTATTTTCTTAAGCCTTCTCAGGATTTTGTATGTTTCACTAGGATCACCCCTCTTTCTTCCAAACTCCAGTGAATAAAGGCTGAACCTATTTAGCTGTTTTCGATAAAGCAAACCCTTCATTCCAGCAACCAGCCAATATTCGATTAGATTTTGATTACTTTGTGTACCTCTGCATTAATTTTCTAATGATTTAAGGATGTGTACATCCCTTGCTTCTCCAGTTTCTAATTTCTCATCATTTTTTGAATTCAAAATGACTATTTTAACTGCACTGATTCAAAATTAAGCCCTTAAAGAATTTTCAGAAATTGGACTTTTGCTTAGCTCCACTGTGTGAATTTATTTCAGTGATGTAAGAAATTTTCTATTTAAGTTGCTGACCTAGAGAAACAGCAGTCTCACAAGATTCAAGCTGGGAAATACAAATGCATCAAATGATAAGGTAGAAGAAAGTTTGCAACAATTATGATTCTTACATTTGGAAACTGCGAAGGCAGCCAACAGAGACTGGAAAATGAGATAATTGCTCCAGATAATTGTGGCTACATTCGTGTGCCTGAATTTTCAAAGTTGTTTGAAAGGCTTTGAAGCGCTGGAAACAGTTTATGACTGCAATGGAAACTTTACCCTTCAAACACTTTGCCATGGATCCTTTAACTTCTTTTTATTCATTCATGGTGTCTCTGGCTAGGCACCATTCATTGTCCATCCCTAATTGTCCAGAGGGCAGGTAAAGGTCAGTCACATTGTGAATCTGGAGTCACATGTAGGTCCGATTAGGTAGGGATGACAGTTTCCTTCCCTAAAGGATGCTGGGGAACCAGATGGGCTTTTCCCTAACAATGAACATGGTTATCATTAGACTCTTAATTCCAAAATTTTTATTGAATTCAAATTCCATCATCTGCTGTGGTGGGATTCAAAACCCAGAACTTTCCCTGGGTCTCTAGATTAACAGTCCAGCAATAATACCACTAGGCCATCGCCGCCTCCTAAGCAGATGCTCGGCTTTGGATCTGTTATGCCTGAGGAATTTGCCAATCAAGTACCAACAAATCAAACAATGACACAATACTATTTTGAAACATGATGGTTTTAACTGAGGGCCCCTAAAATGCTGTTGGGAAAGTGCATACACGTTGTCTAGATCAGATTTCCAGATCTTGTAGCCTGTATGGTGATCGCAGTAGAATCGTAATCATCGTTGTAATTTCAACATTGACAAGTGACTTCTGTCAACCAGCTCATGTTTAGCTGGAAGCCGTTAGCTGCTGTGAAATGACTGCACCTTTTACCCTGATGGGTTTGTCCTGAAACATTGCTAATCTTGAATGCATGCAAATGAACTTTAGCACTGAATGGAATTTAACAATTATCCTCAGCAAGGTGAAGAGTGCTTAGTATTCTTCATTACTTTCTAAAGATTGCTTTCACACAATGTACTGAACAAGCATCAGTCTGCACTCAGTTTAGGGAATCCATAAAGAGTTGTGATTTTCCAGTCAGCCAGTATTGCTTTACATCACCTGTAATAGGTCCACCGAGTATTCTGAGGGGATAATGTTGCAGTCACATCAGGCTTTCTGGCAACTTTACATAATCACAAGCATTTGCTAACTTGGTTAAGGTATCCTTTGACTTTAACATACATTCTAATTACATTTTTTACCTCTAAGACTTGAAGTATTTTTTATGTGGGGATAAAAGTGCTCGGAGAGACTACAAAGGCTGCTATGATTTTCAATGTACATTTTGACCTTTGCAAAAGCGTTATGGAGGCAGCACAGATGTCAGACAAAAGCAGACTACAATAGCCACTAACAGTCTGGCGTCACGATGGATGTTTGTTTGCACATTGTAGCAGACACCAGTCTCTGTAACTTTCTATCTGGTGACTCAGTGCTCACCCAGTTCCATGCCAGTCAATAGTAGACTGATCGGCTTCTACATGCCATTGTGAATGTCAGCTAATGGGTGAAACCTAATCTACTTGATCTCTTATTCCTCCCCGATCCCAAATAAAAAGGCTTGCATGTAAGCTTATGGTAAGAACGTCGTCATGCCAGTATTCTGCCCTCTCTTGGGGCTTCTTGGACCTTTTACGAACATTTTTTAAAACACGTCAGGCAGAATCTGCCTCTTGCTTTGCAGGGTCCTGAGGGCAGAAACAGAAATGGCATCATAGATGATACACCTTGCCATGCCAGTTAGCTATTCACAGCCAAGGAGCCCCCAACAATCCTGCACCAGGGATAGACAGGAAGTGGACAGCCCCAGGGTCAAAGGTTAGGGCATGAAAAGGAGCACCCAGACAGGCATCCACTTCCATTCAACAACATTCGACATTTAAAGAGCTTTTGTACGTCAAACTATTGGTACTTCCTGCTCCAATAACTGTTCAGTCTGTCCAACCTTTTCTTTTCCTTTTTATTTTCTTTGAAGTCTGGGCCTCTTCTACTTAATGCTTCGGTAGTTGTTTGACCTCCTCTCTGTACTGCTTTAGTATAATTGCTGGCCTTTACTTCTGAAAGAATGTTCTCATTAATGATTTGTAGTTTTTTTTGCATGTGCTGTGCATCTCCACCTGTATTTGCACAAGTGCTATTTTCTCCAGCATTGCTTCAAGCTCAAAGTAATGTTTCCATAGCTGCTCCTGCTGAGCATGATTGACTTCATACACAAGTTCATCCATCTCCACTTGTAAACAGGCAATTGTTTCATATGATCAGATAAATGAAGCTTATAATTTCCCACTTTTCTTTCTTTTCCTTGTGAGCTGAGCAGTGGTATCACCTAAAGACTTCGCCTCATTTCACTACTCTCAGGATTGGATACGATTTCATTTTTAGCCTCTTCCTCTTGAACTTACTTTTTCTCTCTACAGCAGAGAGCTGAGATTCTGGCACCACTGAATCAGAAGGAAGTGAAGTGAATCATAGAATCCCTACAGTATGAAAGCCGGCCATTTGCCCCACCAAGTCCACACCAACCCTCTGAAGAGCATTCCATCCAGGCCAACCCTATCATTGTAACCCTGCATTACCCATGGCTAATCCACCTAGCCTACACACCCCTGGACACTATAGGCAATTTAGCATGACCAATCCACCTGAACATGTACATCTTTGGACTGTGGAAGGAAACCGGAGCACCTGGAGGAAACCCATGCAGATGCAGGGGAAAATGTGCAAACGCCATACTAAGGGTGGAATTAAATCCAGGTTCCTGGCGCCGTGACACCCACACTGTTCGCAATCGTGACACCCACATTATTTTACAAATATTTTTGAATAGTTTCATGTTGGGCATCTCTACTTGTCTGATTGATTCCATGGATCATGATAAGTGTTAGAATGGTAGATTCACAACTGACACTTGAGCAGTATCTGCAGTGTAGAACATCTGTGACATCAAGGCAGATTAACTGTATTTGCACTGCAGAAGTATCAATCCTGCATGGGGAATTGGGGAACTGTTCTATGCTGAAAGTTTTACTTTTTGAGTTTCATCCTGACTTCCCATGTCAGAATTCACAGGGGAAGTACATTGGTAATTCAATCTTAGACAACTGTGAAGGTGTCACCAATTTTCTGAGGACGGATAATTTGAGTTTTTGCAAACACTTTGGGAAGTGTGATAACATGAATGTTTTTCATGAGATTGAAAGTGTGAGACGTGTTCATCAGCCTTTGGCGTATCATGTAAATCATCAAATCCCAGTTTCTCGATCCCTGCATAGACACATGGGATAACAACTGGTCTTTATCGTAGCTTGAAGACATTCTGTTTGGACACATACATGGTTCTTTGTTGCTCCTGGAGCTTTTGCTGCAGTGTACTGCTTCAGCCAATGGGCTTTTCTGCCATATGCCTTGCAAATTTATTGAAGGCAAATCATTTCCTTATTGTGTGTGGACGGACATCCTGTCCTCGGGCCTTTATATCTTTGGGTATGCTATTGATTGTGCCAACCCTCAGGTTGGTATATAGGATCTGTAAGTTTTATTGACCTATGAGGATTATCTATCCCTCCGGTATCTCTGGTTGGTTTCTCTCGCAGACGTTCCTGAAAAGCTTCCACTAGGAGAAAGTGAGGACTGCAGATGCTGGAGACCAGAGTAGAAAAATGTGGTGCTGGAAAAACACAGCAGGCCAGGCAGCATCCGAGAGCAGGAGAATTGACGTTTCAGGAATCCTGAAGAAGGGCTTATGCCCGAAACATTGATTCCTCTGCTCCTCAGATGCTGCCTGGCCTGCTGTGTTTTTCCAGCACCACATTTTTCAACTCTGAAAAGCTTCCACACCAATGGAAGCTGTCACCAACTCAACAAGTGTTTGCTACCCTTATCTGAAAAATCACATAATGAGACCTTTTCTCAATTATGCACACAGTATAACATCTCAGATTCACATGTACAGTCTAGTATGCTTAATAGGACGACTACGATGTTATATGCAATATTAAGTGGCTGCCTTAATGAACAGAAACTAAGATGAAGATCTCTTACACTGGACCATCACATGTTGTGGTGTTTTGTAGCTGTCTTAAAACTTTAGTGCCTTCCTGAGATCTGTGCTTGCAGCACAGTATACACTATTACTGCTTATCTCCTGCACCAGTGTGTTTCAGTGTGCAACTTGAGGCACATGGAATCCCTACAGTGTGGAAGCAGGCCATTCAGCCCATCAAGTCCATACCAACCTTCTGAAGAGTGTCCCACCCAGACTCACCCATACCCCCTCCCCAATCCATGTAACCCTGCATTTACCATAAGTAATCCACCCAATCTACATATCCCTGGGCATCATGAGCAATTTAACATGGCCAATCCACCTAACCTGCACACCGTTAGACCTTGACTATGACATATGCACTAAGATTTCTTGTTTACCCAAGCAATCTTGCTGAGTAAAGCTTTCACTGCAAAAATATGTCAATTGCTAACAATTTTGTTAAGAGGATAGAACTTAGAGAGTGTGGGGGTAGGGGGCGGGAGAGCAAAGGAAGCATTGAGGTATTGCAGAAAGTACAGCCCAGAAAGCATCCATCCCATTGATACTATGTCTTCAACTCAAGCTGTCCATTTTGAAACTGGTTTCTGGCTTATTGCAACTTTATTATGTGCAATTTAAATATGTACCCAATTGTATAGTGGATTGTGTCTCGATTAGTTGCGGCAAAATGCACTCTTATTCTCACTTCTCTGAAAGTGGTGGAGGTGATTTTGAATAAAAACTCAATTCTGAAAATGCTGGAAATCTTAAATAAAAGTAGGAACTGCTGGAGAAACTCAATCAGAATCAAGTCAAGTCTGATACGATTCTCCTTTAGAATTGGTTTCTCTGCCCAGAGGAAGTTGAGTGAGAGCATGCTGTAAATCATGGGAAAGAACTAGCACCTCAATCCTTCTATCTCACCATCAATGCGGGCCAACCAATGTTCTCAGAATAGGTATCTGAAACTGTGACCCAGCTAATTTAGATGTCAAATTGGGCTCCTATCAGTTTAGCTTTCAGTTGGTAGAAAGCTAAAGAGAGGCCCAGGAGGGTGGCACAGTGGTTAGCACTGCTGTCTCACAGTGCCTGAGACCCGGGTTCGATTCCCGACTCAGGCGACTGACTGTGTGGAGTTTGCACATTCTCCTCGTGCCTGCGTGGGTTTCCTCTGGGTGCTCCGGTTTCCTCCCACAGTCCAAAGATGTGCGGGTCAGGTGAATTGGCCATGCTAAATTGCCCGTAGTGTTGGGTAAGGGGTAAATGTAGGGGTATGGGTGGGTTGCGCTTCGGCGGGTCGGTGTGGACTTGTTGGGCCGAAGGGCCTGTTTCCACGCTGTAAGTAATCTAATCTAATCTAAAAGGTACTTTCAGTGGCCCCATGGAATAGGATTGTTTCTTTCCTCTGAACAAAATAACCTGGGTCATTTCTGATCTGGAAACACCTGCTCCCCACAACCCCCCTTTCACCCATCCCAACATTACCAACCTGTTTCTTCACATTCTCCCTTTTACCTGGGCCTGGGCTTTGTTTGGACTGCTTGATATTGCAGTGGTTTGGTGATGGTGGGTTGTCCTGGCACACTGGCTTCTGCTCCTGGCCCTCCCCACCCTGAGGTAATGAGGTCTACCATTCCAAATGGGACTGGCCTCCCATTGACACCATTGGGCATTCTTCCAGTTGCTCACCTGAAGATTACATTGAGAGGCAAATCTTGTTCATCATCATTTTTGTTTATCTTCCCTCTGGGTGCTCCCTTCTTAGAAGTCCATTAACAATCTTTTATCATCCAAATTTGCCCGCTGTAGAGTTGGCTGCTGTACATATTGTCCAATTTGAGGTTCCAGGAGTTTACCTCAGTAATTGGAAATAGAGAGAAAAAAAACTAAACTGAGGAACTCTTGTGGTGAGTGGGTTCTGTTCTTGCATTCAGGTTCATGTTCCACTCCAAGACATGATGATTGTGGAAACCATGTTCCCACCGTGGCCAAGCAGATTGAGTGTCAGCTTATAAATTCTTTCAACTGACATCAGAGATAGTTGGTCAGGATGGGGGAGTAACTGGTCAACTGTGATGGACAAAATTGGAGCCTCTATTACCACAGTCCTTAGTTGCGAACTACAATATGTCTGGAAAAGCATACGTTGCTCAGCAACCCGGATTTGTTTGGGCTCCCGATTGGCTGGACATCTGGTATGGATCAGATCGGTACAAACAGTGTGGGTTTTGATCCCTGCTCCGACTGGGATGGATTTGGGACTAGCCTCCTTGCCCTATACTGAAGACGATAATGGTATTGTGGATCGGACATACCTCTGGGCAGAGAACTCAAGAAAACGTGACTTTAAACCTGGAAGTAAGTGGTTCTGCTGTTAGAACCACTTTGTCATGCTGTGCCCATTTGGGGGAAGATGGTCAGTTATTTAACATTTTTACATGGAATATTTCACCCGACCACAAAATCTGAAACAAGAGGCTGGTCAGTGTTAAAGAGTTGAATTCATCAGGAGCTTGTGAGGGTGACTCCATGGAGCACTGCTTAAAACCCTGAGGTTAAGCTGGAAGGCCGTGCCAGTGATATGCCATGTGGGAGATAAAGGACTCCAGAGTGAATTTACTATTGAATTGCCAGTGGCAGTGCAAGTCACCATGACCCTGTATTTTCTATGCCTTCAAGTTGTTTCTGGCAGGGACTGGAGATGTTTGCAATGTGAGCCAATTTTCCACACAGGCTGGTGACTGATGCCTTATTCTGTAAAGTTATTTATTTTTCAGTGCACCAACTCCCACTAGGAGAAGTCTCCCGGTTTTATAAGAACTCGGGAATCCAATGACTACAGCTAAGCTCCCATGTCCGATGTGAAACATGGAGGGCTTGTCATACGTTGTTGCAGAGTCGCTCTGAGAATATTGATGCAGTAATAGAAGATGAATGTCCACTTTCGGGGAATTTGTATTACAGTTTCAGGACAATTTTGGGCGTCCTTGTTATCTTAAAGAAGAAGGAAATCAGTTCCCGTGAGCCCGGGGGCAAAATTAGCACCTTTTAGAATGATCTATGAAGCAAGCTGTCTGACAGCAAGTGTGGGATTAGGATCTCAAATGTTCCTGAACCTCAATCATATCATAAAGCGAAGAATCTGTGCTAAGTTCAAACATGGCTCATTGTCCCTTCGTGTCACTTACCCAGCAAATGTTCAGTGCAAGTTATGCAACTTCCAAGGTCAGTAATGAATATATAGTTGAGGTACTAATGCAATTACTCAAGGCCTACTTGCCCCTGAGGCTGGCATAACACTGTAATGTGCTCTAACGGTACTTCTGCCCAAGTTTTCAATACCACTCGCTTTCAGTTACCTTCATTTTAATTAGAAATGTGCCTTCACTGAAGCTTGCATAGTTAACCTGTGGTTCAAATATTAATGGTTAAAGAAAACAGGCAAATTTGTTTTAGTCAGAAAAAAGGCTGCTTCCACTTGCAGATGATAGAAGCTGACCCTTACATTAGATTTATATATTTTTTTCTTCTTCTGTGTTTTCCAGGCTGGCCAATATACCTCCATATTTGTGGACAACAGTGCAGGAGCACCCATTTCTATCCAGAGTGGATCAGATTTTATGGGAATACTTGTTGGTGTATAGCAAGTCATGTCCTCTTTTGAAGAAATTAACTTTGATGCCAACTTTAACATTAGAATTCTGCTCTTTTTTAAACAATGTCAGTGATGGAATAATTCAAGTAACTATTGACATGAAGAAAGACTGGTGGGATTTTACCTTCAACAATTGCTACCTTTTGTTCCCTGCCTCATTGTTCTTTCATCAGTCTTTAAGAAATCCATATTGGTTAGAACTTCAAAAAAAATACGCAGTGCCACACTCAGTGGCAGGTTGTCATCTGCAACACTGGACTGCAAAATGCTAAAGTGATTGTACGTAACTTTCCTTCAGGCACAGCAGTAGAAAGGCTAAACAAGACATGCACATTGAAGCTGTTATTGCCTTGCTAATGGTAAAGCTCCTCACAACAACAAAAAAATTAATTTTATTGATTAAATATCATTGTAATATTGGAATGTTGATTCTACATTATTGTATGCTCAGTGATATATTATCTTGCAGCTTTATTAATGGCTCATTGCTGCCCAGCAATTTTGAGTTGTTTCAGTGGACACTGGGTTACTGCTATGACTTTTGGATTCACTAGCACGCCTACTAATTGTGCAGGAACTCTAAGCTGCACATGGGAAAGGAAGGAAGAAACCCTACATTACACACTGCAACTTGAATGCAAATGTTGTGGTTTACAATGCGAATGTCCAGATTAAAGAGGACTTGATTAATGACAAACATTGGTATTTGAAATGAGCTATGAGATGTGTAACCGTGTACAGAATTGAGAGAATGTAAGGGGTAAATTCCTCGATTTGGAAGTGGAGTTGCAAGCAAGTTTTATTCCTAGCATTTAGACTTGTGACACTCTGGTGTAATTTCAAGCATTTTTGGAGCCAGATTTTGATATAGTACATGTACTTATATAAGGTTGTGTGTTATATGTGTACCTGCTGAAACTTTGCTATGTAAATAATTGCAATGGAACACTGAGTATCCCAGAGCTGTTACCTGTGATGCTACTAGATGACACAGTACTCAAATGGAAATTTCAGTGTTAAAATACACCACTCTTGAGTGGAAGCACAATTAACAGACATAGTATTGTGGCCCCACAAATTACTTCTACTGAAAAATTTTTGTCGAAAGCAAAGTCCACATTTTTTCTTCATAATTGAAGTTACTAATATCCATACTAAAGGTTGCAATCAAATTTTACAAAACATTAAAAATGGCATAACAATTCCCCACTGAATTGTCTTTATAAAACCTTCATTAACTTCTTTGTAAACTTTGAAACCTCAAGAGCTGGGTCACTTTACCAGCCGGCTGTTTAAGCTGTTATTAGGCTTATGTTGCACATTAACACTGGTATAGACCAGGTAAATCAAATTACCTTTTCTATGCTGCAAATTCAATACACTTCTGAACATGTATAACTTGCAGTTTCATAGCATGTAATCTTGTATGTAAGCAGGGGTTGAAAGAAAAGGTACAGTCCTCTGACAATTGGAATATTTGAGAGTGTGCTTGATTTAAAAAACTTGGAAAGCTCCAACTGAATTCTGAAAGGTTTTATTGCAGACAAATGTTTTTTTAATGTAAATTAGTGATTGATATTAAGTAGCATCCTTTCAGAAATAGCTGCCATTACTTACAGTGAAATTTCATTGTCACTTGCTTCTCTGCAACTTTTATTTTATGGGATTACTCCATTGATCCATCTTTTGTACACGAGTCTACTAACTATAAAGCCGTATGACCTCTGACTCAGTGTGAGAAATCCCACAGGACATTACCAAATAATGTGTGTCAAGTGCAAAATCTCCTATTGTCACACTTACTAAGCCCGAGTCTTGCTGTTCTTCTGCTTTCAAACAGAGTTCAGTATGGATGCCAGGTTGAGTATAAAATTGGGCAAGTGTAACAGGTGGAGTGCCACAGGCATCAGTGCTGGGGCCACAATTTGTTGAGGAAAGTAAATGTTCTTTAGCCAAGTCTACGTCTGATGTACGAAGGCATGTGCTGAGGATGTCACAAAGAGTCTGCAGAGATATATAGACAGATTAAGTGTGTAGCCACAAGCTTGGCAGATGGGAAAAAAAGTGGGAAAATATGGGGTTATGCACTTTGGAAGGAAGAATATGTATGCTGGATATTTCCTAAACGGAGAAAGCTGCAGCACAGAGAGATTTGGGAATCCTCGTGCAAAAATCTCAAAAAGCGAACATGCAAGTTCAGCTGGTAATAGGGAAGGCAAATGATATGTTGACCTTTTTCTCAAAAGGAATGGAGTGTAAAAATAGGGAAGCCTTGCTAAAATAATCCAAGGCACAAATCAGGCCACAGCTCGAATACTATAAACAGTTAGGGGCTCCTTATCTAAGGAAAGATACCCTGGCATTAGAAGCAGTCCAGAGCATGTTCAGTAAACTGATCCAGGGACTGGAGGGGCTGTCTTATGTAGAGAGCTTAAGTAGGTTGGGATCTACACTCATTGGACTTTAGAAGAAAGAGAGGCAGCCTTTTTGAGATATATATAGGTTCTGGAGAGGCTAGATACATAAAGGTTGTTTCCCCTTGAAGGAGAGGCAAAGACTAGAGGGCGTCATCTCACAGTAAAGGGTTGCTCTTACAAAACAGACAGGAGGAGGCATTTCTTTTCTCAGAGGGCAGTGAATTTGTGAAATGCTTTATCACAGCGAGCTGTTGAGGCTGGCTCATTGAGTATATTCAAGGTCGTGATAGATTTTTAATCAGTAAGAGAATCAAGGTTTCTGAGGAAAAGCAGGAAAGTGGTGTTAAGGATTATCAGATCAACCATGATCTAATTGAATGGGAGAGCAAACTGGATGGCTTGAATGGCCTGCTTCTGTACTTTCGTCTTATGGCCTTTTAGGATGTAGAGCAGGTGTATGATCCAGAACTGTTCTGTTCCTGGTTTATTTAAAATCAGGACTTTATTTTCGAATGGCTGCTTCTTGTAGCTCCATTCTGTCACCCAACTCTTGACCGTGATGTAAAGTTCTGTTTTCAATGTGTTAATCCTTCCCTGACCCATGCTAAAGCCTGTTTGTGGGTTATGTATTTGAAACATCTCTCTTTGGTTGAGCCAATGAGGATTCCCAGCGATCTGCTGGGAGGAAAATGGTTCATTTATTTCCCGTAGCCAAGCTGGTGTGGCCCTTTAATGTTGGCTGGAAACAAACATGAAATGGTTTTACCACGAGGTTATATGCGATGAGCTTGGTTGTCAATTAACAAGAACAGGTTTAATTTTGGCCCTGCAATGGGAGCTGCAGTGTCAGCTCAGTGTTAAACTCTAATGCCAGTTTCATGCTGTATTTAGATGCTAGCTCCAATATCAATGTGAAAGGAGAAAGCTTTGTCAGTAGAACAGCCTTGAGCTCTCACCGCAGTTATAAATGCACCTCAAATTTCATTGTCAGCGTTGCACTGGCCATATCCCTAAGCACAGTGGCTTCAGTCTTCAGTCGTCAGATAGTCTGCCTGCAAATTCCCAGTTAGAAACACAGGTTCCATTTTGTTTTTTCCCCCGCTGGACATGAGCTGGCCTCATGCCCAGGGTCCCAGCTCTGAATGAGCCAGACTTGGAACAGCATTTAACATTTGTTCTTCAACTATGATCCAACCTTGCCCCAAGTCTCCATCTGTACAGAATATGAAGGTCGGTGAACAATTTTTCTTTTTGCTTTTCTGGACTGGTAACCGGGAATTACAAGTATTCATTATCTGATGTGTTTTTGAGACAAGGATTGGAAAGAGAAATCTTGCTGTCCGGTCTGTGTTTTCCTCAGTCTAGCAGCCTTGTCTGTGATTTGCATTAATAGGTCTAGTTCTGAGGGGGTTTTTTTTCTGTTTGTTCCCAAAGTCTCTATGTGCTTCTAAGTTCCCTTCGCTGTTTGTTCCTAAGTCTCTCTGCTGCTTTGTGTACAAGTCGACTGTGTTGTTTATATTCTGTTCTGGTGTTTGGTAAAGCATCTTCTCAATTTTCAACTTCCACCTCTGACTGCTATTATCACATAAAACCCATTTCAAGGTCTTCTTGCCCCATCTCCCAAAATGCAACTCATTCTAAAACAGCATTCATTGCTCGAAGATTTCATAACCATGCCCCACATCTTCCAAATCCAGCATTAGTCTCCCTACACACTACTCCCACATCCTGTTTCTTTCAAAGTGTTTTTGGAAAAAAAGGCACACTGAAGATTCTTACCGGATGAGGCCACAGTGTCTGTTGATCCACTAATTACACACTGTGAAATTCTGCAACCAACCCAGAAAGCTCTTACATTTTGGGAGATAAAAATAGATCGCTGTAACCCAATCTTTTGAACCAGTCTGAGACCTCAGAGCCCAAACCCTTCATTGAAGACTTCATGGGCACAGAATGCAATGTCGGAGCTAATGTTAATCAGAAACCCAAGCTTTTAAAACTCATTTTAAATCTTTTAATTTGGACAATGTAGATCTCAGCTACTGTTTAACAGTGAAAAAGCCTTTGGGTGATTCAATTATGTCACTGCGAGAGCCACAGAAAGCTGTTTGCACACTCAAATTCAATTATCCATGTTTACATATTGAATAGAAAATGAGGCTGTGGATAGCTTGCCTATATACCAAGGTTGGAATACAGGATGGGCAAATGTAATTCAGGCCCTTTTCTAAAGTTAGGCATCCCATCCTTTTAATATTTAGATATTATTTAAATGATTAGCCTGATCAGTTTGTGTTCCCAGCGGATGGGAGATATCTACCATTGGCCATATTGGATTTGGGTGGCAGCAGTGGGGCATTTTGTTTTGCATGAGGCTAGCCGTCTTGAGTTTTGTTAAAGATGTGCCTGTGGCCACTGTTTACTACTGCTGGAATTACCAACCCCTATCTGCTGAGGTACAAAGGCCATGCTGATGTCCTCCCCACCACCTGTCCCATTAGCCCATGCCATTCCTTTCTCCCTCTGTGGTAGGGACCTAAAAAAGTACCTGTCTCTGAGAATTCAGAACACTTTCAAATCCAAATCCCCAGGCGGTAAAGGATCCCGTTACGTCTTCTGGCCTGAACAATATTTATTCTTCAATCAGCATAATTCAAATAGATTATCTTGTTCTTATCAAGTTGTTGTTAGTGGGAGCTTGCTGTACAAACTGGGTGCTGGTTTCCTACATTAGAACTGTGATTCCATTTTAAAAGTACTTAATTAGCCGTAAAGTCCTTTGGAACATTCTGAGGTTGTGGAAGTTTCTACAAATGCACCTTTTAATGTAAAAGCAAGTTCTTGATTTTTATTCATCTAGATCCCAGAGCTAGTCAGTTTTATCCAGGCTACTCTGATGGCCAATATAGCTCACTTCTTTGAGGTTTCCAATATTAAGTCAGATTTAATCCGAGTCACTGAATTAGGAACACCTAGTGACAAAAGACCCCGATATCCAATTCTGCAACACTGAGGAAGCCTGACTTGCTTGGGAATCCCTGCCCGATTTACAGTGGGAGTCTGACCCACCCTAATAGGGGGAGATTTAAAGTAATTGTGTGTAGTTATTTTACAAACCTATGACAATTTAGGATGGGGAGGAGTCAAACTGGTTTGAGAGCAGGGAGCAAAGATTTCTCTGTGACACAGGCTAATAATTGAAACCCACCACAGTAAGCATGTATAATACCTGCATGATAATTTACGTGAGCATTTTCCATTATAATTGTTGACATGGAAGTTTATAATGGATGTGCACGCAGGCATATGATTATTAATGTATTATAAATAGATATATTTATTCAGCATACAAACATAAGCACTATACAAACATACATAAAGTTGTTTAAATATGCTGTTATATATTTTAAAGTTGATTTATTCCTGAACTTCTTTAATTGTACAAAATATTTTAATAATGCAGTTTTTCCTATTTTTCATTCCACACACTTCTGATTCTATATAACCTCCCATTATCATTTTTAATCATCATTTCAATTATCCCCAACAACCTAAATATGCCACCATAATAAAGTATTCACCATTATAACATTAAAATTGTCATGTGTTGTAATGAAAAATCCAATGTAAACATTCCCACACAAACGTCACGATAAAAGACCTGGTACTTCATACCTTTTGGTTCACTATAGCTAGAATTCCAATGATTACCTGTGGGTGTGGGAAGGGGGTGAGATTTGCCTCTTTACACAAAACAGGCTCGACTCCAGTAGAATAGAAAATTAAAGATCTTGTAAAATGGGGGTTGATTCACATTGAACCCATTTAGCGTCACTGGTACATATTCATTGCAACACTTTTGCCCCATTCTAATCATTCAAGCTTTTTAAACACATCATTGCAAGTTCAAAACAAAAGGTGACAGCTTCTTAAATTCCTTTTCTTGCAACAAATCAATCAAACTTATTCTGAAAATATTGCCAACTGCAAAATCCCTTTCTGTAAATGAAATTTCCAATGTCCAAAATAAGGCTATAAATAATAAAAGAGTTTGAATTGTTTGTGTTGGTCTATGTTTCTTTAAAGTGGAGCCCTTAAAGTGGAGTCTAAAACCCGGCTCAGAGTTTTGATATTTTTAGCTGATTTTAAATGAAGTCATTTGAAGGTATGAATTTTCCATCATTACCATTTAGTAGTGAATTGGCGAGATACTTTTCCTTGGCTTCTCGCAGTTGTTACTTGGGAAGCTTCCAAATTGAAGGAACGGTATAGTTTATGTTGAAAGGGAGCAGAATGCTAAGTTAAATTGAAAGAAGAAAATTCTGAAGGAATTGAAGGGGCAAAGAGTTTCTGATAACTGGGTCTGGGATGAGGGGGACCACTCTTTCCATCTGTAATCTTGCAAGACCACTAGGATTCTGTAGACAAGCTCCTGTTGGTGTGCAGAGCACTCCTAGGACCCCAGCCTAAGCCAAGGATATGTTGGAGAGTTATATTTCAGCCATAATGGCAGAATGGGCTCCATCAAAACACCACTGCTGAGAGGGTCATCTCAACCTCTCAGTG
Organism: Hemiscyllium ocellatum; assembly: GCF_020745735.1. NCBI lineage: Eukaryota > Metazoa > Chordata > Chondrichthyes > Orectolobiformes > Hemiscylliidae > Hemiscyllium > Hemiscyllium ocellatum. The sequence continues at coordinate 23,934,658 of NC_083437.1, forward strand.
TTTTGGGGAGGCTACAGTAAAGTTCAAATGACTATAAACCAGTGAAGTGGGTGATTGAAGGAGTTGGATGGAGAGATTATGTGATTTTCAAGTGCAGTTTTAGTTTTTGTTTTTACTACGTTACCTTGAGTCGGGCTTCTTGAATTTGGCAGTCAGCTCGATGTCCAGTAGCTGGGAGCCTGACCCGGTGCGCAGACCGAACGCAAGGCCGAGGGCCAGTACAGACGACATTTGGATTGGGGCTTTAGCAGCCAGAGAGAACAGGAGCAAGCCCAACACAGCGATGGAGGTTCCCCCAACATTTGCAGCGACGATGAGAGCAGGGCAGATTGAGCCAGCACGGGAAAAACGTGCCAAAGCTGAGGTGAGTAGATTCCCTACAGCGTGGAAACATGCCTTTCAGCCCAACAGGTCCACACTGACCCTCAGAAGAGTAAACCACCCAGAAAAACTTCCCTATGTTTACCCTTGCCTAATGCACCAGCACTATGGGCAATTTAGCATGGCCAATACACCTAACGGGCACATATTTTGGAACATGAGAGGAAATCGGAGCATCCAGAGGAAACCCACGCAGACACAGGGAGAATGTGCAAACTCCACACAGACCGTCACCTGAGGAAGAAATTGAACCCAGGTCCCTGGCACTGAGACAGCAGTGCTAACTACTGAGCCACCATGCAGCCCCAGCTACTGTGCTGCCTGTGATTGAGCCCTTGTCGAAAATGCAGTCCTAGCATGGCAAAGCACTTAAGAAAGACTGCAATGTTTGAACTTTTAGCTTTATTTATTTATTTTTCAACGTAATACTAAGGATTGTAATAGTCATAGAGTCATAGTGATGTACGGCATGGAAACAGACCCTTCGATCCAACTTGTCCATGCCGACCAGCTATCCCAACCTAACGTAGTCCCACCTGTCAGCCCGGCCCATATCCCTCCAAACCCTTCCTATTTACATACCCATCCAGATGCCTTTTAAATGTTGCAATTGTACCAGCCTCCACCACTTCCTCTGGCAGCTCATTCCATACACGTACCACCCTTTGCATGAAAAGGTTGCCCCTTAGGTCTCTTTTATATCTTTCCCCTCTCACCCTAAACTTATGCCCCCTAGTTCTGGACTCCCCCACCCCAGGGTAATGTTCAACTTTGTTCCTTATTTCTTTCTACCTTACCCTTAAGTTGTTGTACGGAGGTTCTTGTAGCTGAGATGGCACCATGTGTGGTGACATTGAAAGCTTTTCATTGTAATCCTGTACTTTTCTACTTGAGGAAACATGGCAATAAAGTCTAAATCTAAAACTGAGGATGATCTGGTTTGGCTATTGAAAAATCAGATGTCAGTGATTTTGCCTGTCATTTTAACTAAATAAAAAGACAACAGCAAAGCATAAAGTGCTTTAGATTGAACAGATTGGATTATTTTGAATGTCACAATGCTTAGGGAGCTTGTTTGCAGCATTGTAACATTTGTCATAACATTCAAAGCTATGGCCCTAGTGCAGAAATTGGGACCAGTATACATAGTAGTATGTTTTTGATAGTGCAGACTAGATGGACTGAAGGGCCTCTTCTGCACTGTATGATTCAATGATCCATCACATCTGCCACCACATGAGGAAGGATGGAAGATGATAAAATTTGTATAGAATGTGGGCAATTCAAAAGTGGCTGCCCAAATCCTGACTGGAATGGTCTCGGAGATTATAATTACATCCTTGATTCGTTATTCAGCAATGTTAAACCTCATCTTTCTCCTGAAACTCCAGCAGTAATTAACTGATTATCTGCTGTAACTGAGATGAAGCATACTTAAAATATGAAGAAAATTACGAATTTATTAGTAAATTAAAATTAGCAACTGAATATGTCTTCCAATTTAATTGAAAACAATGAAATATCTCCACAAATTGTAAGCTTCAAAATCCCAAAAATATGTACCAATGATCAAAAAGATATTTACTGAGGAACCAAATCATGTCTTGTGATGGAAATGATTGTATTTCCAGCAGCTTTTCACCTACTTATGAAGGCAATTTTTAAAAAACAAATTATGCTTACCTGGAAATATTTTGGATCAGCAAATGTTTGCCATGGAGTTGGGAGCAGAGGTCAGGACATTTCCTCAGCACTGTGTCTGTATGGTTTGGAGTTGCCTGCTTCTCTCACTGTGGTGGCACTGTGGCTCAGTGGTTAGCACTGCTGCCTCACAACACCAGGGACCCGGGTTCGATTCCAGCCTTGGCAACTGTCTGTGTGGACTTTGCACATTCTCCCTGTGTCTGCATGGGTTTCCTTCCCATGGTCCAAAGATGTCCATAGTGATAGGTGCATTAGTCAGGGAAAAAATACAGGGGAATGGGTCTGAGTGCGTTACTCGTTGGAGGGCCAGTGTGGACTTGTTGGGCCGAAGGGCCTGTTCCATACTGTAGGAAATCTAAACGATGTCCACTTTGAAAACAAAACCTCCAAGAACAAGAGAAGCTGGAATTGGAAGGTGAATTATGTTGCATCATAATGTTCTAACTTCCATCATGAGCTGAGCCCATGCTTTGATGGACCATCCCACTTGTCCTTACCCTATCTGGCTCAAGTCCCATATGAGAATAGTTGACCCTTAGTTGCCTTCTGAAGAGGCCAAGTAAGCCACTTAGACCACAGAGATTCGGAATGTTAGCTAACCATATCAGTGATAATCCTTTCACTAATGCTCAGATTGAGTTCTGACAGGTCCATACAGATGCTGAGCTCATTACAGCCTCGGATTAAAAATGGACAAACGATCTAGATTGAAGATGAGGGCACTTGACATCAAGGGCAGCATTTGACTGATTAAGCCTTCAAGGAATCTTTGCAAACTTGGAGTTAATGAGAACCAATGCTGCAGTAGTTCAAGAAGGCAGCTCATCCCCACTTTCTCCGGGCAATCAGGACTGGGCAATAAATGCTGCCTCAGCCAGCAACACCGCACAGCCCAGATGGCCTCCTTCTTCAAGGACCGCAGATTCCCCCCAGACGTGATCGACGATGCCCTCCACCGCATCTCCTCCACTTCCCGCTCCTCCGCCCTTGAGCCCCGCTCCTCCAACCGCCACCAAGACAGAACCCCACTGGTTCTCACCTACCACCCCACCAACCTCCGCATACAACGTATCATCCGCCGTTATTTCCGCCACCTCCAAATGGACCCCACCACCAAGGATATATTTCCCTCCCCTCCCCTATCAGCGTTCCGCAAGGACCACTCCCTTCGTGACTCCCTCGTCAGATCCACACCCCCCACCAACCCAACCTCCACCCCCGGCACCTTCCCCTGCAACCGCAGGAAATGTAAAACTTGCGCCCACACCTCCACACTCACTTCCCTCCAAGGCCCCAAGAGATCCTTCCATATCCGCCACAAGTTCACCTGTGCCTCCACACACATCATCTATTGCATCCGCTGCATCCGATGTGGCCTCCTCTATATTGGGGAGACAGGCAGCTTACTTGCGGAACGCTTCAGAGAACACCTCTGGGCCGCCCGGACCAACCAACCCAACCACCCCGTGGCTCAACACTTTAACTCTCCCTCCCACTCCACCGAGGACATGCAGGTCCTTGGACTCCTCCACCGGCAGAACATAACAACACGACGGCTGGAGGAGGAGCGCCTCATCTTCCGCCTGGGAACCCTCCAACCACAAGGTATGAATTCAGATTTCTCCAGTTTCCTCATTTCCCCTCCCCCCACCTTGTCTCAGTCAGTTCCCTCAACTCAGCACCGCACTCCTAACCTGCAATCTCCTTACTGACCTCTCCGCCCCCACCCCACTCTGGCCTATCACCCTCACCTTGACCTCCTTCCACCTATCCCACCTCCATCGCCCCTCCCCCAAGTCCCTCCTCCCTACCTTTTATCTTAGCCTGCTTGGCTACTCTCTCTCATTCCTGATGAAGGGCTTATGCTCGAAACGTCGAATTCCCTATTCCTGAGATGCTGCCTAACCTGCTGTGCTTTAACCAGCAACACATTTTCAGCTGACACCTCCATCCCAGGAAAGAATAAATAGAAAGAAAAATCATTTCTCAGAGAAACCAGCAAGGTTGGGATTTATTCAGTTTTTAGCATTTAAAATTGAATCCCAAAGACTAAAATTTTTGTCAGGAAATGATCACATTTGTAAATAGGACAAATAACAAATTAACAAATTTTATTAAGCAATAAAAAGGATAGTTAACATTCAAACAATCGAGCTATTCATTACAGAAGGTCAAATCATCTTGTTCTGTGAGCATCCTTTCATATATGTTATCTAACTTATAAACACTTAGAAGTTAAGTACAAACCTTAACTTTTAGACAGACATAAATTGTATAAACTTCTCTATTGCTTTAATATTTCATCTTTAACCTTGTAGAATATCTTAATGGCTAGAACTGCCAACTTCAGCACCAGATTCTCAAGGATAGGTAATACCCGTTGGCCTGGTACCAGCCAAAGAATGGCAAGGTTCTTCGGCTGGAATTTGGTTGCAGTGAAGACATGGTTTATGAATCAATCTTATTAGTGACATATTTGGTAAATTAGATTAGATTAGATTACTTACAGTGTGGAAACAGGCATTTTGGTCCAACAAGTCCACACCAACCCTCCGAAGAGCAACCCACTAGACCCACTCCCCTACATTTACCCCCTCACCTAACACTACGGGCAATTTCAGACCATAAGACCATAAGACCTAGGAGTGGAAGTAAGGCCATTTGGCCCATCGAGTCCACTCCGCCATTCAATCATGGCTGATGGGCATTTCAACTTCACTTACCAGAGTTCTCCCCGTAGCCCTTAATTCCTCGAGACAACAAGAATCTATCAATCTCGGCCTTGAAGACATTTAGCGTCCCGGCCTCCACTGCACTCCGTGGCAATGAATTCCACAGGCCCACCACCCTCTGGCTGAAGAAATGTCTCCACATTTCTGTTCTAAATTGACCCCCTCTAATTCTAAGGCTGTGTCCATGGATCCTAGTCCCCTCGCCTAATGGAAACAATTTCCTAGCGTCCACCCTTTCCAAGCCATGTATTATCTTGTACGTCTCTATTAAGTCTCCCCTTAATCTTCTAAACTCCAATGAATACAATCCCAGGATCCTCAGCCGTTCCTCATATGTTAGACCTGCCATTCCAGGGATCATCCATGCGAATCTCCGCTGGACACTTTCCAGTGCCAGTATGTCCTTCCTGAGGTGTGGGGACCAAAACTGGACACAGTACTCCAAATGGGGCCTAACCAGAGCTTTATAAAGTCTCAGTAGCACATCTCTGCTTTTATATTCCAACCCTCTTGAGATAAGTGACAACATTGCATTTGCTTTCTTAATCACGGACTCAACCTGCATGTTTACCTTTAGAGAATTTAGCATGACCAATTCACCTAACCTGCACATTTTTGGACTGTAGGAGGAAACCGGAGCATCCGGAGGAAACCCACGCAGACACGGGAGAATGTGCAAACTTCCACACAGACAGTTGCCGGAGGCGGGGAATGTCTTTCAGAAGCTCCTTCATGTTTAAATGCCTTGTTGCCTCCTCCCTCCCTATGTTCCATCTTGCAGCCCTGCAACCTCTTCTTTTAACTCTATTTGCATATCTATGTCTTGTCCCAACATTTGCAGCCACGCCTCCAAATAACTATTCCCTCCCCGCACCTTCCCACCTCTCCGTTGTCAGTTTTTGTGACCCTCTTTCAATGCCCACACATTGGGCTTCCCCTTCCCCTTCTTTGACTTGCCGCCTCTATTTTTATACTTCTGTTAAGTACAGTTGAAACATTTTTATCTTTGTTTACAGGTTTCCAGATAAATGCACATTGGTTTTTTGTCGTAGTGGTTCAGAGTGAGGTCCCCTCACTATCACTGAATCATGAGGGATGCCTGTTCTAACCCAGTGAGTTAAAAGACCCCGTTAAGACACGAGAGAGCGACCTTGTTGTTTTAATTCAGATGCAATAAGAAGCGGACTACGTGCAAATGGATCTTTTAGGAGAAATAAGATTTGGAATCTCTATTTTCTCACTTGGCTCAGCTCCCATGGCTTTGAATACTTTAGCTTTAACATTGTCAGCTTCGGCCTTGAGGGGTAGGTGGATTCTAATATCTGAGATTTGATCAGAAAGCATCAGATGGCACTTATTTTCATCTGACCTGAGCACTTAGACCAGCCACTCATTACAGTGACACCAAAACGACTCACTACACCTAGTAATCCTGGAGATGGAAAGTAGCTTTTCCATAGTTTAGTACGGTTTTCAACATGGTGGAAGGATTTTATGTGTTTCACTGGAAACCTTGTGTCAGTCAGTTAACCTGACCTGGGATCTCACCCATCAATTCCCAAATCCTATTGGTGTTTATTTTGACCTGTTCTTCAGAGGAGGTGAGATGAGAAGCCAATGGGATTCCATTAAGTATGGGCATCAGGCTTCCATGGCACAGTCGCCATTTAAACCCAGAGTCTGAGCAGGGAAGGACAATTGGAGCCCAGCCAGGTGAGCGTTTTCATATTCTGTATTTTTACATCATCAGGGCCTTCATTCACCATCATTACAGCCCAGTCCTGCCTCCTCCAAGAGGCAACAGATCTACACGGATCCAGGGATAGACTAATATGGCAGTTTTAGCAAAGACAATCCACAGAACAAGAGTCTGTTGTGAGAAATTTCCTGTGGGGCGGGGCTGGAGATTTCTGATGTTTTTTAGATTAAATTCCCTACAGTGTGTAAACATACCTTTGGCCCAACAAGTCCACACCAACCCTCTGAAGAATAACCCACCCAGACCCATTTCCCTCCTACTAAAGCACCTAACACTACTGGCAATTTAGCATGGCCAATTCACCTAAACCTGCACATCTTTGGACTGTGAGAGGAAACCGGAGCACCCAGAGGAAACCCACGCAGACACAGGGAGAATGTTCAAACTCCACACAGACAATCGCCTGAGGCTGGAATCAAACCTGGGACTTTGGCGCTGTGAGGCAGCAGTGCTAACCACTGAGCCACTGTGCCGCCAACACTCCAGCAGACCATTAATGGAACCCCTTACAGAACTGGATGAATTAGCTAAAACCCACCATTTACGTCATAGAAGAAGGCCATTCAGTCCAAGATGCTTATATTGATTTCCAGGAGGTTTTCCAGAAGCCAGTTTGTGGTTGCAATTATAGTGGGTGAGTGGAAGAATCCACTGTGGAAATTCTTCTCCACTGGCACTCAATAGCTTGTAATCCGAGGGCTCAGAGAGCTTTGCATCTCCAGTGCTGCTGAAATTGCATCTCTGACTCCATTCCACAGCTTATATCAAATTTAGGATTTCATTGTCATTGCCTGGCCCACTTTGTTGGGGAATACTGCAGCAGTTTACCTGCAGAATTAAAACAGCAATATATTAGCAGAACCAGGAGGAATAAATAAAGATTAAACATAAATAAATAATCATCTATAAACACGGGTGAAGTACCAAAGGACTGGAGAGTGGCTAATGTTGTGCCATTATTTAGGAAAAGCTGGAAGGAGAACTATAGATCTGTGAGTCTGACATCAATAATGGGTATGTTGTTGGAGGTGAATCTAAAAGATAGGATTTACATACACTTGGAGGGGCAAGGATTGATTAAGGATAGTCAGCATGGTTTTTTGCGAGGAAAAGTGTATCTCACAGACTTGATAGAATTTTTTAATGGTGTAACCAAAAACATTGATGAGGGCAGAGCAGTAGACATTGTTTACTTGGACTTGAGTAAAGCCTTTGACAAAGTTCTGCATGGTAGGCTAACTGGTAATAATAAGGCCTCGGGTAGTGTTGTAAAACAGAGAGACCTAGGGGATCAAGTCCATAATTCACTGAAATGTGCGACAGAGGTAGACAGGCTGGTTAAAAAAGCATTTAGCATACCTGCCTTCATTGCTCAGACCTTTGAGTATAGGAGTTGGGGTGTCATGTTGAGGTTGTACAGGACGTAGGTGAGGCCTCTTCTGGAATACTGTGAGTGATTCAGGCCGCCCTGTTATAGGAAGGATATTATTAAATGGGAGAGGGTTCAGAAAAGATTTACCAGGACGTTGCCAGGAAAGGAGGGTTTGAGATATAAAAATAGTGTGGAAAGGCTGGAACTTGTTCACTGGAGTATAGGAGGTTGAGGAGTGACTTTATTGAGGTTTATAAAATCATGAAGAGCAAGGATAAGGTGAATGGCAAGGGTCTTTTTCCTAGGGTTGGAGAGTTCAAAACTAGGGGGCATATGTTTAAGGTGAGAGGAGCAAGATTTAAAAAGAGCATGAGGAGCATCATTTTTACACAGAGGGTGGTTCATGTGTGGAATGAACTTCCAGAGAAAGTGGTGGGTGCAGGTACAGTGACAACACTTAAAGGTTCATGAATAGGAAAGGTTTGGCCAACCACTGCAGGTGGGACGAGTTTAATTTGGGAACATGGTTGGCATGGACTAGCCGGACCGAAGGGTCTGTTTCCATGCTGTATGATCTATGAATAACTGTCCTCAGAAACCTTTGAGTAACCCATTGTGAACCCATAGACACCAATTTCCAGACTCTAAATAATATTTTTATAATAAGCAGATATGAAACAGAATGGAACTCACACTGTCACATAAAAACATTTAGTAATGTGATACATTCGAGGCTTTCTACACTCAGTTGATACTAGACAGGACTAAGCCTGTTTTAGGAGGTGTAAAGCTATGCAAAGACATCAATCTTTTATTGCTGGCTGAATATTAATGGAGCGTAAGAGGCTCAATTCCCCAGAATCAAGTTAAAACATGAAATTAAATCCAAATGTTGGATTTGTCATGGCATTGTTACTTAATTTGAAGCATTGCATTATGTATTAAACTGAGGCAAGGAATTTTTTTTATTCTAATGGGCTAAACAGTACCATGGCTGAGTAGGTCATGCCCAACCTCACTGGATGGTTAAATAACAATGAAATGTGTTGTTAGCTAATTTGTGATCAGGTTGGAAATATCAGAGCTCTGTAGGCAGGACTGGAGCTTGTTGAGTAGCACCAGATCTGGTTAGATGGGACCAGAACATAATATCAGCATAGTATCTGGGGAGGTTATACCATGCCAAACAGGTCATTGATATGTCGAATATGAATGGCTGGAGCATTTAATTGTATTTGCCCTTTTTTGGAAGGTTTTTGTGATTATCACAGTATTAACCTTCCAGTTGCTCGGAGAAAACAAATTGACACTAACTTTCTTGATCATATTGACCTGGTCACATTTGGCAGTGTTTTCATTTGGGAACTAATGAATTTGACCATTCACCAGTTTTACTCACTTCCGCTTCTGACTGGCGAGAGGTTTGGTGTTGCCAAGTCTCGCCATGTTTCAGCACTCGTGGGCCTTCTTTTGAAGGTGGATAGTTTTGAGAATGGACTGTGGTTAAAAAAAGTGCTAAAATCAATATTTAATCTGTCATAACTGCATTACTCTAGGCTACCTAGGCTTATGGTTGGCTACATTCATTAATGCTCATTTCAAACATTGGCATATATCTGATCACATCACGTAAAGCTGGAGGTAGTGTCCCTACCTCTGGGCAGAAGCTCTGAGTTGAAACCCCACCTCTGGCCTTTAAGCTCATAATGTGGCCAAGCAATTGGCACTCAATCTGAACCTCCTTCAGATTCACCAATGGTAGGCAGTAAGGACAGGGCAGCCAGATTCTTGTGGTTGGTACAAACCAACAGCTTTGAAGGGGGCCCAGAGAAGGACACAAGAATGATCCTGCGAATGAAGGACTTGTCATATGGGGAGGGGTTGGGGACCTTAGGTCTGAACCTCGATGGAGTTTAGAAGGATGAGGGTAGTAGATCTGATTGAAGTTTACAGAATATTGAGAGGCCTGGATACAGTGGATCTGGAAAGAGACTAGGTCTGGAGGGCACCCAGCCTCAGAGCGAAGAGGTGACCCTTTAGAATGGAGTTGAGGGATTTCTTCAGCCAGAGGGTGGGTTCATGTGTGGAACTCATTGCCACAGAAGACTGTGGAGGCCAAGTCATTGAGTGTATTTAAGACAGAGATAGATATGTTTCTTGATTGGTAAAGTGATCCAAGGTTACATGGCGAAGGAAAGAGAATGAGGTTGTGAAACATATCAGCCATAATTGAGTGTCAGTGCAGACCCAATGGGCCAAATAGTCTAATTTTGCTCCTATATCCTTGGTTTTATGGCTTTCTGAGAGAAGACTCCACTCACTGGCTCTTGCCATGAGCGAGTGTCCCCTTCATTCTGAAGAATTACTATCTATACAAAACACACACTCTACTCGCTTTCTGAGCTTCATCAATCACATGACATTAGCAGTTATTCATTAGTCAATGATATGGGGTAGCTCAGTGGCATTGCTGCCTCACAGCACCAGGGTCCCAGGTTTGGTTCCAGCCTTGGTGTGGACTTGTTGGGCCGAAGGGCCTGTTTCCACACTCTAGGGAATCAAATCAAATCTATTCTAATCTAATGTAGTTATAGATGGTTTGGTGTGTTTGTAGCTATTTAATTGCATTTCACGACATGGTCAGTTACTTTTGTCACTAAGTGTTCCCTCCCAAGGAGAAACTAAAGAAAACTTTATATTTGCAGATTGGTAAGTAACTGGACATGGGAAAAAGAGGCTCACAGCTCAATCTTGCCGAGATTTCTGTTTATAACTGTTACCAGCTTGATATTTGCCCCATAGTTTCAGAGTATTAGGTTGATTAATGTAGCATGGCCCTTGAGTAGATAAGGTTAATAACATAAGGCCAACCCAGCACATGCATTGAACTTAGAGATCTGTCTTTCTTATTATAATTTAGACATTAACAAAGTGAATGAAGGGGCATGGAATGGATTTAGAGATCTGTATTTTGTCAAATTGATTGCAATCTGGCAAATCCAATTGCTGACCTCTGGAAGTTCAGTTGAATGACACCTTGGAAAAGGGAGCGGGTGATTAAAAAAATCTCATTGTGCTTTGCAAGTAATGGTCGTGTCCCGTTCAGTGAGATTTGCTGAATAAAACGGAAGGTATTTAAGGACCTGTCTCACCCATCTGAAAAGATCATGGATGGGTCAGGTTAAAAAAAGTTATAAACAGCCTTTGACTTATAATAACAAAGAAAACAAAGAAACAAAGAAAATGTTGAGTGAAAGATGGAAAGTTAAAAAAAAAGTTGAATGGAACTACAAATTGTATTGTAATTGTTTGTTCATAGCTTAAGTCTTGACCTCTAGAAAGAAATGGCTGTGTCTGATTAAGGAAGAGTTTAAAGGAAATAATTAAAGAAAGACGTCTGTAATTTATGTCAGAGCTGATGCACCTGGATCTTTCCATTGGGTTTTTCCAACTGGCCTCTCAGGGAGGCAAGTCTCTCAGGGAGATTGAGTGAAGGTCAGCTAATTTTAGGAGCTTTTTATTAATCTCCCACTCCCAGCCAGGTTTCACTGCAATGTTATGTCCCTGGTCCTCAGGAGGGTTTCCAAAGGGTTCAGTGGGAGTATATGCTGCCCAAACCTTGATGTGGCGGGAGGGGTATAAGATCCACTATAATCTCGACAGCTAGTCCCCCAGGAGCTGCCTCAACACCTTTCAGCAAGTAAAGCAGACATTCTCCAAGTAGTGATTGTGGTGTCTGGTTAGATGGCAAGGAAGTCCTCAAGGGAGTCTGGAGGACTGACAGCAACGGAGCCAATCTGCATGCTCCTGGCTGTTCGTAAGTGACTGTATAAGTGAGGCTACTTTTAAAATGCAATACGACACTGGAAGATGTGAGAGTGTAAGATGTGAATCTTATTCCCCAGTCCTCCTTGCTTGGTGTGCCACCCTGTACTACGGATCATGCTGAATTGCAGAGTGGGCTGTTAAGGTCATTTGAGGGTTGAGTGGGGATGAGAGTGAAAAAGGAGAACATGAATACAAGCAACTTGTGGGCCATTTATGAGACAAATTATACAGTTAGAGACAGTTTCCTCTTTATATTATTTTACTTGCTGCTTTGTCTCCCCTGGTAGTCATGATTTGGAGATGCCAATGTTGGACTGGGGTGTACAAAGTTAAAAATCACACAACACCAGGTTATAGTTCAACAGGTTTAATTGGAAGCACTAGCTTTCGGAGCGACGCTCCTTCATCAGATGGCTGTCACCTGATGTCAAGTGTCACAACCACCTGATGAAGGAGCAGCGCTCCGAAAGCTAGTGCTTCCAATTAAACCTGTTGGACAATAACCTGATGTTGTGTGATTTTTAACTTTGTCTCCCCTAGTCTCATGCGCCACAGGTAGTCCTCACAGCCATTGAACTTGTTCATTTGTGACAGACGCAAGCATTGTCCTTTGGGTTTGGTGCTAAATTGGACAGCCTCATATGGAGAAAAATCATTCTCTCTTGCAGAGGCCAGATAACCGTAAAATTAAACCCAGACCTTTTATGGGTGATAGCAAGATTCAGTTCTTCGCAGAAAAGATCGTGGAATTCTGAAACTGTCTTCCAACAATAAGGGCTGCTGGGAGTCAATTGAAAATGTTAAAACTGTGAATGATGAATTTTTGTTTGAATCATAGAATCTCTATAGTGTGGAAGCAGGCCAATCAACCCATCGAGTCCACACCAACCTTCTGAAGAGCATTCCATCCAGACACAATCCCACCCAGACACAACCCCACCCTATCCCTGTAATCCTGCATTTTCCATGGGTAATCCTTTTAGCCTGCGCATCCCTGGACACTGTGGGCAATTTAACACAGTCAATCCACCTAACCTGCACATCTATGGATTGTGGGAAGAAACTGGATCATCTGTAGGAAATCCACGCACTCACAGGGAGAATGTGCAAACTTCACACAGACATTCATCCAAGGGTGGAATCAAAATGGGCCGCTGGCGCTATGGGGCAGCAGTGCTAACCATTGAGCCAATGTGCCGTCCTGAAGAGGTAGATAAGTATTACAGGTCATTCTGTTCTAAAATGTGTTTCATTAACGCGAATTTGCTACAACGCTATCAATGGATTGGGGACACTGTTTCTAAAGCGTGTGTTGGCTGTAACATGATTATATCGCCATTGATTCTCAAGTGCGATTTTTCCATAACATCGGGTTGCACAAGAATGCAACCATCGCATTATAAAAGAACTATTTGTACAGAATCACTGCGGTTTGTGGAGGTCACTGATTGACTAGAACAGGCTTGTGTTCTTATGTTCCCCCTTCGAACCCACCACATACAGCACCAAATCCAATTAGCACCCGCCAAAGGGGAGGTCCAATGCTGTATTTGGCCAATCGTTTACACACAGAATGATTCCGCATTCAGAGCTGGAGTTACTCTACATTGTTGGCTATTTCAAAGGTTGCACTTGTGATAAAATCAGCAGCCAACAGTAACAAAATAAATTGCTAAAGAATAGAGGAAGCCACATCTCAGAGGTTGGATGTTATTTCACGTGGATTGGGCAGTGTTCTCACCTGACATCAATTGATGATCTTTGGAAAACAAGCAGGCCCAATTGTTCAAAATAACCCCTCCCACAACAGCAACAGAATCAATTCATAAAGCACAATGCCTTTACAAAGACTTGCACTTCCAGCCACTACTGAAATTAGGCATCCGTTCCCAGTTTAAAATAAAACACAATTTATGGTTTGATCAGGACAAAATCACCAGTTTTGATAAGTTAGTGATTGATCTGCCTCTTCCAGCTAATCCCATTCCCCAGAGATTGTCAGAAGAAGTGTTTTTCAGACTGGAGGTCTGTGACCAGCAGAGTACCACAAGGTTCGGTGCTGAATCCACTGTTCTTTGTCATTTATATAATGATTTGGATGTGAACACAGGAGGTATGGTTAGTAAGTTTGCAGATGATACCAAGTAGATGGTGCAGTGGACAATAAAGAAAGTTGTCTCAGAGTACAACAGGACATTAATCACATGGACCAATAAGCCAAGTCATGGCAGATGGAGTTTAATTTAGATAAATGTGAGATGTTATATTTAGTAAGTCTAACCAGGACATGGCTTATACAGTTAATGGTAGGGCCCTGGGGAGTGTTACTGGACAAAGAGACCTAGGGGTGCAGGTGCATAGTTCCTTGAAAGTGGAGTCACAGGTAGACAGGTTGGTGAAGGCAGTGTTTGGTACACTTGCCTTCATTGTTCAGTACATTGAGTATAGGATTTGGGAGGTCATGTTATGGCTATACAGGACATCGGTGAGGCCACTTTTGGAATACTGCATGCAATTGGAATGTATAGGAAGGATGCTGTGAAACTTGAAAGGATTCAGAAATGATTTGAAAGGGTTGTTGCCAAGGTTAGAGGGTTTGAGTTATAGGGAGAGGTTGGGGCTGTTTTCCCTGGAGCACTGGAAACTGAGGGGTGACCTTTAGAGGTTTATAAAATCATGTAGGACAGGAATAGGGTGAATAGCCAAGATCTTTTTCCTGGGATGGGGGAGTCCAAAACTAGAGGTCATGGATTTAAGGTGAGAGGGGAAAGATTTAAAAAGGTTCTGAGGGGCAACATTTTCATGCAGAGAGTGATGTGTGGATGGAATGAGTTGCCAGAGGAAATGGTGGAGGACAGTAGAATTACAACATTTAAAAGGCATTTAGAATAGGAAGGGTTTAGAGGGATATGTGTCAAATGCTGACAAATCGGTCTAGGTCGGATTGGGATGTCTGGTTGGCTTGGATGAGGTGGACTGAAGGGACTGCTTTCGTGCTGTCTTACTCTTTGATGATTTAACAGGCAGCAGCAATATGGCAAAACAGGGTGTTCACCACAACTGAACCCAGAACCCCCCTGGGAGTGACACTGTTTTAGCTCCTTCCATTTGACAAACACTCTGAGATTAGAAACTGGCCATCTCCCCCATCCCTATCATCAAGGTCAACACACTGAAACAATGTTACAAGGACACAGTGCAATTCAAAAAAATACTTTGCAACATCTTTGGGACATTTGCTGATAATTTGTTTCCCAAATAGACTTGGGGACAGAAGTCATGGGAATGGGATCATGCATTCAGAATGATCAGACATCAGCTGGTATCGGATATTTATCTTCCTCTCCATGTGGAGCCATTGCTCCTCTTTGGAATCTGTCGGCTGCATAACTACCTCTACTTTGATGTTAGTGATCTAAAGGTAAACTAAAGGTCAGCTTTTCCCGATTGGACCAAGGGGTTGCTGTCACATCACAGGGAGACAACTACTGCTGGTTTAACCTGAGGGTCATCATGCCTCAGGTGAGGAGAGAAGTTGAGAAGGAGAGTCTTTCATGGTAACCTTAGCCAATGCAGGAAATGAACCCATACTGTTGGCATCACAGCATCAGTAAACCAACTGAGCAAGCTGAACGTCAAATGCTGTGCAGGATGCCATAAAAGCAAAGGATTCTTTCAGGGCTGGAGGGTAAGATCTACTTGATCTGTTCAGACAGCCCAGTTTTATGTTCACTGAGGATCTGAGTGGAGACACAACCTAATTCATTCAGCCTGTTAGGGATTGTTCAGGTTAGTACCAGTCAGTAAGAAAGCCAAGCAATATCCATGTCTAGAATTATAAGATCAAAGGTTCATGGGCTAATTTGCAGTCACTTGCATTACTCAGCTGGAGGGGGTGTGTGATAATCTGCAAATTGATCAAATTAAATCCTTTTGAAAATGCATATCTGCATCTGGGTTATTGGTTATGATCTTGATATCAAAATCACACGTTACTTACGATGCTCACTCTATATGATTGTTTCTACATATCCACTTGAAGTACAATCATAGAGTCTTAGAGTCATACAGAACAGAAACAGACCCTTCAGTCCAAACAGTCCATGCTGACCATAATCCCAAACTAAACTAGTTCCACCTGCCTGCTCCTGGCCCATATTCCTCCAAACCATCCATATTCACGTACTTATCTAAGTATATTTTAAATGTTGTAACTGTGCCTGCATTGACCACTTCCTCTGGAAGTTCATTCCACACATGAACCAACCTCCGTGTAAAAAAATTCCCTCATGTCTTTTTAAAATCTTTCTCCTCTTCCTTAAGAAGTTCTCAAAGTAACTACACATTGGTATCACGTATAATCTTACCACCAAGTTACTAAAAAGAAAGCTTTGCAAATATTTACACCACCAACATTTGAATCATTCTCTGACCTGCTCTGCTGCATCTAAGTTCTTAGTTTCAACATCATAATTCCAAATTCAATGGAGTTTTCTTTTAAGCCCCTCTGTCCCTGACATCCACCACTCAACAGGCAGTTGCATAGAGTTAAAATTGCAAAAAATAACTGATTGATTCAAAAGGCAATATTTTAGCACAGACACACAAGACCAACTCATTTGCAGAGTGTTAGGATCAAAAATTCTTGCTGCAAGTACTCTGAGTGGAATCTTAACTCCCTCACTGACTGAGATCAGGAAAATATATCCATCAATCCAGGCGCTTAATGAGTATATTCAAACCACAGTGTTCTTGAGGCCATGATGTTAACTAAACAAAAGGCAAATTTCCCAGGAATGGTTTTATTGACATGAATGGAAGAATTCTTTAAAGATTCACTCACCAGTGGAGACTTGGTTCATTAAGGTCTCTGTACATTTGTGATTAGTGGTTTTGCCGAGGCATTTCTGAGCCTCAAGATTGTGCTTTGAAGTGTTTGCCTTATTCATCCTGACTCGGCATTCTCAACTCATTTTGGGTGTTGTGTTTGCTTCTTTATTCTGGGTGGATGATAACGTACAGGCAGCAAGGAAAAGACATTGGGAATAAAAGTGAGAACTGGTCCCGTGGATCTTTCCAGCAGATGGTGTAGTAAATGAGGAAGGAGAGGGAATTGTTCAGCACGTTGAACCGGGATGGTGTGGTAGAGAAATCAACTGATAAGTAATGGGCAGTGCTTACCCTTACCACTCTAGTCAAGTCACTTTCTGCACTGTAGCTGGGTCATAAACTGTACCCGACAAAGGACTGGTTTCCTATTGGTAACCAATGTCTCGGAAAGCCCACCAGCCCTGGAGTTTAAATACTTTGGAAATGTTTGGCTGCAAAGAGTGAACTTTAAACTATAACCAAATCTCACCATGACCTGATCCAGAGTTAAAATCAGGGCTGGTTTTGTAAAAGCAGAGACTCTTACTAAACAAAATCAGTCAACATGGGACCAGCTTAGAGTAACATAGAGCCAAATGTCCTCCCTGGGCATCCCCCTAATTAATTGTCAAATATTTACCCACTTTCTTTTGGTGCCTGGCCTGAATAACTTTGGCACCTTTTGACTTAAGAGAAGCTTAGATTCAACAAGCGAGTGAGGAAACCAAGCGACGGAAAGTGAAAAATTGTGCAGAAGGCTAATCCCAGTAAATGTTTGTGAGTTTAATGGATTTGCCTCCTAATCCTCTTGTTGATAGACAAGCTGGTGCCTCTTGAGAAAGTCACAGGATTTGTTTTTCAGTTCTTGCAGAAGCTGTTAAAAAAAACAGCAATTGTACCCTTTTAACAAAACACATCTGTCTTCCACTTTCTGTCGTGATTACAGTTAATCTCTCTCCATCTAACCGAACAAACTGATGCCAGCATTCATTACATTCTTAAACATTAGCACAGAAAGATGGACGTTTCTGTCTGGTCAAAACATATGAATATGAGATGCCTGGCTACAAAAACGCATTAACAGAAACTACAGGCTAAACTGGAACAAAAAAATCGTTAATGAATACAATATTTCATATAAGGAAGATTTCATTATTGATTCTCTTCACACTTCTCTGGTTATTTGCGATTTGACTGACGTGTGTTAGCCCTGGAAGGAATCATTGTGTTGAAACTTACTGGCCACTGTATAACATAGAGGCACAGTCATAGCGTCATTGAGTCACACAGCATGGAAACAGACCCTTCGGTCCAACTAGTCCATGCTGACCATAATCTCAAACTAAGCAAGCCCTATCTGCCTACACTTGGCCCCTACCCCTCCAAACATTTCTTATTCATGTTCTTGTCTAAATGTCTTTTAGACATTGTAACTATAGCGGCATCTACCACTTCCTCTGGATCTTCATTCCACATACAAACTACTCTCTGTATAAAGAAATTGTCCCTCATGTCTTATTTAAAATCTTTCTCCTCCCGCCTTAAACATATGCTCCTCTAGTCTTGAAATCCTTTTTAGGAAGGATATTATTAAGCTGGAAAGAGTTCAGAAGGGATTTACTAAGATGTTGCTGGGAATGGAGGGTTTGAGTTATATGGGGAGGCTGAATAGGCTAGGATTTCTTTATGTGGAGTGTAGGAGGTTGAGGTGTGACCCTTTGGAGATTTATAAAATCATGAGGGGTATAAATAGGTCATGGTTAGGGTTAAATGGCAGGTGAATAGTAGATACCTTTTCCCTAGCGTGGGAGATTTCAAGACTGGGGGTATTTGGTTTGGCAAGGTCTTGTGCCTGGGAATTAAGCAGGAAACCAGCTTGCTATGGCTCACCCTCTGACATTGGCACTGCTGTTGAAGATGTCCTTTGAATCCATTGAATCCTTCTACAACACTCACTTACCTACCCCCAGCCTTGACTGCGTCCACTCCCCTCCCCCAGAGAAGGTTCATTGAAGGAAAATCTAGAGCCAGATTTGTCAAGGTTCCCTCATCTGAAGAGTCCCCTGGTCAATGGACTTGAAGTTCTGCTCCTACAATTTTGATAAGTACCTTCGGGAACACATGTAGTCTGCCCCTCAGCAGGACTATTGTATGGCCCAGGGCAATGTAAAGGAGGATAGACTTCCTTAGGGGGCAAGGGTCAGGAAAATTGGCCCCACACTTTGCTATTAATTTGGAAATTGTGAACAGACAAAAGCATCGACAGCTCACTAAGAGTACTACCATGATGATAATGTTCCTCAATATTTGGCTGTCTTGAAATGATAACACTCAATGCAAAGCCACAGCACAATCCTCAGTGAAGACCATTTGTCCCCATCGAAATGCAGCCGTCTGGAGAACTTGCACTTTTCCCACTCCACCACCCAATTATTCTGGAAGCATTCTGGTGCTTTGGCTCCAGCACATCTCCCAGTCACTATCCCAAAACGGAGGAACACCCAAAAGTCAAAAAGGATGAGTAACAAAGATGGCCTTTTGTCTGAACATAACATGAGTGACCACAAGGCATTGAGTGGGGGGAGCAGGAGAGGGGGTGAGAGTCCGTCACTGCCTTGGACACAAAGGAATGGTCCCCAGCATCAGCCCAGTGCTTTCTCAAGAGAATACTCAAATGCATGGCGGTGTGGGCAGGGACAGAGGTTTAAAAAAATGTGGTACTGCCAATGATGTCATTGGATCATTATAGTGTCCACCTATTCGGGGAGAGGGGGGGACATTGATGGTAATTTAAAAGTGATCCTCAATGAATCTACAAATAAATCTCATATTAGGCTAAAACCTCTTTGGTTCTGCCGTTGAGCTACTGTAGGTCTTCGTAACAACATGGTTGAATGTGCATTTCCATTTTGTCCTCTCCTTACATTAATCTGATAACAAGTTGTTGCAGCAATGTTTCAAGCTACAGGTGACCATCACTGCCCTGGCCTACTCTATATGGTAACCATAAGTACTATTGAGCAAGGTGGCATGACATAGCCCTACATACTCAGTGAAAGCAGTTCCCTGCAGTCATTGCCAGGAATGGGACAGAGTTTGCAGAAATGGCTTGTGGCAGTTTAACACATACAGCCAGGTAGGCCACACTGCTCATTGATCACATGGAATTACACAGCACAACTTCAAACATGGCAGACTATAACCAGGATTCATCCGAGAGAATACGGTACAGGTAGTCAGGCACTCACAGTGTTTCATCAACAGAGCTGGTGTTGTTTTTGTCGAGCAGATTATTTCATAGCTGGCTGCAAACATGGGCATCCAGGTACCAAGTTGGGGAGTATCTCCCACCTAGCCTGCCCTCTGCAGTAATGCCGAACTAGAGGATGAAAGCAAGAAGCAAGGTAGTAAACTTGAATAAGACACTTATTAGATCTCAGCTGGATGGCTGTACACATCTGAGTGCTACCTTACAGGAAGAATGTGAGTGCATTGGAGAGATTGCAGAAGCAATTTCTGTGAATGGTTCCAGAGATGAGGAACTTCAGTGGTGAGGGCAGATTGAGGTTGGTACTCCATGACTTGGAGGTGCCAGTGTCGGACTGGGGTGAACAAAGTTAAAAACCACACAACACCAGGTTATAGTCCAACAGGTTTATTTGGAAGGACTAGCTTTCAGAGTGCTGCTCCTTCATCAGGTGGTTGTGGAGGTTAAGATCATGCTCACAGAATTTATAGCCAAAGGAGTCCAGTGTCACGGAGATATGATACAGGAAACAATCTTAAATTAAAACTTTCATCTTTTATAATAGGATATGCTGGTTTCTGTTCTTTGATATGTAAGTCCCAGAAATTCTATGAAATTACATTCTCAGGATAGCTCAGGTTTTTAAACAATAGGTATAAAGTCTGTCTGTGTCCCAATGCTATGTCAGACTGACAAACCCTCTGTATAGTTTTACAGAATTTTACATGGATTCATGCAGTTTTTGAGTAAAATAAAACGTAATTCTGCAAAAACAAACTCACCCCATAAGCTTATATGTATGTGCATGTAGGAGTGACAGATTGAGTGTGCACGTGAGTGTGTGAGAGTACACGTGATAGTTTGGTTAAGTGTGTGAGAGGGTGGGGGTGTATGTGTGTGCATATAAGAAAGAGCTTGTGTATCAGGGAAGGTCTGTGTGGGTGTGTGTGTGTGTGTGTGAGAGAGAGAGACAAAGAGAGTGTATTGTGCAATGGGGCCACCTGTTGTGTGACATGAACCCAAGGTCCTGGTTGAGGGACTGTTCTCCTTGGAGAGTAGATCTAATAGAGGTTTCCAAAATCAGGAGCAGGCCAGATAGAGTAGGTGGGGAGAAATGAGAACAAGAGGGCATAGATTTAAACTGAGCTGCAAAAGAAGCAAGGGTGACATGAGGAAAAACATTTTCACACAGCGAGGAGTCAGGCTATGGAATACGCTGCCTGGAAAAGCAGGTTCAATTGAGGCATTTAAAAGGGAATTGGAAGAAATAGTTATGGGAGGAATATGGGAGATTGGCTAATGATGCTCGTTTGAAGTCTGGTGGAGGAGTAATGGGCAGAATGGCTTGCCTCTGTGCTGTACCACTTCTGTATCAGCCGAGTTCCCATGACGACCTTCAATGTGACCAGTGGTAATGCATCCTGTGGTTGATATTAATGGCAGAGATTGACCCATGTCAGCCATTGATATGAGCAAAACTGCCTCACATCCTTCCTAGCACCTGCCCTTCACCTTAGGAGAGCTCAACCCTAAACAAACATGCAAGGAAAGTTCACAATCTGAACATAGAAGGTGGGAATGAGAGCCACAGCTTTGAGAGTCAGTCTCCGGGAAGACTGGCAGAATATTGGCCTTTAGTGGTCACTGTTCAGGGAAGACCAGAATGCATTACACTTTCCAGCATGCAAAGCCGGAAATCCCAGAAGAAATAAATCGCATCACATTAATGGTAAAGTCGCCGTTTAAATTGAGCTTCATCAAGTGAGGCAAATCTATAAGGCTGTGTCTGGAAACATCCTGAGCAATGAGACTTGAATGGCGATCTGGTGAAATAGATCCTAGCCTGAGTTTCTGGATCCCAGATTGTCAGCTTGGCAGGCTGCCTATACTCTTGTTTGTTAAAAGTTAAACTTTGAAAGGATTTTATTTCACACAGTTTGCAATTCTATTGTGTCAGATTCCTCCTCCTGGTGAACTCACAGCCAGTGTAAAATGCCAGATGAATTAAATATCAGCTGCTTTTCTATTGCTGTCACCTTGCTTTTCCGAGCTGCACTTTGATGTGAAGCGAACTATGATTTGGAACTGGAGCAGCAGGTATGGATGGCACTACTTGTCTCTGACTACAATTTATCAAGTTCCACTCACAGTCTCTCCTGACTTTGCACTTGATGCTCTGCTCCCAGACTAGCAACCAGACAGAGTGGGGCTCCGAAGAATCTTAGAGCTGTTACCGAGGCGCCAACACTGACAATCCTGCGAAGACGAAGGAGAAGGATGACAGAGGATCCGTCTGATACTGACTGACAGTTCTGGCCTCCTGCCAGAGCAATCAGCCCTCCATAGAATCGGATTTTTCCATACACAAGTGAGGAATTCAATACAGAGAGGAAAACCAAAACACAACCCCCATGCCCACGCACCCACCCTCCCTCAGGTTTAAATAATGGGAAGAGGAAAACTGAGGAAAATCCCATTCCATGGATAATCTGCTGTTCCATGTAATGGGTAAAACTGTCAACTTCTAACTTGTAAATCAGGCCTACACTTCAGTTCGGATGTGCCCCAGCACTGTGTTCTGAATGGCTGTATAGATGGTTGCTACGGCAGTGGGAAACACGAAGAGGTCATGGAAAGGTCACAGCAAATAAAGGTAGATGTATTTTAGCTGTTCCATTTCAGCAGTTGTCTCTTTATTCCCCCTTTATTGAGCCTTTGTGCCAATTGCTAACAACTCTCTTTGCCACCTGGCACAATAGATGGCAGCAATAAGCTTCACCAATGAGCCAGCCAGGTGTGGAAAAAGAAGATATCCCAAGGCGGTGTGATTTCTGACAGGTCAGGCTACTTGAAAAATGCCCTGTACCCAGACACTTGCATTTATAGACATAGTTCTCAGGCACAGACAGCTGGTACAGATGGAGGATTGCCTTCCTAAAGAAGGCTGGAAAGCAGGACAGTTGACATCACCCAGAAATGTAAATGGGTGACTGACAACAATTCAGTTACCTCCAACTTGATCATGGTTGTTGCATTATGGGCATGGTACCAAACAGGCCACTTAGCTTTCAGTGTTGGATGACAGCATGATATGTGATGTTCCAGCATAAATGCATCAGCCTCACCTTCAGTCATTCTCTCTGTGCCATGGAATTAGTGTAGTGTGTTCAGCCATCAATTATGTGTGTTTACAGTGACATTAGTAAACTCAGAAAGTAGGCTATGCGTATCAGTATGTGACATCAGAGCCTTGCAAATAGTTAGTCGTGTATCTAAACTTCAAGATACCTGACTCCACAATATCCAGATTTTATGGTATATGTTACATGGGCTAACGTATAGAAAATCATAAACTGCATGAACAATATTTCTGTTACATGGTGATGCAGAATGAAAAATGTCAGTGTTTCATTTCCCATTGATTGCACTGAATTGTTTTACAATCACTTTATACTCCCTCATTGACAAGTATATCATTGCTTCTGTAAGAATTCCAAAAATGCACAGAAAACCCCTGGCTCAGGTCTCACTAAGGCTCTATACAATTGCGGCAAGACTCCTTCACTTCTTAACTCAAATCCTCCTGTGATAAAGACCAAAATACCATTTGCTTTTCAAATTCTTGCTGCATCTTGCTTCATGTCAGCTTTCAGTGACTGAAGAACCAAGGACACCTAGGTCCCTTTGGACTTCAACATTTCCCGTCTCTCACCATTTAAGCAAACCTTGACATTTCTGTTTCTTTGTTTTCGGAACAACATGGATAGCTTCACATCTTTCAACAGTAGATTCCAATTGCCATGTTCTTTCCTGCCCACTCACTCAGCCAGTCTAAATCTCCTTGAATGTCGTTTGCACCCTCCTCACAATCCACCTTTCCAGCTGGTTTAGTGTCATCAGTAAACTTGAAAATATTACATTTAGTCCCCACATCCAAATCATTGATACAAATTATTGGGCCCAAGCACTGATTCTTGTGGTACCTCACCAGTTGCAAACTGCTGACCTGAGAATGACCCATTCATTCTTACTCCCTGTTTTCCACCCAATAGCCAATTCTTAATCTATGCCAGCAGATTACCATCAGTCCAGTGAGCTTGAATTTTGTCCACTAAGCTTATCGAAAGTCTTCTGAAAATCTAAGTAAACCCCAGCCACTGGCTGTTACTTATCTATTCTGCTAGTAGCATCCTCAAAAAGCTCCCACCATGCTTTTCAAGCACAAATTCTGTTTTGTAAATCCATGTTAGCTCTGCCCAATTCTACCATTATTGTCGAAGTACTGAGTTATCACATCCTTTCAAACTGATGCTAGCGTTTTCCCTATCCCTGATATCAATACGACTCTCAGTTAGGCTAAACGTACGGCCTCAATAAGACTTCACTCTATTAACATCGTCCTCAGTTGGCTCAACTTAGACACATGGGGCCTTGGTCCTGTGTTCCACTTGACATGGAGTTACACAGCACAGAAGGGGATCATTTGACCCATTGTACACTGTGTTTTTGCAAGAGCTGCCTATTAGTCCCACTCCCCTGCTCTTTCTCCATAGCCCTGCAAATTTTTTTTGGTGCGTGTCTGTAACAAGCTGCCACAGGAAGTTGTGGAGCTGGGTACAATTATACCATTTAAAAGGATATCTGGGTGGGTACATGAATAGAAAGGGTTTGGAGAGATATGGGCCAAATGCTGGTAAATGGGACTAGGTCAGACTGGGATGTCTGGTTGGCCCAAAAGAATTGGATCAAAGGGTCCATTTCTGTGCTGTTTGACTTTATAATCTATGACTTAACACATCCTCTCTAGTCATTCTTACAAACTACCTGTCCATCCTGCAATTCTCCTCAATTGCTGTTTGTACTGGCTGCTTCATTGTCTTGCAAAACAATCTGATTCAAAGAAGTCAGCCAATTCCTTTTTGAAAGTTGCTATTGAATCTGCTGTCACTACTGTTTCAGATTGAGGCAGTTACCTCGACACTGATGACAGTTATACCATAAACACGTAGCTATTTTCAATCAGCTCCAGGTGTTTTTTCACTATTTTGACTGGAGGCTTCAGTGCTATCCTCAGGTATAGTTTGTCAGATTGGCAGTGGATGTTTTTGGTGATGTTCATTATAAATTGTATGGGGAACAATTGACAAAGTTCCACAGAAACTATCATACATGGGTCTGTAATAACAAACTGGTATATAATCATTACTAAACTGATCACAGAAATGGGAAAACTAATTATAAAGTTGCCAAAAAACATCAACGCTTAGATGAAAAACAAGTATTGTACAGATATTGAACATTGATAAGTAAATCACAGGAATGGATTGGTGATGACAGGGTAGTGAAGAAGATGTTTGGCACAATTGCCTTTATTGGTCAGGGGTTGGGATATCATGTTGCATTGGTGAGGCCACTTTTAGAATACTGTTTACAGTTCTGGTCACCCTTCTTTCAGAAGCATGTTATTAAACTTAAGAGGTTGCAGAAAAGATTTACAAAGATGTTACCAGGATTGGAGGGATTGAACTACCGGGAGAAGCTGAATAGGCTGCATTTTCTTTTTCTCTGGAGCATCGGAGGCTGAGGGGTGACATTATTCAAGTTTATAAAATCATGAGGGGCATGGACAGGGTGAAAAGCTAAGAACTTTTTCCCAGGATAAGGGAGTCCAAAAGGTTTAAGGTTTCAGGTGAGAGGGGAAAGATTTAAAAAGGACCTGAGGGGCAACCTTTTCACACCGAGGGTGGTGCGTGTCTGTAACAAGCTGCCACAGGAAGTTGTGGAGCTGGGTACAATTATACCATTTAAAAGGATATCTGGGTGGGTACATGAGTAGAAAGGGTTTGGAGAGATATGGGCCAAATGCTGGTAAATGGGACTAGGTCAGACTGGGATGTCTGGTTGGCCCAGAAGAATTGGATCAAAGGGTCCATTTCTGTGCTGTTTGACTTTATAATCTATGACTTAACACATCCTCTCTAGTCATTCTTACAAACTACCTGTCCATCCTGCAATTCTCCTCAATTGCTGTTTGTACTGGCTGCTTCATTGTCTTGCAAAACAATCTGATTCAAAGCTATACCCAGCTTGTATGGAATACAACTGACCTGAAACTGTCTATAAAAGATCATTCTTTTGAGCTTCATCTTATGCACCATCTTCATTCTAGTCAATCTCAAAATGGTTTAAGGGTTCAATTCAGCGAGATCATCAAGAATGGTGAATTTTGTCACTTATACCCCAGAACAATTCCTTTTTCAGTTTGTCAATTTGCCTCCACCTCAGATGTTTTAGAGAAATTGCTGGAGAAATTCAGCAGACTCACTGTATGCAGAGAGAGAAACAGAGTTAACATTTCAATTACAATCTGGCTTTCCTTTGGAACTAAGGGGGACACTGCCTGAGATATCAATTTGGATGGTTGTCGCTTTGTTGCAATTTTACAACCAGAACTGTACTCTATAGCATTATTTGAAAAAAAAAGTGTGAGGATCTATTGGGGTCTCATCCAACATTTCCCCTTAATCATTACCATAGGGTAGATGAGGTTTTCATTTCTCTCATTTGAGGTTTGAGTAACTGGTTTTCATTAGAACAGCTGAGGAAAGCAGTTTATCGGTCATGAAATGGTTTCAGATATCCTGAGAATGTGAATAAGATGCTGCATCAAAGTAAGTTGTTACTTCTTATCATTATTGTCTTTGTGCTAAAAGCAAATTGCTCGTATCATTTTAAGATTTTGTTTTCCTCCTCATTTGCTCAGAAAAAGAATTTCCCCGAACTGATCTAGATTGTCACAGAATAATGCATAGTCATTAATGCTGTTAAAAAAAAGGTCACAAAGTTATTATGACACAGAAGGAGGCCATTTGGCCCACGAAGTCTGTGCTGCCTCTCAGTTCGATTAGTTCCATTGCCCTGCTGTAACCCTATGGTCCTGCCTTATCTAAACCTGCCATAACCTTATCAGTTTTATCACTTTTCCTCTCGATTATTGTATTTGACTTGGTTTTCACGAGAAAGTTCACCTGATATCAATATTTTCTTAGTGAGGTTTGAGAAGATTTGTAGCTCAGGTTGAGGTTCTGGATGTAGGTTTGCTCGCTGAGCTGGAAGGTTCATTTCCAAACGTTTCGTCACCCTACTAGGTAACATCTTTAGTGGGCTTCTGGGTGAAGCACTGCTGATGATTTCTGCTTTCTATTTATATGTTTGGGTCTCTTAGGGTTGGTGATAGCATTTTCTGTGGTGATGTCATTTCCTATGGTGATGTCGTTTCCTGTTCTTTTTCTCAGGGGGTTGTAGATGGGGTCTAACTGGATGTGTTTGTTGGTAGAGTTCCAGATGGAATGCCATGCTTCTGGGAATTCTCATGCGTGTCTCTGTTTGGCTTGTCCTAGGATGGATATGTTGTCCCAGTCGAAGTGATGTCCTTCCTTATGAACATCAGCTAGCCACAAAATGTACATGACCCTCTCACACTAGTATCCTTACATACAGATAAGGAAGGACACCGACTGGGACAACACATCCATCCTAGGACAAGCCAAACAGAGACACGCATGAGAATTCCTAGAAGCATGGCATTCCAACTGGAATTCTTTCAACAAACACATTGAGTTAGACCCCATCTACCACCCTCTGAGAAAAAGAACAGGAATTGACATCACCACAGGAAATGACACCACAAACCGAAAGAAACCCAAACATTTAATAGAAAGCAGAAATCATCAGTAGTGCTTTGACCGGAGGCCGACTGAAGAGGTTAGTTAGTAGGGTGACGAAATGTCTGGAAATTAACCTTCCAGCTCAGCGAGCAAACTTACATCCATTAATATTTTCTATTTCATCACGCTCAATCTTCCACATTGTCCACGAGCCCTGGTTTTGGGTTCTCTGCCTTTTACCTTTGTCTGAACATATCCAGCTTGTACATTAAATATCTCTTTAGGGATCACTCATTGTTTGTTTTAGTTTTCCCTGTATTATTATATTTACTGATATCATTATAGTTCCTGTGTTATTCCTTTGATTCTTAGATTCCCTCTCAATGTGTTGAAGTTAGCTCTCCTCTAATTAAAGAGTTATACTTTAGATTGTTTCTTACTGTTCTCCATTACCACATTACTGTCTAGTCCCAATAACCTTCAATTCCCAAGTCTAACAAGAATCTACCTACCTTTGCCTTAAATATATTCAATGACCCCCATTTCCACTGCCTCCTGAGGCAGAATTCTAATGTCATAAGAGTCTCTTAAGTTGATTCCAAATGTGTTACAGTCAGTTAGATTCTTTCAGTGTGAAGTCCCAGAGATAATGTTTGAAGTCTAGTATTTTGTTTCAGATTTCCAGCATCTGCAGTATTTGCTTTTATATAAACATTAATAAAACTGATCTATGACTTTTACTGCGAAACATCTTCACAATTCTGTTGTTATGAGGCAGATTAAAGTTGCTGAGAACAAGCTGTGATAACCACCTATTGCATTATAGGAGCAAATTTTACTTTCTCATTGCATTCCATGTCCTTGCCTCATGCATAGCCTCAATTGTGAAGTATCCCTATCCACATTTCCAGAAGTCTCCACTTTATTCTCAAGACATTAACTCCATGGTGGTCTCACTGTTGGAACTGTGAGGTGGATGGACCAGGAGCATTTCAAGAATTTGATAAAGTTGATTAAATTAAAATATTCGAACAGAAATGCACACCAACTTTGTTCAGAGGGGGAAATAAAACTTCAATTTGGATTCAAATCAAGTTTACACCGCCCCCATTCTCAACAGGAACTTTGACAGGAATTTCAATATTCCTACTGTGCAGGTTGGAACTTTTCTGTACAGTAAAATCAGGATGACTCACCCACTATTAATACAACAATCTGCCAGAACACCCAGGAAACATAACAGATCTGGGCTCAGGACCTGGCAGAAATGATCGCACATACCGGATGACTAATGTTTTATACATTTATTGTCATGATGCCAACTGACTGAATGAAATTCATTTCTTTTTTAAAACAAATGCTTTTTCAATATTACTTCATCAAATAAGCTTAATACCTCTGAATGCCTTCTTGCTTCTGTTGCATAACCATGGAAATTTGCTAAACTGCTCACGAGAATAGACAAGAATAGTTAGACTGTGCCCAAAGAAGTATTTTTGCTCGAGGGAAGTTTATATTTTCAAGTTGTCAAGCATAAAAGCCCCTGTATTCTGTTAGAGGATGCTGGTCTCCACTTTTTGCATAACTGTAGAAATATCTTTCTTATGAGGAAGCCAACTTGTAAAAAAAAAATCTATTCCTGGATGATTGAGCCATTAATTGTCACATCTCATTCACAATCTGTTTGCTGCATTTTTGTTCCCCTGCAGCCTATGTTGCTGACTCGTGTCAGTGGTGGCTTGACTAGTAGCACACTCACCTTTGGACTAAAGTGGGTTCAAATCTAACTCCAGTAAAATGATGGACACTGGTGGACATTGCTGGTGATGTACAGTTGGTTTCCATCATTCAGGTGGGATACTGTACAGAGTCCTTGTTTGTCCATAAAACATCTTGCGGTACTGTTTTGAGGATGAGCAAGGGTAAGATCTCTGGTATCAAAGACAATATATGCCTCAAACAACATCCAAAATGCAGGTTATCTTGTCACAATTCCATTTCCTTTGCCCCACTTTTGGTGGCCATGCATTCAAAATATTGGCCCGAACCTCTGGGTCCCTTCCCTATAATCCTCTGTTTCTCCACATTTATTTGCAGGAGCTTTTCAAGTGTAAAATTGGCTGCTGTGTTTCCACCTTTATAACTGAGACTGTTTTTCGAAAGTGTTTCATTGACTGTGAAGTGCTTTGAGATATCCAGTGGTAGTGAGAGGTGCTATATAAATGCAAATTTCTTTGACCAAGTTACATGAAAGATCTCTAAGCAAACCTTTATCCTTGGCTCTGCTTCATTACAGCTTGCGGATGGGAAGGGCACAGCTCATTACCTGTGTGATATCTGTTGCAGCTTGAAATTGGCACCACATCGGGCTGCTGTTCAGCTGATTAGGAAATGATGGTGATGCAATTATTTCCAGCATTTTTGTCTGCTTTTGCAGGTGTCTGCAAGGCTAAGCCTAGAAGAAGTCAAAATCTTAACGGTTGATTATCTTTACTGCTCTTGCCAAGTAACAGTGCTCTCCTTATGAGTCTGTCTCCAGCTCTTTCTGAAGAAGACCACATGGTTCTGTACTTTTTGGCTGTTTTGCATCTACAATAGTAATGTGTATTTATTTGTCCCCTTAAATCCAAGAAAGTTCAGAGTCAATTTACAAATACAAAAGCTGACACTGAGCTAATGAAGGAAACAAATGGGGCCAAAAGCTTGTTTAAGGAGCTGAGTTTTAAGGGAGCACCTTGCTGAGATCTGAAGAGATAGAAAGGTTTAGGGTGGGAGCACAGATATTAGGGCCAATAGTTTGAATGCATGGCCACCAAAAGAAATGGGATTAAGAGGACAATGTTATAGGAATGGAGATACTACACAGGGCTGTAGAAATTGAAACGGTTACAGAGAGAGGCACCTGGTGAACTTTAAACAGAAGGTGAGATTTCTAAACATTGAAGCACTGGGGAACCAGTGCAGGTCGCTGAGTACAAGCCAATGATTCAATTGCTAATCACAATCCATGTGGATTGTAAGAATGAATTATTATTGTAAAACAGGAAGCCAGTAATTTGGTGCACTCTCTTCGTAATAAGTAACTGAACCTGCAGCAACCAATCCACAAACATTTCACAACGGTTGGAAATTGGTTTGGGAACTTGTGAAAGATCGGTACTGGCTCTCATTTGCTATCTTCACAATTAAAGAAACTGAAAAGAACCTTTTGACTAGAGTCCTACATGGGGCTATGGGCCTGGAAACCTTACTGATTTGGACCATCCTCATGTTAGATTTGAAATGTGGAGCTGTGGAAAGTTCGAGAGGTTTACGCATTTTCAAGAGGTTGGGTTGAGGGAAATGAGGAGAGGTCCTGTTAATTAGGAGAGGGAGCTGGATGACAATGCACCTTTCAGAGAAAACGGGACAGTTCACAAAAGGCCAGCAAGGTTGTTGAGCTTTATGTATTCCCACAAGGAGAAGAACACTACAATAGTCTCATGGGTCAGTCAGTTACTATTCGAATAGTGCAAGAGGAGATTCCAAAGGTGCACTTTCAATGTGCAGCCACTTCCAATCAGTTACATCAACAGATAGAGAGAGGGTCCTGGGAAATTTCCTGGCGCACAGTATATTAGGAACTCAAGATGAATCAACCCTCAAGTTTAGCAAGCTAGTTTCCTGAAGAAGTGATTGGAGCAATACAGAGAAATCTCGATTACCCGAATGAGATGGGCGGGCACTATTTCATTCGGACAATTGATTATTCGGTTAATTGATTCAATGCCTCTCCTCTGGGACCTGGAGTTTTCTGAAGTTTCCTTTTTCCTCGCTCTGCCTGCCTAGCTCCCTCTCTGTGTCTCAGGGTTTGTTTCTGAGCAGACACACACTTTTGTGTAAGGGACCTGCAGCATTGCTGAAGCCTCCCACCACCCCACATCAGTTCAATGGGATTGACACAGAGAGCATTTGCTAATTCTGCTCTTTGTTCAGGAGACTAAGCAGCAGGGAACCACATATGAGCGCCACCAACCCCCCCCAACCCGCTTCCACACCCCTGTTTGCCATGCACTTCCAGCCCCTGGACACCAACAGTAAGAATGCTGCTGCCTTTGGAGGGTAAGTTTCCAAATAACACGTGCAAACACACACACACACATCCACACACACATACACAGACACACACACACACATACACAGACACACACACACATACACAGACACGCACACACATATACACAGACACACACACACACACACATGCACAGACACACACATACACAGACACACATACATACACAGACATACACACACACGCATAGACACACACACATACACAGACACACACACATACACAGACACACGCACACATGCATACACACACATACACAGACACACACACATACACAGACACACACACACATACACAGACACACACACACATATGTACACAGACACAGGCAAACACACACATACACAGACACACACACACATAGACACACACACATTGACACATACATACAGACACACACACATACACACATACATACACATACATACACAGACACACACATACACATACACAGACACACACACATAGACACACACACATACACACATACACAAACACACACACAGACACACACACACATTGACACATACATACACACGCACATACACACATACACAGACACACACATTGACATATATACCTACACAGACACACACACATACACACACACATACACCACGCACGCATACACACACAAATACACACACATACACAGACATACACACACATATATACACATACACACACACACACACACACACACACACACGCGCACACATTTTTACTGCAACTTTTTGACAAGTTCCATCTTTGCCCTGTACCGGACAATGTTGGAGAGGCTATCTGGGGAAGGGGGGTACAGGGTACATACCTGTACAGAACCCCAGGGAAAGTGTGGGGAGACAGTGAGGGCAGAGATGATGCCTGGAACTCCATCGATGTGCAGGACTGTTCTCGGTAGCACAGCAGTAGGCCGAGTTCATATTTAATCATTGTAAACAAAACACGCGATCAGTGTTGGAGACACCTCTTTGATGTAATATTTCTATTGGGACCTTGAGACCTCCTTTGGATAATCTGAAAATCGGATTATTGATATTCGGATAATCGAGGTTCCTCTGTAGATCATTTACACGTTTTGTAATTTTTAAAATTCATTTGTGGGATGAGAGTGGCGCTAGTTATTACCCATCTCTAATTGCCCCGAGGTCAGTTAGAGTCAACCACATTGCTATGAGTCTGGAGTCACATGTATGCCACACCAGGTAAGGATGGCAGTTCCTTCCCTAAAGGATCTTAGTGGTCATCTTATTGGATTTGGTACAAGCTTATAAAGTGCCACATGACAGCCCTCACCTCAACAGTGACATTGTGGTTTCAGTGAAGGGGACTGTCCTGAGGTCTTACATATTTAAGGTGTGATGCCTCTGAGCGGTGACGTTTCTGAAAGATACAATCGTACAGATGAGCTAAATACAAGGCTTTTAATTATACAGATTTACTCCTAAGTAATGTGCTAAGAGAATATGTAACCCTGCAGAGTTGACTGCATGATGTCACAAAATGCCAAACTGGCTTAATGATAAGAAAAGAGATTATTCCTACCGGTACGTGATTAAAAAGATTGGAGCCAACTTCCAGAATGCAGACTGAGCGATGCATCAGACAGTACTTAATAGTGTTTTCACTGGGATTTGCTCTCATTTCTTTAAGCTTGGCAAAGAATTCATAAGTATCAGTCTTCCAAGCAAATTGTACATAAATAGAGTCAAAGAGGTGGGGGAAAAATGGGAAAAATTAGCTGGGAAGGGAGGAGAAAGGATATTGAGAGGAAGGAGGAAATTAGGGGAGGAAGGAATTGAACCTGATTTTACCAATTGGTTAATGGATGTCACACAGAGGAAACTCTAAGTTCAAAGCACTATAATTAGTTATAATTCTGACTGTGCCTACTCCTCCATTCTGTTAAGGCAAAAATTCACATTCTGCTCCCGGGTGAGTCAGCACAGAATATGGCGGCAAAGAGAAGCTTTCTACTTGACGTGGAAAAGTGCAGCACAATTGACTCTTGATAAATGAGGTTCTGGTTTCGCCAAGAATGTTATGCTTGATAGGGATCATGCCATTTTAAGGTAAAATTAGCCAATTATGGAATATTTGTGCTGTGGCCCATTGAATCTTTCATCCAGCAATTAAACATTAAAAACAAAAAGACCCTCTGTAAAAATGAATGTTTTGTATAAATGATGCTGTCTTGAGTTGTGACTACAATGGACTAGCTCCAATCAGCAATACAATGAAATACTGGCAGCACAAGTGACTGGAATAAAAATGTGTTGTTCTCAGAATCAAAACTGGGACAGAGAAGAGAGAGATACTTTGAGCTGTAAGGGGTATAAAACTGGATCAGTGGCTTGTCAATTTGGAATGGATGATATAAAATCACAATCTGAGGGAGGTTATCTCCTTATAATCCTTTCTGTCATATGTGGGGAGAAAGTTATTCACTTGCCAAGAATGCTGCAGGACGAAGGAACTGGGAGTCACAGTGTCATCTCTTGACCTCCTCAGGCTGCAAGGGGATTATCCGAGGTTCCCCTGGATAGGTAAACCTAGATAGGGATCAAGGAAAGACAGCAGGAGAATGAAATTGAGAAACAAATCAGCCATCATCGAATAGTAGCGCAGACCTCATGGCCTGAATGGGCTAATTCTTATACCTTATGGTCCAAATCTCACCCAATTTGTAATGTTGATAACCAGGTGAGGACAGCCTGGGTGATGAAGCAGGAAATATACTTTGCTCCACTGCAAAGATAAATATGTTTATCTTCTGGCCCTGAAACCCAGGATGCCACAGGGGTTAAATTGACAATGGACGTGGGAATTGTGCTACGTGACGCTGCCATCCCCACCCACTGTGTTGAAGGCAGCTCATTAAATCAGTGCTGTCTGCTGCCCTTTGTGTTTTGCAGCCAGCACTGTCTGTGATGTTTATTGGCTGCACCCAGGATGGCGAGTGGCCAGAGCCACTCAGAGGCAGAATGAGGTCACAGGCCCTTCAGGCGAGAAGCTGAGGAGCAGGATTTCGAAGGAGACCATGAGAAGGAGGGAGTGGAAGAGGGGGTTGTTTTAAAGCAAGTGGATGAAGATTGAGTGGAAAGGAAGCGACAATGTCAACAATCTCTTGCTCCCTTCTCTCATGATCAAATAATTTATAAACAATACCATCAACTTGAACCACGACTTCCCATTGATCAACAGTCTCACAATCTCCACCATTTAATGATCACTTTTCTCCTGTCTTATTAGTTCTTCTAAGTTGTACTGTCCCTGAACCTTCCATTACATGGGGACAGAAGCACTGTGGTAATGTTCTTGCCAATTAATTCCAGAGGCCTGGTCTTATGAGTTCAAATCCCACCGCCGCATTTAGATTCAAATAAAAAATCTAGAATAAAATGCTAATCTCTATAATAGTGACCATGGATTCTCATGAAAAACCAATTCTGTTCATAAATGTACTGCAGGGGAGGAAAATCTGCCCTCCTCACCTGATGTGGCCTACATATGACTTCAAACCCATAGCAATTTGATCGACTCTAACTGTCCTATGAAAGGCATATCAGGCTGTCACATAGAAACAAGCCACTCAAGATGTAGTTACACCAGAAAGACTATAGTAGTTCAAATAGCAACTCACCAGCACCTACATAAGAAACAGGAGCAGGAGTAGGCCATCTAGCCTATTGCGCCTGCCCCTCCATCCAATAACATGGCTGATCTTTTTGTGGACTCAGTTCCACTTACCCACACTCTCACCATAACCCTTAATTCCTTTACTGTTCAAAAATCTACCTTTGCCTTAAAATCATTCAACAAGGTAGCCTCAACTGCTTCACTGGGCAGACAATTCCACAAATTTGCAAACCTTTGGGTGAAGAAGTTCCTCCTCAAGTCAGTTCCATATCTGCTCCCCTTTATTTTGAGGCTATGACCCCTAGTTCCAGTTTCAGCCACCAGTGGAAACAACCTCCTTACTTCCATTCTATCTATTTTACATGTTTATATAATTTTACCCAGGTAGAAAGAGTTACACACACATGGAAGATAATACCAAGCTTCTGCAAGTTATTGCCGAGCTGGAGTCCTTAATTACTTTGAACATGACTGCGTGGCAATGGAGAATGTAGAGGAGGCACAGAATTGATCAGAATCCAGACAGCGTAATGTTAAAGAGCTGAATGGCAGCAGTGATCAGCTGATGGAGCTTTGAGCCCTCAACAGTGTTGAAAGAAAGGGCAAGGGCAATGAAGAAAGACCAAAGATCTTAATTTTACATGTTTATATAAGATCATGCCCCCCCCATTCTTCTATAGTGTTCTATAGTCCCAGTTTATTCAATCTCTCCTCGTAAGCCAACCCTCTCAACTCCACAATGAACCTAGTGACTCTCCTCTGCACCCCCTTCAGTGCCAGTACATCCTTTCTCAAGTAAGGAGACCAAGTCTGCACACAGTACTCCAGGTGTGGCCTCACTGGCTTCCTATAGAGCTGCAGTATAACCTCCCTGTTTTTAAAGTTTAGATCAGAGTGGTGCTACAAAAGCACAGCAGGTCAGACAGCATCCGAGGAGCAGGAAAATCGACGTTTCGGGCAAAAGCCCTTCATCAGGAATCTTGTTCCTCAGATGCTGCCTGATCTGCTGTGCTTTTCCAGCACCACTCTGATCTAAACTCTGGTTTCCAGCATCTGCAGTCCTCACTTCTGTCTCCCTGTTTTTAATCTCTAGCTATGAAGGACAAGGTTCCATTTGCCTTCTTAATTACCAGCTGCACCTGCAAACCAACTTCTCAATGCCAATAAATGCTGGCCTCTCCATTGATGTTCATATCTTAGGGATAGATCAAACAAAACACCCTCCCCATTCCGATATGCAGCAATGGCTTCTGATGATGAGTGAATTGTCACTCGAACCACAGTACTTCCTCATTCTGGGTTGCACCAGAATTCAAGCACAGGCATATCTTCCATTTTGTTTTATCTTCCTCTCAGTTTGGCAAGGGGGAAGCTCAGTCACCAGAGAGACCTAGAAGCTGATCTGACATTAGTCTGCCTGCTCCGTCATTTCAGATTACATAGTTGTGAGATTTTAGCACTGTCCCTGCTGCAACGGTGGCTGACAGCTGCCTGCATTGTTCTGTTCTGGTGGTTTGAGATCACCTGGAAAGTGATGCAATGTGATTAATAATTCTGGAATGCCAAGAGGTTGTTGGTCAAAACAACAATGATTGCCACCATTGTAGTTTTAAGGACCCAGTAAAGGTTATAAATGCTGCCCCTTTTTCTCTAATTTCCACTCCTTTCCACAGGAGTAGTAATGTTAGTCCAGCAAGCATCATGGCCTGGCCCTAGCAATTCCAGTGTCCGCTTGCCATAATATCCCATTTTAAGATTGATTTCTATGACCTTATTTTCAAAACCTGATCTCTTCATTTTCATCTACTGCCATACTATAACTAATCAATGACTAGGGAAATGTGCCTTGATTTTTGGTCTTTCTTCATTGCCCTTGCCCTTTCTTTCAACACTGTTGAGGGCTCAAAGCTCCATCAGCTGATCACTGCTGCCATTCAGCTCTTTAACATTACGCTGTCTGGATTCTGATCAATTCTGTGCCTCCTCTACTTTCTCCATTGCCACGCAGTCATGTTCAAAGTAATTAGGGACTGCAGCTCGGCAATAACTTGCAGAAGCTTGGTATTATCTTCCATGTGTGTGTAACTCTTTCTACCTGGGTTAATCCAATATTGGTGCCTATGGTGTATGGTGTATGGACTGGTGCTAAAAGGGTTTCCTATAAAGCTTTTGGCCTCCAATATCTTCATGCTCCACAAAGTTAAAAATCACACAACACCAGGTTATAGTCCAACAGGTTTATTTGAAATCACAGGCTTTCAGAGCGCTGTTCCTTCATCAGGTAAAGTCAATAGACAATAGACAATTGGCCATTCTGCCTTTCGAGCCTGCACCACCATTCAATATGATCATGGCTGATCATCCTTAATCAGTATCCTGTTCCTGCCTTATCTCCATAACCCTTGATTCCACTATCCTTGAGAGCTCTATCCAACTCTTTCTTAAATGAATGCAGAGACTGGGCCTCCACTGCCCTCTGGGGCAGAGCATTCTACACAGCCACCACTCTCTGGGTGAAAAGGTTTCTCCTTTTGGTCTTTCTGTCCTAAATGGTCTACCCCGTATTTTTAAGCTGTGTCCTCCGGTTCAGCACTCACCCATCAGCGGAAACATGTTTCCTGCCTCCAGAGTGTCCAATCCTTTAATAATCTTGTATGTCTCAATCAGATCCCCTCTCAGTCTTCTAAACCCAAGGGTATACAAGCCCAGTCGCTCCAGTCTTTCAGCATAAGGTAGTCCTGCCATTCCAGGAATTGAGCTCGTGGACCTACGCTGTACTCCCTTAATAGCCAGAATAGTCACTCCACTTGACAAAGGAGCAGCGCTCTGGAAACTCTGAAATTTTGAATAAACCTGTTGGACTATAACCTGATATCATGCAACATCTGACTTTGTCTACCTCAGTTCAACACCAGCACCCTCACGTCCTGCTCCAAGACATTTTTCCCCTGACAAAGATGCTATTTTTCCTAAATTGATTCTGACCATGTTTCATTGAGCCTCTGAATAGAGCAGCTGAGAGAGTAGGTATTGAAAAGCCAGAAGCAGCATTTGCTCGATCCAACTGACCAAGCTTAGAGCTCAGAAAAAAACCCCAGCAGCAGGTTTTATCTTGGTAAAGTTAGCTGTTGGTGAATGGCTGGTCTTAACACATGCAAATAAGTGTTGGGGTGCATTTTTCTGCAATGCAAAGAAAGCGTAGCAGAACAGGAGCAGTCATTGAGGCAGTAGATGTCAGAACAGCTCTGGCAAGGGAATTTCAAGGCCAGATCAGCAAAACTGAAGAATTGTAATCCCTTGTGAAGTTTAATGAGATCTGATGACCTGCCATGTCATTAACGTCTGGGAGTTGCTGAGAAACCTGTTGGATCTATCTTGATTGCATTTGTTACTTAGTGTGTGAGCTGTGAGGTGTTTGATCACAGCATATTACCCATGTGCTTACCACATGCTCATTCTGGGTATTAGAAATCTATTATACATGTATTGTTGATTGTCTTACTGTTCTAACTTGTATATTGTAAAGTATTGTTGTTTGTTAAGAACTGTGGCTTCATTCTCTTTGTCAGTCCCCTAGATCTCAATTTGGTCTGCTTTAAAAGCAATAGTGTTGGTCCCTAACCAGATATACCATAATTTGGGGGTCTTACCCAGGATCATAACAATAAAGGGGCAGTTTGTTCTGGACTCATACAGACCAACTTTACGTTGCAGATTTATGGATTGAAATTAAATTCCAAAACTGTCTTAGTAGGATCATGAACACATCGCCATAGGATATGGATTATTAGTTCAGTAACATTACTCCTTAAAATCGATCACTTCAATCAAGTTTTTGGTAATCCATCTTAATACTCTTCATGTGACCTAGGGGTAAGCTTTGTTTGATAATGTCCCTTTTGGACGACTTGGGACATCTTCTCACTGAAGACACTATGTAAGCGCAAATTGGTTGTATTTTGTGGATCTGTGGTAGTGTCTGTATCTCTGGGCCAGAAGGTCTGGGTTCAAGTCCCACTAGCCCTTGTGTCGTTGGGGAGGTTTTAAATAGATTTGGCAGGGGGTTAGGACCCCGAGCAGATGTAAAGTCCCAAGCAAGGCCCCATCAGATGTAGAAGGAATGGTAGGACAGTCCAGTCAGTGGCAAAGACATGGGCAGGAAAAAGCACTTGGACATCTACCAAGTTAAATTATATCTATTTTAATACAAGGGGCCTGATTGGCAAAGCAGATGAAATTAGAGCATTGATCAGCAAATGGGAATGTGATATTGTTGCAATCACTGAGACATGGTTGAAGGTAGGACAGGATTTCAGCTCATCGTTCAGGATCGATGTGGGAAATGTAAGAGACGTGAGGCATTGTATAATGGATAAAGGAGACTGTCACTGCAGTAATGGGTAGAGCTGACAAATAAAATCATAGAAATAAAGTTACCTTGCTGGGATTATATTACAGGCCTCCCGACAGTCAGAGGGAGATAGAGAAGTAGGTATGTAGGCAAATCACAGGTATGTGTGAGAGAAAAGGCCTATAGTTCGAGGAGATTTCAACTTCCCTAACATGAACTGGGATCGCCTTAGTGTGAAAGGGTCAGGTGGAATGGTATTTTTAAAATATATCCAAGAGAGATTTTTGTGCCAGTACATGGATCTATCTGTTGTTATCACTTTTGATCCAGAGATTCCCCATTCTCCTCAACTCCAAGTAGATAAATAATTTTATAATACAGATAAGCAGATTCCCTCACCTCTACAGAGGCTTGAAAAGAATGAGGTACTTTTCCTCATTGTAATTTCAAGTCTGAATAAGTACAGTGTGCAGGCAAGGTCCTTGGGAGGATTAGGATCAGGTCCAGAGATAGACATCACGAAGATTATGGGTAGGATCCTTCTGTTTCCACACTGAATCGGAAAGTGGGACAGACTGGAGGAGGTGAACCTCTGGCCTGTAAAAGCCTCACTGGACTTCTGGCTATCAAAGAGAGTTGATTGGCTGCTGCTGGACTTGCAATCAGCACTTGGACCTGGAGTGAGGAAGTCCAGACTTTCAAACAGAGAAATTGTAGTGAGTGTAATGGACCTGTTCGGGCTGTTAATCTGGTCCAATCAGGCAGCCCTGGCTGGTACTAAAAGGTGAATGTCAGGGATATTAGGTTGCTGAATGCCTTACTCAGTGAGAGGCAATGCTATTGTCAAAGGCTATGCTGTGGTACATAGAAGGTGACTAGCAATGGGATGCCAGCCCCTGAAGAGTTATTTCAGTGGCGACGAGAGTAAAACATGATCCTGAAGTATCGTCAGCCTGCTCAATTTTTCAATGGATGATGAAGAACATTTTGCAAGGTCTACCTCAGGTCACCATTTACCTAGATGACATTGTGATAACAGGGAAAACTAATAACGAGCACTTAGAGAAGTTGGATGTAAGCCGAAGGCATTTTTCCAAGCAGGCATATGCCTAAGAAGGAAACAACATGTGTACTAGGCCACCAAGTGACCTACTTTGACAAAACTGGATTACACCCACTGGAAGATAAAGCGAGGGTGATCAAAGGCGTCCCAACTCCCACATCTGTCCAGGAGCTTAGGTCGTTTCTTGGAATGGTAAATTATTACGGTAAGTTTATACAGAACCTATCCTCCATCCCTTGGAAATGGCCTCATAGCCAGGCCCTATCTTTTAATGAAGTAAAGAAACAACTATCATTCTCTAACATGTTGGCACACTTTGATCCCAAGAAAGACCTGGTATTGACATGTGATGCCTCCCTGTACAACATTAGGAAAATATTAGTTCATTGGTGGCCCGAAGGACAGGAACATCCAATAGCGTATGCGTTAGGACTTTGGCTAATGCAGAGCACAAGATTCTCCAGGTGGAAAAAGATTGGCAGCCATTTTTGAAGTCAGAATGTTCCACCAATACCTTTATAGGCTAAAATGTGTGATAATTACAAACCACACACCCTTACTTCGTCTGCTTGAAGAGGTTAAGGCATTACTACCCTTCGCTTCAGGCCACATTCAGTGGTGGGTTTAATACTAATTAGAACTTGTCTAGGAGGCTGAGTAGTGAATTCAGGTGCATTGAGAAGTCTCCCATTAGCAGATACACCACCAGTGGTGTCCTCAATTGAAGATGTTACATTTTCTGGACAAGCTCTCAGTCACAGCTGACAATATCAGACTTTGGACAAAGATAGATCCAGTCCTTTCCAAACTGAAACAATTGGTGGTGACAGAAAAAAACTAAAGGGCCTTCGCAGCTAGATTTAAATCATTTTTGGACCAGGAGAGACCAGATCATGTTAGAGGACGGCATATTGTTGTGGCGTGCACAAGAGTGATTGTA
This sequence comes from Hemiscyllium ocellatum, assembly GCF_020745735.1. Taxonomy (NCBI): domain Eukaryota; kingdom Metazoa; phylum Chordata; class Chondrichthyes; order Orectolobiformes; family Hemiscylliidae; genus Hemiscyllium; species Hemiscyllium ocellatum. Next base: position 23,976,324 of record NC_083437.1, read on the forward strand.
CTGAGCAAAGGTTACCGTCAAGAACTGACTAAACTCCACCAGTGTCATCCAGGTGTCTCCAAAATGAAGATGCTGGTGAGATGTTCTGTCTGGTGGCCAGGCCTGGGTACAGACATAGCCACACTGGTGGGGCATTGCCAAAGCATCAACCAGAACAAAACATGCCACCAGCGCCTCCCCAGAATGGCTGGATAAACCTTGGACTCAGTTGCACATTGACCGCGAGTCTTTCATGGCTTCAATGTTTTTAGTCATGGTAGACGCCCACTCAAAGTGGTTGGATGTGATTACAGTTCATTCATCAAACATAGGGATGATGGCAGAAAAAGTGTGCACATCTCTTGAGACCCATGGATACTCGGAGGTGTTGGTCACATATAACAGGCCATCGATAACCAGCAGGGACTGAGAATGGGATTTAACATAAAAGGACAGCTCCATACAAACATCATCCATTGGCAGAAAGGCCAATCCAAACTTTGAAGGCTGGGTGAAGAAACAGCCTACAGCATCACTAGATACCAAGCTGTTACGGTTCCTACACAACCCACCTCACATGCAACTACAGACCTGGGCTGGGGAGGGTGAAATGCCATCAGGAATGCCTGTGCCAGACTCAAGACTCTGCCAAGCAAGAGAGACAGATTGATACAGGCGACAAAGTCTGATGCAAGAATCATGGAAATGGCCCCATATTGGTAAGAGCCATGATCAATGCGAAATCAGGACCAACAACGCATTAGGTTTGGGTCGGTGCAATGGTCCTGAGAAAGCACGTCTTCCATATAAAAGCTGCAAATCTGCAAAATGGTGCAGGGGAAAATGTACCTTGTCCCTTGGAGACTTCAGAATTATCTCAGGGCCACATTGATTCACCATATCCATCAAACATTGTCGGGCTTTCTGAATCAGACAGGGACATGACAGACGTAGCCACCTCGACGATTCTGCCTGCAGAAGAAGGAAGTTAAAGTCTACCGATGCATTCCAGGCAGATGAGGTAATCTCCCATTCATTGTACATCCATGTTGGACTCTGAATTGGAATAGCCTGACCCGGAGATTAAACACCTGAGGAGGCGCTCAAAGAAATCACACCACCCTGTGTATTGGACTCAGAGAGAGGGATATAGTGATTGTAATGAGGTCAGCCAGATGCACCTCAGAAAACATGAGTTCCCTGACTGGGGCTATTAATCTGGCTCAGTTGGGGAGCCCTGGCTGACATAAAATGATGAATGTCAGGTATATTAAACCCCTGAATGCCTGGCTCATTGCGAGGCAGCGCTATTGTCAGAGACTGCGCAGTTGTAAATAAAAGATGATTGGTGATGCGATGTCAGCCTCTGAGGAGTTGTTTCAGTATCACTCACAGAAAAGAAATGCATTGATCGAGGGATATCCCGGGGGTTAGGGTCATCAACAGATTGGGGATGGGAGAGGAGGTAGCACACAATGGCCACCACCCTTACCCTATGTCAATCTGTGGATTGTGCTGAAGGTAGTACAGATTGAGGGACCCTCAAACCTCACAGCAGAGGGTCTGCCCACAGTAGTTGACCAGAGTTGAGAGTGTGTTGCTGGAAAAGCACACCTGGTCAGGTAGCATCCAAGGAGCAGAAGAATCGATGTTTCAGGCCGGAGCTATTCATCAGGATGAAGGGCTCCGGCCCGAAATGTCGATTTTCCTGTTCCTCCGATGCTGTCCCACCTGCTGTGCTTTTCCAGCAACACACTCTCAATTCTGATCTCCAACATCTGCATACCTACTGTCTCCAGAGTGGTTGATCAGTTGAGTAGGCCATTTCCATTCCCTTCAAGAAGGACCTTAAGTCAACAGCAACCCCAAATGAAAACGAGCCTTTACAATTACATTCATTGACCAATAAAAAGCTTCAACTGGGGCCAGGGCAGGAAGATCAAGCCTGGCTTGCCTCATCCCAAATTAATCAGGGAAGAGGCATGGAAATGGTAAGGTACAGGGCAGTAGGCATCTCAGCCATTCACGCTGCCTTCCTCCACATCACGCAAGCGGCTGACACTGCAACATTGTACTGAGAGATTTGAATTTGCAGTATTCTTACTCAGCGAGGCGTCAAGTTCTCAGTCAATGGGTATTGTGTTCTCAGACAGTGGATATAATACGCTCAGTGGATGCAGTATTCTCAGACAGTGGGTGTAATATTCTCAATAGGTGTTGTATTCTCAGATTGTGGGTGTGGTATTCTCAGACTGTGGGTGTGGTATTCTCAGACAGTGGGTGTTGTATTCTCAGTCAGTGAGTGTTGTATTCTCAGTCAGAGGAAGTGGTGTTCTCAGACAGTGGGTGTTGTATTCTCAGTGAGTGTTGTATTCTCAGTCATTGGGTGGGGTATTCTCAGTCAGAGGATGTGGTATTCTCAGTCAGTGGGTGTGGTATTGTCAGACAGTGGGTGTTGTATTCTCAGTGGGTGTGGTATTCTCAGACTGTGGGTATTGTATTCTCAGTCAGTAGGTGTTGTATTCTCAGTGGGTGTGGTATTCTCAGACTGTGAATGTGGTATTCCCAGACGTGGGTGTTGTATTCTCACTGGGTGCTGTAATCTCAGTCAGTGGGTGTTGTATTCTCAGTGGGTGTTGTATTCTCAGACAGTGGGTGTGGTATTTTCAGTCAGTGGGTGTAGTATTCTCAGATTGTGGGTGTTGGATTCTCAATCAGTGGGTGTTGTATTCTCAGTGGGTATAGGGTATTTTTGTGGCTGTCCTGAATTTTCCACCAGCACCAGAGAAGAAAAGCATTTTTGAGCAACTGAGACAGTCTTTTAATCTAGAGGTACTTGAACGAGGCATTATGGGAGAATTCACCCTCAGGGATTGGTCCATTGTAACAGTGCTGGGATCTAGAATTACTTGAAATTCTCCAGAGTCTTATTACCCTTGAGAGAGGTTGTTGGGATTAGGATCATGAGCAGGACACTAGGATCTAGAATAGAGTCATAGAAATGCACTGCATGGAAACATATCCTTCGGTCCAACCCGTCCATGCCGACCAGATATCCCAACTCAATCTAGTCCCACCTGCCAGCACCCGGCCCATATCCCTCCAAACCCTTCTTATTCATATACCCATCCAAATGTCTCTTAAATGTTGCGATTGTATCAGCCTCCACCACATCCTCTGGCAGCTCATTCCATACACATGCCACCCTCTGCGTGAAAAAGTTGCCCCTTAGGTCTCTTTTATATCTTTCCCCTCTCACCCTAAACCTATGCCCTCTACTTCTGGACTCCCCGACCCCAGGGAAAAGACTTTGTCTATTTATCCTATCCATGCCCCTCATAATTTTGTAAACCTCTATAAGGTCACCCCTCAGCCTCCAACGCTCCAGGGAAAACTGCCCCAATCTGTTCAACCTCTCCCAGTAGCTCAGATCCTCCAACCCTGGCAACATCCTTGTAAGTCTTTTCTGAACCCTTTCAAGTTTCACAACATCTTTCTGATAGGAAGGAGACCAGAATTTGCATGCAATATTCCAACAGTAGCCTAACCAATGTCCTGTACAGCTGCAACATGACCTCCCAACTCCTGTAATCAATACTCTGATCAATAAAGGAAAGCATACCAAACACCTTCTTCACTATCCTAACTACCGCGATTCCATTTCCAAGGAGCTATGAACCTGCACTCCAAGGTTTCTTTGTTCAGCAACACTCCCTAGGACCTTACCATTAAGTGTATAAGTCCTGCTAAGATTTGCTTTCCCAAAATGCAGCACCTCACATTTATCTGAATTAAACTCCATCTGCCACTTCTCAGCCCATTGGCCCATCTGGTCCAGATCCTGTTGTATTCTGAGGTAAACCTCTTTACTGGTCCACCACACCTCCAATTTTGGTGTCATTTGCAAACTTACTAACTGTACCTCTTATGCTCGCATCCAAATCATTAATGTAAATAATCATCTTGGAGTAGTGGTATTCCAGAGGTCTGGCTATAATTGGGATGCTGAAGTATGGCAATGTTGGCATGTCGAAGTTTGCCACCCTTGTGGGTGAGGGTCAGGTTAGAAGATTGTGATCCATACTGCTGCTGGCTCTCTCAATATTCTCAACCTCAAAATCCTCATCAGCCATTTGTCCCCAAGGTATCTTCAGCCATTTTTCCTCCCCCCTGGCCCTCTGCCATTGCTTTGTGGCTCCTTTGTATCTTTTTAATTCTGCGCTGAAGCATTTTATCTTCAATCTACAGTTTTTTAAAACGAACGGCTATGAAATTATGGCTCAACAAGGTGTGATTTCCTGACAGCTGTGCCCAGTATGTGGAGTGGCAGACTGTTTGTTGCACCATTAAAGGAATCTGCCAACATATTCCACCCCCAATAACTATACATCTCCATAAATACGCACAAATTACCTCATGAAACATGAGAAATTTGATCACTTATGCAGCTTCCAAGTTGTTATTCATAAAAAGAAAATCCTTGTGCCTCATAAGTCACTACATTATGATTTTGCCACTTCCTTTACTTCCAAAGTTTTTGAGCTTAAAGCTATTCAGAGAGAAAAAGCACTTGTTTGATTTTGGAGATGATTTGATGGCTCCTGAAAATTATATATCTTACATACAACAGTGAAATGTAATACTTTGGAACCATTCACCCTCTGTCATTATATTCTGGCAATTTTTAATGTGAAATCTCCTACTAGTCTGCTGTCCAAGTGATAATAGATAGAAGGCTGGTTGGCATTCGGGAGACTGCAGTCTCCAATATCTGAGGTACCCGTTGAAAAGCTAAATACTAATCCCAGACTCTCCAAGGCACCAGTCATGCAGGTACAGACAAATTACAGATAGATGCTTCCAGCAAAATAGTTGCAATTCATTATAAAGTCCCACTGGCAGCCAGCATGCCTGGGATTATAGAGATGAGTCCCTGTCTGCTCTATCTCCCACACAAATATTTTGGCTGCTGCCACTCATGCTATCAATAGCTGTGTCACTGAGGAATACAATGTCCTTCTTGATAAATGCAAATTGTAAAAGCTGAGAGCAAAATGATACAGTGCAATTCGGATAATGTTTATTTACTGAATTTTAATCTTCTTTTGTGTTGATATCATTATTTGTGCTTAAGAGGAGTCCATGTAAAGCGTAAACACTCATTAATTTGAAAGAAAGGGATTTAAGAGTGCAGAAGACTGCAGGGAATATATGGGAAAAATTTCCTTTGGTGCGACAAAGTCGAAGATTTGCCCCACTGAAAACAGGGTGTGGTTATGGACGAGTAACTCAGAGGGTTAGAGTTCATAACTCTACTGCAAGGAATTGCATTTAATACATCTGGAGATTTGTGAGCCAGCATTTGGAAAATGGCCACAAAAACCACCGAATTGCTGCAACAGATATAACTGATTCAACATTATCCTTCCAGGATATGTCTCATATTCATGTTTACTTAGCTCCATACTAAATAAAGTCATAGAGTCAAAAAGCTGTACAGCACGGAAACAGACCCTTTGGTCCAACTTGTCCATGCTAACCAGATATCCTAAATTAATCTAGTCCCAATTGCCAGCATTTGGCCCATATCCCTGTAACCCCTCCCTATTCATATAACCATCGAGATGCCTATTCGATGTTGTAATTGTACCTGCCTCCACCACTTCCTCTGGCAGCTCATTCCATACATGCACCACCCTCTGCGTGAAAAAGTTGCCCCTTAGGTCCGTTTTAAATCTTTACCCTCTCCCCATAAAAGTATGCCCTCTAGTTTTGGACTCCCTTACCCTATCCATGCTCCTTATGATTTTATAAACTTCCATAACGTCACCCCTCAGCCTCCAAGCTCCAGGAAAATAGGAGGAGAAAGTGAGGTCTGCAGATGCTGGAGATCAGAGCTGAAAATGTGTTGCTGGAAAAGCACAGCAGGTCAGGCAGCATCCAAGGAACAGGAAATTCGACGTTTCGGGCATAAGCCCTGCATCAGGATTCCTGATGAAGGGCTTATGCCCGAAACGTCGAATTTCCTGTTCCTTGGATGCTACCTGACCTGCTGCGCTTTTCCAGCAACACATTTTCAGCTCCAGGGAAAATAGCCCAAGTCTATTCAGCTGGCCAGCGGAAGTGGTGGATGTGGGTACAGTTACAATGTTTAAAAGATGTTTAGATAAGTACACGAATATGAAATATTTGGAGGAATATGGGACAAGCAGAGGCGGGTGGGACTAGGTTAGTTTGGGAAGATGGTTGGTATGGACTGGTTGGACCGAAGAGTCTGTTTTGGTGCTGAATGACTCTATGACTCTAGCAGGCACAGCACAAACTAGCTAGAAATGGGTCAAGTTTTCCAAAGGGCTATCAGAAGTGTCAAAAACACGTCAGTTTTGAGTCACAGAGAGATCTTCCTTAATTTGTGTTAATGGAGGAACTGAGGGAGATCCAGAGCACGATTGGCAAGGCCAGCATTTTTCATTCATCTCTAATTGGTCTAAAGAAGATGGAAGTGAACTGTCTTCCTGAACCACAACAATCCATGGAGATGGGGGAAATGGTGTAGTGCTATTGGGGAGGGAGTTCCAGGGTTTTGATCCAGTGACACTGGAGGAACAACAATGCAGTTCGAGTCAAGTTGGTGTGTGACATGCAGTAGATGGTGTTGTTTCTGCATACTGCTCTTTGAGTGCCAGAGGTCATGCATTTGCACAGTGCTAGTGTACAAGGAGCCTTGGTGAGTTGCTATAATGCATCTTGTAGATGGTACACACAATTGGTGCGTTGGATGATACTGCTGACTCGGGCCTTGGTGGACAGGCATTGGAGAGTCAGGGGGTGAGTTACCAAAGAGTATCCAGCCTCCAACCTGCTCTTGTATCCAGAATATTTATATGGCTAGCCCTGTCATTGTCTTAGTCAGAGGAAGGAGCTATCCCAAGATGTTAATAGGAGGAGATTCTGTGACAATAATGCTGTTGAGGATCAAGAAGAAAAGGTTAGATTCTGCCTTGTGGGAGGTGGTCATTACCTAGCTCCTGTGAGACACAAGTACTTACCTTCTGTTACAGGTAGTTCTCCTCTAACAGCGTAGCTCCATTCCAGTGAAACTTTGCTTAATAGAAAATCGCTTACTAGAAATGGGAAAAATTGGGTTGGAGCAGACCAGCAAAAAAAATCCCTCCCAATCGCTCAAAAAATCACCCAAAAGCCAAACACAAAGTATAGCATAGCCTGAATGAAAGTTTAAATCATATTTACTAATGAAACAAAAGTAAACTTAACACATTACGTTGAAAAATATTGTTAATGCAAGGACAGAGGGCCATCATTATCATCACTTTCAGGTACAGTTGTGGTTGCAGAAATGGGATGGCTGTGTTTGATTGTCTTAGATTAGATTACTTACAGTGTGGAAACAGGCCCTTCGGCCCAACAAGTCCACACCGACCCGCCGAAGCGCAACCCACCCATACCCCTACATATACACCTTAACTAACACTACGGGCAATTTAGCATGGCCAATTCACCTGTGGACTGTGGGAGGAAACCGGAGCACCCAGAGGAAACCCACACAGACACGGGGAGAATGTGCTAACTCCACATAGTCAGTCGCCTGAGGTGGGAATTGAACCCAGGTCCCTGGCGCTGTGAGGCAGCAGTGCTAACCACTGTGCCACCGTGCCGCCCCTAAACAGTCAACAGTCTGTTGACTGTTTCTCGGGAGTTAGTTTAATAAAGACATCCAGTTTTTGCAGCTCTGCCCTTTCTCTTCCATCTTGAAGAAGCTGTTCATGGGGTGCCAGATGTTATCTTTTTGAACAAACTGCTGCATTCTGCGTCGTAATTATTGTCCTCTAAGAGTTAATTGCTATCATTCTTGTCACTGTGCCCCTCTATTTTTGCAAAGTAAAGGATAATCTAGGAGTACATAGTGTGATGTGCAGGTACAAGAACAAATTAGAAAGGCAAGTGGTCTGTACAAGAGTAATACAGTCCTGCAGGAATTATACAGGACTTATACAGGAATTATACAAAAATATTCTTGTCTCAGAGGGAGAGCAATGAACATTCATTAGTTTAATTTTTGAGGTGAAATGACTCAATGTAAAGAGCTGTACCTCTCACATATTCTGACAGTAGCTGACATCGGTGCATGTGCAAAACAAAGCATGCCAAATGACCGCTGCTGGATTAACACTATTGCAAACAGAGGTAAGCGTTCTCAAAAATACTGTTCCCTAATTCTTCAGTGACATTCTAGCCAAATCGCACTGCCAAAACATGCTTTATACAAGAACAACCTGTATACCAAACCAGAGTCAGTTTTGTAATGCTACAGCTTCTCAAAGAGACAGTATGGGTTCAAGTGGAGTGCCACAAGGATTGGTGCTGGGCCCTCTACTTTTTGTCATTTACATAAATGATTTGGATGCGAGCATAAGAGGTACAGTTAGTAAGTTTGCAGATGACACCAACATTGGAAGTATGGTGGACAGCGAAGAGGATTACCTCAGATTACAACAGGATCTGGACCAGATGGGCCAATGGGCTGAGAAGTGGCAGGTGGAGTTTAATTCAGATAAATGTGAGGTTCTGCATTTTGGGAAAGCAAATCTTAGCAGGACTTATACACTTAATGGTAAGGTCCTAGGGAGTGTTACTGAACAAAGAGACCTTGGAGTTCAGGTTCATAGCTCTTTGAAAGTGGAGTCGCAGGTAGATAGGATAATGAAGGAGGCGTTTGGTATGCTTTCCTTTATTGTTCAGAGTATTGAGTACAGGAGTTGGGAGGTCATGTTGCGGCTGTACAGGACATTGGTTAGGCCACTGTTGGAATATTGCATGCAATTCTGGTCTCCTTCCTATTGGAAAGATGTTGTGAAACTTGAAAGGGTTCAGAAAAGATTTACAAGGATATTGCCAGGGTTGGAGGATCTGAGCTACAGGGAGAGGCTGAACAGGATGGGGCTGTTTTCCCTGTCGGAGGCTGAGGGGTGACCTTATAGAGGTTTACAAAATTATGAGGGGCATGGATAGGATAAATAGACAAAGTCTTTTCCCTGGGGTCAGGGAGTCCAGAACTAGAGGGCATAGGTTTAGGGTGAGAGGGGAAAGATATAAAAGAGACCTAAGGGGCAACTTTTTCACTCAGAGGGTGGTATGTGTACAGAATGAGCTGCCTGAGGATGTGATGGAGGCTGATACAATTGCAACATTTAAGAGGCATTTGGATGGGTATATGAATAGGAAAGGTTTGGAGGGATATGGGCCGGGTGCTGGCAGTTGGGACTAGATTGAGTTGGGATATCTGGTCGGCATGGACGGGTTGGACCGAAGGGCCTGTTTCCATGATGTACATCTCTATGACTCTATCACTCAAAGTCCCAGCTGAGGGTGAAATGCCAAGCTGGCACCCTTGAGTGCAAGGCTGAGGAGTGGTGTCACCTTTTAGATGAGATGGTAACCTGAGCTGCTCAGTTGGACATAATCGATCCTGAGCACAATTCGGACAAAAGTAAGGCTGACATCCCCAATGCAATGACTGATATTTATCACTAAAACTGGTTGTCAGGTCAATATTACATGCTACTTGTCAGAGCATGTTGTGTAAAAATTGGCTGCTGTATTTCCAATATTACAACAGTGATTACCTGACAAAAAATACTTCTTCTGTTGCAAAGTGCTTTGGGATGTTCATAGATCATACAAGATCTTTTATGATAAGTCTTTCTTTCATGAGAAAGATATGCCCTTGGACATCAATAGCAGCAAAATCCACAAATATAATTAACTTTAAATTAAACAAAGAAATGAAGGGAGTATCCTTCACAATAATGTCTCCTACATCTGTTCTAGATTTGGCACAAGGAATGTTATATAACTCTTCATGGTGTGATAATGGAACAGTGAAGCTTGTATCAACTGTGTTCCTCACAGTCACTGTTCTCCCAACATAGAGCAAAACCTGCACTACTAACAAGAGAATCAGTGTTGTACAAAAGTGGGTTTGGTGAACAGTTTTAAAGCAAGGGGTACTTGTTGTTTTAAAATCATATAAACACGCTTTAGGTATGTTTCGGTTCTAACACGATAGAACTATTTTCTCTGCAATATTGGAATTGCAGTGCTTGAGCCATCAGTAACAATCCCAACCATTATTCTGCCAGTGCATAGAGTAAATTCCTCCCAACTTAGTTGTCAAAGGTAGCAAAAGTATAAACAAGTCTTAACAGTTTTACTGTAAACTCAATTAAACCCTGCCATCTTGAATCTGATGTGATTATCCCCATTGAACAATTAGAATCATAGAATCCTTACAGTGGAAGCACACCATTTGGCTCATCGATTCCACAGCAACTCTCCAAAGAGCATCCCACCCAGACCCATCCCCCCACCCTATCCTTGTAACCCTGCATCTCCCATGGCTAATCCACTTAACCGACATATGCCTAGATACTAGCATTCAGAACAGGTTGTGAATAAACTGCCATGACAGCTGATGCAAAATAACAGGAAGCACAGGGAACAATATTAAACAGTAAATGATAATTCTTTAAGTCAACAGAAGTGAACCAGACAGAACTAACCAATATAACATTTAATGGTTAGCACTGCTGCCTCACAGCGCCTGAGATCCGGGTTCAATTCCCGACTCACGCGACTGACTGTGTGGAGTTTGCACGTTCTCCCCGTGTCTGCGTGGGTTTCCTCCGGGTGCTCTGGTTTCCTCCCACAGTCCAAAGATGTGCGGGTCAGGTGAATTGGCCATGCTAAATTGTCCGTAGTGTTAGGTAAGGGGTAAATGTAGGGGTATGGGTGGGTTGCGCTTCGGTGGGTCGGTGTGGTCTTGTTGGGCCGAAGGGCCTGTTTCCACACTGTAAGTAATCTAATCTAATCTAATCTAATCTAAAACTCTCTACTCTTCCTTCCCACTTGCCCAAGTCCACAGAAATCACGAACAAAATTTCTGCAGGAATTTACAGAGTTAGGAATCCAGTTCTCCTTCTGTGGAATCCTATCCACTAGACCAAACTGTCTTTGCCATCTTCCAGATGAGGGATTAAGGCAAGTATTTTGTCTGCTAGGATTATTCCTGCTGTTGTGATTTGCTGAAATTGGGTGTTTACAGATGATCTTTTAAACTAGTCTAAACTGCTCTTACACAGAATGTGCAAGAGTTTATTTGAATGTCACATTTAATGTTAATAAGACTTGGGGGAATTCTGATCACCTCGCCAACAAGGCGCTATGTACTCAGCTCATGTTATTAATATAACAACATAGCTCCAGGCACTGAGTTCTTAAAGCTGCATTTTTGATTGCTACGAGCTAAATTTGGGACTTGAAAGAGATTATGGAAGAAAATGATGAATGAAGAGATGTAATGCCGAATTGTTTATGAACAGTCTGTAGCCATTATCCATGCAGTCCGTAAAGCCATAAGGATGTAGGAACAGAGTAGGGGAAAGTGCATGGGGGAGTGAAATCCTTTTAAGAGCACACTGCAAACTGTGAACCAGGACAATGTATGATCACACTGAATTGCTGCTGGTCACCCATCAATGGGCTGTCAGTAATTGGTATCCTTCCTGTTGATGGATGACATAGAATACGGGGCAAAAGCTTGAGTCTTCATATGAGGGGAGCTGAAAATGTGTTGCTGGTTAAAGCACAGCAGGTTAGGCAGCATCCAAGGAACAGGAAATTCGACGTTTCGGGCCAGAGCCCTTCATCAAGAATGAGTTCGACGTTTCGGGTCTGTGCTTTAACCAGCAACACATTTTCAGCTCTGATCTCCAGCATCTGCAGACCTCACTTTTTACTCTTCATATGAGGGGAGTCTATCACAGAACTTCTGACAAAGAATTAACACTGAGCCAAAGGAAAAGGTAGTACATTTGAGCCTGAATGTTCACTTGTTTTGTCAATTGAGCTCTATATTCAAGCCTTATGTTACCAGTGTTTGTCTCTTGCTGTTTCCTGAATTTAATGATGATACCAACACGTCCTCTAGCAGTGAATCCATGGTTTGTATAATGCAGCAGTGATTTATAAACCAGCTGCCCCTCATCTTGCTCAGATGAAGATTGACCTCAAACTACATTCAATTTGCCCACTACTCTAAAATTGGTATTAGACAGAGTTCTTTACCAGTGTGGTTAAGTCACTGGTCTTGTAATCTGGGGCCTGTACACAGGACACATCTATAAATCTCGTTTCCCACCTGGGGGTTTATGTTACGAAATGTTGTTAAGTTGTTAAAAATAGGCCAAGAAGAGTACAAACCCCCTCAATGATCATAAAAACACATCTGGTTCATAGATGTCCTTTAAAGAGTGAAATCTGTATCAATTTTGAATTTAACCATGAACACAACGCTTGATGAGGCTCTCCAAACAAACACTGTTCCCATTTGTACAGTAACCTACCAATGCCAATGTTTGTACAACAGTCTAGCATTGCCCCTGTTTATGCAAACCCCAGCACTGCCCCTATTTGTACAATAGTCTAGTACCATCCTGTTTGTACAACAACCTAGCACTGCCCCTGTTTGTACAACAACCTACCACTGCCCCTGTTTGTACAACAGCCTAACACTGCCCCTGTTTGTACAACAACCTACCACTGTCCCTGTTTGTACAACAGCCTAACACTGCCCCTGTTTGTACAACAGCCTAGCCCTGCCCCGTATGTACAACAGACTAGCACTGTCCCTATTTGTACAACACCCCAGCACTGTCCCTATTTGTACAACACCCCAGCACTGTCCCTGTTTGCACAACATCCTAGCACTGTCCCTATTTGTACAACAGACTAGCACTGTCCCTATTTGTACAACACCCCAGCACTGTCCCTGTTTGCACAACACCCCAGCACTGTCCCTATTTGTACAACATCCTAGCACTGCCCTGTTTGTACAACAGTCTAGCACTGTCCCTATTTGTATAGTAACCTATTATTGTCCACCCACTTTGCAGAAAAAGCATGATTCAGACACTGTGCCAGAAAATGTTCCCAATCTCCTATATTGTACCAAATAAACCCACAATGGAACAGATCAACTGGCATCTAACCCTAACCTTAATCTGGATCCTAAACCTAACCCTAATCCTAACCATAATCTAAACCTAAACCCTAACTCGAACACAAACCCCACCCGTAATCCTAACTTGAGCCCTCATATAAACCCAAACCCTAACCCTAACATTAACCTGAACCCTAATACAAACACTAACCCTAGTCCTAATGCGAACCTTAACCTTAATTCAAATCTTATCCTAACCTTAACCTAACTCTAACCCTTACCTTAAACCTAACTCTCACCCTAACCCTCACCCCAACTCTAATCCTAATTTGAACTCTAACTCTAACGCAGCACCAAAGCAGTCTTAGAGCCAAAGGAGAGTCACATGTTCAATGACAAAGAGGGATTGAAGAAGATAATGATGGGCTAATGTTGCTCTCAGCCCTCAGCTCAACTGAGTAGAACTGAAGCTGCACTGAATTATCTTCAAATTGAAAATCTTAGACCAACAGCTTCACCCACACAATTGTACAGCCCAACGTGAAACCAAGACAGTGAAGGAAGTTACTATTCACTTCAAAGTTGAGACCCTCTAACCCTGAGATGAATAGGTCAATGTTTCCAATGAATGTCTGGCCTCGCTTGTTTTATGTCTAGTTAAAGTGTTTGGTAGATGGGAGATCATTCTTATCTGAAAGGAGCAGTTATATAGCATTCTCTTCTTGCTGCTCCCCAAACTTCTCACTGCTATGCTCTGTCTATGGCGAAGACCTTCTCTCCTTAATGTACATGTAGCTGGGTTACAAGGTCCTTCAACGCAAGTTGCAATGTGACCCACATGGATCAACTCCCTGACTCTTAGGGGTGAACTTTATTATTGTAAATCGACAGCTTCATCAAATCACTTCCAAAGTTGGGAATTTGAAACTTCGTTCCAAACATGGCTGAACGGGCAGCCAGCCAATTTCCAGTCGCTGTCTTTCGCTGTTGCCCATTGCCAGCTCCGAATTTAAGCATTAGCCTTTTGTGACACATAGTCACACCTGCAGCTGCAAACTTCTGCCACTAGATAGAGCTTCAAATCCTTCCGAAGCTCCAGCTCCATGCTACCTACAGTCAAACATGCTCAGAGAGCCATTTCCACGGTCCTGTTTTTCTTCAGCAAAGCCATAGAGTCATAGAGATGTACAGCACGGAAACAGACCCTTAAGTCCAACCCGTCCATGCCGACCAGATATCCCATCCTAATTTAGTCCTATTTTCCAGCACTTGGCCCATATTCCCCTTTCTATTCACATACCCATCCAGATGCCTTTTAAGTGCTATATTTATATCAGCCTCCACCACTTCCCCTGGTAGCTCATATGATACACGCACCATCCTCTGTGTGAAAACGTTGCCTCTTAGGTCCCTTTTAAATTTTTTCCCTCTCACCCTAAAGCTATGCCCTCTAGTTCTGGACTCCTCCAGCCCAGTGAAAATACCTTGTCTATTTATCCTATCTGTGCCCCTCAAGATTTTATAAACCTCTATAAGGTCACCTCTCAGCCTCCAATGCTCCAGGGAAAACAGCCCCAGCCTATTCACGTTCTCCTCTAACCCTGGTAACATTTTTATAAATCTTTTCTGAATCCTTTCAAGTTTCACAACATCTTTCTGATAGGAAGGAGACTAGAATTGCACGCAATATTCCAATAGTGGCCTAACCAATGTCCTGTACAGCTACAACATGACCTCCCAACTCCTGTACTCAATACTCTGACCGATAAAGGAAAGCATACTAAATGCCTTCTTCACTATCCTATCTACCCGAGACTCTTCTTTCAAGGAACCATGAACCTGCACTCCAAAGTCTCTTTGTTCAGCAACACTCCACGGGACATTCCCATTAAGTGTATAACTCCTGCTCTGATTTGATTTTCCAAAATGTAGCATCGTGTATTTACCTAAATTAAACTCCATCTGCCATTCCTCAGCCCTTTGGCCCATCTGATCAAGATCCTATTGTAATCTGAGGTAACCTTCTTCGCTATCCACTACACCTCCAATTTTGGTGTCGTCCGCAAACTTGTTACTATACCTCATATGTTCACATCCAAATCATTTATATAAATGATGAAAAGCAGTGGTCCCAGCACCAATCCTTGTGGCACACCTTTGGTCACAGGCCTCCAGTCTGAAAAGCAACCCTCCACCACCACCCTCTTTCTTCTACCTTCAAGTCAGTTCTGTATCCAAAATAACTGTCAGTAAATTCAAATGAGTGTTTGCAGTGATAGGAGCCTGAAGATCACCACTGATAATGTCTTCTTCCTGAGTTAGTTGTGCAAGAGGTAGTAATAACCATTAAAGCAGAGAACAGACCAAAGAGGTTGAAATATAGATCATTCGGGCTCCTCAAGTCTACTTCACCAGTCAAGATAAGATTATGGCTGATCTGATTAGCCTTAAGTCCACTTACCTGCCCATTAACTCCATAACTCTACTAATCAAACATCAGCCTAACTCAACCTTGAATTATTGATGGCTGAGGCTCCGCTGCACTTTGGAGACAGAATGACAAACACGCATGATTCGCTGAGAGAAGAAATTCCTCACTCCTGTTATAATTAGTGGGAACCCATACTTTAAATGGGTTCTCCCCACAAAATATACATCCTTTCAACATCGAAAACCCACTTTAATTCCCACACTGACAGCAATTACAAGCAAAAATAGTTGCTTTACTAGATTCATGGCTCATTGAGTGGAGCAGGTCTATGAATGGGAGTCACACTATTTTATAAACCCTCCACATCACAAATGTGATACATTACCAAATCATGTCTTGCTTTGCTCACAGGTAATTTGCTACAGAACAGGATCACAGCCTGGAGTATTTGACAATAAGAGATAATGATTTAGTGCACCATTTGCATTTCAATTCAGAAAAGGAACATTAGCAAAAGCAAAGGGGAAGGCGTAACCTGACACACTCTGAGCATCATGAGGCAATTCATCAGAAATGCTGTGCTCAGCACGGCTGCTGAGAAATCTCTGACAGCCTACACAGGGAGTCTGTGAGTGAGCTCTGCCATCTCCTAAAATCAGAAGTCAAGCATCTGGACAGCACGGCTAGTGGCCCTGGAAGTTACTCCAGGCCTGAATGCTGTGCAAAAGAACTCTTCCAATGCAAACAAAGCAAATTGCAAGATGTCAGACAGATGACTACATACAGATATTTCAAGAAGGCCACTGGTGTGTTTTCAGTTGTGATAACAACTTCTTTACTTTCAATATTGATCAGCAACTGAACATGTTTTAACAATATTTTCTGACACAGATTACAAAGAGACCCCTGCTGACCATGTTTAAGTGTACGGTGTGATGCCCTGCATTAAGCACAAAGGTCTTTAATTTTATCCTAGATTACTGAAAGGTTAAAATGTGGAATCCATTTTGACTTTTATTCTTGACACAAGCAGTGGTCCTACATCAATGTACTCCCCTTGTTCCTCTACTGTGTTATCCTCCTTTATTTAAAACACTATCCACTGTCTGAGATCTTTCTGCTGAGGTTAAATGAGGTCCACTCAGTTATTGGACTCTCACACTGTCTCAAAAGTATGTAAATGTAATCTTGTATGCATAAGAGATGTCTTTGATTTGTTGAGTAGAGTCAAAATCCAATATTTGTTTGTTTCCTTGATATGCTATCATACAGAACTGAACTTAGTCTGTGACTATGTATATATAAAAAGGGTTCTTTTAATGAATAAAATATACATTTAAAATTTTAAAAAGCGTTATCTTCCTTTATTTATTCAGCCGCCTATCAAATGTGGGCTTGATATGGTCTCAGTTTGAATCATTATTCCACAACATCAGAGCCTTCTGTATCATAAAGTTGCAAAACATCTTGAATTTAATCTTGCAGTTATCTCCCCTCATTCTAGACCCCTCAGCCACTGGAAACAATTTTCTACTGATAGGTGACCACCAACATAGACTGGGACAATGGAATGACAGCCTTCTTGGGAGGTCCCAGCAAGCATTCTAAGATATCATCTGATGGGATTGGGCGAGTGAAAGCATGGTTCCTAGGAAAGAGTAATAAAGAATGAGATCATTGGTTTGATTTCCCATTCCACACATAAGCCTGGAGTTTGAGATCAACAGCAAAACAAGAGTTGCTGACCACTGATCTGGAAGAAGATTGCCCATCAGGATCCAGTGATCTGTGCATTGTGCTTTGCTGTTCAATGCTCACAGGTTAAATCTGGCACATGGTCAAGAGGATCTCTTGACATGCAAAAGTAGTGAACTCAGCAAGCCAATCATATTGAAGAGCTCACCCACAGCAAAGCAGGAAGTGAAAAGCAGGTAAACTCCTTCACTTTCAATGTCAGTTTTCAGTTCAGTTTGTGAAATAACTTATGTCTGGATTAGCATAGAAGGTAAAATTTTTAAAAAATGAACTTCTGAGAACAAAAAATGCATTTCTTGGGAAACATGTGTTCAGATATGACAATCTACTAACATACGATTAGTTTTTCAGGGCCAGTGAGGGTATTAAGCAGCAAATTGTGTTGCATCCTGTTAAAAACTCAGTCACAATTCAGGGTGAAGGTTCTTCAAGGGTTTAGATTAGAGTGGTGCTGGAAAAGCACAGCAGGTCAGGCAGCATCTGAGGAGCAGGAACATTGATACTTCGGGCAGGAGCCCTACATCAGGATCTTCATCATTCCTGATGAAGGGCTCCTGCCCGAAATGTCAATTTACCTGCGCCTCAGATGCTGCCTGACCTGCTGTGCTTTTCCAGCACCACTCTAATCTCCAGCATCTGCAGTCCTTACTTTCACCTCTTCAAGGGTTTATGCAGTGAGACAAACAGCATTAGGGATGTTTTCATCAAATTATAATTGCAAGAGTGATAGCAGCCTGCAGGAATCTCTACAGCAGATTTCATAGAGAGTCATAGATTCCATGACAACAACTTCTGAATTTCCATTGTGGTCTGTACATATACAGACTCCCAAAGATATTGTCAGTATCAGTGGAGCAATGACAGTGAATGTTGAGAATCACCATTACTAAATAGAATCATTAGGGTGGCCAAGAAGCAAAAGAGCCTCACAGGGCCATATGACTTCTCCAAGGTTGCTTTTGCAAAGTGCTACAAAGTATTAATAGCTACATTGCAACAGAAATTCTGTTAATTAGTGTTCCAGTCTTGGCTACTGTTAGACAAAGTGAATGCAAAATTGTTGAGATCAACCTGCTCATTACAGCACCAAATTGACCTGAGGGCTCATGTCTGGATGGGAATGTGAAACACAGAGAGTGGGTAGAAATTGGTCTTAGTTGGTGCTGGTGATGCTGGTGATAGTGTATCAAGACCTACTGCTAGTACCATTGAGTTTACAAAGTGCTGAATCACAGATGGTAACGCAGAGAATCATTCATCCAAAACTGTACAGACTAGGATTGTGGAGTCCTGCACAATCCTTCCATGACCTTGACAAGAGTTCCCAAGGTTACAGACCATTGGAGGTGACACTCATTGGGCTCCTCCCATCAATCCCATGCATCCAAAAATGTTCATTTAACTCACATGACTCTGCCAATTTCAACAGGTGTTTGGAAATACCATTGCCTGTGAGATCCCCCTCCAAGTCACACACCATCCTAACATGGAACTGTATCACTTTTCCTTCATCGTCACTCGGTTAAGATCCTGGAACTCCCTCACTTACAGTACATAGGCTACAGCGGTTCAAGAAGGTAGCTCTCCACCACCTTCCAAGGGCATTTAGGGATGGGAAACCAATGCCAGTGATGCCCATGAATAATTTTAAAAATCTCATGCTGGGTAATGGAGGAAGACAATCCTTGGCTGGAAAAGTATTGATTATTTTGTGTAGAGCAGGTGAATGAACAAGATTCAGCCCAATGGTATGTTTACAGTAACTTAAAGATTTAGCGATCCTTTGTGTTGTATCACAATTTTAAAAATGCCTTGACTGAGAAATCTTTCAACGGAAGCAAATCCCTAAAATGCATACTCCGTGTTTGCATGACAAAACACTAACCGAGTCAGATCAGGTGAGTACCTCTGTCAGCCAAGAGCTGGAGGCTGACTAACTGGACTCAAACATCAGTGCACAATGCAAGCCTTCTAATTGGATCTGTCTGTCAGGGACACTGCAGCTGCCATTGACTTTGCCCAGTTTTCAGTAGATTTGCTGCTCCAATTGAAATGACAATGCTCCCAGTACTTGGTGTTCTCACCTGTGCCATGGGACTTGACTGACAAAATCCAGCAAAGACATGTCAGAATAGGAAGTATTTGTATAGTAGCTTTAATTACCTAGACAGGCTGCCATTTTACTATATTCAAAACAAACAATATGGGGAGCAAGCCAAAAAGCCTCTTGTAGCTCAGAATTCTCGGAAGAAAAGTTTGGCTGCTCAAACAATTAGTATTGTCTGTTATGAGAGAGGAATTAATTGAAAAGTTATTATCACAATGTATATATTTATATCCATTTTGGATAATCCATCGCAGCTTGAGGCTGGTGAGCCTGATATTACAATGGGGCTCCAATGGTTTCCCATTATAATCACCACATCACATCAGGCAGGCAGACAGTCAACTGAATGGCTTCAGGACTGATTATATCCCTGCCAGTCCAGTGGAAATGGGTGAGCAAACCAATGGCTCTGAAACTATCCTCCAGTTTCCACATGAAGCACAGATCTGGCATGAATCAATTGCATAATCAAGACCCCATTGCAGTTTTAATCAGGCTGCCTGAACAGGAAGTGACATGTTGAGTGTTTGGAGTTGGAATTAGAACAGCCCCAAGCAGCAAAGTGCTTTTAGTTACTTTGGGAGACCAGGAAAACAATTCCACTCTTTGCAAGGAAGGCTTGAATATCCGATGCCAGCGGCTTGTCCCAGTTCCATCTCCCACCCATCCCCAACTTCCCAAACTCAAGCCAAAAGAAAAAATGCTGGAAAATCTCAGCAGGTCTGGCAGCATCTGTAGGGAGAGAAAAGAGCTGACGTTTTGAGTCTAACTGACCCTTTGTCAAAGATTAGGTGGTCACTCATTGAAGAGTGAGATTATAGTTGTCAAAGGGTCAGTTAGGCTCAAAATGTCAGTTCTTTTCTCTGCTTACAGATGCTGCCAGACCTGCTGAGATTTTCCAGCATTTTCTCTTTTGGTTTCAGATTCCAGCATCCACAGTAATTTGCTTTCTTCCTAACTCAAGACCCTTCTAATCACAGCCCTTGTGATTGAAAAACACGAAAATTAGGAGCAAGAATTGGGGCAGTTTGGTGTTTAGCACTGCTGCCTCACAGCACCAGGGACCTGGCTTCGCTTTCAACCTCAGATCTGTGTGGAGTTTGCACATTCTCCCTTTGTCTTTGTGGTTTCCTACCATGGCCCAAAGATATGCAGATTAGGTTGACTGGCCAAGGGAAATGCAGGATCACAGGGATAGAGTAGGGGAGTGGGTCTGAACAGAGTGCTCTTTAGAGGATCGGTATGGACTCGATGGGCCAAATGGCCTGCTTCCACATTG
Source organism: Hemiscyllium ocellatum (assembly GCF_020745735.1). Taxonomy (NCBI): domain Eukaryota; kingdom Metazoa; phylum Chordata; class Chondrichthyes; order Orectolobiformes; family Hemiscylliidae; genus Hemiscyllium; species Hemiscyllium ocellatum. Next base: position 23,996,893 of record NC_083437.1, read on the forward strand.
TAGTGTTCTATGATCAAGGGACAAGGTGGTTTGGACCCTGGAGCTTGTTCCATTATTTGATAAGATCATGGTTGGTCAGTATGGCTTCAACTCCACTTGCTTGTCTGTGTCTCCTTACTTCCCACACCAAAACCCACCCAGCACCCCTCCCCCACCTCCCAATAACCCTTGGGTACCCATTTTGATCAAAAATCTGTGTAACCTAACTTTGGCTATACTCAATGATACAGCATCCGTTGCTCTCCGGAGTTGAGACTTCCACAGACTAATGATTCTTTGAGGGAGAAGTAAAAATCACCTTATCTCACTCTTCAATGAGTGACCACTTAATCTTTAACCGGTCTCCTCTGGTTCTAATCTTCCTCACAAGGTTATGCACTCTGTCAGATCCTCTCAGATTCTTACATGTTTCAATAAGGTCACCTCTCACTCTTACAAACTCCACTGGTCAACCTTTTCCAGGAGTCAGTGGAGTGAACTTCCTTTAAGGAGGCTAAGACTGTATACAATGTTCCTGATGTGGTCTAACTGGCACTTCCCTGCCAGTCAATCCTGATCTCAATGAACACCATCCAGGCACGTTGCTGTCCATTTAAGTCAAGTCCATGAACCTAAGTAGGTGAGACTGAAGTACGTGAGCAGGAGGCTTGCAATTCCACATTGAAATTCATAGAATCACTACAGTGTGGAAGTAGGCCATTCGGCCCATCAAGTTCACACCGACCCTCCCTGAAAAGCATCCTACCCACACCCGCACTCACCCCTCTATCCTATCCCTGCAACCCTGCATTTCCCACGGCTATTCCCCTGACTTGCACATCTTTGGACTGTGGGAGGAAACCCACACAGACATAGGGAGAATGTGCAAACCTCACACAGACAGTTGCCTGAGGGTGGAATTGAACTTAGATCCCTGGTGCTGTGAGGCAGCAGTGCTAACCACTGAGCCACTGTGCCACCCCATTTTTCAAAACTCCAGCAGCAGTTAAAACTGGGGCGTCTCGATAACTTGGTGGGGGGGGAGTGCTATTTTTCATCAAAACAAGCTGAGTCATTTCCTGTGAATGAGTTGGATTTGAACTTATTCTATAGAACAAAAGAAGCTGGTGCTTTGGATAGAAATGCTTCAACTATAACGGATGGGGGGTGGAGGGGTGGGGGGGGGGGGTGTTGGGGGGGAGCATGGCAGGTTCGATCCTGATGATTATGAGTTCCATGTTTTTGAGGATATAAACACATTTCGACATTGCCATTTGGAAGGTACTTTGACAGTCTAAATCCCCCTTGTATGCAGTCATTATGCTGAAGCATGTAGAGTCTGGCAGGGTTAATTTGGGCCACACATATAATGCTCTGGTGTGAGCTTTCACGTCAATAAAACTGCAGGGCACAATTCGTGTGTGGCATTGAAACAGTTCACACGTTCATCATCGGGAGAAGGAGTTGTCACCACACGGTCATTTTGAGACACAATATAAAAATGTGCAGCACGCAGCTGTGGCCCAGCAGGCAGGGACCGTTTACACACTTTCACCGCAACAAGATAAACGGGTCCCATTTCTCAGGAAGCAGAGCTCTTTTAAGAACCTGCTGCCTCACAAAATTCACCCCCACCAATACTCTGTCCCCCAACTCCACAATACCCCAACCCCCAAACCCCCCATTACCCCATACCCAACCCCCAATACCCTTACCCCCAACCTCCTATACCCTGCCCTCCAAACCCCCCATTACCCCATCCCCAACCCCCAATACCCTTACCCCCAACCTCCTATACCCTGCCCTCCAAACCCCCAGTGCCCCACCCTCCAACCCTCCAGTACCTCACCCCCCAACTCCCCAATACCCTGCCCTCCAAACCCCCAGTACTCCAACCTCCGACCCTCCAGTATCCCACCCTCAACCCCCTAATACCCTGCCCTCCAAACCCCCAGTACTCCGCCCTCCAACCCTCCAGTACCTCACCCCCCAACTCCCCAATACCCTGCCCTCCAAACCCCCAGTACTCCGCCCTCCAACCCTCCAGTACCTCACCCCCCAACTCCCCAATATCCTGCCCTCCAAACCCCCAGTACTCCAACCTCCAACCCTCCAGTACCCCACCCCTCAACTCCCTAATACCCTGCCTTCCAAACCCCCAGTACCCCACCCTCCAACCCTTCATTACCCCACCCTCAATCCCCAAAACCCTGCCCCAACCCCCCAGTACCCCACCCCACAAACCCCCAATACCCTGTCTCCAAATCCTCATTACCCCACCCCACAAACCCCCAAAACCCTGTCTCCCAAACCCATTACCCGACTCCACAAACTCTCAATACTCTGTCTCCTGACCCCCCCTTGCCTCACCGCACAAACCTCCAATACTCTGTCTCCCAACCCCCATTACCCCACCCCACAAACCCCCAAAACCCTGTCTCCTAAACCCCCATTACCCCACCCCACAAACTCCCAAAACCCTGTCTCCTAAACCCCCATTACCCCATCCCACAAACTCCCAAAACCCATCTCCTAACCCCCCATTACCCCACCCCACAAACCCCCAAAACCCTGTCTCCTGACACCAAATTACCCCACCCCACAAACTCCCAATACCCTGTCTCTCAACTCCCATTACCCCACCCCACAAACCCCCAAAACCCTGTCTCCTAACTCCCCCATTACCCCACCCCACAAACCCCCAATACCCTGTCTCCCAACCCCCATTACCCCACCCCACAAACCCCCAATACCCTGTCTCCCAAACCCCCATTACCCCATCCCAAACACCCAATACCCTGCCCCCCCCAACCCCTCAATACCCCAAGTTGATCATGGAGCAACTCACAAGCGTCATGAGAGACCAGACCTTTCTATTTGCAAAAATAATCCCACCGGGTCTGCACACTGTCTTGCCAGCTGTCAGTCAACCCACTCTAGATATTCACTCGAGCTAAAACTGACAATCTTCACCATAGCATGTCTACGTGAAGCAAAGGGATAGCAATTTCATTAGGTTGGATAGCTTTCAGCATTGTAGGAATTCCTTTTCCAAATTTTAATCAACATGCAATTTAAGATACAATCATCCTTTGCCTTGCCATATTCTATTGAATTCAAAACAGTCACTTGACAAGATTACAATTTACGAAGCACTGAATTATTTGAAAATCACAATCATATTTATCGACAAGCCCTTATGACAGAGAATGTCGAGTTTTAGGCTGCGTGATTTCACTCCCCCTCCTGGCTCCCCCTCATGTTGACATATAAAGAACACATGGTAAATTTGGAAATTAATCGTCTGGAAAGGTAGTGTATTCCTTGGCCTGAGGGAACATAGTATCATCAGAAGCAGCAGCATCTATCAAATAAGATGTCTTGCTCAGATGAATGGAATTTGCTTCATTAAGCTGTGATTGAGAATCGAGCCAGCTTTACTCGTTTACACAATACTTATCTGGTACACCATCAGTTTATCACAAAAGAACTATTCACTGTCATTGCGTGGTAATCATAAGGCATTACTTGTAGCGACACAGCGGCTGTAATTACAATCATTTTGCTCGTTTGTTGTGATAAATACCAATATCCTGTATTACCCGGGTGTGCAAGCTCTTAGCATGCTTACCTGGGCTCAGATAACACATGAAGATTATTGGGTGTCAAAGTAATTCAGTTGTTCATTGAAAGAAAATGCACCAGCAAGAAAGATTGGCTGATTCAGGGCACCCAAAGTTAACAGCAGAAAGTGTGATTGTCTCCTGCAGAAAGATCATGGCATGGGTGAAATATTAAGCAATGAAAACCACATTGCACACAGAGGTGAAGGATAAAGCCCTGATGTCATTCAGCTCTCAAGAGAAATGACATGATTCCTTACTTATCTCTGAAATGTGCAAACTGTAAGATCACAGGAATGCTGTTTGGAAGTGTGCAATTTGTAAGGTGGTGAATTAATACTTACCGATTATGAGGTAACCAGAACAATAATGTTTTAACATTTCTCAAACACCGCGTAATTAGTCCAAGTATTCAAAGGCTTGTTAACTTATTGGTGGAGTGTATAATTATTGGAGAAAATTCTGGTAGATGTCAAGAAACCTAAAATGAGGCCCTCGAGAGCTTAGTTATTTGCAAGTTCACGGCAAGTCCACGGCAAGTCAGTCAGTAGTACCATTGCCCCCAAGTCACATGGTTCTACATTCAAAGTCTGATGTCTCACCTGCTGGGTTTGAGTATGAAAGGTAATGTCGATAATCAAGAGCCTCATTAACAGAGAACTGCATTGTCACATGATGAGGTCTTTTGGATGGGATGCTATACTGAGGCCCCATCCCCCTGCTCAGGTTAAAGATCCTGTGACACTGTTTTGAAGAAGAGTTGTGCACTTATCCCAAGAATTATCTCTCACTCGACATTCCAAAATAGGATTCACTGGTCTATCTCACCTTGCCATTAGTGGGAACTTGCTGTGCTCAAATTGGCAGCTGTTTTTGCCTACAGCATAACGACAATTTCCAACGTGCTTCATTGACTTTAAAGCATTTTGGGGCATCCAGTGATCATAAAAAAAAACACTGTACAAATGTAAGACTGCCTTTTTAAAATTTTAATACTTTAGTATGATGCATGTGCAATTCGGCTGGAAGAGGGCAGTTCAGAGGAGCCTAAATATGGGAAGGCCAGAGATACACGTTCTTATTAGACTGAGGGGTCACAGTGAGGTCAGTTGCCATACTAACCAGGAAAAGTCTTTTCTCTCTGCCACTGGAAATTATCACTGGATTCCAATTGTAGCCCATCCCCAAGTCCTTTTGTGGCCTTCTGAAAGTCCCAAGCTTCCACTAGGATATGGTTTCTGAGGTCTATATTGCATTCTGTAACTTGACTCCAGTGGGGTTTTTGCTTCACTTTAGAAGGGCAAATTGACTTGGCTGGAGCAGCAATTTCAATCTGTAATGATTGTAAATGAAGTCAGCCAGCTGGACCTCATTGAAAATGAGTTCCCTGATTGGGGCTGTTAATCAGGTCTAATCAGGGAGCCCTGGCTGAGAGATATAAACAGCAGTGTCAAACATCCTGTTCACTCGGAGAGTTGGTTCTGACGGAGCTGGATCTGGTGTCAAAGACGCTCCCTATGTAAATAAAGAGGGACTTGGTGATGGGATACCGGCCTCCATGGAGTTAATTTAGTGGCTACGAAAGAAAACCAGGCTCCTGAAGAAATTTGCTCGCAGTAGTTGTCTTTGAGTTGGAGTATTTCTGGCATTATGCTGTTATTTGGGAAGCTTAATTTGTTTGATCCTGTCATTGAAGACTGGGCCCAGTATGTCGAGAGAATGTGATATTTTCTCTGGGCAAGTGACACTGGGGCAAATGAAAAGCTACAAGTAATTCTCCTGAGAGCTGTGGACCCGTTGCTTTTTCAGTTCTTCAGAGCCTAACTTTCCCAGAGGCACCAGATAAGAGTCGATGGATTTAGTTCAGGAATATTATAACCCCAAGCTTCTTCTATTGAGAAGGTATCAGTTTTACTCAATAGTTCAAACACCAGGGGAATCCATGTCAGGAGTTTTGACAAGGTTAAGATGACTGGCTTTGAGTTAACCTTTAGTGAGATGCTGAGAGACCGTTTTGTATGTGGGATTAATGATGTAACTATGCAGAAACACCTACCAGCTAAAGCCCAGCTGAACTTCAAACAGGCTTTCCAATTGGCTTTATCATTGGAAAATGCAGCAAATGGAGTATATGAGTTACAGGGTATTCACATGCAATGCCTCCCCGTGTAGCATTGGGGTAGTATTAACTCTTGGGAAGCCCAATCATGTATGCATCCAGGACTTTAGCTAATGCAGAGTATAAATAGAGCACAGCTAGAGAAGGAAGGTTTGGCGGTCATATTTGAAGTCAGGACATTCCCCCAATACCTTCACAGACATAACTTTGTAATAATAATGAACCACAAACCCCTGCCCAGTCTATTTAAAGAGGACAAGGCAGTGCCACCATAGCTTCAGGTCAAATTCAGTGGTAGGCTAAAATACTAAGTGCATATAATTACAAGTTGGAACACCGACTGGAAGGCGAAGTAGTAAATGCGGACACATTGAGCCGCCTCCCTCTGACAGATACAAAACTGGTGGTACCGCTGGAAGAGTTCATAATGGTTTTAAATTCTCTGGACACACTTCCAGTTATAGCTGACAGTATCAGAGTTTGGACTCAGAAAGATCTGGTCCTGCCAAAACTAACAGAGTTGGTGATGGTGGGGGAAACCAAAGGGCCATCACAACTAGAGCTGAAACGTTTTTTGACCCAGCAAGACCAGGTCACAGTAAAGGATGGCACATTATTATGGGGAGCCAGAGTGATTGTGTTGAGCAAAGGTCGCTGCTAAATACTGGCTGAAACCCACCTGGGTCATCCAAGGGTTCCCAGAATGATGATGTTGGCGAGACATAAAGTCTGGTGGCCAGGATTGGATGCAGTCATAGCCACATTGGTGAGGCAGTGCCCAGAGTGCCAACAAGGACAGAAATTATCACCAGCAGCTCCTCCACATTCATGGGAATGGCCAGGTAAGCACTGGACTCAGTTACGCAGATCCTTTCATGGGCTCATTTCTCTTAGTTATTGAGGATGCCCACTCAAAGTGGTTGGATGTACATAGAGTTCATTTGTCAAACACGGAGATGATGATAGGAAAACTATGCACATCTTTACGCTGACTCCCAGAATTGTTCGTCACAGATAATGGACCATTGTTTACCAGCAGGGAGTTGGAGTGTTTTCTAAAGTTGAATTAGATTCGACACATAAGGACAGCTCCCCACCATCCATCATCCCATGGTGTGTCAGAAACAGCAGTCCAAACTTTGAATGCAGGGTTGACGAAACAGCCTATAGCTTCACTAGATACCAAACGATCCCGGTTCCTATTTGATTATAGGACTGTCCCTCATGCAACTAGAGAGATAGTGCCAGCAGTATTGTTAATGTGGGAAAAAACTCCACCATCAAGTTAAATCTGATATTTTTGGACTAGGGTGAAGGGAGGGTAGAAAGGCATCAGGAACACCAATGCCAGACACAAGACTCAGCTAAGCAAGAGAAACACTTTACTTCAGGGGATACAGTTTGGTATCGGAACCACAGGATTGACCCTGCATGGGTAAGGGGCATGGTTGATGTAAGGTTAGGTCTAGTGACGTATAAAGTTCGGAAAGGTGTGACAGCCATGAACAAGCACATGGGCCATACGAAACCTGAAAACTCACAAATGGTGTGGGAACACAACATGTCCAGCTCCTCAACAGCTTTCCAGAACCCCATGGGCTCTCTCTCTCTCCTCAAACATTGAAGATACCTTGGAAGCTGAGATGGACACGGTGAATGTCACTGCCTCGATGCCTTTGCTGCCTGAAAAAGAGAATGAATTTCTTCTGAGATCCTCCAGGTACAAGGAGTGTGCTACTGTGTGTTACACACTGTCCGTATCAGAGACAGAGTTGGAGGGACCTGATCAGTGATAAAAGGCCCCAGGAGGAACTACAGAAAGAAGAACCAGCCCATGCCATTGAATCCAGAGGGAGATGGTTGGAGTGATTGTAATGTGATCAGTTAGGTGGACTTCATAGAATCTGAGTTGGGGCTGTTCATCGGGTCCAGTCAGGGAGCCCTGGCTGACAGATAAGAACAGGAGTGTCAGACATCCTGTTCACACAGAGCTGGCTCTGACGGAGCTGGATCAGTTTGAAGGACTCTCCATGTGTAAATAAAGGGTGTCTTGGTGGCAGAATACCAGCCTCTGTGCAGTTAGTTCGTGACACATCTTCAAAAGCCCTGACTTTGTACCTATTCACATCACCAAGGTGTTAGACACATGTGCAGCTCTGCACAAGACCCCGCGACAGGACTTGCACCAGAAACTCTCGAGACTGTGCATTGAGAGAAGTGCGGGGTCTGATTGTGGCAGTTGCCTGATGCTCTGCTATTGGACTTGCATTGGGAATATAAAATCTAGCTTTGTGTAGCAAATGGGCACTCTCCTTTTTACAACCGGCTGCTATATTAGTACTGGTTGGAAATAAAATGCATTGAGTGAACATCTTCTGTATCTCAAGTATGAGGAAGAAAACTGTTTGTGATAATAACTATCTGAGCTATAAAAGCATGCACAATTGCAAAGATCCTATGTAGCTTCTTGGAATTTGCCAAAGTAGTATATTTTATTTTAGGAAGAAAGACAGTTGAATCTTTTAAGGTCTTCACATACAGAAAACAAGAAGTCACTGTCTGTGTTATCCGATTCCAGAAGTTGTTAATCTCCATGTGAATGAGTTGTGGTAGCTGTCACAAGCATCATCTGAATACAACCTAGCAATAAACAAATCGGCACTGTTCAGATCAGCTCATCTAAATCAGTCAGACAATTATCTCTGGGCATTTATCCTGCTTTCCATCAGTGTCTGAAAGCTTTGTGCTTCTTTAGCAATTGGTTGGATCATCTGTTTAGACAGTGCAGCCTCTCTCCAACACAAAGACTTTATAATGTTTTGAAAGTTAATCTTGTAAAGTCTAAGTGGCTGTGAGCTGCTGCATTGGGAGTCATAGGGCAAGATCCAGCTATTCTAATTTATGCTGAAGTCCAGAAGAAAGATAGTTCAGTGTACAAAGCATCAGGGACAGGTCACATAAGACAGGGTAGAAGATTTTAAAGCAAGGAACAAGTAAAACAATCCATCCAATTAGTGCCTGGTATAATCCGCCCCTCATTGATTTTTTTTCCAAGCTCCTCTCTCACAGTTGGCAGGACTTTTATTCATCAATTTACAATCTGCCTCCTTCAGTTTCATCAACTTACAGCCCAGAAACAGGCCGTTTGAACCAAGTATTCCGTACAAATATTAATGCTTCACACAAACCTTCTATGCCTCTTTATCTCACCCTCTGAGAATGGTCCAACTTAATCACATGCATTATTTTCCTAGCTTCTGGTTAAATGCATTGTTGATTCTTGGCTCAATAACACCACTTTCAACCAAGTTTCACTTACTTGACTAATCTCTTAGAGCAATGATGTTTCTCCTGAACTTCCCATTGGACCTATTTCGACTATCTTGTATTTACAGTCTACAGACTGATATAGATAGACTCTTGATTGGGACAGGACTCAAGGGTTACAGGGAAAGGATACACACAGAGAGTGGTACGTATATGGAATGAGCTGGCAGAGGAAGTGGTGGAGGCTGGTACAATTGCGTCGTTTAAGAGGCATTTGAATGGGTATATGAATAGGAAGGGTTTGGAGGGATATGTGCCGAGTTGCTGGCAGGTGGGACTAGGTTGGGTTGGGATATCTGGTCGGCATGGGCGGGTTGGATGTACAGCATGTTTCCATGCTGTACATCTCTATGAATCTATGACTCTATGATAGGAAAGTAGACATGAGGAATGTCAGATCAGCCGTTCCTATTGAAAGGCAGAGCTGGTCTGAAGGGCTGAATGGCCTGTTTCTATTTCTTATGATCATATAGCCTTACATTGGACTCCCCAAGAAGTGAAAACATCAACTATATGATATTTCATGACCTGGCAATCAGATCACCTCACAGGTTTCAGAGAAGCATCTCTGTCATTGAATTTTTTTATCAACCTCTGGTTAGATCATGATGAACATATGATATCCAATTCTTGTCAGCACACTTTAAGAAGGATCTGAGAGTCCTTCCGAGGTGCAGAGGAGATTTAGCAGGAAGATTCCACAGAAGAGGTTTGGTTGGAAAAGTTGGAACTGTTCTCCTTGGAGAGAGGGAGTTGAAAGGAAGATTCGATGAAGGATTTATGGGATTATGTCAGGCTTGGAGAAAGGTAACATATAAACACTGTTCTCACTTGCTAATTCTATTAGGGTTGGAGGACACAGATTTAAGATTTGGGGCAAGAGTTGCAGAGTGAATGTATGGAAGAACTTTTGTCTGTGGTGAGTATTAATGAGCTGGAACCTGCTGCCCACAACGGTGGCAGAATTAATCAATGATTAAAAAGGAAATCAGATGGACACTCATGGGCCATGTGGATAGAGCAGTGGAGTAGAACTAACTGGATGCCTGTACAGAGAGCTGACATGGACTCAATGGCTGAATGGCCTCCTTCTATGCCATAATGACTGTGACTCCAATTAACACTCCCATGTTCCACCCTCCATAAAGTCTGCCTCCCACACCTTAACTCATAGCATAATCCTGTTCCCTTAACACCCTGGTGCTAACTGACCTACTTTGGCTCACATTAAGCAACATCTTGATTTTAAAAATCTCACTCTAGTTTTCAAATCCCTTCATAGCCTCACCCCTCCCTATCTCTGACATCTGGTTTCACAACCCTTCAAGATATCTGTATTCCTCAAATTCTAGCCTCTGCAATTTCCTCCATACACCTCTCTGCCTGTTTCTCAGAGCCTAACTCTTTGACAAGCTTTTAATCATCTGCCCAATTCCTTTGTAAGTGGCGCAGAGACATTAGTTGTTTGAAAATGCTCCTCTAAAGGAACCTTGATGTGTTTCACTACATTAAAGGCACTCGACAAATGTGCAGCATTGGTGCTGTGTGACTGTACCCATCTTAGGCTTTCCTCTTCAGCCTATTGGTATTGCTATGGGCAAACTATTGGCATTGCTATGGGTAATGGGTGACATGGTGGCACAGTGGTTAGCACAGCTGCTGCACAGTGTCAGAGACCCAGGTTCAATTCCTGCCTCAGGCGAGTGACTGTGTGGGGTTTGCACATTCTTCCCGTGTCTGTGATTTAGATTACTTACAGTATGGAAACAGGCCCTTCGGCCCAACAAGTCCACACCGACCCACCAAAGCGCAACCCACCCAGACCTATTCCTCTACATTTACCCCGTCACCTAACACTCCGGGCAATTTAGCTTGGCCAATTCACCTAATCTGCACATTTTTGGACTGTGGGAGGAAACCGGAGCACCCGGAGGAAACCCATGCAGACACGGGGAGAACGTGGAAACTCCACACAGTCACTCGCCTGAGGCGGGAATTGAACCTGGGTCTCTGACACTGTGCGGCAGCTGTGCTAACCACTGTGCCACTGTGCCGCCCTTTTCCTCCAGGGCCTCTGGTTTCTCCCATGGTCCAAAGATATGCAGGTTAGGTGGATTGGCCATGCTAAAAAAAATTCCAGGAATGTGCAGGTTAGTTGGCCTTGCCAATGGTAAAAACCCCATGGAAAGGGCTGGGGTGTGTCTGGGTGGGATGCTCTTTGGAGGGTCGGTGCAGACTCAATGGGCTGAATGACCTCTGTCTGCACTGTAGAGATTCTATGATTTATTCCCTGATGCCTTGAGTGGTAGACTCATCTGCCACCAGCCTGTCTCTAACCCAGACCTCCGTATTCACTTGCATCATCTTCCAGAGAAGAAATGAACAAAAAAAAAGCTTGAGAATGTTGAAAAGGAAAGAAACAAAACCACAAAACAGGGACAAAGTACGCTGAGATCACGTATAAACCACAGTCAGCATTACTTCTAATGATGATAATTGCTAGCTTGATTATTCTTTTCAATCATTAAAATGTGAATGATGGAACAGTGTGTTTCTGGAGTACATTGCTAACTTTGCAAGCTTTTTCTTGGCTGGGTTTCAACTCCTGCATCTTTCATGGTCGAGCTGCTTTCTATTCTTCCCAGGATGACACCAAGTGATATCTGAAAGGTGATTAGCTGGATGTAACACTTTGCTTGAATTACCCCCGGAACAACCTCAGTCTGTCCTGTAATAACTGCCTCAGCTGTAATATGAGATTGCAAATCTGAAATAAAGCATAGACAGGCCATCAGCTGCTCCCTGTGGTGTCGACAATGCTCCTTGAAATTAATCTTGTTTATATTTTTACTTAGAACCGATAACTGCCTACCTGCTTGCTTTGACATTTCTGTATTTAACCCTTAAAGGAAATACAACTACCAAATGCGATTCCAAGCAAACTGAACTTACTCTGATACTCTCTAGCCAGAGTCAATAAGCAGCCAACGTTCTTCAACAGGAAAAGACTGCATAGGAGAACCTCACAGCAGTTAGTGTCGTAGAGTCATACAGCACGGAAATATGCCCTTCGATCCAACTCATTCGCACCAACCAGATATCCTAATCTGATCTGGTCCCATTTGACAGCATTTGGCCCATATCCCTCTAAACCTTCCTATTCATATACCCATCCAGATGCCTTTTAAATGTTGTAATTGGACCAACCTCCACCACTTCAGCTGGCAGCTCATTCTATACACACACCACCTCTGGATGAAAAGATTGCCCCTTAGGTTCATTTTAAATCTTGCCCCTCTGACCTTAAACCCATGTCCTCCGATTCTGAACCCCCCCCCCCCCCCCAACCATATGAAAAAGACCTTGACTATTCACCCTATCCATGCCCATTATGGTTTTATAGACCTCCTCAGTCTCTGATGATTGAGGGAACAAAGCCCTACTCTATTAAACCTCTCCCTATATCTCAAACCTTTCAAACCTGGCAATATCCTTGTAAATCTTTTCTGCACCCTCTTAAGTTTAACAACATCCTTCCCATTAAAGGGCAACCACAGTTGAATGCAGTAATCCAGAAGTGGCCTCAATAATGTCCTGTACCATCGCAACATGACATCCCAACTCCTATACTCAATGTTATGACCAATGAAGTCAAGCATGCCAAACACCTTCTTCACCACCCTGTCTACCTCTGATTGCACTTCAAGGATCTTTGCATCTAGATATCTCTGTTCAGCAACACTCCCCAGAGCCCTACCATAAAGTGTATAAGTACTGCCCTGGTTTGCCTTACTAAATGAAACACTTCACATTTATCCAAATTAAACTCCGTATGCCACTGGCAGCATCTGTAAGGAGAGAAAAGAGCTGACATTTCAAGTCTAACTGACTGCTTTGACAAAGGGTCAGTTAGACTTGAAACGTCAGCTCTTTTCTCTCCTTACAGATGCTGCCAGACCTGCTGAGATTTTCCAGCATTTTCTCTTTTGGTTTCAGATTCCAGCATCCGCAGTAATTTGCTTTTATCCATATGCCACTCCTCAGCCCATTAGCCTATCTGATCAAGGTCCTGTTGTACTCTCTGGTATTCTTCACTGTGCACTACACCACCCATTTTTGTGTCATCAGCAAACTTACTAACCATACCTCCTATATTCACATCCAAATTATTTAAATAATTGACAAAAAGCTGTGGAACCAGCACCAATCCTTGTGGCACACCACTGGTCATTGTCTTCCAGGCCAAAAAACAATCATCCACCACCACCCTCTGTCTCCTACCTTCAATTGGATGGCTCCTGCAGTTACAAACCCTCAGGGACAGCTCTCAATAAATTTAATTGTGTTTCAACCATGGCTCAGTCGCCTCTCAGCTCTGACTCTGAAGCTTTGGATTCAATTCTCACTACAAATCCGTAAACATCTAGTTTCTGTCATGTTGGATGCTCTGTTTTCTGTGTTGTTGTTAACTGAGCTCTTGTCTACCCTTTCCATTAGTTCCATACCATGATTGGAAGAACTGAAGGGGAGTTCTCCCCAGTATCCTGGCCAATCCTATTCTTCAACCAACATCAGTGAGATTAGCTGCTAATTCTTTTTTTTGCTCTTTGAGGAATCTTGTTGACAAAATTTGAGTGGAGTGTTTCCGACATTGTCATACACACTACATTGTCCATGAAGCACATTAAGACATCCTGACATCGTGGAAAAATGCACAAAAATTCAGGTTCTTTCCCTATCATTGCATCAAGAAGTTAAGTTTGAGAAATGTGCATTTCAATGTTTCCTCTGCTATCCCTGCCTCAGTGCCCTCTCACACCCTTACAGTGTAACAACGTCAGACAGCCATATCCCTCCTGCTTTCAACTTAACATTAAAACCTGAAAGCATAAAACACAAACTCCACAGGCACAAAACATATTTATTTTACCAAATAATATGCACTAGAAACTGTCAGAATTTCCATTCACCCTGCTTTTGGCAATATGTCTAACAGTTAATTGTCTGCCATTCCTTATCATAAACACTTCCTGAGCAAGATACTGTTGAGTAGTTGGGAGCTGAACAAATGGCAGTGTCCCTGTGGGTTGGACGTGACTGTTCAGCTAACTTTTGAGTAAGTATTGGTGTGCTGAAAATTCAGCTATCATTGCTATTTGCTTTTTACATTTAAAAAACTACGAGTGGTAAATAGTGTATGGTAAAGTAAAATGCATCAGTTTAAGATTAAAAATGCAATGTGTTTCCAGGGACACAGCCCTTGATGCTTTCCTATTCACAACACACATGGATAGACCAGCAGTTTAATTACTTCAACAATTGATTTTCCTTCTTTCGATTTGCACTTACTTTATGAGATGAAATCCAAGTTAACGTTGTGACGTATTCCTCAAGCTTCAGTTGCAAAACCATTGTAACTACGCTTTTTCACATCAAGAGTTTATCTTGAGTGATCAGCTTTTTTTCTGGGGGAGTAAAGGTTTGGTAACATCTCTGAGATGTTTGGTCAATAGCTGCAAGTTTGCATGGGAATCACAGATACTTGACAATGTAAGAAGGTATTACTGATGGATCTAATCGTGCATCACTTGAAACAACATGGTGGCAACTCATGACCTTTCATCTACCAAAACAAATGGATAGACATCGTTAGTTTCAGTTTCCTGATAATTGTTCCTATTAGCTGGAAATCCCAGAATGGGAACGTCCACTGAGCATCTTAACACTGCAATTGCTTTGAGTTTAATTTGATTTAACCTATTATTGTCATATGTGCCGAGATACAGTGAAAGGTAAGGTTTTGCATGCTAACCAGATAAATCATACCTTACATAAGTACAACAGGGTAACAGAACAGAATGCAGAATAGAATGTTACAGCTAAAGAAAGTGCAGAGAAAGATCAACTCTAATATATGTAAACAGAAGCTAGGCAAAACTTTACAATAGATTTCAGTGTTCCTTAAAATCATGACTATGTGCGAGCCTCTGCATATCAGAAAACTGCACTTTCTTTGAAGATGCAATTGTAATTTTTGCCCTTTCCTGCCTAAACATTCTATAGTTAGCTATATGTAGTGAGGCCAGCACAGAAAAATCAACAAGTACATTGCAAATCTCTGTTTTCTCTTTATATTTGGCATGAGGGTTTAATGTTCATGCATGTACATACTATTGTTACACTGTCCAGTTATTCAAAATGTGGGACAGGCTGAAAATATGGGAGCCCATTCAACCTATAACTTTCCATTGAAGTTTCACAATACAGTTGTGAATCTTTTAATCTTTGCCAGACATTGAGTCTCCAGACTTCTGTTGCAAAATCTTTCACTGTAATTTAAGATGTTGAGTCTGGCAACATTTGTAATGTCCTTTCAGTAAACAACAGAGTTCCTTTCACTGTGATTTAAAATACTATAAACCAAGTCTTCACTCTCCATGTCCCACCAATGGGTCAAAGTTTTCTAAACCTGATACCAGACCTGGGTTTCTAGGATCTGATGAGCCCAAATCCTATTTAATCTGATTTGTTTCTACTAATTTTTAAAAATATTTCAACTGCAATAGATTGTTGAAGAAGCAATGCCAGATATGGCATTTAGTAAGATTGTTTGCAGCTATTCTTTAGCTATGAAAATTTAGCTAAATAAGGAACTTTATTCAAAGCAGTTGATAGCTTATACATGATTAGTGTTTAGTGGCATGGGTTCAATCATCTAACAAGGTCAAACAGAAAATTTCCAGGTTTTTTTCTCTCTTCTTGGCTCTTTCTTTTTACTGGTTCACTGATGAGATTGTATAGCTGCAGTTAGGTAAGGGATATTTAATCCCAATATTTCAGACATCAAGACAGTGTGGGACTAGATGGTCTGTTCCTGCTTGTTTGTCGTTAAGCTCCTACATAATAGATGCATTGAAAACTTAAAAGCCATTGAGACTGTGTGTCCAAGTGTTTGTACATAGCTTCCAACAATGAACCAGCAGGAGAATGAAATTTACTTAATTATGTTTCATTCTGTCAGACTAAATATGGAATCAGGAGAAGTAATGTATTGTAAATTAGATGACAGGAATTATCTTGTCAGTACTAACATTTGGGGAGCCATATTAAGACTATGCACCACGTATGCAACACTATGTTGCAGTCTATAGACAACTATTTATTCGGAAACTCAGGAAGGGAGACCTCAAGAGACCTGGACACTCATTACAATAAAATCAGAGAAGACCAATTATTAAAATTTTCCTTGACTTTAATGGTAATATTCATTCTATAGGATCAAGTCTCTCAAGTGGGTGGCATAGTAGCACAGTGGTTAGCACTGCTGCGTCACAGCGCATTAGGCGACTGATTGTGTGGAGTTTGCACATTCTCCCAGTGTCTGCGTGGGTTTCCTCTGGGTGCTCCGGTTCCCTCCCACAGTCCAAAAACGTGCAGGTTAGGTGAATTGGCCATGCTAAATTGCCCGTAGTGTTTGGTGAAGGGGTAAATGTAGGGGAATGGGTCTGGGTGGGTTGCGCTTCAGTGGGTCAGTGTGGACTTGTTGGGCCGAAGGGCCTTTTTCCACACTGTAGGTAATCTAATCTAAAAAGTTCACATACCCATTAATACATGATATATTTTCAAATATTTTAACACGTTGGTCAGAAATCCTCACTGCACCACTTCAGCAAAACTAACGGTCTGTTATTGAATTGAACTGAGAAGAGATGCTGTAATTAGTGATCCCATTCTTGTGTTGTGACAGGATTTACAATAAGAAAGAAGTCAATAATCTAGAATGGGAGGAATTGAGTTGGATATGAGCAGGCAAAGTCATCAGTTATGAGGAAGGAACAAAGTAAGGGAAGAAAGTTCAGAGAGATTCAAGATGAAGGAGCGGTGCTCCGAAAGCTAGTGCTTCCAAATAAACCTGTTGGACTATAACCTGGTGTTGTGTGATTTTTAACTTTGCCCACCTCAGTCCAACACTGGCACCTCCGAGTCATAGCTAACGGGGGTTGAAATTAAGATGAACCTAAATAACCATAAGCATGAGCCTGATTCTGCCCCAAGTTTAGAATGTTGCTTCGATTCAATTATTTTCATTTGATCTATATGTTATGGACCAGACCAGACCCCCTCAGAACATTTCAAGAAAGTAGCCCAGACTCTAACTTTGTAAGTTGTTTTAAGCAGGTGTAATGGAGATATTCCAGGAGGGATGCAATTGGTCAAACCACATAGTTTAAACAAAACAGAATTTATTTACAAGATTACCAAATAACATACAAACAGAAGAGAACTGAATACAAAATAACTTAACCTACCCAAAAACCCAACAGATCATCCCAACTTAATGATGCTGTTCCCAATACTTGCACAATCCTCATAAACACCCCTTGGCAGAAAGGATAAAATCAACCCAAGGTCTTACAGGAGAGAAGACAGAGAGAGAGGAGGATCAGCCTGGACCTGCTTCTTTGGGGTCAAGCAGCTTTTTTCAACTCGACTGTGCTAAAACCAAATCAAACTGGAGAAAAGCTGAGCTGGGGGAATTGGCCACTTTCCTTTCATTGTGCAAGTTTTTTTTAATTTAAAAGCTTTTTGCCTGAGGCAGTATCTGTTAGCTATAATCAAATTGGCCTGAAAGCTCTTCAACTTAGACTTTTCGCAGTCCGTGTCTTTTATGACCTCACTGGGAAAAAAAACCCAAAGCCAACAGAACCTTGTTAAAGGAGCAACATCATCACATAAATGCCTATTTAACAGCACTGATAAATGAAAAGGTACAACAAAAAGTTACAGAGGAGCCAACTTCACTTTCTGGGGTTTATGGATGCACTCTACATTCTTCTAGTGCTACCTTGGTATCACAAGGATACAAAACTCCATTTTCATCTGTCTTCTATTTATGACATGGCTTTGAAAACTCAAAGTTCTCATCATCTCATCATCAATCCTCGATGTCTAATCTATAGGTTTTGGCATCTGTCAAATATTTTGCAGGGAAAGCGGATTAAAGCCTCGGCAGGATCTTCCCAGGCTGTGAATGATGTGGGCTATGGCGAGGAATCTGAGAGAATTGTAAAGATATCCTACGAAGACTTGATCTAGTCCCATTTGCCAGCACTTGGCCCATTCCCTCCAAACCCTTCTTATTCATATACCCAGCCAGATGTCTTTTAAATGTTGTAATTGTACCAGCATCCACCATTTCCTCTGAACAATGCCAGCTGCTGGAGTGGGACCTGCAGTCTCAGGGAGTGTCCCCTTCAACTGTTACATTACTGACTCCTTCCAATGAGCTACTGGGGTCCTATGAGGGTCACTCAATCAGCCAATCGCAAATGCATCAAGGCAGTGACCATTTGTGCCAGATCATAGTACTTCATCTGGTTTGCCAGTGAGGGGGTCAGTGATGAAGCCCAGTCAGTTCACATCAGCAAAAGAGCTACAGGACATTATAGACTATACACATGTCATACTGAGAGGGCTGTATCACAGCTCGATAGAAAGTCCAACAATATGCATGTGATCTAACATCATCAGTACCACTTTGAATGTTGCTTTTGGTAACCTGGGAGCTGTCATGATGCTTGCAACCTTGAGAACTTGTGTGCTCCTGCTGTGTTTGAGAGTCCTGTTGCCTTCAGACACAACCACTATCCTCTGTGACCATGTCTGAAGATTCTGTGATACAATCCTGTGTGTGAGGCTGAGCACATACACACTGACGCCCATTGGCTGGCCAAGGTCACAGTGGGTCAGGTGATCCTGTGCCTGAGGCCGAGCACATATATACTGCTACCCTTTGGCTGGCTAAAATCACGGTGGGTCAGGTGATCCTGTGCCTACATGTACACTGCTGTCCATTGGCTGGCCAAAGTCACAGTGGGTCAGGTGATCCTGTGCCTACATATACACTGCTACCCATTGGCTGGCCAAAGTCACAGTGGGTCAGGTGATCCTGTGCCTACATATACACTGCTGCCCTTTGGCTGGCCAAAGTCACTGTGGGTCAGGTGATCCTGTGCCTACATGTACACTGCTGCTCATTGGCCAGCCAAGGTCACAGTGGGGCAGGTGATCCTGTGCCTGAGGCCAAGCACATAGACACTGCTGCCCTTTGATCAGCCAAGGTCATGGTGGGACAGCTGATAGGTTTGCTGGAGGTGAGTGTACTGCTTGGAGCAATCTGATGCGGCCTTGCAAGGTCAGAATATGCCACTTAATCCTTACACATTGCGCTCTGCACAGCTGAAGCAGGCTAAGAGGGCATGTGAGGAATGCTGAGGAACTGGGAGAGGCGGAACAGGCATCTGAGGAGAAGGACATTAACCAGGAAGGACATGACCCTGTCTTAGCTGATATGTAGTTTGAGAAGATGAGAGCTTGATGCAGTGATCATTCATTGACAGTAGCATAGTTGGTGCTTGGTATAGGCAAGCAGTTCATCTGTGCTCTCAGTGGCAAATGCAGCTTCCAATCATTTGATTTCTGTTCATTTTTGGTCATTTGCAAATTGAAGTGAATGCTTTAACTGATGGGCTATGGTGGATAATCGGATAAGCATAGCAGCAACTTAGAGAGGAACGTAAGGTGAGACATGGTTCAGGACAGATAATCTGTGTATGACCTGGTGCATAAACAGTGATAGGTGTAGGAACATGCAGAGCATGTGCAAGATAATGTCAGCCGTGCTCAGGCACCTTCCCTCCACAACCAGAAAAATGCAAAACCTGCCAACACACAACTCCCCTCACCTCTGTCCAGTGCCCCAAACAGTCCTTCCAGATGAGACAGAGGTTCACCTGCCTCTCTTCCAACCCAGTTTACTGCATCAGGTGCTCCCGATGTGGTGTTCTCTACATTGGGGAGACCAAATGTAAAGTTAGGGAATGGTTGGTCATGCTCTTAGCCAGGCCTGCAGGAGCCAACCGGATCTCCCAGTCCCCACCAATTTTAATTCCCTTCCCACTCCCTTTCCGATATGACCATCCTTGGCTTCCTCCATTGCCACAACGAACCAAACCATAAATTGGAGGAACAATTCCTCATCTTCCACCTGGGCAGCCAACAGCCAAGAGGACTCAACATTAAGTTCTCCAATTTCAAATAACCTCCCTTTCCATCCCTCGACTCCCTTCCCAGCCCCTCACCCTCACTTCCATACCTACCTACCATCAACCAGATTCATTCCTCCCATTGACCAACGAGGTTGCACCCTCTTCCTGTCTTTACATATCCCCACTTCACCACCTTGCCCCTGCAACCCTATTTATCTATAGCTTCCCTTACACTCACCCCCAGCCCTGAAGAAGGGTAACACCCGAAATGCCGATTTCTCCAGCTCCTGATGCTGCCTGGCTTGCTGTGTTCTTCCAGCCTCCTGCTTGTGTCCCTTTTGTGAGCACTGTTGGTTTTGCAGCTGTGTCCCTTTACATTGACAGTGAAGGCAACTCTGGACTGCCATTGGCTTAACCAGAGATGCAGTAGAGATTCCAAGATGGCACTGGTATTGGATATACCCTGGTAGTGGCAAATATATCCAGCTACAGGGAGCGGGAGAATTGAGCTAGCATTGGATGCCATGGGGTGTGGGAGACAATTAATGAGGTGTGCTTGGGATGATTGTGTGAGAAAACCTGCTAGCTCTCGCAGAGAGAAACCCTCTCAGAACATCAATGGAAATGACGCATCCGGAATTTGATCAAAGTCAGCCTCACAAATTTTTTTTTTGAGAAAGGCGGATATGAACGTCAATCTAGAGCAGACGTGTCATAATGTACCTCACTCGGGCTGAACATGTGATGCAAATACAAACCATATGCTGCTCATAGCAAATCAATCTTAAACTTTACAAACAATTCAGGAATCAAAGCCAAGGGAGAATAACAATCACAGATGCTTGAGAAGCTGGAAAGACAAAGAATGTGGAGGACCAGAAATAACAAGTTCCAGGAAGAATGTGAGGACCGCAGATGCTGGAGATTAGGGTCGAAGAGTATGCTGCTGGAAAAGCGCAGCCAGTCAGGCAGCATCTGAGGAGCAGGAGAGTTGACGTTCCAAGCATAAGCTCTTCATCATGAAACTGATGAAGGTAATGCGTTACAGCCCACTGTTGTCTCAGACACTGAGCAACCACTCTGTAACTACCTTCCTTCAAGTTATTCCATATTGTCTGCCTACCTAGGAACCTTTGTGTTATAATATTCACCAACTTCAACATAAACTAGCTTAATGTAAACAAGTCAATCTTAAATAGTTAAACCTTCTGACAGTAAAAGCACACTGGATTTAGTGAATTTGAAACTACTTTTACAATGTAATTTCTTCATTGAACAAGGGAATATTTCCCCTTTACCTTTCCTCATATTTCAGATGGTAGAGGCTGGTGGAGTTGAAGTCAAGCTGCTCCTTTTTTGCATTGCCTCCAATGCCTCATATCCTGTACATAGCACCCCAGATACGGCACAGTATGGTATCTCAGTGGCTAGCAGTACCAGGGACCTGGGTTCAGCCCCAGCCTTGGGTGACTTTCTGTGTGGAGTTTGCACATTCTCTGTGTGAGTTTCTTCGGGGTGCTCTGGTTTCCTCCCACAGTCCAAAGACTTGCAGGATGGGTAGACTGGCAATAGGAAGTGTAGGGTTATGGGAATAAGGGGGTCTGGATCTAGGTGAGGTGATCTTTGGATGATCAGTGCACATTCAATGGGGCCAAATGGTTCCTTTCTACATTGTAGGGATTCTATGATTCTATAATGTGGCTGTGACCAATTCCCCTACTCCTCACCCCTTTGTGTCCATGACTGGATAATATTCAGCCTCCTCATGACAGCCCCGCAGTAGCTCAAGTAACAACTAAATCTCCATGCATCCTGGTCATGTCCAAGTGGCTCAGTCTTGTGCCATCCTTGTGCTCAGTTTTGGCGTAGTGGTCTTCATTAGCACTGAGCTCAGACACTGAGTATTTTCTGACCCCCATTGAATCAGAAGACACTGCTAATGTAAGGTTGCCAATCAACCTGGAGTTTCCAGAAATTTAAGATCAATTTTTTCCCTTAGTGAGTCATAGAGACGTACAGCATGGAAACAGACCCTTTGGTCCAACCCATCAATGCTGACCAGATATCCCAACCCCAACTAGTCCCACCTGCCAGCACCCGGCCCATATCCTCCAAACCCTTCCTATTCATATACCCGTCCAATTGCCTCTTAAATGTTGCAATTATACCAGCCTCCATCACTTCCTCTGGCAGCTCATTCCATGCATGTACCACCCTCTGTGTGAAAAAGTTGCCCCTGAGGTCTCTTTTATATCTTTACCCTCTCACCCTAAACCTATGCCCTCTAGTTCTGGACTCCCTACCCCAGGGAAAAGACTTTGCCTATTTATCCTGTCCATGCCCCTCATAATTTTGTAAACCTCTATAAGGTCACCCCTCAGCTTCCGATGCTCCAGGAAAAATAGTTCCAGCCTGTTCAGCCTCAGACATCAAAAGAAAAATTGTCTTTTCGCTTTTTTTGTCTGTTGGTGATAAAAGTCTCGGGTGAGAAATAGGAAAAGTTCTTAAACTGGGTAAGGGCTGGTCATGTGATGAAACCGCCATGATTAAGGCGGATCAAAGTTGGCAATCCCTATATTGACATGCCAGCTGCAATGCTGCTGTGGTCTTCTCCATGTTGCCATTCAGCCCATTGGGGTTAGTCTCACTGGCCCCTGGAGCCCTGCTCCTCAGCCTTACTGTTGGGCTCTGCTCTATTGCCTCTCTTTTTATTCTCACCCCTCCCTGTACCAAAACAGCTTTCTAAATTATGTCCCCTGTCTGGGTTATCTAAATATAAAACGCCAACATTGGCCTCACAATTACTGATTTTTTTTATTAAGAACAGCGAGTGCTGGCAGTGCACTTTCTAGTTTCTTTATTTTAGGACCAGGTCACGTGTTAAAAATAACCGTCATGATAAATAGCTAGTTGTCATGTTGTCTCTTGGACTGTGGCTGCTATTGTTTGTAGCTGCTCTGTGCCAGGGGATTTTCCTCAAGACTTTGTGGGAAAAGGAGAGGAAGACCAACAAGATTCCGGCAAACCAGAGAGCATCTTTCACTGAGTTGATGGTCAGTGCAGGTTGGCCACTGGGGTGTACGCTTTAATTAGTCTCAGGGGAGCATTTCTGCGCATGATGTCTGCTACGAGGAGGCAAGGAGTTGACCTTGACCGAGTGTTGCAGACTGGCACAGTCTAAGGTCCAGGTCAATGTGCTGAGGCACGCACTAAAGCTTGGGGGCAGATGCTGCCAAGGCGCAGTGGGGTAACACCAAGTTAAATGTGGGTCCATTCGCTTATCAGATCCCCAGTGTCTCAAATACATATAAATATAACCTGGCACAAGTAAGAAATGCCTCAAGTTTGTTTTCTGGATAGAGTCAAACTCTAATGTTTGTTTGTTTCTTCATCCTCTACTGTAAAACGCAAACTGTTTTAGAGGATACGTATATGTATAAAACTATTTTTATGAATAAAATATATTTTTGAAATTAGAACTATTATAATGCTCATCTGTTTTGTACCATCCTCAGCCATTCACTGCAGCTCTTCAGCAACTATCTGTGACATCCATCATCCAACCACCGAGATAGGCCTAGACCCCTGCTCTTATTTCTTATGTCTTTAAATCCTCTCAAAGATTTACTGCAGAATTCTTATCCATTAAGAAAAGGTAGCCCATAGCAAATAGGAGCAGGAGTAGGCCATTCAGCCCTTATAGCCTGCTCTGCCATTCATTTTGATCACAACTGATTATCATTTCCATGTTGCCCATCTCTCTCCGGATATTTTGATCCCTCTAGCCCTAATACCTACAATCTTCTTGTTGAAAACATTCAACCACTTTCTGTGGTAGGGATTCCACAGGCTCACCACACTTACCAGTGAAGAAATTTCTCCTCTCAGTCCTAAATGGCATACCATGTATCCTTAAACTGTGACTCCTGGTTCTAGACTCCCTGGTCATTGGGAACATCCCTCCTGTGTTTACTCTGTCTAGTCCTGACAGAATTTTATAGCATTCTGTGAGATCCTCGCTCATTCTTCTAAACTCCTGGTAAATATAGTCCTAATTGATCAAGTCTCTCTTCATACGATAGTCTGGTAAACATTTCTTGCACTCCCTCAAGACCCAGAACATCCTTTCTCAGATAAAAAGACCAAACTTCACACAAAAGTCTGGGTGTGGTCTCTCCAGAGCCATGTATAATTGCAGCAAAACATCCCTGCTCCTGTACTATGAAGGCCAACATATCATTTGCCGCCTTCACCTCCTGCAACACCTGCATGTTCACTTTCAGTGACTGGTGTATGAAGACAGCCAGGTCTCATTGTACCTCCCCCTATTCCAATCCGTCACCATTTTGGAGTAATCTGCCTTCCTAGCACACTGAATAACTTCCATAGTATACATCATCTGCTGTGTATTTTCTCAATCATTCAAGCTCACCACAAACTGTCCTTGGCCTAATGATTCACTTTCCAGCTTTTCCAGGCCTTTCCTCTTTACAACAACAACTCGCATCAACACAGCATCTCCAACACAGTAAAGCTTCCCAATGCCCCATTACCAAACATAACAACCTTCACTCACATAAAGAGATGCTAGGACAGATGTCTGAAGGCTGACTCTAAGAGGTCGGCTTTAAGGAAGGAGGAGAGCAAGAAATGTTAATAGACAATAGACAATAGGTGCAGGAGTAGGCCATTCAGCCCTTCGAGCCTTCAATGCCCCTTCGATCATTCAAATATGATCATGGCTGATCATTCCTAATCAGTAACCGCTTCCTGCCTTATCTCCATAACCCTTGATTCCACTATCTTTGAGAGCTCTATCCAACTCTTTCTTAAATGAATCCAGAGACAGGGCTTCCACTGCCCTCTGGGGCAGAGCATTCCACACACCCACCACTCTCTGGGTGAAGAAGTTTCTCCTCATCTCTGTCCTAAATGGTCTACCCTGTATTTTTAAGCTGTGTCCTCTGGTTCGGCACTCACCCAACAGCGGAAACATGTTTCCTGCTGCCAGAGTGTCCAAGCCTTTCATAATCTTATATGTCTCAATCAGATCCCCTCTCAGTCTTCTAAACTCAAGGGTATACAAGCCCAGTCGCTCCAGTCTTTCAGGTAATTGTTGTGGTTCTGTTCGCTGAGCTGGAAGTTTTTGTTGCAAACGTTTCGTCCCCTGGCTAGGCGACATCATCAGTGCTTTGGAGCCTCCTGCGAAGCGCTTCTTTGATGTTTCTTCCGGTATTTATAGTGGTCTGTCCTTGCCGCTTCCGGGTGTCAGTTTCAGCTGTCCGCTGTAGTGGTTGGTATATTGGGTCCAGGTCGATGTGTTTGTTGATGGAGTTTGTGGATGAATGCCATGCCTCTTGTTTCAGTTCTCTTGACCAATTCTTCTGTCTGCTTCATTTGTATTATCCCAGCTATCATCAATTGGTTTTCACTTTGCTACTTTGTGCTTGGACTTCCATTTTGGTTTCAATGTGTGTCAAGATTAAGTATGATCAAAGAACAATGTGGGTGGCTGGCAAGAACATCACTAACAGGACAGTCGGTATATGCAGTTCTACACTGCAAACCATTATTGATGCAGAGCCAGACCATTCTTTTCAAAGAGAATTAGTCAGTTGCTTGAGAACGAACATTAAAAGATAAAGCAGGAAAGATGGCCTATGTAGAGAGAAATCTAGTGCATATCTGATGGGTGAACGGTTTTTACACTAGGATTATAATACTAGAATGAAACAGTATACCTGAGGGCCATTGGGCCCATTACGCCTGTTCTGGCTCTATTACAGAGTTATCCATTTAATTCAGTTGTTCTGTGCCTTCCAAAATCCCAGCAATTGTTCTTTTTCACCAGGGGAGCAGGAGTAGGCTATTCAGTCCATCAAGTTTGCTTCACCATTCAATGAAATCATGGCTGACTTGATAGTCCTTAACTCCACTTTCTTGCCTTTTTCCCATAATCCTTAATTTCCTGGCTGATTAAAAATGTCTATTTCAGCCTTGAAGATACTCAATGACCCAACCTCAACACCCTTCTGAAAGAATTCCACAGATTCACAAGTTCTGAGAGAAGAAATTTCTCCTCATCTGTGTCTTAAATGGGCGACTCGTATTTTGAGATGGTACTCTCTGGCACTAGACTCTCCCACAAGGGGAAACAGCCTTTCCACACCTACCTTGTTAAATCCACTAAGAATCCTGTATGTTTCAATAAGGTCTCCTCTCATTCTTCTAACCTCCAATAAGTACCTCCAATTCAACAACCTACTTAACCTATCTCATAGGACAATCTCTCCATATCTGGAATCAGCCAGATGAACCTTCTCTGGACTGCCTCCAATGCCAGTGATATGCCAGTATTCAAGTCAATATCTTTTTTTTCTGTGTTTAAACCAGGATAAAGCAGTCTACTGGATTGGCATCCCATTGACTGCCTTAAGCAGTCACACCTTTCACCTCCAATGGTCAGCTTGTGCTATCTGTGCAGCAGGAGAAAGTGAGGTCTGCAGATGCTGGAGATCAGAGCTGAAAATGTGTTGCTGGAAAAGCGCAGCAGGTCAGGCAGCATCCAAGGAACAGGAAATTCGACGTTTCGGGCATAAGCCCTTCATCAGGAATGAGGAAAGTGTGTCCAGCAGGCTAAGATAAAAGGTAGGGAGGAGAGGCTTGGGGGAGGGGCGATGGAGATGTGATAGGTGGAAGGAGGTCAAGGTGAGGGTGATAGGCTGGAGTGGGGTGGGGGCGGAGAGGTCAGGGAGAAGATTGCAGGTTAGGAAGGTGGTGCTGAGTGCAGCACTTTTCTGTTTGGGCAGCAACTCACCAACCCTCCTTCAAACTCATTCCACCATCCAGTCAGACAAGAGTGAGAGGCAAGGTGATACTGTCCCCTCCAAGCCATACAAATTGTTCACTGTTTCATTGATTAAAATCATGGTATGCCGATCATACAACACTATAGGTTTTTTTTCTATTTGTAAACAGGAATTGGGCATCACTGGCTAGGGCCAACATTTATTGCCATCTCTAATTGCCCAGAGAGTAGTTAACAGACAACCACGTTGCTGAGGGTCTGGAGTCACATGAAGGCCAGACTAAGTGGTAATGGCAGTTTCCTTCCCTGAAGGACATTAGTGAACCAGATGCATTTTTCTGACAAGTAACACTGGAACCATGTTGACTCTTCATTCTAGATTTTTAATTTAATCCAAATTCTATAATCTGCCATGGCAGGATTCAAATTCAAATCATTACTGAGATCTCTGGGTTAATAGTTCAGCCATCATCCCTCTTGTGCACCTATGCCATGTGGACAAGAGCAGTTCAAAGTAGATAGCTCACCACTCAAGGTTGTTTGGGGAATAAAACATGAACAAATTAAAATATCCTGATGAAACTGTTTCTTCTCCCTGTGAGACAAATCCTGGAATGGTCGCAGTGCACGAGGAAGCTGTTGCTCTGGTGCAGCCCTCTCCTGGAAAAACTAGCTCATCTCACACACCTTACCCTTTCCCAGCAACTTAGGAAGCCAAGAATGTGCTGCTTAGAATAGTCTTTGACAATCCCTTCCACTGTATTACCCTCCTCACAGATAATGCAAGAACATTACAATTGCCATGTTCCAAACGAGTTGAGATGTTACTTGCTTCTGATTATAGTTATCTGGTTTCTTATCTTTCTCTCTCTCGCCCTGCTCTTCTAGTGCAAGGATCAAACAGATGTTAAATTCAAAGCTTCCCTGAGGCCCCATGGATTCGGATTTTTTAAAGTTGTTTGTTTGTGTACACAGCTGGTCTAAATGGAATGCTCCAATGTTTGTGTGATAGCCTGGCCAGCCCATTGGAACATCTGGTTAAGCAATAATGGGCTTTGAAGGATCTGTTAATGTTTGTTCATGGAGAGCCCTTCATGAGTCTTGACATAACCTCTCTATAGTGTGACTGTTTATTGAAAATGAAAGAGGATGAGGAGATGAATGCATGTGTTTGCTGCTCTGGGAGCCTCCTGAACAGAGGGCTTGAATCATGCAGAAAATATTCTTATGATAGTGCATTCCATTTACAATAAACTAATTTACATGACATCTAACTGCAAAAACAGCTCTGCATCTTAGTGTTAAAGAGTCGTACAGCATGGAAACAGACCCTTTGGTCCAACTCATTCATGCTGACCAAGTTTTCCAAACTGACCTACTCCCACTTGCCTGCGTTGGCCCATATTCCTTTAAACCTTTTCTATTCATGTGCCTGTCCAAATGTCTCTTAAATGTTGGAATTGTGACTGCATCTACCACTTCCTCTGGCAGTTCATCCCACATACAAACTACCCTCTGTGTGAAAATGTTGCCCCTCAAGTCCCTTTTAAATCTTTTCCCTCTCACCTTAAACCTACACCCTGTACTTTTGAAATTCCCCACCCTCAGGAAAAGACCTTTGCTATCCATCTTGTCTATGCATGATTTTATGAACCTCTATAAGGTCACCCATCAATTTCTTACACTCCAGGGAAAAAGATCCTAGTTTATCCAAACTCCTCTGTTAACTCAAACCTAATGACATCCTTATAAATCTTTTCAGCACCCTTTCTACCCTTCCTATTGCAGGGCAACCAGAACTATACGCAATGTTCCAGAAGTGACCTCACCAATGTCTTGTACAACCACAACATGACATCTCAACTCTTACACACAATAGGCCGAGCAATGAAAGCAAGTGTGCCGAATGCCTTCTTCGCCACCCTGTCTACCTGTGATGCTTTTTTCAATGAACCATGTACCTGAACTCTTAAGTGCCTCTGTTCAACAACACTACCCAAGGTCCTACCATTAACCATGTAACTTATTCATCTTACCTTACATTTAGCTAAATTAAATTCTATCTGCCACTCCTCAGCCCATTAGCATAGTTGATCAAGATCCCATTATAATCTTAGATAACCTTCTTCACTGTCCACAATATCACCAATTTTGGTGTCATCTGCAAACCTACTAACCCTGCTTCCTATATTCTCAGCTATATCATTTATAGAAATAACAAACAACAGGACAGAGCACCAAATCTCGCAGAAAACCCTTGGTTACAGGCCTCTTGTCCGAAAAACAACCCTCCACTACCACATTCTGTCCCCTACCTTCAAGCCAATTTTTCTATCCAAGTGGCAAGCTCTCTCTGGATCCCATGTGATCTAACTTTACTAACCAATCTCCCAAGCTGAACTCTGGCCAAGGCCTTGCTAAAGTCCATGTAGACAACCAGGCAGCATCTGAGGAGTAGGAGAGTCAACGTTGAAGAGTTTATGCTCACAATGTCGACTCTTCCACCCCTCGGTTGCTGCCCGGCCGGCTGTGCTTTTCCAGCACCACACGTTTTAACTCTGATTTCCAGCATCTGCAGTCCTCACTTTCTCCTCCATGTAAACAACATCTACTGCTCTGCCCTCAACTATCTTCTTGGTCACATCCTCAAAAGCTCATCATCAGTTTGAACCAGGAGCCTCCGGTTCTAGTTCCACCTGCTCCAGAGGAGGGTAATAACATCTCTGAACAGGTTGATTAGAAAAATAGCACGTACTGGCAAGGGTGTCATGTGGTGTCACTGGTAACGTCCTTATCTCTGGGCTGGTGAAGCTTACTCCAGAGCTTTGCAATTACATCTCTGAGCGGGTTGAGTAGGAAAATACCTAAGCAGTGACAACTCCAAATCTCAGGCAAAACTGCAAGACTGTGCACCATCACTATCTCCAAAGGTAATATTGACTCAAGGATCATTTCATGATGTCCCAATGCACTTCACAGTCAAATGCAGTTCCATTTTGGGGTATAGTCACTGTTTTGTGTAGGAATAATAAGCAGTTAATGCACAAAACTCAACAAACAGTAACATGATCATGGCCTGATAATCTATTGTGGAGATCAGAGGTGCTAGAAATCAGAGTCAAAAAGTGTGGTGCTGGAAAAGCACAGCCAGTCAGGCAGCATCTGAGGAGCAGGAGAATCGACATTTTGGGCATAAGCTCTTCATCCTTTATGGTCGAAACAGCGGCTCCCCGCTCCTCGGGTCCTGCCTGACTGGCTGTGCTTTTCCAGCAACAATTTTTTGATGCTGATAATCTATTGTGTTGATCTTGTTCAAGGGGTAAACATGAAGCAGCCCTGGTTACTCAGCAGTGATGGCAGTGGAGGGGGAGCCTCTGAGCCTGAGGCTCATCCACTCTTCATTTCTTCCTTCTTAATCTTATTTTACTTACCTCTTGTTGAAGGGCTCAAAATGTGGTGATGGCATTGGGGATGGTCAGCGAATGCATCGATAAAGTGGGCCTGAAGTGAATTCATGGCAGCGGAGTCAAGTTTGAGCCAATGTGGTCCACAGGGGCATCAGTGGCGTCTGCATTGGTGAGGTCTGGTGAGGGCATCGGTGGAGGCAAAATGGCGCCAAAGGTGATGCAGCGCAGGGGGCTGATGCCTGGCCACCAGACCCATGGTGGAACATATAACAAGAAGCACTGTAAAGTGGATCATATTTCTTTATTATTCTTCTTTTATATTCGATGTTTTGGTTTAGTTTTCTGTGCTTTAAAGCGGAGAGTTGCGACACTGTACAACACTTTTCACTGTGTTTTCTCACAAAATACAAATGACAATAACTAAATCAAATCAAATCAAGGCAGAAGGCCATCGAGGACCCTTCTCACCCCAGAGAGTCAGGACAGAAGTGGACAGTCCCTGGATGGCACCAACCCTTCTACCACCTTAGGTTCTCCCCTGCCTCTAAGCTCACCTTAGATGGGGATAGCATGGGCTTTAAACTCTGTCCCTCTCGACCTTCATGCACCTGCTTCAGCAGAACTGTTAGCAATTTAATTCAGTCAATGTGCTGCCTGTTTATTGAGAGGGCAATGACAGGATAATGCAGGTAAACCTACATTTCTTAGCAGCAATGATGGTGCTGTTATGGGGGAACAGTGATATACCAGATACTCTGCCTGACAGCCCCACTCTTTGCCTAAGCAGACAGTAATAGGTTGAATTTTTTTTATGTGTCATATCCTTGATTCTCCTCCCCTCTGTGGGACTTGTGGACAGGGGTGGAGTGCTCGAATAATAATATCCATGCACCCACCAGAAGCATCAATAAACAATACACAAGATTGCTTTTGTTCTGGTCTTAATACCTCAATAAGTTATGGAGTCTCCTCATTTATTCTAAGATCAGCTTTGAACCGCATTTCCAGTCTATCACAACAGCTCCCTCCCTCCAGCTACACAACACCATTTCTGACTCCACCTTCCACAAGTTGGACTGTTATTCACTAGCTTTGCTTCACTAGCTAATTAACCGAGAGTAGGATATGGTGTATCCTCCGTTAAATCACATGCTCCTTGTCATTTCCATTCCCAATGCACAAATTCAGTGTTTTCATTCTTGAGTATACCTTCTTATCTCCACAACCTCTAGATATTTTCCTCACCCATCCTATTCAGAGATGTTATGACACACTTCTGGAGCAGGTGAGACTTGAACCTGGACCGCCAAGTTCAAAGGTAGGGACACTACCACAAATGCCCCGCATCACCCTGCCTCTCTTCACACTCGTGGTTTCCTCCTTTCCTTCTTGAACTCCACAACATGTCACGGAGACTTCCTCATCAGACCCATGCTTTCTCAATTGTGCCACACACTTCCACCTTAAATGTCTCTGGAAGGCCTATCTTCTGAACTTCACTGTGCCTTTAGCCTGTTCCCCTAACTCTTCTCCCACATCTTGGCTGCGATCTGAATGACTTCACTTTCTTCCCCGCCCTTTGAAAATATCTTTTGAATGTTTTGTTACATTAAAAGGTGAGATTAACATTGGTTCAATCAATTTTCTCTCTTTTCTTTTGTTTAAAGAATCTGCAAGATGTTAAACAAACCAAAATAAATTACCCCGATCTTATGATGTATATCATCCATGTGGCTCTACTTCCTGTTTCCTGTTTAAATGAACATGATTCAAAGCAACTGTTTCTTCCTTTACGACTGGGGTGAATGCACAGTTTTGTTTGGGTTCGTCTCGAAGGAAAGGTTCATGACCAATGTCAAAATCAGAAAAAAGGAGCATGCAAAGATATTGATTGAACAAAGATTGTTGTCCTTTATTTTCTTCAAATGGAATCGCTGGCTAATTGTCTTCCCAATGCCAGGTAAATAAACATTGAAGAACAGATCAGACTAATCAATGTGTATTTCTCCTCAATCTGGAACTCAGTTGGTGCACATCAATGTCTTCATCAGTTATTTTCATCAAGACAGTACTCACCAAGATGACTCTCCCAATTCCTTTTGCCCTGCTGAATGCTTTCCCAGTTAACTAGGGAAGGAACAGCTTTCTCTTGCTGGTCGGTGTCAACTGCTACAATGTCTTTACTGAAGACCCCTTTGCCCCACCAATTCAAAAGAAAAATGCAGACACAATTTGTTCGCGTTGTTAATGCTGGGATGGAAAGTTGGGTTCTAAGGGGGCACTGAATGTCCAGGTCAGCCAGAAATGGTGAAGGTTTGCGGTTAGTTCTAATGGTAGAAAATGTTTCCAGAGAGTAGTTTACCATGAGGCAAAACGAATGCATCACCATGGAGACAAGCTAAAAACAAGGGGAAGTGGAATTCCAGTCAAGTATTGTCACAAAAGTTCTGCAGCTGCTCCAGGAAAACAGAAACATTTACATTACATGCGGCTCAACTGTTCTGTACCACAGTTCAGAGTTTCTAGGACAATTCAGACAATACCAAGAGCCATGTTCTGCTCTGTGTTTATCAGTACATGTAACAAAAGAAGTTAATAACCTGATGTATGAGCCAGTGAGAAGAATCAATTGATTTTATTCCAATATTGCAGCTACTCAGAATCTTGTTGCTGTCCTAAATTGAATGACAAAAGAATCAGAAAAACAATGCTTCACAAAATCGTTAAACTTCACCTCAAACTCAATAATTAGGATTAATTCTGTGAAGGCAAAGCAAGATTTTGAAATATCTGTACAAACCTAATGCTTAAAATAATTTGAATGGAACAATTTTGCAGACAATGTAGTTATGTCTTGTCATTTTGTAATCAAATTCACAATTATGACAATATTTTGATGTGCACTATTTACTTGAGATCAAATATAGTTTAAACAAAGTTACCAATAAATCAATTGTAACAGCGCTTGAAAAACAGAAATTGCTGGAAATATGTAAGAGTTCAGGCAGCATCTGTATGATCAGACTGAGATGAGGAATTTCTTCTTTCGGAGGGTTGTTAGTCTTTAGAACTCCCCGCCACAGAGGGCTGTGGAGACATTTATATTTAAGGCTGAGATCGATTCAGATTAGCTGCGGAATTGAGGGTCATGGGGGCAAGGCAGGACAGTGGACTGAGGAGTGTTGGATCAACCATGATCCTATTGAATGACAGAGCAGGCTCAAAGGGCCGAACTGCCTACTCCTGTTCCTATTGCTTGAGGTGTTTTGAACTCGCGGATTATGACTTGGTCAATTGCCATCCCAATAACTGCAGCCATTTATAATCCCAGCTGCTTCTCCAATCACAGAGTGGCTCTCTCCTACTCCCAATTGAACCAGTCAGTAGTAAAGGCAGATAAGAAATGCACAGTGATTGGAAGGCAACGTCCTCAGAGATTCTGTTGCTCTCGGAACTTTGTTCTGATTCATCTGCCACTTGGGGTGGGGATGGAGCCCCTCCCCCAACAACTGTACCCCTCACCTCAACATTACCCCATCACACACACCTCCCTCATGCTCTCCCGCTTACTTCCACACTAACTCTCTCACACACACCTCATACTCTCCCCCCTATATTCACCCCATCACACACAACATCCCCCATATTCTTCCCCCTCCCTTCCACACTAACTTCCTCACATCCCTCCTCACACTAAACCCCTCATGCTCTCCCCCCCTTACTTCCACACTAGCCCTCTCACACATACTCCCCTCACACTGCCTCCTCACTTCCACACTAACCCCCTCACATATACCCTCATACTCTCCCCCCTCACATTCACGCCCCTCACACACACACACCTCATACTCTTTCCCCTCATGTTCATCCTATCACACACAACATCCCCCATACTCTCCCCCTCACTTTCACACTAACCTCCTCACATACACCCCCCCTCATACTCTCCCCCCAAACTAAACCTCTCACACACACACCCCTCATACTCTCCCCCACTTCACTTACACACTAACCCCCTCACATATACTTACCTCATACTCTCCCCCTCACGCTAACCCCCTCATACACATGCCCCTCAAGCTTTCCCCCTCACTTCCACACTAACCCCCTCACACACACCTCCCTTGCACTGTCTCACTTCCACACTAACACCCTCACACGCACACACCCACCCATGCTCTCCCCCTCACCTCCACACTAACCCCATCACACACACCCCATATTCTCCCCTTCACATTCTCCCCCTCACACACACCCCTTCACTTCTGCCCTCTTCACTTCCACACTAACCCCCTCACACACACCTCACTCATACTCTCTCCCCTCACACTAGCCCCCACACCCCTCTCATGCTCTCCCCCTCACTTCCACAGTAACCCCCTAACACACACCCTTCTTATGCTCTCCCTCTCACTTTCACAGTAACCCCCTAACACACACCCTTCTTACGCTCTCCCTCTCACTTTCACAGTAACCCTATCTCACACACACACCCTCATACTCCCCCTTCACATTCTGCTCCCTTACACTACCCACTCATACAACCCCTCACACCACCTCCCTCACACTCTCCCCCACACGTAGATGTATGCGCGCGCACACACGATTAGCATCGTGTGCAGCCCTCTGCTCCCCAGCCCTAGTTAAAGTTTATGGGGAGGACAGACAATGAAGCTATAACGGGTGCATGCTGTTGACAGTACACACTGCGGTCACATACATCAGTCTAGTGAGTGTTTTAAACAGTTGATACTACACAATATTTTTAAAAGTTATATTTGTAAGACATATTGATTTATTAAGCTTTGTATGGTGTTGAGATTCTTGAGTGTTGTAGCAGCTGCACGCATCCAAGAAAGTGGAGTGTACTCCACTACACTCCCTGACACATAGAGGAGCTGATTTAGTGATAGCTTGCTTGTGCTCAGTATTGAGAGATTTTCAAGTCATTATTACTTACGCAACATGAGGGCAACATAAGTGATTGGTTCAACATCAGCTCTGTGCTTTGAAGACATTAAACAGATGATGATCAACCTTACTGTCTTTTTGTAAGCTGACCTGATTCTGACTCTCACTATAAAATGAGCACTAACCCTTAATCCCTTCTGCTTACAT
This sequence comes from Hemiscyllium ocellatum, assembly GCF_020745735.1. Lineage (NCBI taxonomy): Eukaryota > Metazoa > Chordata > Chondrichthyes > Orectolobiformes > Hemiscylliidae > Hemiscyllium > Hemiscyllium ocellatum. The sequence continues at coordinate 24,032,322 of NC_083437.1, forward strand.
TAGTATTTCATGTTTGCTCTTGCCCTTCTTTCAGACATGCTTTAGCTCCTTTTGTGTCACAGATAGATTATTGTTTATATGTCTCCTCCAATATTGGGAAATGAATTAGGTAAAATGTACTAAACACTTTAAAAAATTTTGCCAACATCAATGTGATAAACACATTTTATAAAGTTATGTATTCATTAATTTGACTCATCTAAAACATTGTATATATTGGGGGATCACAATTCCAACTGTTTTTCAAAATGCTCTGCTCTTTCTGTGCTTTCTAGAATTCCTACAGAATTTAGCCCATCAAGTCCACACTGACCCTCTGAAGAGCATCCCACCCAGACCCAACCCCCACCATGTAACTCTTCCCATGGCTAATCTACCTAGCCTGCATATCCCTAGACATTATGGGGCAATTTAGCACGGCCAATCCACCAAAGCTGTACATTGTTTGACTGTGGGAGGAAACACATGTAGACAAAGGGAGAATGTGCAAACTCCCCATAGACAGTCATTCGAGGCTGGAATCGAACCTGGGTCCTTGGCGCTGTGAGGTAGCAGTGCTAACCAACTGAACACCGTGCCACCCCATGTACTTCTGTCCCTTCCTAGCCTCTTTTCCTTCTCTTTTTGCTCTTGGTTTTCCTTTTGGTTGGGAGTTGATGGGTGAAATGTGGACAATGTGGGCCACATGATGGAGCTTGACTCTATTTTCCACAAGTGGCTGACAGAGGAATTTCAGTCTGGTACCTTTGGCAGTTTCCATCCACACAGCCCCACCATCTCATTCACATCTCTACTCCTTCATCATCCCATTCCCCTATCAATCCCTTGACAAGTCCTTGAGCCAGAAGCTAGGGATGTATCTGCGCCCAGCAATGGTAATAGCCAATAATATTATCCACAGACAGTATCTTGAATAGTAGCCTCCTAACATAGCTTATATTAATGGCAATATCCCACTCCATCTTGCATGGTTCAGCCTGTTCCTGGATACTTTTATCTTGTTGCACTCCACACCCGCATCTAAGAAAATACTGCACCAATTCACATGGGAGCCAAAGCAGGTGGAAAATTGGATCACAGGTCTCTGAGACTCTGCCCTTTCTCCTCTAATTTCCCACGGCAGACAGCTGAGGAGAGCAAGCCCCCCTGTATGCCAGAAAACAGAGAAACTAAACAGGTCTGCCAACATCTGTAGAGAGAGAAAAACATAGTAAATGTTTTGAGCCCAGTGAACTATCTCCAGACTTGAAACATTTCTTCCCATGAATGCTGCCAGGCCTGCTGAGCTTCTGTGACAGTTTCTGTTTTTTTTTGTTTCAGATTAGATTAGATTACCTACAGTGCAGAAACAGGCCCTTCAGCCCAACCAGTCCACACCGACCCACCGAAGCGTAAACCACCCTGACCCATTCCCTTCTGACTAATGCACCTAGCACTATGGGCAATTTACCATGGTCAATTCACCTGAGCTGCACATCTTTGGACTGTGGGAGGAAACCGGAGCACCCGGTGGAAACCCACGCAGACACGGGGAGAATGTATCCACAGCATCCACAGTTCTTGATTTCATTCCAACATTTCAAGGGCTACTTACAGCTGTTGAAAATTCCCCGGATTATGTGTTCCAGTAATCCCAGGACAGTTAAAACAACATTCAATCTGGCAGTCAGCTTCCGCTAACTAATTGTAGAAGTTTGTCAGTGAATTGCCTATCAAAGAGGGTGACTCGTCAGCAGTATTAATCTGTGTCTATGTGGAACCATTCACATCATAAAGGATCCCAAAACACTTGGAAGAACTGTTAATGCAACAAAATTAGAACCAAAATTTGGATGTGGAAAGTGGGAGAGATACTAAATGAATATTTTGCATCAGTATTTACTGTGGAAAAGTATATGGAAGACATAGACTGTAGGGAAATAGATGGTGACATCTTGCAAAATGTCCAGATTACAGAGGAGGAAGTGCTGGATGTCTTGAAATGGTTAAAGGCGGATAAATCCCTAGGACCTGATCAGGAGTACCCGAGAACTCTGTGGGAAGCCAGAGAAGTGATTGCTGGGCCTCTTGCTGAGGTATTTGTATCATCGATAGTCACAGGTGAGGTGCCCGAAGACTGGAGGTTGGCAAATGTGGTGCCACTGTTTAAGAAAGGCGGTAAAGACAAGCCAGGGAACTATAGACCAGTGAGCCTGAACTCAGTGGTGGGCAAGTTGTTGGAAAGAATCCTGAGGGACAGGATGTACATGTATTTGGAAAGGCAAGGACTGATTAGGGATAGTCAACATGGCTTTGTGCATGGAAACTCAAGTCCTACAAACTTGAGTGAGTATTTTGAAGAAGTAACAAAGAGGATTGATGAGGGCAGAGCAGTAGATGTGATCTATATGGACTTCAGTATGGCGTTCGACAAGGTTCTCCATGGGAGACTGATTAGCAAGGTTAGATCTCATGGAATACAGGGAGAACTAGCCATTTGGATACAGAACTGGCTCAACGGTAGAAGACAGAGGGTGCTGACGCAGGGTTGGTTTCAGACTGGAGGCATGTGACCAATGGAGTGCCACAAGGATCGGTGCTGGGTCCTCTACTTTTTGTCATTTACATAAATGATTTCGATGCGAGCATAAGAGGTACAGTTAATAAGTTTGCAGATGACACCAAAATTGGAGGTGTAGTGTACAGCGAAGAGGGTTACCTCAGATTACAACAGGATCTGGACCAGATGGGCCAATGGGCTGAGAAGTGGCAGATGGAATTTAATTCAGATAAATGCGAGGTGCTGCATTTTGGGAAAGCAAACCTTAGCAGGACTTATACACTTAATGGTCAGGTCCTAGGGAGTGTTGCTGAACAAAGAGACCTTGGAGTGCAGGTTCATTGCTCGTTGAAAGTGGAGTCACAGGTAGATAGGATAGTGAAGAAGGTGTTTAATATGCTTTCCTTTATTGGTCAGAGTATTGAGTACAGGAGTTGGGAGGTCATGTTGCAGCTGTGCAGGACATTGGTTAGGCCACTGTTGGAATATTGCATGCAATTCTAGTCTCCTTCCTATCAGAAAGATGTTGTGAAACTTGAAAGGGTTCAGAAAAGATTTACAAGGATGTTGCTAGGGTTGGAGGATTTGAGTTATGGGGAGAGGTTGAACAGGCTGGGGCTGTTTTCCCTGGAGGGTCGGAGGCTGAGGGGTGACCTTATAGAGGTTTACAAAATTATGAGCGGCATGGATAGAATAAATAGACATGGTCTTTTCCCTGGGGTGGGGGATTCCAGAGGTAGAAGGTATAGGTTTAGGGTGAGAGGGGAAAGATATAAAAGAGACCTATGGGGCAACCTTTTCACGCAGAGGGTGGTACATGTATGGAATGAGCTGCCAGAGGATGTGGTGGAGGCTGGTTCAATTGCAACATTTAAGAGGCATTTGGATGGGTATATGAATAGGAAGGGTTTGGAGAGGTATGGGCTGGGTGCTGGCAGGTGGGACTAGATTGGGTTGGGATATCTGATTGGCGTGGACAGGTTGGACCGAAGGGTCTGTTTCCATGCTGTACATCTCTCTGACTCTATGATTCTAAGAATAGAGAAGATGGTAAAAGGAGGTGTGTGGCTTTATTAGTCAAGGACAGTATTACAGTCGCAGAAAGGACATTTGAGGACTCGTCACCTGAGGTAATATGGGCTGACATTATAAACAGGGAAGGAGAGGTCACCCTGTTGGGAGTTTTTTATAGGCCTCTGAATGGTTCTGGAGATTTAGAGGAAAGGACAGCAAAGATGATTCTCAATAGAAGTGAGAGTGACAGCATAGTTGTTATGGGGAGCTTCAACTTTCCAAATATTTTCTGGGATTTTTATAGTTCAAGTAGTTTAGATGGGTTAGTAATTGTCCAATGTGTGCAGGATGGTTACTTAACACAGTATGTAGACAGGCCAGCAAGGGGCAAGGCCAGATTAGATTTGGTACAGGGTAATGGACCCGGCCAGGTGTTAGATTTGGAGGTAGGTGAACAACTTTGGTGATAGTGACCACAATTCAGTTATGTTTACTTTAGCAATGGAAAGGGATAGGTATACAACAGATAGCAAGAGCTATACCTGAGGGAAAGGCAAATATGATGTGATTAAACAAGATTTAGGATGCATTGGATAGGAAGGAAACTGCAGGGGATCGACACAATAGAAATGTGGAACTTATTCAAGGAACAGCTACTGCATATCCTTGATAAGTACGTACCTGTCAGGCAGGGAGGAGGTTGTCGAGCACTGGAGCCGTGGTTTACTAAGGAAGTTGAATATCTTGTCAAGAGGAAGAAGAAGGTTTATGTTAGGATGAGATGTGAAGGTTCAGTTAGGGCGATTGAGAGTTACAAGGTAGCCAGGAAAGACCTAAAGAGAGAGCTAAGATGAGCAAGGAGAGGACAAGAGAAGTTGTCAGCAAATAGGATCAGGGAAAATCCTAAAGCTTTCTATAGGTATATAAGGGATAAAAGAATGACTAGAGTAAGACTAGGACCAATCATGGACAATAGTGGGAAGTTGTGCGTGGAGTTAGAGGAGATAGGGGAAGTGCTAAATGAATACTTTTCATCAGTATTCAAACTGGAAAAAGACAATGTTGTCAAGGAGAATACTGAGAAAAAGGCTTCTAGACTAGATAGCATTGAGATTCATGGGGAGGAGGTGTTAGCAATTCTGAAAAGTGTGAAAATAGATAAATCCCCTGGGCCAGATGGGATTTATCCTAGGATCCTCTGGGAAGCCAGGAAGGAGATTGCCGAGCCTTTGGCTTTGATCTTTATGTTGTCATTCTCTACAGGAATATTGCCAGAAGACTGGAGGATAGCAAATGTTGTTCCCTAGTTCAAGAAGGGGAGTAAAGATAACACTGGAAATTATAGACCAGTGAGCCTTACTTCAGTTGTGGGTAAAGTGTTGGAAAAGGTTATAAGAGATAGGATTCATAATCACCTCGAAAGGAATAAGTTGATTAGGGATAGTCACTACTGTTTTGTGAAGAGTAGGTCATGCCTTACAAACCTTATTGAGTTCTTTGAGAAGGTAACCAAACAGCTGAATGAGGGTAAAGCAGTTGATGTGGTTTATATGGATTTCAGTAAGGCATTTGATAAAAACCCCATGGTAGGCCACTGTACAAAATATGGAGGCACGGGTTTGAGGGCGATTTAGCAGTTAGGATCAGAAATTGGCTAGATGAAAGAAGCTGAAAGGTGATGGTTGATGGGAAATGTTCATCCTGGAGTTCAGTTACTAATGATGTACTGCAAAGATTTGTTTTGGGTACACTACTGTTTGTCATTTTTATAAACGACCTGGATGAGGGCATTGAAGGATGGGTTAGTAAATTTGCGGATGATACTAAGGTCACTATAGTTGTGGATAGTGCCAAAGGATGTTGTAGGTTACAGAGGGACATGCATAAGCTGCAGAGCTGGACTGAGAGGTGGCAAATGGAGTTTAATACAGAAAAATGTAAGGTGATTCACTTTGGAAGGAGTAACAGGAATGCAGAGTGCTGGGCTAATGGTAAGATTTTTGGCAGTGTAGATGAGCAGAGAGATCTGTCCATGTACATAGATCCCTCAAAGTTGCCACCCAACTTGATAGGGCTGTTAAGAAGGCAAACGGTGTGTTAGCTTTTATTAGTAGACGGATTGAGTTTGGGAACCATGAGATCATGCTGCAGCTGTACAAAGCCCTGGTGTCACCACACTTGGAGTATTATGTATAGTTCTGGTCACCGCATTATAGGAAGGATGTGGAAGCTTTGAAAAGGGTTCAGAGGAGATTTACCAGAATGTTGCCTGTTATAGAGGGAAGGTCTTGCAATGAAATGTTGAGGGACTTGAGGCTCTTTTCATTAGAGAGAAGGTTGAGACATATAAGATAATTAGAGGGTTAGGTAGGTTGGGAGGTGAGAGTCTTTTTCCTAAGATGATGATGACTAGCATGAGGGGGCATAGCTTCAATTGAGGGGTGATAGATATAGGACAGATGTCGGAGGTAGTTTCTTTACTCTGAGAGTAGTAGGGGCGTGGAACATCCTGCCTGCAACAGTAGTAGACTCGCCAACTTTACAGGCATTTAAATGATCATTGAATAGGCATATTGATGATAATGGACTACTGATGGTTAACTAGGCTTCAGAATGGTTTCACAGGGCGATCGAGGGCTGAAGGGCCTGTACTGCGCTGTAATGTGCTGCATAAGGTGTTCTTATAGTAAATGGCCAGAAGATTGGTCAAAGACTTTAGGTTTTAAGGACTGCCTTGAAGTAGGAAAGAGAGAGAGAGCTTTATAAACATAAATTCACAATCAGCCTCAGGCAGCTGAATAACACAGTGATTAAAGTCAGGAATGCTCAAGAGGTGAGCATTGGAGGAGCACAACATCCCTGAAGGGGTTTGGGGATGGAGGAGATCACAGCTGAAAGGAAAGGGTGGGAGGGGAGGCCAGTGAGGGATTGGAAAATAAAAACAAGAATTGAAAACTGAGAAGTTGCTTAATTGGGAGCCAGAGTAGGTCAGCAGGAGGATGGTTGCTGGGTGAATGGATGCAAGTTAAGACATTAGCAATGGAGGCTTGGAACAACATCAAGTCTATGGAAAGTAAATTGTGGGAGGCTAACCTGGACTGTGCAGGAATGGTCAAGTCTATAGGTCACAAAGGCATGAGAGACGGTTTCTCCAGCAGAGACAGAGTTGGAGTCAGGCAATGCAATGGTGGTAGCACCAGGGGGCCTTTGTGGCTATATAGTTGGAAGCTGATCTCAGGGTTTAATGTGACAGCAAGGTGGTGAACAGTCTCCTTCAGCCTGAGACATTACCAATAAGAGGAATGAGGGACGGAGCAAGTGACAAAGATATAATGTTTGTGACGGGGATCAGAGATGATTCATATTGATCTTCCCATTGCAACTTGCACAACCTCTTAAACAAACAGTTCCAAACAAACTTACTTTCAGACACAGAGATGATCAGAGATGATCAGACTGACTGAACTGGTCCTCACCCTGAACAACTTCTCTTTCCAATCCTCCCACTTCCTCCATCAGCTCTGATCAGAGCTTCTACCCAGGTTGTTTCTTTAGTGCCCAAAATCAAAACATGCCCCATCTATGTCAGCTGCAATCTTACAGATATTACCTCTTTCCCTCCACTTGTGAACTGCAGGAGATGAGTGTGATTGATGGACCGCTGGGAACTGTTTAATCCACTCTAGGAACTCACCCCTGAAAAACAGGAGCTACATTGTCCAACTTTTAGCCGGTATGTCATTGCTCTTTGAAGATGGGGGACTGTCTGTTTTTACAAGGATTGAGAACACATCATCCAATTAACGAAGCACTATTTTTAGTCAGCCTAAATGTGCTAACCGTTTGTCCAGAAACGAGTGCAAAGGGCAAACTAAATATCCATAACCAAACAAAGGCAAAACACTGCTGCTGCTGGAAACATACTTATAACCTTTACTGAAACATCACCAGTCAAGAAACAGACCCCTTACTGGAGCTTCCACTAGCTTCACATTTCCATTGGTTGAGCTCCTACAGTATGTTATTAAATAGAATAAGATTCCTGCCTCAGAAAGAACAGGACAGTACAGTAGTCTGTAAAAAGACCCACAGTAGTTAAGTCAACAATGAGCTACAATTGTTATTTATACCACTGAATGTAGACACAGAAACTTAGGAAAATGCATTATATCTTCATAGTTAACATATCCCCTTCACCAACACCACCCCCTCACCCATAACTTCCAACTCCCCTTCTGTAAATACCAATTTTTGGTCTGGGGAATTATTGGATTTTTACATTCTTTGATCTTTGTAAATGCTGAAATGAAATGTCTTGTGATGATTATAATTAAGCAAGTAAAATAATCTAACTGAACTAACTGCAGGATACAAGCTGGTTTTCTCATGCCTAAACAAAATGTCAGAACTAATGCAGCCAGTGTCTGGAAATAATTGCGTTGACGGGTCACTGACCTGTGAGTTAACATCATGAATTGCTCACAAAACACAAAGACCATTTAAAATATACAGCAAGGAAACATTAGGTACAGATGGCATTGTACCTACAATTCCTTTCCAAAGGAAAGCAAAGGTTAGCCAGACATAAAGGTGATTTAATAAAGTCGGGCAAAAAGTTTAATCAACATTATTTAATAAGTATTTAATCAACAGGTTCCCTTCATTCATCAATTTAGCAAAACAAACTAACATTGATTATTTGGCTTTACCACAAAGGGAGACATCTTGTCAATGCTTTTCATCTTTCACTGACCAGGACAAATGCAAAAATGCCAAATTTCAATCAATCCCAACCATTTATATTACAGGAGCAAAGGGCTGCTGATTTTTTTTTTGGCAAGTTGGCTTTGCATCACTGAGACATAGCCATGGGGGTAGCAACAACAAGAGTGAACTCCACAAGCTCCTGAGCAGTTCAAAAATATCTGAAGACTTTGACATATCCCTTTTGGCTGCAGAGCATGGATCTCCATGTGAGAATGCATGTTGTTTGGAATAAGTGTAAATGAGGCATTTTATGAGCTCCATTAACCATATTAACTTGGTTGGCTGTGTAGATATTAATATAATGAAAATTCAATACCCTTTTTTCCTGTGGTGTAAGTTGTTGTGATCATATGAAATTTGGCATTCTTAAGTTTGTCCTGATAAGGCAAAACTAAAAACTTCAGTAACACATCTCTCTTTTCAGCACTGATTGAGTCCTGTACTATCTAGTTTGTTAGACTGTTTATTTTGCTTTCTTCTTCCATTATGCAAAGCCAACGCTTTTACAGTTTAAAGTTTATGCTGATAATACAGTTTGCAAACCAGACTGCAGGTTAAGAATCTAGATTTGGATCCAATAGTTACAGAAATTTAAGTATGACAAGTCCCGTACATTGGAAGTGAAGAGGTAATAAGTGTCAGAAATGCTTTCCTCTGAAAATTCACATTCTGCAGCTATGGTTTATTGAGGCTTTTATATAGTATTATACAGATATCATGCAATGCTCAATATAACTGGACTCCACCTTGACCCCCAAAACCTTTCTCCTGTAAATGTGACCACAGACACCCCCCACCAAAGCAAAATAGCTAGCCACTTGTAAAAGCAACCATTTAATTATTTGGTTGATTTTAAGCAGCAGCTGTGTTATTCATTTATTTTGGAGTGCAAAGATTGGAAACTGCATAGATGTACACATGGTATTGGCCTTGGCACTGGTGTGAATAAGTCTGAGTGCTGGGCACCAGTGATGAAGTAACAGAGGGTGGAATTTTCCCAGCATCTGAATGATGTGGGCAATGGCAAGACATTTGGGAAAATGTAGCGAGGACGAGAAAATAAGATTCTTAACCTTGTGAGAAACAGCTCTGATTTTCCGCTTAAGGTTTCAACGGCTGGATGACAATTTCACTGGCAAGTAGCAAGAGGTCCATCTGCATCTTCTTTATTACCTAACCTTGTTCCATTTATATGAAGGCTGTTGTTTTCCAAGTTACTAGATAGCACCAGTTCCTGATTTGAACGTCTGAGTGGGTACTAAGGCAGCTGAAGCTCACTGGCATCCTGTTCGGGCCTCCAACTTGACCAGCATTCACAGGGAACGCTCTATGGGCAATGGGTACCTGCTCACCCTCTATCCATGGCATCAGCAAAGCACCAGCCTCACTACATCATCACAGCACATCTTATGCCCAAAACATTGATTCTCCTGCTCCTCGGATGCTGCCTGGCCTCCTGTGTTTTTCCAGCACCACATTTTTCAATTCTGGTCTCCAGCATCTGCAGTCCTCACTTTCTCACAGCACATCTTAAACCAACTTAGAATATAGTTCAAAACTTCACTACTTTGGAGGTCACTAACAACTTGCATTGTGATGCCGGCTACTTTTGATGCAGGGATTGACATCCACATCTAACTTTGGAACAGGACTAATGATATTGCTCTTCACTTGCTGCCTCAGTGCTCACTCAGTTTCCACTTACTTGGCTGCTCACAGTATCTCTGAGTTGCCTTTCCTCACCTTTTACTGCAGACAGAAAACAAGACAGCTTGTCAGGTTTGTCAGTGGATGAATGGTCAAGGGAGTTGTCAAGTTGGTAGAACAGTCCTCTGTCCAGTCAAGGCTGACTGTGGACATTCAGGGAGCTGAAGTGTCCTCAATTAGAAAAGGTGACGAGGAGTCCCAAGTGAGTGAGCCTGGGCAGCAGGAAGGGTTAGTATTTTGGGGGAACGGGTTGGTGAGATCCTTTGAGTAAAGATGCACCATGCAATATTTTTGATGGGAGTTGGGTACCATAGCAGAGTTAGATTGAGTGTGAAGTGGCAGAGGGATGAATTCAGCACTTACCCATGCAGAATGCAGAAGGTCACTGACCAACTCTGTGTGCTCCTCCAGACTGTGGACACTGGACTAACCCAGGTGGTTACTTCAGCCCAGGCTGGTAGTGTCTGAAACAGTGTGCAGGTGGGACTTCAACATGGTGCCTAGGACATGAAGGCTATGAGGTCCCATCGCCAACAAATGCTTTGGAGTTAGGATGTACAGTTAATGAGGTAAAAAGTGAAACACTACACAGAAAATGTTCCTAGGACTTACAGAGGAAATCCTCCGTGAAACTCTCCAAAATTGACACTTAGCCAAATTTGGGGTATCTTCAACCCACTTATGAGATAAGTATCCCCTCCCAAGATCAGGTTATAGCAGGTTCCCACTGTATGAAATTTAGCAACCTATGACCTTCCCAGTTTCACTGCAGATTCCTCCATTTGTATCCCAAGTTGTGAGAATTCTGTATAAAGCCCTGGTTTGGCTTTAATTGAAACTTTGAGCCCAGTTCTGGACATCACACTGGAAGGATGTGAAGGCATCAGAGAGATGTAGAAATGATTGACTAGAATGCTTCCAGTCGGAAAAGCTGAGTACGTGAACATGGGTGGAGTTGAAGAACTATTTAAGAGTTCCATAAATAAACCTGTTCTAGACTTAGAACTGGTGTCACCTCTAGCATTGCTGTTGAGGTAAATCAGTATTATAAAATAAGTAACACTGGGGCTACTCTCTGTGGAGACGAGAAGACTAAGGGCAGATTTGATAGAGGTATTCATAATTAAGTACAGATCTGGAGAAAGTGAGGAATAATTGAGAAAATCGGAGGACACTGATTTAAGGTAATTGGTAAAAGAAGCTATAATGACATGAGGGAAAAAATGAGGGAAGTAGTTCAGATAAAATGCACTACCTTAGAGTGTGGCAAGGACACACTCTGTCTTGACTGAGTCAGTCAAAACCTTCAAAAGAGTATTGGATAATCATCCAAAGATAAAAATGTTGCAGAATTACTGAGAGCAGGCTGCAGAATGGGGCTAGGTGAGGTGTTCTAGCACTGGCCTGATGGACTGAATGGCTTCCTTCTGGGCTGTGAGCAGTCTATGATTTTTAAGTTCACTTTCCTTTCTGGAGCTGTTCTATTTTTGAATGCACTTTCATAACCTGATTGAGTTTTTGTTTTGTAAGATGTCTTTCAGCAATTCCCAACTGAAAATAAAATCTGCCTGAAGGCTAATAAATCCATCAGCTGCTACTTTGTAATATTTCTGTCCTAGTTGGATTTCAGACAGGCCTCTCAAAATTACCTTTCTCTATCAGTTCTGACAAAGTGTCATCACTCAGAACATTAAGCAGTCTTCTGGGTTATTTTCAGTCGTTGCGAGATTTGCAACGTGTTTCCTCATTTTATACTCTTGGGCCTTTTTTGACTGAGTCCACGTTGAGTCACGTGTTTGGGAGGTTTTTGTTGCTGTGAAGCCTAGTGAGATTCCTCAGCTTATCCTACAATGCCCTATAGTGTCTCTCACGTCCAACGTCTGCCCTATTTTACCATAATTCACTACTCAGCAGATATCTTGCAATTGACTAACATCACATGTCCCCATGCCATTTTTAAAAGCCTATTGTACTTCCAGACAAGCATTGTCCTTCTGGGGCTGCCCTGCAAGGTTGCTGACATTTGTCCCAGACATGGCAGACAGAGGGAAATTGGCACCCGCTGTGTGGGCAGTGTTGTGGGGGTCCTGCTGGATGGGGCGGCGCCAAGGCGCAATTTCCTCCTCTCCCAGGATCAGCAGTGGAGTCCATGACACCGGAGCATGCCAGCCTGGACCGGGGTTGCCATCTGGGTACAACACGCTGGAGGAATACTTGGCAGTGTGGGTAGGTGGTCAATGTCCTTCTCCACTCTGCCAATGTAAGTGCCACTATCCTCTCTGTGAGACCTCACATTCATTCCATCCCTGTTCCTGGGTTGACCTCCAAAACTCATGCTCTTACCACATTCACTATTGCCTGCAACATCTTCCCCTCTCACTCTCGCTCACCATAATCTCTGCCACCAATGTCCCTGCACTGCCCATACACTCACCTGGCACTTCTTTCCAACTGCACCAGATCTAACAGCTGGACCACCCACTTTCATCTCCATCATATCTGCCTCTCCCTCATTCCAGAAGGAAAACAGCCCCCAGTAGGTCGGAGAGAGTCAAAGCAGGTACTGTGCTCCCGACACTCAGCTCCTCACCCCTTATGTGGCAAGCATCCTGACTCCCGAATGTGTCAGCCTCGACTAGTATCAGAGGATCCCCCTGACTTATGGTGTCAGGAATCCCAGAGCAAAGGCTATCCCCCTTGACTTGACTGTGGTGTGCTGACAACTACTGCAAGCTTCCTGGCTCTGTATTTGTGTCAAACGATATGGCAAGACATTGAATTGTGAGCTTGGCATCACTGTCTGAAGGGGCAAAATACAAGACATGTCAGCATTGTGAGGCAGGAAGGCTGTGAACATCCAGTTAGGCTCAGAGAGCTCTATGACAGTGAGTGGAGAGCCTTGAGATGTAGCCTGATGCAGCTGGGTGTATGCTCCTGAGCACACAGTATCCTTGCTTCAGCATTACTGAGAATTACCAGGGTAGCCCAAGGTACAGCATTGAAATATAGAAGCTTCCTGAAAGTGGATTGGAGGTGTGCCAAGGGGGTGCTTAGAGGCTGGCACTTGTCAGATGCCAGCGTCAGTGGGTATGTGTGGGCAGTGCCCATAGATCGTACCCTGAGATGTCGTTCAGAGCAAGCGGCATTAGCTGAAGTCACCAGATGCTCCCTCTGGTTTCCTTGTCAAAGTTTGCTGACATTGAGTTTGGTGAATTTGGTAAGGCCAGTTTCTAAATATTAATGAGGTCAGTGGTGATGTTAACACAGACTTTGAACAAGCAATAATGAGTACCATTGGCATCTCACCACTGCCTAGAGACAACGTTGCCATAACAATATAAAACAAAGAACTGTAGTTGCTAGAGATTGCAAAGAAATACAGAAATTGCTGGTGAAACTCAGTAGGTCTGGCAGCATTGGTGGGGAGAAAGCAGAGTTAATGTTTTGGGTCCAGTGTTTCCTCATCAGGTAATCTTGCCATGCCATTTGTGGAAAGCGTAAAGGATGATCTCCACGTTGAGATGGACTTCACCAGACTTGTTGCCCAATTCTGCTACACAACTCACCAAAGCCCATATCATCAATACGCCTATAGGATTCAGCCCTTATTATAGAAACTTGACATTTGTTGAAGAGTAGGACAAGACGATGGATAAGAGGACAGCTAGGAAGTTGTCTATATATACCCAGAGCAGGGAAGTGTATGAGACATCATTCAGCAGAATTCAGCAAAGTGAAAAAAGATTGTTGAGTTGAGTGGTGACACTCAACTGAGGTTAAAATTAAGATTGAAAGAGCACGAGGCAATACTTCAGGAATCACACTGTCCTCTGGCAGAGCTGAGAGGTGTATGACCTCCTTCCACCTATCCCACCTCCATCGCCCCTCCCCCTAGTCCCTCCTCCCTACCCTTTATCTTAGCCTGCTTGGCTCTCTCTCTCTCTCTTGTTCCTGATGAAGGGCTTATGCTCGAAACGTCGAATTCTCTATTCCTGAGATGCTGCCTGGCCTGCTGTGCTTTGACCAGCAACACATTTGCAGCTGTGATCTCCAGCATCTGCAGACCTCATTTTTTACACTGAGAGGTGTATGGCCCAGTGTTAATATCCATTCATAGACAGAAAGAATACCACCACAATATTGAAGTAAGAACAAAGGAAGTTTGGAAATGTGAAATAAGTAAATAGGGAGAAAGTGGAAGGGAAATACTGGGAATCCAACAGAAGTCTTTGAAAAGAGTTAAGAAAAGGCCTCAGACAAGTAAAGAGTGAGCAAGAAATGAGAGTCGATTTCAAAATTAAATGCAACAGAAAGAGACACTGTTACGACATTACAACGGAAAACCATGTTTCAAACAAGAACTGCAATCCTTTGAGAGTTCAAACAGGGTTGAAACTGACAAATAAAAATAGTGAATAATAAATTACCACTTCCTAGAAGAATTCACTGCAGAAGACACTGACAACACACGAGCCATTAAAGAGACAATCTCCACCGAGCTTACTGAGTGATATAATTTACATGGAGGCTCCAGACAGGTTCAGAGCAAATAGATTTCCAGGGATGAATGGTGTGTACCTGAGACAGCGATGGGAGATTAGAATGGAAATCTATATAAGTGTTGAAAGTAATCAACAGAGAGTCAAAATCTGTCCAAATGAATTGGACACAAGCCAAAAAAGGGAGAAAAAGTCTTACTTTGGAAAACATTGACAACCTGACAAGGTTAAAGAGTGTTTGAAAGTTGAATTCTAAACATCAAAATTGATGAAAGCCTAAGAAATAAAGACAGAGTCAGAACAAATTTGGATATTGTTCATAAACTTAACTGTGGAGCCCAGGCCCAGGAAGAAGATACCAATAAGGTTGAACAAAGTTCAAAAGGAAAATGAGTCAAGCCAAGAAATGGTGATTGGATGATTCCCTACCCTGTGTGAGTTATATAGGACACTGAAACTTATGACTGATGAATGGAAAGAATGACTTAGTCATTCGTCCCTTTCTGACATCTAGACTTAACCACTGCAATGCACTTCAGGCTGGTGCCACTCATTCTACCCTCTAGAAACATGAAATGAAAACTCTGCTGCTCATCTTTTAACTCCCTCCAAGTGCCCATCCCCGACTACCCTGTGCTCATTGAGTACTTTGGCTCCTGGTCAAGCAACATCTTGATTTTAAAATTTTCATCACATTTTCAAATTCCTCCATTGCCCCTCCCCTCCCAATCTCTGCAATCTCTTCTAAATGTTTTTGTGTTTTACTAATTGTGGTCTCTTGTGCACTCTCAATTTTAGTTGCTCTACATTTAGCGAAACTGCACATTTTATTTACTTGGAAGCCATAACATTTCAAAACTTTATTTGCCTCCTCCCTCATTGCCCCTATTGTTCACAGACTCTGTAGTGTCCCAATGTCCTCACCCTCAGCAACAACAAAGACTTGATTTGTTGCTTCTTACCAGGCTTAAGGGGTTATTGGATGCACAACACTGCTTTCCTGCATACAATGAACCAAATTCACATGCCAGCACCGATGTACCCCATAACGCCCAGTCACAAAAACAGCCTTAGTACAGTGGAACTGGCATAATGAATGGGCTAGCTCCATGACAACTGCAGCAGTTAGGAAAACATATACTGAAGAGATTCAGGGCTTTATCAACAGAATGAGATTAACGCTGGCCAGGCAGTCTGTTGAATAGGGAGGCACAACACACTCACAAACTATCAATCATAAGGGTATGGGAAGCAGCTTGGGTATCAAGCCAACAACAAGGTGGCTTCACCATGTCATCCTGAACTTCCAAATGAAGGCCAGAATTCAAGAACAGAGACTCTAGAGATAGACACAGATTCCAAGTAACTGTTACAAGACCAATGGGCATAAGCTAAAGATTGAAAAACATGACCAAATAAAGTATATCTGTCTCAAGCCCATCACTTAGAGATAATTGGAACATTGCTAATTCTTTAGAAGTATACAGATAAAGGAAATGGAAATAATATAGACTAAAAATAGTTGTCAAATCCCAAGAAGAGATTACTTGTCTGCAGTGACATGTGTTGGTCTCACAACAGCTGGGCCTAGTATCTAATGTGTGTCAGCTGACATCCCCTATCCTTTCTCACTCAGAATAATCCCACTGCACTGCAACTTGGAAAAACTGTAGATTATAAATCCTAGTAATCAGATTTTCTAATGACCTACTGGTTAATTCTTCTTTCTTGCAGTTAGAAAATATACAGTTAAAGCATGACGTCTGAGGCTATCTATAGTGATAGTTCTTCTTTTGATCCCTTTCTTTTTATCCATATTTTTGGGTCAAGTCAAATGATTTAAATTTCCAAAATCCAATTTATCCCCTTATAACGACTAGCAGTCCAGAGCAGAACGGGTGCAGGGGGCCAGTGCAGGAGTGGGGGAAGGGGGTCTGTTTCAGAGCATGGCAGTGGCCTGGTTTGGAGTGGGGCAGTGGCCTGGTGAGTAGTGGGCTGTGTCGTGGTGTGAAGTGGTACAGTGGCCTGGTGAGGAGGAGTGGGGCGATGGCATGGTGAGGAGTGGAACAGTGGCCTGATGAAGAGGAGTGGGGCAGCCGCCCGGTGAGGAGTGGGGCAGCGGCCTGGTGAGGAGTGGGGCAGTGGCCTAGTGAGGAGTGGGGCAGCGGCCTGGTGAGGAGTGGGGCAGTGGCCTAGTGAGGAGTGGGGCAGCGGCCTGGTGAGGAGTGGGGCAGTGGCCTGGTGAGGAGTGGGGCAGTGGCCTGGTGAGGAGTGGGGCAGCCACCCAGTAAGGAATGGGGCAGCCGCCCAGTGAGGAGTGGGGCAGCTGCCCGGTGAGGAGTGGGCAGTGGCCTGGTGAGGAGTGTGGCAGCGGCCAGGTGAGGAATGGGGAAGCAGCCCAGTGAGAACTGGGGCAGCGGCCTGGTGAGGAGTGTGGCAGCCACCCCATGAGGAGTGGGGCAGCAGCCTGGTGAGGAGTGGGGCAGCGGCCTAGTGAGGAGTGTAGCAGCCACCCCATGAGGAGTGGGGCAGCAGTCTGGTGAGGAGTGGGGCAGCGGCCTAGTGAGGAGTGGGGCAGAGGCCTAGTGAGGAGTGGGGCAGCGGCCTGGTGAGGAGTGGGGCAACGGCCTGGTGAGGAGTGGGGCAGCGGCCTGGTGAGGAGTGGGGCAGCGGCCTAGTGAGGAGTGTAGCAGCCACCCCAGGAGGAGTGGGGCAGCAGCCTGGTGAGGAGTGGGGCAGCGGCCTAGTGAGGAGTGGGGCAGCGGCCTAGTGAGGAGTGGGGCAACGGCCTGGTGAGGAGTGTAGCAGCCACCCCATGAGGAGTGGGGCAGCAGCCTGGTGAGGAGTGGGGCAGCGGCCTAGTGAGGAGTGGGGCAGCGGTCTGGTGAGGAGTGGGGCAGAGGCCTAGTGAGGAGTGGGGCAGCGGCCTGGTGAGGAGTGGGGCAGCTGCCCAATGAGGAGTGGGTCAGCCGCCCAATGTGGAGTGGGGCAGCGGCCTGGTGAGGAGTGGGGCAGCCGCTCAATGAGGAGTGGGTCAGCCGCCCAATGTGGAGTGGGGCAGCTGCCCAGTGAGGAGTGCGGCAGCTGCCCAATGAGGAGTGGGGCAGCCGCCCAATGAGGAGTGGGGCAGCGGCCTGGTGAGGAGTGGGGCAGTCACCTGGTGAGGAGTGGGGCAGCGGCCTGGTGAGGAGTGAGGCAGCAGCCTGGTGAGGAGTGGGGCAGCGGCCTGGTGTGGAGAGCCTTTGGACAGACACTCTGATGTTTGTCCTTTTAATTTTGCTTGTTGTTTTTCTGACCTACAGTTATACTGTGTATAGCTGTAATGTAACTTTTTTTTTCTTAATTTCTCTATTCTGTAACTAAGGATTGTAGCTAAGTACTCTGTACCTAACATTG
Organism: Hemiscyllium ocellatum; assembly: GCF_020745735.1. Classification (NCBI taxonomy): domain Eukaryota; kingdom Metazoa; phylum Chordata; class Chondrichthyes; order Orectolobiformes; family Hemiscylliidae; genus Hemiscyllium; species Hemiscyllium ocellatum. The sequence goes on from NC_083437.1 coordinate 24,050,244, forward strand.
TGCTGTGTGTTGGTGTCACTGTTACACTGTAGTTAATCTATAACTGAAGAAGCTGTACACAGGTACCTTTGTACCTAAGATGACGTTGTAAGTGGCAACTTATCAATTTCTCACTGTACTCATTTGAGTACATGTGACAATAAAACTAATTCAATTCCCTAATGAATTTGTCTTTATAGGTTAGTATCTGTCAGTCAATGCTGTTCTGTGATTTCTAAATGACAAGATTTTCACCCAAATATTCTAGGAATGCCTGTGGTTGGGCAGAGGGTGAAAATTCAGGGTTTTAATTATGATTCTCCCATCAAATTAGACCATTTGCCTTGTTTTCATTGAGTCAGCGATCAATGTTGAGGAGCCAGCAGTGCAGCAGCCCTGACATAATTGAGGGTGGGTTGGCGATTGATAGATGTCGGGCTGTGATTTTCTTCTGCTTTGAAACAGGAATAAAGCACTAAAATCTCTGTTTCTTTTATACAATTCTCAGTCCTCGAAGCATCCCCCAGAGGAAGTAATAATGGCTACTGTCAGAAGATATTAGACAGCATAAAGAACCAGGCTGTGGTAAATTTAAAGATGGAAACAAATGGGGAGAGTATGAGGGGGAAGAAGTGTGGGGATTTCTATATCTTTTTGAAGTTCTACACTAATTTCTTCATGGTTCACAATGCTTCCAAGTTTTAAATGTCCTAATATTTGTAGATTGGTGCATTCAAATTCCTAATAGACTAATTACCATGGTGCATAGTCAACTGGATGATATTGTTATTCTTACAGGCTTCAGGTTTATTTCCAGAAAAAGTCAATTTTCCTTAATTTTGTAGCTTTCTGTAGACTTTCAAAAAGAATCTGAATTGGTAATGTGATATCACGTTTAGAGAGCCGAGATTGTATATTTTATATTGGAACAGCTTTACATTTGAATTTCCCAGGAAAGGGTCCAAGTTTACAGCTGTTGTGCAAGTGGAACTGAGTTTTGTATTGTGAGCTAATGTCTCCTGGGACTTGGATGGAGACTGCTAGGAATCCATTTCATTAACATCCTGAACTGCCAGCGATAGGCAAACAGGCTTCTCTTCTTGAATTGGATTTAATTTCATATCCCAAAGAGGATGGCATATTATTTGGAGACAGTGGTGAAAGGTTTATAGAAAAGAGTTTCTTTCTATTCACAGAAAGATTATGACTGAAAAAATAGGACACATCTCTCAGACTCACTTAGTGAGTGAAGGTCTCACCTATTGTAACACAAAGCCACACAAATCAGGGTTAGGTTCCCTGCTATAAACTTGCATAATCATCAGGATGATACAACATAGCAGAGAGCAAGGAACATACATACAAAAGTGTTGAGGCAGAAAAGTTCAGTCGGCCCATACCACCACAATACAATTGCATTTCATGACCTCTCCCTTATCTGCCTTTACTGGGAAGAGGTAAATAAAACTTGAGACTGCATCTCGGCCAATTCAGGGATTAAAGAAAAAAATGCTGGGCTATTTCCATCTGACCTTTGAAGGTGATTACAAACATGTTCCAGGAAATAACAATGACGGGCAGGCATGTTGCCCAATTCCCGTAACATAATTTTGCAGATCGTCACGTCAGCCACAGGAAGGGAGGCACCTCACTTCTTTTCCCAGCAAATTCACACTCACTACATTTTCAACTTGACCCAATGGTTGTGACCCACTCTGAAAAGGAAGAACTTCCAGACATTTAACAGAGACCTATATTATGCACGCGTCCCTTGGCCCTTGCAATATCTTCAGGTCATCAAAACTCCTAGAAATCTACACCGAGTTGTCCTAGCCTTTCATGGTAAATAAAGCCTTTTAAATACAGTCTCATACTGGTGGCCTCTTCTAATCTTTTATTTAGGAGGACCTCCATGAATATAAAAGCAGGGATGTATCTCTGAGGCTCTATAATGCTCTGGTCAGAATACCGTAGGAGAATTGTGTTCAGTTTTAGGCCCCATTTATCAGGAAAGATGGACTGGCCCTGGAGCGTGTTCAGAAGAGGTTTACAATAATGATCCCAGGAATGGATAGCTTAACATATGTGGTTTGGAGGGATATGGGCCGGGTGCTAGCAGGTGAGACTAGATTGGGTTGGGATATCTGGTCGGCATGGACGGGTTGGACTGAAGGGTCTGTTTCCGTGCTATACATCTCTATGACTCTATGACTTTGGGTCTATACTCAATGGAGTTTACAATGATGAGGAGGGATCTAATTGAAACATACAGAATACTGAATAGCCAGGACAGTGTAAATGTTGGGAAGATGTTTCCATTGGTAGGAAAGACTAAGACCAGAGGGCATAGCCTTAGAGTAAAGGGAAGACCTTTTAGAACGTAGATAAGAAGAAATTTCTTCAGCCAGAGAGGGGTGAATCTACGGAATTCATTGCTACAGAAGGCTGTGGAGGTCAGGTCATTGAGTATATTTAAGACTAAGATAGATAGTTTTGTGAATACCAAGGGGATCAGGGCTTACAGAGAGAAAGCAGGAGAATGGGGTTAAGAAACTTGAAGAAAGGTTACACCCGAAATGTCGACCTCTCCACCTCTTGATACTGCCTGGCTTGCTGTGTTCTTCCAGCCTCCTGCCTGTCTGCTTTGGATTCCAGCATCTGCAGTGTGTCTGTCTCTGACCATAATTGAATGGCAGAATAGGTTAAATGGGTTAAATGGCCTACTTTTTGCTCCTATATCTGATGTTCTTATATGAGTAGTGCAAAACTGGATGACAATTTTCTCAATGAAGCTTAAACAAGGACTTGTATGTGGACAGAATTTTTTTTAATCTGTTTTGTGTTGGATTCTCATAGTAATACAACCCAATACTATATTTGGAACAGTGGTTGTGAACCTTGTACCATAACATCCTCCTTTTCCTCACTCAACAGTTCTTGAATTTGCAACCACATATGGCTTACACATGCCTGACATTAGTCCTGGTGTTACCAAGTGTTTAACATTTCATTTATCTATAATAAATGACATCTGCTAGATGCAGGCTCCTTCCTCCATTATGTCTACATCTGCTCTGTACTCTAATTATTTCATCTAAGGATCTAACTTCCACAGTCAAATGCCATTTCCATTTGACTCATGGAGTTAGAAATATTTTGCCAAATTACTCCCTCACTTTCTCTAGAGTAACACTGTGGTTAATTCTACCAGGCTGTCCCATTGTGGGTGCATATTAGACATTCAGTAAACTGTAGGAGACTCAAACCCAAGATGCCAGTATGTGCTTTTAGTGGAGTAGAGCTGAGGGGGTGCAGTTTATCAGTAAGAGAGCAGACTTGAGTAACGAGCCCCTCTGTGTCCTACTCTCTATCTGCAGCTTCTGGGCTTAGATTCAGTTGGAACCAACCAGTCTCATGGTGAGCTGCTGGTACTTCAGAGTCTATCCCATAAAAGGCAAAATGTGATCACTGCTTTGTTAAATGGAAATTTACTCTGGGTGAGGGTCATGACCACAGCTGGGGCACCAGTGAAAACCTTGCATTACCTATTTTTGGGAAAGACAAGAAAATGAAGTGCCCGGATAGTGGCAGACCTTCCCTGACATCCAAGATGCCAAGCCACGGAGTGGATGTCCCAGCCACTGACGGAACTGTTGAATGACCAGAGGCTGGCAGCTCTTCATTGACTGACAGTGCCACTGGGGAGACAGTGGTTGGTATAACACCAACCCCAAGGCCTTGGAGTAGGGAACGCCCAGCTACAGGTGAATGCTGTTGGGAGGGAGGGGTGTCACAGGAGAAAGGGAAAGGGAGTCAGCAGTGAGGGCAGGGAGATATTTTCCCAGAGTAATATCTGCTCCTCCCCACTACCCACTACTTCCTGCTGCCAGCTCCTTCAATCAGGCACAACGTGCCCTTGGAAAGGAAATCCTGCCAGGGATGGCTTGTGATGCTCCCACATGGGTCAATAATAGGGGGACGGGGAGGAGGCTTTTAGAGTCGACATTAAGTGCCCACTTAAGGTCCTTCATTGGGCCACAGCGGGTACAAGTCTCCCTACCCTGGAGGTATTGATGATAGAGGCAGAAAGCAGGACCTAACCTGCCCCAAATCCATCTGATTAAATGCCCCCACCACCAAACAGCCAAAGGGGAAGTCATGAAATTAACCACTTATAATCCTGCCATAATATCACTCGGTTCTCTACCTACACTGATTTCTGTTTTTGATGCTGATAATCATGGCTGGGGAAGTGGACAGCAAGATTCACAGCAGTGTTTTACAGAGTATGATGTGCTATTTATAGCTTAGAAACAGCTCATTCAGCTCAATAGCTTTACAAGGGCATTTATGCATCATACAGGCTTCCTCCCAACTTGCTTCATCTCACTCCATCCTCTTTCTATTCCATTTTTTACTCCCCTAATTATCAAGCCACTTCACCCGAAGTAGAACTTTAGAATTAGCATTAGATTTTATCGTCACCTGCACCCAAGTACAGGAATACAGGAGTTCAGTGAAAATTGTTCAAAATTGCCATTTTAAAATGCAAAATACAAAACCAGAATTTTTAAAAAATGAGAAGAAATAAAGGAAACAGAACTCAACAGAAAGAAAAATGTCCAGATCTTAAAGGCCTTCTTTGAAAGAAAAGGACAGAGGCAAATTTTAAAGTGTTATGGCCCTGGCCTGGAGTTTTTGTCAGCCTCCTCCTAGGACATGCCCCACCAACAGCTTTACCGCCGTTGCTACAGCCACTGTTGTCAGGGGGAGCCAACTGTGTTGCTCTCACCATCGCACATGCATGGGAGACCAGGCCTGCTCTCACCCTGCCGAAAATGCTGAGGAAGGCTCCCTCTAGGAGTGTATTCCTATCATACGCCTGGAGTGATTAAATTCCTCAGGAACTCTTTGCTGGGTTTACTAGTGACGATCTTATATTTACAGCCATTGGTTTAGATTCACCCCTATTGAAACAGCTTCTCTAGAGCAGCCATCTCAAATTACTCGCTTTAAAAATGATACCTCCATCAGTGGAAGCTGAAAAATGCAGGTCCAGAAAATCAATTCTGGTCAGAGGCTCATCAATTTCTGTTCTTGACTGCTCTCAGCCAGAGGTCTGTGTTATAAAACTGACCGATGGATGTGGGAAAGAAATGATGAATGATGGGTACTTTTTGTCTTTTAAGTAGTATTACTTTGCTAGTGCTGCCTTTTACATTGAATAACATTGGGTGCATGGCACTGAAACAGGCCATTCAACTCAAACAGCTTTTACACTACACTGCAGTCTCTTTCTGTCTTTCTCATTTAATTCTACCATCATGACCATCAGTTCCCTCCTCCATTACCTGCTTCTCTTGCCTCCCCATCATTGCATCTATATTACTCACTTCACTTCCTGAGATAGCACGTTCTCCCCATAATTTGGATAGAGCTCTCTCTTCTTTCGAATGACATCTTAAACCAAGATCATGCCTGCCTTTCTGCATAAAAGAGCCCCAAAGAAAAGTTCTTCCAGGATGATATTCAATCCTGAACCAACAGCATGGAAAGCAGATTAAACTGGACAGTAATATCATTCACAGGCTGGGGGTTCTTAACTGCTGGAGGTGGTGCCAATGTGCAGTAGTGAGTACCCTTTGAAAAGTGGACATCGACATGCTCCACAGTGCCCCAAAGAGGTGAAAGCAGCTTTGGAAATCCAATTTCTTTCTTTTTAAAGCATCCAAGAAGAATACATCATTCAGGTTCCAGCCATAATTAATGTTGGCCATAACAAAACTTTTAATATTATGAGGAATGTGACGATGTGAGCTTACCACAGCTTTAATGAACATTCCCATGGGCTTTTCAGCTGGAATGGGGACAGAGACGTGATTAAAGCACTGGGTCCATCTTGTCGCGTGTCGTTGCCAGCACTGCTTTATTTTCAACAGCTGCCCTGATTTTACTTGGTGCCTAATTCCATTACCTCACCTCTGCTGGACAGGGAAGAGACGACTGTGACTTGCTCTGATTGCAAAAAGTAAATTTGGAATTGGGCCCAAGTGTCGCACAAATAACTTTAAATGAAGAGAAATGCAGTTTACTCTCATGTTTACCAAGATAGAAGACTGATTAAGATGGTGTATATTTCAGTATTATCAGGGTGTAGCAAGACAGTGGGTTGATTTATTAACATGGCAACATGAAGCCATATTAGCGCACATGAAGAAAGAGTAACATAGTGGGTTATCATATTGGGTTAATAGGTTATTGGGTTAATATTGAGTCAAGTAATCCCCGAAACACGTGTTCAGAATAAATCCCACTTTATTCCAGTTGCTATCAGTTCAGATGGAGAGTTACCAGACTTTGAAATATTAAATGCACTTCCTCCCCACTGAGGCTGCTGAGTTTCTCCAGCCACTCCTGGTTTTGTTGTAGTAATACCCAGGCATGGATTAATGATTCAGGGCAATGGGTGGAATCTTCTGCTCATGTTCCTGGTGTACTTACTGGCAGAATTAGGCAGGATGGTAACATACCTGAACCCACACTGTCTTCCCATCATGGCCAGAATGAGGTGTTGACCTACCTGCCTTGCTGGCCTGGCCTTACCCACGTTCAAGGGGATGCCACAACAAGCATAGCACTGAAGACTATGTGGCCAGATTGGCCCCAGCAGATGGTGGTGGCGGGTGAGGTACCAGCCAGTGCCTACTCGGGGGACACAATGTCAGGAAGACAGGCTTGGCCACTGAGAGACTGGGCTCTACCCCAGTTGCTTCCCCCAACCCGATATCCCGAGGGCTTCCATCATGAAAGAAAGCCCCAGATTACATATCTCTGCTCTGGGTCATTTCACTACTGCAGGCATATCCAAAAATAAAGCAGTGTGGGTCTCGTGCCCATGAGTTCAAATCCAACCACAGCCATTGGGGGATTTTGTAAATAAATCCAGATTTAGTCTCAGTAACGGTGGCCACGTAACTATCGGATTGTCATAAACATTCATCTAGTTGAACAGTATCTTTAAGAGAATGAAATACTACTGCCAAGGGACCAATGCTCACATTTTTAGGTTAGTTTACCTTCAGTGTGGAAACAGGCCATTTGGCCTCATACTGACCCTCCGAAGAGTAACCCACTCAGACCCATTCCCCTACCCTATACTTAACCCTGATTAATGCACCTAAAAATATGGGGCAATTTAGTATGGGCAATTTACCTAACTTGCACATTTTTGGACTATGGGAGGAAACCGGAGCACCCGGAGGAAACCCATGCAGACATAGGGAGAATGTGCAAACTCCACACAGACAGTCGCCCAAGATGGTAATTAAACCTGGGTGTCTGGCGCTATAGGCAACAGTGCTAGCCACTGAGCCACCATGCCGCCCTGACCATGAGCCACCATGCTGCACTGAACACTGAGCCACCATGCTGTACTGACCACTGAGCCACCATGCCGCCCCAATCACTGAGCCACCATGCTGTCCTGACCATGAGCCACCATGCCGCACTGACCACTGAGCCACCATGCTGTACTGACCACTGAGCCACCATGCCGCCCCAATCACTGAGCCACCATGCTGTCCTGACCATGAGCCACCATGCTACCCTGACCACTGAGCCACCATGCCACCCTGACCACTGAGCCAGCATGCCGCCCCAATCACTGAGCCGCCATGCCGTCCTGACCATGAGCCACCATGCCACCCTGACCACTGAGCCACCATGCCACCCTGACCACTGAGCCACCATGCTGTCCTGACCATGAGCCACCATGCCACCCTGACCACTGAGCCAGCATGCCGCCCCAATCACTGAGCCACCATGCCGTCCTGACCACTGAGCCACCATGCCACCCTGACCACTGAGCCACCATGCTGTCCTGACCACTGAGTCACCATACGACCTGGACCACTGAGCCACCATGCCGCCCTGATCACTTAGCCACCATGCTGCACTGACCATGAGCCACAATGCCGTCCTGACCACTGAGCCACCATGCCACCCTGACCACTGAGCCACCATGCTGTCCTGACCACTGAGTCACCATACGACCCTGACCACTGAGCCACCATGCCACCCTGACCACTAAGCCACCATGCCACCCGGACCACTGAGTCACCATGCCGTCCCGATCACTGAGCAACCTTTCTGTCCTGACCACTGAGCCACCATCCTGCACTGACCTTGAGCCACCATGCTGCCCTGACCACTGAGCCACCATGCTACCCTGACCACTGAGCCATCATACCAGCCTGACCACTGAGACACCATCCTGCACTGACCTTGAGCCACCATGCTGCACTGACTACTGAGCCAACATGCTGCACTAAACATGAGCCACCATGCCACCCTGACCACTGAGCCACCATACCACCCAGACCATTGAGCCACCATGCCGCCCTGACCACTGAGCCATCATGCCGCCCTGACCATGAGCCACCATGCCGCCCTGACCATTGAGCCACCATGCCATCCTGACAGCTGAGACACCATGCTGCCCCGATCACTGAGCCACCATGCCACCCTGACCATTGAGCCACCATGCTGCACTGACCACTGAACCAACATGCTGCACTGAACATGAGCCAACATGCTGCTTTGCCCATGTGCCACCATGCCACACGGATGACTGAGACACCATGCCGCCCTGACCACTGTGACACCATGTTGTCCCGATCACTGAGACACCATGTCACCCCGATCACTGACACACCATGTCGCCCCGATCACTGAGACACTATGCCACCCTGACCACTGAGAAACCATGTTGACCCGATCACTGAGACACCATGTCACCCCGATCACTGAGACACCATGTCGTCCCGATCACTGAGACACCATGTCGCCCCGATCACTGAGACACCATGTCGTCCCGATCACTGAGACACCATGTCGCCCCGATCACTGAGACACCATGTCGTCCCGATCACTGAGACACCATGTCGTCCCGATCACTGAGACACCATGTCGCCCCGATCACTGAGACACCATGTCGCCCCGATCACTGAGACACCATGTCGTCCCGATCACTGAGACACCATGTCGCCCCGATCACTGAGACACCATGTCGCCCCGATCACTGAGACACCATGTCGTCCCGATCACTGAGACACCATGTCGCCCCGATCACTGAGACACCATGTCGCCCCGATCACTGAGACACCATGCCTCCCCGATCACTGAGACACCATGTGCCTAAGGTTGTTAAACAGCTCAATGACTAAACTGAAGGATGTTGTTTTTTTAGACTGTTACCATCACCTCTGTCTTTGTGTCACCTACTCTGAAACTCCCACATCAGTGTAACTTTAAAGTTGGAGCAGGTTCACAAAGGGTTAAAATCCACTTAGAGCTGTCCCATCAAAAATCCAATATTTGCAGTTCAAATTGTATGTTAGAGCTTGAGGTAGATTTTAACCCTTTTGTGAACCTGCTCCAAATATAAATATTGCAAAAGCTATTTTTATTCTAAAATACTTAAAACTAAGTATTTATTTTGATGTATTAAACAAACAGTAATTTATGAGCATGGTCTGGTTGATTGTGAGGGTAAATACAGGATTCATAAAGGGAATCTTCATAATTTTGAAATTCACCATAATCAATCGCAAAAGATTGAATACCTTACTTTTTTTGTCCGACAATTTCTATAATTTCTACATCTATTTCCATAAGATGAGTGCCCTGGAAGATATTACTAGATCCATTGTGGCACAGGTGGCATGGTGGCTCAATGGTTAGCACTGCACCAGGGACCTTGGTTCGATTCCAGCCTCAGGCGACTGCCTGCGTGGAGTTTGCACATTTTCCCTGTGTCTGCGTGGGTTTCCTCCCACAATCGAAAGATGTGTAGGCCAAATCAATTGGCCGTGCTAAATTGTCCATAGTGTTACATGCATTAGTTTGGGGCAAATAGAGGGTCTGGCTGGGTTACTCTTCGGAGGGTCAGTGTGGACTTGTTGGGCCGGAGGGCCTGTTTCCACACTGTAGGGAATCTAATCTATAAGAGTGGTTGTTTCAGGTGACTGGTACTAGCCACAAGAAATTTTCAACAAAAAAACTATTGAAGATTCACACAGCACAAGTTCACAGCCAGTTTCCCACACTCTCTTGAATCCTCACAGCCACGACGTAGGAAGAGGCAATGTGTGGAAAGTTAGACCTCACAGGAAGGGAGCATGAGTCATCCAGGTTCATTCATATACAACCCACAGTGTAGTCAGGAAAGGCCCTGGCAGGACTCACACGTCCATTCTTGGTTAATCAGGTAAAGGTACAAGAAGTAAAGGTGGAAAAGTAAATGGGGTAAAATAAACAGAGCACACCAGAAGACTGCAGGCAAAATATTAAGGGAGGTTTGGTGAAAAAAAAATCATTTTAAATGTCCATTCTCTTAAATTTTCGGAAAGCTAACAGTGTCGTCACTCTGTTGTGGGTAAAAGCGACAACCAATTTTCAGGTAATAATGTCCCACAAACAGCAAATCAATGAATATTTTCGGTTAAGGGAAGAATGTTAATCAGAAAACTGAAAAGGTTTCCTGATCTTCTTCAAAGGGAGCCGTTTACTCTTTTACAGTCAGTCAGGAGCTCTGACTTAACGTTAGTAGCATTGATAATGTATGTCAATTTCAATGATAAGGCTCCAACTCACAACTTTCTAACTTAGAAGCATGAGAGCAATTGGCAATCCAAGCCAACTACTTAATTAGTTACACTAAATTTTAATTTTTTTTTCTTGATAAGTGTAACTTGCCTTGAACCTATTCTGGAATATTCTCTGCAATCAGTTTGGCAGAGGGGATGTGAATTTGATTGCGCCTTCAGTGCATGGCATGCTATTCAGCAACAGCAGCTGTTGTAGTGAAGGCAATAGGTTCAAATCAGTGAACAATAAAATCAGGGCCAGTCTTATTCACAAGAATAAATGGATGGAACATTAAACAAAGTTGACAATTTTGCTTTGATTTGATATAAACTTATAAAGTAGCAAGTTTACCTCATTACTTTAAAGAGTCATTTCCACTTTGAACCTTTATTGTATCCCTACAGGCTGCACCATGAAACTGATTTCCCTGACATTTTTTCATTGAATTTTTTTGTATACCTCTTTCCTCTGTTTCACATCATGCATGTTTAATCCTGCCTTATATCTGTATTTAAAGACTTAATTAAATTTGTTACTGTCCTGATTACAGGCGCTACGGCTATTGGAATGTGCCTGAATGAAATACACTTGTTCAAAGGAAAGACATATAGCACCTTTCACAACCACAGAATATCCTAAGATGCTTTGTATCCAATGAAGCTTTTTTGAAACGCAGTGATTGTTGTGGGAAAGGTGGCAGCCAATTTGCATGCAACCAATTCCCACAAACTGTAATGTGCTAATGAACAGATAATCTGACTTTCTGGCAGTAAGTGAGGAACAATTACTGGTCAGGACGTTGGAGATTAACTCCATGGTTCTACTTCAAGACAGGTCTGTGGGATCTCTGACATCCATGTGAAAGACAGCACCTCTGCCACTGATGTGCACCCTCAGTACTGCACAGGAGAAACAGCCTTGATTCTTGTGCTCACGTCATATTGTGGGACTTGAACCCAACATAGAGTCATAGAGATGTACAGCATGGAAACAGACCCTTCGATCCAACCCATCCATGCCGACCAGATATCCCAACCTAATCTAGTCCCACCTGCCAGCGCCCGGCCCATATCCTTCCAAGCCCTTCCTATTCATATACCCCATCCAAAAGCCTCTTAAATGTTGCAATTGTACTAGCCTCCAACATACTTTAACTGTGAAGATATGACTCAACCTATGTGTCCCCACTCTGGCCTGCTTGGTGCAAAACACTCCAAGTATTTGGACAATTCTGTATCATCCATCCCTTGTGCAAAAATGTACAAATGAAAACTCCTTTGACCACAAGTCCATCAGGTCATGGTCATCACTTGGCATCCTCAAGACCCTGTGGGAAAAGAAGGTGGATCTGTCAGTGCACACTGCCCTGAAAGTGGCTGTGCTGTTGAAGAGGCTGTTACACATCTCCTTCTGGAAGCTAAAAAAACCCGAAAGAACTGCAGATGCTGCAAATCATAAACAAAACAAAAATTGCTTGAAAAACTCAGCAGGTCTGGCAGCATCTGTGGAGAGAAATCAGAATTAACATGTGACCCCTTTTCAGAGCTCAAGAAGGGTTTGAAGTTCTGAAGAAGGACCTCTGGACCCGAAACATTAACTCTGATTTCTCTGCATAGCTGCTGCCAGACCTGCTGAGTTTTGTCCAGCAATTTCTGCGTTTGTTCCTTCTGGAATGTGCCTTTGCAAAGAAGATCTGCAGAGAGATACCCTGGTTTTTGAGAAAGCTCATCCCAAGCAGAAGTCATAGGACACCAAGTTATAGTCTAGTCCAACAGGTTTATTTGAAATCACAAGCTTTTGGAATACTCAGGCCAGGTAGATTAGCCATGGGAAATGCAGGGTTACAGAATAGAGCAGGGGGGTGGCTCAGGGTGGGATGCTCTTCAGATGGTTGGTGTGGACTCAATGGGCTGAATGGCCTGCTTCCACTCTGTAGGGATTCTTTGATAGTATACATGGTGGTTGAAGGATATGGAAACAATTGGCTATGGGAATAGGGTGGGGATGTTAGATTCGCGTTATTTCCAATGTGGAAGAAAACACCAACATGGATTGGTCAGTCCTAATAATCTGTTTCCATGTTGTAAATTCTGCATAATCTTTTGTTCTTTACATGACCGTCAATGGTTGCACAACGCGTACATATTTAAACATGTATTTATTGTCAACAGTTGCATTTAAAGATTATTAAGTGTAGATTACCAGCTGTTCAGCTTTCAGGAATTCTATTTTTAATGACTAGCTTTTCAATTTCAGTCACGTAGCATTTCAAAATATGTATTACTGAGAGATGCTCTGTTTTGTTCAGGGTTCTATTAGGATATGGAATTTGTCAGAAAAGAGAAACAAAGAATTGAACATCAACATTCAGAGAAATAGGCTGGCATGTAATAAGATACTAACTGAATGCTAAGCACTGTATCTTAGTGACCTCCTGTGGCAGAGTGGCGGTAGAATTTTCACTTTCTATGACAAAATATCTTGACACAGAGCCATAGATTCATAGAGGGGTATAGCACAGAAACAGACCCTTCAGTCCAACTTGTCCATGCCGACCAGATATCCTAAACCCCATTTGTCAACAATTGGCCCATATCCCTCTAAATCCTTTCTATTCATAAACCCATCCAGATGCCTTTTAAATGCTGTAATTGGACCAGCCTCCACCACTTCCTCTGGCAGCTCATTCCATAACTGCACCGCCCTCTGCATGAAATAATTGCCCCTTAGGTCTTTTTTAAATCTTTCCCTTCTCACCCTGAACCTATCCCCTCTAGTTCTGGACTCCCTCATCCCAGGGATAAGACCTTGTCTATTTATACTATCTGTGCCCCTCGTGATTTTATAAACCTCTATAAGGTCAACCCTCAGCCTTTGATGCTCCAGGGAAAACAGCCCCAGTCTATTCTGCCTCTCCCTATAGCTCAAACCCTCCAACTCTGACAACATCTTCTAAATCTTCTCTGGACCCTTTCAAGTTTCACAACATCTTTAGATTAGATTAGATTACTTACAGTGTGGAAACAGGCCCTTCGGCCCAACAAGTCCACACCGACCCACCGAAGCACAATCCATCCCTACATTTACCCCTTACCTAACACTATGGGCAATTTAGCATGGCCAATTCACCTGACCCGCACATCTTTGTGACTGTGGGAGGAAACCGGAGCACCCGGAGGAAACCCATGCAGACATGGGGAGAACGTGCAAACTCCACAGTTTGTCGCCTGAGTCGGGAATTGAACCTGGGTCTCAGGCGCTGTGAGGCAGCAGTGCTAACCACTGTGCCACCGTGCCGCCCAATAGGTAAATAAACAGTACAGAATAATTCAAATCTACATGTGTTCAAACGCTAAGCTTAATATTAAACTCACATAAAACAGTTGAAATGGATGATTTTGGATTTAATGTTCTCTGTTTTGTCAGTGCTTCGGTGAAACTGGTTATTTGAGATTTTGGATGCACTTTACGGCATTTTCCCCAGGTGCAATAGCTTTCAGTCCTGAAAACAAATGGTACAATTTACTGAATATTGTTCTTCTTTATTTTGCATCTTTCATAAAACTGCCAAGCCAAAAACAAAAAGGATTTAATCATCAAAAGTCTGTAGTACAGAAGGAGCTCATTCAGTCCATTGAGTCTGTGTTGACTCACTATTAGAGCAATCCAGCCTGTCCCTGCTCTCCTCATCTTTCTCTATAAATGTGAAAAAAGATCTGTGGAAAGGTGTGAGTCAACCCCTCACACCATCTGAACTCCTTCACGTTGCACTTCCATTCGTACCTTTTGTGTTCTCTTTCTCAACTTTGTGAGCTCTCTCACTCTTCCATCTTGGCCCTCACTGCTTTCTTGCCCTCTTGTTTCACGTCTGTGCATTTCTCTGTAGTTCCCAATGTTACAGCAGTGATAGACACGTGATGCAAATCAATATAAGTGAAAACTGTTCTGTTGGAGCCTGGACTTTTGGCGCTATCAAATGGCAGCAGGGTCAGGGCCTCCTGGGTCATTGGCATTATCATCCCTGAACTGGGACTCCTTGAGAACCAGAACATCTTCAAGAGACCTTGCAGAAGCTCTGGAGCCATGCTGGAGACCCAATTTGTACAGAAGATTAACTCTTAGTTACACAATATCTTTTTATTCTTTTTGTAGCTCAAAATGGTGCCAGATTGGGGCGACTAAACACTTTTCACTGTATCTTCAAGATATATGTGACAACAAAATCAAATAACAATTATACTGTCTCTTCCTTTCACTCTCTCACTCTCAGCTTCCATTTTCCCCTTCAGGTTTTTTTGGATGTTTCTCTGCTTCCTGACATTTTCCCCACCCTCTCACACATCATGCTCAGTCATTCCTCACTGTCCCTTGCTACTGGATGAAACTCTGCTTCAGCACATGTTTCAGCTTAAACTCTCACACCTTCTCACACCACGCACCTTGGCTGCAGTGTGTAATTTTCTACTGAATTTTCATATTAGCTATCTATCTCAGCCGCACCTCCCAAATCCACCACCTCCACCACTGAATCACAGAACTATTACAGTATAAAAGGAGGTCACTCTGCCCATCCTTTTGCCCAAAACGTCGGTTTTCCTCGGATGCTGCCTGACCTGGTGTGCTTTTCCAGCACCGCTCTAATGTAGACTCTGCCATCCTGTCTACTCTACGATCCAGCGCCAATCTCCCACTTTTTCTTTAATGTTCTCCACACCATTCCTATTTTTAAAAATCCGATATCCTCTAAAATTCTTCGATTGAACCTACCTCCACCAAATTTGCAGGCAGCTCATTCTGCACCCTAATACTCGCAGAGTGAACACATCTTTCTCACACTACTTTAAATCTATGCCCTTTTTTTTGTTTCATTTATAAGCAGTAACGTCTTCACCCCATCTACGCTCATGATTTTGAAAATCAGATCTCCTCTCAGCCTTTTCCTATCCTCACAGCTGAAGTTCCTCATACCTAGTAGATCACTCCTGCGGTAAATCACTTCCCCTCCAAGCCACAAACCATCCTGACATGGAGCTATTTGATTATTCCTTCAGCGCCACTGGATCTAAATCCAGGAATTCCCTGTAACAGCAGCTCATCATTACCTTCTTAAGGGCACTTAGGGATTGACAATAACTGCTGCCCTTCCCCTGCATCCAGAATGTTTGATTTAAAGTATGACCAGTGGCAATAATAAATGCTTGCTGGCCAGCTGCACTTGTTGCTCAGCCTGCCATCTAGTGGACAATGGAGAGAAAGCAGTGAGGGAAGGTCAGAATTAGATCCGTGAGAGACAAGTGAAAGGAGTTAATGTCAATTTAGATTAGATTCCCTACAGTGTGGAAACAGGCCCTTTGGCCTAACCAGTCCGCACCGACCCTCCGAAGAGCAACCCACCCAGACCCATTTCCCTCTGACTAATGCACCTAACACTATGGGCAATTTAGTATGGCCAATTCACCTAATCTGCACATCTTTGAATTGTGGGAGGAAACAGATACTCCACAGTTTGATTCCCTCCTCAGTCGCCCGAGGCGGGAATCAAACCAGGGACCTTGGTGCAGTGAGGCAGCAGTGCTAACTACTGAGCCACAGTGTCACCTCATGGTCAGGGCTAGACTAAAAATTCACACAAGCTTCGTACATCAATTTCTAAATTGTACTTCATTAAAGCTCAGGATAAGCAGAAGGCAGGGGTCAAACATTAGCCAAATTTGCAGATTATGCTAAAATAGCTGGGAAAGTAAATTGCAATGAAAAAATAAGAAGTTTACAAAGGGGTATGGGTAGATTAAGTGACTAGGCCAAAATTCGGCATATGGAATTAACGTGGTTAAATGTGAGGTTATCCATTTTGGTCAAGGGAATAAAAAGGCAACATCTTACCGAAATGGAGACAAACTTCAGTGTGCTTCATTGCAGAGGGGTCTGGGTGTCCTTGTGCATGAATTGCAGAAAACTATAATGGGGGTATAGCAGGCAATTGGGAAGGCAAATGGAATTTTGGCATTTATTGCTAAAGGAATAGAGTATCAAAATGGGAAAGTGTTGCTGCAACTGTACAAGATATTAGTGAGATTGCACCTGGAGTATTACGTGCAATTTTGGTCCCATTACTTGAGGAGGTATGTAGTTGTTGTTTTGGAGGCCGTTCAGAGGACATTCTCAAAATTGATTCATTCCAGAGATGAATGATTTGTCTTATGAAAAGAGATTGAGAAGGGTAAGCCTATACTCTCTGGAATTTAGAAGAGTGGGAAGAAATCTAATTGGAGTATATAAGATGCTAAAGGAGATTGACAAAGTAAATGTAGAAAGGATATTTCCTCATTTGGGGCAATATTAAATGAGAGGTCATAGTTTTAGGATAAGGGATAGCAAATTTAAAAAGAGATGAGGAGAAATTAATTCTTTCAAAGAGTCGTAAATCTGTGGAATTCACTACCCCAGAGGGTTTTAGATGCTGGGACATTGAGTATAAATAAGGAGGGAGACAGATTTTTATACAGTAATGGGTTGAAGGGTTTTGCAGAGTGAGCAAGGTAATGGCGTAGAGGCCAATTTTAGATCAGCCATGATTATATCCAGTAGCAGAGCAGTTTTGAGGGGCTGAACTGTCTCCTCCTGCTATTCGTTCTTATGTTCTAAACATGTATGAGTAGGAAGAAAGTAATTGGATGTAATAGGTGAAGACTGTTTGGGCACTGATGAAATCCATGAAAATGAGAGAGAAACAATATGGTAAAAAATTAGAGTTGAAGGCTGAGAGTGAGAGACACCATTGGGGATGGGAATTAAATGCTGACCTGGCCAATGATAACCTGGTGGCACAATGGTGGAGCTGCATGGTGGCTCAGCGGTTAGCTACCTCACAGCGCCAGGGATCCTGGTACAACTCCACCCTCGGGTGACTCTCCATGTGGAATTTGCACATTCTCCCCGTTTCTGTGTGGATTTCCCCCAGCCAATTTCCTTCCACAGTCCAAGAATGTGCAGGTTACATGGACTGGCCATGCCAAATTGTCCAGTGTCCAGTGATGTGCAGGCTGGTGGATTAGAGCTGAAAATGTGTTGCTGGAAAAGCGCAGCAGGTCAGGCAGCATCCAAGGAACAGGAAATTCGACGTTTCAGGCAAAAGCCCTTCTTCCGAAATGTCGAATTTCCTGTTCCTTGGATGCTGCCTGACCTGCTGCGCTTTTCCAGCAACACATTTTCAGCTCTGATCTCCAGCATCTGCAGACCTCACTTTCTCCTCCAGGCTCGTGGATTAGTTAAGGGAAATGCAGGGAAGGGGTAGCGGGGTAGGTCTGGATGGATTGTTCTTTGGAGGGTTAGTGTGGACTTGATGGGTCAAATGGCCTGCTTCCACACAGTAGGGAGTCCACGGGTATAAAGGAATGCAGTACGTTTCCCGATTAGGGATATTTATGTAAGAAGGTTGAGGTGTTTCCTGATCAGAATCTGTAGCCCAGACATTATTTGCTCAGTTGGCAAATATAATTCCAAATTACTGGTGTTTACATTCAGCCATTTGAAAATATGTACAACCTCAGGAAACAAGTTCTGGAAAAGTGACAGCAGATTGTACCTTCCCCATGGTGACAGACATGAAGTATGTGTTGACGCACTCTTTTCAATAACACTGGATTTCTTCGCCTTAAAGTTTGAGAGTACTGTGGGGACAAACATGCTGGTGTTTGACCACAATGTACAAGGGGACATTCCCAATTCTAGGTCCTAGAAAGAGCCAGCTTGGAAGCAGAAGACAGTAAAGCCGAATACTGCTGGAAATCTGAAACATCAACATAAAATGTTATATAAGCGTTAATTTTGAAGGCTTCGCGAGGCTCCACCCAGTTTGACAATGTCATATAGTATTGGGTGGAGATGTCAGGAGATGCTGGATTCTATGATTCTGACAGTTTTATGATTAACAGCTTGGGATCTCAAAGTGAACACTCTTTCACTGTAATTTCCCAAATAAATATGACAATAAAGTCATTCATTCATTATTGTGTCATCTATATCTCCTAAATATCTTTGTAACTATATCTATCTAGTTAATGTAACTTTTATCTAATTGCTATCATATAAAAAAAAATGTACCTTAAAGCAGTGGCCTCTTTTGTTAGGACTCACTGGGGATTGTTCCTCTACCACTGTAAATTACACAGGCTATCAGACCTAACCAATGAAAGAGGAATCTTCCCAACCACAGGTACTACTGAAAATAGTATCACAGAACTCAGAAAAATTTAATATGTAATAGGTTCTGAACAAGAGATGGTTAGAGCAAGGACCAAAGGCAGGTCTCTGACCAGCTAGATCACAGGAAAGATGAATAAGAAAAGAGTCAGTCTCTCAGGTGCAAAGGGTACAGTGATAGGACAGAAACCAAATGAATGAAAAGGTGCCAAGGATAGGTGAACTACTTTCTGAAATCAAACATCAGGGAAAAGCTGAAATAGCATGCAAAGAAAGGGCAATGTATGATTACAGTCTGGAATTGTTGAATGTTGAGTGCACAAGGCTGTGAAGTGCCTTATTAAGGAATGACATGCTGTACGTCAAGTTTGCAATGAGTTTCACTGGTGAAACACTTAGGTGGTCAAATGCAGATCAGGTGATTGTTTTGTAGAACTCTATCTTTCACTTCACAAGTAGGACCTCAAGCTTCTGGTAGCCTGTCCTTTAAATTCTGCAAACTGCTTTCACATGGATATCTCTGTCCTTAACCTGCCGCATTATTCAATAACAGGGGGGTTGGGGTGGGTGGGGAGGTAATAAGGCTCTGAAGGCAGTGGGAAGAAGAAAAGTATTGATGCTTGGCATTAACTGGAGTAGGGAATATCTTCTTGTGAAGCAGCGAGCACAGCTTCATAACTAAGGTTGCCAGATTGTGAATACAAGATGGAAAATCACAGGTAGTGTCAGATCATAAAGGAAAATAGTGGAGGCAGTGCAGAATTTCCAACTATAATCTCACCCAAAATTGTCTGAAAAGGTTGAATAAGTTGAGTCTATATATATTGAGGTTAGAAAGAGAAATGATCTTACTGAAACATATAAGATTTTGACTTGACAAGGTTGATGCTGAGTGAGTGCTCCTCTTTGTGTGGGATTTGAACTTGGGAGTGCAGTCTCCCATTTAAGATGAAAATAAGAAACTTTGTCTCCGAGAGAGTCATTAATGTTCGAAATATCAGCACATTTCTGGCTATGCTGAACTTGCAGGCAGGTGAGAGGAGAAGATGCTTGGGACAAATCAGCCATGATCTCAGTGAAAGGCAGTGCTGGCTTGAGGGGCCAAATGGCTTATTCCTGCTCCAAATTCTCATGCTGTTATGGGTCGTCAGGTGATAATGACAAGCTTTGAAGTGTACATACAGTAATGCTTCAAATTGCTATTTTCTTGCCAGGGTATTCCAAAAGATGCTTGTTTGCACTGTACTAATTTTATTAAGTGTGTTGTAAATCATTTACAATCTTTCCCTTCCAGATAAAGGAACATATTTCAGCATTTACATGGAAGTTGCAGTGTAGAAATATGGATGTAGAAACATACTATTCAGTGCCACAAATTGATTCTGGCATGAGCCGTTTCCCATTGCAATTTCCCTTACAATATATCCTTCTATTCTTTCCTCTTAGTAGTTTTTTTCTTCCTTGACCAAAACAAACAGACCTCAGCTACAAAGATTTATCCGAGGTTATTTTAAAAAAAAGAACAATTACAAACAAGCACTGACATTAATCTATTCAGCAAACTCCAACACCAATGGGATACCTTGTACATCACAGTCCATAGATTTCCACTTCACATAAAACTATGAGATCTAGCCAGGAGAGGCAAGCAATCAGATAAAGACGTTGGATATAAGGGATACTTGGAGAATTTCTTCTCCATCCCATCTCATAGAGTCATAGAGTAATACAGCACGGAAACAAACCCAACTAGTCCATGTCAAACATAATCCCAAACTAAACTAGTCCCACCTACCTGCTCCTGGCCCAGATACCTCCAAACATTTCCTATTCATCTATCTAATGTCTTTTAAATGTTGTAATTGTACCCCATCCACTACTTTCTCAGAAAGTTCATTCCACATACAAACCATCCTCTAGAGGTGTCTTATGACGTGCTGAACAGGATGATTGGAAAATATGTGGAAAGGCCTCAAGAGGGACATTTTAGGAAACCTTATAAAAGAGAGTGAGGTCAAGAAATGTAGGGAGGAAATTCCAGAGTTATGTCGGCCAATGATAGAAGAACGTAAATATGAAATACAGTGCTATTAAGTTGTTGCAGATGCTGCCAGTTGCTGTTAAGCCGTTAAATAACAAACGAAAGATGTGCTGATGCTTTAAATCAGAAACAAAAACAGAAGCCTAGCAGGTATGTGGAGTGAAATCAGAGTTATTGTTTCGGGACAAGTGACCCTTCCTTAGAATACCGAACCCGAAACGTTAACTCTGATTTCTCTCCACAGAAGCTGCCAGACCTGCTGAGCTTTACCAGCAATTTCTCTTATTTTATTCCTGTTAAGTTGTTGTTGTAATTTCAGTGGAAAACCAGCCCGTGAGTCCTCCCGAGCGCAGGGTGGCGCTATAGCGCGCACTCTCACCTTCTCCACACAAGTAAAACTGCGCATGCTCACCGCGTTAATATCATCACGTCGCTGGAGCCTTCCCCCTGACGCCGGTTGGGCCGCTGCCCGCCGGGAATGGTGTTGCTTCTGCGTCTTTTCGCCCCCAACCCTCCAGGGATCGCGGCCCGGGAGGAGGCCGCAGCGGCGGCAGCAGCACTGAGGCCCGTTTGTGTGAGAGCCGCTGAATGACCGACTGCCTCTGTCGGGCAAACACTGACCTCATTCCGTCACCAATCAATGCTGCGGTAAGTAGCAAAATCCCCATCATTTCATCAAAGTTGGTCAATCCTGAATAATGCCGTGGATAACACTACTTCACTATTGTACTGAACTGATTAATAATGTCCTCTAATCATACTGCTGGTCTTAAATAATGATGCTTAGCTCAATACTGCATTGCTCTAAATAATACTTGACATCTCAGTCACACTGAATCATAATGTCTTTATACTAGTGTCTGAAATGATGCTTCATTCACCTGATTAATAATACTGCAGCGTCCTGAATAATATTGTACTGCCCTGAATGATGCTGCTGCTGTCCCTGAATAGCAATGCCTTGAATTATAATACCTGAATAATGTGTCTTGAATAATGCTGATTTAGTTGTTCTGAATCATGTCTCATAATATTGTAGTGCAATGAGCTGTCATTGTTGTGAATAATTCTGAATCCGTATTTTCTTCCAATCCTCTTGCAGCCATTAAAATTCTCATAATTGACCACCCACCTGAGTGTCTCTCATGAGATAAACTCACTTTTCTTCTGCCTGAAGCTATGCATTGTTTTCTATGATTTCAGTTTCCATCTTGACTTCTGGATTTTTTTTTCAGATTTCACCACTGTCCTTTTTTTTCCCCCTCTGCCTCATGGTCATGGTGGCCACTCAATATTGTCTCTATTTTTTCAATTACAAGAAAGGCATTAGTAGTGATTTGTATCCTCTGCCATCCACTTTCTTGATGTTCTTACCACCCCCATCCTGTTTATTTCCCTGGGAATAATCACTCTATCCCCAGCTCCTCCCAACCAAATTTTCAAACTTCCAGCTGTTTAACCGTTGATCCTCCATTTGTGAAAGTACTGCTTTAGCTGTTAATCTGTTTACCCATTTTCTCAGGCCACCATTAATAATCTTATCCAGTACAAGCCTTACTGCCTCCCCTTTCATCCTTGTATGGTTGTGTTCTTTCCACCACACGCCCATGGAGGAAACCTTGAATGTAGCTGATGCACCATTAGTTTAACTACTCAATGCCAGATTCTTCTTCTCCTTTGTCAAAGCCGCTTACTGTTCTGAGATCATACTGAAAAGCAAATCTGACTTGCCATCTTTAATCCACTGCTAAATGTCTCCATCAATCCCTCTTCTAATATAAAATTGGAAGTGCTGCAAATATTCAGCATATAATATCTGTGGACAGAGAGCAGTTAACCTTTCAGATCAAAGACTTTTCTTGAGAGCAGTAAAAGTGGTCTTTCAATGTCTGTCAGTGTCAGTGAACATTGACATTCAGAAAAGCTCAGTATTTTCAGCGTGGTCCAACATTCATACCCTGGATAGTATGATATTATTGTTATTCAGTTGAGTGAAGTTTTCTTTTAAATTCCAGCCCCAACTCTTCTTTCCTTAAAGTCATTCAACTGCCCAAAGTAAAAACAATATTTTGTGCACCACCCATGTTTAAGTCCCTCCAATTAAGTATTCCCCCTTTGACAGGACAGAAATGGCCCTAATCAAAGAAACAATACTTTTTATCTTCTTACTGTGACACGGTACACTACACACTATTCTTCCTTAGCCTTTTTGATCTTTTTAACTTCTGATATGGTCAGACATACTATCTTCAAAGTCATTCCTCTGTTTAGTTAAGTAAAACTGTTGTTGCTTGGTTCTTGTGTCAAAATTCCAATTATAGTTAGAGTATGTCAAGCAAGGCTGCATTGATACCTCTTAAATACTCATGGGTTTATCTTCAAGTGTCCTGCTTTCCTTGTCAGCATGCTGTTCCTTGTTGGCAGCATCTTGTATTTAGAATACGGTCCCACATATACTACTGATATGCCGCTGTCCTGCATACTAAGCCATTCACTGTCTCTGCTGTCAGACTATTAAGTCAACATCCAGTATTTGAATAAGCAGTTAAATGTTGGATAGACTGAAACCACCATTTTAGGCCCCTTATCATCATTTCCATTGTCATCCCTGACCTTAATCTGTGGTTGAACTCATTGGGGCTATAATCTGAGACCTCTGAACTAAGTATCAGACACAACTTCCAAAGTGGTATTCTGTGCTCCACTGAATAATGCTGCTGATCTAGTGAGTAAAGGTACTGTGATATTGAATCCTACTAGCTTGTTGAACCAAAAATGACTGAATCATCATCATGGTGTACTGAATAATATTACTTTGTTGCATTGAGCAGCAAATCAGTGTTTGTGAGTCCTTGTGCAGCTGTAGTTAACAAAATAATGCTGTACTTCTTCGATATTGAATCAAATCTTGTTCTGCAATGTGACTGCAAAATTTAGCATTAGAATCACAGATGTGTCAGTGCTGCTGCTTAGCACAGACCATTCTTTGAACTGCTCTGTCTGTCACTACTGATTAGTGAGTTGACTGATCACCCTTAGATACCTAAGGGCGATCATTCCTGATGAAGGACTTTTGCCCAAAATGTTGATTTTCCTGCTGCTCGGATGTTGCCTGACCTGCTGTGCTTTACTAGCACCACTCTAATCTAGACTCTAGTTTCCAGCATCTGCAGTCCTCACTTTTGCCCTTAGGTAGCTGCTGAATGCAGGTAGGTAATCTGGACGCTGCAGTCATCAGCATTAAGAGACCCTCATTTAGTTTATGAGCCATTTGTTTTGGAAATTTTAGTTTATCTTTGTAGCTCTTCTAACCTGTTGAAAATGTTAACCACATTGAAAATCATGAGATCTGCAACAGAATTGATTTAAAATTGATAGTCTCTCTCTCCCCGGCAAAGATCTACAGTTTTCTTCACAATTTTTAAGATTTGAATAAACCATATTTTAAACTTTAAATTGCAGCTGAACTTCTCTTACAGAATAACTTTTGAGACAAAGTGAAGTTAATCTTTGTGAACTTCATGAAACAATCCTGCTCCTTTTTGGAAAATAAAAACAGTGCTGGGCAAATTCAGCAGGTCTGGTAGCATCTGTAGAGAGTTAATGTTTTGAGTCCAGTGACCCTTCATTAGACTTTGCTGGCTTCTCCAGTCTTTTCTGTTTTTGTTTCAGATTTCTAGCATCTGCAGTTCTCTGTTGCTATTTTCCTGCTTCTTGTTGCAATATTAACTCATTTCCTCCTCTTGTCCTTCAGCTGAGAGCCCTCCAGAAATTCAAGTATTTACACAATGAATCTAGTTCGACTCGTCTGCCGCCACAAAACAGCCCTTGGGGTTGCAACCCTGTCCTTGTTTGCACTGATATTGCTTTATCTGGCTAAATGCACCTCGGAGACTTTAAAATCCCCCGGTTTGCCTCGTGGGGTTGAGAGACGGAGTGACAGTCAGGGTCACAGCAGAACAAAAAGCCTTTCTGCTTTTCTTGTTCTGCTGATCACCACTGGCCCCAAGTACACCGAGAGGCGAAGCATTATCAGGAGTACGTGGCTAGCTAACCGGGACCCGGAAATCCTCCCTTACTTTACCATTGGCACCAGCGGCCTTCCTGCAGAGGAAGTTCAAAATTTGGAGCAGGAGAACACTCGGCATCATGATCTTCTGCTGCTGCCAGATTTGAAGGACTCTTATGAAAACCTTACCAATAAGATCCTTCATATGTATGCTTGGATAGACCAAAACATTGACTATAAGTTTGTGCTGAAAGCAGATGATGACACTTTTGCCAGGTTAGACATCATTAAGGAAGAACTGAAGGCAAAAGAACCAAAGAAACTCTACTGGGGATTTTTTTCTGGACGTGGAAGGGTTAAGGCTGCAGGCAAATGGAAGGAGAGCACTTGGGTTCTATGTGACTATTATTTGCCGTATGCCCTAGGGGGCGGATATGTTCTGTCTGCTGATTTAGTGCACTATATTCGAATTAACATTGATTATTTAAAAGTGTGGCAGAGTGAGGATGTCTCTTTGGGAGCCTGGCTGGCACCTGTCGATGTCAAACGCCTGCATGACCCACGGTTTGATACGGAGTACAAGTCACGGGGGTGCAACAACAAGTATATCGTGACACACAAACAGAGCATTGAGGATATGCTGGAAAAGCATCAGACACTCCAAAGAGAAGGGAAATTGTGCAAGGAAGAAATTAAAGTGAGATTGTCTTATATTTATGATTGGTACGTCCCACCATCCCAGTGCTGCCAGCGAAAAGATGGCATACCCTGACATCGCAATCTGGCACTGGATAGGAAGAGATGGCAAAATCTGTATTGGGAATTGGAAAGCAGTAGTGTGGATGTTAATGCAGGATGTTTCTCCTGAAAGGAGCTCCAGTATCCACACAGCACTTATTTCCAGATGTTTGACACTGAGCAGATCTTTATCCAGTTTACTGAATAATGAGTCTGCAAATTTGAGAGATGAAAACTTGTACTTTCAGTGTTTTTCTCCAAAAAGCACAAAGTTGCTGTTCTTCCTGATCAGAGTATATATTGGCTCATTGTAGTGCCAAGGGTTCAATTCCTGTTTGTCCATCTTTTGAGACATTTAAACTTTTGGTCACCCTCATCACTGTTACCCTGTGCAAAGCCAATGTCAAAGAACAAACACTTGGTATTCCAAATCCTAACTCATTACTCCAACCTGAGCAATGTTCACAGGTAGTTACATAGATTTTACTGTACGTTGTATCTAATTGCACAAAAGTCTGAACATCTGGGATTTGTGTAATCCCATTATAGTAAACATAATTTAATTATATTTGTGTATGTGTATATATATATATATGTATCTGTATGTGTGTTGTGATAAATGTGTGTTTAAGTTTACTTGCTTACTTAGATAAAAGTCTTTTTAACGTGGCTCTGAGCCACCTATTTCATCACAGCTTGCTCAAGTTGAATTGACGCTCATTAAAGTTCTCTCTTATGCGGCTCGGCAGTGAGAAGAAACATTTAAAAGTTGCAAATCAAAACCTTGAGAATGTCTACAGTGTTTTATCTTCCCCAATGTTTTGCTGCATTTTTAATACTTTTAAAAATAGTAACTATGTTTTTGTATTCATTGTAATGTAGGATTTTTTTTAACTTGCCCAACTAAATTTGCATGGAGATTGTCCACTTGTGCCTGCAGTCTTGATGTTGCGTGATTGACTGTTGGTATGTCTGTGCTTTAGTCTTTAACCATTTGCACAGTCATTTCATTTTTGAAATACAGCACAAATATGGTTTTGCCGGTTCAGCTTTACATGTAAGTAGGATTACTTTGTGTTTACTCTGTTCTCCAGGAACATGAGAATCTACAGTTAGTTGAAAAGTGTGATGCTGGAAAAGCACAGCAGGTCAGGCGGCCCTGAGGCACAGGAGAGTCTATGTTTCAGGCATAAGTCCTTCAACACCCCTGATGAAGGGCTTTTGCCTAAAATGTTGACTGTCCTGCTCCTTGGATGCTGCCTTACCTGCTGCGCTTTTCCAGCGCCACACTTTTCGACTCTGATCTCCAGCATCTGCAGTTCTCACTTTCTCCTAGTCTACAATGAGACCCCATTAATGTAGAACTTTATTGTTTGACTTTCACACCTGGAATTAAAGTTATTTGTTTGAATTGCATCATGTTAATTCAGGGAGTTTTAAACTTGGCAGTAATGTTGATGAATGGAATTAGGAAAATACTTTAACAATCCTGTTATGTCCTATAATTAACTAATGTATTAAATCATCCTGAGGATATGTTTCTTCCTAATCACTATTGTAAATGTAAAACATTCAGAATAATTTCAAGTATTCGTGTTTCACATTTTGCCATCCCATAAAAATGTACTTAAAGAAATTGAGAAACTTCTAAGTTGAGAAAACATGTAGATTTGTTATAGTTCAGGGTAACATCAGGTGAAAAGTTCCAATGAATTTTATAACCAGTGTGATTTTTGTGTAGAAGTAAAATGATTCCAATTTAAAAATGTCATTGTTACTGCTCGAAAGACTAAGCTTTAAAAACAATGGGATTTTTATCTTGAAGAGGCATTCTAAGCTAGACTGTTTTTTTGTGTGTGTTTTTAATTAATGCCGGAAATTGATGCACAAGTCCACTTCACTAGCAATGTGTTGTATTTGTCTAGTCCATAACCATTGCTCAAGATGTTGCATTCACAGTAGAATTAGACCTCCAACTGTTGTGACTTAGATTCTAAGTCTTGTGCAGCAGATAATCACCAATGAAGGATGTCATCGGACACCACATCTTAAATCATAACAAGCAGGGTCTGGTAAGGTTATATCATTCTGTAACTAAATATCAAGACGTGTACCTTCCGTACAGAGAGTCTGATCTGCATACTTGTGGCCTGTGCTGTTATTGGGAATGTGGGTGTTGAAGCGGGAAATGACGGCATTTTGGGGAGTATTTTTTAAATCCATAACTGCTGAGTAGGTTTCTGTGGAATTTCTAATGACATTAACATTCTTTCCTATTTATTGAAACTTGAAATTCAAGTGGCTAGTCCAAGAAGAAAGCTTTTATAGTGGGATCAGTATGGACAAATAACGTGGAAACAAATTAATTACAGTGTCTTCAGACCTTGACCCAGCAAACATATTTTGCTTGAATGTGGACCTAGGAGTGTGTAGATTAGGAAGATCATCTTTTGTTCCAAATGTGCTACTGCATTTGCCCAGTTTGAAGAGTTTATGTAAATCTGGGCTGAGTTCTCGTACGACTTGTCTTGTGTTGAAAATGTTAAACTGTATACGTATTGAATGAGTCACACCTTTTCCAAGTGTTGACCCAATTAATGGATTTATATTTTGTAACGCTATCAAGAGTGTTTGTGTAATTACTTTTGCTGCTATGTTGACATTTACTTGTCAATGCTTTCAAGGAGTAATTAACTATTGTTCATTTGTATTCAATGAAACTGGCATATCATTCTGGCAATAAAGCCTAATACTGGTGGTAATGTTCAACAAGCCATCCATTTAGAATGACATTTAAAATTAATAACTAAACAATTCTCCTTCATCCAATTCTGAGAATTGACCATCTGTGAAATGTTAGCTTTGCCATGAATAATGTACCTTCCTTATTTTGGGCATTACCATTCTGTCATGCATCTGGCTAACACTTGATGGGACATTTCCAGTAATAAAGCTATTCATCACACCTACAAATGCATACCTCTACAAACAAGATAACTCTGAAGATTATACACTTTCTGAGGGCAATGTTGGGGCTTTGCAATTGGCATAATTTTCTGTCTGCACACTTCTGTTAGGGAGCCTGGTCATTTTCAAATAATTGTTGAACATACTGGGCAGCACGGTAGCTCAGTAATTAGCGCTACTGCCTAACACTACCAGGCACCCGGATTCGATTCCAACCTCTGACGACTGCCTGTATGGAGTTTGCACGTGTGGGTTGCTTTCAGGTGCTCTGCTTTCCTCCCACAGTCAAAGAAGTGCAGGTTAGGTGAATTGGCCATGGAAAATTACCCAAAGTGTTCAGGGATGTATAGGCTAGGTGCATTAGTCAGGGGAAATGTAGAGTAATAGGGTAGGAAAATGTATTTGGATGGGATACACTTCAATGAGTCAGTTTGGACTTGTTGGGCCAAATGGCCTGTTTCCACACTGTAGGGATTTTATAATGATTGAGACTGTGCTTTTCCCCATGAGTGCTCAGCCCGCCTCAAATGAAGTTTGACTTCTTATTGACTTCTTACAGATCTTTTGTCTGAAATAGATGCAATCAATAATATTATTCATTCTTATCTGTCTTTACGTCCTGACTCTTGCCACTAAGCTGCTGAAGTATTCTCTTTTGAATCACTTTGTTGACATTCCAGTATATCAAGCTTTATTTGCCCTTTGTGATATTGTTGGTAGCTCTCAAAGTGACTTGGGTTGTAGAGTTACAATATTGCATTTGAATTTAGGTCAGTGTAGTGAAATTGTAGAAGGCTAATACTCTATACAGATATGTAGACCTCAGTAATTTAGAGCAAGAGAAGGAATTATTATGCATTTTTAAATGTCCTTTTGCATGATCAATTCAATGCATGTATTTAAATCACTGAAGCGTCTCTCAAATTCAATTGTTTCATTTTGTAAGGATTTAATACAACTCCTATACCTGGGAAATTGCAAACTTAAAATTTCTGTGTAGAACAAGCTAAATTAGAAAGGTTAAAGATTAATTACCTTATATTTTAATGTGACATTTCATATTCAGATGTTGCAAATGCAGTTCATGATCTGATCCAAAATATAATTTTGCCTTTCTTTCCTGCAATATCCTGTCAACTATCCATTAGTGTGTTTAGACTAGATTAGATTAGATTAGATTACTTAGTGTGGAAACAGGCCCAACAAGTCCATACTGACCTGCCGAAGCGCAACCAACCCAGACCTATTCCCTTACAATTCACCCCTTCACCTAACACTACGGCCAATTTAGCATGGCCAATTCATCTAACCTGCACATTTTTAGACTGTGGGAGGAAACCGGAGCACCCGGAGGAAACCCACGTCTCCACCTATTTTTAACTTATTTCCCTTTTGGTATCTCACCCCCCCAATCTAATCAGTGGTTATTCTCCATGTTCCTGTCTGGCTGTCAACTATCTATCACTATTGTTGATGCACCTATGGTTCAGCATACGATACAATCCATGAGTAGCTAGAGCCCAAGTATCTCCTCCAAAGCAGCAAACTAGAACCTGTACATGCTGAAAATGTGTTGCTGGTTAAAGCGCAGCAGGTCAGGCAGCATCCAAGGAACAGGAAATTCGACATTTCGGGCACAAGCCTCCTGATGAAGGGCTTGTGCCCGAAATGTCGAATTTCCTGTTCCTTGGATGCTGCCTGACCTGCTGCGCTTTAACCAGCAACACATTTTCAGCTCTGATCTCCAGCATCTGCAGACCTCACTTTTTACTAAACCTGTACATACCTGCTGTGTAAAGTCCCTGGTTCACCCTAGACTAAACCTGGTCTTTTTAAGACAGATGAGAAAAATATCATTTTTCTCTGGGTCATGCAGCTTTGAAATTGTGTTCCCTCAAGAGACCAGTGAAACATGAGTCATTGAACATATTGCAAACCTGTGAGAGACAGATTGTTTAACTATAGGTGACTTGAGTGTTATGAGGCATTGCTAAGCAAGAAAATGGAGTTGAGGCCAAGGTCAGATTGGTCACGATCATGTTGAATGGCAGAGCAGGCTTGAACCTTAAGATCTATTTCTGCTATTTAAGTTCTTATTACTTGAGGTCCGATTTTCAGTGGGACAATGGTAGAAACAAATTCCTCAGAAGCTGTTGACTAATTCTATTTGAGATATTATGCAATGACTTTAATGATCCAATAAAACAAAATCATAGTATATTTATTTTAAAATGTTCTTTTAAAAATGTTGGAATCATTATGTAAAAGCTGTGACAAGATATTTAATTATTATACAAGTTATGGCCAATAAATTGAAACCATGTGTAAATCCATTTGTTAATTGTTATGTGTTCCTTATTTCTGTGCCTTTTTCATAGAAAATACTGGAAAATCTGAAATTTTTGTCACTTCCATTTCTGCCTTCCTGAAGAATTTCATATGGGCTAATTTGAGCTTTTAAGGATGGAAGGGGTAGATTTTTGGGGTGTTGTGTTAGCGTTTCCAAGGTGAATCTTGTGAATGAGGGAAACTAGATCTAATTGGATGGGGGAAGCAGGCCAGAGAGTTGCACCCAGTTCTTGTTCCTAGATGCTGTTTTTGGATATTTCAGAATAAAATATCATGTGAGTTAAATGAAACCTTCCTGAGGGGACTGAAGTTTACAACTTAAATTTGTGATTCGTGTGTGCAGCCTCCGTGGAAATGTGCAAAAAAGTGGGGAAACCTGCTCCTGCATCAGCAAACATTTTTCCTTGTTTTCAATCACCATGACAGAGCAGAGTGACTGAATTAACTTAATCCAGCAATTGTCACCATACGGCTAACACAGGATGGGGTTATCTTCAGGACCATTTTCCTTCCTCCTGTAATAGCAACTTTTAAGAGATCACCATGAAATTGAAAACTTTTTGCCCAGATTTACCCTGTCAGCTATTTACTTGACCAGAAAACATTTATTTCTTGGCTTTCAAATGTTACATCCTAGTTAAGGCAGTTTGTTGGCTCAGTGGTTAACATTACTCCCTCACAGCACCAAGATCCAGGTTCGAATCCACCCTCTGGCAACTTCTGTGTGGGGTTTGCACATTCTCCCAGTGTCTGCATGAGTTTCCTCTGGGTGCTCCGCTTTTTTCCCACAGAATGAAGTTGTGCAGATTAGGCGGATTGGCAATAGTGCTCAGGGATTAGATTAGATTAGATTCTCTACAGTGTGGAAACAGGTCCTTCAGCTCAACCAGTCCACACCGATCCTCTGAAGAGCAACCCACCCAGACCCATTCCCCTACATTTACTGACTAATGTACCTAACACTATGGGCAATTTAGCACGGCCAATTCACCTGACCTGCACACGGGAGAAACCCATGCAGACACAGGGAGAATGTGCAAACTCCACGCAGACAGTCACCCGAGGCTGGAATCGAACCTGGGACCCTGGTGCTGTGAGGCAGCAGTGCAAACCACTGAGCCACCGTGCCACCCGTTTGTGTAGATTACATAGATTAGTCATGGTAAATGTAGGATTATGGGATGTGGTGGAACTGGGTCTGGTTTGGATGCTCTTTGGAGGGTTGGTGCAGACTTGTTAGGCTGAATGGTCTCCTCCTGCACTGTAGGAATTCTATGAAGTGCCAGCAGCATTTTTTTTTATGAACAGTGATCTGGCCAGATTTTCTGTTGCCAGCCAATTGCACTCATTCAGGCAGCATCAGGAAGTAGAGAAGTCAACATTTCAGATGTAACCCTTCTTCAAGATTTGGGGCTGGGAGTGGAGTAGGTGTAAGGGGAGCTGCAGTTAAAGGGAGAGGGCTGGGGAGGTAGAGATTGGTGAACACAAGTCGATGGTATGACCTGGTTGGTTGACAGGAGGATGCATCCTGTTGGTAGCTGAAAGGAAGGGTCAATAAGAGGAATGGAAGGGAGGGAGTTGGGTGATGGGAAAGGAGTTTATTTGAAATTGGTGAACTCTGATATTGAGTCATTCGCACTGTAGGCTGCCCAGGACTCAAAATTGAGTTGTCCAATTTCAAATAACCTCTCTTCCCATCACCGGACTCTGTTCCCAGCCCCTCTCCCTCCTTTCTAATCCTCTAATTGATCCTTCCTTCCCGCTACCAACTAGATTTATTCCTCCCATCAACCAACCAGGTCTTATCCTCTATCTGCGTGCACCAATCTCTACCTCCCCACCCTGCTCCCCCAGCCCCCTCCCTTTTATCTGCAGCTCCCCTTACACCACCACCACCAACACACACACACACCAAAGCCCTGAAGAAGGTTTACACCTGAAATGTTAACTTCTCCTGGTGCAGCTTGGCTTGCTGTGTTCTTCCAGCCTCCTGCTTATCCACCTTGGATTCCACCATCTGCAGTTTTTTTTTGTCTCTAACTAATTGCACTCATTCAACATTTTTTTATAACCTGCACAGAGAGGTTAATTAAGAAGGAGCTGGGGGGTCAGTTTACCAAAAGCACAAATAAATTCAGCAAGATCAAGAATTTGAATTGCTGAACTAACAATTCAGATGCTTGAATTATTTGTACTACAGAGTACGTAATCAGAAATTGACCAAGGAAAGAGGCAGATGCTCTTATCTATCTTGATGTTTCTTCACTAAATACTGCCGTTTATAATTCCCACAAGGTAAATTCACAAACCTGTGCTTCCCATCTGTACCTTTCCTAATTATTCATTCCTGATGAAGGGCCTTTGTCTGAAATGTCGATTTTCTTGCTCCTTGGATGCTGCCTGACCTGCTGTGCTTTTCCAGCACCACTCTAATCTAGACCCTTTCCTGATTGACCTATCCCCTCTTAAAGCCCATATTTAACTAGTTTCTGTTCTTAATCTGAATCCTTGCAGGTGAGCACAGGTCAGCGTATTTGGTTTTTCTTGATCATATTTTGTTCTAAAAGTTGTTGGGGTTTTCAAGGCTGTATCAGTGACTTGGTTCAAAATTTTTACAATTGTCTAATTCAATGATTCAGCTTGTGTATTTGGAATGAATACAGGCAGGATGGGTGGTCGGACCTGCTCTGTGAAAGATAGTGATCATTGGTGAAAGGTTACAAATCTTTGTTCCGTAACTTAATAGTCCAATGAAAATGTAAATAATTTCTCATAAAATATTCCTACTATATTAAACCAGGAGGCTTTGTTTCCAACTCTCTTCAACCATTCTTGCTTCCATCTGTAGCAATCTAAGTCTGGAGGATAAATTACTTTGGTTCCATTGACCCTTCACAGTTCGAAGGAGGAAACACACTGAAAAGTACAACAAAGGCACGTATGATTGCACTTTGTAAGTTATGAATGCACTTGTCCTAACTGGGGCCTGCTTTTATTGATTTATACACTTCCTGAAAAGAATACACATCTTGGTATCTTGCTTTTTGTCTTACACTTGATGACTTGCAGGAATACTAATTCAAAGGAAAAACAATACGTATTCTGAATATGAGGAGAATGTTGATTGGTTGGAAAGTGTACTGTTGTGGGGGGGGGGGGGGAGAGGTGTTAGAAGTATTAACATAAAAAATGCATCCATTAACAGTTAACTGTCCGGCTTTATTTGAATATTGAACCATGCAGGTTGACTTTGACTTTGATTGCCCTGGGAAATTTAACTAGTGAATGGCTATTACCTTTGAGTTGAGTCTGTAATCAGACGACATTTTGTTTGCTAATCCTGAATGTGCAAGGAATTACACAGACTATCGATCTAGATCATCATCTGGATGTAGTACGGTGAACTTGTGTATGCTGAGAGCTACATATATTAAAGTATGGGATGTTGATGAGTTCACGATCACTTTTCTCTATGGCCATCATGCTGGTTTCAACCATGGATTCACTTGCACAGAATCAATTAACTTTGCCTTACGTCGCTGGATTTAATATGGCAAAATGGCTACCCAGAGTCTGCAAACTCTGATCTGGTTGCAATCCTACCTAATCAATTTGGATTGCCGTCTTCATATTAAAATGCCATTTTTATGGCGTGCAGTTATTAAAACATAACCCATGGCGATAACATGCATGAGAGCCCAAATAAATTTGCTGTTTTGTTCCCCAATTGTTTTACATGGTTATCAATGACTTGTGCTCCATAAATTTTCTCCTCTATTGGTTTAGAGAAATAGAACTTCTCCATCTATCCCGTACAATCAACAAGATTGATGTTATAGTACCAGCTGATGTTACAACTATATATGTCATATTTCTGACAGAACCCTTGCTTGATGGGTCGTATTGTGAAAACATAAACAAATCACGGTTGTCTCTTGCTGAAGCTTAAGCACATGATGCTGCGGATTTTACTTTACCAATGAAAGATTTATTAATAAAAAATGATAAATATAATCTAAACCATATTATAATGCTAATTCAAAGATTTTCAAACACACAGTACAAGTACAATCCCACTGGTGTTGGAGGTGGATGCAAATAATGGACATTCCCAGGGTTTGACTCCTGTTTTGGAGGAAATCATCAACCTGCTTGGGTGTGGAAACAACTTTAACAAAAATTCTCTGCTTCTAGATTACCACTGAAAGTGATACTAGTTCCAATTCCAATGTGCAGTATACTGTAATCTGCTCTGCTGGTTGGTGGACTGAGAGCAGCATGGATCTTGCAGCTGCTCCTGAGATTGAGGCTTATTTATAGATTTACTTCTAGATTTCTTAATAGTTCTTAAGTATGTACATTAAGAAATGTTTGGAGGGATATGGGCCAAGTGCAGGCAGGTGTGACTAGTTTATTTTAGGATTATGATCGGCATGGACTGGTTGAACCTAAGGGTCTGCCAGAACCTTCCTTGCTTTGCTGCCATTGGTTTTTATTGTACACAGCCACATTAGTTATCTATATCCAAACTTTCCCCAATAACTTTCTGCATACTATGGCTGATTCTGGTCATTCATTTGCTTCACAGTGATATCTGTACATCGCTGAGTCTGAATCCAGCTTTCAGGTTGTCCTTTAACTACACTACCACCACTTTCTCCTGCCAAAATTCAGGCAATTGGTCCCATTTTATGCTGCATACCAAGTCATGGGATTGTGGATTTTCAAGCAAGTTTCCTCCAATTGATGGCACCGAGTTACTAAAGATTGTACTCTCCTTTGCGATCTTATTTAATCAATACAACTTCATTCATAATGTGGGAAATAGCAATGAGCATAATGATCTTTCACCACAATGACATCCAACAACCTGGCATAAAATGGCAACAATCCCAGCTCCCAGGACATAATCAGACTTTTAAAGAGCGTTTGAAAAGAAGCCATTTGCTAGGTTATCGGAATAGAGTAGGATGTTGAACTAATTGAGAATTTCATAATGAACCATCATAGGCTTGATGAGCCAAATGACCTCCCTTTGTACTGTAACATTCCATGATTAACATTATTTCATATTCCATTTTGTACTGGAAATGCAAAGTATGGGGTTTTGTAAGGTTATGAAAATATTTGTATAAGTATCAATTCTATTAGGGGAGAAGATTAGTTGCAGAAGATTTATATGTCACACAGATATTGTGACATAATCTTAAACAGTTTGACTATTCTGAGAAGATACCTTTTTGACATATCAAAGCTTTCAGATGTAACTTCACTCGATTTGCACTTTAGACTTTTAATTAGACGTACTTACATATCCTGAGGTACATTTTCATCTCAGACATTATTGTTGACAACTTTGAACTCCTGTCAGATAAATTGTAAGCATGGAAAGCTTGTAAGGTGTGTGTGTGTAGTTATTTAGTTTTTAAAGCCTAAACCAGTTTAGTTCTGAAGCTCATTTTTGGAGATTCAATTGTTTATCTAAATCATTCAACATATGGTCAAAAATTTTGCCCTGACTTAATGAACTATTATCCATTATCTATAAGGAGAAGGATGATCACATGGTAGTCTTTGTAACATTTTAGTCATTGATATGCAGGGTAAGGATTCTTCATCAAGGTCTGACTAAGGTCTATTGAGACTTTAGACACTTTCCATGTTACAGATAATAACCTGATCAACAAAATAATGAAATCAATCAAACATTGCATAGAAATCTAGCATAGTTTGATATGGTGGCAGCTTTGGTTGGGATATATGAATAGCACTTATTGACCAAAACGACATTAAGTATTTAAACTAAAGGAAAATGAACAATCCCGTAAGAACACAATATTTAAACAAGGAAACTGAATTGACAATTTGAGTGTGGATGAAAAATCAAGCCAGCAAGAGTTTCATTAAAGGAATATTTTTAAACTTGAGAGGATGTAGAAAAGATTTACAAGGATGTTGCCATGACTGGAGGATTTGAGCTATTGGAAGAGGCTGAATAGGCTGGGGCTTTTTCCCCTTGAGCATCAGAGACCGAGGGGTGACCTTACAAAGATTTATAAAATCATTAGGGGCATGGTTAGGATGAATAGCCAAAGTCTTTTTCCTAGGGTGGGGGAGTCTACAACTAGAGGCCATCTGTTTAAGGTGAGAGAGGAAAGATATAAAAGGGACCCAAGGGGTAACTTTTTCACACAGGGTATTGTATCTATGGAATGAGCTGCTAGAGGAACTGGTGGAGATGGGTACACTTACAACATTTAAAAGGCATCTGGAATAGGAAGGGTCTAGACAGATATGGGTCAAATGGGACGAGGTCAGATTGGATTAGCTTGTTGGCATGGATGAGTTAGACCATGCTGTATGACAAGAGGAAGCATGAAGAAATTCATTGTAATGTGAAAAGGAGAATTGCATTTAGCATATACAGTATAGTACTTTTGTTGTGTTATGTCTCCCAGTTAGAACCTTGTTCAATTCCATCAACAATTCAGACTACAATCTGCATTTTTAAAAAACTTTTTATTTTTTTTGGGATTACCCATTATTTCTAACCTGTGTGCTTGTCTGTTGTGTCACTAGTTGTTTTTATATGTAGTAAGTAATAAATATACTCTTTGTTGACTCAAGAAAAGCCTAATTTAATTTCCTTTTTTGAAACATAAGTTCATTTGGGTCTGACAAGGGAATTCTCCAGGACAGGGATCTATTTTTAAATTAACCTTCGTTGTAACTAAACAATGGGGAAGTGAATGCAAATGAAGAAAGAAGGGGAGCCAGTTTTTTTTCCTCCTAATCCAGACGCTCAACAATTTGGTACATTCCATCTAGAACTATAATAAATTGAAGAGCCCCCTGAACAATGGGTGCACTGTCAGCTGTGGGATTCCAAGACCCACACCATGGAAACTACATGGTCATTCTTACACTGTGCTGACTCACCACCACTTTGTCCAGGAGCAAATAGGGATGGGAATAAAATGTTGCCCTAAAATAAAGCAAAACAGAGAACTGGGAATCTGGAGACCTGAAACAAAAACAGAAATTGCTGGAAAAAAACTCAGCAGGTTTGGCAGCATCTGTGGAGAGAAAGCAAAGTTAACACTTCGAATCTGGTGACTCTATGTTGCCCTCGCCAGCGATATTCCCCATGCCATGAATGAATAAGTTAAATAATTTGGAAAGGGTGTTCTAATACTGCGAAGGTGATACATAAATGCAAAGTTAAAAAATCACACAACACCAGGTTATAGTCCAAAAGGTTTATATGGAAGGAGCAGAACTCCGAAAGCTAGTGTTTCCAAATAAACCTATAATCTGGTGTTGCGTGATTTTTAACTTTGTACAGCCCAGTCCAACACCAGCACCTCCAAATCATGACATAAATGCAAGCTCCTGTTGTTACTGCACCCTTCAACCAATCAAAACGTGGTACGGATGGAGGGTGTAAAGGCAGTCCTCCGGGCTAGGGGGAGCCTGAGTGGGCGTTGCCTGGTCGGGGCCGGTATTTCCTCCTTCCTGGGTTTGGTGTTGAATTTTTGCTGGTGGGGGGCAGCTGGAGGTTTGATGTCCCGGTGTCTGGGGGGTGAGGTTGGTCAGTGATCTCCGGCTATAGAGAGCGCGGTGACAACCCCCCCCGCTGATCCCGTTCTCCTCCACCCCGGCGGGTTATAGGAGGACATCGCCTTCCCGGCTGTAAGGGGGAAGGTGAGGAGGGGGATGTGACAGGTACCTGAGGCTGACGCAGTTGGCGGACCAGCGCGGGGAAGGTCTCTGGGTTTTCGGGCCCGGTTGCTCTGACCATGGCCTCGGGGAAGTCGGTGCTGTGCGGCATCGCCAGCATTTACCTGAGCGGCTTCTGTGTCTTTCTGATGGTCGATGTCTACGCCCGGCCGACCAACAACTCGGCCGTCAAGCGGGAGAAGCCGGTCGCCAGGCTGGATGAAAACGAGATCCAACCCCCGAACCACCTGAGCGGGCTCAAACTGGAGAAGGGGGGTGTCCTCAACAAGGATTTCCATCAGGAGGTCTTCCTGGGCAAGGAGATGGACGAGTTTGAGGCGGACTCTGAGCCCGTCAGAAACCGAAAGAAGCTCATTGCCATTTTTGAAAAGTGAGTATTGTTGGCAGCATTTTATTTCTTCGGTGGGAGACATAGTGTCTACAGTTTGGGGCTGGGCCCATAACTTTTAAAAAGACAGTAATTCAGAAAGTCGAGTGTCAATGCTTAATCCTAGCCTAGTTGGTAGATAATTGTTTCTAAAATTAGGATGAGATTTTTAACAGTAATTGTGTGGGGCTGATGCTTTGTTTGGCATTGATCTTTGAACCAAGAATAGGAACGTCATTCGAGAGAATGTGGCACATTATTCTTGATTGCACAATTTTAATTTGTTTTTCAAGTCCCACCATGGCTTTCGTTCTTCTCCAAACCCACATCTGAGAAATGTGCGCATTTATCTTTCTGTTGTAATCTAACATTTTGAATTTTAAGTGCTCCCTGTTTGGTTGGGGTTGCACTTTCAGTTGCCAAGGCTCAAAGCTGTGGAAATTCTTCCAAACACACCACCATCTCTCCCTTTCACTTCAAACGTCCTTAAAATGTCCCTCTTTTGGGCCCCTTGACCAATATCTCCATTTGTGGTGTAATGCTTTGGTGTAATTCTTCTGTTTCAACGTGTTCCTGCGAAGCAACTTGGAATGTTCCAGTGCGTTAATAGTGCGTTATAAATAAAAGTTGTTCAGTATGGAATCATAAGGATGTACAGCATGGAAACAGACCCTTCGGTCCAATTTGTCAATCCCAACCCAATCTAGTCCCACATACCAGCATCTGGCCCATATCCCTCCAAACCCTTCCTATTCATATACCCATCCAGATGCCTTTTAAATGTTGCAATGGTACTAGCCTCTATCACTTCCTCTGCCAGCTCATTCCTTACACGTACCCTCTGTGTGGAAAACGTTGCCCCTTGGGTCTCTTTTTATATCTTTTCCCCTCTCACCCTAAACATATGTCCTCTCGTTCTGGACTCCCACACCCCAGGGAAAAGACCTTGTCTACTTATCCTATCCATGCCCCTCATAATTTTATAAACCTCTATAAGGTCACCCCTCAGCCTCCGCTCCAGGGAAAACAGCCCCAGTCTATTCAACCTCTGCCTGTGGCTCAAATCCTCCAACCACGGCAACATTCTTGTAAATCGTTTCTGAACCCTTTCAAG
The DNA here is from genome assembly GCF_020745735.1 of Hemiscyllium ocellatum. NCBI lineage: Eukaryota > Metazoa > Chordata > Chondrichthyes > Orectolobiformes > Hemiscylliidae > Hemiscyllium > Hemiscyllium ocellatum. The sequence goes on from NC_083437.1 coordinate 24,090,397, forward strand.
TTTCACAACATCATTCTGTTAGGAAGGAAACCAGAATTGCACGCAATATTCCAACAGTGGCCTAACCAATGTCCTGTACAGCCACAACTGACCTCCCAACTCCTTTACTCAATACTCTGACCAATAAAGGAAAACATTCCAAACATCATCCTCACTTTCCTATCTACCTGTGACTCTACTTTCAAGGAGCTGTGAGCCTGCACTTCAAGGTGTCTCTGTTCAGCAACACTCCCTAGGACCTCACCATTAAGTGTATAAGTCCTGCTTAGATTTACTTTCCCAAAATGCAGCATCTCACATTTATCTAAATTCAGCTCCAAGTGCCACTTCTCAGCCCATTGGCCTATCTGATCAAGGTCCTGTTGTCATCTGAGGTAACCTTCGATGTCCACTACACCACCAATTTTGGTGTCATCTGCAAACTAACTAATTATACCTCTTCTCGCATCCAAATCATTTATATAAATGAAGAAAAATAGTGGACCCAGCACCGATCCTTGTGGCACTCCACTAGTTACAGGCCTGCAGTCTGAAAAACAACCCTCCTCCACCACCACCCTCTGTCTTCTATCTTTGAGTCAGTTCTGTATCCAAATGGCTAGTTCTCTCTGTATTCCATGAGATCTAACCTTGAGGAACCTTGTCGTACTCCTTACTAAAGTCTCCCATTATCTAATTTCTGAAGGCTTCCCATTTTCCAACCGTCCCTTTACCTGCGAACATCTGTCCCCAATCAGCTTTTGAAACTTCTTGCCTAATACCATCAAAATTGGCCTTTCTCCAATTTAGAACTTCAACTTTTAGATCTGGTCTATCATTTTCCATCACTATTTTAAAACTAATGTAGTTATGGTTACAGTCACCTCAGTCACCTGCTCTGCCTTACTGCCTTAGAGTATGTCAAGTTTTGTGTCCTCTCTAGTAGGTACATCCACATACTGAATCAGAAAATTTTCTTGTACACACTTAACACATTCCTTTCCATCTAAACCCTTAACATGAAGGCAGTTCCAGTCTGTGTTTGGAAAGTTAAAATCCCCTCCCATAACCACCATATTAATCTTACAGATAACTGAGATCTCCTTACAATTTTTTTCTCAATTTCCTGCTGACTATTAGGTGGTCTATAACACAATCCCAATAAGGTGATCATCCCTTCCTTATTTCTCAGTTCCACCCAAATAATTCCTTGGAGGATATTCCCAGAAATACATCCCTCAGCACAGCTGTAATGCTATCCCTCATCAAAAATGCCACTCCCCCTCCTCTCTTGTCTCCCTTTCTATCCGTCCTGAAGTATTTGTATCCTGGAACATTAAGCTGCCAGTCCTGCCCATCCCTGAGCCATGTTTCTGTAATTGCTATGATATCCCAGTCCCATGTTCCTAACCATGCCTGCAGTTCATCTGCTTTCGCTGTTAGGCCTCTTGCATTGAAATAAATACAGTTTAATTGATCAGTCCTACCTTGTTCTCTGTTTTGTCCTTGCCTGCCCTGACTGTTTGACTTCATTTTTCAGCTGTACCAGTCTCAGATTGATCTCTTTCCTCACTTGTCTCTCCCTGGGTTCCTCCCCACACCTTACTAGTTTAAATCCTTCCAAGCAGCTCAAGTGCACCTCCTGCAAATATATTAGTCCCCTTCCAATTTAGGTGCAATCTGTCCTCCTTTTTCAGGTTACTTCTACCCCAAATGATCTTCCAATCATCCAAAAATGTGAATCCTTCTCCCATACACCAGCTCCTCAGCCATGCATTCATCTGTTCTATCCTCCTATTCCTGCCCTCGCTAGCTCGTAGAACCGGGAGTAATCCAGATACTACTACTCTTGAGGATATCCTTTTTAATTCCTGCCTCTCTAATCTCCCTTCAGAACCTCAACCTTTTCACTTCCTGTGTTATTGGTTCCAATGTGTACAATGACCTCCTGCTGGCTCCTCTTTCCTCTTGAGAACATTCTGCACCCTCTCTGAGGCGCCCTTGATCCTGGCACCAGGGAAGCAACACAATATTCTGATTTTTCACTGCTGGCCACAGAAATGTCTGTCTGTACCTCGGATTAGAGTGTCCTCTAACACAGTTGATCTTTTGGAACTCGATGTACATCTCATTGCATTACAGCTAGTATCAATACAGAAACATGGCTGTTTGCGCTACATTCCACTGAGAATCCATCACCCCCTACATTTTCCAAAACCGCATACTTGTTTGAAATGGGATAGCCACAGAAGACTCCTGCACTACCTACCTACCTCACTTACCTTTCCTGGAGTTAACCCATTTATGTGAGTGTATCTGCGACTTTTCCCCCTTCCAATAACTGCCATCCATCACAGTCCCTTGCTCTTGTAAATTCCTTATTGCCTTTAACTGTCTCTCCAACTGATCCAATCGATCTGATAGGATTTGGAACCAACGGCATTTATCGCAGATATAATCCTCAGTAACTGGTAAACTCTTCCTAAACTCCCACATTCGACAAGAAAAGTGTATCACTCTGCTAAAGGCCATTTTTGCTTCTTTCAATCTACAGACCCAGAAAATAGCATGGTCTTATTCCTCTACAAAACACTGCTGCAGGTTAAATTAATACTTATGGCTTAATCAGGAGACATATCTCAATAAAACATACAATCAAGAAAGAACCCACACTATTCCCTACTACAGACTTACTGTAAGGCCACGCTTAAAATATCCACTTATCTGTTTCTGTGCTATGACCTCTCCCAAACAGGTTCCTCCAAGATTAATTATGAATTTCATTGTTTATTAATTTTCCCAGACGCATTATGTTGAGAATTTCACAGTAGATATCCTACAGATTTTATTACCTTTGGTACCTAATCCCGATGTAGCTTGCATTCTGTCTGTGATGTTTACACTGTGTTAGTAATTATATAGTTATCACCAGTATTCAGTGAGTATATGAAGAATGTGAGTTTAGTGTATGGAAACAATACTTTGTTTTATGCATCACTGGGTGAGAGTTGCTCATTGGCGTTCCAAATGGCCTTTGAGCAGATGGTGATGAATGTCCCGTTTTGTTGTTTTTGTACCTGTTCAATTTATTTTGATAACCTTTAATCCTTGTTTGCACAGCCATAGAAGTTAAACATAAAGGGGTTGACTTCTGTGCAATCTATTTGATGATTTCTATGTTGCTGCATGGCAATGAATCCTAGAGAGAGCATTGGTGGTGAGCTGTCATCTTGAACTGCTGTAATGTGGTGATATTCTCCAGTGCTCAGAGGAGTTCTATGATTTTAATGAAGGTGAAGTTCCAAAGCAAAATGATGGGTGATTTGGAGGGAAGCTTTGGAGCTGGTGGTGTTTTCATATATCTGCTGCCCTTGATCTTTGATACGGTGGTAGGAATAGATTTGAACAGTGCTGTCAAAGAAGCCTTGGTTAGGTGCTGCAGTTCACACAACATCATTACAGAAGGTGCTCCCTCCGGCCAGATTGCTGCTGGTGGAGGAATGAATTTTTAAGTTGGTGGATGAGGTGGTGATCAAGAGCGCTACTTTTATCAGAGGTGTGTTGACCACCTTGAGTTTTGGAGCTGCAGACATCCAGGCAAGTGGGATGGACCCAACGCACACTTGACTTGTGCCTTGCAGATGTTGGATAGCCTGTAGGGAATTGAGTGATGAGTTACTCACCAAATAATTCCCAGATCTAACCTGTTCTAGTATCTACAGAATTAATATAATTGGGTGAGTAAGTTTTCGCGAATGCTGACTCCCAATACGTTGGTGATTGGTAATTCACCAATAGTAATGCCTTTGAAGGTCAAGCAGTGGCTAGACACTTGCTGCCTATTGCCTGGCACTTGTGTGCCATTCATGTTACTTGCCACTTATAAGTCAAAGCCTGGATTTTATCTAGATCTTTGTGCATCCAAGCCATTATTTGAGCAGTTCCAACTGGTGCTGAACATTGTGAATGACCAGCAATCGTCCTCGCTTCTGAAGTTACGCAGGGAAATTAACGGTTGCAGCAGCTGGAAATGGTTGGACCTAGGACCACCCATCTTAAAAGGTAACTTAATTGTAGCAAAACAAAGATTTATCTGAAAACTGGACACTGAGCCAAGGAAGAAAACATTGTGAGGCTGTTACAAACTATTTCCTTGTCGAAGTGAATATAAGAAGTTTAAAAGATGCAAGATTTTAGGGAGGGAATTTCATATGTGTAGGACCTAAGTAACAGGCCACGGCCACCACAGGATGGTGGAACAGAGTAAGGTATAGATTCTGGAATCACAGGAATGAGGAATTTGGGGTGGGCTTGTTAAGCAGGTAGACGAGGAAACCTGAAGTTATGAAGGTGAGAATGTTAAATGTAAGGTGTTGAACAGGCAAGATGTACATCAGTAAAGGAGAAGGTTTTTGTATTGGATCAGATAAACAGCAGACTTCTTGATTTATGGAGGTTTGAAAGTAGAAGGACGCTGTTGCACTGAATGTAGAACTAATTGAGTTTGCTTCAAAGCAGAAGTATTCTCATTAGTGACATTTAGCAATACTTTGGTCAGTATTTGAGAAAATAGGGTGATTGCAATGTTAAATTTAGAAACAACTGTGGTAAACCAACTTGTTGGGCTTCATTTTTGTGATTAAGCCGTCTGACTAGATTGGGTTTTTCTGCAGGAAGTGCACCCAATTCCAGCTCCGCCCAAACTGCATTAGGGAACTGGAGCTGGATGAACTTTGGATAATTTGGGAGACAGAGGGGGTTATTGAGAGGAGCTAAAGGGAGGTAGTCACTCCTAAGATAAAAGAAGAAGGTTGATTTACTGTTATGGATGGAAAGGGAACTGGCAGGCAGTACAAGGATCCCCTGTGGCTGTTCCCCTCAACAACAAGAATAACATTTTGGATACAACTCACCAGGAGTAAGCCATGGAATACAGGTCTCTGGCACAAAGAGTGCCCCTGTTGCTCAGAATGGAAGGGGAGATACGAGCAGAGCATTAATCATTGGGTACTCCATAGTTAGGGGAACAGATAGGAGGTTCTTTGGGAACAAGAGAGACACTGATCAAAAAGTCTGCTGCTTGTCTGATCATACACAAAGACCTTCTCCTTTTACTTGTGTGCATCTTGTCACTCAACACCTTACATTTAACATTCTCATCTTCAAGGCTTCACTATTTCCCATCTACCTGCCAAACAACTCCATCTCAAATTCCTCATTCCTGTGATTCCAGGTTGGTGTGTTGCTTTCCAGATGCCAGGGTTAGTGGTGTCTCTGATTGTGTTTTTGGGATCTTTGAGGGGGAGGGGAGCAGCCCCAATTCGTGGTCCACATAGGCACCAATGACATAGGAAGAGAGATGAGGATTTAAGGCAGAAATTCAGGGAGCTAGGGTGGAAGCTTAGAGCTAGAACAGTTATTATCTCTGGTTTGTTGCCCGTGCCACGTGCTAGCGAGTCGAGAGTAGGGAGAAAGAGGAGTTGAACATGTGGCCACAGGGATGATGCAGGAGGGAGGGTTTTGGATTCCAGGATATTTTGGGGCTTTTTCTGGGGTAGGTGGGACCTCTACAAACAGAATGGTCTTCACCTGAACCAATATCTTGGGGGGCACATTTGCTAATGCTCTTCAGGTGGGTTTAAAGTAATTCAGCAGGGGAATGGGAACCAAAATAGCAGTTCAAGTATACAGGAGGTTGAGAGTAGTGAGGTCAGAACTAAGGTTTCAAAGTTGCAAGAAGTTGGTTTGAAGTGTGTCTACTTCAAGGTCAGGAGCATCCAGAATAAGGTGGGTGAACTTGCAGCATGGGTTGGTACCAGGGATTTCAATATTGTGGCCACTTCAGAGACATGGGTAGAGCAGGGACAGGAATGGTTATTGCAGCTTCTGGGATTTAGATGTTTCAGTAAGAACAGAGAAAATGGTAAAAGGGGGGGTGGTGTGGCATTGTTAGTGAAGGACAGTATTATGGTTGCAGAAAGGATATTTGAGGTCTGGTCTACTGAGGCAGTGTGGGCTGAGATTAGAAACAAGGAAGGAGAGGTTACCCTGTCGGGAGTTTTCTATAGACCTCCGAATAGTTCCAGAGATGTAGAGGATAGCATAGCAAAGATGGTCATCCATAGGAGCGAGAGTGACAGGATAGTTGTTATGAGGGACTTTAACTTTCCAAATATTGACAGGGGACACTACGGTTCAAGTACTTTAGATGGGTCAGTTTTTGACAACTGTGTGCAGGAAGGTTCCCTGACACAGTATGTTGACAAGGGGCGAGGCCACATTAGATTTGGTACTGGGTAATGAACCTGGCCAGGTGTTAGATTTGGTGATAGGTGAGCACTTTGATGATAGTAACCACAACTGGGTTATGTTTACTTTAGTGATGGAAAGGGATAGATATATACTGCAGGGCAAGTTCAACAGCTGGGGGAAGGCAATTACGATGCGATTAGGCAAGATTTAGGATGCATAGGATGGGGAAGGAAACTGCAACCGATGGGGGCAATTGAAATGTGGAGCTTATTCAAGAACCATCTACTGCGTGTTCTTGATAAGTACGTACTGGTCAGGCAGGGAGGAAGTTGTTGAGCGCAGGAGCCGTGGTTTACTAAGGAAGTTAAATATCTTGTCAAGCAGAAGAAAAATACTTGGATTAGGATGACACATGAAGGCTCAGTTAAGGCACTTGAGAGTTACAAGTTAGCCAGGAAAGACCTAAAGAGAGAGCTAAGAAGAGCCAGGAGGGGAGATGAGAAGTCATAGAGATGTACAGCATGGAAACAGACTCTTCAGTCCAACTTGTCCATACCACTTCAGAGACGTGGGTAGAGCAGGGTCAGGAATGTTATTGCAGATTCTAGTTCCACCTGCCAACACCTGGCCCATATCCCTGCAAACCCTTCCTATTCATATGCACATCCAGATGCCATTGTACTAGCCTCCACCACTTCCTCTGCCAGCTCATTCTATACACCTACCACCCTCTGTGTGAAAAAGTTGCCCCTTAGGTCCCTTTTATATCTTTTCCCTCTCACCCTAAACCTATGCCCTTTACTACTGGACTCCCCGACCCCAGGGAAAAGACTATCTATCTATTTATCCTATCCATGCCCCTCATAATTTTGTAAACCTCTATAAGGTCACCCCTCAGTCTCTGACGCTTCAGGGAAAATAGCCCCAGCATATTCAACCTCTCCCTATAGCTCAAATCCTCCAACCCTGGAAACATTCTTGTAAATATTTTCTGAACTCACAACATCTTTCCGATAAGGAGACCAGAATTGTATGTAATATTCCAACAGTTGCCTAACCAATGTCCTATACAGCTGCAACTGACCTCCCAACTTCTGTACTCAATACTCTGACCAATAAAGGAAAGCATACTAAACACCGCCTTCATTATCCTGTTTACCTGTGACTCCACTTTCAAGGAGCTATGAACCTGCACTCCAAGGTCTCTTTGTTCAGCAACACTCCCTACGACCTTACCATTAAGTGTATAAGTCCTGCTTAGATTTGCTTTCCCAAAATGCAGCACTTCACATTTATCTAAATTAAACTCCATTTGCAACTCCTCAGCCCAATGGCCTATCTGATCAAGATCCCATTGTAATCTGAGGTAATCTTCTTTGCTATCCACTATGTCTCCAATTTTGGTGTCATCTGCAAACTTACTAACTGTACCTCTTATGCTCATATCCAAATAATTTATATAAATGATGAAAACTAGGGGATCCAGCACAGATCTTTGTTGCACTCCACTGGTTACAGGCCTCCAGTCTGAAAAACAACCCTCTGCTACTACTCTGTCTTCTAGCTTTGAGCCAGTTCTGTATCCAAATGGCGAGTTCTCAGTGTATTCTATGCAATCTAACCTTGCTAACTAGTCTCCCATGGGGAACCTTGTTGAATGCCTTACTGAAGTCCACATAGATCACATCTACTGCTCTGCTCTCATCAATCCTCTTTGTTACTTCAAAAAACTTAATCAAGTTTGTGAGACATGATTTCCCATGCACAAAGCCATGTTGACTATCCCTAATCAGTCCTTTCCTTTCCAAATCTCAGGATTCCCTCCAACAAGTTGCTCACCACCGAGGTCAGGCTCACTGGTCTAAAGTTCCCTGACTTGTCTTTACCACTTTTCTTAAACAGTGGCACCATGTTAGCCAACCTCCAGTCTTCCAACACCTCAGCTGTGACTATCAGTTGTATAAATATCTCAGCAAGAGACCCGACAATCACTTCCCTAGGTTCCCACAGAATTCTAGGGGACACCTGATCAGGTCTGGGGATTTATCCACTTTTGTGTTTCAAGACTTTAGCACTTCCTTCTCTGTAATATGGACATTTTTCAAGATGTCACCATTGTTTCCCTACATTTTATATCTTCCATGTCCTTTTCCACAGTAAATACTAATGCAAAATACTCTTTTAGTATCTCCCCATCTCCTGCAGCTCCGCACAAAGGCTGCCATGCTGATCTTTGAGAGGCCCTATTCTCTCCCTAGTTACCCTTGTGTCTGTAATGTATTTGTTAAAACCCATTGGATTGTCCTTAACTCTATTTGCCAAAGCTATCTCATGTCTCCTTCTTGCCCTCCTGATTTCTGTCTTACGTATACTCCTACTGTCTTTATACACTTATAAGGATTCCCTGGAGGAAGCACGCCTCATCTTCCGCTTCAGAACACTTCAACTCCAGGGCATCAATATAGACTTCACCAGTTTTCTCATTTCCCCTCCCCCCACCTTACCCCAGTTCCTCACTTCCAGCTCAGCACTGTCCTCGTGACCTGTCCTACCTGCCAATCTTCCTTCCCACCTATCCACTCCACCCCTCTGACCTATTACCTTCATCCCCACCCCCATTCACCTATCGTACTCTTTGCTACCTTTCTTCCCCCCAACCTCTCTCCCCCCCCCCCCCCCCCCCCCCCCCCCCAAACCCCATTTATCTCTCCATTCCTGATGAAGGGCTATTGCCCGAAACGTCTATTTTCCTGCTCCTCAGATGCTGCCTGACTTGCTGTGCTTTTCCAGCACCATTCTAATCTAGACTCTCAGCATCTGCAGTCCTCACTTTTGCCTAAGAATTCACTCGATCTCTCCTGCCTATACCTGAATGTGCTTCCTTCTTTTCCTTAAGCAAACCCTCAGTTTCTTTAGTCATCCAGCATTCCCTATACCTACCAGCCTTTCCTTTCACCCCAACAGGATTATACTGTCTCTGGACTCCCATTATCTAATTTCTGAAGGCTTCCTATTTTCCAGCCGTCCCTTTACCTGTGAATATCTGCCCCCAATCAGCTTTTGAAACCTCTTGCCTAATACCATCAAAATTGGCCTTTCTCCAATTTAGAACTTCAACTTTTAGATCTGGTCTATCCTTTTCCATCACTATTTTAAAACTAATGGAATTATGGTCGCTGGCTCCAAAGTGCTCCCCCCTGACACCTGAGTCACCTGCCCTGCCTCATTTCCCCAGAGTCGGTCAGGTTTTGCACCTTCTCTAGTAGGTACATCCACAGACTGAATCAGAAAATCTTCTTGCACACACTTAACAAATTCCTCTCCATCTAAACCCTTAACATGAAGGCAGTTCCAGTCTGTGTTTGGAATGTTAAAATCCTCTACCGTAACCACCCTATTATTCTTACAAATAAATGAGATCTCCTTCTAAATTTGATACTCACCATTGGCGGATAAGGTCAAGGAAAACCCTAAAGTTCTCTACAGGTATACCACGAATAAATGGAGAAAGTGAGGACAGCAGATGCTGAAGATCAGAGCTGAAAATGTGTTGCTGGAAAAGCAACACGAATAAAAGCCAATCAAGGATAGTAATGGGAAGTTGTGCGTGAAGACAGAAGATAGGAGAAATACTAAATGAATACTTTTCATCAGTATCCACACTAGAAAAAGACAATGTAGTCAAGGAGAATACTGAGATACAGACTTCTAAACTAGATGGGATTGAGGTTCACAAGGAGGAGGTGTTAGCAATTCTGGAAAGTGTAAAAGTAGATAAGTCCCTGGGCCGCATTGCATTTATCCTTGGATTCTCTGGGAAGCCAGGGAGGAGATAGCAGAGTCTCTGGTTTTGATCTTTGTTGTCATTGTCTACAGGAATAGTATTACAAGATTGGAGGATAGCAAATGTCGTCCCCTTGTTCAAGAAGGGGAATAGAGAGAACCCTGGAAATTATAGACCTGTGAGCCTTACTTTGATTGTGGGTAAAGTGGTAGAAAGGGTTATAAGAGAGAGGAATTACAATCATCTTGAAAATAATAAATTGATTAGGAATAATCAACATGGCTTTGTGAAGGGTAGGTCATGCCTCACAAACCTTATTGAGTTTTTTGAGAAGGTGACCAAACAGGTGGATGCGGGTAAAGTGGTTGGTATGGTTTTAGTCAGGCATTTGATAAGTTTCCCCACATAGGCTATTGCACAAACTACGGAAGCATGGGATTGAGGGTGGTTTAGCGGTTTGGATCAGAAATTGGCTAATTGAAAGAAGACAGAGGGTGGTGGTTTATGGGAAATTTTCATCCTGGAGTTCAGTTACTAGTTTGTCATTTTTATAAATGACGTGGATGAGGGCATAGAAGGATGGGTTTGTAAATTTGCAGATGACACTAAGGTTGGTAGAGTTGTGGACAGTGACGAATGATGTTGTAGGTTAGAGGGACATGGAAAAACTGCAGAGCTGGGCTGAGAGGTGGCAAATGGAGTTTAATGTGGAGAAGTGTGAGGTGATTCACTTTGGAAGGAGTAACAGGAATGCAGAGTACTGGGTAATGATAAGATTCTTGGCAGTGTAGATGAGCAAGCGAGATCTCGGTGACCAGGTACATAGATCCTTGAAAGTTGCTATCCAGGTTGATAGAGTTGTTAAAACGCATATGGTGTGTTAGTTTTTATTGGTAGAGGAATTGAGTTTCGGAACCATGAGATCATGTTGCAGCTGTACAAAATTCTGGTGCAACCGCACTGGGAGTATTGCGTACAATTCTGGTCACTGCATTATATGAAGGATGTGGAAGCTTTGGAAACGGTTCAGAGGAGAATTACCAGAATGTTACCTGGTATGGAGGGAAGATCTTATGAGGAAAGGCTGAGGGACTTGTGACTGTTTTCATTAGAGAGAAGGTTGAGAGGTGACTTAATTGAGGCAAATAAGATAATTAGAGGGTTAAATAGATTGGACCGTGAGAGCCTTTTTCCTCTGAAAGCGATGGCTGGCACGAGGGGACATAGCTTTAAATTGAGGGGTGATAGATATAGGACAGATGTCAGAAGTCATTTCTTTCCTCAGAGTAGTAGAGGCGTGGGATGCACTGCCTGCAACAGTAGTAGACTCATCAACTTTAAAAAGTCTTGGATAGACATATGGGCGAGAATGGAATATTGTAAGTCAGATGAGCATTAGATTGGTTTCACAGGGTGATGCAACATCGAGGGCCGAAGGGATTGTACTGTGCGGTAATGTTCTATGTTGTCCATTCCCAATTTCTTTTTGTGTAGCTTGGTATCAATTTTTATTTCCTCGCACTTTGTATGGAGCATCTTGGGTGCAGTGTAACTTTATTGCTGTTGGATCTGGTTTCTCTAAATTTAATTTTCTCTCGGGGCTTGTTGGCTGCAAAGAACCCTGTTCCTTGTAGGTGTAGGAAGACATATTCTGCAAATAGATTTTGAAAAGCACACGGAAATCACTTCCTTCCAGACTGCTGCCTTTATCCTGAGTACTTGCCTGCTTTTTTAATGTATGTTCATGATGAAGGAATAACCCTACCCTTGGAAGTCTTGTGGCACGTTGGGAGACACTCCTGTGTCTGAAGCAGAATCTCTGGCTTCAAGTTCCACTCTGAGACTCATCCTCTACAAAAGAGGCATTCGTGACACAGTTCAAATGTGCTGATTGACAGCCTGTTAATCTATCCAATACTTTTTCTACTATTCCCCAAAAATACAAACAAACTATATCCTTTTAAAGCCCTTTTATATCAGCCATGTTGGCATTTTGAATCTTCATTATAACATGGCATAGATTAATCAATTTCAACTATAATCATCTCTTTATCTGTAGCTTTATTCATACACAATGGCAATGTGCCAGCTCTAGAGTTTGAGTTAGCAGATCCAGAGGAATTGTCTCTGCTTTAAATCACTTTACGTTAAAATAATTGAGATTAGAGTACAAATTACAGACTGAGAGAAAAAAAATCGGAGCAGGTAAAAGTCTCTGAATGGTTTGGTGCAGTGTAGAACCATATCTATAGGAGAGGGAGGGGGGGAGATCGTGAATTCATTGAAATATCTTTGGACCAAAAATTCAGAGGCTCAAACTAAATAAGTTAAAATCCCAGTGTCACAATTAATATATTTGGAATTTCAAAAAAAAGTAGTCTCTGGAATGGTTTGTTTGGGGAAAAACAGTAATTGTTTGTTTGAAAATAAGTGTCCTTAAGGGAAGGAAATCTGTGATCTTTACTTGGTCTGGCCTACACGGAACTCTAGACTTGTGTCAATATTGTTCACTCTCATGCTTTCTGAAGTGGCCTAGCAATGAAAGGTGGGCGGCAAATGTTGCTGTTGAAAGACCTAACTAGCGGAGGAACTACATTTGGATTTCCTGCAAACACCAAACCTGTCCAGTGTGCAACATTTTTGCAATCACTGAGGATAAGGATGAAACCTGCACAGAGGATAGGCAGAATGAATAGTGGAGTAGAAGGTAGTCCTAGATGGGAAAGGATAAAATAGGAAGCAATTTTGTCATCGTGTTTGCAATGAATAGGGTATATATGATAGCAATTGTGACCAAGAATTCATGAAGGTGTGCTGCTAATTTGGTGCAAGGTTATAGAAAATCTCCAAGCAACTTGAGACAAACTTACTTTTGTAAAGTCCACATTTTAAAATTTCTGTTACCCTTTGATTTTCGGCAGAAAAAAGGAAGATACTGCTTTAAACCAAGGAGACTTTACAAAGAGGTGGATTTGGTTTTAATAATTCATGTTTACTGGAGAAAATTGTAAATTGTATACAATGTTGCATTTTCCAGAACAGTGAGAGCAGAAGCGGACACCATGAAGTCATTGGGTTGTGAACTGAGGTAAAAGTACTTGACAACACTGTTCTGATTGGCTTCTGAACTGGTGATGAAGGTTTGTGTGGGGCAATGCTGCAGAAAACCAATCTAGTCTGTGAAGAGAAAGCATCATAAAATCTCTTGTGTGAAGGTAATAGAAAGTCCCCAGTGAAAAGTCACTGGCTTCCTCTTGCCTTTCTCTGCTAATCCCCTATTGAAGGAGGAATAAAAACTCAGAATTTGCCTTTTCATTCTTTCAATCTGTGAATGGAAGAGGATATCAATGTGCAGACAATTTTGCATCAACAGCAAAGAACAAATAGGGATTGAAACGAAGAGGGTGGGAGTGGGGGTGAAACCAACTCATCAAATCCTGTGGTCCAGACTGGTCTTACTGAAATGTTTCCTTTATAAGTTTTTCTTTTTCCACACTTAATGTCCATGTGTTCTGTCTTTGTTGGTGAAGCGATTGAGTTTGAATTGTAAAGTTATAAGTTAGCTATTCTTATTTTCTAATTAGCATTGGCTGAAGACTATTTGTTTTGTAAAGAGTAGTTAAATGCAGAAATCAGATTGTTTGTTTTCTTTTAACCTGAGTTAAAACAAATCTTTCACTTCTGTGAAGACTGTAGAAATATTGGAGTTTGATTTTCGTGTATCACCCCAGTGAGCCATGACCGGTTTGTAGTCCATAACAAGTCAGGACCACTAAGATGGGGAAGGAAAAAAAGGAGAGGAAGTCCTGCTAAGAAAATATCAGACTCAGGAACTAAATTTCAAAATTGAACAGACTGTAGGGTGGCAATTTCTGGATCTGAGCCATGTAGTGAAACGTTTTGCAGGATTTTGCCTAAAATAGCAACAGTAGGGCGGCATGGTGGCTCAGTGGTTAACGCTACTCCCTCACAGAGCCAAACCCGGGTTTGATTCCAGCCTCGGGCAACTGTCCGTGTAGAGTTAGCACATTCTCCCAGTGTCTGTATGGGTTTCCTCTGGATGCTCTAGTTTACTCCCACTGTCTGAAGTTGTGCAGAATTGGTGAATTGGCCCAGCTAGATCGTCCGTAGTGTTCAGGGATGTGTAGGTTAGATGCATTAATGAGGGAAAATGTAAAGTAGGGAATGGGTCAGTGTGGGATACTCTTTGGAGGGTCGGTGTAGACTTGTTCGGCCAAATGGCTTGTTTCCACACTGTAGGAATTCTGTGTACTTTATATAGTGTGTGATTAGCTCTTTGAAAGAGCTAGTGCAGGCAGGAAGGGCCATGTGATTTCCTTCTGTGCTGCATCATTGTGACTTTATTTTGTTATGAAACAGCCACATGTCAATACAAATTCTTTTCTTTCATATTTGTAAAACGTCAGGTTGAAGGTAATGATTGAAAGAAATTGTACTAATTTTCTGAAGCTTAATGCTGTCAAAACAGGAGATGACATTTTTAGTTCCTGCTTCTGTTTAAGGTCGTAATTCATTCCACCTCTAAAGTTTTAAATTCTCTAACTTCTATTCAGCCCTCTTTCCACAACCTTTCATAACCGTGAACTTACTTTAAAATTTACAAGTCATGTCCTCACTTGCTATGTTCTGCATTCCAGAGCTGCTTTTGCTGTGGGGAGTTGATTCAAATAGTTTGGTAAATTTTCAAGTTCTCTTGTGTGCTTCCTGCTTGCCTCCAGTGCAGTTTCTTGCTGAGTTTAACCTGTTCTTTAACTCTTTTATTAATGACACTTCATTCAACCACTACACTCCTACCCTGTCCATTCTATCTGCTTTTAGGAAAATTATTTAAAATACTTTTTATTTTCCTTCAATTGTGTAGTTTGGTTCCTGGTTTTTAATTTTCAAGCTTCCAGTGTTTATCATTTACTATTTTGTTCTTTTATGAAGTATCCCTGTGTAAAAAATACCACAGAATTGCAAATTGTTGTCTCTTTTGGAAAAAAAAGAAGTATTTTTAATCAAACTGTTCAGATCTGCTATCACACATCTCTGGAGCAGGTGGGACTTGAACCTGATGTCCAGTGCAAGGGTACGGACACAACCACTGTGCCATAAGAGGGTCCAATGAATGCTGAAATGGAAAGATTCAGCTCAATTTGCTGAAACCCAGGATTGAGTGAGGGACCTTTTTAGATCTTCAGTGTAATGCTCTGCCAACTGGACTATTTTGAATGGAATAACAGGATTGGGTTAATTCCAAGCCTCTTCAGGGAAGGCGAAAGCTTTTAATAAAACATTTTATTGTGAGCTATTGTAGTTATAGAGTGGTAATCAAGCAGGCAAAAGCCTCTGATATTTGTCATTATAATTTTGAGCAAACAGTTTAGTAGAGCTCTGGATTCTGCTGAGTACTTTCCTGTTACAAATTATTATTAATTGTGCAATTATTACAATTCATTAGAGTTGGATCATTGAGGTAATGTCTCTTTTATCTCTTTCCATCTTCTTGCCTTTCATGTTGCTTTTGTAGGAGGTTGTCTTTCTGAATTTTATTCACTTCTAAACAAAGATAGGCATCAAATGATGAAAATAACTGCTGCTTCCTTTCTGTATGACAGCTGTCCTCTAATTGTGGTGTTCTCCTCTGAGCTAATGCATTGGAACGTACATATTAAGTACAGGAGTAGGCCATTTGGGTTCCTCAAGTTGTCTTTGCCATTAATTAGAGTAGTGGCTAATCTGATTGGTTATAGACCAGAGCAGACCCCCCCCCCCCCCCAAATATTTAAAGAAGGTAGAACATTTTCTTTATTTTAAGGTAGATGTGAAGTCTCATGTTCCAGATGCAATGCAAAGAGTCAACCTGCTTGACATTAAGAAAAACACAGTTTATTTAAACACTAAAGCAAAGATACAAATTAAAGAGAATTTAGAATAACTGGACTCTGTTGGAAAATTTAACTGAATAATAGGTACTGTACCTATTACTAATTAACTGTTTCAATATAGTAACACCCCATAAGCAACCCCTGGCAAAAAGGCAAATTCAAACACAGATTCTTAAATGTAATTCTCCAATCCAGGAGGAAGAAACATCAAGAGACATTTCAGAGAGAATAGAGCTAGGAGTCATTCACTGAAGGCTGCAATTCCGTTTGAGATTCCCAAAGGCTTCTGATGTTACTGAAAAATCCAAAACTCAGAAATGTGGATCTGAGAGACCTGGCCACACCCATTCAGGCTGCTTCCATTGTTTGGACTTTTCAAAAAACGACCCAAAGGAATCCAGAAGTTTTTTTTTAACTTAAATACTCTTCAGTAGCAAGCTCAATACCTCTGCCTTACAATCTCTGTTCAAATAAAAGGACAAAATAACCTTTTAAAAGTGGCAACATCTTTGTAGTTTGCTTCTCCACATTCCCTTCTGATAATCATTCACCCTTTGCTTAACAAGAATCTATTCACCTTGGTCTTAAAAATATTCAAGGATTCTCTTCCTCAAAAGGCAGTGGAGGCAGAGTTTCAAAGTCCTGTCATCCTTAAGAGAAAAGAATTCTCCTCATCTCTGTCATAAATGGGCAATTATTTATTTTTCAGCAGTGACCCTAGTTCTGGATTCTCCTATAAGAGCAAACATTCTTTCTACCAACCTTCTCATGACCCTTCATATCCTAGTATGTTTCAATCAAGTCACAAATTACTCTTCTGAACCCTAGCTGTTCCAAGCTTAGTCTATGTAACCTTTCTTCATCAGTTAACCTACCAATGCAGATTTTAGTCTAATAAACCTTCTCTGAACTGCCTACTGCTTGTTTTAACATCCTTCATTAAGTAGGGCCAGTACTTGTAAAATATAGTTCAGATGTGGTTTCAAGTACAACCCCGACTTTTATATTCAATTTCTCTCTCAATAAACAATAACATTCTATTATCTTTCTTAATTATTATCAGTATTCGAATATTAACCTTTTCTGAATAATACTGTTGAACATTTGGAACACTCAGCATCATAGAGCTCAGTTCGGGGAATCCAAGCTGGCTCAGTTCCATGTTTGGCTCCGGTTTGTATTAAGCCACTTTCATTTGTTGGTTTGGATGTGAATTGGCTGAAACTGAAACTGACCCCACCTGTGCAGTTTTAACCAAACTCATTACCTAATGATTCCTAATATTAAACTTAACGTACTCACTAATTTGGCACTTTAAGTTGTAACTGATGATAATGGGCAAGCGTTTGATAGATTCACTGAACATTCCTTGTCTGTTATATAGCCAGAATCTCTCACTCCTCCTCTCTTGGCTTTGAAACCCATGTTAAATTATCTCACCATTTGTACTAGTTACCAATATTTTGTGGAGAAGAGAACTATCAAATGCACCCTTATTGGTATGCTCAGCATTAGAAACTTCTGCTCTCAAGGAATGCTGTAAAATTCTCAAAGCTGGAGGACTGGGATGTCAGGCTGGTTAGCCCCATTAAGGGGAGTGGGAACTGTGGAGCCAGGCAAATGAGGGGCCTAATAAAGAATACCCTCCCACCTGAAAAACCCAATGGAAGCCCCTCCAGAATAGCAATGGACATGATCACGACCTTTCATCCCTGTGGTCCTGTCAGTGGGGTATGAAGCCTGCTGCCAAGATGTTGCTTTGACTGAGCTGGCAGGCCTTAGCAACAGCAGCTGGAGAGGAACATTCCAATGGTAGTAAAATACCATTGCATTCACAAGATGGCCCTTCTGTCACATCTCAGGTTGAGTGTGCAACATTGTTGTAGATTTAATTTTAACAACACTTTATGAAGTCAACTTCTTACTGCTGACTACCCTTCCACATTGAGATCTAGTAATCTCCTATGTAGTAGTGCTGCCTTCAGTTTCTCACCAAAGTATAGTATCTACTGTTCAACTCCACAACCATAATCAGTCACTGACACTCTCCTTTGGAAGGGTTCATGGGAGAGGAAGCAGCTGACCAATTTTCCAGTCTGTCTTTAGGAAAGTTTACTGGAGGTGAGAATGTATCCGGGCATTATCCTAATTCAAGACCTCACTATCTTCCTGATTTTAATCCTCCCCTACACCCCCGTCTCCACGTGTCATTGCTTTCTCTGTTGCAGTTTTTGACTGTGATTGTAGTCCAGTATGTGCTGACTGTTTATTGGGAGGGCTGTTTACAGGGAAAGGATGGCAAAACCTAATTAGAATTCAACTACCTACTAAACTGCATTAGAAAATGGCAAATTCAATCATCTGTCCTGTCATGAATAAAAGTAATAATGGCTGAAATTTTGAACTCAGTGGTGAGTGAACTCACTATGCTGACCTTCCAAGGATCTAGTGATCTCTCTGGTTTCATTTTCTTTCCTGTCACCAATTTGAATCTGACATCAAATCAAATCAATACAGAGACAATATTGTCAAGTGGCTTGTCATGTTCAGGATGTGTAAATACTTCAGCTGTTGGTACTCTAATGAATGCTTGTTTCATTCTTAGCCAACACCATAACAAAAAACATTATCATTGAATTTTAAACTGTGGAATTGCCTGTGTGTAAGTTGGTTGCTGTTTGTCTAGATTACTATAATAAAACCTCAGTTGGCTGAGAAATCCTTGGGACATCCTATGGAGGTGAGTGATTCTATAAAAATGCAAATTTTCTTTTAGTATTCTCCACTAGAGGGAAGAGTTGGACAATTATTTGGAAGATTCAAGTTCTGATCGATCATTTGTTTCCATTGTGTTATCAACCTTGCAGCTGAAAGGAATTGTGTGGTGCTGTTCTCCATTTGAATTGAATCCCTGCACCAGAGAAGCATGTTAACCTGAAGCATTGTTTGCTCACTGGATGAGGAAGCTGACTGTAGAAGAGAAAATGTAAAATATTATTACATCAGTTTGAGCCACTCAATACCCATTTCTTGTTTTTAGGCAGTGTGTGACCAGCTAAGGTTTCAAAATAGGATATATGGTGCATGTTCACACATCTAATGGTTAGGATTGTGTGCCTGCTGACTGGGCATAGTGCAGATAGATCATGACATGGATTGGTGTACATCTTGAAGCTACCAATGCAGTGAAATTCAACACTTCAACCTTTCTCACCTGAATATGACTTTAAATGATGAGCAAGACCCTCCCACCATCTCTTCTCCATCTATTTAAAGGCATTGTGATATACTTTCAGGTTACTGTTGTTTATTCTGGATGCTGGTTGTGATTTCAAGATTCCTGTCCTTGGCTAAACTTTTAGCTGCCTACTTGGATCACACCAGCCTGGCCAGCAGAGTTTTCTGGGGTGCTTTAGAATGCTGTGCTGAAGGAAGTTTCTTTAAGCATGTGTGGCCTGGATAGTAACATCTAAATGTGACTAGGAGGATAAGGGCAGGCATACAGAACAGACAGAAGCAGGAAGAGAGAGGCACTCAGCAGAAGCCTGAAGAACTGTTTAAGGAAGTGGTGGTCATGATGTACAGTCACCTTCTGGCAGGAGTTGTGTACTCAGAAGTAACTGAAACTCTACTTTCCCATTCTCTAAAAGATGCACTTCATTTTCTTTGCCTCGGAGACCTCCAAGATAATCTTCTGGACCAGGTCCACTCTGTAGAGCTGGATGAGACGTGCTTGCGTTCCTTCTTTCAGAAGGTGCACAGGGAGAGCACTATGCTCAGCAGCCTGAAGGGAGAAAATGGCTTGGTAATATCATTTCAGTCTGACATCCTGAGGATCAGCAAAACCTCTAATGCCAGACGGAGAGTCATAGAGATGTACAACATGGAAACCGACCCTTCGGTCCAACCTGTCCATGCTGACCAGATATCTCGACCAAATCTAGTCCCACCTGCCAACATCTGGTCCATATCCCTCCAAAGCCTTCCTATTCATATACCCATCCAGATGCCTTTTAAATGTTGCAATTGTACTAGCCTCCACCATTTCCTCATTCCATACACATACCACCCTCTGTGTGAAAACATTGCCCCTTAGGTCCCTTTTATATCTTTCCCCTCTCACCCTAAACCTATGCACTCTAGTTCTGGACTCCCTGACCCAAGGGAAAAGCCTTTGTCTATTGATCCTATCCATGCCCCTCATAATTTTGTAAACCTCTATAAGGTCACATCTCAGCCTCCGACACTCCAGGAAAAACAGCCCCAGCCTGTTCAGCCTCTCTCTATAGCTCAAATCCTCCGACCCTGGCAACATCCTTGTAAATCTTTTCTGAACCCTTTCAAGTTTCCCAACATCTTTCCGATAGGAAGGAGATTAGAATTGCACACAATATTCCAACAGTGGCCTAACCAATGTCCTGTACAGCTGCAACATGACCTCCCAACTCCTGTACTCAATACTCTGACCAATAAAGGAAAGCATACCAAACGCCACCTTCACTATCCTATCTACCTGCAACTCCACTTTCAAGGAGCTATGAACCTGCACTCCAAGGTCTCTTTGTTCAGCAACACTCCCTAGGACCTTACCATTAAGTGTATAAGTCCTGCTAAGATTTGCTTTCCCAAAATGCAGCACCTCGCATTGACAAGAAGTCCACAGGCAGCACGGCCTCCCATTTGTTCCTGTCCACATAGACGATAAACAGGAGAAATCAGACCAAACATTACCTCTGGAGGAACTGAACAAGGCTCTCCAGTCCTTCAGAAAAGAATAAAACTCCCAGAAGAAGCGGCTTACCGGCCAAGTTGTATTCAGCTCTATGGGACTTGATTGACCAGGACCTGCTGGAGGTGTACGATGGTATGCTTCTGGTAGGTGGCATGTGCTAATCTAAGAAGAAAGGTGTCATCACCCTCATCTACAACAGAGCAAGGGAGGAATTTAGAATGCAGATTACAAAATCCCATCTAAGATCATAGCCAACCAGGCCAGGTCTATTCTGGAGGATTCCCTCCGAACAAACCTCTGCCGTCCTCGGCAGGATGATCACTGAGAACCTTACCGCCCTCAGGGATACGACTGCCTATGTGCAGGGCAAGGGGGTGAATGCCTGCTTCATCACTCTTGATCAGGAGAAGCCTTTGACAGAATATCGCACACCTACATCGGACATGCTCTTCAATATGTGTTTGAGGAGGGGATTCCCAATTGGAACTGACTGCTCTACAGCAACATTATTAGTGCAGTCTCAATCAATGGGTGGGAATCAGAAGACATCCCAATCAGATCTGGAGTCAGGCAGGGTGGCCTACTGTCTTTTGTATTGTATGGAGCCTTTTGCTGCGTCCATCAGGAAGGAAACATGCCTGAGAGGGGTAACTATTCTAGATGGTGAAGGCCTGCGGGTCAAAGACTGCTGTATGTAGATGACACTACTGTTGTCTGCTCAGATCTGCTGTCATTACGCAGACTCATGAGCATCTGTGACCAGTTTGAATTGGCCTCAGGAGCCAAGGTAAATAGAGGCAAAAGTGAGGCTGTGTTCTTTAGGATCGGTCAGTTCAGTTCCCTTGTCCCCTTCACCATTAGGACAGATTACCTAAAGGTGCTGGGAATGTGGTTTGGTGTACCAGATCTTGGGAGAAGCACATCACAAAAGTGAGGCAGAAACTGGCCCTTTTGGAGTACCGTTCCCTCTCCATTGTGTGTTTAAAAACTTGGTTATCAAGTGTGAGGCATTCTGTTGTTGTACATGGCACAGGTCTGGCTCATTCCTTGAAACTGCACTGTTGCAGTCACTCGAGTCATCTGGAGATCTAAGCTGGACTGGATTCATAGGGACACTATGTACAAAATTCTGGATAAGGATGGAGAAGAACATACCCTGATGGCCACCTTTCCTGCTTGGCTACTTCAAGCATGCATTGACCTTCTGTATCCCTACATACTGAGGTTTGACCCATTCCTGGTGTTGCAAAGCAAGGGACTGGCCTTGTTGCTGCAGAGTACTCCAAGCAGTTGAAGCATTCTGTATCACCTGTGGAGGAATTTACAAAGAAAAACACCTTTGACTGCAAGTCCATCAGGAAGTGGTTGGCACGTAGCGTTCTCGAGACCTCGAGGGAAAAGGAGAGGGTGCATATTGTCACATTGTTCCCTGAGCAGACTGTCAAAATCATTTGGCAGAATACCTCATCACTAGGACTTCACACCAAGCACCAAGACATTGCTTGGCTGGTGGTGAGAAGGGCATTACCTATGAGATCCTTTATGTATGCCTGATCGCTGTGCACCACCGTACATTGCCCTCAAAGTGGCTGCAGGAGGATGTTAAGACTGTCATGCATCTCCTTCTGGAATATACCTTTGCAAAGGAAGTCTTGGGAAAGATGGAGAAAGTCTGGGTTTTGTTGAGGTTCATCCTGAGCAACTCCATGACTCTGTGCTCTACGGTCTGTTCCCTGGGATGCACACTGAGACAAACACTGTCAACTCATTGCAAGACGCTCTTTGGTCTTCCTGAAGCCTGTCAGTCTTCCAGAGCAAAGAGTTGACCCCAAGAGTGTTGCAGACTGGCTCGTTCCAAGGTCCAGGACTATGTGCTGAGGGATGTACTACAGCTTGGGGCAGCTGCAGCTATGGCTCAATGGGGAACGATCATCATCCAGGGTCTTTTTGCCAAAGTTAAACGGGCAGTTATTGGATGCTCCCAAGTACAAGATTATTTGAGGCAAGCAAGTAATGCTTTTAGTTTGTTTGCTGGATAGTCAAACTCTGTTTTTGTTTCTTCTTATACTCGGTACAGATACAAACTGCTTTAGTGACTATGTATATAAAAATTTTATGAATGAAGTACAGTTTTGAAAAAAAAATTCAAAACCGTGAATAAGGCTACTGATGTTTGAGATTTAAGGGATGGCATTTAAAAGCCAAGCTTATTCTCGTTGACATCTCTTATGGTTAAATTTCTTCCTGCACTGGGTCTGTGTCCTTGGCGCTATACCCTTGACACTGACCTTCTGCACTACAGGTATGTATCCCTTTATCCGACATGCTCGGCACCAGCAGAAATCAGAATTTTGTGGTTTTCAGAACTAATTTAGTGTCCCCTGTAGGGTGCAGGGCAGCAACCCATAATCAAACATAAATACTGTACTGCAGCAAAAACTTATGAATACTGACACTAAGCGGGATAAATAAAGGCTAGAAGTACTACCACACTTTATTTATAGAGTAGTGTACTGATATATGAAATACATCGACTATAAATATTCAGCAACATTTTATTTCCATAAAAAACATTACAGGAAAAAAGTCATGGAAAACTTAAATCTACAAAGCTTATTTATAGAGTAATATATACAAATTCATGAAATGCATCGACTATAAATATTCAACAACATTTTACTTCCATAAAAAACATCCCAATAAAATAATTTGGTAAAATTCAAATGTACACAGCTTCAGCACTATGGCAGGCGGTGGCGGCGGTTTTAAAGGCTTCTTCAAGGGTCATCTGTCTCATTAACATAGGTTTCTGTCTGAGCAATAGACAATAGGTGCAGGAGTAGGCCATTCTGCCCTTCGAGCCTGCATCATGGCTGATCATCCTTAATCAGTATCCTGTTCCTGCCTTATTTCCATAACCCTTGGTTCCACTATCTCTGAGAGCTCTATCCAACTCTTTCTTAAATGAATCCAGAGTTTAGGCCTCCACTGCCCTCTGGGGCAGAGCATTCCACACAGCCGCCACTCTCTGGGTGAAGAAGTTTCTCCTCATCTCTGTCCTAAATGGTCTACACCGTATTTTTAAGCTGTGTCCTCTGGTTCGGCACTCACCCATCAGCGGAAACATGTTTTCTGCCTCCAGAGTGTCCAATCCTTTAATAATCTTGTATGTCTCAATCAGATCCCCTCTCAGTCTTCTAAACTCAAGGGTATACAAGCCCAGTCGCTCCGGCCTTTCAGCGTAAGGTAGTCCTGCCTTTCGAGGAATTGACCTCGTGAACCTACACTGCACTCCCTCCTGCTGTCCATTTAGATAGTAATCTGCCTTCCTGTTCTTGCCACCAAAGTGGTCGACGATACATTTATCCACATTTAAACTGCATCTGCCGTGCATCTGACCACTCCCCTAACCTGTCCAGGTCACCCTGTAATCTAGCATTCTCCTCACATTTCACCCTGCCACCCAGCTTACTATCATCAGCAAATTTGCTAGTGTTATTGCTAATACCATCTTCAATATTATTAATATATATTGTGAAAAGCTGCAGTCCCAGCACTGATCCCTGCGGTATCCCACTGGTCACTGCCTGCCATTCCAAAATGGAGCCGTTTATCACTACTCTTTGTTTCCTGTCAGCCATCCAACTTTCAATCCAAGTTGGTACTTTGCCCCCAATACCATGCACCCTAATTTTTCTCACTAACCTCCTTTGTGGGACTTTATCAAAAGTTTTCTGAAAGTCCAGGTACCCTGCATCTACTGGATCTCCCTCGTCCATCTTCGAGTTACATCCTCAAAAAAATTCCAGAAGATTAGTCAAGCATGATTTCCCCTTCATAAATCCATGCTGACTCTGACCTATCCTGTTACTACTATCCAGATGTGTCATAATTTCATCCTTTATAATAGACTCCAGCGTCTTTCCCACCACTGAGGTCAGACTAACTGGTCTATAATTTCCTGCTTTCTCTCTCCCACCTTTCTTTAAAAAGTGTTACAACATTAGCCACAGTCCAATCCGCAGGAACTGATCCTGAATCTATCGAACTCTGGAAAATAATCCAACGCATCCACGATTTCTCAAGCCACCTCCTTCAGTACCCTGGGATGTAGACCATCAGGCCCCGGAGACTTATCAACCTTCAGACCTAACAGTCTCTCCAACACCAATTCCTGGCAAATATAAATTCCCTTCAGTTCAGGTCCTTCAGCCACTGTTACCTCTGGGAGATTGCTTGTGTCTTCCCCAGTGAACACCAATCTGAAGTACCAATTCAATTCTTCTGCCATTTCTTTGTTCCCCTAATATATTCCCCTGTTTCTGTCTTCAAGGGCCCAATTTTAGTCTTAACCATTTTTTTGTCTTTCACATGCCTAAAAAAGCTTTTACTATCCTCCTTTATATTTTTGGCCAGTTCACCTTCGTACTGCATTTTTTCTCTGCATATTTCTTTCTTAGTAATCCTCTGTTCTTTAAAAGCTTCCCAGTCCTCTGTTTTCCCACTTATCTTTGCTATGTTATACTTTTTCTCTTTTAACTTTGTTTCTTAACTTCCCTCGTCAGCCACAGCCACCCATGCCTCCTCCTAGGATTTTTCTTCCTTTCTGGAATGAACTGATCCTGCATCTTTTGCATTATACACAGAAGTATCTGCCATTGTTCCTCTACTCTCATCCCTGCTAAGGTATTGCACCATTGAACTTTGGTCAGCTCCTCCCTCATAGCTCCATAGTTACCTTTATTCAACAGAAATATTGTCACTTCCAATTGTACCCTCTTCCTCTCAAATTGCAGATTGAAGCTTATTGTATTATTTGTATTATGGTCACTACTTCCCAATGGCTCCTTCATGTTGAGGTCCCTGATCAATTCTGGTTCGTTGCACAATACCAGATCCAGAATTGCCTTCTCCCTGGTCGGCTTCAACACCAGCTGCTCTAAGAATCCATCTCTGAGGCAATCCACAAAGTCTCTTTCTTGTACCATCCTGATTCTCCCAGTCTACCTGTATGTTGAAATCCCCTATAACAACTGTAGTAACATCTTTGTGACAAGCCAATTTCAGCTGCTAATTCAACTTGCATCCGACATCCAGACTACTGTTTGGGGGTCTGTAGATAACTCCCAAGAGGGTGTTTTTACCCTTAGAATTTCTCAGCTCTATCCATACTGACTCTACATCCCCTGATTGTAGGTCCCCCACCCCACCCCCCGTGCAAGGGACTGAATATCAACCCTTACCAACATGGCTACCCTACCCCCTCTGCCCGTCAGTCTGTCCTTACAATAGCACGTGTAGCCTTGAATGTTCATTTCCCAGGCCCTGTCCACTTGAAGCCATGTCTCCGTTATCCCCACAATATCGTATCTGCCAATTTCCAAAAGATCCTCAAGCTCATCCATCTTATTTCTAATGCTTTGTGCATTAATATATAGTATTTTTAATTTGTTACTGCCCTCACCCTTCCCATCAACTCCTATTTCATTCAACCTTACAGCATGATCCCTTTTTGCATTTTCTGCCTCATTGATACAGTTGTCTTTCTTGACTTCTCTTGTTCTAACTTTCCCTTCAATTTCCTTCTTAAACATTCAGTTTGCTCCTTCTCCCCCCCACCCCCCACTACTTAGTTTAAATGTAGCTGTATTGCAGTAGCAAACCTGCCTGCCAGAATGCTGATCCCCAACCTATTCAGGTGCAAACCGTCTCTCTTGTAAAATTTATGCTTACCACAAAACATACCTCAGTGATCCAAGAATTGCTTTCTGCACCAGTTCCCTAGCCACACGTTCAAGTCCATTATCTCCCTGTTTCTGGCCTCACCAGCTCGAGGAACTGGAAGCAATCCGGAGATAACCACCTTGGACGTCCTGCTTTTCAGCATTCTTCCTAGTTCTCCGAAGTCCCGCTGTAGTATGTTCCTCCTCTTCTTCCCGACATCATTTTTGCCGACATGTACTACCATCTCTGGCTCTTCACCTTTGTCTCTTTAATTGAGTAAATTGCCATAATCTCTTGCTCACTGATAAATGAACATTGTTCGAGGCCAGCAATTAACTGATCACACATTTTCACCATATTGTCAATGGGGACTTTTTCAACTGTGTTCACTAACTCATCATCACTACTATCCTCACACTTATCTGTTCAGGAACCCGTATTTAAAACCATTTCAGCAATGTTCCTATCGCTGAAGAAATGCATGATAGGCACATCATTATCAATGTTCAGTATTTCTTTGATGTCAGCTTCATGTAATTTATTTACACTTTCATCCAATAAATTTTGTGCGTAAGTAATAAGGCTTGCTATCATCTTTTTCTTTTCAGTAACATGAAATCCTTCAAACTGTTCTGCAGGTTCATTTACAAGAAACATCGTTGTAGGCCTGAGTCTGTGCTCAGCATTTGTTAATGTTGCTTTATCAACATCATTCCAAGCATTAGCAACTGCATAAATGGCATCCTTAAGACTAAACTCTTTCAGTTAATCGTGAATTCCTACCCCTCTGTTGACTGCAACAAGCGTACTGTTTTAAAAAATAGTCTTCATACTTGCACTTCATGGCGCGTAAAATTCCTTGGTCACAAGGCTGTAATACCAGTGTCCCATTTGGGGCAAGTAAATGCCAAAAACATTACTTTTCTCAAGCTGTTTGGCAGGGGGATGTGCAGAGTAGTTGTCCAGGAACAATAAAGTTTTACACTTTTCTTCCTGTCCAACTTGTCTGCAATGAGCTCATGCCGCTAGTACGAAGTGTTTACTGAACCAGTTGAAAAAAATTTCTCTGGTTATCCATGCTTTCTTGTTTGCATAATAATGCACAGGCAAATTGCGTACACCTTTTAAGACATCTCTGATGTTTGCTTTTTCCAATCACTGCCAATTTCACCTTGTGTATGCCTGCAGCATTGACACACCCAAGAATAGTTAATCTATCCTTAGTTTCCTTAACACCTGTTGGTGCTCTGCCATTAGCTGTTACTAATGTCTTTCTCGGGACATAGCACCAGTAAAGAGCTGTTTCATCAGCAGTGTAAATTTGTTCAGGGCTAAGGCTTTCGTCTGTTATCAGCATGGCAAATTCACCAACATAATTTTCAGCTGCTGCATGGTCAGCAGAAACCTTTTTGCCAGAGTTTCAGGTATTTCACACCATTACACTTCTTGAATTTCTGCAGCCAACCTTCTGAATATTGACATTCGCCTTTAATGTTCAGTTCTTTATGATATTTTCTAGTTTGTTTATTGACCATCAAACCAGTCAGTGGCATAAATTCACTTCTTTGTTGTCTAATTCATTCCATCAACACACAGTTAATATCTTAATTCTTTGCCCTATGCAGTGTTTTCCTATTTTTCATTAGTTGATGGTCATCACTGTCACCATAAAACTTCAGTAACTTGTCTTTCTGTTTCTTCAAATTATAGACCGTGGTAGTTCCAACACCATATTCTTCAGTAAGGTGTCGCATAGCCACACCACGATCAAGCTTCTGAAATAACTCTACTTTCTGCATTATTGATGATGACAGATACTTCCTTTTCTTTATATTATTGTTAGCTATAGATGTACCTGCACCTTTTTTTGACATTTTCATTCTAAAATTAAACAATTTTACCACATTTAATACAATACACAACAGATGCCTCCAAGTACTAGGCCATGCCGCCACGTGGGTCGAGTGGTTGCGGCCTTCACCCGCCAAGAAAACCCCGTGATGTTACGCAGACATGACTGATGCTGCATGTTCCATGAAAACTTTCGGTTTTCGGAGCTTTTCGGTTTTTGGATGCTCGGGATAAAAGGATACGTACCTGTACTTCGTCCCCTAGTGACAAAATGTGTCTTCGGAGCGTCCTGCAGACTGAGGACATCAAATATTCTCTCCACATTTTGCACAAAGATCTCCAGCAGAATATGTGGGTGTGGAGAGCATGGGTTACTGACCTCCAGGATTGTCCTGGAATTCAAGATTATCTCCAGGATGCTATAATAGACAACCCAGGAGGAACCTCTGAGCATAAATTAGCATTTTTTTGCTTTATCTTTCACTTCATTAATTTTGTGGAGAAAAATACAGTAAATTGGGGAATTGAGTGTTAATCACATGATAGTGACAATGTCTGTCACACTTGATGTGAGAGGCAATGTGTTGCCATGGGTGATATGTTGGGTGATCAATTGTGGTTAAGCATTGGTGAGGGAATTGGAAGCGAGAGATTGTATGACAAGTTTTCTATGGGCAATTCCAAGCAGAATTGGCAGCCCTTGGCAATGCCAAACGATGGTGTCCAGGTAACGTTTCTACCAATGGAATGGAAAGACCTTGAATCAGTCATTATCTGGTTATTCTCTGGGTTCCAGTACATTAATTGTGGTAACTCCAGCTCTATGGAAAAATCTTGGCTTGACATGAAGTGAATTTTATAAGTACAACTTGTAATTGTAGTGAAATACTTCCATTCTAAAAGAAACCAATTTGTTTTGACCCTTGTGTTAAATGTTAACTGTTATGGAATATACCCTTTTACACATTTTGCGAATTAAGTCTTTCCCTTCGGTGGTCATGAGTGGGGAATTTTTCCTTTTGTACCCACTTCCCACTGCAACTTGTGGTTATTCCTGTCAGATTCTTGCACTGTCATTGTGAAAAAAAGATTAGAAATAAGGGAATGGTCATTCAGCCCAACAGTCCGGTATTGTGTTTGTGCGAGAGAGTCTGCCTTCTAGTCAAAAAGGAACTGAGTCAGCAAAATGAGAATGAGGATTGCCACCACTGTGTCAACCTAATGAGTTGGAGTCAGCCAGCTCCATCCTGTGGGGTTACTATAGTTGGCTCTATTTCAAACCAAGCACAACATGTGGTGATATATTTACAGTTAAAAGAAATACGCAGTGAAACTCTTGACTGTTCACCTGATCAGGAAATCTTTAAACTCATTTGGAAACTGTTGATATTTGGCTGGTCAAATGTTGCGGTTTTACGGTCAGTTGTTTGTTACAGTAGTAAAGGCAGATTGCTATCTCTCTGCATCTGCATCTAATGAAGCAGACACTTGGCTTCTCTCCAAAGTCAGCATGGGACCCAGAAGTCTTTCCTGCGCTAAGAACAACCAGATACTGGGCAGCGCTGTGCCTTTTGTTTCTCAGGGTTAAAATATGTTTTTAGATCTATTTACCTGAGTTACACATGAGAGAAATATGAAAGAAATTCAATAGTTTGATCTTAAGACTTTTCTATGGAAATTCTATGGACTCGTAGTTACTCGCAGGCAATTACTGATGAAAATGACCTTGTGAAGGCTGACTGTATTGTAAGCAGTGAGCAGACAGGCTCACTGGCTGACAGGCTGGTTCAGAGAACAGTCAGGAGTCGAGCAGGTTGCACTCCTTTCTCAGGGCAGTGTTTCCTTCTGCAGCAAATACAGCTGCGACCCCTGTGCAGCATGGGGCTCCTGAGCCACTCCAGGTAATGCTTAACACAGTTGACCGTCACAGTACAAACATTTTGTCTTGAGTCAGACTGTGTTTATTTTCCAAAATCAATTTATAAATATATATGCAGACAAATTCAGTTTTGACTCCATGTGCTCTACATTGTGTAGTGTCTCACTAATGTTTCCAGTTGCAGTTTGTGATTACAGTAATCATGTCTGCTTATTGGCAAACCTATCTGGTACATACTGCCTGATTGGTGTTTATGCTGGTCCATTCCTTATAGTGTAGCATGGCGAGAGGAGGGTATTAGTGGTGCCTCATGTTCACTTATCTGCTCTTCATTGTGTTGATGACCAGGTCCTTTCAGGCGAGTTAGGAAGGGAAGTTGAGGGAGTGTTGTAGTTACCTGTGAACAGACCTCGTGGCCAGTAATAAGATGACATTGATAGATATTGGAGAGAAAGTCATCCCTTCATTTTTAAAAGTGATGCAGGGTTGGGCACAAGGTGGCTACTTGAATGTTGAGAAAATATTACAGAAAACGGATAGAAGTATGCATTTTGTTGGCTTCCTCAAGAAGGAATGGATATGAGTTTCATCCTGTAATGGAGTGGGTCACTGAATACTCCTTTCATGTTGGGCAATACATAAAATGTTAGGATGAAAGTTTCTTTTGTGTATATCTGTCTGCCTGCCCCTTCTACACAAGCGCTGGCTGCAGTTGCATAGTAGCCAGTAGAGAAATGATTGAGCCTAATGCACTAATTTCTTAACCTGAAAAATGTTCCTTTTTCTCAAATGGAAGAACTGCCCTTGGTAATCCTATGCACTGGCTTACACTCTATAAAATTTGCCAGTGTGAACCTGTTGCCTAAAACTGTTCACTTTGGCAAGTGCCCTCTGGTAAAGAGTACTCTGAATAGACATCATTCTTGAATCGAGAGAGAACCAAAGGCGAGGGGTTAAATATGGTGTGCGGATTGTTGTTGCTAAATTCAGACCTTTAAAAACATATTTTAAAAACAAACGGGAATTCATTGGTAGTTGGGAGCCCATTTCTTATAGGGGAAGGGGTGAGGGGGCTGCACATGTGGGAGAGGAGAGAAGGTTCTGAACCCAAACAGTCTGGGCCTGATGTGTCTACAAGGGCTGTAGCAGCAGGTGGGTGGAATGAGTGTAGTGGCACCAGTTCCCAGTTCAGGAAACTGCCCCCAAAGTGTAATTACTTGTTGAGTGAGCAAACAAATGATTAATTCAAAAACTGTGAACGTGGTTTTTCTGGCTGCAGGTCCCGGCATTAATGAGGCATTTGTAGTAGATGGTAATATCACTTTCTGTTTCATAAATTTTTTGCTGATTAGAGGTGTTTTTATTTGGTATCAGTTTCCCCCGCATTCTATGTATTCCTTGCCAATTGTCTGCTTCTTCATCCCACCCACACACAGCATGCTCATTCATACTTTATTTTCACTTGTCCTGTAAATGTCTAATTGATTTATCCTTATTCAGCAGTATTCTGTTCTGTTGATGACAGGTGGAGAACATGAAGTGGATTGCTGGGCTTCCTCTTTTTGGGTTGAATTTTAAAAGAAACCAATAACCGTCCCATTTCCTTTTGCACATTTTTGAAGGAAAGGCCTTTATTATTGGCTGTCCTTCAATTTGAGAAAGATGTCTGCTCAGGGTCACTGGTTTCTGATACGGGTCTTCACATAACTGGTTCTTGACGTGCAGATCTTTGGGTGCTTGGCACAGCACGTTCTGCTTGGTAATGAAATCCGGAGTGTGGGAATTGCTTCCTTTACTCTGACAGCATTCTGCTTCATCATTTTAAGATGGTGGGACTCAAAGTGTGATGCAGTTTAATACACCAGTTTTCACCATTCTCGACGATTGGGAGCAAGGTCCTCCCAGTCATATTCACATCAGTGCTTCTAGAAGAACTTCAGAATGTGTTTGACGCTTTTGTTTTGTCTTTCCTAAAATGTTGACTGTTCAAGAGTTGAGAAAACAGTACCTGGTGGGCAAGACAGTGTTAAAGCATCTAGCTAATTGAATGGTAAAGGCAAAATTCCTGCCTCCCTCTCTCAAACTATTATTTAATCCCTCTCTAGCATCGTGGTGTTGAGGCCAAGGTTAACTCCCTCATTTTTGGCTTTGTTTGGAATGATTGATAGGTGACAGATAAACTTGACACAGTCTGGCTGGTATGTGTAATGTTGTTCTCTGATCATTATTGAACTCTCGGGAATCATTTGATGGAATGCATACCCCTTGAAGGGAAGATAAATTTCTTCCGACTTGGCAAAAGTGATTTTAGTGAAAGAAATATAAACAGCCATTTTGTTATTGATGTCCTTTCCCTAACAATCCAGATTCTGAAGCGGCTGTCCTGACCTGGATCTTTTGTGATGAGCTTCCAATATTCTTCAGGTCTCATCGCTGTCCTGGTAAAGGATGTTGCCATTTCCAGAGGGGAGAAAAAGCTTTGCTTTCACTGTAATGCAGGAAACTTGATTCTTCCATGATCTGATTCAAATATCGAACGTGTAGAACTTAAACTTAAAACTGTACAGCATAACAGCAGGCCCTTGAGCCCACCAGGTCTCTGCTGACCATGATACCATTCTAAACTAATCCCATCTGCCTGCACGTGGTCCACATCCCACAATTCATTGCCTGTTCTTGTATCCAAATGCCTTTTAAATATTGCTATTGTATCTGCAGCTAACCCCTCCCTTGGCAGTTTGTTTCAGACACCTACAAATAAAATCTTGCCTTGCATGTCTCCTTTAAACTTTACCCCTCTCAGCTTTTAACATATGCCCCCTAGTATTGACATTTGTACCCTGGGAAAAGGACTCCAACTATCCACCCTATCAATCCCTCCCATAATTTTGCAGATTTCTATCAGATCACCTCCTCAGCCTCCAATGCTCTAGCGAAAACAATCGAAGTTCATCCAACTTTTCCTTGGAGCTAGTACACCCCAAACCAGGCAACATCCTGGTAAACCTCTTCTGTACCCTCCCCAAAACCTGCACAATGAGGAAGGTTATCAAAGGATACAGCAGGATGTAGGTTAATTAGAAACTTGAGTGGTGAAATGGCAGATGGACTTTAATCCAGAGAACTGAGGTGATGCATTTTGGGAGGTCAAATGGAATTGGAAAGTATATAATAAATGGCAGAACACTTATGAGCATGGATTATATCTGATAATCCATTTCTCTGTTAGCTCACTGACATCTTTAAGGTTACAGGGTTGACTCTTAGTCCAGATGTTATTGTATTGAGTCCTACTTCCAGAAACTTGTGCACACAATTTAGATTGATATTTCTAGTGCGGTGCTGAGGGAGTGCGGCATTGTCAGAGAAGCTACTTTCAAATGAGACTTTAATACTTTTGTTGGTGGCGGATACCAAAGATATTATGAATTTTGAAGTTGATCAGTTTGAACACTGCTATCCAGTGTTCTAACTGATATTTATTACTCAATAAATGTCTATATAAAGACAATCTTGCCTTTATAATGCTGTTGCTTGAGAGATCTGGCTATGTGCAAATTAGCTGCCATACTTCCTATTTTACAATGGTGACTGCACTTTTAGATTAGATTACTTGGTGTGGAAACAGGCCTTTCAGCCCAACAAGTCCACACCAACCCTCCGAAGAGCAACCCGCTCAGACCCAATCCCCTACATTTACCCCTTTACCTAAAAATATGGGCAATTTAGCATGGCCAATTAACCTAACCTGCACTTTTTTGGACTGTGGGAGGAAACTGGAGCACCCGGAGGAAACCCACTCAGACATAGAGAATGTGCAAACTCCACACAGACAATTGTCTGAGGCAGGAATTGAACCTGAGCCAGCACTGCTAACCACTGTGCCACCGTGCCAGTTGGCACTTCAGAAAGTAATTACTTGGCTGTAAATTGCTTGTGACATCCTGAGGTAGTTGATTATCCAGCTCCAAGTCATTTTCCCATGCTATCCCCATACTCCTTGATGTCGTTGGTATAAGGTGGCAGAGATGGTGATGTGGTGATAATGTCACTGGGCGAGTCAACCAGAGGTCTGGACTCATGCCGTGGGAGTGTTTTTAAATCTCCATGGGGAGTTTGGACTTTTAAATTCAATTGATTATTAAATCAAGAAGATGAAAGTTAATCTGGTGACCATGATATCAATTGGTTTAAAAACAAATGCATTCATTCACTGTTCTTTAGCAAAGAAAATCATGCAGGCTAGACCAGGTCAGGACTGCATGAGACTCCAATCCAATAGCAGTGTAGTTGTTTCTTAACTACTTTATGAAATCTGTCTAGCAGAACACCTTTCATAGGCAATTAGGGGTGAGAAACAAATGCTGGCCTTGCCTATGGTCACAAACCTTGAAATAATTAATTATGTTTGCAGTCTGTCTACTTTTGAGATGGGTATAGAATGGACTGTTAACACATGGGAATTCAGGAGGCTCCCTCCTCTGCACCAGGCATGTTGTTCGCATTCACTTTTAACTAGACAATTCGTCCAGGGCTTGTGTTTCTATCTGTGTGGCTTAGGTGACAATACATGTGTATAATGAAAGATATACATGAAAGGAACCTCACTTGCATTTACCATTCTGTTGCTATTTTTAACTGCTCGCTATTTCTAACTTAACTTGGAATTGAGCTTTCCCATGCTGAAAGAACCTTGTGATGCTCTGCCACAGTTTGCTTTGTTTATTACTATAAATTTAGTGGCCAGTTTGACATTCATGCTGACTCGCCTACTTGGAGTTGGTTTGCAGACACCCAGCTATTGACTTGCCTAGCATCCTGTGTGATCTATCTTTTGTTGAAGAAATGACAATTGCCATGCAGTTGACGCAGCATAGTGAGCTTTGGGGAAACTCCAACAGTATAGATTTGATTCAGGGTGGTTAAAATCCCACAGCAAAATATTGGAAACAGTGTTGAGCTACGCAGGGAGGAAATAAAAGAACATGTATTTTGCAGTTAAAAGTTTGACAGCTTTTGGTGTGTGC
Source organism: Hemiscyllium ocellatum (assembly GCF_020745735.1). Classification (NCBI taxonomy): domain Eukaryota; kingdom Metazoa; phylum Chordata; class Chondrichthyes; order Orectolobiformes; family Hemiscylliidae; genus Hemiscyllium; species Hemiscyllium ocellatum. Next base: position 24,125,516 of record NC_083437.1, read on the forward strand.
CCTAAATAAAATATTAATTTCAAAACATTGCAGGTCTTGTATTTAAAATTTTTGCATGTGCAATACCATAGTACTTTCTAAACATTTGAAATCTTCCCCACCCTCTGATATCCGCCATTTGATCTATATTTGTACCCTTTGACTGCTTCTGTTTCGTGGCTGTTTTGCTAAACACCCACACTCAGTTGACAGCATTTGTATGCTCTGATCTTCTGTCTAACCTGTGCACTACCTTTCTCATTGGTATTTCTATTCTAATGCTATAGTATACCTTAGCTACAAGGTATATTTTTCAACCTGCCTCTCCAAAGGACTGTGTGGAATGCTTGCAGACATTAAATGAGCTTATGTAAACATAAGGCAAAAGTGAGGACTGCATATACTAGAATCAGTTGAAAAGTGTGGCACTGGAAAAGCACAGCAGGTCAGGCAGCATTCCAAGAAATAGAGAATCAACGTTTCGGGCTTAAGCCCTTCACCAGGAATGTAGAACATTTTGCCTGATCTCTTGTACTTTTCCAATGCTGCACTTTTCAGCTTATGTAAACACAAGCTGACCTATATCTTAATTTAACCTATTTTTCTTATCTATCTTTTCAAAGATGGTATTATATACCTCTGGAGCAAGTGGGACTTCAACCTGGGCCTCTTGGTTCAGGGGTAAGGACACTACCACCACTATGTCACAAGAGAACCAAGCCAGCATTTTATGGTGCTGAGACTTAATTTGTAGCCTTATTAGTTTTCCTTTTTTTTTGTTTGTTTGTTGAGCCAGAGTTTTGCTGGGACCATATTTAACAGTACTTGCAAAGCAGTGTGTTAGATGTGGCACCATAGGAAGTAAATAAGTGAATCTGTTTCCTTGAATTCAACTTAGTGTACACAATACAGCTCCAATCCGTAATTTACAAATTTGCTTTTGAACAGCCTTTCGCAAGTAATCAAGGACAGGCCCCTGCAAGGTATTCCCGTTCCCCCTTCATTCAAGGAATGTTCCAGCTGATTGCATTTATCTCAAACTGAGATTATTCTTAATGCAGGTCAGAATGGAAATTGAGACCAGCCTGAATTTTGTGAATCTCTGGCAGGACCATGTAAAAGGACCATGCTAGAATTGCAAAACATCCTGTTAAGTCATTGAAATCTCTGCATGAGTCAAAGTGTTATGATTGACAGAGGGATGAGCTTTGGAATAATCAGTTTTGACGGAATCCACCTTTGCTCATGATTAGTGATGTCTCTCAAAAATCTAAATCACATGAGATTTGATGGATTTTTTCTTCATTTGGCTTAAAGGTGCTTCAACAACCAGGACCAGAGAGCTGCATTTTTAAAATTCACTTATCAGAGTCTGTTCCTTGGCCAGCATTTATTGCCTGGCCTAGTTGCTCTTGGTGGTAAGCTGTCTACCTGCAGTCCACATGCTGTATCTTGAGACTTTGTAATGAATTATATAATCTGAGTGGCTTGTTAGGCCATTTTGGAGGGCAGTTGAGAGACAGTCACACTGCTGTGGGGCTGGAATCACATGAGAATGACAGTTTTCCTTCCTGACAGGACATTACAGAGCTATATTTTCCAACAATGGTTTCATGGTCATCATTCCAGATGTTTTCGTTTTTATTGAATTCAAATTCCACCATCTGCCATGACTGGATTTGAACCCAGGACGTCAGAACATTAACTGCCTCCCTGTTTAATCCTTTCCAATTATATTGCCAAGGGAGATGTCTATATCTCTATTGTTGCAAGGTAGTATTATGTAAAAGTTCACAGTCAGCATTCACTGAGACCTGGAAACGGGTTCGTGCCCACACACATTTGGTGAATGGTGTGTGTGTGGGGAAAAGACATGAAGAACTCATTTTAAAATAACACTGAAACTACATTGATAAAGAACAATGGTTGGTAGAAAACTGAGATTTTTGGAAAGAATGATGAAGATGTGAATTTTATGTGGTTATGTTTTTGCTTTACACCCACAGCAGACCTAAATGAAGATGTATTTACAAAGTGCAGACAGTTTCCTTCTCTGGATTTACCTTTCACGGTTTTGAGCAAATTTTCCTCGTCCTCATTTCTTTTCAAAACGGAAAGTGCTGGGAATACAAATTTTACTCTGAAATGTCACTGATATAAATGCTAGCTGTTGTTCTGGGTCAACTGTAGCTCAGTTAGAGTCATAGAGATGTACAGCATGGAAACAGACACTTCGGTCCAACCCATCCACGCCGACCAGATATCCCAACCCAATCTAGTCCCACCTGCCAGCACCTGGCCCATATCCCTCCAAACCCTTCCTGTTCATATATGCATCCAAATGCCTCTTAAATGTTGCAATTGTACCAACCTCCACCACATCTTCTGGCAGCTCATTCCATACACGTACCAGCCTCTGAGTGAAAAAGTTGCCCCTTAGGTTTCTTTTATATCTTTCCCCTCTCACCCTAAACCTATGCCCTCTAGTTCTGGACACTCTGACCCCAGGGAAAAGACTTTGTCTATTTATCCTGACCATGCCCCCCTTATTTTGTAAACCTCTATAAGGTCACCCCTCAGCCTTTGATGCTCCAGGGAAAATAGCCCCAGCCTGTTCAGCCTCTCCCTGTAGCTCAGATCCTCCAACTCTGGCAACATACTTGTAAATCTTTTCTGAACCCTTTCAAGTTTCACAACATCTTTCTGATAGGAAGGAGACCAGAATTGCACGCAGTATTCCAACAGTGGCCTAACCAATGTCCTGTACAGCTGCAATATGACCTCCCAACTCCTGTACTCAATACTCTGACCAATAAAGGAAAGCATCCCAAACACCACCTTCACAATCCTATCTACCTGCGACTCCACTTTCAAAGAACTAAGAACCTGCACTCCAAGGTTCAGCAACACTCCCTAGGACCTTACCATTAAGTGTATAAGTCCTGCTAAGATTTGCTTTCCCAAAATGTAGCACCTTGCTTTTATCTGAATTAAGCTCCATCTGCCACTTCTCAGCCCATTGGCCCATCTGGTCCAGATCCTGTTGAAATTTGAGGTAACCCTCTTCGCTGTACACTGCACCTCCAATTTTAGTGTCATCTGCAAACTTACTAGCTCTACCTCTTATGCTCGCATCCAAATCATTTATGTAAATGACAAAAAGTAGAGGGCCAAGCATCGATCCTTGTGGCATTCCACTGGTCACAGGCCTCCAGTCCGAAAAACCAACCCTCCACCACCATCCTCTGTCTTCTACCTTTGAGCCAGTTCTGTATCCAAATGGCTAGTTCTCCCTGTATTCCATGAGATCTAACCTTGCTAATCAGTCTCCCATGGGGAACTTTGTTGAACGCCTTACTGAAGTCCATATAGATCACAACTACTGCTCTGCCCTCATCAATCTTCTTTGTTACTTCTTCATAAAATTCAATCAAGTTTGAGAGACATGATTTCCCATGCACAAAGCCATGTTGACTATCCTGAATCAGTCCTTGCCTTTCCAAATACATGTACATCCTGTCCCCCAGGATTCCCTCCAACAACTTGCCCACCACTGAGGTCAGGCTTACCGGTCTATAGTTCCCTGGCTTGTCTTTACCGCTTTTCTTAAACAATTGCACCACATTTGCCAACCTCCAGTCTTCTGGCACCTCACCTGTGACTATCGATGATACAAATATCTCAACAAAAGGCCCAGCAATCACTTCTCTAGCTTCCCACAGAGTTCTTGGGTACACTTGATCAGGTCCTGGGGATTTATCCACTTTTAACCGTTTCAAGACATCCAGCACTTTCTCCTCTGTAATCTGGACATGTTGCAAGATGTCACCATCTATTTCCCTACAGTCTATATCTTCCATATCATTTTCCACAGTAAATACTGATGTAAAATATTCATTTAGTATCTTCCCCCATTTTCTGTGGCTTCACACAAAGGCCACCTTGCTGATCTTTATGGGGCCCTATACTCTCCCTAGTTATCCTTTTGTCCTTAATATATTTGTAAAAGCCCTTTGGATTCTCTTTCGTTCTATTTGCCAAAGCTATGTTTGTCCCCGTTTTACCCTCCTGATTTCCCTCTTAAGTATACTCCTACTTTCTTTATACTCTTCTAAGGATTCACTTGATTCACTTAGTAAAGCCAAAGTACAAAGGGATCTGGGAGTGCTAGTCGAGGATTCTCTAAAGGTAAACATGCAGGTTGAGTCCGTGATTAAGAAAGCGAATGCAATGTTGTCTCTTATCTCGAGAGGGTTGGAATATAAAAACAGAGATGTGCTACTGAGACTTTATAAAGCTCTGGTTAGGCCCCATTTGGAGTACTGTGTCCAGTTTTGGTCCCCACACCTCAGGAAGGACATACTGGCACTGGAACGTGTCCAGCGGAGATTCACACGGATGATCCCTGGAATGGCAGGTCTAACATATGAGGAACGGCTGAGGATCCTGGGATTGTATTCGTTGGAGTTTAGAAGATTGAGGGGAGACTTAATAGAGACGTACAAGATAATACATGGCTTGGAAAGGGTGGACGCTAGGAAATTGTTTCCGTTAGGCGAGGAGACTAGGACCCGTGGACACAGCCTTAGAATTAGAGGGGGTCAATTCAGAACAGAAATGCGGAGACATTTCTTCAGCCAGAGAGTGGTGGGCCTGTGGAATTCATTGCCACAGAGTGCAGTGGAGGCCGGGACACTATAAATGTCTTCAAGGCGAGATTGATAGATTCTTGTTGTCTCGAGGAATTAAGGGCTACGGGGAGAACACTGATAAGTGGAGTTGAAATGCCCATCAGCCATGATTGAATGGCGGAGTGGACTCGATGGGCCGAATGGCCTTACTTCCACTCCTAGGTCTTATGGTCTTATCTATCCTGTCTCTCCCTGACATATGCTTCCTTCTTTTTCTTGACCAAACCCTCAATTTCTTTAGTCATCCATCATTCCCTATACCTACCAGTCTTCCCTTTCACCCTGAAAGGAATAAACTTTCTCTTGATTCTTGTTATCTCATTTCTGGAAGCTTCCCATTTTTCAACCGTCCCTTGACCTGCGAACATCTGCCTCCAATCAGCTTTCAAAAGTTCTTGCCTAATACTGTCAAAATTGGCCTCTCTCCAATTTAGAACTTCAACTTTTAGATCTGATCTGTCCTTTTCCATCACTATTTTAAAACAAATGGAATTATGGTTGCTGGCCCCAAAGTGCTCCCCCACTGACACCTCAGTCACCTGCCCTGCCTTATTTCCCAAGAGTAGGTCAAGTTTTGCACCTTCTCTAGTAGGTACATCCACATACTGAATCAGAAAATTGTCTTTTACACACTTAACAAATTCCTTTTCATCTAAACCTTTAACACTATGGCAGTCCCAGTCGATGTTTGGAAAGTTAAAATCCCCTATCATAACTACCCTAATATTCTTACAGATAGCTGAAATCTCCTTACAAGGTTGTTTCTCAATTTCTCTCTGACTATTGGGGAGTCTATAATACAATTCCAATAAGGTGATCATCCCTTTCTTATTTCTCAGTTCCCCCCAAATAACTTCCCTGTATGTATTTCCGGGAAAATCCTCCCTCAGCTGTAATGCTATCCCTTATCAAAAATGCCACTCTCCCTCCTCTCTTGCCTCTCTTTCTATCCTTCCTGTAGCATTTGTATCCTGGAACATTCAGCTGCCAGTCCTGCCCATCCCTGAGCCATGTTTCTGTAATAGCTATGATATCCCAGTCCCATGTTCCTAACCATGCCCTGAGTTCACCTGCCTTCCCTGTTAGGCTCCTTGCATTGAAATAAATGCAGTTTAATTTATTAGTCCTACCTTGTCTCTGCCTGCCCTGATTGTTGACTCACTTCTGTTCTCAGCTGTACCTGTCTCAGATTGATCTCTTTCCTCATTGTCTCCCTGGGTCCCACGCACCCCTCCCACCCACCCACCCCCCAACCTAACTAGTTTAAATCCTCCCAAGCAGTTCTAGCAAATTTCCCTGCCAGTATATTAGTCCCCTTCCAATTTAGGTGCAATCTGTCCTTCTTGTACAGGTCACTCCTACCCCTAAAGAGAGTCCAATGATCCAAAAATGTGAATCCTTCTCCTATACCAGCTCCTCAGCCATGCATTAATCTGCTCTGTCCTCCTCTTTCTGCTCTCACTAGCTCGTAGCACTGGAAATAATCCAGATATTACTACCCTTGAGGACCTCCTTTTTAAATTTCTGCCCAACTGTCTGTAATCTCCCTTCAGAGTCTCAACCTTTTTCCCTTCCAATGTGGACAATGACCTCCTGCTGGCCCCTCTTCCCCGTGAGAACATTCTGCACCCTCTCTGAGACATGCTTGATTCTGGCACCAGGGAAACAACACACCATTCTGCTTTTTCTCTGCTGGCCACAGAAACGTCTGTCTGTACCTCGGACTACAGAATCCCCTAACACAATTAATCTCTTGGAAGCCGACGTACCCTTCTTTGCATTAGAGCCAGTCTCAATACCAGAAATTTGGCTGTTTGTGCTACGTTCCCCTGAGAATCCATCACCCCCTACATTTTCCAATACAGCATACCTGTTTGAAATGGGTATATCCACAAAAGACCCCTGCACTAGGTGCCGACCTCTCTCACCCTTCCTGGAGTTAACCCATCTGTGACTGTATCTGAGACTTTCCCCTCTTCCTATAACTGCCATCCATCACATACTGTTGCCTTTGCAAATTCCTCATCGTTTCTGTCTCTCCAATTGATCCACTCAATTTGCTAAGATTTGCATCCAACAGCATTTATGGCAGATATAATCCACAGTAACCCTTAAACTCTCTCTAAACTCCCACATCTGACAAGAAGTACATATCACTGCAAAGGCCATTTTTGTTCCTTCACAATCTACAGAAAATAACACTGTCTTATTCCTCAACAAGCACTGCCCCAGGTTAAATTAATAGCTATGGCTTACATTTTTAGTTTAATCAAGAGGCTTATCTCCAAAAACATATAATCAAGAAAGAATCCACTATACTCACTACTGCAGCCTTTCTCTTGGACATACTTAAAACAACAATTAACTTATCTGATTCTGTGCTGTGAACTTCGCCCAATAGTTCCTCCAAGATTAGTTGTGAATTTCACTGTTTGTTAATTTTCCCAGATGCACTCCGATGTCCAGCGATACATTAATTCAAACAGCGAAGGCAGTAACTGTGCAGGTTATCTCTCTGTCTGTCTCCTGCACTGTCCTCACCATGTGCTTCCTGTGTCTTCTCCTCTTCCTCTTAAACTGCTGTTGTTTTGACTTTGTTTTGGAACTTTGGAAAAACAATGCAACAGCATATAAAACAGTAATTGCTACTCCTGGAATTTGAGAAAAACACCCCCAACACCTAAAATACCTCAGAAATAGGAGCAGCTGTTACAGCCAGAAATTTTTCCCGTCCTCCATCTTGGATTACCCAGAAGTTGAGAGCTGTCTTGCTCTGAGTGTCACTGGTTCTGTGTTGGAGTCCTACCCCAGGAGCTGGGCAAAATATAATGTAGCATTGAGGGAGTTCAGCACTGTTGGTGATACCTAAACTGAGGTCTTTTCGGTCTACTCGTGTATGTAAAAGAACCCAGGACAATCCTTTGCTTTGGCCACCAGCATTTGATGAAGGGAATGTATTTTTCTGTCTTCCCAGTCTTTTCCTTAGTAAAACATTGTAATTCTGGCACTATTTTCTTTTCCAGAAAGGCTGCTTTATATCTTTATATATCCTTTATTTAGTCTAACTGCAGTATCTCTGAATGTGAAGCTCCCCCACAGATCACTTTGGTCCAAACTGCAAAAGGTAGAGAAGGAGTAAAAATTAAAAAAAACTTGGAATTATTTAGCAGTTTTAATGACTGCCAGATGTCTCAAAAGGCTTTATAGCCAATGAGATTCTCTAATGCTAGTCACTTGTAGAATGTAAAAAAATGCAGCAGCTAATGCATGTACAGCAAGTTCCCAGAAACAACAATGCAGTAATAACCCAGATAATCTGCTTTTTGTGAGGCTGATTGAAGGATCAGTATTGGCTCGGCAGTGATGTGGTGATAATACTATTGAGGGACTAAATTCAGAACCCAGGCAAATGTTCTGGTGACATTGGATCCAATCTCAATGTTGCAGAAGACTAACATTGAATTTAAAATCTGGAAGGAAAAGAATTTGCAAGTTAGTTGAAAAACAATCCTATCATAAAGGGAAGTGGTTGTGGATGCTGGCCATCACTAAGTGCAGGTGTTCCTTCTCTTCAGTTGCTACCCCAGTAACCTTTTCATCTATCATGAAACCGGAATTTGGAATGTTGATTATGCAATGGTTGGCACTGTTCATGACTCTTCTGATACTGAAACAGTCCATGTTCAGATACAACATGACCTGTATATGTCCAGGCTTGGCCTGATAAATGGCAAGTAACATATTGCTGCAGAGATGCCAGGCAATGAGCATCTTCAACATGGGGGAATGCAAATCTCATACCTTGATGTTCAATAGGATTACCATCATGGTTGACATCCTAAGAGTTAACATTGGTCCAGTTTAGTTTTCTAGTCAGCCAAATGGAATGCGTTGCCTGGGAGGGTAACTGAGATGGGAAACCTTACAATCTTTAGAGTATGCTTGGATGAGCACGTGAAATGTCATAATATTCAAGAAAGTGGGACTACTCTGGGAAGTGAGACTCATGCAGGTTGTGGTAAGGTATAATTTTATCAGACTTAACAAATTATACCATGTTGCATGATATCAGGACAGCTGACTGACAATTTTGTCAAAGACAGATATGTGAGGCAGTTACAGAGATGGAGTGTGATAAGAAGACCCTGGCGCGATTTGAAAACCTGGAGAATGTAAACATTGAGACATTACAAGACTAGGAGGTAGTGCGGGTCAAGGAGCACAGGGATGGATGGGACTTGGAGAAAATTATAACACACAGTTTGGATGAACTCCTGTTTACAGAGAGTATATTGTAGGGGACTAACCAGAGAGGTCCAAAACAAACATTGTGGGCAATAAATTTTATGCAGGAGGAAGAAAATTCCTGCTGATTAATCAATTACAGGATTTAAGAAAAGAAAGCAAGAATACTGGAAATCGTACCTTAACCCTGTTCTAGTTTTCTCACTCCATTTCTGACAGACTGGCAATGTATCATCAGTGTTTTCTGTTTTCCTCTAAATGGTTATGGCTGCTTTTTTCTCAGAATAGTTGCAGCTTACTAACTGATGCTCTGTATTAGTGCTGAACTCAATTCAATTACTGTACAACATAAGTCAGCACTAATCAAAGAAATTATTGGAGAAGTTAAGTAGACATGATTGCTTCCAAAAGCATTGCATTATGAAAATCGCTTTGTAGGAGCTGTGAAAGCAGTAGTTTTTCACTAAGTGCAGTCATTAGATATGACATTGGCTGTCCCTGATTCATTTATGAATATAGTGTGTATTTATTTTTAGAAATGAAGTACTTACCACATATTTTCCAATTACCACCTCTCCCTGACCTCTTATTAAAAAAAAACTTAAAATGTAGGACTAGAAGTAGACTATTTGGTTCATAGTCTTTTCTGCCATTCAGTTAGACCGTGCCTGCTCTGATAATCCTCAACTCCCCAACTGCCTATTCCCATTATCCTTAATTCCTTTACTGATTGAAAATCTTGGATATACCTAATGAGTCAGCCTCTACAGCCCTCAGTGGTAAATAATCCACAGATTCACCATTCACAGAGAGCAGCGTTTCTGTTAAGCTGCGCACTGCTGCACCATTATTCCATGTCTGTTGATTGGTATTGGCATGCCAATAGTGACATTGACTTCTGGGTCCGTAAAGCCCTGCCTCATATGGACCTTCGATGCTGAGGAAGCCAGTAAGTAATTTTAAGGGAAATGCTACCTGAGCAAAGAAATTTCTCCTTATTTCTGCCTTAAAAGGGCAACCTGTTAGTCTGAGATAATTCTCCTTGAGGTATGTTTGCTCGCTGAGCTGGAAGGTTCAAAGGTTCGATTATACTCCTGGTTTTGGACTTTTCCATAAAGGGAAGCAATCTCTCAGTATCTCCCCTGTCAAACACGCTAATAATATTTTGTTTCCTTGAGGTTACCTCTGTTCTAAACTCCAATGAATCAAGGCCAACTTAGTCAACCTATTCTCGTAAGAAAATCCACCCATACCCAGGGTCAACCTTGGATTACTTTTTCTGAGGGTTGTGAATCTGTTATTAAGGATATTCAAGGCTGAGAGTTTTAATCAGTAAGGGAATCAAGGGTTATGGAGAAAAGTAGAAAAATGGAGTTGCAAATTGTTTTGAAGTGGTTGGAGATACATTTGGTGGTCTTTCACATTTGTGGACTGCGAAGCTGATGTCTGAGTTCTGTCCAGGTAATTGCTGAATGGAATCCTTCCAGAAATTGTGATCAATTTGCATCATGTGATCAGTGGCAATTGTGATTTAGCTTAGCAAAGTTCATGTTAAAACTATTTAGGACAATCTTGTCTTGTGGGAGTGACACTTTACTTTGAAACAGAAGCGTGCAATTTAATTTGTTGAACTGAATCACAAGTCTAAAAGCACAACATCGTCAACGGTTTGAGATGTAACTCATTTAACTTTGCAAGTGCAATTTTAATAAGATAAATTAATTTGTCTGGAAAGTCTTTATGATGAATACATATGATTAAACATTGACATTAAAAGTAGAGTGTATTAATTGAGGTTTCACTAGAGCAGGTATGAAGGGACTTCAGTTGAGTTGGGAGGTTTGTTGTAATATTTCACTCTCCATATTAGATTGAATAAAATTTGCTTTCTGTTCTGTCCTTCACTAGCTGGCTTTCTTGAATATACATTTGCACAGTCTTGTCAGCTGTAAATCTGTTTGGCATTAATCCATCTTAAATTTCTACTCTAAGATCTAGATACCCAGATCACTCGCTGCGACAGGACTGAGATCTTTATTTGAACATGAAAGGAATGTAGCTTTTTCTTGTGGGCAATTGACATATCAACTGTTTAGCAACCAAACTGGTTAATGGCAAACCGCTGGAGTAGCTCTGTTTGTATTGTTCTTCAGATTGGTTCCACAGGTCGGCGCAGCATCGACGGCCGAAGGGCCTGTACTGCGCTGTAATGTTCTGTGTTCGCTGACAGTTATAGAGAACAGAAACATGATTGCGACTACAGGGTGCTGAACATGATGAATGTGAAAAAGAGGTTTCCTCTTATGGGAGAGTCCGGAATAGAGGGTCACTGTGTAAAAATGAGGGTCACATTTAAGAGATGAGAATCTTTTTCTCTGAAGATTATGAACTCTGTTTCCTCTGTCTTTGAGAAAGAGAGTTCTAGAATATTTTCTCAACAGAACTAGATACTTGATGAACAAGACAATGGAAAGTTATCAATGTTAGGCAGGGATGTGGATTAACCATGATCTTATTGAATGATAGAGCAGGTTCGAGGGGCCGAATAGTCCACTCCTGCTATTTCACATTCTTCATATGTCAAAGGATCACAGCACCTTCAAGATCTAATGTCAATTGCTTTGTCAGTGTTGCAAAACATTAAATTATTTTCTGCTTAACAGCAAGGCTCACCAGTGTACTGTATTCCTCTTCAGGGTTGATATCAATGTCGACAAGAAAATTAGTGCGAGTGAGATGCAGCGATGGATCATGGAAAAAACCGAGGAGCATTTCCAACAGGCCAATGAAGAGAACAAACTGCATTTCAAAGCTGTTGACCCTGATGGAGATGGTAATGTAATTTATTTTTGTGTCCACAAAACTTCTTCCCTCCCTAAATCTCTCTCCCTATCCTTCCACCTATAACATCTTCCAAAGAATACTACCTACCAAAACAGTTACATTATATAATTCAAATAGCAAAATAAATTTTCCAAAAACATTATTTAAGGATTCTAAATGTTCCACTGCTAATATTTGTTACAATCCTCAAAGACAGAGCTTTTAAAGAATGGTTCTCTCAGTCATAGGGGAGTTTCCCAAAGGACAGGATTCCATGTTTTGAGACTTTTAATGTAACAAACAAAGTAAAACCTAAATAGTTCAAACATTCTTTCATTGGGCAACCAATACAGTGAACTTTCTTTTAAAGAAGTAATTTTGCATTAACTAACTCACTCAAACCAAATTTGTCTATCAAAATCCTTTCACTATGCACATTGCTTTTGGTAGATTAGAAGTATTAGAAAGAATTTATGGGATATTGGCATCAGTACTGGGAAAAGAGAGCTGTTCTGTTAGGATATTATTATCTTGGAGTTTTCTTTAGTTTAGCTCCTAACTGTTCAAAATGCTTCAACGGAACCTCTTCTAGAACTATTGGTGTTGTTGGTTGCTACAACCTTGGCTATTTTCAGAATCTTCTGTTTTTTTTTAAATCATCTGATTAGTTTTCCTGACATCTCTTGAAGCATTTGCTGCTTTTGAGGTCATTGACTTCCTCCTTGTAACTACAATACTTGTTGCTTTTTCTCCACCCTTTTTTCTTGTGTCTTTGGCACAATTTGGTGGTTAGGTTTTCAGTTCTGATGAAGAGTACAATCTGATAAGTTCACCTGCCTTTCGTCATAACATGTGCTGAAAGATGTCTTGCAATTTATTTTCGATATGAACGAAGTTCTGTAATGAATTTGTTTCCTTTTGATCCCCCTTCCTGCAGCCTTAATTTCTTGAAAGAAACTGGTATTAAATATCCTCTGATAATGTTAATTCCGAACAGATGGCAGTCAGGAAACGATGCATTGATCATGGATCAAATATATCAGTATTCTAATCAGTTCCATCTATTAGCCACCCCATTCTCACAGCAAGTAGTAGTTTTCTGTAAAGTTACATCTAGCTGAAGAGCTCTTTTCAGTTAGTTACATTTAACCATTTAGAGTTACGGAATATGGAAATATTAGGAAATGAAAGGTATAGTTAGTTTGCAGGTAACACCAAAATTGGAGGTATAGTCAACAGCGAAGCAAGTTACCTTAGAGTACAAAGCAGATGGAGTTTAATTTAGATAAAGGCGAGGTACTGCATTTTGGAAAAGCAAATCAGTGCAGGACTTTACACACTTAATGGTAAGGTCCTGGGGAGTGTTACTAAGCAAAGAGACCTTGGAATGCAGGTTCATAGTTCCTTGAAAATAATGTCATAGGTAGATAGGATAGTGAAGACAGTGTTTGATATGCTTTCCTTTATTGGTCAGAGCATTGACTATAGGAGTTGGGAGGGCATGTTGTGGCCTTGGCCGCTTTTGGAATATTGCATGCCTTTCTGGTTTCCTTCCTATTGGAAGGATGTTTTGAAACTTGAAATGGTTCAGCAAAGATTTACAAGGATGTTACCAAGGTTGGAGGGTTTGAGCTCTAGGGTGGGGCTGTTTTTCCCTAAAGTGTGAGGTGTGACCTTTATAGAGGTTTATAAAATCATGAGGGCATGGATCAGATAAATCGACAAGGTCTTTTCCCTGGGATGGAGGAGTCAAGTACTAGAGGGCATAGGTTTCGGGTGAGAGGGGAAAGATATAAAAGGGACCTAAGGGGCAACATTTTCATGCAGAGGGTGGTGCGTGTATGGAATGAGCTGCCAGAGGAAGTGATGGAGGCTGGAACAATTACAGCATTTAAAAGGCATCTGGATGGGTATATAAATAGGAAAGGTTTAGAGAGATATGGGCCAAGTGCTGGCAAATGGGACTAGATTAATTTAGGATATCTGTTTGGCATGGACGAGTTGAACCGAATGGTCTGTTTCCGTGCTGGAATCAGATCCTAAAAACAGGACACTAAGAAATACAATGTTGGAAAAAAATCTAGGCAAGGAACGATGTAACAATTAAGAATACAGGGGAATTTGGCTCATCAAGCTTTTTGAAAGAGCAGTCTAGTCAGTGTCTGATGGTCAGCTGTCCACTCCCCAACTCCTTCCCCTCAGCTTTTTATTTCTTTTTCAGGTACTTGTTCAATTTCCTTTTGGATGTTGTTGAATGAACTAGCTTCACCCACTTTTTCAGGCAGTGTATTCCAGACCATCAGAACTGTCTTTATTTTTTGCTCAAAACTCTTACCGTTATCTTCTTTGTTTTGCTAATTATCTTAATCTGTGTCCTCTGCTTGCTAGTTCTCCTGCCAATGGAAATTATTCCTCCGTCTTTCTATTCAAACCCTTCCTGATTTTGAGCCTCTACTAAATCCCTGTTCCAGGGTGAGCAATCACATACATCAAGTGATTGCATGACCTTTAATGCAAAGTCAGGAGTTGTCATGCACTGGTTAGTTCACCACCACAGGAAGTTGTGTCCTGTGAAACTAGTGGTTTAAGCGGTGGTGGTCACAGTGAAACAAATTTCCTGGACCATTATTTACATCTGACACATGTAATTGCAACGATAAAAGTCTGCCTTAGATGTGGTTTGTGCTTTTGTAGTATGATGAGCCACCATAGTCACAACTGTTTGCGGCAGGAATTTGTAAGAACAAAATATGTATATAATTTGATGAAGGGAGCTATGAGAAAGGCAAACAAGACTGTGTTGTCTTTCTGTTCCCTCAGATAAACTCATTTTAATAAGATTTGTAAGATCACATGCCAACTTTAAATGGCAAGCAGGCACATTTTTATACTTGATTATTAATAACTGCACATTAAACCCTTCAAGTTTTTAAAAAAATTAATTTGTGGAATCTGGGTGATGCTGGCTAGGCCAGTATGCATTTTCCATCCCTACTTGCCCTGGTGAGGAAGATGGTAATAGGCATGTGATTTAAATATAAAGTCACCATAATTCTATTGGACCATAGGTCTGCGCGCTCATTAGAGAGTCAACTGGGGGTGGTTTAACCTGAGGGTCGTCATGCTCCATTTGAGGGGAGAGGTTGAGAAAAACAGCCCTTTATGGTAACCTCAGCTGATGTGAGATTTGAACTCGTGCTGTTGACATCATTCTATTGTAAGTTTTCCAGCTAACGCAACTTATCCACCTGAGTTTGCTTACTGTCCACATCTTGCTTCATTTGGTTATGGATTGTTTCAGCATTTGATGTGTTGCAAATAGTGGTGAACATTGTGCAATCATTGAATACCCCCACTTCTGACCGTATGATGTGGAATGACCTCCTCTCAGTGAAGTGCTTAATTGTCCACCACCTTTCACAGCATGGCAGAACTGCTGAGCTTAAATCTGATCTGCTGGTTGTGGAATTGTTTAGCTGTGTTTATCCCTTGCTGTTTGGTTTGCAAGTTAGCCTCTTGTAGTTTCACCAGGTTGACCCCTTATTTTTGGGTATGTCTGATCTGGCTCCCGGCATGCAGTTTTCATTAAACCAGAGTTGATTGCCTGGCTTGATGCTAACGGTAGAGCCATGGAGTTGTAAATTGTGTTGAAGTGCCGTTCTGCTGCTGCTGTTGGTGGCCATAGCATCTCATGGATGTCCAGTCTTGAGTTGCTGGAAGTCTATCCCATTTAGCATGGTGATATTACCACACAACAAAACTCTGATCCTATCCAAATTCCCTATTTGCTTCTGTACTTGCTGACCGAGATTGTACCTGATTAAGTAATATCTTGATTTTTTTAAAATTGTAAGCTTTGTTTTCAAGTCCCTCCATGGCCTTGTGCTTTCTGATCTCTACAATCTTTTCCACCCACAACAGCCTTCATCATAATTGTGCTGCTGAAATTCTGATTCTTAGGCATTTTCAATTTTAATCACCCATCACTGGCAGCCATTCCTTCAGCAATCAAGGCTCTTAAGTTCTGGAATTCCCCCAACAAACCCCTCTAATTCTCTTTTTCTTTAGAATGTTCCTTAAAACTAATCTCTTGATCCAAGCACTTGCTTATTCGTTGTTGTATTTTGTTACGTGGCTGACTGTCTGATTTTTGTTTTATTTGTTAAAGATACTATATAGATGCAAGTTTTATTTTTGGTCATGCATTTTCAGCATCTTTTAGTTCCTTATCTAATGTAAATTTTAGTTAAGTATTTTCCAGTTTTCTATATTAATCTGATTCTTTCAAGGACCATGAGTGGGCAGTATTTTGCCACACAAGAGAGACCATTTTCACAAATTGTTTGATTAGGTGTTGGGTCAAGTTTTACAACAAAGGCAGAGGCCATTCAGCTTCCTGTGCTGTTTGTTTGAATGATTTGTCCATTTTAGTTCTGTTCTTCTGATGCCCTTTACAAAAGCAGGTTCCAAGTATTTATTAATTTCCCTTTTTCATAGCATTGTGAACACTGCTTCCTTTTGTTTTTGATAGTGTAAGCCATGATCAGTTAGCCCCCTGTACTGTTTGCATTGTGAAGCATATATTTCTCCAACCCTGTCCCTGCAATGATCTGGTGATAACCTCAAAATGCTTTAAGTCAAAAGTTCCATTTACTCCATACTACTTATGTCAGCTAGAACTTGCCTCTGAGTTGCAAGATTCTTGAGTCAAACCCCACTCCATTGGTTGAGCCCATTCCAATGCAGGCTTTTTGATGAGACTTCAAACTATGGCCCTATCTGTTTGGGTAAATGTTGAGATTCTGTGGCACTACTTCAGGGAAGACACAGTAGTTCAGTGATTAGCACTGCTGCCTCAAGCGTCAAGGACCTGGGCTCAATTTCATCCTCTGGTGACTGTGTGGAGTTTGCACATTCAGCATAGGTTCCCTCTGAGTATTCTGGTTCCCTCCTACAATCTAAAGACATGCAATTAAGTGGATTGGCCATGCTAAATTGCCCATTATTGTCCAAGGATGCATGGTTTAGGTGGATTAGCCATGGGAAATGCAGGATTAGAGTTAGGGTAGGGGTCTGCGCCTGGTGGGATTACACTTCAGAGGGTCAGTCTGGACTTGATGGGCTGAATGGCCTGCTTCCACACTGTTGGGATTCTATGAGTAGTTACTTAAGGTTATGATCAATTATATCTTGATCAACATCAGTGAAAAAGCTGATCAGGTGATGAGCAAGTTGCAGTGCGCAAATTGGCTGTTGTGTTTCCTACATTACGCCAGTGACCACCTTCAAAAGTAATTACTTAGCTGAAAGGTACTTTCAGTTGATTGTGAAAATCATTATATAAATGCAGGATTTGCCTTTTCTGTACTTTTTTTTTAAAACCAGTCTCAACTCCCTGTCTTCCTTTTTAAAACTGTCCTCTAATGAGGCTACTTACAATACTCTTAGCCAAGAAGTGGATATAAACCAAAGAGCTAACAAGAGCTGTGTTGTTGTGCCATATCCAGAGAGTATTTCTGGTTGTTAAATTATTTTGTGACGGCTGTGATGAGTCTTTCATCAATTCAGAAGTCACATGACACCAGGTTCTAGTCCGACAAGTTTATTTGAAATCTCAAGCTTTCAGAGCACTGCATTTTCATTAGGTGATTCTAAATAAACCTGTTGGACTAGAACCTTCTGACTTGGCCTACCCCAGTCCAACATCAGCACCTCCACAGTATTTCATAAGCCATTGAATAAGCTGATCAGCACCATGAACTACAGTAATCTCCCCAACAGTCCAAAATACTATCCAAATTGGCATCTACCTGAACCAAGGAGTTCACATTTCTCAGTGGTAAAAAGAATTGCTTTCCAGATGTGAAGTAAATTATAGCAGTGTTGTGTCAAGCAACAAATTCCTTTAACAATCTTGTCAAACGAAGTACGTTGCAAAATGTTCAGTATAAATATTTTTAGAAACCTATTTGTTGGATGTTTTTGGACTTGAAGTAAAATTATTTCTGCAAGGCTTATGTTTCTGGATTTCCTTTTTAAATTTACATTTTCAGGGATTTTAGCAGCCATATATAGCCTGGTTACATTGTTGCTGCAATGATGTGGAGTCATTAAGGCACAGAAGAGACACCGCTAAATACCACCATCAGCCCTGGAACCTGCACAGTGTAGTTGTTTTGATGTGACATGAAGGAAATACAGGAAGAAAAAGTAATGCTACATCATTCCCTGAATAATATACTGTAATTAGCTTGCCAGAGAATATTTAGTGGGCCTCTATTAGTTAACGCAAAGCAGATTACTTATCCTGTATTGTCTTGCTGATAGAAGCATTTCAAAATTCTTCTAAACATTAACCCAATTCTCCATGTCATCCAGCAGTCTGTTGGATATACATACACAACCATTATAAACACAAGAGTACTGTCTTGAGCATAGATCTACTTTCAATCTTTGATCCATTTCCTAATTTATATCTCTGTATTTCCCTCCTTCATTTTTTTATATAAGTGCTTGAGATGGAAGTGTCTCTGGATAGGCCGGTATTTATTACCCATCTTTAAATGCTTTTGAGAAGGTAGTGATAGGCACTTTGGGCTCCTCAAGTCCTTGGGGTGTTGGTACACCCACTATTCCGTAAAGGGCATAGATTCGGAATTTAGGTCAGTGATATAAATCCAGGTCAGGATGGTGCTTGGCTTCAAGGGGAACCTGCAGATGGTGGTACTGTCCTACATGTGCTCATCTCCTTCTAGGTCAGAGAGGTTTGGGTTTAGAAAGTGCTATTTAGGTTTTGGTGAGTCAGAGGATTGTGGATTCAATTCTTATTCCAGGGGCTGGAGTGCAAATGTCAAGGTTGACACACCCTGTGTGATGTTGAGGCAGTGCTGCACTCTTGGATGTGCTATCTTTCAGACTGGACCTGATACCAAGGCCACATCCCTAAAACCCCACATCATCATTTTGAGGAAGAGCAGTGGGTTATATCTGGAGTCCTAGCCAATAATCATCCCTTTACCAGCATCAGTAAAGCAGATAACCATGTTGTAATAACATTGATGCTTGTGGGAGTTCACTGTGTACACAACTGGCTGTGTGTTTCCCATATTTGCCACAATGATTATACTTTGGAAGTGCTTCATTAGCTGTTAAGTGCTTTATGATGTTCTGATGTCATTAAAGGCACAATAGAAATACAGTAGTCCCCCTTTACCTAGAGGAGGCGTTATGCTCCAAGATCTACTGCAGGTGGGTGCGAACCCATTCATTTAAAAGGGAAACGTACCTTCCCAGCAGCCTCCTGGTCCCTGGTTCTGGAACATTCCCTGTAATATGTTCGGGCCCCAGTAAATTGGAAATCGGACTCATAGATATGGGGGTCGCTGTGTAAAAGCTTTTCTCTTTAAATGCTAACTGTTGACCCATCTCCTGAAAGAAAGTCTTTAACACCATTTTTTGAGGTGAAACTGCTCATGTTCTTTTCCAGATGTGGAAGAATACAAGCACTATAGTGAACCCTGTGGATTTCCACTTTTCATTGACAGATTGTAAATCAAGCTTTGCTAAAGTTGTCTCTCTGTAAGTCTGTGTCTGTTGGTTGCTCTCTCGCTCTGTCCCTCCTCTGCTTCAAATACAGGGCAATGACTGCATCAGGCAGAGCAGTGCAAGTGATGGTGGTGGCAAATACTCTTGAGAAGTGGAAGAGAGAACCAATTTTTCTTTGAGTTAAAAATGAATGAGAAAATGGGGCAAGAGTGAGTTTGATGGGGTAATTTCTAACTTTGGGATCAGTTTGAGATCCTGCCTCAAATGGAAACTGTTTAATTGTTTTGCATGAAAGAAACAAATGTCATAGAATTTACTGCAAACACTTTTTGTTAACTTAAAACATATACTGTTTTTTCTGTAGGTCAGGTGTCCTGGGATGAGTATCGAATCAAATTTCTTGCAAGTAAAGGATTTAATGAGGAAGAGGTTGCAGAGAAAATCAAGAACAATGAAGAACTGAAGATTGATGAAGAAAGTGAGTCTGTGTTGGCAATAAACTAACAAAATGCAGACATTTCTCTTTTTCTTTGTGCATCCTATACAAGCTGCTATTAATTTCAAGTTCCAGCCCCGAAAACTAAGCACACAATATTCAAGACTATATGGATGGTAAAAGAACTGGTATTCATTTCAGATGTGTACACAAATGACCATACATCTCTTATAAAGATACTGGCCCAGTAAGTGAAGAACCAAGTTACTGTGGCAGCTGTGCTTCTTTTGGTATTATCTAATTCCAATGAAGTGGTCTGTCGAGAGAGTATGGGGGTGACTGAGCAATCAACCAGCTTAAACTGCCATTGTGCACCTAGTGGTCTTTAAATTCAAATAGCAGCTCAGCTTGCTGTGCCTCTTTCACCATGATCATGGCTAATCTTTGGCTTCAGCTCAACCTTTTTGCCTGCTCCTTGTACTACTTGTTTCTCGGAGAGTCCAAATATCTGTCTATCCAAGCATTAAATTTATTCAATACTGGAGCATCCAAACCCTTTCGAATGTCAACACAGTACATAAACAGAATTTTGGGAATAGGGAATTTGCCTTCCATCTCTGTCTGGTGGAAGGAAAGGGATTGTTTTGGGATCATGGGTCCCTTTTAATGTGAATTAGTATCACCTTTTTTAAAAATAGAAATCCTAATATTGGTCCTGAATGCCACCCAGTGAATCCTGCTTGAAAGACACAGGATGTCCATTAGACAAAGGAGCAGAATTAGGCCATTTGACCCATTGAGTTTCCTCCAGAGGGCAGCCAAGAGTCAACTGCGTTGCTGTGGGTTTGGGTAAGGGTGGCAATTACCTGCCCTATAGGGCATTAGTAAACCAGATGGGTTTTCTGATAATTGACAATTGGTCATCGTTGATGATTAATGCCAGATTTATATTGCATTCAAATTCTACCATCTTCCATGATGGGGTTCAGACTCCAGTCCCCAGAACATTAACTAGGTTTCTAGATTAACAGTTCAGTGATAATACCACTAGGCCATTGCCTTGCCTTTTATTGACTCAACCCCATTCTCCTGCGGTCTCCCTGTAACCCTTGATCTGCTTACTAATCAAAAACATGCCTACCTGAGTCTTAAATGCTCCTCATCTCAGTTCTGATGTCTTATTCCCTTAAGTCTGGGACTGTGCCTTCTAATAGGAACATCATTTTCATGTCCAGTCTTCATTGTCCAGGCCTCTCAGTATTCCATAAGTTTCAATCAGGTTCTGGCCCTCATCCTTCTAAGTCCATTGAGTGCAGACTTAGAGTCCTCAACTTCTCCTCACATGACAGGCCCTTTATCCCCCATTCTTGGAAAGCTCATTTGGACTTCGTCCAATGCCAACACATGCTTCTTTAAATATGGGGCTCAAAACTGCTGACAATAATCCAAATGCAGTCTGACCAGAGCTTGACACAGCCTCAGCAGAACATTTATACTCTTGTATTCTAGTCCACTTGAAATTGATGCGAACGTTGTGTTTGCCTTAACTGCCAACTGAACCCTGCCTGTTAACCTTAGAAGCGTTAGGACTCCCACTTCCCTTTGTGCTTCACATTTCTGAAGCCTTTCCCTAGTGTGTATGAGACAGTAATTGGAACTGGGTCAGATGTAGCTTGATGTCTGGTGGTTGAATAGACTTTTCTGTTTTTTACATGGATAATAGGTCATCAGAGACTATGGTCAGCATCTGTGGAAATATATTTAGCATAGGTGGAAATATTCATTGTGGAGTAAAAGACTGATCCGCTCACCTTAACCTTTCAAAAGACCTTCCGAAACCTGCAGAGCTTCCTGTTTTCTTTACCTCTCTCTGCAAACCTACAAAGTTAAGCGTTGCACAAAACCTCTAAGCGCCCCCTCATGAAGGGTAATTATGCTCACAGTGGTGATGTTATCAGTGTTGTCTCCAAGCCGCACTTAAAATCAGCAAATTTTCAGCTATAACACAGTGGAAACATTTTTGATTTGAAATATCAGGTAGATATTTGCTATTTACATCTGGGGAAATTTTTGCATTGCTTAATCCGCCACTGAAGGGGTTAACTTTTAGATGTCAGAAAACTGAAAATACCTTCTGTTCCACTTAAGGACTCATTTGTGAATCAAGTATTGAGAGTATTGACTAAGCTACAATTTAATATATTAGTTCACCTCTCTCATACACCGTTTTGTTCTGTTCTGTTAAATTAATTCCTTGTTTATGCCTAAATGTATAGCACATTAACAAACTGATTTACATTGCTGTGATTTCTTACATAGTAGGCTTTCTCATATTACATTTGCCAGTATAGTGCCAATAACTGGGTAATTATTGTTCTGGATTGATACTAGTGAATGTCCTATGCCCAGTTTGATGCCAATATTGTATGTCCTGCCTGAGGTTCATTAGCCAAAACTAAACATTGTACTCCAAATAACATTTAACTGAGTCACTGAATCTTCTCTTCTGTGTTCTAACACCCTTAAGATAGGGATTAGTATTCCCAATATTTGTTCTTTCAATTTTTCTATAATGTCTTTACTTGGACACTCAAATTTCTTTCCATTCAAGATAATTAAATGTGAAATCAGGGCAGCACTTGTGAATATGGTCATTTACAGAAAGAGAGCGTGGGTCAATCTACATTAAATAATAAAATTTAAATTGTGTTTTATAGTTTAAATAGTATAGTTTTTGATAAGTCAATCCCTAAGGAACTGATATTGTCCCTCTTCCTCAACAAAGGCATAGAGGGGCTAAGGATATTAAAGAGCTCTTATGAAGGCTAATGCACCACTCTTTGAAATAATTTTACTTTTGAGATCTGGGGAATGAGAAGGGTTGGTGGGTCGGAGGTAGTCTGGGTTACCATATTCTAGTACCTTCAATTGGTATTCACAGATGTGATGCTGGAAAGAACAAATTTGTGCAACCTCAGCGTGAGGTTGTCTAGCTGAGACCACAACTGTAAGGCTGAAAGCCAACTTAGCTGGCCAACCACAGACATTAAGAGACAGTGGGGCATGATAATTAATCCTTTTGCTTCCTGTGACCAGCTTTGGAGAAAACAAGAGAAACACTGACTACAGTTTAGAATATCAGCTGAGAGGTGAACAGGGCCAAGACATTTTTAAGATGCGAGCAGTGAAAGAGATTGGCCAGTAAAGTGAATATTCCACTCATTAGCCAAGGTGATATGGCATCTTTGGTTATTTTCTTCTATGATGAGGGATAATACTGAAATTGAGTTATATTGCAATGAGATTTACTGCAAATATTCTATTCATTTCACAATTTTAAAATAATTCAGATTGGTGAGACAATCTGAGACATATTATCATGGAAAAGATATTTGCCACTAATGATGAAGTCTTGGTCATAAGAATCAGGAAGGTCTTGTGGTGCAATGGGTTGCATTCCTGTCTCTGAGCCAGAAGCTCCGGTTTCAAGTCCCACCGCATGGATTTGTCTTCCATGATAGAAGCATTCCTTATGTGGTTCAGCAGATTGATTATTTTGCCTACTCATGCTTCCCCTCTATTCCCCAAAGAAAAAGAACTAGTTGTGAAGACATAACACACAACAAACAGACGTGGCATAGGAATTCCTTCTGGGAAAGATCAGTGTCATCAGGCTTGAAATCTATTGCATGGAGCAAAGGGGAAAGGGTAGAATGTGAACCTGAGGTCATCAGGTCAGTGGAGCAGTGACGGTGAAAATGGGAGGCGGTAATTCTGAATTTTGTAATAACATTCTATGGTAATTGAAATTTGGCTGTTGCCCTTATTGAGGTTTCTTTTTAAATTTTATGTAGGTCCGTGGTTAGGGCTTCAAACCTATCAACCTTTCTGGTCCGTTCTTCTGTCTGGATAGTCTGCTATTCCTGAATCATTGGAGAATTTGAGTAGACCTGGTTAGCTTTATGAATTGGTCACTCTTGTGCATTAGAAACAGTCAGGGCTCAAACATCACATTCCATTTAATATCTCCTTCCTCTAACTGTATGTATCTGATGACCACCTTCCTTCAGTCAATGATTTCAAGCAAAATTCTAGTCTTGATGTTATTGTTTAGGTTCTGTAACAGCTGAAAATGTGTTGCTGGTTAAAGCACAGCAGGTTAGGCAGCATCTCAGGAATAGGGAATTCGACATTTCGAGCATAAGCCCTTCATCAGGAATGAGAGAGAGTAGCCAAGCAGGCTAAGATAAAAGGTAGGGAGGAGGGACTTGGGGGAGGGGAGATGGAGGTGGGATAGGTGGAAGGAAGTCAAGGTGAGGGTGATAGGCCGGAGTGGGGTGTGGGCAGAGAGGTCAGTAAGGAGATTGCAGGTTAGGAGGGCGGTGCTGAGTTGAGGGAACCGACTGAGACAAGGTGGGGGGAGGGGAAATGAGGAAACTGGAGAAATCTGAATTCATCCTGGTTGGGTCCAAATTTTGTTGGTTGGAATGTAGTTCGGAGTCCGTGTGGGATCAGTCGGTTCCTTAGGCAGATGCTGAGGAAGGAGATGTGGCTGTGGTAACGAGTCTGTTTGAGAACGTGGCTGAAGAGTTTCTGTGCAGAGGAGATGACCTGGGGGGTGCAGTGAGAGAGGGACTCACTGAAATCCTTGTAGAGGGAGGAAGAGAGCTTCTTCAAGGAAGGCATCCTTGCAAGAGGATTCGCAGTAGGTTAAAATCTTTGAGTAAAAAATGAGGTCTGCAGATGCTGGAGATCACAGCTGAAAATGTGTTGCTGGTTAAAGCACAGCAGGTTAGGCAGCATCTCAGGAATAGGGAATTCGACGTTTCGAGCATAAGCCCTTCATCAGGAATGTGAGGTTCTGTAACAGGCAAGTGTTTTATGGAAGACCTTGTGGAAATGCACCAACACTGCATTTTTCTTTGCTTTTCACTTCCACAAACCAAAAACTTAGTTATTTAAGCACCATCTTGCCCATTTTGACAAGTGTTAGCTGTAGTTTACTTAGTCATTATAAACTAACAGAATTGGTTCCATTTTCCTGCCCAAATTATTGATGTTGGACTGATTTCCCACATCCAGTTAAGTTTTGTTTGTTTGAATGTGATGGAAAGTGTTTAACTGAGTATCATTATGAAAAGCTCTTAACAAATTGAAGCCAGTATACACTTTTTTTTTAAATGGGAAAGCAATGAATCATAGTATCTGGTTGTTGTTGTAATTGCAGGATGGAAGCAGTGGTTTTCCTAAAGATCAGTACCAGGACACTTGCAGTTTTTACAAAACATAATTGGCTTTGATTTTAGAACAGAATAAAATGCAAAATCTACAAAGCTTGGAGTGACAAACAGGAAAACTTGAGTCACTTGAAACTGGTCTTTATAAGGTGGACATGGAAAGAGTGCTTTCTCTTGTGAGGGTGTAATGTTTCAAAACTAGTGATCACCCTTTTTGGACAGATGAGAATTCTTTCCTGAGCTTTGTGCAGCTTTGGATTTTTGTCTTAGGAGGTGGTGGAAATGGAGTCATTGAATATTCTTACGGTTGGCATAGATAAAGTCTTGTTGGGCAAGGGTATCAAAGGTTACCAGGAATGAATGGGAATGTGGGGTTTGAAGCACAAACTGATCAGCCAAGATTTTGCTGAATGGCAGAGCCAGCTCAAGGGGCCAAGTGGTTTTCTATTTTGTGTGCTTTTGTGTAACAGAACATGGCTAGGCTAGCAGGATGGGCAGACATGGAGTAGAGAAGTTTGAGGTGATGCAGTTTGAGTGAATGGATAGCCAGAAGCAGTATAGACTTCAGCATAATTTTAAAGGGTGTGCTGAAGGGGCTACTGACATGTGAGACAATCTTTTGATGATGATTGGACAAATTGAGAGTGCAGCTAGCAAAGCAACATGTGAACTTGCACTTCATAAATAGGTTTGGAGTTGCTGGTGTTGGACTAGGACAAAATTAAAAATCACAACACCAGTTTATAGTCCTACAGGTTTTTTTTGGAAGCTGGTGCTTCCAAAGAAACCTGTTGCCCTATAACCTGGTGTTGTGTGATTTTTAATTTGATAAATAGAGGCATTGAGTACAAAAGGAGCTTTATAAAGTTCTTGTTCGGCTACAACCAGAGTTCCAGCAACAGTGAGGATAGGATTTTCTATGTCAGGATTTTATGTGGCTTGGAGCAGAGCTTGCAGGAGGAGGTGCATCTGCTGCTCTTCTTCTTCCAAGTAGGGTAACCGGTGTGGGCTTGAAAGGTACTATTCAGGGTGGATTGGTGGGTTACAGGCTAAGAATGCAGTAGTGGGACAAAATATTTAATCATTTTTCAAAGAAATAGTAGAGACAAGGTGGTCTCCAGTTGTGCTTAATGATATATCAATGAGACAGACATTTGAAATCAAACATTAACATCAGGTAGAATAGGGGTGATTTAGCAAAATTGCTTATTCGGACTGCATTGTTGGATGCCATAATGTGAAAAGTTAGATGCAGGAGCTGAATGGTCTCCTTACCATATTTGCTTTCTGTGGTAGAAATATTACATAGATTTAAAATTTATACATATATGTAAGGGGTTTATCACCAGTAGGAAGTTTGTGTTTGGATTGGAGCTGAATTGTTTAAATGAAAGCAATTGAAATGCAGGTAGACTTCACATAGGAACTAAAAATCCACAGCGACCTAATTTTTACACCATTATTTGTAGGAGCAAGACTTCAGACCAACAAATTTTCCTGAGTGACTCAGAGTTCTGTATTGAAGTAAGATTACCAGCAGGCTTTATTCATCATTTTAATGAAGACAATTGTAGACTAAAAATCTTAATCCTTGACACAGCAAAACATCTCAAGTTAGATAAATAATCAAAGGGTAATTACTGGAAGATTTTCCATTTCCTTCATCCAAACGACACCGTGCCCCATCCTGTATTTTATTATTTACTTACATATTCTCCAGTAATTGCTGACCATTCTATATAGCTCAGATCAATTGTCAGAACCCCCCTTCTCCCCCCCCTCTCCCCGGACTGATGCTGCTTTCCTCTTCCAGGGACTTTATCATGTGGTTAAAAGCAGAAGTTGCTGGAAAAGCTCAGCAGAACTGGCAGCATCTCAGAGTCATAGTCATATAGCACTGAATCAGACTCTTTGGTTTAACCAGTCCATGCTGAACATACTCGCAATCGCCAATTTCTCAGAAAGTTCATTCCTTGCACAAACCACCCTCTATTTCAAAAAAACAAATTGCCCCTCGTGACTTTTTAAAATCTTTCTCCCCTCATCTTAAAAATGAGCCTTCAGTCTTGAAATGTCCATCCTCAGGGAAAGACAACTACTATTACCTCTATCTCTACCTCTTATTTTACAAGCTTCTATCAGATCGCCTCTCTACCTGCTACGCTGCAGTGAAAAAAGTCCCAGCCCATCCAACCTTACTTTATAACTCAAATCTTCCATACCTGGCAACATCCTGGTAAATCTCTTCTGAACCTTCTCCAGCTTGATAATATCCTTCCTATAAGAGGATGACCAGAAATGGACGCAGTATTCAAAAAGAAGCCTCACCAATGTCCTGTACAACCTCAACATGACTTCCCAACTTCTATACTCAAAGGACTGAACAATGAAGTCAAGCATGCCAAATACCTTTTTAACTATGCTGACTACATATGACACAAACTTCAAAGAAATTATGTACCTGCACCTCTAGGTCCCTCTGTTCTATGACTCTACCCAGGGTCCTACCATTAATTGTATAAGCTCTACCCTTTGTATCAAAATGCAATACCTCGTATCTATTCAGATTGAACTCCATCTGATGTTTTTCAGCTCATTGACCTATTTGATTCAAGATCCCTTTGTAATCTTAGAAAACCTGGTGACACATCTCCAGTCTGCAAAGCAGCCCACCACCATCCCCTGTCTCCTGCCATTAACTCAATTATGTATCCAATTGGCAAGCTTACTCTGAATCCTATGTGACCTAACTTTACTAATTTGTCTGCAATGCAGAACCTTGTCAAAGGTTTTACTAAAATCCAAATAAACAACATCCGTTGCTCTGTCAATCGTTTTGGTAACTTGCTCAAAAAACTCAACCAAATTTGTGAGACGTGAGTTTCCTTGCATAAACCCATGCTGACTATCCCTAATCAATTTTTGCCTCTCTAAGTGTCCATAAATCCTATATTTTATATTCACCTCCAACAATTTACCCACCACTAAAGTCAAACTCTCAGGTCTGTGGTTCCCTGGTTTCTCCTTGCAATCTTTCTTAAACTAAGGTACAACATTAGCCACAGTCCAGTCAGCGGGCAACTTATCGTATTTCTAGAAGATGCAAATATTCCTGCAAGGGGTCTCATAATTTCCTTCCTTCTCACAACATTCTGGGATATATCGTATTGGGTCCCGGAGATTTATCAACCTTTGTATTCTCTAAGACTTCCCAAACTTCCTGTTCTGTAATGTGAACTGCTTTTAAAAAGTTTATTTTTCTGCATCCTCTAGATGTCACTTCTTTATTCACAGTAAAAACTCATGCAAAATATTTGTTTGTTATTTCTCCCATCTCCTGGGGTTCAACACAAAGATGACCACCTTGATCTCTAAGAGGCCCTACCCTCTCCCTAGTTACCCTCTTGCTATTAGTGTATTTGGACAATCTCTTTGAATTATCCTTAACCTTATTTGTCAATACTATCTCATATCCCCTTTTTGCCTTCCTGATTGCTCTCTCAAGAATAGCCCTACACACTTTATATTGATTAAGAGATTAAATTGAGCCAAGTTGTCTATATCTAAAATAAGATATACTTTTATACTTGACTAGAATCTCTTTTTATTCATTCATTGTTCTTTAAATTTACCAGCCTTATCCTTCTCTCTAGCAGGAACAAAAAGCCTCCTACTTGTCAGGCTTCCTTTTACCTGAGAACAGTCTATTCCAATCAAAGTTTGGAAGTTCTAGTCTCATACCATTTAAAATTTGCCTTACTCCAATTAAAAACTTAACTATTATGAAAGCTTATCATTTTCCATAACCATTTTGAAACTAATAGCCTAATGATTGTTAGGCCCATAGTGTCCTTCCACTTTTACTCCAGTCACCTGCTCTGCCTTACTGCCAAAAGAAGATTTTTTTTTTTTTTTTGCTTTCCCCCTCTAGTAGGAGCATCCACATATTGATATGGAAAAATGTCTTGAGCACATTTGACAAATTCTTCACCATTCATACCTGTAACACTGTGATAGTCCCAGTCAATGTTTGGAAAATTAAAGTCCCTCACTATTAGAACCTTACTAAACTTATATCTGAGATCTCCCTACATATTTGTTTCTAAATGTCTCTCTCATTATTGTGGGGACTATAGTGCAATCCCATCAAAGTGATTTTTCTTTTCTTATTTGTAATTTCTATCCATACATTTTCACTGGATGATTTTTCAGAAATAGCTTCCCTAATTGTAACAATAATGTATTCCTTAATCAAAAAGACCATCCTCCATCCATTCCCTCCTCCCCCATGTCTCTCTCCCTATCCTTCCTATAGCATCTAAAACCTGGAACATTGAGCTGCCAGTCTTGTCCATCTCTCGGCCAAGTTTCTGTAATAGCAATGACATCCAAATCCCATGTTCTTAAACATGTCCTGAGTTCATCAGCCTTACTTGTAAGATTCCTTGCATTAGAATAAGTTCAATTTAGTTCTTCAGAGTTACTGGATACTCTGACTCTCTCTCTTGTCTTGCTTCTTTAATTGACGTGCTCTCCTCACACTCAAAACTTACTCCATTAATTCCTCCATTTACACTGCTACTTACAATTCTCCCACTTGCACTTTTTCAGTACAAAGTCTCCCTTAATAGAATGAGCAAATCTCCCAGCTAAGATATTGATCCCTTTCCAGTTTAGGTTAGACCCATCCTTTTTGAACAGGTCTTTTCTATCCCAAAAGACATTCCAGTTGTCCAAAAACCTGAATCCCTGAACAATACACCACCTCTTCAGCTATTAATTTATCTCCTTTATCCTTTTGTTCCTTTCCTCATTTGAGTTTGGCATTGGAAGAAGTTACTACTTTTAAGGGTATTTTTTAAAATTTTCTGCCTAATCTCTTAAATTCACTCTGTAGTGCATTAATCTTTCCTGAAAAATATCATTCCTCCCAGTGTGTATACAATTTCTGGCTTCTCCATTTCACCCTGATTATTTGTTTTGAGGAGATGACCAAACAGGTGGATGAGGGCAAAGCAGTTGATATGGTGTATATGGATTTCAGTAAGGCGTTTGATAAGGTTCCCACGGTAGGCTATCGCACAAATTACGGAGGTGTGGGATTGAGGGTGATTTAGCAGTTTAGGTCAGAAATTGGCTAGCTGAAAGAAGACAGAGGGTGGTGGTTGGTGGGAAATATTTTTCCTGGAGTTCAGTTACTAGTGGCTAGTTTTGGGTCCAGTATTGTTTGTTGTTTTTTTTAGGTGACCTGGATGAGCATATAGAAGGATGGGTTAGTAAATTTATGGATGACCCTTGGGTGGATAGAGACAAAGGATGTTGTAGGTTACAGAGAGACATAGATAAGCTGCAGAGCTGGGCTTAGAGGTGACAAATGGAGTTTAATGCGGAAAGGTATGAGGTGATTCACTTTGGAAGGAGTAACTGGAATGCAGAGTACTGGGCTAATGGTTAAGATTCTTGGCATTGTAGATGAGCAAAGAGATCTCGGTGTCCAGGTACATAGATCCTTGAAAGGTGCCATCCAGGTTGATAGGGTTGTTAAAAAGGCATACGGTGTGCTAGTTTTTATTGGTAGAATGATTGAGTTTCGGAGCCATGAGATCATGCTGCAGCTGTACAAAATTCTGGTGCGGCCACATTTGAAGTATTGCGTGCAGGTCTGGTCACCACATTATAGGAAGGGTATGGAAGCTTTGGAAAGGATTCAGGAGATTTCTAGGATGTATGGAGGGAAGGTTGAGGGACTTATGGCTGTTTTAGTTAGAAGAAGTTTGAGAGGTGACTTAATTGTGGCATATAAGATAATTAGAAGGTTAAATAGGTTGGACAGTGAAAGCCTTTTTACTTGGATGCTGATGGCTAGCATGAGGGGACGTAGCTTTAAATTGAGGGTGATAGATATAGGACAGTTGTCAGAGGTAGTTTCTTTACTCAGAGTAGTAGGGCATGGAACACACTGCCTGCAACAGTAGTAGGCTCGCCAACTTTAAGGGCATTTAAATGGTCATTGGATAGGCATATGGACGAGAATGGGTTAGTGTAGGTTAGATGGGCTTCAGATTGGTTCCATCAAGGACCAAAGGGTCTGTACTGCGCTGTAATGTTTTCTGTTCTAATATGCTTGAAACATTTATAAATGTCCTTAATCTTAACACCACGAAAGCAACAAACCATCCTAAATTTATGCTTACTGCCACAGAATCTCCTATCTATGCCCCTGACAGGACAGCCCCCCGATAACAATAATTCTATTAAATCTTGTTAAATGCTACCTAACATAAGAATCATTACAAATGTCCAGTAACTGACTGGTCCTTCCATTTTCCTCGGAGAGGCTATCCCCTTTTACAGTTCCAAAAGCTGAACATCTGTCTCATGAAGGAATAGCCAGTGGAAACTTCTAAAGTACCTTCTTACCTTTCCTGACAGTCACCTATCTATCAGATTGAGCCTGCTGGGTAATTAACTTTTCTCAATCCACTAGCCATCTCACTCTACATTATGTGTGACCTTAATAACACTAAGCCTTTAAAAAATGTTTCAATAACATCGTATATATAAAATAAGCTACCTTTTATTGCTTACAGAAAATAATGTTAAAATAGAAAAATATTATACCTATATCAAATATACGAAACTTAAATGAAATCAATCACTTAGTTGATTAACTGAATAAAAGAAATCCTCTTCAATAAATTGCTCGATTCTTATCCTTGATGAGCAGGAAGAGGACACTTGGTTATTGCTTTCAATGTTTTACAAACTGAGAGCATACATTTATTCAAAGTTG
This sequence comes from Hemiscyllium ocellatum, assembly GCF_020745735.1. Taxonomy (NCBI): domain Eukaryota; kingdom Metazoa; phylum Chordata; class Chondrichthyes; order Orectolobiformes; family Hemiscylliidae; genus Hemiscyllium; species Hemiscyllium ocellatum. Next base: position 24,157,265 of record NC_083437.1, read on the forward strand.
CATTTGAAGCAGAAATGCAAAGATTCTGAACTCCAAGATTGTTGTATGTTGATTACAGCATCTGTGTAAAGGAAGCTAAGCACCCACGAGAGACTTGGGCTTAAAATCCTTCCTGTTATCTAGAAACATATTCAAGCACACGCTTATGTTTGCTTTTAGTAGCTTGATTTTCCCAGCAATTTTTTTTTGTCTGAAGCCAGAGGTTTTAGTAGGAGGGATATCAGTCCACATCAAGCATGGCTGACCAGAGCCTCTCCCACTCTTGCTGTCTGCCTTGGAAGGATTGGTCATGGACCACATCACAACTGCAACATCTGGGAGAAACAACCCCTAGTGTGGGATTTGAACCTGCAGTTTCTGGTTCACAGGCCACACACTTCCTTATTTTGGAGAGGAGCTAGGGAAATCATTATAAGTCTCTTGTGATTGCCAGTAGTGGATTACTGATCCCCATGTCAATTTAGTAAACTATTTCAAAACTTCCATTTTAAGACAAACATCATATTAAGCCTGAGCATAGGTTTCTTACTGGGGCCACTCCATTGTCAAAACTGAATAGGTCATATTCAGGTTTTATTACACTATCCTCTATTTCAGAACAGTTTAAGGCCATGTTTCATTGCAGCACCTCCGGCAAACAGGAAAAGCCTTCCCCTACTGACCTTTCTTTTGCTTTTGTTCCTCAAAGGACATGGATGCAGCCCAGTTAAATTCTATCAGCCTTACAACTTAACTACATGCAAGAACACCATGTACTGTATTAGGTGTTGTGAGCCACTCTTACATGTGGGAATGAAATTGACCTCCTTTTGTGGGATGTGGTGAGCAGATAGCCACAACAGACCCATTTATAGCTACCTTTCTGTTTCTTTTATTCTTTCATGGATGTTGATAGCAAGGCCTGAATCTGCTGCCCATCCCTAATTGCCCATGACCTGAGTGGCTTGCTAGGTCAATTCAGAGGGGTAGTTGAGCATCAACCATATTACTGGAGAATCTGAAGTGGCATGTAGGTCAGACAAGGGAAATGTAGAAGATTTCTTCCCCTAAATCACATGATTGGACGAGATATGTGTGTGTGTGTGTTTTTAATAACAATTGATGATTAGTTTCATGGTCACCGTAATTAATTTCAATGCCAGATTTATCTATTAATTGAATTTGAATTCTACCAACTTCTGTACAGTAATATGCGCCTATTCCCCAGGTAATTAGTCTGGGCATCTGTGTTGCTAGTCCAGGTAGCATTACCAGTATACCTCTGCCTCCTGGTTTAATTTTAATCCAGGCATTAGGAGCATTTTTACCATCCATTTTGCCCCGCCAATTTCTGGAGCACTGAGAAGCCAATGCCATTGATGGATGAACGTTAATTGTACTGTCTCAATGTCATTGTTAGAAAAACTAATTATTTAATGAGGGGACTGCTAACCCCACAAAACTTCAACCAAGTTGAAATATTTAATAGAAATACCCAGTATAATATGAGAGATTGCAATAACTGTATGGCCTCACTGTGAACCTGGAAATGCTCTTGTTAACTGCCCTAATTATTTTCATCTCCAAAAAGAGCTCTCCTTACAAAGTACATTGAATAAAGTGTTGTCTTGTTGATTTGCAGCTCAGGAACTTCTGGATAACCTGAAAGATCGGTGGTTTCAGGCTGATGAGCCTCCAGCAAACCATCTCCTGAATGAAGAAGAATTCTTGGCTTTTCTTCACCCAGAACATAGCCGTGGAATGCTCAAATTCATGGTCAGGGAGATTGTCCGTGATTTAGGTAAAATGATTTCACCGTTTTTAATAGGCATGAATGTTTAGTTTTAATTAATGCTAGCAGAGTTAATTCTGCACAATTGATAATACATTCAATGGGGACGCAGTCTGATTTGTAAGACCAGTAGTATTCTGCCATGTAATGCACATTGCATCAAATCAGTGTTAAGTAAATGAGATTTAAGTTCCAATTGGAGTTTAATTGTTGCTTGATGAAGGAGCTTTGGATATTGATTGACTTCACAAGAAATTCCAGAGTCTGGCTTTCTTTGTTATTTTCCATTACGCAATGACTGTTGTGGAACGGATGTAAGATTTCTTGAAAATAATGACTAATATTAAAGTTCAGATGGAGGAAGCAGTTCATATGCTTACGGGATCCTGGGTTTTATAAGCACAAGCATAGAGTGGAAATGTAAGGAATTTACGATAAATTTTATAAAACATTGGCTCAGTCTCAAATGGAGTATTATTGACGTCTGGGTTCTGCCATTTAGGGAGGATGTGCAATTATTAAAGAGGCTGCGGAAGAGATTTAGGAGAACGGATCCCGGGATGAGATACTTCAATAATGTGGATAGATTGAAGAAGCTGGATGTTCTCCCTGCTAAGGAGATTTAATGGAGATGTTCAAAATCCTGAGTGTGGGCACAGCAAATAGGGGGAAAAAAAACTAGCCCCTGTTAGCTGGTTTATCTGTCAAGTTAAACACAAAATGAAATGATATGGTCTGTTTGTTTTACTCCTTTTGAACTGCCTCTCTTCAACAGTTTGAAAATTGTAATAGCTTTGAACTTGAGCTTTGTCTTTTTAGAGCAAATACCTGTGTTTTGATACAACCCTGACTGACCAATGTTTCCTCTATCTGATCATCATCTTGTATTGTGGCTTAGGCTGACCTCAAGTCCCATGACAAATTTGTTTCTGTTGCCTACTAATGAACTAGTCTAGCTCAGAGACCATGAGCAATCAGAAGTTGAAAAATTAAAACTGGTGCGATTGAATATGCTACTTTCTCATTTTAAATTTGTTTGCAGGACACCGTGGCAAGGTTCCATTTGTGTTACCTTCCCTAGTTATCCTGAGAGGATAACTGCAAGTTCAGTCATGATGGTAGGGAATTCTAAGATGTCAAGTTAATGTCAATGTGTGCAGGACAGAAGAAAGCCCAAAGTATTTTCTGAAGTTGAGTTTGAAGGGCATTGTTGAAGGGCAGAGCTTTGCCCTGTGTTGAGCAGGCTATCGATCATGTTAGTCCAAACTGCAGAAAGAAAGAAGTAAGCAAATGCCAGGAAATACACTACTTTTATCAATTGCATGGGACACTGAGATCATTTCAGGTTGTGCTAGGGAACACTAACTCGGAATTCTGTTGACCAATGTGAGCAAGTCTGATAGTTGGCAGAGGGGTCTTATGGACAGGATGCGAGAAAAAAGTTATACACCTATGAAAGTTGCTGAGGAATTCAAATTGCACAAAGTATTTCAATATACAGTGCTTTATCTTGATATTTTACAGATTAGAGACAGTGAGATGGGACATGCTTTTGGGTTTTCTAATGGCCTGCTGCAAACAGTCCGACATATACTCCAATGTTTCCAAAACATTTCTCTTGTTGGAATAGACTGTTATTTTTGAGAATTCTATCCAGTTTTGATTCAAAGATCCCTTCTGTGCTATTGTAATGGATCTTTTATGTAGCAAGTAAAATATTTTTCAGCCTGTCAGTTTTGAAGATCACTTTAGAAAATTCATTCATGAAACTGCCTTGGCACAAAGATAATTTCAGTTGTGGTTTAAAAAATTGGCTTTACTATCATGTCAGAATTAGAGTTAATCTTATCCATTGAGATCAGGATCAAGGATCTTGTATGAAAAGAAATTATATTAAGATCAGTTTCTAGTTAAGCATTATAGTTAAAAGACAGCATCTGGAAGATTGTACAAGCAGTAGACATTATGCCTACACTAGGGGTCAGCACTTTGGCAACAGCCATTTTGTTTCTAGTCTGGTCAAAAATACAACATCTTAAATGCCAGTCATGTGAAAGTGGAGATTTCATTATTAGCAATATTTTGAAGATTATTGCATGCAAGTCAATTTTACATATGACAAAGTATTGTAAAGGTTATTAGAAGCCTTTTGTTTAAAAAGGCCATTTACTAGCCATCAAAATGAGTTTGATCCATCAAGGTCAGGAGTCACATGCTTCCTTAGTGAACTGCCTGTTGCTCCAGGGCCATAGGCTGCATACCTTGCTCTGTATGAAAGTAAACTATGAGGCTGGCCTGCACATGCTTACATCTATATTCACTTTATTATTGTAAACTTTTTATTCCTTGCTAATGGTAAACATTGGGATTTTCTGTTCCCTTGCAGAATGGGAAGTAGGGATAGAAATGTTTAAGTGGCCTGGAATGTCAAATGCATACTGATAAGGGTTAGTATGAGAAGCTGATAAAGGTTTATGAAATGTAGATGCTTATGAATTAGTTTGAAACAGTCACAGTGGCCTTAGAGCACAGCCATAAATTAAAGGGGGAAAAAAATGCAAATTGAGCACCGCCATCTCCAGGATATGCTGTAATGCAGCAGGACATCTCATTTTATCTGTGATATCTGATTGCTTTCCGACAGTGAATGTACTAATAAACGAGCATTGTGGTCCTTTGTAGATCTCAAACTCATCCTTGGTATATAGGGCCTCTGACTATGCTGCATATTTCGACGAATGCATGACACCACTGTGTAGTGCTAAGGGCATGCTGCATTATTTCTCATGCCAACTTTCTGCTGGGACTTTAAACTGAGTCTTTAGCTGCTTCACTTAAATGGATGCTTAACTGGCTTCTTGTTCTAGAACTTATTGAACTTACTGATGCCTGTAGGGAAAATATGCTCTTCAAAGGACATCACTGGCTGACAGCTAATGAAGAAGTACTGCTTCTGAAACAGAACCTCAAAAAAGAAGTACTCTTCTGAAATGCTGTAGTCCTTGTTGGAATAGTCTCCACACCCTACAAGCTAGCGAGTTTTGAGAAGATTTGTAGCTTAGGTTGAGGTTTTGGATGTAGGTTTGCTTGCTGAACAGAAGGTTCGTTTTCAGATGTTTTATAACTATACTAGTAAACATCATCAGTGAGCCTCCGGATGAAGCACTGGTAACATGGCCTACTTTCTCTTTGTGAATTTGAAAGACCCTATACAGGAAGCAAGCAAAACTAATATAATTTACAAAATACCTTGCAAGAACTGTAACAAACAGGCAGAAAACTAGCCACCAGGATACATGAACACCAACTAACCACAAAAGGACATGACCCACTCTCACTAGTATCCTTACATACAGATGAGGAAGGACACCACTTTGACTGGGACAACACATCCATCCTAGGCCAAGGCAAACAGACATGCACGAGAATTTCTAGAAGCATGGCATTCCAACCAGAACTCTTATCAACAAACACATTGACATGGATCCCATTTACCACCCCTTGAGGGAAAAAAGGAACAGGAAATGATGGCATCAACCCAAGGAAACTTGGGAAGGGGGCCCAACCTGGTGAGGTACAGCAGTCTTTACATGATTTTCTCTCTTCTCTCTCCTCTCTTTCCCCCCCCCCCCCCCCCCCCCCACAAACACACAGGAAAGCTGTAACGCTAATACATTGGGATTCTTTTCTGCAGATCAAGATGGAGACAAAAGGTTGACTGTATCGGAATTCATTTCATTGCCAGTTGGCACAGTGGAAAACCAAGAGGCTCAAGACATAGATGACGATTGGGTCAAGGAAAGAAGAAAAGAGTTTGAGGAGGTTATTGATGCTGATCGAGATGGCATTGTCACAATGGAAGAGCTGGAGGTGGGTATTTTCTTCAAACACCCTTTAGTAATGATGAGAGCGTTAAAACCGCATTTTCAACTTATTTTTGAGAACACGAACGTAGGTTAAGTGGATTGTATATAATATTACTTATAATTGGAAGGGAGTATTTGGCAGCCACACAATAGCTGCACGTCATACAAATATTTTAGTTTTTGCTGTCAAAATTGATATATCGCTTTTCTTTTGCACCATCTTGCAATCTCCATTTAAGATCAACACCAATCTATGTTCAATACCGGAAACCTTAACTCTGGGTACAGATCTGTAGTAACTGGCAATGGTAATTTCTTAAAAATAAGATATGCAAACTATGATTTGTGCTATTAATTACACACCTCTGCAAACCACTTTACCCCAATTTAGGCAAATAAAGATCAAAATGTGAACAAATGAGATAAGGATCAAACAAAAAAAGTCCAGACCATATAATTAACTTTTATATGAACTGATTCGTCAGATTTATATACTGTGACAAGTTAAATTCATTCCTACAATTGTGATTGCTTAGGCTGGTATTTGGCATGCGTTCCTGCTATCCAAGGAGAATAAACATTTCTCAAGATTGGTATCTGCTGGATGTTACTCAGTTGTCTTCCAGTCAAATTCTTGAAAATTGCTGATGCCACCTCTCGGAATGAAAGCACTGTTTGGTGTAGCATTTTAGCCAAATTGATCCAGAAGGTCAATGTTTGATCTTCAGCCTCTGGTCAGTTGCCTAAGGTCAACCTAGCCAACAGTTCATGTAGTAGATTTGGCCTTGACTCTTTATGGGCTGAATTTAATGGCTGTTGTGGTTACTGTATCCACCAGCCAGAGAGTGGATGGCACCCCTGCTATATCCATTTTCAGAAGCTCCAGCAGGATTTGATACCCATCAGTCAGATGACTGCTGGCTTTTGAGTTTTTAAGGATGGTGAAAGTGCTGAGAGACTTCTGTATTGTCAGGACCTAGTTAAACCATTCCTTGTCTTCCTCTCGTGGATATAAGGATTCCAATGCACTATTTGACCAAATGCGGAAAGAGTCTTCCCAGCCTCCTGACCAATATATAAACAAAAATGATGAGCTGGTTATTATCACATTGCTGTGTGTAAATTAACCGTTGTTTCCTTATTATGCCATTCCCTGAACTTCGAAAAGTATTTTACTGCCTGTAAAGTACTTCTGTGGAGGGGGGGGGGGGGAGAAAGGGTAAAGTTTCCCATTAATGCACTACTGATGTGAAAGGAACCAAAGAAATGCAAATCTTTTCTTTCTATGAGATGTTTAAAATATTGAGCACTAGAAGTTACAATGGAACAGATTGGGTTTTCCTCCTTGTGCTGAGTTGTTGAATAAGCAGACGTTCCCCATCACCCACAAAAACCAAGTAAGCCGTACTCAAGTGCAGTTTCTTTTAACAAAAACAAAAGGAAGTGGAGAACTCTGCAAATGTGTTTTGCAGCTTTGTCAATGAACTGGCAGATTTATCTTCATTTCAAGACGTATTTTGAGAGCGCTCTTATACCATGTGAAAATTGTAGGTAAAAATAAAGACTTTAATGGTTTAAGTTCATTTAAGTGTAAAACCAGAGTAAAATGTTTCTGAGAACTGAATTTACCACTTTCCAGGAGTGGTTGAGGTTCTGTGTATCTTGCCTTGTGTAAAAGGAAGTGGGTAAGGCTTCTTGCCAATAGCTTGCTTTCTTTTGCTGAGTTACATTAGTTTAATTTCTGTTTGAATGTTTTCAACTTTGTTACAATTCCAATTAAACACTGCTTCTCCCTGACTCCAGTGCAGGGTCTTGGATTCGGAGTTTCACAGTCACACTTCATGGCTAAGAAAATAAGAAAGACTTGCACTTAATGGCACCATTCATCACTTCAAGGCATCCTAAGCACTTTCTTCATGTACATAATTGACTATAATCTACCCCTTTTTTGAGAGGGTGAAAATAGTTTATTAATTACATTTTCCTTATTCTGTTGACGTGACCTTCTTGGCTCTGATCTTCCTCAGGTTGAGTTCCAACTCTTTTCCTTCACGAATGTACACAGTGACCAGTTCTTAAAGCTATGCAACCAAATAGTTTTTCCCCTGTTGCATTTGTGCTTCAAGCACAAGACTGATTTTTGCATTCTTTCTACAATCATCCTATTTCTCCTGAATTTTACTTGACCTATCCTTGTTTAGAATTTCTTCCTCTTCAGTTTGGCATCTTTCCTCCAGCCGAGGGGAAGCAGAAAATGAAACTTGTACCATTGCCAGAAGGGAGTACTGTTGATTTAGAACAATACAGTTTTTGACACGTGTTTTTGGCTAACCAGTTCATTGTTAGAGGCATTGCAGTTTTCCGAAATTCATAACCACAGGAGACATTTCCAGCATCCAACATCAATGCTCAGTACATTTTACTACCAGCATCAGACTGTCCTTGTGCGAGTACAGCATGGGCCAGTCTTGCTTTTTGCAAGTGAGCAAAGCTCATACTTTCCTTTTTTTGTGATATGGCTTCCTTTCATCTTTAGTTTTGTGATGTTTGTGCCTATTGTTTTGAGAAATTCACATTTCCCTGTTGATTGCTCCATTCCTACCTTAAAGTTTTTATGCATCAAACATTCAGAAACAGCAAGTGATAATGGGCATATGTTCTGTTTTGGCCATGTTGCTTTAGGTGTACGTATTGACCAGGACGCCCGGATAGTATTCACCTGCTGCTCTTCAAAACCGTGCGACAGGATCTTTTTGTATTGACGTGAGAGACCAGATTCTGTCTTAATTTATCATTTCATCCAAACCTACCCATTCCTCAGGTGGCACTACTGCTGCTTAAGTTGGAGTCTTTGAAAGGGGTTAAAATAGTGAATGGTGCCCCTTGGCTGAAATCTTGCCTATTCACCTTTCCCAACGTGTAATGTCTGCACAATTTTGATCTATTTGTTTTAGGAAAGATTGAAAAGCCCAATGTCTAATTGATGCAATGGCACTCAGATGTTCTAGGAGCAGGACACAGTTGCTGGACTTTGAGGCTGATCATTTCTGTCCTCAGTGAAATAACAAGGCTGAGTGCTGCTTTGAGATCCTGAGGCTCATGGCAGGCTGGCTGTTCAGGAGCTGTTGTGATCCAGAGAGCTACGTCATGCTTTCTTAAGAGAGTGTAGATTACAATCATTTGGAATAAATTGAAACCTTGATGCTTTTTCTTTAAAAAGAGAGAATGGCGTGCAACTTATCAGTGGTCCCCTCTCATTGCCAGGGACCCAGGTTAAGTTCCACCATTGGGCAGCTTTCTGTGTGGAGTTTGCACGGTCATCCCATGTCTGCGTCTGTCCTCTCAGTGGAAATATGTGCAGATTAGGTGGGTGGACCATTTTAAATTTCCTCGTAGTGTCCAAGATGTGCAGGCCCAGTGGAAATATACATGAGAAGTTCAGGGTTAAGGTCGGGAATGCAGTGCGATGATCTTCAGAGGGTCAGTACAGACTCAATGGGCCAAATGGCCCCTCTCTGCACTGTAGGGATTCTATGATTCTATAGAATGCTATTCACATCCACTGGACTTCTGAAAGCACTTTAGAGTCACAGAGATGTAAGCACAGAAATAGACCCTTCAGTCTAACTAGACCATGCCGACCAGATATCCCACCTAATCTAGTCCCATTTGCCAGCATTTGGCCCATATCCCTCTAAACCCCTCCTATTCTGATACCCATCGAGATGCCTTTTAAATGTTGCAATTGTACCAGCCTCCACCACTTCTTCTGGCAGCTTATTCCATAAATGCACCACCTCTGCATGAAAAAGTTGCCACTTAGGTTCGTTTTGTATCTTTCCCCTCTCACCCTAAACCTATGCCCTCTAATTCTGGGTTCCCCCACCCCAGGAAAAAGACTTTGTCTCTTTGCTCTATCCATGCCCCTCATGATTTTATAAATCTCTATAAGATCACCCCTCAGCCTTCGCTCCAGGGAAAACAGCCCCAGCCTATTCATCCTTTCCCTACAGTCAACTCCTCCAACCTGCTTTACAACAAATGAACTACTTTTTGAAGTGTAGTCACTGGGGTAATGTATGAAATCTAGCATCCAATCTGCAAACAGTAAGCTGTGTAAACGTTAATATGATAATGACCAGATTCACAGTTTTTGTAACACTGAAGGAGAAACAAATATTGGCCAAGCTACTGTGAATGACTCCATGGCTCCTTTTCAAGTGAATGCCATGGGATCTTTTATATTCACTCAGTCAGACAGGTGGAGCCTCAATTTAACATCTCCATCCTGGGCTTGCATGTCAGCTTTGATTTTTGTTCTCAAGCCCTGCTTCAAGGTGTGTGTATGCACTACCAACTGAGCCATGGCTGATACACTGCGGCTTATGTTGAAATCTCATTGGATTGATAGCTCTGAAGCTGCAGCTACTGAGGAGCCAAAGCGAGGTAGGTGGTTAGAATTGAACAAAACCCAAAAGTTGGGCCAATACTCTCCTCAATAGCAGGTAAGTATACAGGTTTGTATTTGTTAAAGTGCTTGTAACTCCATGTGGACAGTGACTTAAGGAAGTGGGAGTTGGTTGGTAAAAAGAGTCACATTTTTCAGAGAAACTTCTCCCAAACAAGGAAAGCCACAAGAAAAGAATTCTGTTGAGAAGAATGAATCACAACTGCTTTTTCCAGCTCTTACCATGGATGGAAGACAAAGGAGCTTGAATTAGATGCAATGTTCTAGCACTGCTTGTCATCACATCGCCAAAATTTAAATAAATGGAACAAAACATGAACAAAAAGCTGAGGGCTAGTAGCCTGCTGAGTGTTATGAGATGTATGTTTGTGACTTTCACTAATAATTTTCCTTTTCTCAGGAAAAAAATCTGCCTTTTCATGTTCATGCTTCGCTCTCCCACGTAGAAATCTACTGTAATTAATTCAGTGTTATTAAATTGACAGGAATACATGGATCCCATGAATGAATACAGTGCCCTGAATGAGGCCAAGCAGATGATAGCTGTTGCAGATGAGAATCAAGACCACTACCTTGAACTAGAAGAGATCCTGAAATACAGCGAGTACTTTACAGGAAGTAAACTAATGAATTACGCTCAGAGCGTTCATGAAGAATTCTGAAAAGCAAAGATCCTGTATCAGAATCATCTACTTGGAATCTCCAGTTGTATCAACCAGAAATATGCTTATTGAAAAATTGCTTTTCATACTACTGCTGTTTGTATCCTGTTAAATTTCCCCAGCTATTCAAGACTGTTTCTCAACCTTAAAACAGTAAGACCGCTTATTGCTTTGTGTAAAGTCTCATCTCTCAGAGAAAACCAAGCAACCCCTGCTTTAATGCTATAATTTCTGAACGACCACAAAGTGTGAGATGTAGCAGTGTTTAGGGACCAGTGAGTGTGACCAGTACTGTGTATCACTCAGACAAGCTGGCCCATAGAGGACTCTTGCAACATTGTGCTAGGATGAGACAAACTCTTCTTGCTGAGTAGTCACAACTGCTGTACCTTGAGATACATTGAGATACATCACCACTGTCAGCTATTGTGAAATGTAATATGAATCTCCACTAAGATATGGTGAAGAGCTTCTTGCTCATCCTGCAATCAGCAATGGCACTGCTGTAACCAGGACACAGTGGTTACATTAATTGGTAATGAATGTCCTATTAATAGTCAAAATTTGTAGTTTCCTTTTAAAAGCTTACATGGCTACTGCAGTTGGTTTACATGCAGTGAATCTGCAAATTACCTCAAAGGCAGCAAGAAACAGCATGTACTGAGATTGTCAGACTTCTAACCATGATCCCTATCTAAAGTGTTAGTCCAGTAGACATGCCAGACAGGATTCTCTCCTCCTGATCTTATCACAATTTTTATCACAGTGGTTTGTTGTGCCTTTGGAAATACAAAAATAGCGTAAGTGCAAAAGGCAAAGTTCATCCAGTTGCGGAAGCAGGATTCCTGAATTCTATCTCAAATTCTGGTTTTGTCTGTGTGATGTTTCACCACAGATTTATATGAATGAACGAGATAACTGTCTCCCTCCAAAATATACAGAGCTCAGTTGTTTTTACCATAAACTCATCTGTCATAAACTGTAAATGCTGCCAGATCGTAATTAAGAAATAGTTACTAGAGACTCTGAACTGTGCTTGAAGGAGATAGTTAATGATCTTTAGTATTAATCCAGTGTTACTCTTTGCAAGATTAGTGTTCAGCAATCAATACAGTAATTTGAGTTGATATATCTATATCAACAGAACTCTTTGAAAGGTTTTGTGGTAGAAGATTTTCAGGATAATGAGCAATGTTTCAATATTGCTGTTTTTTTCCCTAGGAATTATCTTTGCAATTGCTACCTAATGCATTTGTTTTCATAGTTTTGCAGAAAGCCGATAATACAAGTTTAGATCACAGAAGAGCATTCTAGAATGAGTGTCTCAAAAAATTAGCTATACCAGATTATGTTGCTGTGCTGGAATTTCATTAAACCACCATTGGTAGTAACTATTTGAGTTACCAGGGAAAACCTGATAATTTATTGTGAATATTTGCTTCAGTAATTTGAACCAGCTTTATCTTGCTATACTTTCGGTTTGACGTTGATTTACCTTTTCTCATAATATTTATTGTTCAAGTGAATCTGTTTATGACACGTGCACTTATCTAATAAAATCATGGCTGAGAGAAATAAATGCATTAGAATGGTTTTTAGTGATCAAACTGAAGAATAATGTTTTGGCACGTGTTTAGATGAGTTCCAGTGTTTCAGGGTGTTATGGTACAACATGACCCTTTTTGAGATATCATGCATTGCAAACATTGCTTTTGTACCTTTGTGTAACCTTACGTAAAGTTCCTCCAAATCACACTGTGATTTCCAATCGCCTGCTAAATGTATTCCTCTACAGTGCACCAAAGGTTGTGACAATTTATTGTGAATTTAAAATTTTTTTTTCATTTGTTTTTGTGAGGCACAACCAAAATCATTTGTGCAAAAGTGTATGGAATCAAGGATTATATGACCCGGCTACCATAATTTAAATATCCGCTTATTGTAACAATGCAAAACAGTAGGTGCAACTGAACATTCTTCAAAAGATTTCATTGTTATGCAATTGGATGGGCACATTTAACACTTTATTTGATGTGAATTGTATAAGTATCAAGTTGCTTGTGGTGAGTGAAATTGGAAATGAAAAAAAAGTAGAGTTGTCATTTCCAAATTCTAAATTTTGTCACAAAACAACAAATAAAATTAGAATTGTTCCCCAAAACCACAGTGCACAAATCAACAGAGAATGTGTGTGTCTGGAACAGATGGAGACCATTCCAACCCACCTGATTAGTCTTGTACTTGAAAAATCACAAACACTGTTATTCATAGAGATGTACAGCATGGAAACAGACTCTTTGGTCCTTCCTCCATCTTCTTTACTATTTACAGGTATCGAGTTTTCTTTTGAATCTACTATACACTGTCAGTCTGTTACTTCCTCGTTCATCGTTTGTATAATGAGCATATCAGGTGCAAAGTAATTTGTTCATTTTCTTTAGTCTTTTATGATACTTTGAATGTTAAGATTTTACAGTAATGCCTTGGAGCAACTGTGTTCAGTTAATATCATCCGTAAAACGTTGGAAAGATCACCAAGTTTAAAGGAAGGAAAAAGACTGAGACTCTTGAGTTTAAACTTTTTTCTGCCAGTATTGGAAAAGAAGATCTCATTAAAAGGATGTAAAACAGCATGAAACAACAGATAAACCCAGAATATAATTCAAAATAAAATGAAGAATAGATCAAAAATTCACATTTAAATTGATGGAAAGTAGGTGGAACTGCTAGCATAGTATCATTGAATTGGTAATACAGGGCCCCAGGGAGATGTGAAGTCAAATCCCATCACGGCAGCCAGTGGAATTTAAACCAATAATGATACTTTTTATTAATAACATACAAATGCTAAAACAGATGAAAAGTTTGCACTATAAAGCTTAGAAATCATAGAATTACTCCAATGCAAATGTAGTCTTGATCATTTACAGTGACATTATCTGTCTATACTGCTGTCTCAACATAATGGTGTTTCTTTAAACCATTTTGAAGGAGGTTTTTGAGTGATACACTTTAATGTGGAATAACAGGGGAGATGAACAGTCAGCTTTCATTGTTCTTTTGTAAACCACAAGTGGTGCGGCATGTTTTGTAAAACAGCCCAGTCTTTTCAGTCACAAAGTACGTGTATCAACAAATTTGAACAATTGAAATTTGATATTGTGCATCTTTAAGTGTATACAAGTAGAAATGATTTGAATGTTTATTGAGCAATAAAAATGGAAAGGTGGCAAAATTTCAACTGTATTCTCAAGCTTTCTTGACGTTGCTTAGTAACTGCACAGTGTCATAGGAATAGTGGAGAATCTTCCATGTGTTGAACAGGAGGAATTTCTCCAGCATCAGGCGGCAACTTTGGCAGAAATTCACAGAAACTGTGTTTGTAAAGACAATAGGAACACCATGCTTTGACTGAACCTGCAAATGATTGACAACTTGGAGAACAGATTCCATTGCAGAATGTTCTTTGACCCAGACTTCCTGGGACTTGCAAAGACAAAGAGCAGTCTGCGCATATGCATCTTACACCCATTTGCAAGTGTTTTTGAAGCTTTTTGCCCATCTAGAATTATAAAAACGTAACTAAAATTAAATAGGGCACCTCAACTGGGGTTGGGACTCTAATGTACTAAATAAGCCTAACATCTCTTTAAAGTTTTCTTTCTGGATGTGTGAAAAGAGGCTGTCATGAATTTTCTACACGAATCATACCCTGTGCAGTTTGAGTGCAGGCCATTCTATTTAATTGGATTCACACCGATTTGGTATTAAAGCTACTGCATATCAGTTTTGACCAATTTATTCAATCACTGGGGTATGCATTGACCAGGTCTCTATGGCGCTAAGGCTGGTGAAGGCAAACTTAAACCATCACTCTCAATCTTCAAAGGATGTTATGCATGTTAGGGCTGCTATGTCCAATGTAGATTCCTAGTGCATGTGTGTTTGACCAGAAACTCAACTGGACTTGCCACATGAGCACAGTAGCTACAAGAGTAGGTCAGAGGCTTGAAATACTATGGCAAGTAACTGACCACCTCATTCCCGGTCTATCACCTACAAGGCACAAGCCAGGATTGTGGTAGAGTACTCGCCACTTGCCTGGGTGGTGCAGCTCCAAAATACTAAAGGTTGACACCATCTAGGGCATCTGCTTGATTGGCACAAATCCACAAAGACGGATTTCATCCTCTACCACTGACACTCAGTGCATCTACAAGATGCACTGCAGAAATTCACTGAAGACCTTAAGGCAGCACCTTCCAAACTCATTACCATTTCTGTCTAGAAGAGCAATGGTAGCAGAGACTTGGGAACACCATCATCACCTTCAAGTTCCCTTTCAAGCCATTCACCACCCTGACTTGGAAATATATTGCCATGACTTCACTGTTGCCTAGGCCAAAATCCTCGCATTCTGCCCCTATGGCATTGTGGGTCAACCCAGAGCAGGTGGACTGTTGTGCTTCAAGAAGGCAGCTCACTGCCACCTGAAGGGGAACAGCGGATGAAGAAATAAATGCTGGCCAACCAGTGACAACCATGTTCCATGATGAACAATTTTTTAAAAAGTCTTATTTTTGTCCATGTTATTGGAGAAATACATTTTCAGTCAGCCACCACAGAAGTGCTGAGTCTATTGTGTAAATAGGCTTCCGCTCAGGTTTCAACCTATCAGACCTATAGGAAGTGGTAATTACAAATCTCCAAAAATAATTATTGGTGAATGAGTTATCTCCAACACTGAATCAGTAAACTGGGCAGTTCTAGTGAAGTTTTTGTTCCTTGTTTCTGCTAAGATGATTCAGTGTACCAGTCCACACTCTATACACGTCTCACGCCCTTCTCCAATACCACACAATGATAGATATTATATGGTTAAAAAAAATCACACAATACTAGGTTATTGTCCAACAGGTTTATTTGAAAGCACTAAGTCCACATGATTGATGTTAACCTGAAGAGCTATGCAGAATTCAGCTCTTTCCCACCTACACCTCAATCCATCCTGCCACTGTATCTTTCAATGAGTGTCCTACCAAAAGCCAGCAAAGGATTTTTCACCATCTCATCCCGTCACTGACCAAGTCTTTTATTCAAACACAACACATGACATCCATGTGAAAATGCCATTTGCAAATACCAAAGACACATACAGAAACTAAAGATTATTCAGATCCATTCTCCTAGTCTGTCCTGTGTTCCCATTACGGCCTTATAAGATAATTGGCCATGAATTATAGTTCAAGAAGTGATAGGCAGCTATGCTCCCTATGCGAACACTTGCCTTGACTGTAGTTCATCCCAAGAAGTTCTGTTCCTGTGAATTTGCTGGCTATAGACTATTGCATGTTGTTGCTGCTAGGGTAGTCAGGTTCAGTTGACATTGTATGAAGGACTGTTACTGGTGTAGGTGGAAGGAGAACAAGCAAAAACCCATTTGAAAGTGGAAAGCATATGCCTCTCTTATAGTACCTCTGCCAGTAATTCTGCACACCAGCACTTCCTTTACTCTGTGGGACAATAGATTAAGTATGTGAAGAATTTTTGGACTGCTCCCCCTCCCCCAATCCATCCTTTTGAGCTCATAAGTGATCTGTTTGTAAGTTCTGATAGCTGTAGGCAACTACTTGATTTACCGCGAGTTGCGATGCTTCAATGTGCTACATGCAAATTAGAAATTGACTTGTCGACATTGTCCAATACATAGCTCTGCTGACCAGCTCTCTAGTGCACCCTCCTCTGGACTGGGCTTTGGAAACGACATTGGATTGCAATTTGAGTGTGTCCTCATATGAGCTGTAGCATCAGCAGTCCACTTGCTCTGCCCTTGATCTCACATCTTTGTCCTCAGTGCACTACTTGTTGGAAACACTTTTTTATTCACTGGTGGGACATGGGCATCACTGGCTGGCCAGTGTTTATTGTATCTCCTTAGTTGCCCTTGAGAAGTTGGTGGTGAGTTGCCTTGCCGAACTGCTGCAGTCCACCTGCTGTAGGTAGACTCACGATGCCATTAAGGAGGAAATGCTAAGATTTGGACCCAGCGACAGTGAAGGAATGGCAATTTATTTCCAAATCAAGATGGGGAGTGCCTTGGAGGAAAAACTTGCTGTTGGTGGTGGTCCTATGTATCTGCTGCCCTTGCCCTTCTAGATGGTCCTGGGTTTGGAAGGTGCTGTTGAAGGATCTTTGAGTTTCTGCAGTGCATCTTGTAAATAGTATACACTGCTCCTACTGAGCGTTGGTGGTGGAGGGGGTGGATATTTGTGGATGTGGTGCTACTCAAGCAGGCTGCTTTGTCCTAGATAGTCTTATTTCTTGAGTGTTGTTGGAGTTGCACTCATCTGGGCAAGTGGGTAGTATTCCAACACATTCTTGACTTGTGCCTGTAGATGGTGGACAGCTTTGGGGAGTCAATGATATTTGCACCATTGAATGTCAAGTGACGATGGTTGGATTGTGTCTTATTGGAGATGGTCATTGCCTGGCATATGTGTGGTGCAAATGTTTCTTGCCACTTGTCAGCCCAAGCCTGGATACTGCCCAGATTATGTTGCATTTGAACACGGACTGCTTCTGTATCTGAGGAGTCTTGAATGGGGCTGAACATTGCACTATCATTAGCAAACATCCCCACATCTGACATTATAATAGAAGGAAGGTCATTGGTGAAGCAACTGAAGATGGTTGGACGTAGGACAATACCTGAGGAACTCCAGCTGAGATGACTGACCTCCAACAACCACAATCATCTTCCCATGTGCCAGGTATGACACCGATCACTGGAGAGTTTGCCTAAGATACCCATTAATTCCAGTTTTGCTAAGGCTGCTTGATGCCATTTTAAATCAGAAACAAAAACAGAAGTTATTGGAAAAGCTCAGCAGGTCTTGTAGCATCTATGTTGGGTCCAGTAATTTTTCCTCACAGATGCCGACAGACCTGCTGAGTTTTTCCAGCAACGTCTGTTTTTGTTTCTGCTTGATGCCACACTCTATCGAATGTAGTCTTGATGTCAAGGGCTGTCACTCTTGCCTCTGAATTCAGCTCTTTTGTCCATGTTTGAACCAAGGCTGTAATGAGGTCAGGAGCTGAGTGGCCCTGGCGCAACCCAAACTGGGTGTCACTGAGCAGGTTATTACTGAGCAGGTGCTGATTGAGAGCACTGTTGATGACACCTTCCAGCATTTTACTGATGTTCGAGAGTAGGCTGATGGGTTGGTAATTACAGCTGAAAATCTGTTGCTGGAAAAGCGCAGCAGGTCAGGCAGCATCCAAGGAGCAGGAGAATCGACGTTTTGGGCATGAACCCTTCTTCAGGAAACTAGCAGAGTTTGGTAATTGGCAGAGTTGAATTTGTTCTGCTTTCTGTGTACAGGATATACCTGGGCAATTTTCCACATTGTCAGGAAGATGCCAGAGTTGTAGCTAGAACGGTTTGGCAAGGGGTACAGCTAATTCTGGAGCACATTACTTCAGTACTATTGCCGGACTGTTTGTCAGGGCCCACATATCCCTATCTACCAATTAATTGGATATCAGTTTCTGGGCTGGTGTTTGCATGGGGGAGACTGAGTATTGTGCATCTTCTAGCATTCTGTCCTCTCACTCCTCTAATACCAATGAGCTCCAGAACTTGCAAAGGTTTCATAAAGGCACCATGTTCAGTTGCTGGTGGCACTAGTGTGGCTGTTTAGTGAAACCCCAGGCTGAATTCAGTGTTGAGAGAAGGGCAGTTTGAGAGCAAAGCCCCTTATAGATGAAGACATCTCAACCTTAAAATGAGTGCCAGGCCCATCTGAGATGAATCAGAAAGCACTTTTTCAGTCACTGATATCTGGAACACTTTTCCCCCAAAAAACTATTGAGGCTGGGGATCAGTTGAAAATGTCAATACTGAGATTGACAGGAATTATGTGACAACACAGGTTGATGGAGCTAAGGTACAGATCAGTGATAATCTAACTGGTGAAATAGGTTTGAGGGGCTGAATGGCCTCTTCCTGTTCCCATGTTTACTTCTGTTTCATTATCCATGATAGCTCGATCTGAGCCTTTGGTGCCTGCCACCTGCTGCCAAGCCTGAGCTGATGCCAATGTGATTCTCTCCTTGGTGTGGAACAAACTCCCTGAGAAAGTGGTGGATGTGGGTACAATTACAATGTTTAAAAGACATTTGGATTGGTATATGAATAGGAAAGGTTTAGATGGATACGGGCCAGGAGCAGGCAGGCGGGACTAGTTTAGTTTGGGATTATGTTCGGCATGGATTGGGTAGACCAAAGGATCTGTTTCCGTGCTGTATGGCTCTGTGTCCTGTGCTGCTATCTTCTCCTGCATAAGTCAATGGGATGTGTCAGTGAGTGGGCTGCTGAAAGGTAGTGGCTCCACTGTATGTCAGTGGAGTATAATTTGGATGGTGCAGTGAAGAAACATCAAATGTAGACGAGAGCACACAGGCTGTAATGGCAGCTGGATGTGGAGGAGACTGAAGTAGGAAGGACACAGACTTGTACTGATGTGTTTGGTCAGGTAAAATGGGGCTGGTGCTATGCAATTTAGTGAGGTAGGACTGTGTCCACAACAAAACAAACCTGTGATTCGACATTTTATCATAGAGACCAAGTCATAAACTTCCTACACTGCTGATGCCAAGCTAGGGTGCCATGCTTCATGTCTTGAGTTGCTTGGCTACCTTGGGGCATTGCTTTCTGGTGAACTGACATGGTACCATCTCTCATCTACAGTGAAGAACTGTTTTTTCACCCTTGTCTGAACCAGAGGGTGGGTGGGGGGAGGATTAGCCTTAATGACTCTTTGCCCATTTTGAAACGAGCTTCTGTGGTTAGTTTTTGGAATGAAGACTGCACTTTGTCTTCGGAAGGAGCAGAGGGGTTTTAAATGATGTTGTTTCACTCCCAAATTCACCTCCTCCTCGCATGAAAGCAGCTCCCACCTCTCAGTGAGAGGAACAATCATTCCATTCTTTTCATAGTTCAAAGTGAAAGTTCAAATTCCTTTCAACTTTCTAAAGTCTCTCATTATAGCTCAGAACTTTATCTCCAGCATGTTGAATACTTCTCATTTGTCTGAATGACTCGAGGTAATGTCTGATTCGAGTGTGTGCAGTTTGATCTGCACTCCCACTGATTTTATCCAATAATTTGACAGCGATTTTTAATAAGCTGTTGCCTTCATTCTGCTGTTTTGTCTAGTGTGAGCATCCTGAGTGTCCTTTGAACATCCAAACTCTTTCAGCCTCATCCATCAGTATTTCAAAACTAGAGTTTGTAACATGTAAGCATGTGTGTCTAAGTTTGAGTGAATGTGGGTGAGTGCATTTGTAGGACTGTGTGGATGTGTGGGAGTCTGTGGTTGTGTCTGTGGTAGAGTGTGGGTCATACAGCACGGAAACAGACCTTCCAATCTAACTCATCTATTCAACCAGGTTTCCTAAATTGAACTAGTTCCATTTGCTTGCATTTGGTCCATCTCCCGATAAACGTTCCTATCCATGTACTTGTTCAAATATGTTTTCAATATTAAATATCAAACAACACTAGGTTATAGTCCGACAGGTTTATTTGACATTGCAAGCTTTCAGAGCTCAGCTCCTTCCTCAGGCGTACCTTGTTGAATCCCTTGATCAGTTAAGAGGCAGAATTCTGATCACAATGCAAATCCAGACTCCTTTCAAGTGTTTGTCTCTAGATAACTAAAGGTTTATCAATGTATGTGGGTGAGATTTTAGGTTGGATAATGCACTTTAGGGGTGTGTGTGTGTGTAGTGTGGTGGGTCATGACACGAGCCAAGATCATGGGTGAGGCCATCCTCATGGGTATGAACTTAGCTATCAGCCTCTGCTCAGTGATTTTGCGTTGTTGCGTATCGCAAAGTCCATCTTGGAGACCAATCTCACTGTTGAATTCGGATTACAAAATCCTGTCAAAGGTAATTGCCAACCGGGTCAGGTCTGCTCTGGGGTCGGTGATTCACCCAGACCAAACCTGTGCTGTACCGGGCAGGAAGATCGCTGAGAGTCTCGCACTCCTCAGGGCTACGATTGCCTACGTGCAGGACAGAGGGTTGGACACCTGCCTGATCTCTGTTACCACGCCTAACCCCGCCCCCACGCCGATCTCCATCCCCGTCCCTGCGCCTAACCCCGCCCCCACTCCCAGCTCCAGCCCCACAGCAGGTCCTAGCTCCCAGCCCTGCCATGTTTTCACCATCCCTCCAGATCTCCCCCTCTCTGAGGATGAAAGATCAGTCCTCAGCAGAGGCCTCACCTTCATTCCCCTACGCCCTCGGATTAACGAGTTCAACATGTGGCGAGACATTGAACAATTCTTCCGCCGCCTTCGCCTCCACGCCTACTTCTTCAACCAAGATTCTTGCCCACCCTCTGACGACCCCTTCTCCCACCTCCAACACACCCCATCCACCCCATCCCGTGCTGGCCTCTTACCCACCCTCAATCTCTTTATAGCCAACTGCCGCCACGACATTAACCGCCTCAACCTGTCCACCCTTCTTACCCACTCCAACCTCTCACCCTCGGAACGTGCAGCCCTCCACTCCCTCCGCTCCAACCCCAACCTCACCATCAAACCGGCAGACAAGAGAGGTGCAGTAGTAGTAGTTTGGCGCACCGACCTTTACACCGCTGAGGCTAAACACCAGCTCGCGGACACCTCCTACTGCCCCCTTGACCATGACCCCACCTCCCACCACCAAACCATCATCTCCCAGACCATCCATAACCTCATCACCTCAGCGGATCTCCCATCCACCGCCTCCAACCTCATAGTCCCACAACCCTGCACCGCCCATTTCTACCTCCTGCCCAAAATCCACAAACCTGACTGCCCCGGCCGACCCATTGTCTCAGCCTGCTCCTGCCCCACTGAACTCATCTCTGCATACCTCGACACGGTCCTGTCCCCCTTAGTCCAAGACCTCCCCACCTACGTTCGGGACACCACCCACGCCCTCCACCTCCTCCATAATTTTTGCTTCCCTGGTCCCCAACGCCTTATCTTCACCATGGACTCCAGTCCCTGTACACCTCCACCCCCCATCACGAAGGACTCAAAACCCTCCGCTTCTTCCTTTCCCGCCGTACCAACTCCTCTTTCCAATCCTCCCACTTCCTCCAAACCAAAGGAGTTGCCATGAGCACCCGCATGGGCCCCAGCTATGCCTGCCTCTTCGTAGGATATGTGGAACAGTCCATCTTCCGCAACTACACTGGCACCACCCCCCACCTTTTCCTCCACTACATCGATGACTGTATCAGCGCTGCCTCGTGCTCCCACGAGGAGGTTGAACAGTTCATCCACTTTACCAACACCTTCCACCCTGACCTCAAATTCACCTGGACCATCTCAGACTCCTCCCTCCCCTTCCTAGACGTTTCCATTTCTATCTCGGGCGACCGACTCAACACGGACATCTATTATAAACCGACTGACTGCCACAGCTACCTAGACTACACCTCCTCCCACCCTGCCCCCTGTAAAAACGCCATCCCATATTCCCAATTCCTTCGTCTCCGCCGCATCTGCTCCCAGGAGGACCAGTTCCAATACTGTACAGCCCAGATGGCCTCCTTCTTCAAGGACCGCAGATTCCCCCCAGACGTGATCGACGATACCCTCTACCGCATCTCCTCCACTTCCCGCTCCTCCACCCTTGAGCTCCGCCCTTCCAACCACCACCAGGACAGAACCCCACTGGTTCTCACCTACCACCCCACCAACCTCCATATACAGCGTATCATCCGCCGTCATTTCCGCCACCTCCAAACGGACCCCACCATCAGAGATATATTTCCCTCCCCTCCCCTATCAGCATTCCGAAAATACCACTCCCTCCGTGACTCCCTCGTCAGGTCCACACCCCCCACCAACCCAATCTCCACTCCTGGCACCTTCCCCTGCAACCGCAAGAAATGCAAAACTTGCACCCACATCTCCTCCCTTACTTCTCTCCAAGGCCCCAAGGGGTCCTTCCATATCTGCCACAAATTCGCCTGCACCTCCACACACATCATCTATTGCATCCGCTGCACCCGATGTGGCCTCCTCTATATTGGGGAGACGGGCCGCCTACTTGCAGAACGTTTCAGAGAACACCTCTGGGACACCCGGACCAACCAACCCAAACCACCCCGTGGCTCAACACTTTAACTCCCCCTCCCACTCCACCAAGGACATGCAGGTCCTTGGACTCCTCCATCGCCAGACCATAATAACACGACGGTTGGAGGAAGAGCGCCTCATCTTCCGCCTGGGAACCCTCCAACCATAAGGGATGAACTCAGATTTCTCCAGTTTCCTCATTTCCCCTCCCCCCACCTTGTCTCAGTTGAATCCCTTGAACTCAGCACTGCCTTCCTAACCTGCAATCTTCTTCCTGACCTCTCCGCCCCACCCCACTCCGGCCTATCACCCTCACCTTGACCTCCTTCCACCTATCACATCTCCATCGCCCCTCCCCCAAGTCCCTCCTCCCCACCTTTTATCTTAGCCTGCTGGACACATTCCTCATTCCTGAAGAAGGGCTTATGCCCGAAACATCGAATTTCCTGTTCCTTGGATGCTGCCTGACCTGCTGCGCTTTTCCAGCAACACATTTTCAGCTCTGATCTCCAGCATCTGCAGATCTCACTTTCTCCACCTGCCTGATCAGCCTGGACCAGGAGAAAGCCTTTGACAGGATATCACACAGGTAGGTATATGATAGATGTTCTCTCAAAAATGGGCTTTTGGGGAGGGAATCTGCAATTGGATCAGACTGCTCTTTACCAACATTGTCAGTGCAGCCTAATCAATGGGTGGGAATCAGATAGCTTCCCAGTCAGATCTGGAGTCAGGCAGGGCTGCCCTCTCTCTCCTGCCTTGTTTGATTGCTGCATAGAGCCATTTGCCGAGTCCATCAGGAAGGATGTGAGCCTGAGAGGGGTGACTATTCCTGGCAGCGGGGGCCTGCAGGTTAAGGCCTCCCTGTACATGGATGACGTCGCCGTTTTCTGCGTGCGCAGACTCATGTGCATATGTGACCAGTTCGAATGGGCCTCGGGGGCCAAGGTAAACCGAGGCAAGAGCGAGGCCATGCTCATTGGGAACTGGGCCGACTAATCCTCGATCCCCTTCACCTGAAGGTGCTGGGTATTTGGTTCGGGGGGGCTGGGGCTTGCGCCAAGTCTTGGGAGGAGCGAATCAGCAAAGTGAGGCAGAAACTGGGCAGATGGAAGCTACGGTCGCTCTCCATCGTGGGAAAAAACCTGGTCATCAGGTGTGAGGCACTGTCATTGCTGTTATACATGGCACAGGCCTGGCCTATTCCCAGAACCTGTGCTGTTGCAGTCACCCGGGCCACCTTCCAATTTATATGGAGGTCAAAGATGGACTGGATCCGAAGGGACTCGATGTATAAAGATCTGGGCAATGGGGTGAAAAATACACCCAATGCCACCCTCACCCTGATGGCCACCTTCGTGTGTGGCTGCATCAAGCTGTGCGTGGATCCCCGGTACGCAAACACCAAGTGTCACTACGTACTGAGGTTCTACCTGTCCCCGGTGTTATGAAGAATGGGCCTGGCCTCGCTGCCGCGGAACGCTCCGAGTAGTTGGACGGTTCCATATCACCTGTCCTTCGTGGAGAGGTTTATGAAGAAAAACACCGTTGACCACAAATCCATCAGGAAGTGGTCAGCATGTGTCCTTGAGACCCTTCGGGAAGAGGAGAGGGCGGATCCTATCGAGCGGTTCCCTGAGCAGACTGTCAATGCCATTTGGCAGAATGCCTCATTGCCAGAACTTTCCAACAAGCACCAAGACATGGCTTGGCTGGTGGTGAGAAGGGCTCTGCCTGTGAGATCCTTTATGCACGCCCGGACTCTCAGCCGCACCGCACGCTGCCCTCGAAGCGGCTGCGGGGAGGGGGAACGAGACTGTCACACACCTCCTTCTGGAATGTGCCTACGCAGAAGTCTGGAGAGAAATGCAATGGTGTTTGTCGAGGTTCGTCCCGAGCAGCGCCGTGATGCGGGACTCCGTGCTCTACGGTCTGTTCACCGAGACGAACATCAACTGTGCCTGGAGTTTCATCAACTCGGTGAAGGACGCTCTCTGGGCGGTCCAAAATCTGTTGATCTTCCAGCTGAAGGAGTTGACCCCGACTGAGTGTTGCAGACTGGCACATTCCAAGGTCCAGGACTACGTGTTGAGGGACGCTCTGAAGCTTGGGGCAGCTGCCGCCAAGGCATGGTGGGGAAAGACCACCGTGTAACATCTGCCTGCCTAAGAAGAACAGGGGGCCCATGCAGTCATTTGGGCTGTGCTGACGCCTCATCTCAATATATGGACATATGATTGATAAACATACAGACCTGTATATATAAATGATAAATTCTGATCTCTGTATGTAAATATTTACGTATGTATGGCATGACCAACTGTACAGACCATCAAATTATTTTATGAATAAAGTATATTTTTGAAATAAAAAAAATCTCAAAGTCCATCTTGGAGGACGCTCACCCTAGGATCAGCAGCTGACTGTCCTGGACCACAGCAGTGTTCCCCCACTGGGATGGAATCCCCCCTGTGTGTTGATTGTTATGTGGTGTCCATTCAGCCGTTATCATAACGTCTGCATGGTGTCACCAATGTACAATGCCTCGGGGCATCCTGGCCTGCAGCATATGTGATAGTCAACATTGGCCAAGTCACATGAGTACCTGTTGTGTACGCGGTGGGTGGTGTTCCCACGTGTGATGTAGTATCCATGTGATGATCTGACATGTCTTGCAGTGGTTGCCATGGCAGGGTTGTGTGCTGTTACGGTCGATGTTATCCTGAAGGCTGGGTAGTTTTCTACGAACGATAGTCTGTTTAAGGTTTGGCAGTTGGTTGAAGGCAAGAAGTGGATGTTTGGGGAAGACCGTAGTGAGATATTCACCTTTGTCGATAATATTTCACAGGGTGTGAAGAATATGGCATAGTTTTTCTGTTCCAGGGAACAGAGTCGAAGGATACCCTATCGGTCGTATCCAGTGTCTGTCTTCTGAGGAGGCCATTATAGATTCTCGCTGTGGCACATCAAAACTGGTGATCCATGAGCTGAGCATCATATCCTGTTCTTATGAGGGCGTCCTTCAACATCTTCAGGTGTCCGTCACGTTCCCAGAATTGTATACAGGACTCCAAATGTAGCTTTACCAGCTGTCTTGTACAGCTGTAACATGATGTTCCAATCCCTGTACTCAACATTCCGACTGATGAAGGCAAGCATGCCAAACGTCTTCTTCACCACTGTCTACCTGTGACACCACTTTCAAAGAACTATGTACCTGCATCCACAGGTGTATGACAACACTCCCCAGTGCCCTACTGTGTGAGTTCTGCCCAAGTTTGTGTTACCAAAATGCAACACCTTGGATTTATCTGTATTAAAACCCATTGCCATTCCTTGGCCCATTGGCCCAGCTTATCAAGGTCATGTTGTAATCTGAGATAACCTGCTTTCACCAATTTTGATGATATCTGCAAACATACTAACCATTCTTCCTATATTCTTATTCAAATCATTTATAAAAATGACGAACCAGTGGACCCAGCACCAATCCCTGTGGCACACCGCTGGTCACAGGACTCCAGTCCAAAAAACTACCGTCCACCACTGCCTTCTGTCTCTTACAGTCAAGCCAATTTTGCATCCAATTGGCTAGCTCACCCTGGATCCTATGTGGTCTACCTTTCCCAACCAGTGTACCATCATCTATCCTCTTGGTCACCTCTTCAAAAAATTCACTCAGATTTGTGAGACATGACTTCCCATACACAAAGCCATGCTGACTATTCCTAATTAGTCCTTGCCTCTCCAATTGCATATAGGTCCTGTCTCTCAGAATACCCTCCAACAACTTACTCACTATGTTGGGCTCATTGGTCTGTAGTTCCCTGGCTCTTTCTTGCAGCCTTTCTTAAGTGATAGCACAATATTAGCCACCCACCAGTCTTTCAGCACCTCACCCGTGACTGTCAATGATACAATTACCTCTGCTGGGGCTTTGCAATTTATTCTCTGAGGTTCCCACAAAGACCTTGATCAGGTCCCAATCTCGATTCTTTGATGAAGAGGAGGGCTGGGTATCCAGAAACATTGCTGCTGGAAATCAGGGGACCACTTATCATACAATCCTTACAGTGTGGAAGCAGGCCATTCAGCCCATCGAGTCCACACCAACCTTCCAAACAGCATCTCACCCCATCCCCCTACCCTCTCCTTGTAACCCTGCATTTCAGATTAGATTAGATTAGATTACTTCCAGTGTGGAAACAGGCCCTTCGGCCCAACAAGTCCACACTGACCCGCCGAAGCGCAACCCACCCATACCCCTATATTTACCCCTTACCTAACACTATGGGCAATTTAGCATGGCCAATTCACCTAACCCGCACATCTTTGGACTGTGGGAGGAAACTGGAGCACCCGGAGGAAACCCACGCAGACACGGGGAGAACGTGCAAACTCCACACAGTCAGTTTGCCTGAGGTGGAAATTGAACCCGAGTCTCTGGCACTGTGAGGCAGTAGTGAGAGAGAGAGTGTGTGAGAGAGAGTGTGAGTGTGTGAGAGAGTGTAAGTGTGTGAGTGGGAGAGACCATTTCCCATGGTCAATCCACCTAATCTGCTCATCTTTGGACTGTGGGAGGAAACTGGAGGACCCAGAGGAAACCCACACAGTCACGAGGAAGAACACGCAGTCACCCGAGGCTGGAATTGAACCCAGGTCCCTGGCACTGTGTGGCAGTAGTGCTAACCATTGAGCCACCATGCCACCCTGTAAGGACTTGAAAGGACACAGCAAGTTAGAGGGCTAATACTGATAGAAAACTCAAAATACTCAATCGATGTGTGTGTGTGAGTGTATTTGTGGTAGGGTGTGTGAGAGTGTGAGTATGAGTGTTGTGGGTGTTGGCCGTTGGCAGGTGGTGTGCATGAGTGGTGTAAATAGTGTGGGTGTGAGAGGGAGTGGTTTTGGATAATATGGGTGTGTCGGAAGAAGTATGTGGATGCTGGTGTGTGTGAGGGTGTTTGTGGATGTGTGTAAGTGAGCATGTGATCATAGATCGTTGAATCCCAGTGTGAAAACAGGCCCTTCGGTCCAACAAGTCCACACTGACCCTCCAAAGAATAACCCACCCAGACCCATTCCCCTACCCTATTACTTTACATTTACCCCTGCCTAATGCACCTAACCTACATATACCTGAACACTACAGGCAATTTAGCATGGCCAATTCACCTAACCTGCACATCTTTGGATTGTGGGAGGAAACCGGAGCAGACACAAGGAGAATGTGCAAATTCCACACAGACAGTCGCTTGAGGTGGGAATCAACCCAGATCCCTGGCACTGTGAGGCAGCAGTGCTAACCACTGAGCCACTGTGTTGCCCGTGTGGTGTGAGAGTGAGCATGAGCAAGTGAATGTCGGTTTCCATTTCACTTCTTTTGAGGAAGGGGGGCAATTTGCTGCATTCAATTTTATTTACTATTTCTCCCTCTGCATATCCTCTTGTCCAACTCATTTGGTCATTTCTGAGCTGCTACATCCAATTGTATTAGCCTGCTTCGTTTGGCATTATCTAAATCCATGTTCATCTTTGTTCATTACATCAGTGCATCTGAAGTGATTTTTGATGACAGACCTCTTTTCAAATAAATTAATAATCACTGCCTCCCAATTAGATCATAAAGCTACATAACACTCATATTGTGAAAGTGCTGCAGGCATGGCGTGCTAAATAAAGTAATAATTTCCAAGTATCAGTGAAGCTGGTGTGCCTGTTTTTCACTGCATTAACTATCTGTCCTTGACAGGAACATAAGGAGCAGTAATCTAAAGAGAACCAGAAGTCTAGGAACAGTAGGGAAGGTATTGTAGGGAAGAGGTGCACAGTTAAGCAGCAGGAGCACAGGGAGAGCAGGGTGACAGTTAGAGAGCAGCAGCATAGAGACAGCAGGACTATAACTAGAACACGAGAGAACAAGAGCTTGGAGAGGGCAGGAATGGAGAGAGCAAGAGAAAGCCGGAGTGGAGAGGTCGAACGGACAGGAGAGGAGAGAGCAAGAATAGAAAGGGCAGGAATGGACAGGGGAGGAGCTCAGAGAGCACAGCATTGGAGAGTTCAGGAGAGAGCACACTGAGTATGAAAAAAAATCCCAACTCAAGGAGGATTCAGAACCAGAGGGCACAGGTTTAACGATGCAGTGCTGACATAAAGAAAAAATAAACTTTTCCAAACAGCGAATGGTGAGGATCTGGAATGTCTGAGCTGAAGGCAGCTTCAATGGAAGCTTTCCAGGAGGAAACTGGAATATTATCTGAAGCAGAAGAATGGGAGAGCGACTGGGAGTGTGGTTGTTGGGTGTGAGAGTCGACAAGACCAAACTTCGCCCACAACTTCCACCCTGCCCTCAAATTCACTTGGTCCATCTCAGACACCTCCTTCCCCTTTCCTGACCTCTTCATTTCTATGTCTGACGACAGTCTCCAGATAAACATTTATGACTGTCAGAGAAATTTGCCCAATAGGGTAGAGATCACAAAACACAGCTCGAAGTGAAATTGACAAACAGTTGATGCAAGCAATATCACTGGAAGAGAAAACAGACCAGCTGACCCAGAACTGACAGTCTGTACAGGTAGATCAGATTTCTCTCCCCAGAGTTGAGGATGAGACCAGTTTTATAGTAATGCTGCACAATGACACTGATTAAGAAATGGGAAACTACCATGTATCTGGAAAGGGAGTAATATAGGATGCTAATTGGAAAATAGTGATCGGATGAATGTCCCGTTCCTTCACACAATGCAACATCCTGACAGTATCGATGGTTTCATTCCTCTTCACAGGTCGGTGTTAATGTCTTTTCTGAAGTAGTGAGGTGCTTCCATTGTCCTGTCCCTGGATCATGTCTTTGCTGGTGCCTCTCTGTCTGACCTGCTCATTGTGTGGCTTTGGTATTGCTGGGTTGTGAAACTGCCCTTGGGGCTTTGAGATATCTGTGGTGTTCTGTCATGTTCATGGGACCTTAAAGTGTATTCCCTTGTCTGCGTGCTGTCTGATTTGGCTTTGTGAGCTGCTCGGGAATTCTGGGTGTTTTGGTACAGTTTGGCCAATTTTGCTTTTGTGGGCCTGTCGTGGGTTAGCAAACCTTTTTCCATAATTCCCCCTCCTTTTTTTTTGTTTTGCTTAGGGGAGGGACAAGAACGGGGCAATGTAGCCAATCAGGGGGATTGTCAGGTGGGGGGGATCTCCGTATCGGACAGGTGGCTCTCAATGTCTGAGTCTGGCCCAGCAGAGGCTATCCCAGGATCAGGGACGTAAGATATTTAATGGGATTGAGGCTAAGGGAATGTCTCTGTGAGAATGGACAGGAACCCTTGTGCAGACCCAGCAGCGGGTCTCATTAAATCTCTTGGCATATCCATGGGCAATTTTGAGGAAGGTGTTGGCCCATAAGTCACTGCGGGTTATGAAATGTGTTGCCCCTTATCCCTGTTTACCAGAAAGCCACAGTGTGTTATTCAGACAGATCAGGCCGAGGGTGCTGATGGTGATGGCTGCCGTGAGCAGTTGGATCCATCGTTGGCGGTTGGAGTGGTGTCTTCCTCTGTGTGGTCCCTGGTCATTGGTTGTGGAGCCCTCTTGCAGCGGGTGGCATGTGTCCATTCGGGCCGTCCTTCCAGTTTCACAGCAGTCCGGCCCGTCATTAGGATTAGGAATGGGCCTTTCCACCTAGGGGAGAGAGAATCTTTTTCTAGTGATTTTATCATGACATAGTCCCCAGGTCAGAATGGATGAATGGGCACAGATTGGGGTGTGAGCAATGCGGCCCTGACCTGGTCGTGTATAGCACTAATGCTCCTGCTAAGGGCCTGGACATACTCTAGGAGGGCCTCTTGTGTCAGAAGAAGGGCTAAGTCTGTGGTGAGTTTCGGAGGTCTGGTTGCAGTGGGCATAGGCTGCCCCATAAGTACTTCAAAAGGGGTGAGCCCAGTCGTGTGGTTGGCTTGTACACATATAGTATAGAGGGCACATGGCAAGGCATCTGGCCAGGTCAGTCCTGTTCCTTGCGTGACTTTTATCAGTGTGGTCTTCAGGGTGCCATTCATCCGCTCGACCATGCCTGACGACTGGGATTGGTAGGGGATGTGGTGTCGCCATGGTATCCCTAGAGCCTTGCTAATGTCAGTCGTAAGCCTAGCCGTGAAGTGAGTCCCCCTGTCCATCTCTATGGTACTGGGAACTCCAAATTTGGGGATGACATCCTATAGAAGGCATTTAACCACCATACGTGCATCATCCTTCCTCGTGGAAAATGCCTCTACCCATTTGGAGAACATGTCTACGATGACCAGGATGTACTTGTAACCCTGTTTTTGGGGCATGTGTGTGAAGTCAATCTGTAAGTGGCTAAAGGGCCCTTCGGGAATTGGCAGGTGGTCATATTTGGCAACAGACTTTCCTGCATTGTTCTGCAGACAGATGAGGGCACTGTGAAAGCAGGGCTTGGGCAGCGTTTATAAATCCTGGTGCATACCAGGACTGCGTTACAGTGTGTTTCATGCCCCTCTTGCCAGTGTGGCCAATGCCGTGGGCTGCTAGGGCCAGTGTGTGTAGGTGGGCTCTGGGACAAATGATGCAGCCATCGGGGTGTACCAGCAGGTTGAGGGAAGGAGATTGTGTGGCCCTGAGGCAGACGCAACTGTTCTTTTTCTGCTGTGGAGCAGCTTCTTGGGCAGCTCGCACTGCCTCCACGAGGTCAGGGGAATACGGGGGCCTTCGCTATTCTGGGGGCCTGCAGGACCTAGATGGTGGGGTGCAGAGCGATTCCCAGGCTGTTGTGTCAGCTGAGGCATTCCTGAGGGTGACTGGGTCAGTGGCAGAGGTGTGGCCTGCGCATTTGATAATTGCTATATCTGGGGATAACAGGACTGCTTCCAGGAGGTTGAAGATCAATGCAGCGTGTTGTAGTGGCCTCCCTGCTGACATGATGAAACCTCTTTACTTCCAGAGTGTGCCAAAGTCATGGACGAGTCCGAAGGCATATCTGGAGTCAGTATAAATGACACAAGCCCTAGTGACCGCAAACAGCTCTGCAACCTGTGCAGATGTGCCATCTGGCAGTGCAGCTGCCTCTAGGACTGTGAAAGGGGAGCAGATGGCATACCCTGCCAATGTACAGTGGTCTGAGGGCTTGAAGGATGAGCCATCTGTATAGAGTATGAGGTCTGGATTGTCTAGAGATGTTTCAGAGAGATCAGGCCATGGGGTGACAACCTGCTGAACAAGGTCTAAACAGTCATGGTCTTCTGCAATTGTGTTCTGAGTGAGTGGGAGCAGGGTGGTGGGGTTCAGTGCAGGGACACACTGTAGGGACAGGTTAGTTTTGGACAGTAAAGCGACCTCATAGTCAGTTCTCCGAGTGGCAGTGAAATATTGAGTTGCTGCTGAATTTAGCAGCAGGGAGACCGAATAGGAGAACCCAAACAATGCATGGGTGATCTAGCACGATGGGAGTGGCCTTGTCTACTGTTACCGCGGCTGCTGCCACAGCTCTCAAACACACCAGCATTCCCCTTACAACAGGCGGGAAGTGTACAGAGTAAAATGCAACAGGGCGCCGGAGATCCCCATGGAGCTGTGTTAGGATGCCAGATGCAAACCCCTAGGATTCATTACCATAGAGATAGAAGTGTAGTCTGGGACCCCCAGGGCAGGAGCAGACACGAGTCACTGTTTCAATTCAGTGGATGCCCATTCCATCTGTTGTGCCCGGGTTACTTTTGTCGGCTTCTTTGATGAGGCTGCCTCCTGTAGGGGCTGGTCAATGGCACGGTGGTCTGGGGTCCAGTGCCTGCAATAATTCACCATCCCCAGGAAAGCCTGTAGCTGAGTCCTTGTGGTTGGGGGGGGGGGGGGGGGGGGGGGGGGTGTGTGGGGGGCAGCTGAGTGATAGCTGCAGCTCTGAGTGATAGTGCCCTGAGCCCATGTGAGAGTTCGTACCCCAAGTACTGGACTGTGTGCTCGCAGATCTTTTCTGTGGAGACTCTGTGTCTGTCCGCTGCCATACAGCACAGCAATGCGACAGTGTCCTGCATGCATGATTCTGCGGAGATGGAGGCCAGTAACAAATCATCTGCATATTGCAGGAGGGTGCTGCTGTATGGCAGGCGTAATGTAGAGAGGGTACGGTGTACTGCAACGGCATAGACTGTGGGGCTCTCTGTGTAACCCTGGGGAAGCCTGGTCCTGCTCCATGTGTCCTGGCAGCTGCTGTACATAAAAGCGAAAAGGTACTGAATCTCAGGGGACAATTTGATGGGGAAAAAGGCTGAACAGAGGTCGATTACAGAAAAGCAGGTGACGGAGACAGGGATACTGGTGAGGATGGCGTTAGTGGCCAGGACCACTAGGGAGCAGGTAATTACAATTGCATTTATAGCTCTGAGATCTTGGACAAAGCATCACTTTTCCTGGGTTTTGGGATGGGTAGGATGGGTGTATTGCAGGGACTGCTTGTTGGAACCAGGATACCCTACTGTAGGAGGAGGTCAATCACCAGCTTGATGCCTTGTGCTGCTGCTGGGGACAGTGGGTATTGCCGGATTGACAGCAGTATGGCTCATTGTGATAGTTTGACAATGTCTGGTGGGTCGGCCTTCACTTGTGTGTAGTTGGGTTGCTGTGCCCACAGTGAGGTTGGGAGGTCTGCTGGCAATAGGGGGTTCTTGTGGGGGGGGTGGGGGGGGGAAGTGTCTGGGGCTAGCTTGGTGAAAGTGGCTTGGAATGTTGCTGGAACGCAGCGCACACAGAACTTCTGCTCATATTGGCAATCTCTACGAGATGGGTGGGGGGGGGGGGGGGGGGGGGCTTGAAGTGGAGGGGGTGTCCCTTTAGGTGCACCGTGATGTGGCCTAGATCCTTCAGGTGCCACGGGCTCTGAACAATGAGGGGAATGTATGGACCAGCCGTTGCAGAACAGTGCAGCCTGTTGCTTGTTAAGCTGTCCCACAGAGTCCAGGCCAGTGAGTGCTAGTGCGGAGGTGAGGGTCCGCCAGTGCAGCACATGGAGGGGCCAGTTCCTGCCGGCCGGAAGTTACACAGTGAAACTGACCAAGCGCCTTGTCAGGATCACCCAGCGGAGGAAAGAAAAAGTGGGGGAGGAAAGGGGCTTTGATAACCGGGAGAGGAGAGCGCGGGTAGGGGTGGTGGGGCAGGTCCAGGCGCAGCAGGAACTTGTCTGATCTAGGGGGTTCCGGGCTGGGATCATTGCCGCCTGCAACATGGAATAGTGGGTGTCCGGGGTCTCCAGTCTGTGGCTCTGCGGGGGACAGTGAATGCAGGCATTTCGTTTGCATCAGGTCTGTCGGCCCAGGAGGGCGAATGGGCAGGGAGCAGGAATGATGGCACCAGGGACAGTGGCTGGTCCGACACCAAAATTCACGGACACTGCCAAAACCCCTCCCGTGCGGACAGTCCTGGAACTCGGGGCAAGTTCTGCAGAGGGAGGCGCAGGCGAATGGCTGGCCCCAGAATCCACCAGAAAGGAGATGAGCTCCCCACAACTTCCACATCCATCATCGGGAGTTGGAGGTGTATTGAGACCGCCTGCAGAACCTCCCTCTCGCCGCAACTCTGGTTAGTTTCAGGGCCACAGAGGAAGGGATCAGCCCAGAGTGTAGGCAGCTTGGCGGGGCTGCCACTGCTGTGCCTGTGGGAGTGAGGGGGGAATGGAGGGCCCTGCCTGGGTGGTAACCAGCAGCGGTTAGCTAAGTGTCCTGGTTTGCCACAGTGCCAGCACAGTCCTTTAAAGAATCCCATAGGTCTCTGTAAGAGTCTGGCTGTGTGCCTCCGGCTGTGCAGTTTGGGGGGAATGCCCCCATCTAGTTTGACCTGGTGAACAGTCCATTCCTATCCGGGTTAGTAAGTGTGGTTAGGGTGTTTGCCAGGTAGCATCTCAGCCAGGCCCGCAGAGGCCACCTGGACCTCCCAGTCACTGCCCATTTCAATTCCCCTTCCCACTCCCTTTCCGTCAAGACCATCCTTGGCCTCCTCCATTGCCACAACAAACCAAACCGCAAATTGGAGGAACGCCACCTCATCTTCCACCTGGGCAGCCTCCAGCCCGGAGCATTCAACGTTGAGTCCTCCAGCTTCAAACAACCTCTTTTTCTATCCCTTCCCAGTCCCTCCTTTCCACAGCTCCCAGCCACCAACAGGATTCATTCTTCCCATTGGCCAACCAGGTCGTACCCTCTAACCTGTCTTCACCTATCCCCACCTCACCACACTGACCCTACCCCCAGCCCCTTTATCTGCAATTCCCCTCACACCCAACCCTAGTCCTGGGGAAGGATTACACTCAAAACGTTGATTCTCCATTTCCTGATGCTGCCTGTCTTGTTGGGTTCTCCCAGTCTCCTTTTTGTCTACCTTAGGTTCCAGCATCTGCAATCTTCTTTAACCTTTCTGTCTGAAACCTATTGCCTATTCCAGGTGGAAAAAAAAGTAACCGGGTGGAATAACAAAATCCTTGTGTTTATCTGTTTCCCCCATATCTCTGGAGCCCGGGGGGAGGCTTTACACTGACCAGTGGGAAATGCTGTAGCCTCCATCCCTGAAACAGAAAAGCCCCTCCTGAGTTTGGGTGTAGTCTCTGGGCCAGCTATTGGGGTTTCCTGAAACTGGAGCTCGAGAATGGCAGTGGAAAAAAAGAGAGAAGAGCTGGGGAATTCCCCGCGCTCGGTATAAAACAGCAGCTTCAAGGGGCTCGCTCGGGTCTGACTAACAGTTATCTTGCTTGTGAGGTGGGGAATTTACCTAGCGCCGCTGCGGCACCATGCAGCCCCTGGCCCGCTGCTGCTTCTCAGCGATTGTGCTCCTGCTTGTCCCTGGCGCCGCTGTCTGCTGCGGCCCCACGGAGTATCAGTGGACCACCAACGAAGGGAGCGGCTGCTGCTCCATGTGTCCTCCAGGTAAGAGGTCCCGGGTAGCGGGCAAGCCTTCACATGTTCCCCGCTCTGATTCAGGCCTGCACCCCCCGTAACTCCCCTCCCAGAACTCTCTACCCCTGACCTTCCCCACCACCCCGAGAGTTTAAAGCGGGTTAGTCTAAATAAAACCGCCAGGCTTCAAAAAATGATAAATCCAGTGTTTTGGACTGTTGGCTGGGGAGTGAGGGATTGATTGCTGTGAGTCTTTCAGGGAGCCAGCTATCTCTGAATTTGTGAAGCTGCCCAGCTCCAGGACAGTGTGCTGGAGCAGTGTCACTAGGAATGGAGACAAACCTGCTGCTAACATGAGGTAAGTTACATTGTGAGAGCCAGCTGAAGCAATTTACCACGAATATTTCCAAACGGATGCTTTCAATTCGGTTAATCGTGTTTCTTTGACGTACAGCATCTGAAGTAGGAACTTGTTAATGTTGGAGAGATTCAACTTCCCCTTTTTTCCCCCCCAAAAAATTTCCTGTTCCCGCTATAAAACAGGATAGAAAAGCGATTTAAAGAAAAAAATGTATGAATGGCAAATGTCTGGTGGAGGAGTATGTTGCTAGTGTTATAATGTTAGCAGTCATAATTTCCAGAATGTGAGTAAAGTTTATTTAAACCAAAAGGATGAATAACTGTGGCAATACCTCAACTTGATGACGTTAATCCTTAATCCCCCGCCCCCAGCCATTTATCTTAACATTCTCAGGTTTGGAATGTCTGAGGGGGGAAATTAACCTTTGGGATCTAGCCAGAAAATGGGATTGATTTATCAGACGTTAGGGTCCCTCAACAGTGGGCAATAATGAGTTAAAAAGGATAAACTGTCCCAGTCCACTTCCGAGAGGAAATGCTTGCCCAAGGTAGAGGACCTCAAATTCTGGTAGTTGCTTGATAAAAGTTCGATGAGTTGTGCTAAATGCTCTAGGAATGCAAGACACATCTGAAGGATACATTAGAAAAATACCCATTCAGTTGGTATGTGCCAGGGGAGTCCTACTGGTTTGAGGGAAATGGGTTATGTTAAGTGCAGAATAATGGGAAAATTCAACAGAAATTAGTCAGGTTTTCAATTCGTGTAACTAATGGAGGAGGCAACTCAAATAACAGTGATCTGGGCAAAGTGTATTGTATATAGGCAGAACATTGGTAAATGGAATGTAATAAAGAAAATTGTACCATGTTTCAGATAAGGAAATCCAAGTTATATATGTTCTCAGTGAATAAGCATGGTATTACAAGATTTAGGACAGTTTCAGAAAAGGTAGAATAAACGTTATGGAGGGTCAGGCAGGAAAGTGGACTTTAGACCATATGATATTAACTATGATCTTAGTGAATGATGGAAAAAGCTGGAGGGGCTAAACACTCTACTCCTTTTTTTTATTCTTGTGATATTACATTATCTGAAACAAATGTCAAATATTTACCTGTATTTAAACTTCAAAAGAAGTGTTCACAAATTCAAACAAGAAAAAGTCAAAAGTAGGACTGTTATAGAACATAGGAAAATACAGCGCAGTACAGGCCCTTCGGCCCTCGATGTTGCGCCGATCCAAGCCCACCTAACCTACACTAGCCCACTTTCCTCCATATGCCTATCCAATGCCCGTTTAAATGCTCATAAAGAAGGAGAGTCCACCACTGTTACTGACAGGGCATTCCATGAAGTCACGACTCGCTGAGTAAAGAATCTACCCCTAACATCTGTCCTATACCTACCATCAGGATGTTCTTCACACAAATTATAATTCCAAAACGGAAATGTGTAAACTTGGACAGAGAGCATGGTTTTAAAATTATTTTACAATCTAGCTTTTATCTCATTCATCCCCTGTTTCACCTGAAGACGACATTTGGTTGAGTTGCTATGTCTTAAGTCTGCAGGAGACTGATAACTTGAGTTCATTTGTTTGTGGATTAACCTGTTTTTAAAATGATTTAAAATGTAATCTTTTAAGTAGATGTTACTTTCAAATGGAACTCAAACTCAGGACACTGAGAACGGCACATTGGGAGCTCAGAATCAAAGATGGATAGAAACATTAAAGGGGTTAATGGGTTACAGCTCGAGCAGTCACTGGGGTAAAGGTGTAAGCCTTACAGAGCCATACGGAATCCAAGGCTGTTTTAGCAAGGACAACCAGCTTAACTTATTTTTCTATGTGATTAGTTGGCACATACTGAGACTAGAAAGAAAATGTGTGTACTGAATGTGCTCAGAGCATTAGGAAAAATATTGGGTTACAGCAGGAAAAGCAGCCAGCAATTGAGTTGCTTTGTTACTGAAATTCATTCAACTCTCCTCCTACTCCAACCCTGATACAGCTCTGATAAACATGAGTAACTGACATCTTTCACATTTTAACATCAAACTGTCAGCTGTTGCCCCCACCCCCAACAAGTGCAAACAATCCCCACCCACTTGTGCACTTCAGTTCCACTCATACAAGAGGCCCCTAGTATGTCTTGCATGGCTGATGTTCTATAACATCTGCTTAGCTCCATAGTTATATTAGAGGGTGGTGTGTGAAACTATCCCAAGTGATCCCAGCAATTCGGAGCATTGGTGAATTTCAGGCACTAAGATGTCTGCACTTGCTCAAGCTTCAATTGACTCTGCCGTTCGTGATAGTAAAGCAGTCAGGACCGGAGCTGCTGCAGTCATCACAAAGATAAAGGTCAAAGTGGTTGTGGAGTGGAGGGTGTGGGCTTCAGAAGGTGGGTAAGGAACAAGTACACAAGTGGGCTGATTTCAAATGAATGGGGAAGCAAAGGTTTGGAGCAGAAAACTTGAAACCTGAAGTGGGAGGGGGAATTTCAAGCAACAAGAAAGGATAGGGAAGATCATAGTGACAGAGAGGGAGCCAGAAAGTGAACTCTGAGCAGAAAATGTACAGAGGATGTCTTATTCCATTCAATCTGCTTCATTTTCAAAACTGTGGCAAATTGTTAACAACCAGATGGCTGACGCACAGTTTCTTAAAAAATGCCCAGCAGAACAGATATTTGCAGACTTGGGACTTTTTTTTATATTGAGTGAGTGGGTTGAGAAAGAAATGTATTTTTGGAGTGAGGATAGAGTGAATGAACAGAGATATGAAAATATTTACTGCAAACCAACCAGTTGGAGGTATTTATTTGATTGAGTTTTCATTTGTGAGATAATATATATGTGATGACTTACATAGGAACAAGAATAGGCCATTCACCCCCCTGACTCTGCTATTCAATTTCAGCAAGACTGATATAACTTAATATCATTTCCTTGCACTATCTCCATGTTCCTTGGAGCCATTAGCATCTAAAAATCTATCTGTCTCTGTCTTGAACTTAATAACTCAACTTCCACAGCCCTTTGAGGTAGAGGATTAAAGCCAGTTACTTTAAATGTTTCTTGAAGACTAGGCTGTTGAATGAAAAGCAGCAGTGGTGACCTTCTCAGGATCTGGTATTTTGATATCAATGTCTCATACACTTGATGATGCACAGACTTTTGGAAGGACCTTGATGATTGTAGAATGGAACTCAAGACCAGTGGATATGGATGTAGCAACATTCAATTTCTCCACAAGCCACTGTGTTCCTCATGCAATCTCCAGTATTTCTATTCAGGATTTTGAAACAGTTAACAAACATGTTCATACACAGGGCATTTGCAAATTTGTAAAATTAACCCAGCATTGAAAACACCAGACAAATACGTGAATTGTTACCTATAACCTGTCATTTCAATAATCCCTTTCTAAATTGTACTGGAGTTGCAGATTATTCTTTAGAGGGTACACAGTGATGAGACCTAAACAACAATCTTTCAACAGCAAGTTGAAAATAATAAATGTAAGTACTGCCCATAACTGTGAAGTGATGGCATGTGTTTGGAAACATTTATCGAATTGACTACCTGACGCTTGAGATAGCATCCACAATGTTAGGCATTGACTACCCAGGAGATGGCAAAACATATTTACAATTGTCCTTCCGTAGATATCATGCTCTGGGTCTCAGCTGGAGGTTTCATTTCACTGGTGTAGGTGCTAAATGGAGTTCAAACAACTCCTCACAGAATGGAGAACACTTTAGGAAAGCCATGGTACGTGTGTTCTGATCATCACGATCCAGATCAGCAATCAGAGAGACTGGGGAGTGGGTATTCTGCCTTGCCAAACTGAGGCTTGAAATTTGGTTTCACGAGGCAAAACATAGGAGTTGTAATTAAGAAAGGAAATGGAGGAATTTCTATCTAAAGCTGATGCTTTCCTTCCATTGATTCATTTTAAGAAGTAGGTTGCATTCAAATATCATAATCACTGGAGTTCACAATTTAATGATGGCCTTCAACATGGTATATTTATGTCCAGAACTCCTATTTTGCCTACATCCAAGTAATCCTCCTAATAAAATTTCCTGTTTGGCTGCAGCTGTCCAGGTAGCCTTAGTTTTGTTATTCTATCATTAAAAAACATTACTCCACTAATACTGCTGCCAAACACTATTAAGTAGAGCAAGAAGTAGCTGCATTTTTGTACACTATATCTAAGGTTAAAGCTGAATCTTTAATAACAGAAAAAAGTTGAATCTGGTCTGGTTAAAGTCATTGGAACTGGTGATCAGATTCCCGATTGAGGGCAATAGCAGCATTTGTGGGGATTTAGTGTTTGAATGGTTTCTTCAATGCTGCTTTAATGTTTTTCTGCCACACGAGCCAGCAGTACTATCAGAAGCATTTGACAGAATGATTGCAGGACACTAATGGTGTAACACACTTGTTAATGAAAGAAACATGTAGACAATAGCCACTGCATGTGAAAGTACTCATTCTGACACTTATCTGATCTTTTATTTTAAAAATAAGGCTGTCACTAGAACTGATTTTCACTGTGTAATAATGTTAACAAAGAAGCAATAGCTCAAGTAGTTGTCTTGCAAAACAGTTGAGCTTTTAGTCACATGAAAGTGAAATGTAACGTAGTAGAAACAGTTTTTATGAACCAGGAGTACATACACAAGACATAAATCAATCATTTCTAGTATGCTTCAAAGTTAAATGCAATTGTAAACCAAATATGGTTCTCAAGTACATAAAGTAATCAATAGCTGTGTAAAGAACCGAATAGTATGTGGGCAGTAGTTAGAAAGGCTGGTGCATGACTGTGGCTAACAGAATGTACCGAGAAAGGAAGAAAAAAGTGCAGCGATTGCCTCTAATCAGGAGTAAACAGCAAAAATAAAAGATTTTAACTAAAGTGGGTGATCCAAAAGCTTTGCACAAAGAGTGCTATGGAAAATATATGAAAGGGAACTGAGTCACAATCAAAGGAAGTTTATAAATGGTAAATTCCGCTGAAGTAAACATCTAAACATTCATGTTTCCATTATGTGATTAGAAATTAAAAGCTATGGTAGTAAATTCTCATTCGTTTAAATTTAATTTGCTTTAATGACCTTAATCTTTGTTTCTATTCTATAGGAATCGA
This sequence comes from Hemiscyllium ocellatum, assembly GCF_020745735.1. Lineage (NCBI taxonomy): Eukaryota > Metazoa > Chordata > Chondrichthyes > Orectolobiformes > Hemiscylliidae > Hemiscyllium > Hemiscyllium ocellatum. The sequence goes on from NC_083437.1 coordinate 24,198,587, forward strand.
TGAGATTAAAGTAAATAGCAATTGCCTCCAGAGTCCTTTCTACAAATTTCAGTATTTAGCATTAATAGTTTGTTACAGTTTATATTCAGAAGCTCCCTTTCTGCAGTTCAAAGCTTTTAAAAATTTTAAAAAGAAGTAGCAAATTGCAAAGCAATTTATTGAATTCCAAACAAATAAATACAGTATTCTGTTTCAAGGTATTCAGTGAGCAGAAAGTAGACGCTGGAAATACCTTGTTTCATATCTTTGCTTTGAAGTAAGAATGTTATTTGCATTACCATTACATAATTACAAAGTTTAATTTACAAAGACACATTCCAAACATGCATCCCCAACAAATAACTAAAATTTTGTTTCTGTTGTATTAAGTTTTTGGTGTTCTCTTGCGAATAGGAGCCTAAGTGTATCACTAGTTAATAACAATTACCTGAACTCAATTAAATACTCAGTGACTATACACTGAACAGCCTGGAAGATCATCCATCTGCTTTCTTCTGTAACATGTGAATGATATTGGTCGTATGAAGATATGATCCCATTGTTCACTTCCACACTGATGATTTAAGCAAAAAAAAATTATGCATGACAGAAAGAGCCACACAACTTGGCAAGCACACCATTACTGTCAATGGCTGGCACATTAAGGTGCAATTTAGATATCTGTTTTGTTATGGACAGTATGTCCTTTTGAAACATGATAAAACTATTTAGCTCAGATTCCCAATGTTGCAGATAAAAGCTGTTCAATTTTTTGACTGGTCGTGAATCAACAACCCTTTACTGAAGTACAAAACGTTCATATGTTGTTAATGAGCAACTTGCTGAAAGACACTTTGAATTAATTGCTGATACCTCCACCTCCTTGTTTAGTGGTTGTTCAATTGCCAGTCTTAATCTGCACCCTTGGTGTGCTGCTGCTGTTCCTTCATTCAAAGTATGATGAATCCATTGTCTGCAACCATAGTGTGCAATGTGATATACATATAACCTCACCATTATTTTGTCTCATTTAATGAAACATCATGTAGACTGCCTGCTCCATTGGTGGTTCAAGCAAAATGAACAAGTTTAGTGAATGTTATTGTTCACAAATACCCCATGTTGTACATTGTATATTCTATCCTGTGGTGTATAAGGGTTGTGTACAGGTATCTTGAGCTGCAGATTCCAGCTGAAAGTTTCAATATTGTCAATTAATAAATGGCCACTTATTCTTTCTTTTTTGAAATATTCAGAGCTTTTGAACTGCTTTTGAACACAGGCATCATCTATGATCCATGGAGCATGCAGTTATTTGTTGGAGGTTTTACTGCCATTCCTCCTGGACATTCATTGAATGATAGCTTGACCTACTCCAATATACAACCAGTTTATTGCTATGCTCAGAAATGACAGCGCTACTCTAAGCAGTGATAGTCTTTGGAAAGCAAGCAAATAACAAAAACTCACACTGCCTTTCAATTTAATGTTGAAAGTCATTGGACCCAAACAAAACAGGAGGAGGACATTCAGCAATTCTGCATATAGTGGTTCTGTGTAAGAGCTGTTCAGTTTGTCCCACTCCACTGCTCATCTAATGTAGCCTTGTAAATATTTCCCACCAAATGAACTGCTGAATTCACCCGAATGGTTGAACGTGCCATATGGTTGACCTTGTGTTGAATAGGACCAGAGAAAATGTGGGCAGTAATACTTGGTACATCATAATCTCTTTCACTCTTTAAATGTGCTTCACTGGGACTTTTTTGGCTAATGCAGTCACCTTTCATCTGGTATCCACTTGCTTGCCACTTTGGTGGACCTTTTGTCTGGGAGGCAAAATACATATCCTACCTTTCTCCATTACCTCTTTGTCAAAATGCCCAATCGGCATCTCTGGTAAAAACCAGTTCCAAGTCTGATTGGAAATGCATCAGGCTAGTAGTCTCACCTTGCAATAACCCATAGTAGGTAATATGGTAAAACAATGCTGCATTAAAAATGCAATCAGTGGGATAATATGTGAGCTATGAGGTATTCCTCTTGCATGCCTTAAAAATATCTTGGGAAAGCTAATTCAAGAACACAAGTGATCCATCGCGTCAAATTACATGGTTGCAGACATGTATTACCCATTATTAGGAGAGCACATGAGCAATATCAGAATAAGATAGGAGATAGAATTTGAGAAAAGTAGCTGTTTGTACTCCAAAATTTGATAATTGTACTGTTACACAGTACAGTGATGTAGTGATGGGGACATTAATGGTTGTGATAGTAATACAATATTCTCAACTGAAAATGTGTTTTAATAAATACAGCATTAGCCTTATTGTTAAGTTGATATTTCCAATAATCTCACTGAAATTGAACTTAGTCCCTTTGTTTTGGTTCCAAGTCTAACAGAAAACATTACTAGCATTTTCTTCTTCAATTAGGAAAGTACTTGGTAAGTCGGTGTGAACGTTTCAATGAAGATCCAAACTGTGCAGTGTGCCCAACAGGAAAGTATACAGCTGGATGGAATACTCACAGTTCTTGTGCTCGATGCAAAATCTGTTCTAAAGGTGAGCCTTACTGACTGAGTTCCTAGATATGTTTCTTACATTCCTAATTCAATCAAGGAATGAAGGTGCACTGTCTTGTTTCTATAATTCTGTTAATTGTATAATTTCCAGCCTGGAAGGAGAATCTTCTTCATTCCTATGTCTGTCTTTTGGTAGAATTCTTCCACTCTGATCCCATTTGCCTGCACCTTTTATGCTTCCTTTTACATTTGTCCCTTTTCCTAAAGCTTGAAGTAACTTTTAATGCTTTTAATGATCTTAACCTCAAAATAAAGGGTTGGTATTTGTTATTATTAAAAATCTGGTTTTAATGTATAGTAGCTGAGAAACAGACCCTTTGGTCCAACTTGTCCATGATAACCAGATATCCTAAATTAATCTAGTCCTGTTTGATGCATTTGGCCCATGTCCTCCTTAAATCCTTCCTATTTATATACTGTATTCATCTAGATGTGTTTTAAATGTTGTCATTGTACCAGCCCCTACAATTTCTTCTGGCACCACTCTGTATGAAAAAGTTGCCCCTTAAATCCTTTCCAATCTTTCTGCTCTCATCTTCAATGTATTCCCTCTAGTTTTGGCCTCTACCCTGGGGAAAAGACTTTGACTGTTCTTCCTTTCCATGCTGCTCACAATTTTATAAACTTCTATAAACTCATCTCTCCAAGGAATCATGCTCCAGGGAAAAAAGCCGCAGTCTATTCAGCCTCTTCCTATTGCTAAAGCCCTCCATTCCTGGCAACATCCTTATAAATCCTTTCAGAACCCTTTCAAGTTTCTCGACGTCTTTCCTATAGCAGGGAGACCAGAACTGAATGCATATTCCAAAAATGGCCTAACCAATGTCCTGTACAGCTGCAACATGACCTCCCAACTCCTTTACTCAATGCATTGACCAATAAAGGCAAATATACCAAACGCCTTCTTCACTATCCTGTCTAGCTGCAACTCCACTTTCAAGGAACTATGAACCTTCACTCCAAAGTCTCTTTGTTCAACAACATTCCCCAGGATCTTGCCATTAAATGTATAAATCCTGCCCTGACTTTCCCTACCAAAATGTAGTATGTTCATTTTGTAGATTAAACTCCATCTGCCACTCCTTGGCCCATTGGCTCATTTGGTCAAAGTCCTGTTGTACTCTGAGGTAACCTTCTTCGCTGTCCATTACACCACCAACTTTGGTGTCATCTGCAAACTTACTAACCATGTTTCCTAAATTCACATCCAAATCATTTATATAAATAACTGGCTGAGAAAGCGAGTCAATTCTACTGTGGAGGAAGAGCAGCTGGAGAAATGGAGGGAGAAAAAGGAGAGTCATAGAGTCATACAGCATGGAAATAGACTCTTCAGTCAAACAAGTCCATGTTGAACACATTTCCAAACTAAACTAGTCCCACCTGCCTGTTCTTGGCCCATATCCTTCCAAACCTTTCCTATACATTTACTTATCCAAATGTCATTTTAATGTTGTAACTGTCCCCACATCCACACTTCCTCTGGAAGTTAATTCCACACACACATCATTCACTGTGTTTGTGTTTTTTTTTAAAAATTGCCTCATGTCTCTTTTAAAAAAATCTTTCTCCTCTCTCCTTAAAATGTGCCCCCTCATCTTGAAATCACTCCCCCCACCCCCCCACCATGGAAAAGACCCCTGCCTTTCACCTTATCTATACTGCTCATGATTGTATAAAGCTCCATAAGGTTACCCCTCAACCTCAAGGATGTAGAAAAATTTTGAGAAAAGGTAAGAGAATCTTTAGAAGAAATCTCCTACTGTCCCAGCTGACACTGCATTTGTTAACAAATATAAGTATGATGTTTTTGAGTAAGACTGTTACATTAGCAGTGATTCCTACCTGTCAGCATCTGGATTGGATATCCCTAAACTAAGTTTGTGTTCCCGGGATGACTGATTGGGAGGAGCTCCAGGTTTGACATTTTGTTTTATTAAGTGGAAGGCTGTAGGTTGCAAATGAGAGAATGTATTGCCATGTGTTTGATATTTTTATAAATCAGCATAACGTCTGTGAACCTGTTGGGCAGGTGGGCAATGACCAGTGGGGTTATTGCTAGACTATTAATCCCGAGATCTGGAGACTCTGGTTCAAATCCCGCCATGACAGATGATAAAATTTGGATTCAATTAAAAATCTGGAATTAATAATCTAATGATGACCATGAAACCAATGTTAATTGTCAGGAAAACCTCATCTGCTTCACTAATGTCCTTTAGGGAAGGTCTGACCTACATGTGACTCCAGACCCACAGCAATGTGGTTGAAAGGATGGGCAATAAATGCTGGTTTAGCATGGGATATACACACTTGATTTTTGACTTGAAATTTGCCATAATAATTTCATGAAAATGTCTTTTGTTTTCAATGCAGAATCAGGTGCCGCATATAGCAAGAAGTGTGAAAAAGACGCGAATGCTGAATGCTCGTGTGGCAAAGGCAAACAATTAACAGCAGGTATGAAATGGTTAACATCTAATATATTGTGTGACAGAAGCAAGGATCTGTGGCACAATGGAGAGTGTGTTGGCCTGCCATGGCATTGCAATACTGTCTAACAGGAAGGCAAATGGAGATGAGGCTACAGCCTGATGGTGGAGTAGGCTCAAGGGGATGAACACTTCTCATACGTCTGTCGTCTACATCTGAACAACCTTGATGTTGCAGGATGAGTGATAATGTTTCCACTTTTTCCTCTGATTTTAGCAAACATTTTTGTTTAAAAAGTGACACCATTGCAATTAAAATGTACAGCAAACTGTAGTTTGTTCACTTGAAAGTATATGATTTAGTGGTATAAATCCTGTTTGGTTATTTTCAAAATAAAATTGGCGTATGAGGCTTTTGCTCTCCATATTAAATCTTTAACCCAATAGCTTTTCGATATCCTTTTACTGGTCAGTGTCAAAGTTTCTTTGGATAGGTATCAGAGGTAGTTGAATGTTAATGATGACAGTACCCATTCTTCCTGTAACAATGACCAGCAAAAAGACCTTGAGAACCATTTTACATAGAGAGCAACAAGCCTCAAATGCCAGTTTTCAAATTAAACAATCAGGATTTACACCATTGAATCACATGCTTGCAAGTGAACAAGCTACAGTTTGCTGTATATTTTAATTACAATTATGTCATTTTAAGCAGTAATGTTCACTAAAATCAGCAAGAAGAAGTGGAGATAGTTGTTAGGGAATATAACTCTTTTCCACTCCTTCCAAAATGCAGTTGCAAAGTGGTGAAACGCACCTCTTTAAACTTCTTTTAACTAAGATTTAAAATTCACTGCAATTGAAGATTTAGCAAATAGAATTGCTCAAAAGGAACAGCTGATGTTTTTAGTTGCACATTTATGTTCTTTGTGACTCAAGAAGACCGTGAAATCGGTTAACTGGGAGCTGTACAGTAATCCGTTTACAATGGTGAACATGATCCCCATCGAGATTACAAAAGCAAAATACTGCAGATGCAGGAAATCTAAAACAAAAATGCAAAGTCCTGGGAATACTCAACCATTTGAGCAGCCTCTGCATAGATAGGAACCACGTTAACATTGCATGTTGATGATCTTTCATCAGAAGACATTGTGATGAACTGCATTGTCACTTTTAACTTATTTTTATCCATACAAGAGTCCAATTCCTGTGAGCAATGTCCACCAGGATCTTATTCTGATGAAGAAGGCAATGAAACCTGCAAGCCCTGGACCTGGTATGTGAAACATTTGATCAGCTTTGTAACTGACGAGTGTACGATTTAAAGCAATGCAGGTCTGTATATGATTTAAGTGTCAGGACTGATGGTCATCCCAGCTAGTTTACCCTCACTCAATAAAAAAAGATTAATTTCCATGAACAAGTGTTCACCCTCGAACTGTAGTGAAAACTAGTGCAGCAAGTAGTCCTTTGTATTATTACATGAAGATTCTACGACACACTAACAACACTTACATAAATACTTAATATCAGACACTTCTATACTAAGCCACCAACCCCACAGATTATCATTTATAACAGTTCACAGCAGTTTAACATCCAGTGGGTAAAGACTGCTATGAACACAGTACTTTAATATTGCCAATGTATGCAAGAGGGGACTGAAGAGATATTTGGAGGAAAAAGTAATGAAGGATAGGAGAGGTGGACTGATGCATTGAAAATGTGCTTTAGGATGTTTGACTTTCAGTTTGGCCTCATCCAGTCCTTTGCTTTCTCTGTTGGCTCTGGATAAAGAGATAATTCATTCAAAGTTTGTGAGAAGATTTGTAGCTCGGATGCTCGTTGTTGTGGTTCTGTTCGCTGAGCTGGGAATTTGTGTTGCAGACATTTCGTCCCCGTCTAGGTGACATCCACAGTGCTTGGGAGCCTCCTGTGAAACGCTTCTGTGATGTTTCCTCCGGCATTTATAGTGGTTTGTCGTTGTCAGTTCCAGCTGTCCGTTGCAGTGGTCAGTATATTGGGTCCAGGTAGATGTGCTTATTGATTGAATCTGTGGACGAGTGCCATGCCTCTAGGAATTCCCTAGCTGTTTTCTGTTTGGCTTGTCTTATAATAGTAGTGTTGTCCCAGTCGAATTCATGTTGCTTGTCATCTGCGTGTGTGGCTACTAAGGATAGCTGGTCGTGTTGTTTCGTGGCTAGTTGGTGTTCATGGATGCGGATCGTTAGCTGTCTTCCTGTTTGTCCTATGTAGTGTTTTGTGCAGTCCTTGCATGACATTTTGTACACTACATTGGTTTTGCTCATGCTGGGTATCGGGTCCTTCGTTCTGGTGAGTTGTTGTCCGAGAGTGGCTGTTGGTTTGTGTGCTGAAAACCAGAACTGCAAAAAGAGGAAGAAGAACATCTCTACAATGTATTCGCCAAAAACGGATACCTGCGCAATTTCATCAACAAATGCCTAAGGGAAAGACAACGGAACGAGGACATGCTGCAACCCAAAGGACTAGCCACACTACCATACATCAAGAGCATTTCCGAACTGACAGCCAGGCTACTACGACCAATAGGACTCATAACAGCACACAAACCAACAGCCACTCTCAGACAACAACTCACCAGAACGAAGGACCCGATACCCAGCATGAGCAAAACCAATGTAGTGTACAAAATCCCATGCAAGGACAGCACAAAACACTACATAGGACAAACAGGAAGACCGCTAACGATCCACATCCATGAACACCAACTAGCCATGAAATGACATGACCAGCTATCCTTGGTAGCCACACACGCAGATGACAAGCAACATGAGTTCAACTGGGACAACACTACTATCATAGGACAAGCCAAACAGAACAGCCAGGGAATTCCTAGAGGCATGGCACTCATCCACAGATTCAATCAATAAGCACATCGACCTGGACACAATATACCGGCCACTGCAGCGGACAGCTGGAACTGACAACCAGAAGCGGCAGATACAAACCACTATAAATGCCGGAGGAAAAGCACAGAAGCACTTCACAGGAGGCTCCCAAGCACTGAGGATGTCACCTAGAAAGGGGACGAAAAGTCTGCAACACAAATTCCCAGCTCAGTGAATAGAACCACAACAGATAATTCATTTTCACCTAGTTCAGTCCAACTCAAATAGTACTGAATTTTGTCCCATTCCAAAAATGAGAAAGTAACGAAAGGGAATAGATTGATCCTCTGTTTATCCTGTCATTACTTTTGGAAAGGATAAAATTATGGAAAATAACATTCTAGAATAAGGTTTACAGTCAAGGTCTTTTTCCATGGGTAAGGGAGTCCAAAAGGTGAGTGGGAAAAGATTTAAAATGGATCTAAGGGGTACCAGAGGCGAGGGTGGTTTGTATATGGGATAAGGTGCCAGAGGAACTAGTAGATGCAAGTACATTTAACAAAATGTAGAAGACATTGGGACAGGTACATGAATAAGGTAAAGTTTAGAGGGAGATGGGCTGAACACAGACAAATTGGGTTAATTCAGTTTAGGATAACTGGATGAGTTGGACCAAAGGGTCTGTTTCCATGCTGTATGAATCTTTGACCAGTGAGTGAGTTTTGAGCATATTCTGTTATTTCTGAACTCCCCCTTCCCATGTCCCACAGACATGTGTTGAGCTTGTTATTTCTGAACAGTCCACTGTTTATTCCATGGTCATAAAGTAATGCAACAATCCCTGCCAGAATGCAAAGACATCAGAGGGGCTTACTCTAGAGAAGCTGGCCACTTGGCCCAAATTTTCTGTCCTAGGTCTTTAAAGGAGCAGTTGTGCTTCAACTCACACAGAAAAGATTGTTTTACTATGGCAACATTGGTCTTTTTCATATAGTTGTGAAGAAAATGGACAACAATTAATTAAAAATGGTTCGAGTACAGAGAATGTAGAATGTGGTATGTCCAAGATCACCACAACACAAGGTAGAAGCTCCTTTAATCCTACGACTGTGCTCAGGACAACAATGCCTAGTGCCTCAACCAGAACAAGTCCTTCAGTAACTACAGCAAACCAGCCAGGTAGGTGTCGACTCTCTCAAACATTATTTCATAGATTTCTTCATTGCTTTAATGATGAACCAAGCCTTTAAACGGTCACTATGTTTATAGTTACGGTTATGCAAACCAAGCAGCAGAGCCAGGGATTCTCTGGTACTTTCCAGTTATTTCACTGGTGGGCTAGTGGGAGCCTTACTGAAGCATGGAAACAGGCCCCATTTCCAGCTGGTGGGGTGCCATGGAAATTCCCAACCCTAGATCTTTATTTTTCTCTGGAGGGGACCGAGCTGCGCAAACAGATAATTCCAAGGGCTGGCAGCTCCGCTTAATGCTAGAGCCTGAAGTTTGGAGGACAATTGGCCACGCACCATTGGTATTAACTTTGGTTGATCCTAATTCTGCCACGTCTTTAAAATAAAAACCCTGCATTTCTATCTCATCTTTCACAACCTTATGACATCCCAATGCACTTTACAGCAAATGAGGTACCTTTTGAACCGCAGTCATAATGCAGTCCATCTCTGCACAACATGATACTGTAAGCAGCAATGTGATGAAGATTGGATCATCTGTTTTCAGTGAAATTGGCTGGGGGTAAATATTGGGCAAAAAACCGTGAGAACTCCCTTGTTCTCTTTCAAAGAATATCATCGATGCTTTTAGAGCTGACCAGGGAGGCCTACGTTTGCAGCTCATTTGAAAGACGGATATGACAGAATATCCAGGATTAGTGCAAAGCTCAGCTCTACAGAATTGCAAGCAAATTCCATTGAGCAGTATGTAAGGGCAAGCAAACCGCAGGCAAGTGTAAAATCTGGGACTTTGTTTGAGGATTCCCAGCCACACTATGTAACACATTTACTCATTAAGCCACCAGAGTAATATTTGAGGTCATAGGTTGTGACAGTTGTACTGCAGTCTTCCAACTTAGACACTTGTAAATCCCTATTTCCATTGTTCCACCAGTCCTGGTGATGCCTTCAAATGTCCAAGTCTTAAATTCAGAAATTTGTTCCTGAACCTACTCTCTGCTTCCTTTTAATGCCTTAAAAATGTCTTTGACCAAGCATTTAATCATCTATCCAGTATCTCCTGAAGGCTCCCATGAGTATATTTGATATGTCAAAGGCTCTACACAAATACCAGTTGTTGTTGCTTCCTTGGTAATCAAAATGCATGTATAAAAATAAGAGTTTTTTGATATGTACGAAGTTTTGGAATGTAGACTGTATCAATATCACGCTACCTTTTCTCTTAGCCACGGCTGTCGAAGATAAATTTTATATTGGGGTCATCGTTGTGGCAGCTCTGATTTTTCTCATTGTCCTAATAAAAAGGAGAAAATTGTACCTGAAGATGAAAAAACAAGGTGAGCACATAGAAACATGGTAAAATATCATAGTTTTCATTCTTTTTATCTGCTTCACAACATCTTTTATCCTTTTTAATTTAATATAAAAACCAGGTGAAATCAGTCAGAAGTCTCACAACACCAGGTTATAGTCCAACAGGTTTATTTGAATTCATAAACTTTCGGAGTGCTGCACCTTTGTCAGGTGAAGACACTTCACCCGATGAGGGAGCAACACTTGTGATTTCAAATAAACCTGTTGGACTATAACTTAGTGTTGTGGGACTTCTGACTTTGTCCACCTCATTCCAACACTAGCAATTCCACATCAGTTGAAATTAGGTGACAGCAGCCTGGAGCCTCTTCACTTGATTCAGGATAGAATCCAGTTTTACCAGCCAACCTTTCCCTTGATAATTGATCATTTGATCAGTTTAATGTTGAAGTGATGTCCAGACTAATTACTATATCCTGGAGTTAGAATTTATTTTACTATTTTAACTTCATCTCAAAACTGCACTATCTGATGGCTTTCTTTCTTCCATGTATTACGTGTCATGCTAGGATTTTAAGTTCCTCCATTATTGCAGCTTCATTATATTTACACATAATGTGTGTGTCTAATCCCTCGGAACAATGGCACTTGCTCATGGGTAGAATTGGCAGGTGTGAGTCCCTTTTTAACCTGGGGTTGCAGTTGCCCTGCAGCTACTACATTGTTTCGGCTGACGAGGAACCTGCCCTGCTCTTACTGTCTGCCGTTGTATATTAGAAAGATTTAGAGATCAATGATAAAGTCATTTGGCTATATTTGACACACAGCTGCATGTTCACAAAATCCTGAGAAGAAGCTCGAAGCCTCTGATCCAGACACTCTCATTGGACCACAAGACCTCCCCAAAGCACCATTCAATCCTGTATTATAAACTTGCAAAACTGTGGAGGGTTTAAACCATTACTTTTCACAAGTTATTAACATTCTCCAAATTAAAGCATCAGGAACTTAGAGATGGTTAAACAGGTGGAGGAGGTAACACACTCAGTGTACTGTGAGATAACTAACTTGTGCAAAGGAGTAAAGTATTTCAAGAGTACACATGCTAAATTATTTTCAATTATTAAAATAATGTTTAATCTCTAAAACGATCAATGGCATTTAAGCAAAGTGAGGTCATAAAACAGTTTTTTGTTGTTGTCATAGTCGATAGGTCAGGAGGACCGCTCTCACAGCGCCAGAGACCCGGGTTCAATTCCCGCCTCAAGCGACTGACTGTGTGGAGTTTGCACGTTCTGCCCGTGTCTGCGTGGGTTTCCTCCGGGTGCTCCGGTTTCCTCCCACAGTCCAAAGATGTGCGGGCCAGGTGAATTGGCCATGCTAAATTGTCCGTAGTGTTAGGTAAGGGGTAAATGTAGGGGTTTGGGTGGGTTGCCCTTCGGCGGGTCGGTGTGGACTTGTTGGGCCAAAGGGCCTGTTTCCACACTGTAAGTAATCTAATCTCTCATCCGAAAGAAAGATGACTGGTGCTGAGGTTAGACTGAGGGTCACCACACCTTGGGTGAGATCAAGAAAATGGGACCTTCATGGTGACCTCAGCCAGCCCAGAAATGAACCCAAGCAATGGCATCACTGTGCATCACAAATCAGCCAAGTAAGCTATCCTTATCTCACCGGTTTTATTGAGGACTGCCATATAATACCTCCTTTGCAATGCAAAATGATGGAAGCCAAACTGGTTTTAAAAATTAGAGTCTGGGGAATCACAGGCAGGACACAGTGTAATGCTGCAGGGACATGCCTTCACTGCTGCTTCCAGGAAGTTGTATGGGAAGAAGGGCCAGTTGAGGAGGCATTAGGAATACATTTTATACCACACATGTCTTTTCTACCCTAACTGTGTAGAACCACGTTTTTACACCTGGATTCTGAATGTCCCCAGTTTTCATTGAAGAAAGTAACAGCCTGATTAGAATTAATGAAAAGGTTACAAAATAAGTTTCTTTTATTTATGAGAAACTGATCATCAGCCTTTGTAATTAACATGGAATTTTATTGTACCATTAATTACAGATTTCTACCATTGTTTGGGGATCAAAAAAGATATAAAGGGTCCAGTGCAAGAAGAAGCCAATGATATCACATCGGTGCAAGTATGAAACTGGTCCCGGCATCTTTTACAGATTTGAAATTGACAATTAACTCGACCAATGAACTGGTTTGTTCTTCAGTTACGTGGAGATAGTTGTCATTTTAAACTAAAGAAATGAGGAAAAGGCTACATACATTGTAGCTTGGGAAAATCAGAATTGAGACTGATGACATTGAGTCTCACCTCTGGTGAGATTGAGAAAATGCGACCTTCATGGTGACCTCGGGAGTATTTCCTATATAATGGCATCTACTTTGTAAAGCCTCAGAAACTTGCCACTGGCTATCTTGCTTTGGAGAACATTGTGCAAGCTTGAAATCTCAGAACTGAGTCTGCTGGTCGCCTTGACATGCAAAGAAGAGAGAGGAGGGCAGTGGAATTCATAGAATTTTTGGTCCAACTCAAGCATACTGACCAGAAATGGTAGACTGAGCTCCAAACTATTGGAGTTTTGTATGTAAATGTATTTTAAAAACTTGTAAATAGACATAATTTTCACACTACATTTTACTAGTTGCAGAACTAGTTGTATATAATTCTTTAAACCTTTTTTGCAAGGTTTAATCAAATTTTGTGTTTGTGTTTACACATTAGCAACTGCGAAATTTGCCTGCATTTTGCTTTGCAATATTTATCTTGAAGTAATTCAGTTGCATACTTAAAGTGACAGGTTAGTTTTGTGTCACTGATTAAGTTGATACTTCACAGGTAATAACTGCAGTTTGAAACTCCCATTAGATAGAGTGCATATCCTGTTTCCAATCATTTACTTTTTTTTTAATAGATATTTTTATTGGGAATTTAACATTTTGACAAATTTACAAAAATAAGCAGAATTTTCAAGCACAAACATTAATATAAAAATAGATCTTAAATATATAATCATCAAAATTCAACTAATCTACAGTCATCCAGAGTGTATAGTTGAGTCGCTTACATCCTTCAAATAAGAGAAAATGTTCTCTAATACACTCATAACAGTATGATAAAAAGGAAGCTATTTCCAAACAATAAGAACAAACAAAAAAAAATTAAACATGTTTGAATGGAGATCTTCCCCCTTGTTCTCAGGGGGCCTTACTACCTTTCCAACGTTCCACCATATCCTCTCCCAAACAGTGTCCCACCCTCGACCCGGGCGCTCCTTAATAGGATTTAGATATAATACCGAGCTAGAGTTAACAGTGAGCGCCGCACCCCCACCCCTCCCCACCCATACCTGAGTATATCTAATAGCATCAATGCCACGTACAAACACACATAACTATAAAATTACAACTCCAACAGATTACAGTTAAGTATAATAACATAGCAAGGAAGACAACCCCGCTCCCAGAGGCAAAAGTAAAGTAGAATAAAGTATCCATTTCTCCCCACGAAGTGTGGGAGAGGCAAGCCAACATAAATTGTCTCTTACGATTTATTTAACCGAGTCTAAAAGTTTCTTAGCCTCTTCCGATGATCTAAAATTATACTCGGATCCTTCGTGGGTAAAGCATAGCGTCGCTGGGTAGCGTAAGGTGTATTGAATATCTAAGTCCCTTAAACATTTCTTCACCTCATCAAACGCCTTCCTTCTTCGTGCCAAAGCCGGGGAGAAGTCCTGAAATAACATAATCTTGGATCCTTCATGAATCATGGCTTTAGGATCCTTTCCAAGCTTTCTGGAGGCATCCACGAGTATCTGCCTCTCCCTATAACTCTGCAGCCGGAACAGGACCAGGCGTGGGCGCTGGTTTGGGCCAGATCCGCGTACTGCGACCCGGTAGGCCCACTCCACCCTTACCCAGTCAGTTTCAGCCCCCAGGTTTAAAAACTGGGGCAGCCATCGCTCCAGAAATGCTGCTAACTGTTCTTTCCCTTCTTGCTCTTGAAGGCCCAGCAACCGAATATTTTTTCTCCGATTTCTGTTGTCAATATCATCGATGTAAATTTCAAAGGCCCTGATTCTCTGCTCCAGAGCTCGCACCTGTTCTGCAGCTGTTTGAGCTGCAGCCTCGGAGGTCGTGGCCTTTAGTTCCGCCCCCTCCACTCGGCCCTGCAGCTCCTCCATGGTTTGATTCTGTTTCTGCAGCTTTTCTTCGAATGCATTCCATCTCTGTCGGGATTCTGCGATGAAATTGACGAGTGTCGATTCCAATCTAGCAATCATCTCTATAAGGCTCGTTTTTACATCAGCTGCAGCCGGAGGAGAGGAGGGTGGGGGAGGGGTCTTTGTTTTCTGAGAGCTGCGGGGTCCCTTTGATTTACTCATTATCCACTCAGTATTAGACTATTTAAATATAATATTCAGCAGCTAATTAAGATTAAAGAAATTTTTTGGGTGGTTTGGCAAGTGTGGTGGGGACAGGAAACCCACTTTACCCAGGTTTTGGGAAGGGCTCTGTAGACTCAGACTTGCTGAGTCGCCGCCATCTTGGATCTCGACAATCATTTACTTTTAAACATACGACTTCACAAAGTTCTGCTATGCACTGGGTTTCAGTGACCATTTACAATTTGAGTACTGTGAATGAAGAGGAAATTGCAAAAGAATACAGTGGCAGATGAACCTGGAAAAAGGGTGCAGCAATAAATGGAAAATATTCAAATATTAGAAAAACACAGTAGAATATAGAGACATTCCACAGAGGAAAGAAAAGGCTTTCCTGCTTGAGTTTTACTGTCAATTTTAGCTAAAACAGGAGACAATGGGGGAATGTTGAGATTATAATCAAGATGAGAATTGTACAGGTATTTAAGGGTGAATGTGGAAAGAGAAGGGTAATGAATAACTTCATAAATAAGAGCCTCTTATGTGTTGAAGATGCTGATAATTGGTTGAGTAGATTGAAAGTTGGATCACAAAAACTGGGCTGGTCCGAGTGATGATTGTAGTCAAATAGAGGTTTCTCACGTTGACAGGTGGTAATAAGTGGAATAAGAACACATGGTGCTGGAGAAACTCAACAGATTTAGAACATCTGTGCAGACAGAAGTGAAATTAGCATTTCAAATCCAATATGAATCTTCAAAACAGAACAAAAAAGAGATCGTGATGAATGGAAAAGGGTGGGGGGGGGGGGGGGAGGAGAGTAAGTGGGGAACAAAGGGAAAGCTAGAGGATAAATAGCTGTCACAGAACATCAGAACACAGGTATTCAAGGGATGCTGCAGAATTTGGCATTGTGATCTCTTTTTATTCATCCTCCCTAACAAAATGTTCAAGCTTCCCCAGTCCACATTTAATCTTGGGGGGGAAAAAAGACCTCAAGGCCTGGCTAACTATAGCATGCGATTCTGAACAGCTCTTTGGCGGTGGCAGTGTTCCTGTCTCAGAGCTACATAGTCTCAGGACCAAGTCCCACCTGCTCCAGAGATGTATCATAGTATGTCTGAACAGGGTAATTTAAAAAGAAATCCAAATCAATCCTCATCAACATTAGTGATCCTTGTAAGAGCTGCCTTTGTACACACTGTATAGCATGATTTTAATAATAGGCCAATTAATAAATAAAGCTAAATGAAAATATTTTACAGAAGAAGAATTCTGGCTAAAGGAGAAATTGTAACTCAGCAAGACATATCACACTTTTGCCTTTATCAGAACAGGGAGGTTCTTATATGATGTAAAAAAATGTTGGTTAGGCCACAGCTGGAGTACTGTGTACAGTTCTGGTCATCACACTATCAGAAGGATGTGACTCCACTGGAGAGGGTGCGAAGAAGATTCAGCAGGATATTGCCTGGGATTTCAGCTCTGAAGAGGAGCTGTATAACTTTGGTTATTTTCTTTGAATGGGGAAGGGTGAGGGGGGTCCTGATAGAGGTGTATAAGATTGAGTAACATGGACAGGGTGAATAGAGAGCAGCTATACCACATTGTTGAAGGGTCAATAATAAGGGGCCACACTTTTTTGATGAAAGATAGGAGACTGAGAGGGGATATTAGGCAAACACCTGCGGGACAGTTGAGAGAATCTGGAATGCACTCCTTGGGAGGATAATTGAGGCAGGAAATGTCAGAATCTTTAAAAAAAATACTTGAATGGGAATTTGAAATGTCATAACATTCAAGGCAACAGGCCTAGTGCTGGAAAATTGAACTAGTAGATTTAATATAGTTTTGACAGAACAGACTTAATGTGCTGAAGAGCCTCTTTATACATATGATTCTAAAGTAGAACACCTTTACAAAATATAATACAATAAATTAATATAGGAATATTTTTAAAGAAATAAATAGCTTTTAAATGCAGAGTTGACTATTAATCAGATTACCATATGATGTTACAAAAGGCTGATCTAAACACCTCATGGTATTTATTTGTACTGTATGCCCCTGCTTCTGAGTGGGAGGGGGAAATATTGGCTTGCACCTTGACAAGATGAGAAATAGTCACATGCCAGGTTCAGTGGTTTCTGCAAACGTAGTACACTGATGTCAGAAACTAAGCTGTGACCATATAATAACCACAAAGGCACCTGAGTAAATGTGAGGTTTTTCAGCATTTTAATGACAAATGCATCTAGCAGTCTGAGAACTGCTATGTTGCTGATGATCAGAAAATTCACCACAAGTCTGGATAATTTTCTGAAATTTCACCAGAAAAAGGAACATCAAATAGTTCACTTTGAACATTGCACTATTTGAAGTAGAATTTGATATACATTAGGTTCAAAGTCTACATCCAAACCAGGCATGGTTTGATCCACCTTTCGGTGGGCACATTAAGCCCCTTAAACATGTAAATATTGTGTTGCGCTGCCCCAAGCAGGCTATGATCCTTGTTTCCCAGTAATTGGATCTTGATTTTTTAAACTAATTTGATAATTTGTCTGTGGGTTGTCCGTGCTGGTGGCTTGGCCAGCATTTATTACCCATCCCTAATGGCTCTGGAGAAGTTGGGAGTGAGCTGCCTTCTTGAACCCTCCAGTCCATGGGCTTTTGGGAGATCCAGAATCAAACTGTTATTATCAAATACAGCGGAGTATAGTTGGCCCACAGGCACCCTTGCCTGGTCAGCTAGGTTAGAAATTGAAACCAGTTCACTGACCAAACGCAAGCAGATGCTGGGAATCAGAAATAAAAACTGAAAGTACTGGAAACATTAGCAGGTCTACCAGATCCGTGGAGAAAGAAACAACGTTAATGCTTCCAATTAACTCTTGTTTCTCTCTCCACAGATCTCACTCGAGATGCTGCGATCAAAGAGCAGCTGGCAGTTAGTGTTCCTAAACTGTTTTATAAGATCTGTCGTTGTATGCTTTTTAATGGGATGTGGCGAGACTAGAACTTACTGCCCATCCCTAATTTTCCCTACCTTCTTGAACTACTGCATTCCTTATGGTGTTTTGACGTCCATAGTGCTGTTGGGTAGGGGATTCCTGCATTTTGACCAGCAACACTGAAGGAGCAGCAAGATATTTCCAAGTCAGCATGGTAAGTGGCTTGGATGGGAATTTGTAGATAATGGTTTTCCTATTTATCTGCAGCCTTTATCCTGGCTGATAGAGGTCATGGATTTGAAAGGTGCTGTCCGAAGAATCTTGGTGAGTTACAGCTTTGTATCTTTATGCTGTGGTATTTCAAGGATTATTTGAATAATGAATAAAGTAACATACACATTGGCCCCTTTTGGTGGCGGATGATGTCCTCAGCATACCCATGCACGCAGGGAAGAAAATCAAAACTTGTGCTTCGTTTGATCAAATTCAGTAGTTCACAGGAACCAACAACCCAGAGTTGGAAATCAGTAATAGCTCAATCATTTAGAGGAATTGTGCACTGTTGTCAAAATGGTTAAGACAGTAACTGACGTGGGGATAGACCTGGAGCACTATTTCAATTATCAAGACATAATAGCGTTGCTCTTAGACAGGCGCATGCGCAGGCAGAAGGGATTAGTTTAGAATGGCATCCTGGTTGGTACTGGATCAGTGGGTGCTGGAAGAGCACAGCAGTTCAGGCAGCATCCAACGAGCAGCGCAATCGACGTTTCGGGCAAAAGCCCTTCATCAGGAATAAAGGCAGAGAGACTGAAGTGTGGAGAGATAAGCTAGAGGAGAGAGTAGCATATTCTTGTAGAGAGAGGAGGAAAACTTCTTCAAGGCAGGCATCCTTGCAAGAGGATTCGCAGTAGGGTTAAAATCAACTAGGTAAAACCGAAACGTCGATTTCGCTGCTCGTCGGATGCTGCCTGAACTGCTGTGCTCTTCCAGCACCACTAATCCAGAATCTGGTTTCCAGCATCTGCAGTCATTGTTTTTACTTTCTGGCTGGTACAGGCGATGGTGGGTCGAACGGCCTGTTCCTGTGCTGGATATGCACAACAGGCCTGAGTGGATCAAGCCAACTGGCTGTCGTTAACCAGGGGAAGTAGAGAACAGAATTGAAACAAATGCTGTGTGACATCAAGGAAATAGAACTCTGACTTACTCGGGGAAGTTTGAATGATTCAGCTCCACATAACATACTGTCATTCAGGAGAAGTCACGCACTTCTCCATCAGATATTTCGATACTAAATTCAAAGATCTCTTGGCCACAAATAGAGTCTCATCAATTATTTCGCTGGTTCAAAGCCTCCCTGTCATATGTTAGTTCATTGAGGGTTAAATAAAACCTTAATCAACTCCATGTTCGGGAGGATCAGGTTGAAGCAGGGTCTGTAGTCCTCGACAGAAACTGCTTTTCCGAATAGGAACTATCCTTCTGTCCTAACTTAACCACAGGATATGACAGAGAATTAGGTGAAATGTAATCACAGGCTACAGTTTGCACCGAGTGTTCAGCGTGATGTCGCTCGTTAAGTAGACAGCTCTCCCTAATCACCATCATTACAGCGCCTCGATCTAATAGATCAAAGAGGAGGGTACAGCACCACTCAAGAGAGAAACAGAGTTTCCAAGCTAATAATAACACGCATTTGAAATTCCGCTTGCACAGTTTTGACGGACGGCTGAAACAACGAGGCTGGGCCAAGGAATGGGATCAACCGTTTTACATCAAAGGGGATTTCAGATGGAGGCAACCCCAGGTTTAGGAAACAGTTAATCAACAGGTTATCCTGGCTGCCTGAGATAAAGTGGCCAACTCAGGCATTTAATTCCCTCAACACTGGCAAATTATTTATTCAGCTGAGGAGATCAGCCAGTGTTCGGTATCTGATGACCAATTTCAGTAACTGGTATCATGAGTTGATACTTCAGCTGAAACGTCACACTGATGGATCCTGAAGTATAACCTTGACTGTAATCAAGATGAGCACTGCCCTTCCTGTCACAAATTATTTTACAAGTGATCTCAGTTCGTGTTTGAGTCATCCAGAAACCTCAAAGGATGTGCTCGTGACCGTGACCAAAAGGTGCAAATCCCTGGTACTGATTCAACTAGAGCACAGAGGCTTTTGAGACATTCTGGGCTAGTTTACGAGAAAAAGATGCCTCAAAATCGATTGCCATCTCCAAATAGTCAGCAGTCCGGGTCTCAAATGAGAAATCCGACTTCAGAAATCACAGGCACTGCAAAAAGCTGAAGGTTTTCCCACTGAGAAGGGTCGGGGCAGGTGAACCTCGACTTTTCCGCCGAAGGCAGTGAAGGACAAGTCAGTTCGGGCAAGGATCATTAATGGGCTAAGGTGGTAGTGTCCTTATCACGGACCGGAGGCCCCGGGTTCAAGTCCCTACTGCTCCAGAGGTGTGTTATAACATTTCTGAACAGGTTAATTAGAAAAATGGACAAAATTTTTAAAAAGCCAATTACACCGTTTCCTTTGTTGGGAAAGTCCAGTCCAAGTAGGCATGACCTGCACTAAGTTAGAATTTAGGACATTCCTCGGTACTTCAGAAACTCCTTAAAAAGAAACAAAAAGTAGGATGAGGGACTCTTGTGGTGCAATGGTAGTGTCTCTACCTCTGAGCCCACAGACATGGGTTCAAGGCTCACCTGCTCCAGAGGTGTGGGTAATATCATCTCTAAACACATAGAAACATCCCATGTTACCCTACCAAACACCTCTTTGTTCCTACTCTAGACCCAGAACTAGACAAATTCCTAACCAGTGTCATAGAAGCATCATAGCTTTATGTTGAACGCCGTACCACAAAAACAGGATATTCATTATGACCAGTACTATATCAATAGTTAAAATATTGGTTTCAAGAGGCAATGATGACTAAAACATTGTACATCTTCTACTACCCACTTATTAAATGGTGGGAAAATAATATCTGTACAACTGAAAATATGCCAGTAGGCGTTGATGCTTTTCAAATGTTACTCAGTACAAAAGTCATACAGTAATTTAGCAGTTATACACTTCTACCCACATCCAAAAATAATGGAAAGTTCATGCAAATTTCAGCAGGAATATTCAAACACATACAGAAAATAGCTGTGTGATAGATAGGCAATCATCAGTTCTGTGGCTTTTAATGGGAAATTCTAATTCCACTAGGCAGCAATGGAGTTCAGTGCAGTCACACTAGAGGAGGGTAGGTGTGTCTTCATAAAAAGTAAAGGAAATTTCCAGTCACTTTATCTAAAGATCATGATTCACCCATTGGGAAGAATGAAGAATGACCTTTCCCTGAAATTCTGATGAATATTCATTTTAGCAATTTTTGAGAAGATTTGTATCTCAGGTTAATGATAAGTATGTAAGTTAGCTCATTGAGCTGTAAGGTTTGTTTTCCCCTAGTTTGTCTGATGCAGTGTTTTCAGATGTTTCATTACCATACTAGGTAACATCATTAGTGAGAGTCTCTGATGAAGTGCTGGTGGTATGTCCCACCTCTCTACTTATAGATCTTGGTTTCTTAAGGTGGATAATGTCATTTCCGATTCCTTTTACAAGGGAAGGTAGATAGGATCTAAATCCATGTGTTTATTGATGGAGTTCTGGTTAGAGTGCAATGCCTCTAAGAACTTTCATGTGGATGTGCGTGCTGTCCTTCTTTATCTCTATGTAGTGACAATGGGTCATGTCTTTTGGTGGCCAGTTGATGTTCATGTATTCTGGTGGCAAATTTCCTCCTACTTTGTGTTTTTTCTTACAGTTCTTGCATGGTATCTTGTAAATGATGTTAGATTTCTGGTAGTATCTAATGTTTCCTTTAGTTCGATTACCACACACTTAAACAGCGACACTTTTGGAAAACGATATGCAATTCTGGTCTCTTTCCTATTGGAAGGATGTTGTGAAACTTGAAAGGATTCAGAAAAGATTTACAAGGATGTTGCCAAGGTTGGAGGATTTGAGCTCTCGGGAGACATTGAATAGGCTGGAGCTGTTTTCCCTGGACCATTGGAGGCTGAGGGGTGACCTTATTGAGGTTTTTAAAATTATGAGGGGCATGGATAAGATTAATGGACAAAGTCTCTTCCCTGGGGTGGAGGAGTCCAGAACTAGAGGGTATAGGTTTAGGGTGAGAGGGGAAAGATGTAAACAGACCTAAGGGGCAATCTTTTCACGCAGAGGATGGTACATGCATAGAATGAGCTGCCTGGGGAAGTGGTGGAGGCTGGTACAATTGCAAAATTTAAAAGGCATTTGGATGGGTATATGAATAGGAAGGGTTTGGAGGGATATGGGCCGGGTGCTGGCAAGTGGGACAAGGTTAGGTTGCAATATCTGGTTGGCGTGGACAAATTGGACTCAAGGGTTTGTTTGTGTTGTACATCTCTATGACTCAAAATCATCCAGAGGAATATGGTGGATCATTTGCTTTTAGTTCCTAAACAAGATACAGGAACAGGGAGACCAGAATGTCCACAGACCTAAAATCCACATTTCAAAACATTTTCCACACTGTACCTAAACAGCTTCACACTGTCCCTCTCAACCCAGCCTCTTCTGCGCACCTTCATGTACCACATGCTCTGAAACCCTGGGAAAATTGTTTAACATAAAACACAAGGAAACACACTTGGAGAAAAGAGGAAGGTGAATCCCTGTGTTACATCAGGCCAACGTTTCTTCTGCTGACATGAAATAGCCTGGGGAATTCATTGTGGACAGCATTTCCCCGAAATGGCCTCTATTGGACTTTGCAAAAAGAAAACTCAGTTAAGGAAAATCCCAAGATTCATTCCTGGTTTGTGCTGAGGTAACAGATTCCAATTCGGGCAAACCTAGAATTTGTTTCAGCGCCACAGGGTTAGGAAGGTCCTCAAAATGGCAAGGTTGCAAATTTTCCATTTAAAAAACATAGTAATTATATTTTTAGGATTTATACTTTGGGTTTTGCCATATATTAATTTGGTTTACACATCTTCAATTACTCATGCTTGAGTCCCAACCATGAGTGTCTTTCTCTGTCTGTAAATTCAGCTCAGCCTTTACTAATATATAGCTAAACAGCAAAACCTGCTTGATCATTGCTTTTTGAGACTGGATTATCTTATAGCAGTATAAAGTCTCATTTCAGTCTTCAAAACTGATAATGCATCACAATAGGTCATGCTTATCTATAAAGTTTAAAATATAAAGTGAAACTATTACATAAACAGCAAATTGAATAACAAAGTTATACATCAACAATAAAGCACCTTTCATCAAATTTACGAAATACATAGTGTGATCAAGGATTATAACTCAATGATCTACACCACTCCTTTAAAGGTAGTATTTCACATCATTTTCGGTAATCTCCAACCCATCTTTGCCTGGCTTATCTGAATTCCCAGAGTCTGTCTCACAGGATATTCTATTAGGCAGCTGTATGTAGAGCAGAAGAACCTTAGCATCTTGGAAATGAATGACTGGGCTGTCGAAAACTAGATACTCAGTACGAACTGCATTAAATCACAAAGTCTGGATGCACGTGTGAAAATTGAGCATTAGATTCCAGTCAGCTCAAACCTGTTACTAAGGAGGCCACATAATTGGATCAGTTTAGGAAACGTTTAGCTGACTTTTAAATTCTGCAAAGGCATAAAGACTAGTATTTTAAAAGAAAGATAGTGATCAAGTCTGCAACTTTCACACACAGAATGCTCTAACAAAGGGAATTCCTGTATTCACATGTAAAAAATGTGTTCAGGTTAAAAGTTGGTTGCAGTGAATGGTTGAGAAAGTGGTTGGGTATGAAGGTTTCAGCATCTGCAGTGTTTGAAGCTTTAGCTCTTGTATGCAAACACCAAGTGTCACTACACACTGAGGTTCTGCTCGGCTCTGGTGTTACAAAGGATTGGTCTGATCATATCACTTGGAACACTCCAATTAAAAAGGACCATACCATCATTCATGTTGAAAAATTTGGAAGAAAAACCCTTTTGGTCACATGTCCATCAGGCAGTGGTCAGCATGTAGCATCCTTGAGACCCTGCGGGCAAAGGAGAGGATGGATCCTGACACATGGTTCCCTGAGCAGACTATCATTCATTTGATACAATACCTCATCACCAGAACTCTCCAACAAGCATCAAGACATAGCTTGGCTGGTGGTGAGAAGGGCACTGCCCGTCAGATCCTTCATGCATGCCCAGTCTCTGTGCACCATCGCACAGACTGTCACACGTCCTTCTGGAATGTGCCTTTGCAAAGAAGGTCTGGAGAGAGATGCACTGGTTTTTGTTGAGGTTTTCCCCAAGCAGCTCAGTGACACTGGACTCTGTGTTTCACATTTTGTTCCTCGGGACGCACACCGAGACAAACACTGACTGCTTCCGAAAGACCATCAACTCAGTGAAAGACTCTCTTTTTGGTCTCCTTGGGGTGCAAAGATCTCAATTGCGTGTTGCAGACTGGCACATTCCAAGGGACAGGACTATGTGTTGAGGGATGCACTAAACCTTGGGGCAGCTGCTGTCAAGTTACATTGACAAAAAGATCTTAAACATTGGCGAAAGACCAAAGTATATAGCAAGGGTCTGTTCAGTTCGACATCCCCTCATATATTTACTGGGAACTCACATTTTGATAATGCCTGGATGAAGCTGAGGTGGAATATCATAATTTTATTGGATCTTATACAATGTCCAAACTCTGCATTACATCTAGAGATAATGCATGGTTAGGTTGTTTTGCAATAAAATTAAAATTCATAGCTTTAATGGGAATGAAAATAGTTTCTTGTCACGTTTAGACTTTGTGTGCGATATAATTGAAGCTCAAAATTAGGAATGCCATCACGTTATGCATAGTCTAGATTAGAGTGGTGCTGGAAAAGCACAGCAGGTCAGGCAGCAACCGAGGAGCAGGAAAATCGACGTTTCAGGCAAAAGCCCTTCATCATGAAAACGTCGATTTTCCTGCTCCTCGGATGCTGCCTGACCTGCTGTGCTTTTCCAGCGCCACTCTAATCTAGACTCTGGTTTCCAGCATCTTGTTTTTACCAATCACGTTATGCATTGTCCGAAGTGAACTGCTTGGTATGGGAGCTGTGGGGAAGTTAGATTTTTGCAATGATATGTATTGCCCGCAATGGGATGGCTGGACTCTGGGTGAGTGGTGCCGAGCTCTCTAGCTTCTGTGGACACGGTGGTGGCCGATCAGGTTGGACGCGCTCTTGAAGCCCTTGCCGCACTGCAGGCAGCGGTAGGGCCGGTCCTCGGAGTGCGTGCGGTAGTGGACCTGCATGGTGGAGGTCTGGCGGAAAGCCTTGGCGCAGATCGGGCAGCTGTACGGCCTCTCGCCGGTGTGGGTGCGCCGGTGCCGCACCAGGGTGGAGTTCTGCTTGAAGCCGCGGCCGCAGGTCTCGCAGCGGTAGGGCGGCTCGCCCGTGTGGGCCCGCCGGTGGTGCGCCAGCAGGCGGCCCGGGTTGGAGAAGCTCTGGCCGCAGGTCGGGCAGCAGCGGCAGGACGGCGAGGAGGAGTCCGCCTCCCCGGCGTGAGTGCGCCGGTGCGTGGCCAAGTGGTGCGAGTGCAGGAAGCGGCGGCCGCACGCCTCGCAGGCGAAGCGCCGCTCCCCGCCGTGGATGCGCCGGTGCTTGGACAGGTTGGAGGAGGTCTTGAAGCTCTTGCCGCAGTCCGGGCAGCGGTAAGGCCGCTCCTCGCCGTGGATGCGCCGGTGCACCGCCATGGTGGAGGACTGGCGGAAGGCCTTGCCGCACACCGGGCACGGGTACGGCTTCTCGCCGGTGTGGGTGCGCTGGTGGGTGACCAGGTGGTGCAGCTGCACAAACTCTCGGCCGCACAGCCG
This sequence comes from Hemiscyllium ocellatum, assembly GCF_020745735.1. Classification (NCBI taxonomy): domain Eukaryota; kingdom Metazoa; phylum Chordata; class Chondrichthyes; order Orectolobiformes; family Hemiscylliidae; genus Hemiscyllium; species Hemiscyllium ocellatum. Next base: position 24,224,237 of record NC_083437.1, read on the forward strand.
GCACTTGTACTGCTTCTCGCCGCTGTGCACCAGCCGGTGGATCAGCAGGTTGTACGAGGTGCTGAAGCGCTTGCCACACGCCGGGCAGTGGAACGGCCTCTCGCCTGTGTGCACCCGGCCGTGCCTCTTCAGGTCGCAGTACTGCTTGAAGCTCTTGCCGCACTCGCTGCAGATGAAGCGCTTCTGGCCGTACTGCCTGGGCTTCTTAGCTGGCCCGGCTGCAGGGAGCCCGCCTTCCGCAGCCTCCCCCTCTGGCTGCCGGTCAGTCGCTGTCAGGCCTCCTCCTGCAACACAACAGATGCATGTTAGCTCCGCCACCCTCCTCCCTCAGGTACACACAGTGACCCCTCCTCCCTGGGCAACACGCCATGATTCACTCTTCTCCACCCAAATCCTACAGCCGCAGTTTCACTGGGGAGACAACGTGCACATTACTGCTGGGATGAGGGGCAATTGCTGTAAAAACGCATCCGAGGAGCGGGATGCTTGGAACGGTGGCAGAGGTAAAAACAGAAATTACTGGGAAAGCTCAGTAGGTCGGGTAGCAATTATGGAGGGAAATGAGAATTAAACATTTCGGTTCTAGTGACACTTCCTCAAATCCTAGGTTTTGATGAAGGGTCACTGGCCCCAAAACGTTAACTCTGATTTCTCTACGCTGCTACCAGACCTGCTGAGCATTTCCAGCAATTTCTGCCCCTTGGTTCTGATTTCCAGGCGCTGCAATGATTTTGCTTTTTGGATTTAAGAGGCATTTAGTGACAAATAGGCAGGCCATAGAGAGAGAGAGCATATGCATAAAAATGGGATTTGTTTAGCCTAGCATCATGGCAGCACAGACATGGTGGGCTGAAGGGCTTGTTCCTGTGCTGTACTCTTCCATGTTCCCATACTTTTCAACAGCAAGTCACATTTCAATTCCACAGCACCCCCCACTTTTTAATACCATGCGCACAGTGATGCAAGTCTACAATTCTGGAGTCTAGTGTATGTACAGTCAAAGGAGGTACCTGCTGCTAGTTATTGCTACCTTCAATAACAGACACTGAAGCTCCAGCCGAGATCAAAAGTACAGAACTCCGATGCCCAGATAAAGCAGTATTGTTTCCCAAAATTTCATTCCACTAGATTACCAGAAGCACTGTACTACCAGCTTCAAAACTTTCTCCATCTCCATAGATGTTACCAGGCATATTGAGTTTTACCAGCAGTTTGCATGCTTGGCTCAGATTTCCAGCATCTACAGTATTTTGCTTTATTCTAACAGCACACTGACTGGCATTTCTCAGCCACTCACCTTGAAAGGGGACGGAACTGCATCTTGATTAGCTGTCACTCAGTATAAGGAGGGAGCTGCATTACCAATACAAGAAAGAAGTAGCTGAACATAAATAAGCCAAACAGTGCACAATGGTTCCCTTTTTTTCTGCTTAAGAAAATATATTTCATTGGAGAAAGTTCAGAGAAGATTTATGAGGAATTGCTTTTTAAGCAGAGATTAAAACAGGCTCTACAGACTGGAGTTAAGAAGAAGTAAGGTCATTGAGACATATAAAATCCCTAAGGAGCTTGACTTGGTAAATAGTGAGAGGAAGCTTCCTCTCCTGGGAGAGTCTAAAACCAGAGGACGTAATCTCGAAGTTGGGTGGGTAGGGGGAAGGTGATGCAATGCAATTTAAAAACTGAAATAAAGGAGGAATTTCTTCTCAGAATATGGAGCATCTTTGGAACTCCTCGCCACAGAGAGCTGTGGTTAAGGGTCTCTGTGTAACACAACACTGAGATAGACATACTCAAATCAAGGATTATGGGAAAAGGGCAGGAAAATGGAACTGAGGAATGTTGGATCAGCCATGATCAAGTGGCAAAGCAGGCTTGAGGGGCTAAATGGCCTGCTCCTAATCCTATTTATAGTCTTAATTAACTCAGTGTTCTTCATGGCCATAAAACACTGGCCTACAATGGCCTGTTAGTTGTACTGTCACAGAACAAGGATAGTGTCTGTAACTGTTCAAGTAGTTATACTATCAACTGAAAATAGCACTCAGTAGTGCACACCTCTGCCACATGTTAACTCAATATTATTGTAATTCACACTTCTTCCTGAGAGTTCTCCCTGCCTGGTTAATGTGTTGTATTACAAAGCTGAAAAAGGTAGTACTTTTCAGAAGACTTTACATCTCATTAAGTCTTCAGGCTAATCCAGATTCAATAACTTGCTTTCTCTGCTTACATTATGACAGTGGTTAATAAATTTCACCACAACAAAACCACATTCCAAATAAAACAACCCAATGTTAGCACATCTCTTAATGACTTCCAGAATCCAGATCTTCACCAAAAACTAATCAATTTGTCTTTGAGTCATACCCCAACTGTGTGCTAAGTATTGTTGAGATTTGTTGGGTAGTTTTTGAAATATACTGTTTACAGACAGATAGAGACTAACAAACAGGGGTGGAAATACTACTTTTGATCACATTCAGTACAAGGAAATGAAGAAGATGATCCAGCATTCCATTAAAACTACTGATTGTAGTTTATCACCCACATGATGCTCCAACCCACATCCCACTGCGTATATTTTTGAAAACTAAAATACACTTTTGGAATTGGGACCCACTCCAGGTTTAAAGAAAGCTATTCTACCACGTTCAAAACAAGGTGGGCAACTACTCTCCTGTCTGAACACCTGAAAATGTGGCACAAATTGTTTTACTACAACATAACCTTCGGACAACAGCCTATGGGGAATCGAGTGGTAAATGACTTGTTGCAAACACTTCTTGTCTAACGTAGATTTGTGTTCAGGGCATTTAGGTAGCTAGTCCAGTTGCGTTCTTGGTTAACGACGACTCCCCTGTCCCAGGCTTTTAAAAATATGGGATTCAGCAGCAGGAATACACAATGTCAAGGGCATTCTATTTATTCATTATTCTTAAAAGCATTAACAGTTCAGGTCATTAAAATTTACCATTAATTTACTGCTCAGTGTTTAGTTTTATGCTGGTCCCTTTAATATCCAATCACAATGGATAAGGAAATGAAAGTGACTCATGTTGCATCTGAACTCTATATTTTCACGACCCAACCCCCAAACTGTGGGACTAAGGGGAGGAAACCGTCAAACTTTAACAAATGCAAACTCATTTTAGTTTAGTTTAATGTATCATTAGCAATTACTTGAAGTGTTACTTATGAAAACCAGTTACAAATATCAGTGAAATGGTATACAAGTGGTTTGATTTGTCCAGTGAGTTAGTTGAAGGAATTCTAAGTTATCAGAGCAAGTTAGACTGAGTCAACATTTTTCCCATTTGATTTTGATGTGGCTCCCTATTGAAAATATTATTCTTATATAATTGTTTATGTATCTGTTGTTTGTCCAATGGACTCATATCACATTTTAAATTGAGAGTTTGATGTTATGCAACACTTTTTTTTCCATTTGAACTCAGTTCAACAGATCCTTAGGACAAATTCCATTTGTTTCTAAATAATTAGCAAACAGGGTTTTTTGATGTTCAGAAGGTATCACCATGAGCTCAACTACATCTCAAAACAACAATGGATACTTTCAAAACACTGATTTTCAGTACCATCTGAGTTGAGAGTTAAGAATTTACAGCAAGGTTTGTGAAAACAATCCAAAAATGTAGCTGTTTCATCAGTGCTGCTCACCTAAGTGGCCATTATCCAGATGTATGTTACAATGCTCAACAGTGGGGAGGGTAATATATTCAAGTATGATCCCATCTTCAGATGACACATCCAGTTCTGAAGAATCATATTGAACTCGATGTTAACTCTTTCTCTCTCATCAGATGTGCTGAGTTTCTCCAGCACTTTTCATTTCACATAACACATTTGCTTGTGCAGGTCATGAGAGTCGAGCTGTGGAATTCTAGCTGACTTTTGTCTTGTTTAAAGCTCCAGCATGGCATACTTTATGCAACTCTCCCTTCCTGCATAATGGCTGATTAAAATCAGAACAAAATCTGCTCTGACATACCCCTTTAATAGCAGAATGAGAATGGATTTGGGGATATGTGGGAATTACCTGTCCTGAAATCTGGTTGCAGATTGACACTGCATTCAGGAAAAAGGGAAACCTGACTGTTATTTTTTTTTAAAAATGCTGGAGAAATCCAGGCCTGCAGCATCTGTGAAGAGAGGAAGAGAGTGTTAACATTTTGTGTCCAGTATGGCCCTTATTCAGAACTGGGGAGGCAAGATAAATATATGAAGAAAAAAAGACTAGAAGATTATGCTTAGAGAAGAGATGAAGTAGAACGGGAAGAGGTTGGCGTGGTTTATAAACATTAGCACAGAATGGCTGGGCCCAATGGCCCATTTCTGCGCTGGGAATACTAGTAGCTGAAAACAAATGGGAAAAAAATGCAACATCAAAACAAATGAGCATGTTGCTTAAAAATCCAAAATATTTTCTCATTCTAAAACTAATAACTGGTTTGTTATAAAACGCAATCCCATTTTATCTGCAGCTGGATTTTACCTTCCATTGTCTGCAGCAGCTCCAACAATGTCCTGCAGCTCCCACCCACAATGCAGCACGAAGTTTCCGGACATGCGTAATACATACTAGCTGACCGCGGCAGGTAGGATACATTCCGCCGCCCTGAGGATTCTGGGTAATGTACCTCCATTGCGAAACGAATGTGCCGACCTTTTAAATGTTTATATTGGTGGTTCCAGTTATTGTTTAAATTTCAGTGAACAATCGTACAAATTTCGGAACCGCCAAAAGTTGCGAATAAATACTCAAGTAGATTTTCTTCCCATTTGTTTTCAGATAGCTAGTATTCCCAGAAAGCAGAAAATGCTGAAATACTTTGGGTTGAGTAATATTTTTGGACGAAGACAGAGTTACCGTTTCAGATTAATAACATTTCAACAAAAGCATTGGTAGAATTGATTGTTTTCTTGACTTGATCAAAACTGCATAGGAAAAAGTTAGTGCATAAAAGAGAATTGCTAAGAAAGAAACATTATTTGAGAATCAAAAATTGAGTGGCAGGTTTGCTAATCTTAGTCGTTTCCATTGTTTGGAATGCTTACATTTACTGACCTATGCAATCTCCCAATTTTGCTATCATTATAAACCCTTAACTTCAATTTCTCAGTAAAACCTTTGTTAAATGTACAGTCCCGCTTCATAAGATGAACAAGACTGTCATGTTAGAGTAAGGCAAGGATTATTACATCTGTAGTAACATTTTTCTACAGCTACAATTAAATGCAGAAGCTTGGTTAATAGTCTGAATAAAAAAGTGTACCATTCAAATCAGTTCTTAAGCTATAATCAACCAAGAGGAGATAACTAGTTTCCAATCGATTAGTGGTAGGAATATTACAATTGATCTCAATATCCTTCAGCAAAGTCAACTAGTGTATCTATGCATTGTTATCTCATGACCACTGCTAGAAAGTGTACATGTACAAATCAATATAGTCCCTTTCAAGAGCTTAACATCCCAAAATATTTTAGTCAATTAATTACTGTTGACAAATAGTAACCATTCTCAAGTTGGCAAACACAGCAAGTAATACAAACATCGCTTAGAAATATCAGTACAAAATCATAGTCTCCCTACCTCTTGGCCAGGATGTGTATCTGCCTTGGGAGGTGTTCCACAACATATCAAACAAAATTAATTAAAATAACATAGCAAGCTTCCAGACAGAAGTGATATGTTTCAAACCAGTAGTTCAGCATGTAATTGAGGCTGACATTCCATGGCAGTGCTGAAGGGTACATGGTGAGGGTCTGCTTCTCCAGAGGACACATTAAGCCAAAGCCCCATGGTCAATTGAAGATGTATAATTTGGTTTTCATCTCAAATGTACATGTGCACTCTTTCCAGCAGAACTGAAATGGATAGTGATCAGGAACCTTGGCTGGTTTTGCCAAAATTATATCAGAAACTAATTATAGTTTCTCCACAACCCTCTTGGATAAGATCACCAAACCCAATAGACTGGGAACCAACCCAAGAGATTTGGTTTGCACTGAGTTACCAAATAAAGTAATGGAAAAATTCTAATATCTGTCAAAAGTAAATTTGATCCTAATAGACACTTGTTTTGCAGGCTATGGCCATAGCTTGATCAGATTAGTTGCTGATACCTACTTTTGCAGAGATGGTGAACCTTTTTTGGTGAGCTACTTTTATTGGTGTAGTGAGAGGGTGACTAAGCCACGAGCAATGAAGGAACAGCAATCTACAGTCAGATCAAAGTGACACGTGACTTTTAAAAAGTTTTGGAAATGATGATTTTCCTATGACTTTAGCATTTTCCTTTTGCAAAGCACTCATGTCAGCAAAACAAACTGCTCACCGCAAGAGTATACACCATTTTAAAGTGTCAGAACAAAAAAAAGTTTACCTGTCCAATATGCAGAACTGATAGAGGGATTTCCATATCTGTATAACTCATTTGCTCACTAAATAATTAGAGAAGCTGAAATCATAGTATGCCTCCAAAGTTTAAATTTTGTTTCCTGGTGTGGAACCGATTTTGAATGAAACAGAGCAGAAAATTCTTACAAGATGTTTACCTCTTTATTATCTCTAAATTACTGTTGTACTATGAACAATCAAATTGGATACTTTCCTCATGCATATAAAAATACCAATGAAGAATGAATACGAATGAAATTTTTGTGTTTTACCATGGAGTTTGTCAAGCAAATTGCACCACCTACTGGTGCTTTGTGCAATTACATGAGATGGGTGCAAGATTTACATGTAGAAACTGTCAAGCCTTCACAAAGTTACAAGTAATTTTAGGGATTGTACACTAATCATGATTGGGGTGTTGTTGACATTTCGCTCTTCTCCAATAACTTTAGCTATTTGTCAGAACCCAGTACCATCATACATTAAGTAATAATGGGAGGTTCCCATTTTTCCTATTAAATCACCTAAGTGTCTATTTTCCTGCCTTGGCCTGGTGTTAATCAATACAAGGACAGCAGTTTTACCCGTACAACACTGGGCATTTGAATTATTACTTTGTTAAAAAGGGCCTGTTGCCCAGCAGGGCAAGCAGATCCTAAATGCCTCAAGATTAGAGAGAGCAGATTTAGAAGGAATTGAGGAGGAGTGTCTTCACCCAGAGGGTTGTAAATCTATGGAATTCCTTGCCCAGTGAAGTAGTTGACACTACTTCAGTAAATGTTTTTAAAGTTAGACAGATTTATTTTTAAAAACAATACAGGAATTAAGGGATACAGTGAGTGTAGATAAGTGGATCTGAATCCACGAAAAGATAAGCCATGATCTTATTGAATGGTGGAGCAGTCTCGAAGGGCCAGATGGTCTACTCCTGCTTCTAGTTCTTATGTCCTTATGACCCCTACATAGATTTTTGACTGGAGCCTACAGCAACCAGAACAAACAAAAAAGCCCACTGAAAGGTAACTGCCAAATCATTTTTCAGAGTCCTGCCTGCAAGGGCAGGAGCAACATTTTGGTTGTGCTTTAGTCTAGAAGTGCCATGTTGAGACATCTAGCCACCCAAAGCAAATGATAGGGTAACACTGTTAAGCTCCTGAGAAATTCAGTTTGCTTACTAGTGTTCCCGCATCCCAAAGGTTAAAACGTATCCTAACAGTTTGTACATCAATGACAAATCAAAATTGTGCACAATTTAATCCTCTTATACATTGAACATAATGACTGAAATTCCAAAGATACATTCAATTTGATATAAATTGAATCACTTTAGATTACAGATTCAACATGAAAAATTTCTCACAATATTCAAGAGGAAGATGGATAGTTTCAAGTACAAAAATTCACATTATTAGTGTGTGAAATTTAGACAAAATCATAACTGGATTAACAAAATAAACATCTTCCAAAAGCAGGTCAAACCCATTCACTTATGATAGCCAAAAACAAAAATCAAAAGGTGATTTTTCTTGATCAAAAATTAATGCTGATTAAAGCTAATATTCAAATACAACTAGGGAAAATAAAAATCCTAGTAACAATATTGATCTCAGTGCGTGTACCAGATTACCTTCTGGTACTCGTCGTGGAATTAAAGCCCATCGTAATTGTGAAATAACACTTATGTTTTTCTATTTATTTTCTCCAGTGTCCTTTAGGCAGTGGCTCTTCTGGGGTAAATTAGCACAGCATCAAGAGTTCATATATCAGTCTTGACAACAAATAGCAGCTTCGGGAACCACAAGATGCGTCATAGTGTATCTCATCTTGCAATAGCTCAAATTCCATACTGTCAGTTTCCAGCATCTGTAGAATTGATATATTTCCATTTCCATCGCCTTGTCATAGCCTGGTGCTGTTAAACTGTAATAGTGAACTCTATATGGGTATAAACAAAGATTACTTATTCCCCCAATTCACAGCTGATTAGTGCACTGCCTGTAACCATATACCACAACAGTCCTTTGTTCAATCCAAATGTTTGCTGCCCTTAGTTGACACATTTAAATTGATCTGAATGACCATAATGACAAGGAAAAGCGTAGTGATTGTGAACCATGCATTTCTGCCTGAGAATGTCTGGGGTCAGGATGGGACGCTGTTTTGTTACCCCAACACATGATCCAAGACAAGAAGGAAAACAGCAAGTGACAGTACATCTATGGTCAGAACATTGAAAGCCTCCAAACTGTTCTTGCACTAACATATATTCCCTTTCATTTTCTAACTTGCAAATTATACAGTTAAAAAGTATACCAAAATTTAAAAGTGCAAAAATGTAAACTAATGTCTGTTTCCACTAAGACTTAAAAAAATCTGAGTTCAATCTGATTTCTTGCATAATTAATACCAGGATGAGTCTCTTCCACTGATGGTTTTGCTGCTTGCGCTTGCAATAGCTTTTACTCAGTGTAATTTATTCACACGTTATAATGAGATTAACAAAAATGCAAATCTGAACAGAACTGACAGAGGACAGTGGATCTGAAAAACACAATACAGACATTCATAGAAAGTCAGACACCTCCTGCAAGTAGAACATTTTGGATCTTTGTGTATTGTAGTTGGATCTCATTTGCTCAAAAGATAAGAAACTAAACATAACTGGAAAGTGGAAAGGAAGCCTTTCAAATTTGCTGATTTATAGAAAGTAAAAAGAAACATAAACATAAAAGGAGGTGACTCATTCTTGGTCAATTTTCTCCTATACAAGTAGAGTTGTGTCATGGGTTTTTGGACAAGGTGGAGCCCAATCCATGCCTTGGACTGGGCGAGCTACCTCTGGCCAGGACCCTATATTTGGGTTCACCATCTTGCTGCCCTTTGATAAGATTAGATTAACAGGAATAAACAATGTCAGTCACAACTTGCACTCCTGCTCACTGTCCAGTGACACCACACTGGAAAATACAAATGTGTTCAAATCACTGACAATAGATTCAGGCCAACTATAATACATACCACAGTGAAATAGACACACTGCCCACATTCAGACATGAAGAATGGACACTTGGACAATGTTATGATTGAGAGTCTGATCAGCCTAAACAGTCAACATATTTAGAGAGGTACAGAAAATAGTGGTGGTGGTGGTGGGGGGGGGGGGTTGATGCAATTATAGACAGCAAAGGGAGTGCTGACTCACTATCTCCAACTACTCATCAGGTTAATTAATATTAAAGTAATTTTTATCATCTTTGGTTACTGAAGTCAGCATTTGCAAATATCACCATTAAAATACACAACATTTTAGAACAAGTGGGTTTTTTGTGCAAAGTGCAGGATTACGGAAGATCAAGCAAGCCATGTTGACTATACAGGTCTTCTGTGATGTCGTAAGTTTTTGCAACGACTGGCAGTGCTTCTCCCAGTATAGCCACCACCTTTTCTGTTGGGCCCATATTCATAATCTCAAAGAAGTTTGCTCGGCTTGGCAGCATATAAAAGGCCACAGTTGCAGCTTTGCGTACTATCCAGGGATGATATTTGGCCAGGACATCCTGGTAGGCCTCTGTACAAAGGACAGACGTTTTGCTATTGTCAGAAGCTACCCGCAGTTTCTCCAGAAAGAGCTGCAGCCACCTGAGGGCACGATGGAGCCGCAGTAGTGTACGACAGCCAGAGTCCCAGTGGTCACCCCGCTTTGTCAGATCCACGAGCTTGTTATCAACCTCGTACTTTACCATCGACTGAATGGTCAAATACTTTTGGCCATTCACACCACTTCTGTAGTCTTCCAGAATTTGGATTTTGGTGACAGCATCATTTGAAATAAAGGAAAATGCTGATCCCAGACTGCTCATAAATCTGAAGTGTAATAAACAAACATATCTTAGCATTTATAACAAACATCAAGATAAAAAGTTTTAAGTAAACTACTGATCTAATAAAAATTTAGAAGCAATATTCTTTAAAAACAACAAATACTCCATTGTGAAGTGGGTTACTACTTCTAGAAATCAAATTGTATCTACTTTTTTGGGAGCTTATTTTGCAAGGTGCAGCTGAAAGGTCTCCAATTTAACCCTTGATTTTCCATTGATCTGGGAATGATAGATGTTGTACTTTGTTGATCAGAGAGGGAATGATCGCTACCTATTACACCTTTGCTAGAAGCACCCAACAGAATGGGACTGGCCTCAACAATGTTGCTACCAATATTAAGCAGTCTGCTCACATGAATCCTCATGACTCAGCTGAGTGTCAGATATGCAGGGGATATACTGAACACTGCTGTACACCAAAAATGTACCCAAGCAAAAAATTAATACCTTCAGGAGAGGAACTCACAGAAGGTTGGCAAAGAACCTTTAATCGTGTCAGAGCACAGAAACAGACCCTTCGGTCCAACCAGTCCATGCCGAACATAATCCCACTAGTCCCACTCACCTGCTCCTGGCTCATCTTTCTCTAATCCTTTCATGTCCATGTATTTGACTAAATGTCTTTTAAATGTTCTAAATTGTGCTCACCTCCACCACTTCCTCAGGACGTTCATTCCACAAACCACCCTCAGCGTAAAACAAAAAGGCCTCTCATGACTTTTTAAAACTTTCTCCTCCCACCATAAAATGTGCCTCAGTCTTAATCTCCATCCTAGGGGGAAGACAACTACCTATACCCCTCATTATTTTGTAAATTTCTATCAGATTACTTCTCAACTTCTGACACTCCAGTGAAAAAAATCCCAGCCCATCCAGCCTCTCTTTATAACTCAAACCTTCCATACCCAGCAACATACTGGTAAATCTCTCCTGAACCCTCTCGAGCTTAGCAATATCCTTCCTATAACTGGGTGACCAGAACTAGACAATATTCCAGAAGAGGCATCACCAGTGTCTGTACAACCTCAACATCACTTCCCAACTCCAATACCCAAAGAACTAAACAATGAAAGCAAGTAAATACCTTTTTAACCACCCTGTCTATGGGTGATGCAAACTTCAAAAGAATAATGTACCTGCACCCAGAGGTCCCTCTGTCCGACAATACTGCCCAAGACCCTACCATTAATTATATAATTATTTTGTTGTACCAAAATGGAATACCTTGCATCTATCCAGATTGAATTCAATCTGACATTTTTCTGTTCATTGACCCATTTGGTTAAGATCCCTTTGTAATCGTAGAAAATCTTCTACACTGTCAACTATGCCACTAATGTTGGCCTTGTCCACAAACTTACCTTAACCTTGCCTTCTGTGTTCTCATCTAAATCATTTATATAAAATGACAAAAAGAATAAAAGAACCCAGAACCAACCCCTGTGGAACAACTCTGGTAACAGGCCTCCAATTTGAAACACAACCCTCCACCATCCCCCTCTCCTGCCGTTAAGCCAATTTTATATCCAATTGGCAATCTCACCCTGCATCCCATGGAATCCAACTTTACTAATCAGTCTACCACTCAGAATCTTGTCAAAGGCTTTACTAAAATCCAACTAACCAATGTCTACTGCTCTGCCATTAATCTTTTGGTACCCTCTTCAAAAAACAATACTGACTATCCCATATCAATGCTGAAAATGTGTTACTGGTTAAAGCGCAGCAGGTCAGGCAGCATCCAAGGAACAGGAAATTCGACGTTTCGGGCATAAGCCCTTCATCAGGAATCCTGACGAAGGGCTTATGCCCGAAACGTCGAATTTCCTGTTCCTTGGATGCTGCCTGACCTGCTGCGCTTTAACCAGCAGCACATTTTCAGCTCTGATCTCCAGAATCTGCAGACCTCACTTTTTACTATCCCATATCAATTTTTGCCTCTAAATGTTCATAAATCCTATCTTTCCTAATCACCTCTAACAAATTACCCACAACCAAAGTCACACTCACAGGTCTATAGTTTCCAAATTTCTCCTTACAACCTTTCTTAGGCAAAAGTACATTAGTCACCATCAAGCATCTTACCCACAGTAATAGATAATGCAAATATTTCTGCAAGGGGTCTCAATATCCTTCCTTTCTTGTCACAATGTTCTGGGATACATTAACATAGAACATTGTACAGGCCCTTCGGCCCTCGATGTTGCACCGACCAGTCATACCAATCTGACACCCATCTAACCTACACTATTCCATGTACGTCCATATGTTTGTCCAATGACGACTTAAATGCACTTAAAGTTGGTGAATCTACTACCGTTGCAGGCAAAGCATTCCATAGCCTTACTACTCTGAGTAAAGAAACTACCTCTGTCATCTGTCCTATATCTATCACCCCGCAATTTAAAGCTATGCCCTCTCATGCTCACCGTCACCATACTTGGAAAAAGGCTCTCCCTGTCCACCCTATCTAACCCTCTGATTATCTTATATGTCTCTATTAAGTCACCTCTCAACCTTCTTTTCTCCAACAAAAATAGCCTCAAGTCCCTTTCCTCATAAGACCTCCCCCCATACCAGGCAACATCCTAGTAAATCTCCTCTACATATTTTCCAAAGCTTCCACATCCTTCTTGTAATGTGGTGACCAGAACTGTACACAATACTCCAAGTGCGGCTGCAGCAGAGCTTTGTACAGCTGTAGTGTAACCTCATGGTTCCGAAACTCGATCCCTCTATTAATAAAAGCTAAAATACTGTATATGCCTTCTTAACAACCCTGTCGACTTGGGTAGTAACTTTCAAGAATCTGTGTACCTGGACACAGATCTCTCTGCTCATCTACACTACCAAGAATCCTACCATTAGCCCTGTACTTTGCATTCCGGTTACTCTGATCAAAGTGAATCACCTCACACTTGTCCGCATTAAACTCCATTTGCCACCTCTCAGCCTAGTTCTGCAGCTTATGTATGTCTCTCTGTAACCTACAATATCCTTTGTCACGATCCACAACTCCACCAACCTTAGTATCGTCTGCGAATTTACTGACCCACCCTTCTACACCCTCATCCAGGTCATTTATAAAAATGACGAACAGCAGTGGACCCAACACCGACCCTTGCGGTACATCATTAGTAACTGCACTCCAGGATGAACATTTTCCATCAACCACCACCCTTTGTCTTCTTTCAGCAAGCCAATTACTGATCCAAACTGCTATATCTCCCTCAATCCCATTCCTCCGCATTTTGAACAATAGCCTACTATGGGGAACCTTATTGAATGCCTTGCTGAAATCCATATACACCACATCAACCAATTTACTCTCATCTACCTGTTTGGTCACCTTCTCAAAGAACTCAATAAGGTTTGTGAGGCATGATCTACCCTTCACAAAACCATGCTGACTATCCCCAAACAAATTATTCTTTTCTGGATGATTATACATCCTCTGTCTTATAACCTTTTCCAACACTTCAACAACTGAAGTAATGCTCGCAGGTCGATAATTCCAGGGTTGTCTCTACTCCCATTCTTGAACAAGGGAACAAGATTTGCTGTCCTCCAGTCTTCGGGCACTATTCATGCAGACAATGACGATTTAAAGATCAATGTCAAAGGCTCGGCAATCTCCACCCTGACTTCCCAGAGGATCCTAGGATAAATCCCATCCGGCACAGGGGACTTATCTATTTTCACACTCTGCAGGATTTCTAATACTGAAAAATGTGTTGCTGGAAAAGCGCAGGAGGTCAGGCAGCATCAAAGGAGCAGGAGAATGTGTTTTTGGAATGATTTTTATTTCAGATTTTCAGCATCTGCGGTATTTTGCTTTAATAATAAAGAGTCAGAGACGTACAGCATGGAAACAGACAGTCAGTCCAACTTGTCCATGTCAACCAGATATCCTAATCTAATCTAGTCCCAATTGCCAGCACTTTGCCCATTGCCATGTAAAACCTTGTATTCATATCCATCCAGATGTCCTTTAAATGCTGTACCAGCCTCCACCACTTCTTCTGACAGCTCATTCCATATACCCACCACCCTCTGAAAACATTGCCACTTAGGTTCAGAGTGAGTGGGGAAAGATATATAAGGGACCTATGTCCTCTAGTTCTGGACTCCACCACCCCAGGAAAAAGACCTTGTCTATTTATCTTATCCATACCCATCATTTTATAAACCTCTATAAAAGGTCATTCCTCAGCCTCTGATGCTCCAGGGAAAACAGCCCTACCCTATTCAGCCTCTCCCTATATCTCAAATCCTCCAACCCTGGCAATATCCTTGTAAATCCTTTCTGAACCTTTCAAGTTTCACAACATCCTTCCAATAGGAAGGAGACCAGAAATGCATGCAATATCCCAAAAGTGGCCAAACCAATGTCCTGTACAGCTGCAACAAAAGGAAGCCACTCCAAATGCCACCTTCACTATCCTATCTACCTGCCAGTCCATTTTCAAAAAGCTATGAACCTCCACTCAAAGGTCTTTGTTCAGAAACACTCCAGAGGACCTTACCATTAAGCATTCAAGTCCTGCTCTGATTTGCTTTCCCAAAATGCAGCACCTCACATTTATCTAAATTAAACTCCTTCTGTCACTCCTCAACCCATTGGCCTATCTGATCAAGATCCTGTTGTACTTCAAGGTAACCTTCTTTGCTGTCCACTACAGTCATAGAGATGTAGAGCATGGAAACAGACCCTTCGGTCCAACCTGTCCATGCCAACCAGATATCCCAATCCAATCCAGTCCCACTTGCCAGCACCCAGCCCATGTCCCTTCAAACCCTTCCTATTCATATACCCATCCAAATGCCTCAAATGTCGCAATTGTACCAGCCTCCACCACTTCCTCTGGCAGCTCATTCCATACACGCACCACCCTCTGCGTGAAAAAGTTGACCCTTAGGTCTCTTATCTTTCCCCTCTCACCCCAAGCCTATGCCCTCTAGTTCTGGATTCCCCAAACCCAGGGAAAAGACTTTGCCTATTTACCCCCCTCCATGCCCCTCAATTTTGTAAACCTCTGTAAGGTCACCTCTCAGCCTCCAACACTCCAGGGAAAACAGCCCCAGCCTGTTCAGCCTCTCTCTATAGCTCAAGTCCTCCAACCCTGGCAAAATCCTTGTAAATCTTTTCTGAACCCTTTCAAGTTTCACAACATCTTTCTGATAGGAAGGAGACCAGAATTGCTCGCAATATTCCAACAGTGGCCTAACCAATGTCCTGTACAGTCACAACAGGACCTCCCAACTCCTGTACTCAATACTCCGACCAATAAAGGAAAGCATACCAAACACCTTCTTCACTATCCTATCTACCTGCAACTCCACAATCAAGGAGCTATGAATCTGCACTCCAAGGTCTCTCCTGTTCAGCAACACTCCCTAGGACCTTACCATTAAGTGTACAAGTCCTGTTAAGATTTGCTTTACCAAAATGCAGCACCTCACTTTTATCTGAATTCAACTCCATCTGCCAGTTCTCAGCCCATTGGCCCATTGAGATCCTACTGTAATCTGAGGTAACCCTCTTCGCTTTCCACTACACCTCCAACTTTGGTGTCATCTGCGAACTTACTAACTGTACCTTTTATGCTCGCATCCAAATCATTTACATAAATGACAAAAAGTAGTGGACCCAGCAACGATCCTTGTGGCACTACACTGGTCACAGGCCTCCAGTCTGAAAAACATCCCTCCACCACCACCCTCTGTCTTCAACCTTCAAGCCAGTTCTGCATTCAAATGGCTAATTCTCCCTGTATTCCATGAGATCTAACCTTGCTAATCAGTCTGCCATGAGGAACCTTGTCGAGCACCTTACTGAAGTCTATACAGATCACGTCTACTGCTCTGCCCTCAATCTTCTTAAGAAATAAGAAAAAAAACCTCAAATTTGTGAAACATGATTTCCCACGCACAAACCCATGCTGACTATCCCTAATGAAAATCCTGTCCTTCAGGATTCCCTCCAACAACTTGCCCATCACTGATGTCAGGCTCAATCGTCGATCTATAGTGATGAAGTAGATCTATTTATAGAACACAAAATTTGGGTTAAAGATTTGTAAGTTGTGTGCTAGAAAAGCAACTATTTGAACATCTACAACATCATTGTGGAGAAGTGGAAAACTTTACCAATGTCTGTTGATATACAATGTCAGTGAAACATATACTGGTATTCTAGAACTTTAGCAGCTCTGCTCATCAAACATTACGAGTAAAAAGTGAGGTCTGCAGATGCTGGAGATCAGAGCTGAAAATGCGTTGCTGGTTAAAGCGCAGCAGGTCAGGCAGCATCCAAGGAACAGGAAATTCAACGTTTCGGGCAAAAGCCCTTCCTGATGAAGGGCTTTTGCCCGAAACGTTGAATTTCCTGTTCCTTGGATGCTGCCTGACCTGCTGTGCTTTAACCAGCAACACATTTTCAGCTCATTAAACATTACAACTTCCAAACTCACTGAAAAC
This sequence comes from Hemiscyllium ocellatum, assembly GCF_020745735.1. NCBI lineage: Eukaryota > Metazoa > Chordata > Chondrichthyes > Orectolobiformes > Hemiscylliidae > Hemiscyllium > Hemiscyllium ocellatum. The sequence goes on from NC_083437.1 coordinate 24,241,020, forward strand.
TAAAACTTCCCTTAAAACCTTATTTCAAAGGATTAACATAAGAACTAGGAGCATGCCATCTGGCCCTTCGTGCTTGCTCCACCATTCAATAAGATCATGGCTCACCAGCATCCTATACATCTGCAACATAACCTCTCTGCTTTTAAACTCAATCCTTTAGCAATGAAGGACAAAATTCCATTTGCCTTCTTAATTACTTGTTGCACCTGCAGACCGATCTTCTGTGATTCATGCACAAGGACACCCAGGTCCCTCTGCACAACACCATGCTGCAATTTCTTACTATTCAAATAATAATTCTTATTACTGTTATTCCTGCCAAAATGGATGATTTCACATTTATTACCATTGTGCTCCATCTGCCAGATCTTTGCCCACTCACTTAAACTACCTAAGTCCCGTTGCAAAGTTTCACAGTCCTCTGCACACTTTGCTCTACCACTCATCTTAGTGTCATCTACAAACTTTAACAGACTACACGTGGTCTCCTACTCCAAATCATCTATGTAAATTGTGAATAATGTGGTCCCAACACTGATCCCTGATGCACACCATTGGTCGCTAACTACCAACCAGAATAGTACTCATTTATTCCCACTATTGTTCCTGTTGGTTATCCAATCCTCTACCATACCAATACATTGCCTATAACACCTTGCATCTTTAAATTATGCAGCACCTTGTCAAATGCCTTTTGGAAATCTAGATATACCAAATTTACTGAGTCTCTGTTGTCCACCATCTTCGTAATGTCTTTATAGAATTCCAAAGAAAAAAATCAGTTAAGCCTGACCTGCCATTCATTAACCCATGCTGCATCTGCCCAACAGGACAATTTCTATCTGGATGCCATGCTATTTCATCCTTGATAATACACTCAAGCATCTTCCCCACTACAGAAGTTAAACTAACTGGTGTATAATTCCCCATATTTTGTCCATCTCCCTTTTTAAACAGCAGCATCACATTTGCTATTTCTCCTGCCATCTCTTTTAGCAACCTGGGATGCATTCCATCAGGGCCAAGAGATTTGTCTACACTTAGCTTGCCCCACATTACCTCTTTCGTGATAATGATTGTCTCCAGGTCCTCACCTACTTTTGTCTCTTGTCAATTACTGGCATGTTACTTGTACCCTCCACTGTGAAGACTGACAAAATATCTGTTCAATGCCTCGAACATTTCCTCATTTCCCCTTATTAAATTTCCCTTCTCATCCTCTAAAGAACGAATGTTTACTTTAGCCACTCTTGTTTCATATATTTATAGAAACTTTTACTATCTGGCTTTATATTCTGAGCTTGTTTTTTTCTCAATCCATCTTACTTATTTATAGCTCTTTGTGGCTTTCTGTTGACCTTTAAAGCTTTCCCAATTTTCTAGTTTCCTGCTTATCTTGGCCACTTTGTATGCCTTCTCTTTTAATTTGACAACTTCCCTTAATCCCTTAGGCACCCATGGCAGATTACCCCTTTTCTCAGTCCTTTTTCACTGATGTATACTTTTGCTGATCACTTTGAAAAATTGCTTTGAAAGTCCTCCACTGTCCCACCATAAAGTCTTTGCCTCCAGTTTACTTCAGCCGACTCCTCCTTCATCCTATTGTAGTCTCCCTTGTTTAAGCACGATTTGGAGATGCCGGTGTTGGACTGGGGTGTACAAAGTTAAAAATCACAACACCAGGTTATAGTCCAACAGGTTTAATTGGAAGCAGCTGAAAATGCGTTGCTGGTTAAAGCACAGCAGGTTAGGCAGCATCCAAGGAACAGGAAATTCAACGTTTTGGGCCAGAGCCCTTCATCAGGAATGAGGAGAGGGTGCCAGGCAGGCTAAGATAAAAGGTAGGGAGGAGGGACTTGGGGGAGGGGCAATGGAGATGTGATAGGTGGAAGGAGGTCAAGGTGAGGGTGATAGGCCGGAGTGGGGTGGGGGCGGAGAGGTCAGGAAGAGGATTGCAGGTTAGGAGGGTGGTGCCGAGTTCAAGGGAATCGACTGAGACAAGGTGGGGGGAGGGGAAATGAGGAAACTGGAGAAATCCGAGTTCATCCCTTGTGGCTGGAGGGTTCCCAGGCGGAAGATGAGGCGCTCTTCCTCCAACCGTTCTGGCGATGGAAGAGTCCAAGGACCTGCATGTCTTCGATGGAGTGGGAGGGAGAATTAAAGTGTTGAGCCACGGGGTGGTTGGGTTGGTTGGTTCGGGCGTCCCAGAGGTGTTCCCTGAAGCGTTCTGCAAGTAGGCGGCCCGTCTCCCCAATATAGAGGTGGTCACATTGGGTGCAGCGGATGCAATAGATGGTGTGTGTGGAGGTGCAGGTGAATTTGTGGCGGATATGGAAGGATCCCTTGGGGCCTTGGAGAGAAGTAAGGGAGGTGGTGTGGGCAGGGGAAGGTGCCAGGAGTGGAGGTTGGGTTGGTGGGGGGTGTGGACCTGACGAGGGAGTCACGAAGGGAGTGGTCTTTGCGGAACGCTGATAGGGGAGGGGAGGGAAATATATCCCTGGTGGTGGGGTCCGTTTGGAGTTGGCGGAAATGACGGCGGATGATACGCTGTATACGGAGGTTGGTGGGGTGGTAGGTGAGAACCAGTGAGGTTCTGTCTTGGTGGCGGTTGGAGGGGCGGGGCTCAAGGGCGGAGGAGCGGGAAGTGGAGGAGATGCGGTGGAGGGCATCGATCACGTCTGGGGGTAATCTGCGGTCCTTGAAGGAGGCCATCTGGGCTGTACGGTATTGGAACTAGTCCGCCTGGGAGCAGATGCGGCGGAGACGAAGGAATTGAGAATATGGGGTGGAATTTTTACAGGGGGCAGGGTGGGAGGAGGTGTAGTCCAGGTAGCTGTGGGAGTCAGTCGGTTTATAGTAGATGTCTGTGTTGAGTCGGTCGCCCGAGATAGAAATGGAAAGGTCTAGGAAGGGGAGGGAGGAGTCTGAGACAGTCCAGGTGAATTTGAGATCAGGATGGAAGGTGTTGGTAAAGTTGATGAGCTGTTCAACCTCCTGGTGGGGGTGATGAGCTGTTCAACCTCCTTGTGGGAAGGTTTAATTGGAAGCACACTAGCTTTCGGAGCGATGCTCCTTCATCAGGTGATTGTGGAGAGTTTGATCGTAACACAGAATTTATAGCAAAAATTTACAGTGTGATGTAACTGAAATGATACATTGAAAAATTGATTGTCTGTTAAGCCTTTCATCTGTTAGAATACAGTGATAGTTTCACTTCTTTCATGTGTAAATCACAAAACCCTTTTTTTATATAAAAAAAGGGTGCATTCTCGGGTTAGCTGTTAACAATGGTGATAGCTAGACAATATGTTGAAGGTGTTAGCCCCCTGTGTTCTCTGTCTATGACTTGATGTTTAGATTAAAATCAATCTGAAAAGTGAGATAACAGAGTTTTACTTAAATTCATGCAGTTTTTGAGCTCAGAGTTCTACGTGAACGTATGCAGTTTTTGAGCAAAGTGCAATGTAACTCTGCAAGTACAAATTCACCACACAAAATATGTGCGTGCATGTGGATCTTTGTGTGTGTGTGTGTGTGTGTGTGTGTGTGTGTGTGTGTGCGCGCGCGCGCACACACAGAGTGTATTAAGTCTGTGAGGGGGTGCATGTGAGAGTGTGGGAGTGTGTGTGTCTATAAGGGTGTGTGGGTGTCTGTGTGTACCTGTGTCATGTCACATACACACGCGCTCCCCCTCACAGACTTAAGACACTCCGCACTCACCACACACACACAGTGGTGAATTTGTACTTGCAGAGTTACATTGCACTTTGCTCAAAAACTGCATACGTTCATGTAGAACTCTGTTATCTCACTTTTTAGATTGATTCTAATCTAAACATCAAGTCATAGACAGAGAACACAGGGGGCTAACACCTTCAACATATTGTCTAGCTATCACCATTATTAACAGCTAACCCGAGAATGCACCTTCTTTTTAAAAAAAAAAGGGTTTTGTGATTTACACATGAAAGAAGTGAAACTATCACTGTATTCTAACAGATGAAAGGCTTAACAGACAATCAATTTTTCAATGCATTATTTCAGTTACATCACACTGCAAATTTTTGCTATAAATTCTGTGTTACGATCGAACCCTCCGCAATCACCTGATGAAGGAGCATCGTTCCGCAAGCTAGTGTGCTTCCAATTAAACCTGTTGGACTATAACCTGGTGTTGTGTGACTTTTAAACTTTGTTTAAGCACAGGATTCTGGTGATTTTATATTCACACTTTCCATCTGTATTCTAAATTCAACCATATTGTGATCGCTCCTTCTGAGAGGATCACTAACTATGACATTATTCATTATTTCTGTTTCATTTTTACACAGAACCAGATCCCAGATTGCTTACTCCCTCATCAGTTCCATTACATACTGTTAAAGAAAATTATTATGGATACATTCAGTGAACTCAAGGCTGACCTGACCAACTTGGTTTGACTAATCAACGTTTAGTGTAAAATCCCCCTGATATTTGCTGTACCGTCTTTACAGGTGTTAGTTATTTCTTTATTGCCTTCCCCAATGTGATATTGCTTGGTGATATTTTTATAGACTATCAGTAACTTGCTCTTCCTAGAATTTGTAATTTCCACCCAAATGGATTCAACCTTATTCTCCACAGCACGTATATCATCTCTCACCACCGCTTTGATGTTGTCCATAAATATCAGAGCTACACCACCTCCCTGCCCGTCCTTCCAAATAATCTGATATAACTGGATACTTAACTCCCAGTTGTGACCATCCTGCAACCATGTCTCTACAACAGCTACTAAAATCATGACTTGTGCCGTTAATTCATCCACGCGGTCCTTATGCTAGTTTTTGTACATAATAATCTCCTGAGTTATCCTTCCTTTTTACTTCTTTTATAGTCTGCCATGTAGTTAAACCCTCCTGCACACATGCTAAACTGCTGCTTTCCTTTATATTTACCATTATAATTCCTGTCATTTTCCCCTTCCCTTCCCCCTCCAATTCACTCGTTTAAGTCTAGTAACCACCCTACTTATCCTTTTCACTAGAACACTGGTTCCAGATCAGTTCAGGTGGAGACAATCCCATCAGTACAAATCCCTCCTGTTCCAAAACTAATGCCAATGCCCCATGAAATGGAACCCCTCTTTCCCACACCACTCCTTTAGCCACATGTTTACTTCTAATTTTCTTATCCCTAAACCAATTTGCATGTAGCTTAGGTAGTAAGCTGGAGATTATAACCCTTGAGGACCCGTTGCTTAATTTCATTCCTAGTACTTGATAATCCTCAAACAGGTCCTCTTTCCTAGGCTTGCCTATGTTGTTTGTCTCAATGTGGACCACAACAACTGGATCCTTGCCTTTCTGCTCCAGTATCCTTTCAAGCCAGTCAGAGATGTCCTGCACCCTGGCACTGGTCAGGCAACATACCATGCGGGACTCACGATCCTGCTTACAAAAGGATGCATTAGGGCATTTCTGAATAGAATTAAATGTAAAAAGTGAATTCTAAGAAAACTTGAGTGGATTAGAAGTTATTGCTCCGATATTACCATGGTCATACCAGTTTAACCAACAGCAAGTGCTGCCTTTACTTCACTAATGTGAGAGCCCAAGCAACTTCAGGAGTCTGGACATGCACAAATTCATTTAGAAACACTAACGTTGCTCTCAGTGATGCACGTACCTCCCCCCCCCCTCCAAAGCATGCACATTGCTGAGTACCCACTCAAAATTTTAGTCACTGAAAAAAAAATCAACAAAGTGACAAGAGTTTTTATTCTGTTTCATTGTTTAAAAACCCTTGACAAAGTGACACTTTGTTGACCAAGATGTATTTATATTTGTAAAACTTAAATTTCAACACATTTAAAATAAACATATTTAAATCTAGTTGTAATCATGTATTTTACAACAAAAGATTAAGAGCTTTTAGTGATTTTGTTTGCAATTAGTGAATACTTCAGGCAATTGTTTCTGTATCCCGCTTGTATATATTTTTGCTGCACACCAAGATTTCTTTTGACTTGATGCCAGATACAACTGCCGTTAGCAAAGAGGAAACACATTGCCACAGAGATTGCTACATCTTTGTGGACAACTTTCTTCAAGGTCACCAGTAAATATCCTTTGTCATTCAGCACGAAATCCAGGCCAATGTTTTGGGGAGGGTAACTTCCCAAAATCTTAAACTATTCTTTCCTGATGCAAGAGGCCCTCTACAATTCTAGATATTACCAATATTTTTGCTTCTTAGTAGGTTGGGAAATAATGATTTCACATACACAATTCTTAAACTTTAAAACTATGTAATGAATAGCTTTAATCAACTATATTTGTCAAATTTGCAATAACTGGATCATTTCCATACAACATTACCATACTGAGAAATAACACACTCATTCTCCCCATCGGTTTGACTTGTTAATTTTATGAAATCAGATGTGTGCTTGGGCCCTCACATTAAGTGAAATTGATGATACTAAAATACAAATGAGGAGCACAAGTAGGCTCTTCAGCCCCTCTATTTTGTTTCAACAGTCAATAACATTATGATTGATCTGTTAGTCTTTAGACTTCCACATTCACATCTACTCCCAATAACCTTTGAATCACTTGCCTAACAAAAACAAACTATTTCCACCCTAAAAATATACAATGACCTTGTCATCATCCTTCTGAGTCAAGGAGTTCCAAGGTTACACAACCTTCAGAGAAAAGCCAACTCCTCGTTTTAAAACAGTGCTTCACTGTGGTTTTTAATTAATACAACCTAGTTCTAGGCTCACTTCAGAGAGGAAGCATCCTTCCCACATCCATCCAGTCAAGATCTTATTTATACTTTAATCAACCTGTTCGGACATGTTATGACACATCTCTGGGACAGGTGGGACTTGAACCTGAAACTATAGGCTTATGAAGCCTTCCTCTGGGCCAGCTAAAAAGGGATCTATGTATTTCAAACAAGTTTCCCTTCACATGGCCAGTCTGTCCAACCATTCTTCAGAAGACAATTCACTCATTTCAGGTATCAATCCAGTAAGCAATTGTATGTTGGGTAGTAAAGTAGTTAGCATTGCTGCTTCAGAGTGCCTGGAATCAGAGCTTACCTCCAGCTTCTGTGGCCTCTATTTGCACTGTAGCGCTTCTCGGATTCTAAGCCTCTTCTGAACCATCCCCATCCCACAAACATCCACAATATGCAACCTCATCAATGAGTTATATAGCATCTTACTTCTATTCCTCTAGGGAGTCAGACATTGGTGGTGGCAAGGTGTTGGAGGGAATCCGGAGGGAAGGATTTGCATATATTTGGAAAGACAAGGCCTGATTAGGGTTAGTCAACATGGCTTTGAGCATGGGAAATTATGTCTCATGAATTGAGTTTTTTGAGAAGTAACAAAGAGGATTGATGTGGGCAGAGCAGTGGACATGATTTACGTAGAAGTCAGTATAACATTCGACAAGATTCCTCATGGTAGACTGGTCAGCAAGGTTAGATCACAATAGAATAACTAGCTATATGGATACAGAACTGGCTCAAAGATAGATGACAGAAGGTGGTGGAGGAGGGCTGTTTTAAAGGCTGGAGGCCTCTGACCAGCAGTGTGCCACAGGGATTGACGCTCGGTCCAATGCTTTTCATCATTTGTATAAACAATTTGGATGCAAACATTGAAAACATTGTAAGCTTGCAGATGGCACCAAAATTAGAGGTATAGTGGACAGCAAAAGAGGTTACCTCAGGGTACAATGGGATTTTGATCAGATGGGCAAATAGGCCGAAGAGTGGCAGATAGAGCTTAATTTAGATGAATGTGAGATTCTGCACTTTGCAAAGGCAAATCAGGATAGGACTTATACGCTTAATGGTCAGGTCTGGAGAGTGTTGCTGAACAAATGCAGGTACAGCAGGTAGTGAAGAAGGCTAATAGCATGCTGGCCTTCATAACAAGAGGGGTTGAGTATAGAAGCAAAGAGATTCTTCTGCAGCTGTACAGGGCCCCGGTGACACCATACCTGTGTGCAGTTCTGGTCTCCAGATTTGAGGAAAGACATTCTGGCTATTGAGGGAGTGCAGCATAGGTTCACGAGGTCAATTCCTGGAATGGCAGGACTACCTTACGCTGCAAGACTGGAGTGACTGGGCTTGTATACCCTTGAGTTTTGAAGACTGAGAGGGGATCTGATTGAGACATAAGATTATTAAAGGATTGGACACTCTGGAGGCAGGAAACATGTTTCCACTGATGGGTGAGTGCCTAACCAGAGGACACAGCTTAAAAATAGAGGATTGACCATTTTGGACAGAGATGAGGAGAAACTTCTTCACCAAGAGAGTGGTGGCTGTGTGGAATGCTTTGCCTCAGATGGCAGTAGAGGCCCAGTCTCTGGATTCATTTAAGAAAGAGTTGGATAGAGCTCTCAAGGATAGTGGAATCAAGGGTTATGGAGATAAGGCAGGAGCAGGATACTGATTAAGGGTGATCAGCTATGATCATATTGAATGGTGGTGCAGGCTCGAAGGACAGAATGGCCTATTCCTACACCTATTGTCTATTGTCAAAGAGACCTTGGAGTGAAAGTTCATAGTTCCTTGAAAATGGTGTCAAAGGTGGATAGGATAGTGAAAGCAGCACTAAAGGAAAGTTGAGCTTTCCTTTATTGGGAAATGCATGGAGTATAGGAGTTGGGAAGTCATGTTGCAGCTGTACAGGACATTGGTTAGGCCATCAGAATACTGCATGCAATTCTGGTCTTCCCCACTATAGGATGTTGTGAAATTTGAAAGGGTTCAGAAAAGATTTACAGGAATGTTGCCTGGGTTTCAGCTGTAGGCAGAGGCTGAATAGACTGGGGTATTTTTTTTTCCCAAAACATTGGAGGCTAAGGAAAGACATTATAGAAAGTTTATAAAATCATGAGGAGCATGGATAGACAAGATCTTTTGCCTGGGGTGGGAGCCTAAAACTAGAGGGGACGCATTTATGGTGAGAGGGGTAAGATTTAAAAGGTATCTAAGGGGCAATCTTTTCACGCAGAGGGGGTGTGTGCCTTTTGTGATTCAGAACACCAACGTCGGAATTCTACAATTGTGCTCTACTTAAGATAGTCCTTATTATTCTTCCTACCAAACAAAAATCAACATGACATTTTCCCACATTACATTCCATCTGCCAACCTCTCCACATTTACCTGCAGTCTCCAAAAACCCTGATGACAATACAGCAAGAGGATTTTTTTTAAAGTCACTCACTTTACCAGCCCTTTCCATCCTTCTAAGTAATGTTCCTGCAGGATTTCTCCCTGGTCAGTCAGGCACTTTTTGAAAGACTCCAGAACCTCAGCCAAACTGAACCTGTCCGGATCAGCCATCTTAGAACTTCAAGCGAATGGGCGGGGTATGCTTTTGACCAATCAAAGCGGGGCACCCCGAGCCGGAAGCCCCGCCTCCGCAACGACCTACCTGGAGCGTGCATTCCATTGGATGTTGTCCCTGTCAGTCGGGTTGGGTGTTGGGTGTCTTGGTAACGAGGGCCTGCTCGGTCTTGCTGCTGCCCGAGGTAGGCCTGGGGCTGGCGTGGTGTCTTTGCCCGAATTCGTAGCGACAGTGTTTGGTGGAAAAGGAAAGGACGGGAGTCACTGTCATTGAGCGGGGTCCTTGTTTATTTAAAAACCCGCCGTCTGCCTTGTGTAGCTGGAAAGTGATAATAAATCGAGTTGTATTATTTTTTAAATTCAGCGTTTAAAATGTGAACCTGGAGACTTTAATTCTGATTTTGTGTTCAGACCAATCAAGGGAGGCCTCAGTTGGCTTGTCCTGTCCATTTTTCACTGTCTGCATTTTTGCTGCTCAGCAAAGCTCACTGTGAACCAATGTTGCGTATAGTCCTTTCAATTAACTTTGAAGTTTATTTAAGTTCCCACTTATTTTAATGAGATGTATGTTGCTGAATTCAAATTTTTGAGTAATTTAGTTTTAAAGGCAGAAGATGCCTGAATATTAGTAGAAGCCACGGTAGTGAAAGTTTTTTTTATTTGCAAACGGTCTGACTGCCTCTTTGTCACTTGTAATGTTACTAACAGCAGTTTCTTTTTTGGATTTTTAGTTATCCTTTGTATGCACTTAAAATTTTCAAACTCCAATAGTTGGCTATCAGTCTATATTCTCTGGATTATTAGTATAGGTCTCTGGAATTGTTTGGTCTAGTCACAACTTGAAGACTTTCTTTAGTAGGTGTGTGTGCGTACGTTCAAAAGGCTGTAAAAATTGATCGGTTCAGGGCATCATGCACTCAGACATTGAGTATAAAAATAAAGTTAATTTGTTCAAACCATGGTACAGTGAAGATTTGCTAGAATGATTAGAAACATATTTATGAAGTACCTCTCTGAAAAATATCCTAAGATGCTTCACAAAGCATCATATAGCAGAAATAAAAGGTTGTAATTATGACAATATGCTCAAAATAGATCTTTCTTCACTGTAACAAGGAATCTTAATTTGAGATTTAATAGAGGTTTTGAAAATGCTTAAATATTTTAAGGTGCAAACTGAGCAGAATTAGTTGGCATGCCAGGTTATTGAGGTTAAAAGACTGTATAAAAATTGATTGAACAAAATGAAGGAATTTCTTCCCCTCGAAGGTGGTGACTGTCTGGAACTCTCTATTCCAAAGAGTTGTGCTAGATCACTGAAAGTATTTAAAGAGGTAGTAAGTAGAGTTTTGAAATAGCGGGGAGGACGGTTGGTACAAGAGAGGAGTTGATGATTGGGGCAGATCAAGCCATGATGTTACTGAGTGGCAGGATGGGCATGAGAGTATGAATAGCTTACTCCTATTCCCATTTCTTCGATTTTTACATTCTCTATTTGAAAATTACATTTTATATTAGGATATAGCTGTTGAAAAATTCTCACAGTGACTTTAAGTTAAAGTTCAGGCCTTTAGACTTTAGCGCACACTCCATACTCCTCTATCCCTGTTCCACAATGATACCCTCACTTTTCTTTCCATTTCTTACTCATACATAGAACAGAACAAACTGCTGGGCCATGAGATCGCTTGAGATGTTTTATTTACTGATACAGTCTGCTTTAAATTTAACAGATCTGTTTTGCTGAATTAAGATGAGTAGCTGATTTCATCAGTGCGTTCTTGGAAGCACAAGTCACAGTGAAATCTGATTGCAAATGCCGGAAATAAAAGTCACGCCTTTAGGTAATAATTTAAATATTCAGCTAGTCATTGGATATGATTCTTAATAAGAGCTTAGAAAGTTTGCAGAATGACCAATCCTTGTTTTTTCAGGGGCAGGCCAGGATGTGGGCCGCAGTTGTATCCTGGTCTCAATTGGTGGGAAAAACGTGATGCTGGATTGTGGAATGCACATGGGATATAATGATGATGTAAGTATGTGGAATAGTTGAATGGTAGAAAATACAAGAAACCATAGGCCTATGAAATAAGGAGACATCTAGGCTAGTGTTATATGACCTAAGTTTATATGGTTCATTTGTCAATTTTTGTGTATCCATGTTTCCCTCAATGGACATGGATCAGTGTTTGTTAGTTGTTACTCTTCGGTAGAGGGTTGAAGTGTTCCCAGCCTCCTGCAGTCTTGGATTTCACATATCACTGGTGGGGGCGGAACCATCTCCATAACTGGAGTTGGATATAGGTTAATTAACCACTGCAGTTATCACTGTACAAGCAGTGATTGTTGCTATGGCCCAGGAAAGGTCCATAGTTTCTATATTCTTGCTGTTGGGTTCTGACTGGTCTATATAGTGTACGAATAAACCTAATAGGTCAGGAATCAGTTATACGATCTCTCAAACCACTTCATTATTCAATAAAATTGTGGCTGATTTTTTTCCTTGAACTCAGCTTTCCTGTCCTATTGCCATATTCCTCCATTCCCTGGGATTTCAAACATCTAGTAATCTGGGAACTCCCTCATATTTCACATCCCTACCCCTAAAAAAAACTCATAAAGAGGCATTGTGAGTTGACTTCATCCCTGGGTATTAATTTAGATTTAGGTTTTTAAACAGGATAAATTCATACAGATCTAGTTCTTCCACAATTGGCTCCCTACCTAGGATCAGATATCGCAGTTTAGACTGAGTATAGCAAATGAAATGTTAGTTAAGTATTTGTCACAGTAGTTAACACTGTAACTGCAAGTGAAAAGTGCAGTTTCAAGATTAGCACTAAATTGAGCACATTACTACTCAATGTAGTAGTAATGTGCTCAACGAACTGTATTTATCGTGTTGTGAACTAAATGAATCATAGCTGCATCTCAAGCAAAATCAGAAATTGCAGGATTTGAATAAGAGAACTGGTGACTACAATAATCATGTCTTTTCCTCGTCCCACATTCTTACAAATATGCACAACCTTCAGTGATTTTTCTTCTGTCCTTTCTCAACCATCTTTTCTTGCTAGATTCCAATTGTTGGATGCCCTCTGGTGGGCTAACTACCTCAGACTGTAGGATGATTTATTGAGTTTATGGTCCTAAAGGCAAGCCTAGTACATTCTAACCATTAGCTGAAGTTCATATGCAGGTGATTTTCTTTTAAGTAAATGGTTGGAAAAAGATACACAGACCACACCTGGATTTTCAATAATAGTTGTTCTGAGAGAGACTCCTTATCTGAGAGCTCTTAAGATAGTACACACTCCTATGATGGGTGTATCAATTGTTAAACTTACTGCTGCTCTGGCTGAGATCAGTTAGCTGCACAATGCAGTTTGGATATTCTCAGTTCCTAATTGACTTTAACAGAAAAAGCATTAGGGCAGTTTACTTTTCAGGTAAATTCCGTCTGTGGTTTATACTTAAAATTTCTGTCAAGATTATTTGATACCAGTAAAAGCATTCTTGCTTGGCAGTCAGTTTGTGGAAAATAAAAACTTGAAGAAAGATTGCCTCTTTAAGAATTTAATTTTAAAAGCTTTCTCTAAAAGAAATGAAATTTCAAATTGCTAGTTGTTTTCACAAAGCCTGTCAAATCCCGTGAGATTTCCATTCATAGTATATTTGTACATTTTCTTTTTGAAATGATCTTTCCATTTTAGCTTTCTCACTCCTTCTAAGGTACAAGTTCACAGTTATTGTCACCTTGTCCAAGCTGTTAGCATGAGAATGCAAGTTTAACATGTTTGCCATTAGCTAGTCAGAACCTTTTCTTGACGTTTTCACATTTGCACGTCCAGCAGTATTCATTGGATTTTGATAATAAGCGGGTACCCTAATCAAAGATAATTTGGGCCAAATTTTGTTCTCCAGCTCTTTTTCTTGGTCTTGGCTCTGTACAGTTGTTTGTGATTCATCGCTTCTTAACAGAGAAGCTTCTCCAGTATCCATTCTGCAATTTTCAAAATGGAAGACTGACAGAATTTCTTGAATGTTGTTATTATTTAGAAAATGAACAGAAAGGTCATAGGAAATGTCTTTATACTGAAAGTTATTGGCAAAGGGACTATTTTTCTCCCCACAAGCTGGAAGACACCCATTGTATCTTCTAACAGAAACTTGGGTAAACCTTTTGAAGCAATGTAAGATAGAGGATAGTGAGGAGAGACGAGGGCAGTGAAATTATTTAAGTGGCAGCATCAACTTGATGGGTGCAATGGCCTCCTTTCTCACTGTAAAAGTCCTGATTGTTATCCTGCAGCTCCTGTAGCAGCACAGACTGGGAGATGAACCAAAACCTTCCTTGTCTCTCCAGCTCTGTTCAGTCATTTTTGATTTATTGCTGCTCCTTGTTATTCCAGAGACGCTTTCCTGATTTCTCTTACATCACTCAAAATGGAAGACTGACTGAATTTCTTGACTGTGTCATCATCAGGTAACTATTACTCCCATAGTCTGTAACGTGTATCACCATTTGCACTGAGGAGGTACAGAAGAGACCTGTCTTCTGGCTGTAGTTCATTTTGAATTTTGTTTGCTGCTGAATTTGTTGGGTATTTCCAATATTTCTGTAGTATTTTGTTGACACAAATGAATTTTAGTTCAAAAGCTTTAAAATTGGTTTTGCTATTATTTTCAAAATATTAAGGATTATTTTAACATAACTACAGAATTCTTCAATTCCATACAGAATCCCTTTTCTTCTTAAAAGTAGAATCCATATAGACTAAAATATATTATGGAGTTATCTAGTCTTTTCTATTCTATAAAATAGAATGAAAAGACCAGATGACTCCAAAAGTGATTTGGGTGATAGATGAATGCCTCAGCCTCAATCTCTCAAAAGCAGGAATCTTACTAATCTCAAATTTTTCAACATGTCTGATAAGATGTTGTTGTTGTCCTCATTAACTGTACTGTATTTGTTCTTGTCAGTCATTTCCATCTCGACCACTGCGGTGCACTTCCTTATATGAGTGAGATGATTGGCTATGATGGTCCCATATACATGACCCACCCAACAAAAGCCATTTGTCCGATCCTTTTAGAAGATTACCGGAAGATTACAGTCGATAAAAAAGGAGAAACAAATTTCTTTACTTCTCAGATGATAAAAGACTGCATGAAGAAAGTTGTAGCTGTTCATCTGCATCAAACTGTACAGGCAAGCAATGTCCTCTTGACCGTCCTTTGTTTAAAGAGTTAAAGATGTTGACTAGAAGAACAGATACATAGACAATGCACCAATCTGGCAATGTTTTCCAGGCTCATGATATCTACGATTTGTTTTATTATTAGTCGTACAGAAGGTTTTTTGACTCTGCAGGCCCAGATTCCAGTATGGACTGATTTGGCAACCTTCCATTCTGTATTGCCTGTCAGTATATCATGTTTCCAGCTGCAACTGGGCTTACTAGAATCATTTCGATTAGAAGATACTCATTTGCACTTTGGTGTGATCATCTTCTAGGTTGACGATGAACTCGAAATTAAAGCATATTACGCTGGACATGTGCTTGGTGCAGCCATGGTTCTCATCCGGGTGGGCTCTGAATCAGTGGTATATACCGTGAGTATAAATAAATCTCAGTCACGAGGCTACTCATTTATTACTGATGAAGGGCTCCGGCCCAAAATGTTGATTTTCCTGCTCCTCGGATGCTGCCTGTCCTGCTGTACTTTTCCAGCAACACACTCTCAACCCTGATCTCCAGCATCTGCAGACCTCACTGTCTCCTCCTCATTTATTACCACAAGGTGAAGCAGCAAGTCATTGCTTCAAGACTATTTATTCTAAAAGAAATTTGGTTTTATGGGAAGGCTGTGCTATCTTGGCTGTAAGTTGTCATGTATATGCTATAATGTGTCTCATTGCATTGAATTGTTTGCATAATGTATGATGGGAATCATTGTACCAGATACACTGGGAGATATTCATGTGCTGAGATGTGCAGTATATGGATTGATCCCACAGAGTAGCTGCTTTTGTCCTGTTAATTTGTATTTGCTTTCACCTTCGCTGAAGCTGTTGACTGATTGTTCTACTAGCAGTAAGTGGCCTGCAGTACTCTTCATGTTATGATCTTATGCTGTAGGCTGTACAAAACAATTGAATCATAATGGGGGAGGCATCGCCATCTGGTGCAATGGTGTCCTCAACCAGCATTCACACATCCAGACTTTCTAATAAGAGTCACTGCTTAGCATTCAGCAATGGAACATTATCTGGATATTCCTGTCCATAGCCACCTCCTGATGAAGGGCTTATGCCCAAAATGTTGATTCTCCTGCTCCTCGGATGCTGTCTGACCTGCTGTGCTTTTCCAGCACCACACTCTTGACTCCTATGCAGTCAAGTCAGACTCTTGTAAAAGGTTCCTCAAATGCAGAAATGAGTATTAAAGGTTCGGGTTTTATTACTGCCTGTGGTTTTCCAGTTACCTGATGTGTACGACATGTCTGGCAAAACTCAATACATCCTTGTGCAGTCCAGGCCAGTAAAAATGTTTTTGTATTTTGGCTTGAGTTTTTCTTACTCTAAATGACCCCCTACTGGTAGTTCATGTGCTACCCGCAATAGCTCCTTTCTGTAACCCACTGGCAATATAACTTGATGAACTTCTGCCCATTTCTCATCTGCCTGAGTATGTGATGATCTCCATTTCCTCATTCCGACTATTGTTTTGAAAATAGTAGCGTTCAAGGATACATTCAGATTCTTTTTCTGTGTATACCTTTTGATACAATTGCTTTAAATTTTCATCTTTTTGCTGTGACTCAGTTAATTTATCTGAGCTAAAGATGTCTACTTTGTCATTTATCTGCTCCTGGTTTGTCTCAACCATTTGATCAACAGGGTTTCTGCTAATTCCACTTCAACTTTCTTATTTGTACTCTTTGATTTCGCCAGTTTCGAATTGTGACTTTGTGACCTCATTACCACACAGTCTGGAAAAATCCCAGAATATGTGTCTTGCGATAGTTCAGTTGCCTGAGTTTCAACTGACTTTTCAACCACAGTAGGCAGCATTCCTACCTGTGAACCAGCTGTATGCCTGGCAGAGACAAATTGTTTTCCTGGTCTTTCGGACCAGGCTGGACCCCCTCAAAATATTTCAAGAAAATAGCCCAGACCTTAACTTTGCTATTTTTTTAAGCCAGTATAAAATGGATATTCCAGGAGAGAATCAGTTGGTCATACCACTTAGTTTTAACCAAAACAAAATTTATTTACAAGATTACTGAATGGAACACAAACAAAAAGAGAACAGAATACAGAATAACTTAACCTATCTGAAAATCCAACAGATCATCCCAGTTTAATGATGCTGTTCCAAATATTTGCAACAATTTCTGGCTGGAAGGAGACAGAGGGTAGTAGTTGATGGACTAGGTTCATCTTGGAGTGCAGTTACTAGCGGTGTACCACAGGGATCTGTTTTGGGACCGTTGCTGTTTGTCATCTTTATAAATGATCTAGAGGAGGGGCTTGAAAGCTGGGTGAGCAAGTTTGCGGATGACACAAAGGTCGGTGGAGTTGTGGACAGTGAAGAAGGATGTGGCAGGTTACAGCGGGATATAGATAGGTTGCAGAGCTGGGCAGAAAGGTGGCAGATGGAATTCAATGTAGCTAAGTGTGAAGTCATTCACTTTGGTAGGAGTAACAAGAAGATGGATTACTGGGCTAATGGTAGGCTACTTGGTAGTGTGGATGAGCAGAGGGATCTTGGTGTCCATGTACACAGATCTCTGAAAGTTGCCACCCAGGTAAATAGTGCTGTGAGGAAGGCATATGGTGTACTGGGCTTTATTGGTAGAGGAATTGAGTTCCGGAGTCCTGAGGTCATGTTGCAGTTGTATAAGACTCTGGTGCGGCCTCATCTGGAGTATTGTGTGCAGTTTTGGTCGCCATACTATAGGAAGGATGTGGAGGCATTGGAACGAGTGCAGAGGAGGTTTACCAGGATGTTGCCTGGCATGGTAGGAAGATCGTATGAGGAAAGGCTGAGGCACTTGGGCCTGTTCTCATTGGAGAAAAGGAGGTTTAGGGGAGATTTGATAGAGGTGTATAAGATGATTAGGGGTTTAGATAGGGTAGACACTGAGAACCTTTTACCGCTAATGGAGTCAGCTGTTACTAGGGGACACCCCTTTAAATTAAGGGGTGGTAGGTATAGGACAGATGTTAGGGGTAGATTCTTTACGCAGCGGGTTGTGAGTTCATGGAATGCCCTGCCAGTAGCAGTGGTGAACTCTCCCTCTTTATGGTCATTTAAGCAGGCATTGGATAAGCATATGGAGGTTATTGGGCTAGTGTAGGTTAGGTAGGATTTGGTCGGCGCAACATCAAGGGCCGAAGGGCCTGTACTGCGCTGTATTTTTCTATGTTCTATGTTCTAATTCCCATATCCAGCCCTTGGCACAAAAGGTAAAATCAAACACAGGGTCTTACAGGAGAGAAATCAAACAGAGTCGCAGCATGGATCTGCTTCTTTGGGTCTGACAGTTTCAAAACACTACTGTTTGCTAAAACCAAGCCAAACCAGAGAAAAGCTGAGCTGGGCGAACTGGCCGTTCCCCTTTCATTGTACAAGTACTTTTTTAAAACTTAAAAGCTTTTGCCTGATTGAGTATCTCTTAGCTACAATCAATTGGTCATAAAACCCTTCAACTTAGACTTTTTGGAGTCTGTGTCTTTTACGACCGCTCTGAAAAAAAACCCAAGGAACAACATAGCCTTGTTAAAAGAGCAGCATCATCACATTGGAGCTGAGAGTTTGTCCAGTACTCCTACCACGACTTCTCCACTCTTCACTGGACATTCTAACCCCATTACGTAGTTGAGTGCTTCTTGTCTCACCGTGAATTCCTGTTACTAGCATCTTTTCTGGCAGTAGTCCTTCAGAGGTACATATTTCCTCATCTTTCAACATCAAAGGTTGAGAAGATCCTGTATCTCTTAATATTGTGACCTCTTCACCTGCTGTTCCTGGTCTATACAAATAAACTTTATCTTCGCAGGTATATGGTTTAAGAAGATTTGGCACTTCCTCTTTAATCAACCTCTGACCAGCTTGTACATTCTGGTGCAGCTTTCGAGCCTCCATTGTGCTTTCTGTTACCACTCCAACAAAATTCACTGGCTTATCCTGTTTTCCTACATCTAGCTTTTCCTAACCCACCAACACTGTGAGGTCATGGGGCCTACTTTATTGCAGTGAAAACACCTGAGCCTTTTAACTCTCTTTTCCCTTGAAGGGTTTCCTTTTTATCCCTGTCTGTAGGCTTCTGGCACAAGCTCTTATGCACTTAGAATGGTTTTCTTTACCTCCTGATATGCCCCATATATCTCCTCTGATAGTGATGTGAATACCTCACTATCTACAAGTTCTTGTTTGGATCAACAAAACCCACATGGTCACTGGCCACTGCATTTGTTTAGCCACCTTTTCAAATGAGATGAAAAAGGCTTCCATACCCTTCTCATCAAATTTAGGAAATGCTTGAATATATTTAAACAGTTTCTCAACAGGGCTTTGGTTACCACGGGTTTGTTCCTCACTCTCGTCCACATTAAGCTTACCGTCAGCCTTCATCCTTTTAAGCTGACTTTCCTGTCTAAGTGCCGATTTCTGAAGTTCAAGCTCGCTCTTTCTTCCTTTTCTCTTCTTTTTTCCTTTTGTTTGACTAAAGCAATTTTGTCCTCCTTTTTTTGTTCTGCGAGGGCCATTTGTTCTTTTTTTCTTTTCTCTGCTTTTAATTGTCATTCAAACAGTTTCATTTATTTTGCCCTTTCCTTGTGTTTTGCCTCTAACTCAAGCTGCTTCATTTTCAATTGAACTTCAGCAATCTCTAAAGATTCTGGTGTTTCCAGCAAATTTAAATGTAGCGCTATTACTGTAATTATCTCTCCTTATGGAAAGACAGCATCCCCAACTCCAACTTGTCTGCTAATTCCAGCTTAGCCTTAATTACCTTTTGCAAAACCCTCAAAGTCACTTCTTCGACCCCCCAGGAAACCCTTGCTGACTGAAAGAGTCATTGCTATCCTAAGCACTGTTTAAACCAACCAATATCAACACCCAGAACAAAAGACACTAACACCTACCACTCGCAGACTTTTGAGTCCAACAACCCTGATCCCAATTTGGAATTATAGAACAAATCCCGTAAACAGCTCCCATTCTATTTTGACTGGGCCAGACCCCCACATATTTCAAGAAAGTAGCCTGGACCCTAACTTTGCTTGTTGTTATAAACAGGTGTATAGTGGATATTCCAGGAGAGATGCAGCTGGCCCAACCACTTCGTTTTAAACAAAACAGAATTTATTTGCAAGATTACTGAATGAAACACAAACAAAAGAAAACAGAATATAGAATAGCTTAACATATTCATCAATAGTCACAGGTGAGGTGCCAGAAGACTGGAGGTTGGCTAACGTGGTGCCATTGTTTAAGAAGGGCGGTAAAGACAAGCCAGGGAACTATAGACCGGTGAGCCTGACCTCAGTAGTGGGCAAGTTGTTGGAGGGAATCCTAAGGGAGAGGATGTACATGTATTTGGAAAGGCAAGGACTGATTCAGGATAGTCAACATGGCTTTGTGGTGGGAAATCATGTCTCACAAACTTGATTGAATTTTATGAAGAAGTAACAAAGAAGATTGATAAGGGCAGAGCAGTAGTTGTGATCTATATGGACTTCAGTAAGGCGTTCGACAAGGTTCTCCATGGGAGACTGATTAGCAAGGTTAGAACTCATGGAATACAGGGAGAACTAGCCATTTGGATACAGAACTGGCTCAAAGGTAGAAGACAGAGGGTGGTGGAGGAGGGTTGTTTTTCAGACTGGAGGCCTGTGACCAGTGGAGTGCCACAAGGGTCCTCTACTTTTTGTCATTTACATAAATGATTTGGATGCGAGCATAAGAGGTACAGTTAGTAAGTTTGCAGATGACACCAAAATTGGAGGTGTAGTGGACAAGGAAGAGGGTTACCTCAGAGTACAACAGGATCCGGACCAGATGAGCAAATGAGCTGAGGAGTGGCAGATGGAGTTTAATTCAGATAAATGCGAGGTGCTGCATTTTGGGAAAGCAAACCTTAGCAGGACTTATACACTTAATGGTCAGGTCCTAGGGAGTGTTGCAGAACCAAGAGACCTTGGAGTGCAGGTTACAGCTCCTTAAAAGTGGAGTCGCAGGTAGATAGGATAGTGAAGAAGGTGTTTGGTTTGCTTTCCTTTATTGGTCAGAGTATTGAGTACAGGAGTTGGGAGGTTATGTTGTGGCTGTACAGGACATTGGTTAGGCCACTGTTGGAATATTGCGTGCAATTCTGGTCTCCTTCCTATCGGAAAGATGTCGTGAAACTTGAAAGGGTTCAGAACAGATTTAGAAAAATGTTGCCAGGGTTGGAAGATTTGAGCTACAGGGAGAGGCTGAACAGGCTGGGGCTGTTTCCCTGGAGCACGGAGACTGAGGGGTGACCTTATAGAGGTTTACAAAATTATGAGGGGCATGGATAGGATAAATAGACAAAGTCTTTTCCCTGGGGATCAGGGAGTCCACAACTAGAGGGCATAGGTTTAGGGTGAGAGGGGAAAGATATAAAAGAGAGCTAAGGGACAACGTTTTCACGCAGAGGGTGGTATGTGTATGGAATGAGCTGCCAGAGGATGTGGTGGAGGCTGGTACAATTGCAACATTTAAGAGGCATTTGGATGGGTATATGAATAGGAAGGGTTTGGAGGGATATGGGCTGGGTGCTGGCAGGTGGGTCTAGATTGGGCTGGGATAGCTGGTCGGCGTGGACAGGTTGGACCGAAGGGTCTGTTTCCATGCTGTACATCTCTATGACTCTATCTGAAACCCAACAGATTATCCCAATTTAATGTTGCATTTTCAAATGCTTGCAACAATTCCCATAACCATTCCTTGGCAAAAAGGGTAAAATCAAACATGGGGTCTTAAAGAAGAGAGAGAGAGAGAGATGGCGGAGAGATTCAGCATGGAACACCTTCTTTCATGAAGCTGTTTCTTGGACTCGCAGCCTCAAAACCGACTAACTGCATTCAGTGAACAGCCAGACGACTAAAACCAAAACAACCCAGAGAAAAGCTGAGCTTGGAGAACTGGCCGCTCCCCCTTCATTGTACAAGTGTTTATTTTAAAAACATGAAGGCATTCTGAAGTAGATAAACCCAGACTTTTCAGACGTCTACCACCTCTCTGAAACAAAGCCGAGGACAACAAAACCTTGTAAAAGGAGCATTGCCACAATCCTCGTGTGTGACATGATGTTGGAGCGAAGGCTGTTGATGAAACAGCTGAAGTCCAACTCAGAGATTATTTGTAGTGGTCTACCGAAACAGGTCAGAACACAGACAGGGTTGTTGATTTATTTAAATTAGCATACTTACTAACAGTATATTAGTGTCTTTTTGTGAATTTTTACAAGTTGGCATTTATTTATTTCCTTGCTCTGATACATCTATTTTGATTTAAAACTTTGCAGGGTGATTACAACATGACACCAGATCGACATTTAGGGTGAGTTTGTCCATTGCAATATATTCATATTGTTCTACAAAGCAGATTTACTTCAATTACAATTTGCCAGTATATTGTTCAGAGTATTACAAAATTGCTACTTCTCAATGTTGTTTCACGGATATAGCACAGGGCTAACAAATCTGTCGGGCTTCTTTAGGCTTCTGAATTTAGTTTCATTTAGTCTCTGTGCTCTGGTTTCAATCTCCTTAACCACCATGTGAGTTTGTTTTCACCATGGATAGCTTTGGATGCTAACTCCCCTTGTTCTTAATCTTCACTCAGATTACTGAGCATTGGAAACAGTCAAAACCATCAGCTGTAGCAATTTTTACAGCATTTAGTTTTTTTCATACAGTTTGCATTGTGTACTTTACACCTTTGCATTTTAGATATGAGAATGACTAACATTGAAAATTGGAAAGTTTTGGTGCTTGTATTATTTTTAAGTTTTATGTTCCTAATGTACATAGTGATGGTTTGATTACTTCAAACTTTGGCATTATTCTTGTGTGAACATTAAATAATGAAATTGCTTAGGAAGCTAAGGTCTTTATTTGGATTCACTTACATCAGTTTCTGTTTGTTTAGGAAATTTCCCTGTCAATACCAGTTGATATAGACCTCAGATTATGCTATTTGAAATAATTTTGGACACATATTTAACATTCATAGTACTTTTTATTTTTATTAGAAATGATTTTAATTCCACATCCATCCACAAAGTGTCTCACTAGCACACTTGTTTGTAAGGATACACAGACCTGCGTTCAGTATATGGTCTTATGCCTTTTTTACTTTGCTGTCGTTGATAACAGGCACAATTCAACATATTGTTGGTTGTATGGAGTTGGTGCTACTCCTGCTGGAGGACCTCAAGAGAATTTGCTTGTCTCCTTAACCAGAACCACCAGCATTAAATATAAAAATATGCTTCTGGCCTAGCAAACCTTTCTTCCTGGTCACAGATACTGAGAACTCAGTCACCTTTTAAGATCAGTTGTACAATTTTAGACTTTCTCCAGTCTCTTTTTAGTAATCACTTTTCAGATGACTTGTGCCCGGGTTTGAATGTCCACAGTTTGAGGTTTTATATGATATCCTCTTCCACTTAAAAGGGAAAGACTTCTGTTCGAACAGTGAGCACAAGAGACTTTGGCAGCTCACTCTCAGTCTGAGGTTGGTGGTCATATGCTGTCCCTGCAGATTTTGTCTTCAAGCCATTTACTATCATTTAATGTGCACCACTGCTTTTGACTTGGATATGAGATTAATTAACGAGTTCAACTGCATGTAACCAACTCATGATGTTATGTGATTTTAATCATCCTCTTCCACAAAACTACAAATGGGACTAGGAAATGGGGAAGAAATCGCAGCTGTTGCATAATAGCCTCCCTGAGCTGGCATCCATCTTGTGTGATTCTCATAAACTCCAAATTGGTCATTCAGATTGTTATTTACAGAATGATGGCACATTCTAAACTTGTATATCCTGTCCCCACAAACATCAGGCACACCTGTCAGTGATTATGGCAGGCTGACCTGCAAAATATACATTCTCATGGTATAAATGGATGTCCAAATCACTTTGAGGTTTTCCAGAGTACTTGAAAAGTAGCAGAATGAATTTTTAAGCTTCTATTTAATGTGTTTGCCAGTATGTGTCAGTACAACAGCTAAAGTGTTCTGCGTTCCATTTTTTCTTAGAGCTTTTCATCAAATCCCAAAGGCTTTGATAACTCACTTGCGTCATTCACACTGTTACAGGATTCTTCTTGCATGTATAACCATGTCCTACTTAAATGGTTTCTTAGGGGCAGAAAGGCAGAAATTATTGAAAATCACAAATAATTTATTGGAAAAGACGAATATTAAGATCATAAGACGTAGAAGCAGAAGTAGAACTTTTGGCCCATCAAATCAGCTCCACTATTCATTGAGATCATCATGGCTGATCTGATAATCCTGAACTCCACTTTCCTACCAAATCTCCATAAGCCTCGAATCTTTTACTGATTTGAAATCTATCAGTCTCAGCTTTGAATATACGTAACAACAAGAGTAAAGGAAATCCTCTTTATCTCTGGCTTAAATGAGTGATCCCTTACATTGAGATTAAAAACTCTGGTTCTGGACTCTCCCACGAGCATGAACAATTTCCCCACATCTACTCTGTTAAGCCCCGTAATTATCTTATATTTCAATAAGATCTCCTCTCATTTTTCTAAACTCCAAGGAGTGCAGGCTCAACCTTCTTGACTTTCCTCATGAGAAAATCCCTCCACACCCTGAATCAACCTAGTGAACCTTCTCTGGACTGCCCATAATGCCACTATATCTTTCCTTCGACAAGGGGACCAAAACTGTTCACACTGTGCCAAGTGTGGCCTGACTGGTGCCGTGAGCAGTTTTAGCAAGACCTCCCTGTTTTTATTCTTCATTCTGTAAAGGGGAAGGAGATGTAATGGCTAACATGAAGATTGTTAAGGAAGGTGGAATTACAGAGCAGTGGGGAATGAATGGGGAAATGGACTGAATGGATAACTTTTCCAAATAGCCTGATTAGCCAATTAGTCTCCTCCTGCATTGCATAATTCTGATTAAAGAATGTGCCTTATATAGCAAAAAAATAGCAGTTGCAGAGTATAAAGTCCTATGATTTAGAGAGTAAAAATAATTTATCAAATCCTGACTTGACATTATTTCAGAGCTGCTTGGATTGACAAGTGTCGTCCTGATTTATTTATCTCGGAATCTACATATGCTACCACCATCCGAGACTCAAAGCGATGCCGAGAAAGAGACTTCTTGAAGAAAGTGCATGATGCAATAGAAAGGGGTGGAAAGGTATGATTGTAAATACTGCGATATGTGAAAAGTAGACCTCTTTCCTGTATACGCCACACATTGGTATTTCAGCATTTTTAAAAACATTTATGTAAGTATAATTGCTGGCTCATCTGATTAAAGCTAAACTGAGTACGTGAGCCTGGCCTGTACTGAAGTAACTGATCCTACCCTTTACTGCTGTCCCTGGTTTCTGTGCCATTGAATCAAGTGGCCTTGACGGAAGCTGTGTGCCAATATTAAATGAGAGTAGTGTCAGTTTCTCTGGGGTATCTTTGGCATTTTCATAACCAACAGACACTGCTTTGATTAAGGGCTTTGAAAATAAGGGGGAAACCAGTGTCCACAGACTTAGACTTGATGTTAGGACAGATGAAAAGGGGTTAATGAGTAAAGAAAAAAAATGAAAATATTCAATGTTTACCATATATCATTCAGCTCAGTGGATTTGCAATTTGGTAATCAAGACTTCTGATAAAGCAGAGTTAGCACACAGGGTGGGAGAGGCTGTGCGAGTGTGGTTCCTTCCCCAGTTTAAGGTTATAGTTTTAGTCCTCATTTTTAATATACGCATCTATTATAACAGCTTGTGCCCACATTCAAAATGGGCACTGCCTATTCAAGCTTATCACCTCCTGAACTGGTGCTATAAATTCCATTGTAAATGTGGGAATCATTGTTGACAGGAAGTGCAGCAGATGTAAAATTTTTAATATACTACAGGTAGTTCCCCTGAGGCTTGGCAGCCTGGGTTGGAAAGACCAAGTATGTTACTCAAGGGTCTGAATGTGACGGGACAGTTTGACAAGGCAGGAAAAGGGAAAAGAGAAAGTGGAAGAGGAGTTTGAGAGATTAGGGATTAGGTGATGTGGTCAGGGATGTGGGAAATAAGCGCACTACTGAATGTCAGTTTAGCCTATGTACTGATAAGAGAGAATGTCTTCATTGAGCCAAGTTGATATATAGAAGGGCTTCAAAATCTTTAATCCTCGTTTTGACTTTTTATATATGTATATGATATAGAAGTCTTAGCAGTAATTCAAACTATTAGCACATATTTACAATATATTGAGAAAGAAAAGAAACATTAAATTTGTTTAATGTTCATAGAGCATAGCATGGTATAACACAACATTCTGATTAGTTTGGCTAATTGTCCCTGACTCTCAAGGTCAGCATTCATAATTTTCTATTTTGCTTTATGACTGGTATAATTCAGACCAGAAAGTTAATCTAATAAACAAATAAGTTGGTGGTCTGTGCCATGATGGAGGATGAAGTGGCATTTTCAGCTGCAGTCTTTCCATCCTCTGAGACTCGGATCCATTTCTGCTGCCAGTGGAGTAAAAAAAGCCTCTAGCACCTCCAGATTCTTCCAGCCTTCAGCCCAAGACTGAAATTAAAGGCATTCATCCACTTTGGAATGTGTCAACAAATCCCAAAACATATGAACCTGCAATCTACCTGGGAACAGGAACAATGCATGTTCAAGTGGAACTGGCAAAATACTCAACTGTATCACTGGCTGCAACTGAGTACAAATATTTCACATTGAATAATAAAATAATATGGAAAAACCAGTGAAAGAAGTAGTGTGTTGTCCTCGATGGAAGAAATTGCAAAGTTATTGAGTAGATTATTGAAACTATTTGATTTAGAGACAAAAAAAATCCAAAACTATAAATCAGAAACAAAAAGAAATTGGTGGAAAAACTCAGCAAGTCTGGCAGCGTCTGTGGACAGATAGCAGAATTAATGTTTTCGGTCCAGTGATCCTTCTTCAGAACCGGTTTAAAGAATTGTTTTGCTTATTGCAGGTGATTTACAATTTAAGTGAAACTCTGAAGAAACCTTGCAATATTGAATCACTTGTTGATATTAAGCTCCTAAATTTCTCTGCAGTTTCCAGCATTTTGTCTTTTTTAAAATATTTTGTGTGGAGAAAAGTTGCAATGGTGATTCAGGCATCTATCTTACATCTCTTATTTTTTGATCTGCCATCAACGCAGGTTATGTTAAGCTATCCTCCAATGAATGACTGTTTATTGATTTCTCACCCTCCCTTTTGTTGTCTGATCCTTTTCTAGAATGTGTCATGGTCCCTTGTGATATTCTTTAATTTTCTCCCCTCCTCCCCTTTACATGCTGGCTCATCCTGAAAGGAGTTGAGGTGGAGATCAGCCATGATGTAAATGATTCCTCAGCAGGCTGTTCCTGTATCCCACACGTGCCTGACAATCTCCACTATCCAAATCAATTTATGAGTCTGAACGGCGAGTGTCATTGTTTGCTATTGTACTGAGGAGAGACCTTATGGTGTGTTCTTTCCAGCTTTACATATGATTGTTTACCCGTAGGAGTCAGCAAGTCAGACCTCAACTCCGGCGTCTCCTCTGTTCACCCCCATTCCTCCTCTACAGGGCTTGCTGGTGCTAAAAGCAGTAGGCTGGTGAAATCTTGACATGGACAAACGAGGGAAATTGGAATCCAGTGTTTGTCTGACCTAGTCATGTGTCCAAAAGTATCTGCACGGATTAGACATCCAGTGAAACTCAATGAATGAAACATAAATGAATGTCGTGCTATTTTTAAAAAATGGTCAATTGGAACTTTTAACTAACGTACAATATTGCGTTAAATACAAGCCTTCTTTTTAATAGGTGCTGATTCCTGTCTTTGCCCTTGGACGAGCCCAGGAGCTTTGCATCCTTCTGGAAACCTTCTGGTAATTTTGTCAGCTTTCAAATAAATAGTATGCCCAAAGATGGCAGAGATTATCTTTCATGACAGGAGAAAGACGGTGCCAATTAATTACAACTTCTGCTCAACTTCTAAGTTCTGACATCCGGTGCAAGGTAGTTCTGTCTGCTCAGCCTTCCTACCTTAGCCCTTCGATCACCACAGTCTCCAAAAGGAAATCAATCAATTCACCTTGTTGCTTAAGTAATTAAAGCCATTCAGATATTAAAAATAACCCCATTACTGCAGTGTTTATTTTACATTGCTTAAAGATGCTATTTTTAATTAAATATTTTAGCCATGTATGGCATAAAATATAGTTTATATATTTTCCTTTCAGCTACACCTGTCTTGGCCTCTCTCTGCTGTAATAAATGTGATTAAACTGTTAATGTTTCTTGGGGGATATTGTTCATAGTTACACCCTAGCCCTTGCCACTTCACTCACTGTCTCTGTGTTGTCAGACTGCCTTCCAGCATCCAATCCTAGATGAGCCCAGATTTGCTCCAGTTCACCATTTTGAAGTTGTCTCTCGTCATCACTAGTTTCATCGCCCTTTCCTGACCATTGTTTTAGGCTGATCCTGAATGTTTACAAACTCAGCATCTGATGCAACCTCAAGTTGAATTTCTAACTCCAGTCCACCCAAGCACAAAGATCAGCCCTGTCAGGAGGACACTGTGGCATAGTTGTGATTTCAATGCTTTGGAGACTTGGGTTTGAATTCTATCATGGCAGCCGGTCGAATTAAAATTCGCTTAATAAAATATCATTAATGGTGACCACGAAGCTACCATAAATATAAAATTTCATCAGGTTCATAGTACCCTTTGGGAAATATATCGGCTATCCTCACCTGACCAGACCTATGTGTGACTCCAGATCCACAGCAATGTGATTGACATTGGTCTTGAACTGAATGACTTGCTTAGCCAATGAAAGATAGTCAACAAAGGCTCATGAAAGAACAAAGATACTCATCATCCCATTACATTGCCTTTACTCAGCTCATCTACATCCAAATCGTCCTCCTGTCCTTTGTCATTTTCAGAATACTTTCTTGATTAGGTTAAATTTAAGCTATGCAAAGCTCATCTACCTTTTCTCTGCAAATTTCTGCAACTCTTCAACATTTGCAAATGTATTGTTTTTCTATATCTGTCCTCTAATCCTTGCCCCTTCTAAATTTTCAAGTGCATAATTCCCTGAAAGTGAGAGATGAGGTCGATGTATAGTTATAAAAGATGCCCAGTAGCAATTTGGAAAATAAGAATAACATTAGAACTCCCATGTGTTTCCTTGACTTCCATTGAATGAGTCAAGGTAGACCTCTTGCCCAAGCCTTCCATGTGGCCACATTGTTGACACAGTTTTCCCTCTTTCCTGGCCCCTACCACGTCTAAATAATTCCAATTCAGAGACTCCACGTCTGTTGTTCCCTCCAGTCCTCACAAACCAATCCTGAGTGTTTCCAGCTCCTATCTCCTTATGGTTCCTCCAGCAGTTCCTTATCATTGGTGTAGGCTTTTATTTACATATTTTTCTGCAACATCTCTCTGGATTATGTAACAAATTGAACGATAGTTGGCAGAACATCTAACAATAAAATGCCATGAGCCAGTTTTGCTGTGAAAATATTCATGAAGATAATCCCCTTCTCATCGCTTGTGTGTGAAGGTACAGCAGTTTTAAGAGGGACAAATGTACAGTTAAAGTACGAATGTCAAAAAGTTACTGTCCAAGACAGTTGGCTTTGTAAAACAGCATCTCCTTGTCTGCCTCACAATCAAGTAACATGATTGCCATGCAGGTGCTGAGTATGCGTAATAGATACAAAGCCAGCTCAGATATTTAGAGTTAGTAATTAGTAGTCTAAGTACCCTTTCAACAGTGTGATAGTCATTGTTAATTACAGTCAGTCATTATCTCTGCTACTGAAAATTAACAAATTGTAAATGTGATGTCTAATTTGTTAATGTTTGTACTTAAGCAAGTTTAAAAAAGTTATTTTTTCCAACATATTTTCCTTCTCTATTTTATCTTTTTTTCTTTATCTGATCTTTCTTTCTATCTGTTGGCATTGAGTTTGCCTGCTTTAATTCGCTGTCCTTTTCAGTCATCCAGCTGAATCCTTCGTGTTAATATAAAGACAGTTTCCGAATTTGCTTGTCATGTCTACTTGCAGGGAGAGAATGAACTTGAAAGCACCCATTTACTTTTCAACTGGATTGACGGAGAAGGCTAACCATTATTATAAATTATTCATTACATGGACCAATCAAAAAATTCGGAAGACATTTGTGCAAAGGAACATGTTTGAGTTCAAACATATCAAGGCATTTGATAGGACATATGCTGACAATCCTGGACCAATGGTATATAACTGATATTTTCTTGATCTTCTCGTTTCAGATAATTTGTGCACAGAACTTTATTGTTCAAAAAAAGTTTTATTTTACTTTATTTGAATTGAAATTATGAGCATTTTAACTTGGACTAGATTCATATTTTGAACAGTGAAAGCCTACATATGTCTATTGTCATTGTTGCATTGTTACAGTAAATATTTACTAAGGTGTTACTAGGGTTAGAAAGTTTTTAGTTGCAAATAGAAACCAGAGAAATTGGAGCACATTATACCAGAACTAGAGAAATTGGAGCTCATTATACCAAAGTGGAGGTAGGAGTTGATATAGCTGCTCAAAATTATATATTTTGATTAATATTATTTTCCATTTAATCTATTGTGCTGATTTGCTACCAGTGGTCAGTTACTTTGTATCTGGAAAGCCTTCAATTAACCTAAAGAATCAAGGAGATATTCAGAGAAATCATTTCATGAGAGTTGTTAAGGGATTGAGTACCCTATCAAAAATTGAGAGAAGCAAAATTCATTATTATTGGAAAAGGAAAGTCAATAAATATTTGGAGATAGAAAATTTAAAAGGGTATGGCGTATGATTAAGAGAGTGTTATCAAGTGATTAGATCGTTCTGATAAAATGGATCAAGTAGACTGTGATGAATTTGATGATTCACTAGTTCAGTCCAGCTACTTTTGCTCTGATAATTTATTTGAACAAAGCTGAACCAACCCAGACATGTTTTTTTCAATATTTCTTTCTCAAACCACTTTTGAATCATTTATACCAAATATGTAGTTGCATAGGTGCTGACAGTGCATCACTGAGGATTGTTTATATGTGAATGTTGGCCAACTATTCAACCATAAAGACCATACTGTTGAATCTATCACATTGTTTTCCAGCAGGGCTTGCTGGATAGTGGTTAGACACAGGAACATTGGTTGCAGTTGTGCTTTTGCTGTCTATCCTGGTGATGCTGGAACCAATTCTAGTGGTCCAGCTATAAACTTGATGAGATTAACTAATTGGTCAAACCGAAGTCTCCATGCTCCCTGTATGGCTGAATAGTTTACAATGCTAATGGCAGATTTTGTTGTACTTGGGAACTCAATCCTACAGTAAACAAGATTCTGATAATACTTTTCTGGATGTTAAATTATTTTAAAAATCCTACTTGGAATTTTGAGGCAAAAATACCCAATTCTGAGTTAGAATTGCAAAATCTCAACCCGTCTCATTTTCAATACCTGCTCTATACCACAATAAAAGTGAAAACTGAAATGAGTTCGAGTTTGGACTTCAGGTTTCACGTTGATTACTTGCATTTATGAATAGCTCTCATAATTGTTCAAATTATCTGTGTTAAAAGTGTTTACCTGTCCTTGATTATCAGTTGTTATACTTGAGCTGTCTTCAGCATTTTATTCTTTCATTAGATTTAATGAAAGTTGTGCTTTGTAAAAATTTTAACTTTGTAATTAAAATGTGAAAGATTTTTGCAATAGTACTTGGAGATGTCCCTCGTACTAAAGGTTGACTCTTCTAGGTTGTCTTTGCCACACCAGGCATGCTTCATGCTGGGCAGTCACTCCAGATTTTCAGGAAATGGGCAGGCAATGATAAAAATATGGTAAGGCAGCTGATCTACTGACTCCAAGTTTTTAATGTTTATCTTTTCTCATGTTTACGTTCAAAACTGTATAGCATCTGGCTGTAAGATGTTAATTTGTTCTCTCAGGTTATCATGCCAGGGTATTGTGTTCAAGGAACAGTGGGACATAAAATCCTAAGTGGCCAGCGGAAACTCGAAATGGAAGGAAGGCAAACTGTAAGCATGTCTTCATAGTGTAAATACATGGGGGTTTTAAACCTTTAGGTTTGTACAGTCCAGAAAAGACCATTGTGGTCTGTTTAAACACCATCGCCCCCCAAAAAAAGATTCTTATTGACCTGGTACTATATCAGATTGCATCACATAAAGTTAGTTGCTTTGTAATGTAGTGACTATTGAAAACAAGTTTGCACAAAATGGGAGTGAAATGAATGAACAGTCCATCCAGGCGGAAGTGGGAACTGCAGACGCTGAAGAGAGTCAAGATTAGAGCGGTGCTGGAAAAGCACAACAGGTCAGGCATCATCCAAGGAGCAGGAAAAATCGACTTTTCGGGCAAACGCCCTTTCATCAGGAATGAGGGAATCTGAACAGTCCATTTGGCAGTATAACTTGAGGAGCTAATTTATTGCACATCCGATGAATTTCCTGAACTTCTTCCAAAAGTCCTATGGATTTTTAATATCCTCCTGATCTGGAGGAAGGAAGGAGTTTGGTTTCATATCTTATTTGTAAGATGGTAGTGTAGCAATACTTAGTATTCTTCTATTATCCTCTGCAGAATTTTTCTTTATTCTAAAAGGTAATCCCACTGACCGTGATGACATTCTACTTTTTACTTAAAGATCAATCTTGCAATAAAATCTCCTTCAACTTTTTTTTCCCTTTGGTGAGCATTCCAATTTCATTTTCTGTTCTTTTATCTAAGATCCCTAATCTCTGAATTTAGGATTCTTCCTCTGTGTCGTCTTTAAAACCAGGATTTTCTGATTTTAATCAATGACCAAAATTGTACGTATTTCACCCAAGCTATCTATTGTTTCTTCAACCTCTCCTACAGCATTTTTCCACATCTGCCAGCTGTTATTTGGAGCTTTAATTTAACCAGATTTCCTGTAATTGGTTTGCTTAATCCCTGTTATTTGTAGCTCTTCCTTCCCCTCTGCTAAATTTCATATCATTAACAAACTCAAACAGTCTTGTTTCTGTCCTGATCCTGAATCATGTCTCTAAAATGTGTAAAACAAGCCGCATCACAGACTGCTCAGGCATCCACTGATCTCCTCCCCCTATCTTGCTGTAGCTTCATCTCCTTTGTTTCCAGTGACTCAGCCAATTTGTGGCATACTGTCGGAGCTCCTTCAGGACACCAGCTGTTTCACACACTCAACTGTTTACTCTGAATATATTTGTAAAAGTCTTCCACATTAATGGTATCTAGTATTTCTTGTTGTTTTAATCATAAATCTCCACTTCATTATTTCTGATCAGTTTCTCAACCTATTTTCATCTCTACCTCGATCCCTAGATATATGCATGTGGAAGGTTATTCTTTCTTTTGTTAGTAAATCAGCATTGTCATTTGAGTCAGTTGTCTGCTTCTGGTTGTAAATATATATTGTGGGATATCCAGTGCTTTGTGTTGAAACTAGGAGAGGAGGCCTTTTCTTTCCACATCATTAGTCACATTGATCCAGTCTTCTCTTGAGCTATTTCAGTGTGAGTTACAGTGTCACAAAATAGATTTATGGTTCATTGTGTCTTAAAAATAATAACATCTTTGTACATTAAAACTAAATTTGAAATTTAAGTTTTGTTTCTTTATTCAAGATCATTTTATTTTCATTTGATTAAAAAGAAACTTGATAAGATCACTCATTAATTCTATTGTGATGTATCCTTCCCAGCTAGAAGTGAAGATGCAGGTGGAATACATGTCATTCAGTGCACATGCTGACGCCAAAGGCATCATGCAACTTATCCGTCAAGTAGAACCACAAAATGTGCTGCTGGTCCATGGAGAGGCTAAGAAAATGGGATTCCTTAAAGAGAAAATTGAACAGGAATTCAGTAAGTCTTACTGCACTGTATCACTAGCTGCTGCAGGGCAAATGCAAGCTAATAAGACATTTCAGTACTTCAATCTAATCTTTTTAGGTACAAAATGTCAAGGAATGAATAAAGTAAGAATAGGGCAAACTGGCAAATCAGCATACTCTACCAGTTTGCTAACAATGGATGCTTCTTCATCTTAATACCATTTTTTTTCTCACATTCTTTTATAAATAGTTACCTCAAAAATGCCTTAATTAGTTCTACTGTGGTGGACGGACATGCCACATTCTCTCATCCTCGTCCACAAAGAAACTGCTTCTGAATTTCCTTTTAGTTGACTTCGTTCAAGTTTTCAGATATTGGATTTTTAAATTTAGATTCCAATATACCATGTAATGTTTTTCCCTCCTCTGTACTTTATTCCTTGAAGTTGGATCACCCCTTAACCTTGCAGTCTTTCGCTATAGCTAAATCCCAACATCACGATGATACGTTATTACTGTTTCACACCAGAAAGACTTTGGCCTCCTTAAGTTGGGACAGGCAACACCCTGTGGGGAAAATAGGAGCAGGCATTGGACACTAATTCAAACACTTACTTATATATTCTGTACGTTTTGTGATTAATTCCTTTTTTTGCCTAAATCTCTTCTGTGCTTCTTTATATCCACAGCAATCTCACCTTTCTTTCTTGTACCCAAAATGTACTACCTCACAAGGTTGTTTGCTACTGTCATTCACTTAATTGATCCATCCTCTTCTTAAACTTCACTGTAGTTCTCAGCTTAACATCATTTGGAAGATTGGAAATATTCTTTTCCATGTACAAATATAGATCATTTGATATAAAGTGTAGAGCTGAGATCACAGCAGCAAATCTGCAGGGTTCCACTTGTTGAACCATAAAATATTTAATATGTTTGCCTTATAGCTCCTAATCACTTTTTTCTATCCTACATTTTAACAGTGATCTCTTATGGAGAAACATATTCAGATACATTTTGGCTGAAACATCTGATATTTTTTGGGCTTTGATCAACCTGATGTTATGATTAAGCACACATTGCCGTTTGCATGTCTGGAACCTAGATTTGAATCTGTTCAGTCAGCTTGCATAGGGGTGTCCTCTCTGTCAGCTTTAGCGATCTCATGTAAAATTACTTTATGTAGCATCAGTCTTGGTGTTTGTGTCCAAACCCTAGACCAGCCCACATTCTGGGATAGAATGATGCAGTAGGGGTGTTGTTACCAGGCTTAGTAGAGTGAGTTATAGGATATAAAAACAAAGAAGTGTTTAAAGGAATTTCTGAAGTAGTGGTCAATGCCTGCTACTATTTTTCCATATGGATGTTGCCTGCCCCATCTAAATGAACAAAGTACTTTTGAGTTATAGCAGCATTAATCATCATCTTGCTCAGAGAGGCATAATATGAAAAAAATGTCCAAAGCTTAAGCATTTTTTGTTCTTGATTACTGACAGCGCTAACTTCAATCAGCACAAAAGAAGTATCCCCAAAAGCTCATGCCTAAGAAACCTTTCTTTCCTCCCTATGTAATTTTACTCATTTCATTGTCTGGCTGGAATGAAGCTGAAACCCTTCCTAACTCTGGGACTTCCAATCAACGAAACGTTTTCTTTGTTTCCATTTGGTAACAAGTAGCTCATAAATGTAATCTATTGTCACTGTCACTAAACATGCTCCTCAAATGTGCTAATTCCCATTTAGGAATGTTCCTGCCCATTCCACCTGTCTGGTTTCTAATTGCCTGATCTGACCTTTCATCCTGTGCATCTAGGTGTCATTTCATCGTGAACATAAAATTTTGAGTGTAATATCAATCTTCTTGTGATTTTGCTTGCATAACACGATATATGTTTTTACTTAAAAGTAGTGGAAAATGAAATTTTAAATCTTGTCTTTTTTTTTTGTCCAGGTATTAATTGCTACATGCCAGCCAATGGAGAAACAGCATCAATAGTTACTAATCCCAATATTCCAGTGGATATTTCTCTTGGTTTGCTCAAGGGCGATTCAAGTCTTGGTAACTGAATTGTTCTTAACCTTAAGGTTTAGTAAACAGCCTACTTAAGTTTTAAGAACCTGAAGTTCTCTGTTTAAGTAAAAGTATAATTGAATTATGGCTCATTTGTTTCATGTATTGCCTGGCATGGAACTGAGGCATCAAGCAAGATTGCCCAGTTCAGTTCCTAGGTCTCTTTGTGGAGGTGGAACACACAGATAATTCCAATGTAAGAGTTGTGTGGGCAACCAGTTTGGCTCACTTCCTCGTATTATCAGTAGGAAAAATTCATGTGCTTGGGTATTGACAAAGGGAAGGCTGAAGTTTGAAATGATGTACACATTCATCAAATAGGTTACCAACACTGATTATCTGTACTCACCTGCAAATGAAACATCATAGTTTGTATCATTGTTAGTTATGCTCTTTGTCAGCGTGAGTCCTTAATGCAGCACGGAAAAAATAATTAAAGTAGAAAGGATGTGTGTTTATATTGTACCTTTCACAGCGTGTCCTGCAGCCCATGAAAGTACTTAGAAAGTTTAGTCATTATTCTAATATAGGAAATACAGTAGCCAGTATTTCCATTGCAACATCCCACAAGTAGTAAACTGACAATGATCAGAAGATCAGGTTTATTGAAAATTGAAGCATTTTGGCCATGTTCACCTGCTGTTCTTCCTGTAGAGCCATGGTAGTTCATTATGTTCACTGCGAGTGGACTTGGTTTAATGTCAAACCCAAGAGTTCACCCCTTTGCTAGTCCCTACTACTGCGTTGAAGTGGTTGCCTAAATTATACACTTAGGCCTCTGGTGTGCAACTTGAGTACCCAATCTTCTGACTCAGGTGAGTGACACCTCTGACCGAAGACTGACACAACTAAAAGCAGTAAATCTGATGTGAAAATTTGGTTATTAGTTTCCAGTAAATGTACAGAAAGGAGAAGATGCTTATAATGTCTGTTTTAAATGACAACTGGACCCTGAAGTGCTTTACAGTCAAAGAACTGTAGTCACTGTTGTAATGTGGAAAATGGGCAGCCCAATATACCAGAGCAAAATCTTGCAAACAGCAATGTGATAATGACCAGATAATCTGTTCTTGTGATGTTGACTGAAGGATAAATATCAGCTAGGATGCTGGGGAGTACTAATTCATTTCACATTAAGCAAACTAATAATTTTTCTGTCTTTAAAAGAGTTAAAAGCAGGTTGTTATTTTTAAACCGTGGGCAGCTTTCTTGTGGTGATGCTGATAGCTCTTTAATGAGGAGAAGGACATCGTACAAGATCGTTCACCATGTTTATCTTGGCCTATCCCTTTAAAGCACAAGGTATAATTGTTATTGAGTCAGTTAGTGGCTAAAGACAGACTTTCTTTAACAAGTAATCAGTTGAGAGTTTTGGCATTCCATACTAGGTGTGATGGATGCATCGCCAATAAAATACCGTAGATCTCGTGTGAAATTACTGGATGATGTGGAGTTTATAACAGTAGAGGTGATAGTAAAAGCATGATGCAAAGACTCTATAAGAATGCAGGAAATCGAGATTAGTGGATGGGTAAGCAAATTTTCTTTCATTGTCCTTTCACATCTGAGGCTAGGATTCTAACATGGGCAATGGGATTGATATCTGCAATGGACCTAAGTCAAATTCATCTTCGGATGTCATGCTTTACAATGTCATCAATCGTGATTTTCTGGTTTCTTTCTCCTCCATGTGTGTCCCAGGAATTGTACTTTTTTTTGGTAATCGTTTGTAAAAGTTCTTTGTCTGCTGTCTTCAAACCTTCCTCATTGATTGTGGATGTTATCCAACTAATCCTCATCATGCATCTCATAATCCACATCTCTGTAGCCTTTAACTTGCATTGTCTGCCCTATGTTCCAGCATGGTCTCAATATAATAACAGACCAGATGTAGTGTTTCTGAAATCTCATTCTAATATCCATAGAGGTGCTCTTTATTTTAATAAAGTGGTCCAACATTTTAGTGCAAGTTTGTAAAGTAAGTGATACATGCTGCTTGATATCTTGATAACTTTCATGAAGTGAAATAGCTTAGCTATTTCAAACCAATTTCTAGCGAATGAAAGTCCTCACCACAACACTTCCTTCATCTGCACCAGTTGAGATCATGGTTTGTTACAATCTGGCTAACCACAACAATAGGTGATGTACAAAATGGAAATATCATGTGTGTGTAGTGGAGGTTTTGCCATTGTGGTTGGAAGCTTAAGCTGCATTGTTTTGATAATGTTGAAGCATCTTCCCTGTGAATATTAATGGGTAAGACAACACTTAACCATGTACAAATAGAAGATGGGTTCATACTTGTCACTGATGTTTTGATTTTCTTATATACTGTTCAGGGACCAAAGACTCAATAGAATGGCAGGTTAGTACAAGATAGTATTACAGGAGGCAACTTTCGACTTGTATTCAGAGAGTAGACAAGTAGCAACTTGAGGACATGGGAATTTGAGCCTGTACTGGGCACTGCAGTTGAAAAGCTGAAGAAGAATTAAATTATTTACGTTGCATTAAGGTAGCATTCTATATAGTGTCTCGCAGAGTGTTTGAAAGTAATCAAAATTTCAATTTATTAGAGGTTGAGAAGAAAATAACAAAACCGGGTTTTCATGAAATGAATGTAAACACAGTCACTGATACTTATGTTTGATGATGTCTCTGATTTTTCTCCCTCTGTTCTATAGGTCCAGTACCTGATTCAAAGAAACCAAAACTAATGCATGGCACACTGATTATAAAGGATAACGTGAGTAATGCATGTTTAAATTTGGGTATCACTTGAAAGAAGGATAAAACACAAAGTCACTTGCTCTTGTTGCTTTTATGTTTAGAGCCTTCGCCTAGTTTCACCTGAACAGGCTGTGAAAGAATTGGGTCTCAGTGAACATCACCTTCGTTACACATGTAAAGTTCAAATACAGGACCACCACTCAGAACAAGATACCTTAAATCGAATATACAACCACCTGAAAAAGTGAGTACATTACCCTGCTTAGGCCAGTGGAGATAATAGCTTAATTTATTTTTATTGCCACCATAGCGAAATGGGTGTAGAGTCAGATATGTGAAGCAAGAAAAAAATGTGTCATTCAGAGCAGTAGCTGAAAAGGATGGGCAGCAGCCAATAATAAACCAAGAACTGATCAAAGAAGGAAGTGTCGACCTTAAGAAAAGGTCTGGAACTAATTACTGTTCTATTCAAATGACTGCTGCATTGCTCAAGTTAATTTTTGTACTTTTCTGCCATGGCTAGTACAGTTTTGGGTTTGCTGTGATACCTTCTTGGGTTTGGTAGTGTTGGATGTTCCCAGACTTGGATCTCCTGTCGCTATATGCTGGGGTTTACTCACAATTAGCTAATATCTACATATATGAAAACATGACTAGGAAGATATTGCATCACATCATATGGATTGGATATAGTAGAGTAATCTTGCCAGGCCCTGAACATCATGAGCTATGCCTAGAAAGCAGCAGCAAAGTGTCCCATTTTCCAATGGCAAGATGAAATTGTCACTAGTGAGCACAAGAGGCCTATTTGCATGCATTAGCATGTATTAACAACTTAATCTCACCAGTTTCCCATTCTCCCATGAGTCAGACAGAAACTAGATGGTGACAATTTAAAGTCATAGCAATAACCTGGTGACTCCAGCCCGCTGCCAGCTGTTCCAGATCTTCATCTTGAACACTCAGGACCAATATCTCAATGCCCTACTCCATGACAGCAACTGCATACACACTCCATTCACAGACTTGGCATCTGCCTTGAATCAGCCTCATCAGGACACATCTTCAATATACTTTGCATGATTCTGTACTACAGTGCTTCAGTTTGGAACAACCAGCACTTAACATTGGAATACAGTTACAAAGGCACTTTGCAATCAGGGACAGGCACCAAATTCATGAATTCAACCAGGTTGTATCTCTGGGCTGCATGCTCACTCCCTTAGCACTCACTCACTGTGCCTACTTCAATGCTTGCAGCACCCGTCTGCCTTGGTCCCTCAGCTAGATCTTAAAGGCTCACAGTATTTCTGTCTTGCTTTGCTTTTCAATACAGGCACAATAGCAGTGCACTTGTCATGATTGTCAGCCAGGGAGCACCATGCTGTATCAATCTTTCACCTACAGCATGTAACAGTAGCCTAGCCAGCAAACACACTGCATGTGCATTAATCAAATGGCTATGTGTCAAAGTTGAAGGAGAATAGTCCTCAGTCAGGTCATGGGGGAGCAGTCATCAGTCAGGCTGATGCGGACAATTGCTGGCCACAGCATAAACACACTGCAAGATTTCAGAGACTGCGCAGGAGCACAGAACTGATTTTCTCTCTCCTTGAACTTGAAGTATTCAGAAACATACTGTTATGTGTAATGATGTCATTCTTGAGTGTTGTGGGGTTTGGAGGGCAAAGTCTCTATTCATCCAACACTTACAATTTCCAGCTGTATCTTTGCAATGTGACTGGCACCACATTTATCAGAATAAGGTACAATGTCACAGTTCCATGTTGAGAAATCCCATGGCCCTGCATTTTGGATTGTTCCATGTCCACTGTATAGAGAATTACACTAAACAATCAGTTGTGAGTGATGTGAATGCTTACAGCTCATGTTATGAAAATTCTGTTCTGTTTCTAATAATCCCGACTCAGGTTCATTTTAAGTGTGAGTGAAGTTTGGCTGAATCCTCAGTTGTTCACCCAGAAATGTGTCAAGGCCGATACCAATGCGATTGTTGTTAGATCAATTTGCTTCCTATCATTTCCCTGCAATGAGCTCAGTGCTGTAGCTCAGGCAGTATGATTGGCAGCATAGCTGGCTTTTCCTCGGCCAGAGTAAACACACTGCATTGAGAGTGCCATACCATAATGCACCTGAGTTCCTCAATAGAAAAGAGTTCCATTCCAGCAATGTGCAAGTCATCTATGATCATCAGTAGCACATCTTGGAGATCTGTGCCAGCTACCAGCCACGACACCTCCAACCTTGTGAACTCTAATGGTCTGAGTTAATTTCAAAGACTGGATGCATTGCAAAGTTACTTACTAGGAAACAAGGACGACTATGGTTGATGGCTCCATAGATACAATGTAGCCCATAATTCTACCAGAGCAGACAAAGGCCACCTGGAAATCAGATTCCATCTTTGGATCAGACTTGGAGGAGGGGAGCAGGGTAAGAAGAGTGGGTTCCTGTGGTACACTGTGTTTGGAGTCTAGTGCATAATCCTTGTGTGCTGCATTGTGCTACTGCAGCAGCAGGCAAAGAGGGCACGAGATGGATGCTGAAAAACTAAGAGTGTGGCTGCAGTCTTCCAAGGAGGAAGGTGAGGACATTGCGCAGGGGAAAGTCACCTTCATGAAGCATTGCAGTGTCAGGCACTGTAAGCAGACAAGACATAATTAACATCTCCCTCCAGTGTATGTGAACTGGATGCAGGGAACTGTAAATGTATTGGTCCTTGAAAGGCACATATCTGTTTCTGTTCCCACAGCTATGTGAAGCTTCTGTTTGTTTATTGTTTACTTCTGCTGTTGCTAAATATCAGTGAATGTTTTGAACCTTTTGAAGACTTTTCCTGTTTGTGTCGGGCGCATGTTGAACGATTCAGGCTACTAGGCATTGGGGCAAGAGTAGCACTAACTTTAACAGAATTGTAAGATAGGATGAGACTAAGGACAGGTAAACTGTGTGGCTTGGATCTTAAATGGTGAGAGCTATGAGATTGTGCATTTGCATGAGCAACAAAATCTCTGCTCTGTCACCAGTGTGTCCTGGGAAGCATGGGTTTGTGGGTGTGCGGTGACGATTAGATTAGATTACTTACAGTGTGGAAACAGGCCCTTCGGCCCAATAAGTCCAAACCGGCCCGCCGAAGCGCAACCCACCCAAACCCATTCCCCTACATTTACCCCTTCACCTAACACTATGGGCAATTAGCATGGCCAATTCACCTAACCTGCACATTGTTTGGATTGTGGAAGGAAACCGGAGCACTCGGAGGAAACCCACACAGACATGGGAAAAACGTGCAAACAGAGAGTTGCCTGAGGCAGGAATTGAACCCGGGTCTCTGGCGCTGTGAGGCAGCAGTGCTAACCACTGTGCCACCGTGCCACCCATGTCCTTGCAGTGCCGAGTACTTGTGTCTGTGATGAATGGGAGAATACAACAAGAAGAAAGTGAGGAGTCAGAGTTGAAAAAGGTGGCGCTGGAAAAGCACAGGCAGCATCTGTGAAGCAGGAGCGTTGACGTTTCAGGCATAAGCTCTTTAGGTCTGATACATTGGTACGGGACAACCCACAAAAACACACTAGGCCTCATGGAGAGAAACCTTCCATGGAACTTGACAAAAATGACATTTTAGCTGAAAATGTGTTGCTGGAAAAGCACAGCAGGTCAAGCAGCATCCAAGGAACAGGAAATTCGACGTTTCGGGCATAAGCCCTTCATCAGGGCTAAAATGACATTTTAGCCAATTCCAACTGGTAAGATTCAGTCCTGTTATTGTTCTTATTCACTCGTGGAATGTGGGCATTGCTGGCTTGTCAGCACTGCTTTAACATGTGACTTGACATTCTTCAATCTGTAGCTTTGATATTGTTCAATGAGCAAAATAACATTGTGTACAACAGTTATGATTGGTTTCAGTTAATTTGACCAATACATCTCATCTCTTGAAATAATACAGGATAACAAAGGGTACAGTTCTCCACATCTGCAATCACCTCTTTGGCTTAAATAACTTCATCCCAACCCCCTGTGAACTAACCTCGTGGCTGTAGGCAAAACTAGACCCAGGCAATTTTTGTTTGAGGTGACAGCCAATTTGTATTTCTGTTGCTATTTGATCTTCCCATGTTGGCCACCAGCGATATGCCAAATAGCTTCTGTTGCACACTCTGACTAGGTGTTACTTAATATAATGTTTCTGAGTATCACTACTGGCTAACAAATTGGTTATTATTAAAATCTTTTGGGGAAACTACTTTAATACCTTTGTCAGTAGAGTATTAACCAATTTTCATCTTTTTTTTAAAATGGCTTAATGCAAAATGTTTTCCCTTAAATCCTTATGTTTAAAAGTAGCTCCTATTCAAATCTATGCTGTAGCAAAATGGTCAAAAAAATCCCAAACCATAATCCATCTCTGTTCTCCAGTTGGTGTCTCAGTGGTTTGGATTGGAGCCTTTCATATTATATTGCTGATTGATTTGCATAGCGATAAGATCGATGAATGTTCTTTTCTGGGAACAGAGGCAAGGGACACAGTAGCTTCTGGAAGAAAAAAACAGTTAGTCCAGTTATTGATGCCACTGATTTTTATTTTGAGACCTTGAGCATGATCTGTTCAGTTTCCATTAAAAAATATCAGCACACTCAGTAAGACTGTTGATCAAAATTTGGAATTGAACGGTAGCCTTGCTGCACACAAATAATATTACCTTAGCTGCTGACCTACTCATCAGCTAAGGGTTGCTTAATAGATATTGTATTACTTTATAGGGATATTTCTTCAAGCAGTTGCAGCCTATAAAGCATTAAACATAGAAGGTTCAAAAATAACTCAATCAATTTTTAATTTTTTTTTATTCTTTCCTTGTTGTCTGGAAGTATCTTGAAAGACTATCCGATTCAACATCTGCCTGATGGCTCTGTGATGGTGGAGTCCATTCTCATTAAAATCAGTGCAATGTCTGATGATCAGAGTACTAAGGATGTGTTAGTTTCATGGACCTACCAGGTGAGTGATCCTGTTTTAGAGAGCCACTGTCTTTCATGTCTAGTGAGGCTTGTATTTAGAATACTCCACATGTTGCCTTGTATCCAGATGGAGGCTCTGTGTCTGTGTCTCATACTTCATGACCTGCTTTATACAGGTCGGCAATTGGTGAGGTTGGGTAATGTCCACAGATGCCACAAGCATCTTAAACATTCCCACACCGAGAGGGATGCTGACTGCTAATATCTAAACTGTTCTTTAGTAAAGAAATATTAAAAAATTGTAATTGTGAAATTAGTTTGAAGTAGCCAATCCATTGAGCTGCAGAATATTTGCAGTCAACAGTAGAACAATGTAAATGTGAGTGTCTATGGGGGAGGAGTCTGTGTGTAAGTCTTTGTGGCAGGAGGTGTCCGTGTGAGAGTCTCTGTGGGTGAGGATGTCTGTGGTTGTGGGTCTGTGTATGGATTTCTGTGGGTAGGGTGTGTGTGTGTGTGCATGGGGTTGTAACTTAGAGTGTGTGCATGTTCCCTTGTCAGTTGGTGTGTTAGTCTGTGTCTGTGTGGATGTGAGGACTTCCAGGATGTCCCAAGGTTTGGAACAGTCAGCAACACTGTCAACCGTTGATTTCATTACTGGCTTTTTCATTTATTGTCAAATCTGAAGACACAAGACCTAGCATACCCGACATTACCACAACTCAGGGATAAACCTATGCCAATCTGCAGTGTGATTAGGTGTTTAGGAGCTTAGCTTCTCCTTGCTGTTGAAGTCTAATAGGAAGGGTATGAGCTTGAAAGTGCAGCTAAGAGGCACATTGCATGACCTGCACATTATGCTTGTCTGATGTTCCATTTCACATTCAGAAACGTGATAAATTTCTCATATCAAATGAAGATTCCTTCTGCATGCTCAGTGTAGTGGAGTTGCATACTGTGTTTTTGTAATTAAGATATAAAAAAATTACAGCTGCCATGATATATACTGTGTCCTCTGGTTGCTCAGATTAAGAAGCAACTATCTCTAGGATGTTTGATAAATTGATGATAATTCCATGTCAGTGTTATTAAATTTAAGTGAGTGATTGTTCCATCTGCTGATTAGACCGTAAGAGTTGGATTAAGGGGCAGCAGAGCAGAATTCCTTCATGATCGCAGGTCACTCTGGGAATTGATGCTGATTGAACACTCGTCTTGTTGAGAATTTAGCCAGTTATTTACATATACAAATTATCTTTTGAAATTATTCTGTCAGGATTATGTTCTTTGGAGGTTTCAAGAATATGAATATCATTAATTGTTACTCTTCAACACAATTTGTAAACTTGCTT
This sequence comes from Hemiscyllium ocellatum, assembly GCF_020745735.1. NCBI lineage: Eukaryota > Metazoa > Chordata > Chondrichthyes > Orectolobiformes > Hemiscylliidae > Hemiscyllium > Hemiscyllium ocellatum. The sequence goes on from NC_083437.1 coordinate 24,285,726, forward strand.
CAATTTGACAAATTAATTATTCAATTTTCCAAACAAATCATAGATGATTTACAGTAATGATCTCTGACACCATGCATTTAATCTTTTAAAATCCATGACACAAATTTGAAATGGGAACTAAGCTCAGCAATTTTAATCTTTTTAATCACATTACTCAATCCTGTTTTTTAACTGCTGGCTGTTTCTCATTGTTGTTTGATCAATGTTGTCAAAGTGCTTGCTTCATATCGTTGGAAGTGGATCTTCACAGTGTCTTTAACCTGCTCACTGACATGTAAATTAACTGATTAAGAATCACAAGTATTGTATATACCTTTGTGTAACCTATTGCAAATGTCACTATGCAAATGAGAGGATATGGAATTTTACAGTGTATAACCACTATTAGTAAAACAAAATAACTTCACACTTTTCACCCACTCAGTGTTGATTGGGTACAATGTTGTCTGGTGGTGTTTCAATTTTACGATAGAGCATTTTACAAAGTTACAAAACAGTTAACTGCGGCAAACTAAAAGCTATATGGAGTTAGTCTTTCCCTGGATAAAAAGTGTAATCTCATTAAATTGGAGTGCAGTATATGTTGAAAAGCTATTTGGTTTGTAAACTTTCCAACAGCAGAAAGCTGTTGTTCAGCAAAGGAATTTCCATCCAATACGACTTAAGTGCAGTTGTGGATTAACATGTAATGATCTGTTTCAACAATAACTTGTGTAGAATTTTTAACACAGAAAAATTGTAGAATGATGCAGCATAGGAGGGAATCATACACCCACTTAATTCTACACCAAATACTTCAGTGACTCAAAGGAATTAGGTTTTGTTTTGAAAAACAAGCTGTTCTTAACATGCAAAAGACTTTCTATAAAAAGACAGGTAACGATTGGCAGATTAACCTGCTCCAATTAGAGGACTCATACCTGGAATATAAGTACAGTCATTCCTCCGTATCGACAAGGGTTCTGTCCCTGAGAACTCCTGCAAATGATTATATTCACAAGTGCAGAGCTTGTTCAAAAATAGGTTAAGAATCACAGATATGTGACTTTTGCCTGTGGATTTTTCAAAAATATTTTTTGGTGCAGATAGGCAAATTCATGTTTTATGATTTTGCAAATACAGAGGATTTACTGTATTTGAAACTAGTCAGGCGATCACATTGACCTGTTTGATCAGCTCTTCACCTCTTGTGCAAAGAAGTTCCTGCCACAGGTTCTGGGATCAATAATGCTTGTGAATTTATGAAGTTAACAATGTTTACTGACTCTTTTTAATCTCTAGGATGAAGAATTGGGCAGTTACCTGATAACCTTGTTAAAGAAAGGACTGCCTCAGTCAATTGCTCTCTGACCCACTGGATGACAGGAAATAAATTTAGCACAGATGATCTTTTTCGTATTTTTATATTTAACTCCTTGTAAAAGAGTTCAGCCTTGCAGGATCCAAGAAGCTATGTTAAATATGCCATTGTTTATAGAAAATTAGATTTGGAGGCTCAGATGCATATGACCTGCGGATTATAATGAGTCATGTTTTGCCCATGGAACAGGGTGGTTTGGTTCAATTTTATTTTTCTAAGTAGGCATGTGGATTGAATTGGAATTTGAGAATGTATGTGGCTTACATACTGTTTTGACTCATTTTACCAGAACATGTTTGTAAAATAAATTTTAAAACTGTTTGGATTTTGTCATCCATTTTTGTGTTGCTTTATGACGTCCTTTACTGTGCCATAATGAAAGCGTTGTTTTCTGTAAACACAGCAGTCGACTGGATATCCATATCCTCAAACACACAGCCATAATTATGGCCATTATGACTTTAACTGGATGTGCTACACACATACTATGGGTGTGAAAGCAGGGCAGAAACTGGGAATTCTGAAGTGGGTTACTTGCCTCTTAACACCTCAGTCTTTTCATCATCTACAAAGCATAAGTCAAGTAAATGTAAGAGTTCTGTGCACTTGCTTGACTCAATACGTACAGATTGAATAATATTCAAGGAACCTGACATCACCCAGGACAAAACAGGCTGCTTTTCATTTGAACCCTGTCCACCATTTTAAGCAATCAAACCCCACCTCCAAATGCAATGCAGCAACATACATACCAATTTCAAGAGCACCTTCTAAAGCTGTGACATCTACCAAACCAAAAGGGCAAGACCATTAATTTCACAAGAATACCACCATCCTGACTTGGAGATATTGCACTCATTGCTGAGTTGACATCATGTACTTCCTAGCCCATAGAACTTGTACACTGTACGAACTGCAGCAGTTCATTAATGTCACTACTATCTTCTCTAGCGCAATTAAAGATGGGCAATAACTGCTGGCCTTGCCAGTGATGTTTAAATCCTGTGAATAACCACAGAAGAAAAGTTTCTGAACTGAATTTGGTTCTATTTTCATGTCTGGCTTTGGTTTTTGATGCACCAGCCTGAAGCAACTTCCAGAGTTTCATTAACTTTTAAATGAGACCAGGAAAGTGCCTAGCTCTGAGCCACGAGTTCTCAGTCTCATCTACTCCAGAACTCTGAACAGATCGATAAGAAAATAGATATAGCTGATGGATAATAGGTTTAAAGTAGCACAATAAATAAGTACTGGAATATATTAAAAATGAAAGAGCTGAAGAAACTCAATACATCAGGAAACGTGAGAGAAAAAAGGTAACATTTTGAGTCTAACTTGACTCTGGAGGATTTAGGAATAGTGTGAGTACAGTTTGCTTCATTTAAGTAGCATTTATCAAATCCTTTTAATGGAAAAGTGGTCAAAATGTTCTGAAATGTAACACTGGTTGTCATTAAAGTTCCAGTTTGTTATTTCGCATTTCTTGACAATTTTTTGTTTGAGGTGAAACAACAAGCCATTTTTGAAACCTTAATATCTGAAAATGTGAAACACGTTGAAGATAAATTTCTCCTTGTTACTATTATTCAGTGCACAGCCCATAATGTTTTGAAAAGCTTTTTATGATGAGCAACAAGTGTCATTTTTAAAACATGCTGATTTACTAGTCCATTGGCAGGGATTAAACTGTTTTAGACAAAGTCTATTATGATCTAATCTGATGTTACAACAGGACAGGACAAATCCAAGAATAAAATCTAGCTTGATAGATTTTTTTAAAAAATTCAACATGTTGATCTTGCATAAAAACATGAACACACAAGGCTACAGACTTGGTTTTAGCGTTATGCCAAATATGTATTATACAGAGGAAATAAAAATAAAACAAACCAAGTTAACATTTTAAAAGATTTCAAAACACGCAGCAAAACAAAATCCCAATATAGGAGCAAATTACCTCAGATGCTGGAATCTGAACTGAAATCAAAAAGTGCTGAAGATCATAGCAGGTCAGACAGCATCCCTGAAGAGAAAGCAAGCTAACATTTTGAGTCTAGATTTCACAAAAATGACAAAAACCCCTATTCTACTAGTTTAAAATCTAAAACTCTTAAAAGGTGACAATATATATAAATGACACAATATTCATCGCAAGTCCAACCCGATACTCACACTTATCATTTACCCATGTTTTATTATAGACAATAGGTGCAGGAGTAGTCCATTCTGCCCTTGGAGCCTGCACCACCATTCAATATGATCATGGCTGATCACCCTTAATCAGTATCCTGCTCCTGCCTTATCTCCATAACCCTTGAATCGACTATCCTTGAGAGCTCTATCCAACTCTTTCTTAAATGAATCCAGAGACTGGGCCTCCACTGCCTTCTGGGGCAGAGCATTGCACACACACACCACTCTCTGGGTGAAGAAGTTTCTCCTCATCTCTGTCCTAAATGGTCTACCCCGTATTTTTAAGCTGTGTCCTCTAGTTCAGTACTCACCCATCAGCGGAAACATGTTTCCTGCCTCCAGAGTGTCCAATCCTTTAATAATCTTACATGTCTCAATCAGATCCTCTCTCAGTCTTCTAAACTCAAGGGTATACATGCCCAGCCGCTCCAGTCTTTCAGCGTAGGGTAGTCCCGCCATTCCAGGAATTGACCTCGTGAACCTACGCTGCACTCCCTCAATAGCCAGAATGTCTTTCCTCAAATTTGGAGACCAGAACTGCACACAATACTCCAGGTGTGGTCTCACCAGGGTCCTGTACAGCTGCAGAAGAATCTCTTTGCTTCTATACTCAATACTTCTTGTTATGAAGGCCAGCATGCTATTAGCCGCCTTCACTACCTGCTGTACCTGCATGCTTACCTTCATTGACTGGTGTACAAGAACACCCAGATCTCTTTGTACTGCCCCTTTACCTAAATTGATTCCATTTAGGTAGTAATCTGCCTTCCTGTTCTTGCCACCAAAGTGGATAACGATACATTTATCCACATTAAACTGCATTTGCCATGCATCTGACGACTTGCCTAACCTGTCCAGGTCACCCTGTAATCTCCTAACATCCTCCTCACATTTCACCCTGCCACCCAGCTTAGTATCATCAGCAAATTTGCTAATGTTATTACTAATACCATCTTCTATATCAATATACATTGTAAAAAGCTGACCCCTGCAGTACCCCACTGGTCACTGCCTGCCATTCCGAAATGGAGCCTCTTATCACTACTCTTTGTTTCCTGTCAGCCAACCAACTTTCAATCCAAGTTAGTACTTTGTCCCCAATACCACACACCCTAATTTTGCTCACTAACCTCCTATATGGGACATTATCAAACGCTTTCTGAAAGTCCAGGTACACCACATCTACTGGATCTCCCTCGTCCATCTTCAGAATTACATCCTCAAAAAATTCCAGAAGATTAGTCAAGCATGATTTCCCCTTCATAAATCCATGCTGACTCTGACCTATCCTGTTACTATTATCCAGATGTGTCATCATTTCATTCTTTTTAGAGACTCCAGCATCTTTCCCACCACTGAGGTCAGACTAACTGGTCTATAATTTCCTGCTTTCTTTCTCCCACCTTTATTAAAAAGTGGTACAACATTAGCCACCCTCCAATCCACAGGAACTGATCCTGAATCTATCGAACTCTGGAAAAAAATCACCAATGCATCCACGATTTCTTGAGCCACCTCCTTCAGTACCCTGGGATGTAGACCATCAGGCCCCAGGGACTTATCAACCTTCAGACCTAACAGTCTCTCCAACATCAATTCCTGGCAAATATAAATTCCCTTAAGTTCAGGTCCTTCAGCCACTGTTACCTCAGGGAGATTGCTTGTGTCTTCCCCAGTGAACACAGATCTGAAGTACCAATTCAATTCTTCTGCCATTTATTTGTTCCCCTAATATATTCCCCTGTTTCTGTCTTCAAAGGCCCAATTTTAGTCTTAACCATTTTTTTGCCTTTCACATACCTAAAAAAAGCTTTTACTATCCTCCTTTATGTTATTGGCCAGTTTACCTTCATACCTCATTTTTTCTCTGCGTATTTCCTTCTTAGTAATCCTCTGTTGTTCTTTAAAAGCTTCCCAGTCCTCCGTTTTCCCACTTAGCTTTGCTATGTTATACTCTTTCTCTTTTAACTTTATATGTTTCTTAACTTCCCTCATCAGCCACAGCCACCCATGCCTCCTAGGATCTTTCTTCCTTTTTGGAATGAACTGATACTGCATCTTCTGCATTATACACAGAAATATCTGCCAAAGTTCCTCCACTGACATCCCTGCCATCTCAGTGTCTACCATCAATCCCACTCCCCTTTTGCTCAGGTTTCCATGTGTTTTTGTCAGTGATGTAATCTGAAATGTGACGGCTTGAGTTATAAGGAGAGGCTAGATAGGCTGCAACATTTTGCCCTGGAGCATTAGGGGTTGAGGGATAACATTACAGAAATTTATAAAATCATGAGGGGCACGGATAGGGTGAATAGCCATGGTCTTTTTTCCAAGGTCCAAAACTAGAGGGCATAGGTTTAAGGTTAGAGGAGAAAGATTTAAAAGGGACCTGAATCATAGAGAGGGGAGATGTTTTTTCATGCAGAGAGTTCTGCATGTATGGAATGAGTTGCCAGAGGAAGTAGTAGAGGCGGACACAATTACAACATTTAAAAGATATTTGGACAGGAACATGACTAGGAAAGGTTTAGAGGATATGGGGTAAAAGCAGATAAATGGGACTAATTCAGTTAGGATACCACCCCTCCCAACTCCCCCGTTAATACTCCAGATGACACGAACTGGTTTATTATCATGGTTTTGGAAAGATTGACCTTTTTCATTTTTAAACCATTTCACAAAAACTCAGCTTCTGCTAGTTTAAAATCTAAAACTCTTAAAAAGTGACATTCACACAACTTTTATCTCAAGTTCAACCCATACTCACTCACACTTATCATTCACCCATGTTTTATTATCTCAGTTCAGTCTCTACTACCGTTACCACTCCCCTTTTGCTCAGGACTCCATGGTTTTTTTTTCAGTGATGTAATCACTGCCTCTGAAATGTGACTCTACAAGTGTTTGACTTCTATCCAACTGAAGTCATAGTCTACATTTAGGAAGAACATGTTCTGTTTACTAAGATGTTTATCCTAAGATGGTCCCATTGTCTTGATGGAAAAGAAAATAACTAACAGTGGATCTCTCATCTCCTGACAATGAATAGCACCAGTTATTTAATAGCATCTCCTCCAATGATTTTGAGAGACCTGACCATCAAACAGAAAATTGTGCTCTACCTCAACATCTGTGGGATACAGATGCCTTTGATGCAATTGTTGCAATATATCAAGTCTCAAGACTCTCAGAATGACTAATCTGTAGTTATTAATGAGTGAATCATCCACTAGACTGATCGGCGCTCTCTGTGTTAAGCATAGACAGGACTTCACCGAATGCTGGAACAGGCTTGAAAAATCTAATTGACATACTCCTGTTCCTATTTTCCACATCGGGAATAGAAAAACAATAAAGAATCACTTCAAAACTGAGCCAGGGTAGAGGCAAAACCAGCATTTCTTCAAATCCTGAGGCTCAGTTTAGGTGTGTCCATCAGTATCAGATTTCCATTTTCTGCCAGACAATGTTGTCATCCTGCTTAACTAGCTTATTTTCTTGATCATAATGTAAAATTTGCTTAATTGACCTCTTTTGTTTGCTATAATTTAACTTAAAATGGATGGTTGCAAAATAGTATATCAGGGGGTCAAAAATGCTGTTGAGGCTGACAAGGGCCATGGTAATTCTCCTGAACTTGTAGACAAAGCTGCTGAAAGCACAGTTCTGAATAAATCTCAAGCGAGCAAGGAAATGGAGCAAATGGATAGCATGATAAGGGACAAAACAAAAAACTGAGATCACCAAAATGACTCGGATCATTGTCAATGCCTTTTCCCTGTAGACACTGCCTTTCAGCTGGGCTATTTTCTTCGCTGCCAAAGGATAAAATACCATGATGATGGTAAATGGGATGACAAAACCAAACAAGAGCACCGCGATGTTGTAGGCTGCCATTCTTTTGCTCCAGGTCTCTGCGTCAAAGTTCTCAAAGCAAGCCGTCATGTTGTTTTTGAAGGTGGTGCTGAGTGAGCCACCAAAGACCAGGGAAAGCATAACAGTCAGAGAGAAGATCCACACCAGAGCTGAGATGATCTTTGAGAAGTGTGTGCTCCGCATCCTGATGTATTTTCTTGGATAGACCACTGCAATATAACGGTCCACACAAATGATGCTGAGGAAAGCAACACTGATGTATATGTTAGCGAAATAGAGAGTGCCCGTAATCCGGCAGGTGATATCCCCAAAGGGCCAGTCGTTCTTTTTGATGTGGTAGTGGATTCTAAAAGGTAAGGTGCAAATGTAAATGATGTCTATGACAGCCAGGTTTGTAATGTACACATAAGATGGGGAGGATTTCTTCATTTGCTTGGTCAAAAGACACAAGGCTGTGACATTGCCAATCAAGCCCAAAACGAACACAATGCTGTAGATGATTGGAAATAAATAATACTGGAAATTGGCTTCAAGATTGCAGTTTTCATCTGAGAAAAGCTCCTGTGAATTATTCATGGCTTTGTCCTCCCTCGGTGAGCTTTACGGAAACCTAGGTACATACATTAAAAAAAAGTTAATGGAGGAATGTAGCTAAAGCTTTTTTTTAAGCCATATTTTTCACCGACGATTGATTGTGCAGAGAACAACGAAGAAAAGCTTTCATCAGTGTAGACAGAGATAATAACAGAACTATTAGGAAAATTGTGTCAGGTATAATGCACTTTTATAGATGCTAGAGCTTAAGACTTCCAAGGATGTGCTTTGGGTGAAAGCAGACAGAATTAGGAAACAGTCAGATGTTTATTCTGAAAGAATGAAAGAAGGGCATTCCATTTATATAGTGACTTACATAAACTCAGTACTTTCCAAGGCACTTTGCAGCCAATAAACTACATTTTCAAGTGCAGTCCCTATTAAAATTCTGAAGAAGAGTCACTAATCCTGAAACATTAACTCTGTTTCTCTCTCCCCACAGCTGCTGAGTTTCTCCAGCCATTTTTTTTGTTTTCTGTACCAGATTTTCGGTATCCACTTTTCTGTTTTATTATACTGGAGGGAACTCCCTAGACTTTCTTCAAAATGCCATGAGATCCTTTACAGCCAGCTGAACAGGGCCACAGTTGAACAGCTCACCAAGAAGACAGGGCAGTGTGAACAGCTGAGGAGTTCATTCTGAAATGACATGGAAAGGGGGTGGAATATTACTAAGACTGATCCACAAGAGGGCATGTTTGTTATGATGCTGTGCTAGTCTGGGAGCAGTATCATACAATATTATAAACTATCAGTCCTGAAGATCCACAGTTGCCAGAAGAGAGATGGGGCTTCTTAAATTTCTCTGCTGGAGTCAATCACTGGGCCGAATTGCTTATTCCAAATCAGGTCAATTGCTTTTCTAAATCTGTTGAGCCTTCCACTGGCTCTCTAACTCTGGAAGAAATGCCTAAGATCATGTACTCCTCCCAACTTGAGGTGTGAGCCATCATCTTGCCTCTCGTGAATGTGAATATTTGACTGACTGACATGCCCTAGAGTTAAAAGTTAAGGGAATAACTGGTAGGATGGCAGGAGTGTGGTCCTTCCGTCCATGGGACCCTGAGGAATTGCAGGGCCTGGATTGGATGGTGGAGGCTGATTCAATTATTGTTGTTAAGAAATACAATTACTATTTTAAGGTCCAATTCTTCGAGTAAACTGTCTTGTATTTTTATACTGAAAGTAAAATGAGATGTGTCCAACTTTATGACTTTTCTTTGGCAGTGGTAGCTCATATTCATGGTCATACCAACATAGTGAATCCTGATGAAGATGTTAATGAGGGAATGGCTCTTGGGCTGACCCCTTCGGGTGTTGCCATGTTACTATGGAGCTGAGCCAAGGCAATAAACACTCAGACACTGGGAAAGAGGGAAAGAGTCTTGGTAGGCTAAGTTCATTGGTAGGCCATCAACACTCAAGAGCAGTTGTGGCAGATAAGTGTTCATTTTCGTTTTACAGCATGGTTTCCAATTGTGTGACATTTTTAAGAGAATAAAAACCCAATAACTTTAATGTAACTTTAACCGCTGTAGGTTTGCTGTTCCAGCTTGATTCTGCAAAGAGCCACTAACCAATAACTTTTGATCACAATGGAAACCAAGTTACTGTTAATTGCTCATGTTAAACATGAGCTGTAAAAATGTTCAACTCACTCATACAAAAAGTGGTTTATTCATGTAATCATTGACACTATCACATTATGATTTTTTTAAGGTATGAGAAGTGTCTCAGGAAGATCTGTGAATGCTATGATCACTTGAATCACATCAGATGTTGAATGTTGGGCAAAAGGGGATCAATTGTATTTAATTTCCATGTATTTCACATGCTCGCTTTAAAAGTGTTTTCTCAGTTGCTAAGAACACGAACATTTCCTTCTCACATATTGGTTTTAAGCCGGTGGAATAGTAACAGAGAGAATGGAATAAATTATATAACACTCACCGAGGATAGCCAGCAGTTGTCCAGATAGGAGCCTTCCTGACAGTGCAGTCTTTGAAGAAGGAAATTACTGCAGATGCTGGAATCTGAATGAAAACAACAAATGCTGGAGATCACAGTGGGTCAGGCAACATCTGTGGAGAGAGAGAGAGAGAGAGACCAAGCTAATGTTTCCAGTTTAGATGACTTAGTCTTTGAGTTTGTTTGGACAGTTAAGATTCAGTGTAGCTCGCCGTAGACACGTCTTGCATATCTCCATTTCATTCTTCAGATATTAACCTTCCTGTACACATTCACAAGATGAAGTGAAGAATGGTTTCCTCTCCAGTCAGCCTGGAGATGGAAAGGATGTGAAGCAAACAGTTTTGAGCTAGCTACCCTGAGTATCAAACTATCGACTAACACCGATGGTCAGAAGCAGCAGCTCCTTAAGCAATGTCTCTTAACCTTTAAGCTTGATTTTTTTTGTCTCACACACAGCATGAAATAAAAAATAGCATTTTGACCACAACAGCCTACTACATTGATGCATTGAATTTCCTGTGGTGGAAAGAAGATTCAGTTCGAACTGAAACTTCAAAACAATTCAAATTATATCTTGTAAAGTGTCTTATATCTTGAATTATTTGCATGGTTTTAAACTGTGACAATGACAATTACAATAGTTTTTTTTACTGATCCAAGCCCCACAACTTTGCAACATTGCTTTCAGGAGAACAGGAAAGACAATGTTAAGCTTTATTTCTTTCTGATTTCTTTTCAGTTTTGTTAGTCCTGTTATTGGTGCTGTGGTTTTCTACTTTGAGTGATTGGTTTACTTGAAAATGAATAGATTGTCTCCGAATACAAACCATTATAAATTATAGAACCAAGTGATGGATTTCAAGCTCATTAAGACCAGCTCTTTTTGATACATTGTTCCTGTCATCAGTTCCTCACTTACCTCCCACAATCCATTCTCTAAAATGCCTGTCTGGTGCAACATCTTCCAGGGTAAAAAATCATTGGTAATTTTCCCTCTAGTTCCTACCTCTGAATTTTAACTTGAACGTCTTAATGTTTGGCATTGTTACCATAGTGAACTCATTGAGATCAGTGTAGTGTACACCCCAAGCACTGGCTTCAAGCAGGACATGGAGATAGGCTCAAAGTCCACCCGGGCCAGAGTGGGGTTTGAACCCAGTGCCATTGACATCAATTTGATCCAAACCAGCCTTCCAGCCAACTGGAATCCCATTTACCACCTGAAATATTTACCCCCTTAAGCAACATGTAATACAGTTGCAGTGTGTACTATCTACAAGGTACTTTGTAACAATTCACCAAGAACAACAGCACCTTCCAAACTCATGATGTCTTTGAAGGTCGATGACAGCAAGTGCAGAGGAGCAGTACACCAGCAGGTTACCCTCCAAGACACAGGCCATCCTGAGTTGAGATTATATCATTGCTCCTTCGTGGTCTGTTTCAAAATCCTGGAACTCCTTTCCACTGTGGGTATACCACACCACAAGGACCACAGTGACTCAAGAAGATGTTTCACCATGACCTTCTAAAGGCAATTAGGAATGGGCAATGAATGCTGGTCTAACCAGCAATGTCCACATCCTGCAAGAACAGAAAATGGACGTTTGGTTCAGCTCAAACTTGTCTGAAACTTCTGCAGCTCATATGTCTCTTGATTAATCTACCAATAATGACACAGATTGAGATAGAATTTCAAGTTGTTGAACAGAAAGGCACATTTGAAGAATTATCAGCAAAGGCACTGTATTAATACACATTACTCATTTCTTCCTTTAACTGAGTTGGTGCCAGGTACCTGATTGAAGTTTGACATTTGCAGTAGTCATCTACCCACATTCAGTCGTTGCATTGCAGCAGCTCAGGTACACTCACACCATTCAAGGGATGTGGTAAGAGAGAATGCAGGGATTGGAAGGGGTGATTCACACTGAGATGCAGAAGAGTGAAAAGAAGAGAAAAAGCACCAAATAGTGATTAACACAGGAAGAACAATAAGAGTGTGACAGAAAGCTTGCTAGAAATATAATGGTGATGGCTCAGTGGTTAGCAATGCTGCCTAACAGCACTAGGGACCTGGGTTCGATTGCAGCCTCAGGCAACTGTCTGTGTGGAGTTTGCATTTTCTTCCTGTGTGTGCTCGGGTTTCCTCCGGGTGCTCTGGTTTCCTCCCACAGTCCAAAGATGTGCAGATTAGATGAATTGGCTATGCTAAATTGCCCATAGTGTTCACAGATGTGTAGGTTAGGTGCATTAGTCAGGGGAATGTAAAGTAATAGGGTAGGGGAAAGGGTCTGGGTGGGATACTCTTTGTAGGGTTGGCGTGGACTTGTTGGATCAAATGGCCTGTTTCCACACTGTAGGGATATTATGAAGTAGCAAGAGGTTTTTCTAGATCTTTAAAAGGGGTTAATTAAGTGAATGTGGGTACTAAAGAAGTACATCGGGGGACTTAATGGGAAATAAAGAGGTGGCAAATGAACTGAACAGTTATTTTGTATCAGTCTTCATTGAATTCCTTTGGTGTGGAAGCAGGCCATTTGGTCCACACTGACCCTTCAAACAGCACCCCAACCAGTCCTATCCCATCTATGTAACCCCACATTTCCCATGGCTAATGCACATAACCTGAATGTACAAACTCTACATATACAGTCATCCAGAATGGAATTGAACCCAGATCCTTGGTGCTGTAACACTCAGAAATAGCTGTAAGTCAGAAATGAAAGAACTAAAAAAAATTAAATCACCAGGAAAGTACCATTGAGTAAATTATCCACACTGGGGCCTAACAAGTGTCCAGGTCCTGATGGTCTTCATCCCAGGGTCTTAAAAGAAGTAGCTAGTATGATCATTGAGGTCATAGAGTCAGGGAGATGTACAGCACGGAAACAAGCCCTTCGGTCCAACTTATCCATGCCGACCAGATATCCTAACCCAATCTAGTCCCATTTGCCAATACTTTGCCCATATCCCTCTACACCCTTCCTATTCATATACCCATCCTGATGTCTTTTAAATGTTGTTATTGTACCAGTCTCCACCACTTCCTCTGGCAGCTTATTCCATCCATGCACCACCCTCTGCGTGGTGCCCCTTACGTCCCTTTTAAATTTTTCCCCTCTCACCCTAAAGCTGTGCCCTCTAGTTCTGGACTCACCCAACCCAGGGAAAAGACTTTGTCTATTTAATATTTCCATGCCTCTCAGCCTCCAACACTCCAGGGATGGCGCCGGTTCAGGTGTCAGCCAACCTCAGAGCTATGGCCTCAGCAGCCGCTCGCAGCCCTGGCCAGGGCATTCGCAACACAGTCAGGGTGACTGTGAAGAAAGTGGAGGAGCACACACCGGTCAATCGGACGGTGTTTGTGAAGAAGGTTTTGCTGGAGTGCTGTGGGTTTGCAGCAGCGGACGTGTACTGCCTGCAGGATTTCCCTGGGGCAGGCTACTTCGACGTGATCTTCAGGAGCGTGAAGCATTGTGAGCAGCTCCTGAAGGTCTTCAAGGAGAAGGAAGGGGAACCTCTGTTCTCCATCTTGTCGGCGGTCCCGTTGTGTGTGCTTCCTGCGCAGAGGAGTCGGGTTGTTACAATCCAAATGTACAACCCTTACGTCCCAGCGGCAGATGTTCTCACCTTCTTGAAGAGGTATGTCCAGGTGGAAGGAGAAAGCACCAATGTGGTCGATCCTTTCGGGATCTGGACCAGCAAAAGACAGGTCAAGGTAACCCTGAGGGTCGATGGCAGCGGGAACATCCTCCACCCACCCTCCAGCTTCGCCATCGGAGGAAGCAGAGGCTACCTGACGTACGCTGGGCAGCCGAAGGTGTGCCAAACCTGCGGGAGGTCAGGCCACATGGTGGCCGACTGTAAGGTGACCGTATGCCGAAATTGCAAGCAGGAAGGCCACCTGACCAAGGATTGTAAGGAGGCCAAGAACTGTAACCTGTGCGGAGAGGCGGGCCACATGTACAAGGCCTGTCCAAGACGAGGAGCCGCCACTTACGCACAGATGGCCGGAGGTGGCAACACGAGCCGGGGACTGCCAAAGCCCAGCAGGGCACCACAAGATAGCACGGAAACGGTGCCTGGAGGCACCCAGAAGGAAGAGCAGGCGGTAGTGGAGCAGACGGCAGACAGCGGGGAGGTGCAGCAGCCGATCCAAGCTCCTTCAAGGCAGACGGAGGAAATGGAAGAGGAGGAATCAAAGGAGGCAGAGGACTGGATCACAGTCAAAAACAGGAAGAGGAAACCTCTCGGGGGCCCCAAAGCCACGCAGAGAAGGGGGAAACGACACCTGCAAGTCGAAGATACAGGCAGCTCTTCCGATGGTGAGGACGGGCGCAAGAAGGGTCGCCACCAGAGGAAGAGACAGAGCGCCGTGGGGAGAAAGGAGGGCAGCACCACCCAGGAAGGGAAAGACGATCCCTCTGTCGGGATGGGTAAAGGCCTCCCCCGACCCGGTGAGAACCAAGAGTTACCCACCGGGCCACAGCTCCAGGTAACTGGGAGCAGCCGTCCTGTGACAGCCCCGCTGTCAGATGGAGAACTGGACGGTGCAGACCCTGGGCTCGACACAAAGACACCAGAGCGGGGAAATGGCTCCAGCGTGGAGCCAGACAGCTACCTCAGCCCTGGATGGTCCAGCAGTTTGCCGTCACCACGGAGATGCACACAGCTACCCCAGAGGGGCAAGACCAGCAGCAAATGGACACTGTTAACCTTGTAAATTGTTAAAATGGGGTTTAAAATTGCCAGCATCAATGTGCGTAGCATCAAATTGGCTACGCGATGTGTTTTTACGATGGCCTTCCTGGCCAGCGTTAAAGCTGACCTCCTGTTTCTGCAGGAGTGTGGGATATCGCACCTCAGCAGCTACAGGAGATGGTCGAGCTTGTGGACCCATGGGCCGTCAGTTTGGTTGGGGGGGCAACGATAGCCGCGCCTCCGGCCTGGGTATCCTGTTGCGAGGAAGCAACTTCATCATCTCCGAGGTTAAGGAGGTGGTGGGCGGGAGGCTCCTCGTCGCCGACGTTATGTACAAGAATGCTCCCCTGAGACTGATCAATGTGTACGCCCCAGTGGGTAAGAGTGAACGGTTGGCCGTCCTGCAGCAGCTTCCACTGTTGCTGGCTACGTCCAGGCCGGTCATTCTGGCCGGAGACTTCAACTGTATCATTGATGCAGATGGACAATCCGGCGGGGGGGACAGTAAACTGGACGCCACGTCCAGAGCCCTGATGGACATGGTAAAAGATGCCAAGCTGCATGACGTCTTCAGCACCCCTGCAGACGGAGCGCAGTGTAGAAACACCTGGTCACGGGCAGACGGGTCTATCCGCTCAAGGATAGATTACCTGTTTGTGTCCCGAACGCTCTCGGTCAGATCCACCGACGTCAAGCCGGTGTTCTTCTCGAACCACTGCCTCCTGCTGGCCGACTGTCACCTACAGGACGAGCAGTGGACGGGTAAGGAAACGTGGAAGCTGAACACAAAACTGTTGACCCTGGGAAACATTGAGGAGCTCAAGAGGGACTACGCAGGTTGGAGAACCATGAAGCCCCTCTTTGAGTCTCCAGCAGACTGGTGGGAAGTTAAAGGGAACATCAAGAGGTTCTTCATCCATAAAAGTGTTCAGGAGGCGAGAGAGAGGCGGGGAAAACTGTCCCAGCTCCAGGAAAGTATGCAGAACCTGCTCCTGCTGCAGACGATGGGGGTCGATGTCACGGAGGACCTCAAGGAGGTGAAGGGCCAGCAAGCCTCGCTCTTTTCCTCGGAGGCTTCCAAGATAATCTTCCGGTCCAGGGTCCGCTCGGTGGAGCAGGACGAGATGTGCTCACGTTTCTTCTTCCAGAAGGTGCACAAAGAGAGCTCTGTGCTCAGCAGCCTGAAGGAAGAAGATGGCTCGATAACGTCATCTCAGGCTGACGTCATGAGGATCAGTAAATCCTTCTATGCCAGTCTGTATGACGTGAAGCCGACCGACAGCGCGGCCTCCCAGTCGTTCCTGTCGTCTATCACGGAGGTCTTAGACGACAGAACACGCGAGAGGCTGGACCAGCCGCTATCTCTGGATGAGCTGACCCAGGCCCTCGAGTCCTTCGAAAAGAATAAAACTCCCGGAAGCGATGGCTTACCGGTCGAGCTCTATTCCGCTCTGTGGGACATGATTGGCCAGGACCTGCTGGAGGTGTATCTCAGTATGCTTCAGGCGGGTACCATGAGCGAATCCATGAGGAAAGGCATCATCACCCTCATCTACAAGCGGAAGGGGGAGAGGGAGGAACTCAAAAATTGGAGACCAATCACACTGTTGAATGCGGATTACAAAATCCTGTCAAAGGTAATCGCCAACCGGGTCAGGTCTGCTCTGGGGTCGGTGATTCACCCTGACCAAACCTGTGCTGTGCCAGGCAGGAAGATCGCTGAGAGTCTCGCACTCCTCAGAGATACGATCGCCTACGTGCAGGACAGAGGGTTGGACGCCTGCCTGATCAGCCTGGACCAGGAGAAAGCCTTTGACAGGATATCACACAGGTATATGAGAGATGTTCTCTCCAAAATGGGCTTTGGGGAGGGAATCTGCAATTGGATCAGACTGCTCTACACCAACATTGTCAGTGCAGCCTCAATCAATGGGTGGGAATCAGATAGCTTCCCAGTCAGATCTGGACTCAGGCAGGGCTGCCCTCTCTCTCCTGCCTTGTTTGATTGCTGCATAGAGCCATTTGCCGAGTCCATCAGGAAGGATGCGAGCCTGAGAGGGGTGACTATTCCTGGCAGCGGGGGCCTGCAGGTTAAGACCTCCCTGTACATGGATGACGTCGCCGTTTTCTGCTCGGATCCGCTGTCCGTGCGCAGACTCATGTGCATTTGTGACCAGTTCGAACGGGCCTCGGGGGCCAAGGTAAACCGAGGCAAGAGCGAGGCCATGCTCTTCGGGAACTGCGCCGACCAATCCTTGATCCCCTTCACCGTCAGGACCGACCACCTGAAGGTGCTGGGTATTTGGTTCGGGGGGGCTGGGGTGTGCGCCAAGTCTTGGGAGGAGTGTATCAGTAAAGTGAGGCAGAAACTGGGCAGATGGAGGCTACGGTCACTCTCCATCATGGGAAAAAACCTGGTCATCAGGTGTGAGGCACTGTCATTGCTGTTGTACGTGGCACAGGTCTGGCCTATTCCCAGAACATGCGCCGCTGCATATGGAGTTCAAAGATGGACCGGGTCCGAAGGGACTCGCTATACAAAGATCTGGGCAACGGGGGAAAAAATACACCCAATGCCACCCTCACCCTGATGGCCACCTTTGTGTGTGGCTGCATCAAGCTGTGCGTGGATCCCCGGTACGCAAACACCAAGTGTCACTACGTACTGAGGTTCTACCTGTCCCCGGTGTTGCGAAGGATGGGCCTGGCCTCGCTGCCGCGGAACGCTCCGAGTAGTTGGACCGTTCCTTACCACCTGTCCTTCGTGGAGAAATTTTTGAAGAAAAACACCTTTGATCACAAGTCCATCAGGAAGTGGTCAGCACATAGCATCCTTGAGACCCTTCGGGAAAAGGAGAGGGTGGATCCTGTCGAGTGGTTCCCTGAGCAGACTGTCAAAGCAATTTGGCAGAATGCCTCATCGCCAGAACTTTCCAACAAGCACCAAGACATGGCTTGGCTGGTGGTGAGAAGGGCTCTACCTGTGAGATCATTTATGCACGCCCGGACTCTCAGCCGCACCGCACGCTGCCCTCGAAGTGGCTGCGGGGGGGGGGGGAAGAGACTGTCACACACCTCCTTCTGGAATGTGCCTATGCAGAGGAAGTCTGGAGAGGAATGCAGTGGTATTTGTTGAGGTTCGTCCCGAGCAGCGCCGTGACGCGGGACTCCGTGCTCTATGGCCTGTTCCCCGGGACGCACACCGAGACGAACATCAACTGCGCCTGGAGGATCATCAACTCGGTGAAGGACGCTCTCTGGGTGGTCCGAAACCTGTTGATCTTCCAGCTGAAGGAGCTGACCCCGACTGAGTGTTGCAGACTGACACATTCCAAGGTCCAGGACTACGTGTTGAGGGACGCGCTGAAGCTTGGGGCAGCTGCCGCCAAGGTGCGGTGGGGAAAGACCACCATGTAACATCTGCCTGTCTAAAGAAGATCAGGGGGCCCTGCAGTCATTTGGGCTCTGCTGACGCCTCAGCTCAATATGTGAGTGAGAAATGCACAGATCTGTATGTAATAATGAAAATCCTGAGCTGTGTATGTAAATGTTGACATATGTATGGCATTACCAAATGTACAGTGTATCAAATATTTTATGAATAAAGTATATTTTTGAAATAAAAGAAAACACTGCAGGGAAAACAGCCCCAGCTATTCAGTCTCTCCCTGTAGCTCAAATCCTCCAATCCTGGCAACATCCTTGTAAATCTTTTGTGAACTCTTTCAAGTTTCACAACATCCTTCTGATAGGAGGGAGACCAGAATTGCACACAATATTCCAAAAGTGGCCTAACCAATGTTCTGTACAGCTGCAATATGACCTTCCAACTCCTATACTTAATGCTCTGTCCAATAACGGAAAGCCTGCTTCATTATTCTATCTTCCTGTGACTCTACTTCCAAGGAACTATGAACCTGCACTCCAAGGTCTCTTTGTTCAGCAACAGTCCTCAGGACCTTACCATTAAGTGTATAAGTCCTGCTCTGATTTGTCTTTCCAAAATGCAGCACCTAATTTATCTAAATTAAACTCCATCCGCCACTCCTCAGCCCATTGGCCCGTCTGATCAGATCCCGTTGTACTCTGAGGTAACCTTCTTCGCTGTCCAATACACCTCCCAATTTTGGTGTCATCTGCAAACTTACTAATGATACCGTCGATGTTCAAATCCAAGATGCACTGGTTCTAATTTTCCAAAATTCCCTTCATTCAGGACAGCTCTGTTAGATTGGCAAAAAAAACAAATATAACTAATTGAAAAGGGAGGAGCATATAAAACAGTAAAGAATAGGCCTGTTAGCTTAATATCTGCCAGAGGGAAAATGTTAGGGGCTAATATTAAAGAAATTGTAATAGGTTAGATTAGATTAGACTTACAGTGTGGAAACAGGCCCTTCGGCCCAACAAGTCCACACCGACCCGCCGAAGCGCAACCCACCCATACCCCTACATTTACCACTTACCTAACACTACGGGCAATTTAGCTTGGCCAATTCACCTGACCCGCACATCTTTGTGACTGTGGGAGGAAACCGGAGCACCCGGAGGAAACCCACGCAGACACGGGGAGAATGTGCAAACTCCACACAGTCAGTCGCCTGAGTCGGGAATTGAACCCGGGTCTACAGGCGCTGTGAGGCAGCAGTGCTAACCACTGTGCCACCGTGCCGCCCACAAAACTTTGATAAGTTCAATGTAATTAGTGAGAGTCAACACGGTTTTGTGAAAGATATATCATATTGAACCAACTTATTGGAGTTCTTTGAAGAAGTAAATGTGATATGGATCAACGGGAACTAATGAATGTACTTAATTTAGATTTCTTGAAGGCATTTGATAAGGTTATTGTGGACAATGAGTGCCCATGGTGTATGTGGTAACATAATGGCATGGATAGAAGTTGACTGGATAACAGAAAAGAAAGAGTAGACATAAATGTTTACTCTTGTCAAAAAGATATAAGAAGTGGTGGGCCATCCCATTCCAAGGTCAATGATGGGGTATAAACATTTTACTATATATACGTGTAAGTGATTTGATGGAGAGATCAAAGGTATGGCTGCTAAATTTACTGATGTCACAAAGGTAGGTAGGAACGTTTGAAAATTGCAGAAATGGGGTAAGATTGGATAGGCTAGGGTAGGATTCCCTAAAAACAGAGAAGGCTAATGGATTACAATCGAGATGCACAAAATAAAGAGGGACAAGGAAGACCACTTTCTCCAGTGAAGAGGTCAACTACCGGGGGCACAAATTTACTGTGATTCGTGGAAGGATTAGAGGGGACATGAAGAAAACGTTTGCATCTTGAGGGTAGAATTCATTGCCTAGTATGCAGTGTCCTGAGACTGCGCATGAAGCTTCGTAACCCACATGGCTATAGACCAGGCATGAGAAAATATGTAGTTTAGTATGCTGGTGCAGACATGATGGGTTGAATGGCCACTTTCTGTGCTATAATTTTTCTATGGTTCTAGTAAGTCATGAACTGGACAAAGGAAGGCAGCGGAGATATAGACTGAGTGGTCAATGATCTGGCAGATGTAATATAATGTAGGGAACCTTGAAATTGTCCATTTTAGTAGGAAGAAGTTCGAAAATGAGCATATTATTGAAAAGGAGAGACATTGCAGAATTCGGAGATGCAGAAGGATCCAGGAATTCTTGTGTATAAATCACAAAGGGTTAGTATACAGGTATAGGAAATTCGACGTTTCGGGCATAAGCCCTTCATCAGGAATGAGGAGAGGCTAAGATAAAAGGTAGGGAGGAGGGACTTGGGGGAGGGGCGATGGAGATGTGATAGGTGGAAGAAGGTCAAGGTGAGGGTGATAGGCCGGAGTGGGGTGGGGGCGGAGAGGTCAGGAAGAAGATTGCAGGTTAGGAGGGCGGTGCTGAGTTGAGGGAACCAACTGAGACAAGGTGGGGGGAGGGGAAATGAGGAAACTGGAGAAATCTGAGTTCATTCCTTGTGGTTGGAGGGTTCCCAGGCGGAAGATGAGGCGCTCCTCCTCCAGCCGTCGTGTTGTTATGTTCTGCCGGTGGAGGAGTCCAAGGACCTGCATGTCCTCGGTGGAGTGGGAGGGAGAGTTAAAGTGTTGAGCCACGGGGTGGTTTGGTTGGTTGGTCCGGGCGTCCCAGAGGTGTTCTCTGAAGCGTTCCGCAAGTAAGTGGCCCGTCTCCCCAATATAGAGGAAGCCACATCGGGTGCAGCGGATGCAATAGATGATGTGTGTGGAGGTACAGGTGAATTTGTGGCGGATATGGAATGATCCCTTGGGGCCTTGGAGGGAAGTGAGGGAGGAGGTGTGGGCGCAAGTTTTACATTTCCTGCGGTTGCAGGGGAAGGTGCCCGGAGTGGAGGTTGGGTTGGTGGGGGGTGTGGACCTGACGAGGGAGTCACGAAGGGAGTGGTCTTTGCGGAACGCTGATTGGGGAGGGGAGGGAAATATATCCCTGGTGGTAGGGTCCGTTTGGAGGTGGCGGAAATGACGGCGGATGATACGTTGTATACGGAGGTTGGTGGGGTGGTAGGTGAGAACCAGTGGGGTACTGACTTGGTGGCGGTTGGAGGAGCGGGGCTCAAGGGCGGAGGAGCGGGAAGTGGAGGAGATGCAGTGGAGGGCATTGTCGATCACGTCTGGGGGGAATCTGCGGTCCTTGAAGAAGGAGGCCATCTGGGCTGTATGGTATTGGAACTGGTCCTCCTGGGAGCAGATGCGGCGGAGACGAAGAAATTGGGAATATGGGATGGAGTTTTTACAGGGGGCAGGGTGGGAGGACGTGTAGTCCAGGTAGCTGTGGGAGTCAGTCGGTTTATAGTAGATGTCTGTGTTGAGTCGGTCGCCCGAGATAGAAATGGAAAGGTCTAGGAAGGGGAGGGAGGAGTCTGAGACAGAACCCCACTGGTTCTCACCTACCACCCCACCAACCTCCGTATACAACGTATCATCCGCCGTCATTTCCGCCACCTCCAAACGGACCTCACCACCAGGGATATATTTCCCTCCCCTCCCCTATCAGTGTTCCGCAAAGACCACTCCCTTCGTGACTCCCTCGTCAGGTCCACACCCCCCACCAACCCAACCTCCACTCCAGGCACCTTCCCCTGCAACCGCAGGAAATGTAAAACTTGTGCCCACACCTCCTCCCTCACTTCCCTCCAAGGCCCCAAGGGATCCTTCCATATCCGCCACCAATTCACCTGTACCTCCACACACATCATCTATTGCATCCGCTGCATCCGATGTGGCCTCCTCTATATTGGGGAGACGGGCCGCTTACTTGCGGAACGCTTCAGAGAACACCTCTGGGACGCCCGGACCAACCAACCCAACCACCCCGTGGCTCAACACTTTAACTCTCCCTCCCACTCCACCGAGGACATGCAGGTCCTTGGACTCCTCCACCGGCAGAACATAACAACACGACGGCTGGAGGAGGAGCGCCTCATCTTCCGCCTGGGAACCCTCTAACCACAAGGAATGAACTCAGATTTCTCCAGTTTCCTCATTTCCCCTCCCCCCACCTTGTCTCAGTCGGTTCCCTCAACTCAGCACCACCTTCCTAACCTGCAATCTTCTTCCTGACCTCTCCGCCCCACCCCACTCCGGCCTATCACCCTCACCTTGACCTTCTTCCACCTATCACATCTTCATCGCCCCTCCCCCAAGTCCCTCCTCCCTACCTTTTATCTTAGCCTGCTTGGCACACTCTCCTCATTCCTGATGAAGGGCTTATGCCCGAAACGTCGAATTTCCTATTCCTTGGATGCTTCCTAACCTGCTGTGCTTTAACCAGCAACACATTTTCAGCTGTGATCTCCAGCATCTGCAGACCTCATTTTTTACCAGTATACAGGTATAGCAAATCATAGTCATAGAGATGGTAGGGAAACAGACCCTTTGGTCCAACCCGTCCATGCCGACCAGATATCCCAACTCAATCTAATCCCACCTGCCAGCACCCAGCCCATATCCCTCCAAACCCTTCCTATTCATATACCCATCCAAATGCCTCTTAAATGTTGCAATTGTACCAGCCTCCACCACATCCTCTGGCAGCTCATTCCATACACATACCACCCTCTCCGTGAAAAAGTTGCCCCAAAGGTGTCTTTTATATCTTTTCCCTCTCACCCTAAACCTGTGCCCTCTAGTTCTGGTCTCCCCAACCCCAGGGAAAAGACTTTGCTTATTTACCCTATCCATGTCACTCATAATTTTGTAAACCTCCATAAGGTCACCCCTCAGCCTCCGACACTCCAGGGAAAACAGCCCCAGCCTGTTCAGCCTCTCCCTATAGCTCAAATCCTCCAACCCTGGAACATCATTGTAAATCTTTTCTGAACCCTTTCAAGTTTCACAACATCTTTCCGATAGGAGACCAGAATTGCATGCAATTTTCCAACAATGGCCTAACCAATGTCCTGTACAGCCACAACATGACCTCCCAACTCCAAAGAATGCTATCATTTATTGTGAGGGGACTTCAGCACAAGAGTTCAAAGATTATGCTTTAGCTATACAGGGCACTGGTGAAACATCTGGAATTCTGTGGACAGGTCTGGTCTCCTTTAAGGAAAAATGTAAACACACAGTAAACAGCTCAGAGAAGGCTTACTGGACTAATGTCAGGAATGGACAGATTGTCTTATAAGGAAAGATGAGACAGGCAAAGGTTGTATTCACTGGAGTTAAGAGGTGATCTGATTGAAGAGTACGAAGTTCTGAAGGGCGAATGTGAAAAGGATATTTCTTTGTGTGGCTGACATTAGAATTGGGGTCATTGTTTTAAGGTAAAGGATTATTCATATAAACAAGATATGAGGTGACTGTTTTTCTCTCAATGCATTTCTGGAGTGTGGACATCACTGTTGGGCTGGCATTTATTGCCCATTCCTAGTTGACTTGGAAAAAAGAGCTGCCTTCCTGAACTACAGCAGGCCATTTGTGTAGATACTCCCACATGCTGTTTGCATTCTGATCCAGAAACAGAGACATTTCCAAGTCAGGATGGTGAGCCACTTGGCATGGAATTTACAGGTGGCATTGTTTCCATGTATCTGCTGCCATGTCATTCTAGATGGTAGTAATGGTTGTGGGCTTGATAGGTATTCATCAGAATCCCTACAGTCAGAAATCGATCATTTGGCACATCAAGTCTGCACCAATCTGAAGGACATCCCACCAAGACCCACCTTACAATGGCTAAGCTGACCTGCACATCTTTGGACTGTGGGAGGAAACTGGAGCACCCAGAAGAAACCCACGCAAATTCAGGGAGGATATGCTAACCACTGAGCTACTGATTGTCTAAGGAGATTTAGAAAATTTCTATATCTTGAGATGTGCTACTGTGGTGAAGACAGAATATTTGTGGACACAGTGCCAATCATGCTTTGTCCTAATGGTATCAATTCTCTTTTGTTGCAAGTCTTGCAGAGGGAGCAAGGTCATTTGATATTTTAAGGCAGAGATAGAGAGGTTCTTGTTAAGCAAGGGGATGAAAGGCAGGTGAGAATGTGGAATGACCAAGTCTGCCATGTTCTTATTGAATAGTGGAGCATGCTTCAGGATTTAAATGCCCTACTCCTGCTCCCAATTCAACCTACTTCTGTGATCGTGATTGAAATGTTAGTAGTAAATTAGACCTTAAAAATCGTATTTTTCAGAGGCATGGTGGCTCAGTGGCTAATACTGCTGCCTCACACTACCAGGGACCCTGGTTTGATTGCAGTCTTGGGGACTGTCTGTGTGGAGTTTGCACGTTCTCCCCATGTCTGCATGAGTTTCTACCAGGTGCTTCATGTTTCCTCTCATAGTCCAAAGATGCATAGGTTAGGTGGATTGGCCATGCTAAAATTGCCCGTAGTATGTAAAGATGTGCAGGTTAAGTGGATTATGTATGGCAGGGCTATAGGGATAGGATGGGGGTCTGGGCAGGATGGTCTTTGCAGGGTTGGTGCAGACTCAATGGGCCAAATAGCCTCTTTCCACACTGTAGGATTTCTATGAGAATAAATCTAGAAATATGTTAGTAAGAATTGGTATGTCTAGCATTAGACCACCTCAGAATAGAAACTGTTTTCTTTTTCTCTGTGGAAATATACGTGTACAATTCCTGAAAATGTCAGGAAGCAGGAATATGCAGAAGCATGGCATGGGGTGGGATGGTGAAAGACCCTCTGGTGTGGTCAGAAGAGCAGTCAGAACTTTGCACAGCTCCATATGCTTTGGTCAATTTAATCTTGCTGGGGAAGAGAACGTTGATTTGCATCATCTCCTTGGCAACATTAAAGAGGTCTCTACTAAATGCCCAAATGTACTCACAGAGAGATCCCTTTACTGTTACCATGACAGTATATTTTACACCCAAGCTGGGTGTTGTTCGCAAATATCAAAGATTCAAAATTTGGGTTTGAGAAAGAAGCTAAAAGGGTTGAAAAAATGGACAGTAATCTAAAAGGCTGCATGTATAAAAGTATGATTTCAAGTATGAACTAGAGCTACTGTGGATTTTGTTTCTGTGTTTTCTTTAGCAGGTATCCAGAACCACTGGGACACTTCACTGAATCTTGTGGGCTGGTTCTACTGATACAACAGCATGGGACACAGGTGTCCTGCAAATTCAATAACTTACCTACGACCTTCATTTGGACTAAAAACTTTGCCTTTCAGAGACTTGGCCTTTATCAGTCGATGGTCTTCTGAGATAATCATTGCACTTTTTTAAATGGATTGTGACATCTCACAAGTTATGCCGATAAAGTTAATTTAGTTTACTTCTAACACAAAGGTGAGGAAGTATTATTTATGTTCAAATGATGTCACACCTGCTATTTTAGTTTCTCATGAATGTTTGGTTCCTTTTGCATTCCATCGGAAATGGACGTCTTGGGTGATGATCCACGGTAAGTAATCTTCACTCATGGCTGTGCATAGCTGGATCCCAGTAATGTCCATTGATGGAGCTGTAATCATGCTGAAATCTACTTCATACTGTTTTTCCTCAGGGCTGTCGTGGTGCAGAGGTAGTGCCCCAACATCTGTCCCAGAAGGTCTGGCATCAAGTTCCATTTATCCTGAATGTGCCACAATATGTCTGAATGGTTGATTACAACATTTCCTCATGCTGTTGAGTAATTTTTTTTCTGAAAACAAATACAACTTAGACTTCATAATCAAATATAAAAACTTTGATTATGTTTTATTGATAAGAAATGTAAACAAACAGAATCATTAGTTGTGCTCTGTGTGTAAGGAGGCTGTTTTCAACTCAGTACTTTCATATTGTCACTGACCATTAACTTCCCAAACCATAAGTATTAATTCTCCATTCAGCCCATACTTTATCATTTGCATCTTATCCTGTCTTCTTGTAAACACACCGAATTCTCATTCCAAGACAGTCTCACTCTTTTGGTTGTTTGTTGTTTATCTGTCCTCCTTTGCAATTTTGCACTGTGTCACAAGTACCTACCTCCCCTGACTATCCACAAGTCTTTCCAAACTACTTGCTCCCCCATAACTGCTCACTTCCCTAATGCATTTAGCTGCGAACCTGTCTGAACCACCACATCTTTGTATTTACCCTGAACAATGCTGCAGAAAATCCACTTGATTTGGTAAATACAGCTGCACATCCAAGATTTGCATGGATTTAATGCAGTTTGTTATTGAAGAACTGTGCTACACTAGGCAATATATTCAACTCAATTATAGTGGAACAATGTTTGTGTCTTGGTCAGTAAGGAAAAGGGAGCTGCTCTTCAGCAATTACTGATATGCAACTAAAGGAGTTTCCAATCTATTCATAAAAGGTGTTAAAAGAGGCTGTTGACTACAACTGATATTTAAAATAAATGTAAAGAAAAGTACAGATTTAATATGATACAATGTACAATTCATTTTCTGAATACAAACCGTATCTCCCAGCTCCATTCTTGTCATTCAGACTTTAATGTCTTTTAAAACTCTCAGAATTTCATAACCTTCTAATGATTTCAATACAAACAACTTAAAAATATGTGAATTAAGAACAGCAGGAGGCCATTCAGCCCATTAAGCATGTTTGTGATTCAATAAGGTCATGACTGTTCTGATATTGGCCTCTACTCCACATTCCTGCTACAGTACCCCGATAATCTATGATCTTTTGTTAGTCACACAAGTATTTCCACCACCACATCTATTAATTCAGTTGATGATCCATTGCTAGAATTTCTCAACAGCAGTCATTTCTGGCAATCTGATCAATCATTTTTATTGTTTCAAAGCTCTTTGCCCATATTTTAACTTGTACTAAGTTCCATTCCACAGCACCTTGTGTTCCTGGTGAATAACATTTGATTTTAAAATTCTCATCATTGTCTTCAGATCCCTCCGTAGCCTTGCCCTGCCTATTTCTGTAATCGTTTCCAGCCCCGTAACCATCTGCAATTCTTGAATTCTGGCATTGGATGAATTCCCAATTATAAATGCTCTACCATTCAGTTGCCTGGGCCATCTCTGCCTCTTTTTCATCCTTTAAGACACTGTCTAAAACCTATCTCTTTGATTAAGCTTTTTGGTTATCTGCACCAAGTATCTCCTTATGTGACCCAGTGTCATACTTTATTTTACAACGCTCCTGTAAAATGTTTATTTAGCTGTATAAATATGTTGTTTCAGTGTGCCATTTGAAACTCACTTATCGGAAAATAAATGCTTCTAAGGTTGTTTTCCTCTCATGTTTGCAGGCCATGATCCGATTAGATTTTTACTTGCTAATGTCGTGAATATAAAGGTGTTGTAATCAAAAACAGAACCCGAATCTGGGTTGCTTAATTAACAAGTAAGATGACTTTAAGGGCTTAAGACCATAAGATGTAGGAGTAGACTTAGGCGAATCGACCCACTGAGTCTGCTGTGGTATTTGATCATGGCTGATACTTCATTCACCTTTCTTCTCCTGTGATCCTTGATCCCCTTACCAATCAAGAACCTAACTATCTCTGTCTTAAATACACTCAATGATTTGGCCTCCACAGCCCTCTGACACAATGAGCTCCGCAGATTAACCATTCTCTGGATGAAGAAATTCTTCCTCATCTCAGTTCTAAAGGGTTGTCCCTTCACTCTGAGACAGATCCCGTGGCTCCTAGTCTGTCCTACTAGACGGAACATCTTCTCCACACTCCCTCTATCTATGCCTCCCAATATCCTGTATCCATCTTAGAAATAAGCCAGAGAATACAGTCATCATGGCAAATTAAGAGATCCACAATAGAATAGAATAGAATATCCTTTATTGTCACGTGTACCAAGTACATAAGTACAAGAGTACAGTGAAAGGTTTTACAACATCGTCTCTTATGGTGCTATCTTCGGTACAAAGTACCTGGGTACAAACCTTACATATAAAACAAGGATAAAAAAAATGCATAATGATTGGAGAGGCACTAAGTCAGGATTGTAACTGAAACCTGGGAACATTTTCTTTGAATCAGGAATTAGTGTTTATATGTTGATCAAAACATGTGAGCCAATAACTATGAAGAATGCTTCAGCCTTTTTGGTTTCCTATTGCTTTAAGCATCCACACCCATCTACAGCAAATCCATTTATGTGTTAAATATCTTTTTGCTTAGACCAATCAAATTCATTCATTGAAGACACCAAATAAACATCCCTAAGTTGCTTCATCTTCCTACTTCAAGCTGTCCTTGTTCTACTGACCAGACTTACTGACTGAGGTCAATAGCCTCTCCTCCTAATTATGTTCATATTGAATAAAACAGTCAAAATAAATTTCCCCAAATACAACAGTAATAAGCAAAAAAACAAACCTTACAACCTACTGTTCTGTCCAGTTGTATTCTAAAACTCACCCATCTGCTGGTTCCATTGAACATCTCCTGTGTGGACAAGCAGGAGGCTGGAAGAACCAGGCAGCATCAGAAGGTGAAGTCAATGTTTCGGGTGTAACCCTTCTTCACCTTCTGTCGCTTTCTATGAGACCTCCAATCCTGCTTATAACTACATAAGCATTTCACACCTTTTACAGTGTCAAGTACATTAGCTGAGAATCTGTTGTACAGTAATTAATCTCTTTGGTTACAAACACAAAGACAATATTGTCTAGGATATGATGACTCTGAGAATATTGGTACAATGGAATTGTCTGACTGATGTGAATGTGTGATGAGATGGATATTCTGCAGATATGTCTTTGGTGGCTGCAACATCTTTCATGAACCTTTTCCCCAACATAGGAAATAGCTTTGGGAGAAGTTGTTGTGGAGTGTACTATAATGGGCTGTATAAACTTTGTTTGATCCATTTTCCCTCATGTTCAATTCTCACAAACATACATACATATAGCTGGTGATTATTTTGTAAAGACAATTTTGATCGGGAGTCTCCATATTTAATTTAAAAAGGGCCTTTATTCAACATGTTGCTTCTCCACAGTTTGTAACATATTTGGGACTGTTAACATAGCGTATGCAAGTCTTTACACAACTAACCCAGTTCTTGTCATCAATAATTGTCATTTTTGAGTGTCAGGTGTGTTTCTGTTGGTCACTGCGACCTTGCATTCAAGTGTCACTCCAGAGCTTCAACACAACAAGTCAAAGGTGACATCCCAGTGCAGTACTGAGGGAATGCTGCACAATCAGAGGTGTCATCTGTTAGAAGTGACACAAAACTGAAGTCCAATTTGATCTCTCGGGTCAATTTGAAAGATCCAATAGCAGCAGAGGAGGAAAGTTCTTCCTGGTGCCACAGCCAATATCTATTCCTCAATCAACACCACAAAAGTACAGATTATTTGGCCATTATCACATTACTGTTTGTGGGGCAAGGCTGAGCACCAATTAGCTACCGCACTTCCAACATTTCAACAGCGGCCACACTTTAAAAATACTCACTTAGCTGTAAAGCAGTTCGAGACATCTGATGGTTGTGAAAATGCAATTTAAATGCAAGACTTTTTTCCCATTTCTCAGCTACTTTGGAGCCTAAAGTCTGTTCCAAGATGTTTTAGCAAACCCACAGACCCATCCACAATCACTGAATTACACTTTCTTCCACTTCAAGATCTGTAAAGCAAAACAAAAGGCAGCACTTTTAGAGTTGCCATGACAATTCATGATTAAGCCTCTGGGGGCCCTCAAGATTTGGTTGCCAGAGCAACGTATTCATTGACATCTGTTTAAGGCTCACAGCTGTAACATCTGGCATACATAACAGTGCCTGGACTGCTGGCAAACCTCAAACTCTATTAACATGCAAGACAAATACGCTTTGCACATGAACAGAGCTGACTTTGTTGTCTAATCAGCGGTTTCATTGGAGAAGTTGTAAGCAAACCACTTTATATGAAGCAGTCTGTAGAAGACACAGAATAACATTCAATCAAAACCTAGTTATCCCTTCCCTCAAAACAAGAGCATAATTTGTAGGATGGCGGATCAACAAATCAAAGGATCTGCTTTGTCATGTTCTTATTGTCTTCTGTTTTGGGAAAGCAGCAAACACAGTAAGATACCAACTCTCTTCAAAGGAGAACTTTTTTTTGATCATGTGGACTTTTGATACCTTTCTTAACTTTTCCCTTATTAAACCGCTTTGATTATATAATACTTGTGTAAAAATATTTCTCTGTCCTCATCGATGAGATCTGAGCCTCGATGGAATTCTTCTCCACAGAAATTGGCCCTGAGGTTTTGTTTCTATTGAATGTAGCAGCTTGTCCAAGGCAGCAATTATTCAAAGTCTCTATATCATTTTTATAACATGAAGATCATAAGTGCGCATACTGCTCAATGTGGCTTCTAGGAAGGCTGTAAACTAAAGTTGTTAAAAACATCAGAACAATCAGGAGTCTGTCAGACTGGCCATGTGTGCTTGGGGTAGAGTACCATCACCAATCCTCCTTTCTACATTACTTTTAATCAAACTATTTATTCTCTTGACAACTATCTGTGTGGCATTGCACATTCTTACCATGTCTGCACCAGATTCCTCCGGGTGCTTGGGTTTCCTCCCACACCCAAAGATGAGCAGGTTAGGTGGATTGGCTGTGCTAAATTACCCATAGTGTAGGGATGTGCAGGTTAGGTAGATTGGCTGTGCTAAATTACATATAGTGTAGGGATGTGCAATTTAGGAAGATTGGCTGTGCTAAATTGCCCATAGTGTAGAGATGTGCAGGCTAGGTGGATTACCTATGTGGAATGTGGGGTTACGGGAATTACAGGGGACAGGGGTCTGGGTAGGATGCTGTTCTGAGGTCGGTGTGGACTTGATGTGTCCTTATGGCTTGCTTCCA
The DNA here is from genome assembly GCF_020745735.1 of Hemiscyllium ocellatum. Lineage (NCBI taxonomy): Eukaryota > Metazoa > Chordata > Chondrichthyes > Orectolobiformes > Hemiscylliidae > Hemiscyllium > Hemiscyllium ocellatum. The sequence goes on from NC_083437.1 coordinate 24,316,744, forward strand.
CATTGTAAGAATTCTGTGATTCTAAGAAGTGTGGTCTAACTAAGGTTTGTGGTTTAACATAACTTTGCTACTTCTGAAATCTAATGATTTGTGTCACTGAGTCTCTAGATTCCTTAGCCCCTCTGTCTCATTTAGACTTTTATCATCAAAAGTGTGCCTGCTTTGTTCTTTCAACCAAAAAGAATCACTTCACTTTAATATATTTAATTTTATTTGCCACTTATATGTGTGTTCTATACATTTATTAATGTCTAATGTTTCATATTGGCTCAAACACAAGGACAAAGGGACACGGATTCAAGTTAGATTAGAAAAGGTGAATAGATCATGACGATATACCTTCTCCAAATAAAATATGGTGACTGTGTTAAACAGGCTTTGAAGAAGGCCGTTAAAAATTTCAGAACAGTGATGGATTCTGTCATATGTTGCAGTACCAACCACTGGTTGCTTATGATTGGGTAGCACTCTCTCAGTAATCTCTCTTCGACATCATTTTTAATTGAATTATTCAGATGTGTTATACACCTCTGGGACTTGAACACAGATCTCTGGCACAGAGGTAGGGACACTACCACCACATGACAAGACCTAGTAATTATGTATTTTTGAAATTCTAATGATCTATTTATTTAGCAGTGGTAAAGGATAAACCCCGTTGAGTCTTAATAGAAAGAGACACATAGCCTACTCCACAAGATGTGGTTTTACATAATATCAATATAGCTTTTACATTTTACATAACAGCAATTTACCAGGCTGTTTTCAGGAGTCAGGATCACTTATCATTCGGGACCATCTAATGGACAGCGCAAGTATGGGAGTGAGAGAATATGTGTTTGTGTGCACATGCATAATCTATGTATTCATGCCTGTGTGCCCATGGATGTAGATAAGTGTTTGTATGTTTCTGGACATGTAACGTAACATGTGAATCACCATTGATGCGATGTAGAAGGGTGTGCCTGAACATGTTTGTGTGAGTGACAGCTGTATTGGTGTGGCTGTGCCTATAAGTGTGCAACTATTCTTGTAAAACATGTCAGAGAGAATATATATATGTGTACACACACATGAATATCTGTATGTATGTGTTTATGTATATAAATGTGCTTGAAGGTGGTTTGCCGTATGTGTAATAATGTGTCTTTATATGCCTTTCTGTATATCTGGTATATATTTGAATGAATGTGTGTCTCTGTATGACTGTATACAAATGTGAGTGTATGCAAGTGAGAGTGGGTAAGAGTGCATATGAACACACGTGTAAATGAATGTGATTATAAATGATTGCAAGTTATTGTATATGTTAACAATTCTGGAGGGGTTAAAGTTCATATTACATTGGCTCTGTCATTCTACGAATGTCTCCACCAGTAGACTGTGTGACAAAGTATTCTGCTCCAGCTTTTAGAGGGAAGAGATGTATCTGTATCAGTTCCATAAGGTCTGAGCAACTACCTGACTAAATGTTGTTGTACTTAGTGATATTATAACATACACATTTTTATCATTCTATAGATGATGTATTTTCTACCATTAATCATCATAAAAGCCTTAGATGATGGAAAGGCAAAAGAGGGTTAGTGGCAGTGAATTACCTAACCTTCATCCCGTATCACAATCTGGTAGAGGTGACAAATGCAAGCTGCAAACAGTGGACATCTGGTTAAAAACAAAAGTGTAAATGGGTGCTAGTGTAAATGGTGTGATTGTAAATGGATGTGAGTTAAATGAGCATGCTAATTGTGCTAAGGTTTCTCTCACATATAAAAGGAGGAATCACACTGTCATCACCTTTTTAATGTTCTAATTTCTTACCCTTTGTGTCATATTCAACATTTTTCAAAAACAGACCATCAGGTGGGGCTATAATATTTTGTGGATAAGCCCTGGAATCCCGCATCTCGAGCAGGTCAGCAATATGTTGAGGCATTAGTCTGCCCTGTCCGACAGCCACCAGGGCACCTGTCATTCTCCTCACCTGGAACAAAAACATGGTAAAAATAAATCTTTATTTATACTGTTATTATTATCACTTGTTAAGAACTCCATCATGGTGGAGCATTATCATTCGCTTCCTTTTTATTTATCAGATAGAGATTTTTAAAAATTCTGTTTGCAGTCTGTATTCTTCTAGAAGCCTTCTTTGTCAAGGTGGTGACCTGTACTTGTGATTCCTTCAGTAGATTCTGAAGTGGCTATCAGACAGCAAGTTGAAACAATCCACACAAGCCCTTCATCCCAATCAACCGATTGAAGAACCTTCAATAGATGGAGTTACACTCCTATCTAAATCCAACAATCAGCCACATCATCCAACGTTAGTCTGAAGCATTAACAATGATCACTGTATTCTCTTTTAACCCTCTGATGTAATGCAGAAATTCACTGCACAGAGATAGTTTCTGTTAAATTTCACAAGTAATAACCTATGATGGAAATTAACATGCAATGAAACAAAATGATGGTTGTGAACATTCTGATAAACAGTCTGTTTTTTGCGAATTTAACACCTCACAGTACTGCTCCTGAGATTAATATCTAGCTGTCTGATTTTGACTTACAGTGCCATAGCCCTTTCAATGTGTGTACAATGGGTTTGTGTGAAAGGATCTTCAATCCCATAAGGAAATACAGTTCACCTTTGCAAATTTCAGATGTCGCAAGTCAACAGTTAAAATAACTTCACATAGTGACATTAAATTAATCATCAATCTCTTTGAATGGGGGAAACATCAACTGGATGTACCAGCTAAAATAATTACAATAACAATTTGAATTTAAATAGCACCTTGCAATCATATTAAACAACCCAAGGTCTTCTCAGAAATGTTATCAACCAAGTTTAGTACCAAGTCATTCAGGGAACATATAGTCAAAAGTATCATCAGATAGGTTGCTTTAAGGAGCACCTTGAAGGAGACCAAGAGGTTTAATTTCAGGGTCTAGGGCAGACCTGGGCATTTTACAGCCCATGGGCCATATCCGGCCGTTTGGTCGTTCCTGTCCGACCCGCATGAGATCAATCTTAAATTAGAACATAAATGAAAAAGTATTTCCCCATTTACATGTAATGTGGAGAATGCACCTAGTGATGTTCAGCTTGAACTCATTGACCTGCAGTCTGAAACACTTCTGGCAGAGTACTTTAGGTCAGTCTCATTGCTTGATTTTTACTCTTCCCTCAAAGAGGAGAACTTTCCAGACATGAGGAGGCATGCTCAGAAGATTCTAGTCCTCTTTGGATCTACTTATATATGCGAACAGACATTCTCAGTGATGAAGTTCAACAAATCCAAATACAGATCCTCTATCACTGATAATCACCCCACAGCTGCCCTTCGCATATCCACCTCAGACATTCAACCAGATTTCAGTACACTTGTTCAAGCCCAAAACAGACTGGATTTTTCTCACTAAACAAGTAAAATGATCTGAAAAACATCAAAAGTACATATTGCTTTCTGTATAGAGTTGTTTGTTGTTTCTAATACTGAACAATAATGAAACAACTTTTCGTTATTGGTTTGTGAGATTAACATGTTAAAAATAAAATGAAATACTGAAATTATTGTTTTTACTGTTTATTTCTTCTATATTTGACCTATTCCACAATTTCATATCTTTATTGTAACAGAATATCCTTATTCTTTTGATTATAAGTTTCAATGCAAAACAATATAATATATGTACTTTTTACAATGGGAGAAAATTAATACTGAGCAGAATTATGTTCAACTTATTGTTGGTTCAGCCCTCCAACACAACTCAGGTTTCTCATGTGGCCCCTTGGAAGAATGAATTGCCCACCCCTGGTCTAGGGTCTTGCAGCTGCCAATGTTGTGGTTATTAAAATAGGGATGCACAAGAGGCTAGAATCAGAAGAATGAAGAGTTCCCGGTTGTACATGAGTCACAGAGAAAGGGAGGACTGGGACAATGAAGGGATTTGAAAATAGGATGATAATTTTAAATTGAGGCATTACTGGATTGGAGGATAGAATACGTCACTGACCTTGGGGTGATGGGCTAATGGGACATGGCATGCATCAGTAGTCAGGTAGCAGAGTATTGGAAAGTTAATGGAAGGTAGAAGATTGGAAACCAGGCAGGAGAATGTTAAAACTGTCAACTCCAGAGCTGATAAACAACGAAGGTTACAATAGCAGTTGAGTAGAATTGATTGATGAAATGGAGGTGAAGCCAAGCAGTCTTGGTGATAATTCTTGTAGTTGAATGCTTCTCTCTGGATGATTTCCACCACCAAGTATGAGTGATCTGATTCAGCTGCAAACAGTAGCCTGGGGCGGAATGGTGTCAATGGTCAGGGGCAAGGACTTCAGTCTTCCCAGTATTTATTTGCAAAATAATCAACAATGTTGTATCAGCATTACAGAATAAGTAGAGATTCAAGGGTAAACAATGTCAGATCAATGCCTTGTGGTGGCTGAATTGTGAACTTTGAAACCACAATGATACACAAGCCTGATAATTCTATGTTTACTGGCAACCTGGGGATCAGTTTCAAGCAAATAAGGAAATGGTTCATAGCGTTTTGCAACTTAGATCAGTGTGGGTTTACTAAATGGAAATGTTAGCATCACATTGTGCTGAAAAATAACTTCCTTTGAGTGCCTCAGTGGGACAGTGTGATGGCATTGACAGCAAAAACCAGGATCTTCCATCAGTGTATGACAGAGTATCAGATTGGAGGGATATGAGAATACGTTTTCCATTGAGGATATCAGGGAGACCAGAATCTTGTTACGTGGAAGATGCTACAGAAATATAAGTGCCTTTTCCAGGATTTATGTTGCTGGAACAAAATTATGCTTTTCTCTATTTCTCTCTTCGCTCATATTGCTAGACCAGCTGAGTTTCTTTAGAATTTCTGATTTTACAACTATGATGATCAGGTAATCTGTATTTGATGAAAGTATAAGAACTAGTAGAAGTAGACAATATAGTGCTTGAACCTGCTACATAATTGAATACAATAATGGCTGACCTTTGACCTCACCATCACTTTGCTACCCACTCCCAGTTTTCAATCATTTGCAGAAGCAGCACAGCTGTTATATTTCCGCCTGGAATATACATAACAATGGAATATCCATCAGCCTCGAGAAAGGGAATTGCAAACACTTGCAAGCCTCTAAGTGAATACATTTCTCCTTATCCCTGACCTAAATGATCAACCCTTTACGCTTAGACTGTGCCCCTTTGGTGTAGATTTCCAACCGGGGGAAACAACCTCTTGGTGCCATCCCCATCAGGCTGCTTCAGCTTCTTTGTGTTTCAATCACTCCATATTCTACCAAACTCTACATGCCTAACTTACTCAGTCTGTCATCATGAAACAACCTTCATTTAATCCAGGTCATTCATTTACTCATCTTAGTCCAAGGACACCTCTGCAGAGTTTCTCAGGGTAGTGTCGTAGGCCTAACCATCTTCAGCCACTTCATCTACAACCTTCAAGCCATCATAAAGTCAGAAGTGGTGATGTTTGCTGAAGACTGCACATTGTTCAGCATTTAGCGTATTCCCCACGTATTGAACCAGTCTGTACCCATATATAACAAGGCCTGGATAGCATCCAGGCTTGGTGTGATAAATGAAAAGTAACATGTGCTCCATCCAAATACTAGGCAGTGACCAACTACAACAAGAGAGAATCTAACCATCGCCCCTCAACTCACTATCATTGCTAAATTCGCCACTATGAACATTCTAGAGGTTACCATTGACTGGTAACTGAATTGGACTAGCCATATACATACTGTGGCTGCAACAGTAGGGCAGAAGCTAGTAATCCTGCAGTGAGTGTCTTCCCAATGTCTGTCCATCATTAACAAGGTACAAGTAAGAAATGCAAAGGAATACATCCCGCTTGTCTAATAACACTCAAGAAGCTCAACATTATCGAGATCAAAGCAGTCTGCTTGATTTGCACGCCATCCTCAACAACATTCACACACCATCTTCAACATTCAGTTGTGCCACCAGTGAAGCACAGTGGCAGCAGTGAGTACCACTTCACAGCTGGACTGCAGTAACTTGGCAAGGCTCCTCCAGCAACAGCTTCCAAACCTGTGACATCTACCATCTAGAAGGTCAAGGGCAGAGATGATGGAAACACCACAACCTGTAAGTTCCCTTCCAAGCCACACACCGTCCTGACTTGGAAATAATGTAATTCCTTCAATGTTATTAGGTCAAAATTCGGGAAATCCCTTCCTAAAACACTGTGGGTGTACCTATACCTCAAGAACGGAGACATTTCAAGAAGGCAGCTCACCACCATCTTTCCCAGAGAGATACAGAATGAGCAATAAATGCTAGCTTAGCTGGTGATGTCCACATCCCATGAATAAACTAAAACAAAAACTTTTTATCACACGAACCAAACTAGTGAACTTTCATTGTACTGCCTCTAATACAAGTAAATCCTTTCTTAGCTATGGACACCAAAGCTGTACTCTAGTTGTGGTCTCATGAATCCTTGTACAACTGGAGCAAGTTTTCCATAGTTTTACACTGCACCTCCTTTGCAATGAATTGATGGAATTGTTTGACTAATAAATACTGGTCTAAAAAGCAGAAGGAACTGTTTTCTTCAACAATATTGTGAGATTTTTGACATCCATATGTTCTCAGTTAAATATCTCATCTGAAAGAGAGCATCAATAATAATAGGAACTATTATGATCCCGAGAATATCAATTAGATTAATGTTACAGCCTGGTTAGGGCTTCTAATTTAAGTTATGACCCTAGACAAAGCAGACAAAAATTGACAAAAACTAAGAGAATGAAGCCACAAAATTCCAGTCTTGGACACACAAAATAAACTTTACAAGATTAGAAGAATAAAACAATCCGCAATGTATATACAACTTATTTATTCTACCATTCAGAATTAACTGGAGGTAAATATGGAAGACACACAGTGATTAAACAACCCACAGAGCACCTCAAATCACAGATGCAGTTATGGTAGATCCCATGGATTTACAGCAGCCAACCCAGGCATTAGTGACGTTGTGAGTCACCAAAGCTCATTAAAAGTTTGCTTCTTTTGCAGACAATTCCAATTCCTCACTTTTTGGAAATCCCTCACAAACTCCTCTTCAGCCGGGAAGCTTTCCTGCTTCTTCTGCGACTTGCAAATAGTTGTCAGGCTACAGAGCTCTTGATTGTCCTAATGGCTGTTCTCCACCCCAGCTGCTAAATTTCTCCTCCTGATTCTACTCCACACTGGATTCACAAACTTCAACCCTAGTTCCATGAAACAGGCCAACAATTCAGCTTAGTGAGGCTGACAGTGCCCCGGGTTCCTCCGAACTCCAGACTCCTTGCTGTACTGAGTATCAGCTGTGGCATATCACCTTATCTAAGTGACTCAATATAAATGACTGAAAAATGGACTCTTGAACTGATGTTCAGTGACCCTTACACCAGGTCAGTAGAGCTAGACTATATTCATCCCAGTGTTCACATGGCATCAGAGAATAGAGGGCTTTCACCATGAAACTGAACTCCACTGTATCATCCAAGTCTTAGTTCATTAACCTATCATTCTGGCCCCTATTATTCTCTCATCCCATCAAAATGTCTAATGTATATGTTGAAAGAAAGGAAATGTATGCTCTATGAAATGGTTGCATCATCAAACTCTCAGCTGCAGCCAGCAGAGGTCACTGTAAACTTTCTTGGCGATCCTGCTAGGTGCATTTAATTTGCTAATGCTCATACTGTACATTAATCAGCCACCTTCAACTATCACTGGGCATCTGGTGAGGACAGTCTGGACAATTCACATCTCTCACTATGGCTCTAGTTAATGCACCATGAGACAGGTAACTCCATTTCTGCTGAAGGATTAAACCTGCTGGCCAAAAGGTTTATTTACTTATCAGAGATCCCAGCCTCAGAAACAAAGCCATCCGAATGGCTTGGTAAGTAAAGTAACTAGTGAGAATGGTGCCATTAGGAATAACATGACTCTAGATTTGAGGCCCTGGCAGTATTAACTGATCTCATACAGGGACTAATTACAGTGTTACAACTGGGCTCAGTGTTGTCAAAGAATTGTAGACTGCTGCTTTTTTGGTTTGTTGTCACCATGCCTGCTCTCTATAAGAAATACCCAGCTGGATTTTCCACGTAATCCTGCAAATTGTCTCTTCAGATCATTATCTTATTCCCTCTCAAAAGGCAAGACTGAATGTGCCCCCCACCAGACTCTTAGGCAGTGCACTGCAGACCCTAACCACACTCTGCATAAGAAAGCTTTTTGTCCTGTTGCCTCTGACCCTTTGATCAATGACCTCAAATCAGCGTGGTGTATGATCTCGACCCTTCTGCCAGTGGTTCAGGCTTCTCTCTATCTGTTGTCTAGACCCCTCATGATTTTGAACATATCCATCAAATCTCCCAAGAAACTCCCAAAGGAGGATAAACCCCTGTGCACTCTAAACTGTCCATGTGATTGAAGGCCCTCATTTCTGTCTGGGTTATGACAGGAAAAGAAAATGAGCTAGGGGCCCCACTTGTCCCTTGCTGGAATCCTGGCCACACTTATGTTGACCTCTGTGGTGAAGCTCCCCACAATTTATTGTCTAGGCGGTGTATCAGAGAACAGCATTGTGTCATTACTCATTCAGAGGTGGGAAGGAGAAATAATTGCTAATGGGTCTAAGACCTTGCAGTTTATCCGCTTGGTAATAAGCTCACTAAATGGATTCTCCTGAAAGTACCACAAAATATCAGGCCCATTGATCTGTACACTTCCTGCCATGGAATTTACTTTCTACTTACTCAAATCTAGTAGTCAATACCATAGGCCTAACAGGTGATCTAATTCCTGAATGTTCTTTCTGAAACTAATGATACCAGAATCTGCAGAGAACACTGTGACGTTATGGCTTTCACATATTAAGGTCAGTGAAAACCAAATCAGTGGGGCAATCTGCTCAGTTTTCGTCAGTGACTTTTCTGTATTTTCAGATGATTTATGGCATTAGATCAGCACCATTTGATCAGTAAAAAGGAGAAATGATCAGCAGAGAGTATAAGACTTTGTGCTTTAAACTTATCTAGGCAATGGGAAGTAGTACGAAGAATGCAGAACTGAGAACATCTACAGCTTCAGACAACTCAACAGTGTCAGTGTAACTGCGGACAGAGCGATTTTAGCATAAACTGACTGATCACAATAAATAGCATCTACTTTAAAAAGTAGCTGAGGATTTTTAAAGAAGTTACTTAACTAGTGGATACAGACTACCTGGTTAACACTGTAAACCTGGATATCAAAATGTCACACAATGGCTACTTTATATGATAGAGCTTTAAGGGATTGACAAGGGGTTACTGGAATGGATAAGGAGTTTGTTGGAATGCTAGACCCTTCAACGAAAGGTTGATATTACTGGCAGTGGTTTGGTATAGTGACCAGTTATGATCGAGCAGCTAAAAGTGTCAGGACTCTTGCTCCTCCACACCTTTACTAACGATTAGAATTAAGACAGCACAGGGAACAACAACAAAGTGGCAAACTATACAGAGATTGGTGTGTGTGATAGGACCTTGTTTGCTAAAGGTAGGCTATATGTAGATTTAGATTCACTGGGGCAATGGACTCATGTATGACAGAGTTGAGAGTGTGGTGCTGGAAAAGCACAGCAGGTCAGGCAGCATCCGAGGAGCAGGAGAGTCGACATTTCGTGCTGTCATTCACATGGAATGTTTTAGGCCCATCTGATTGTTCAGTTAGATAGTGAATGGACCAGAGATATTGAACTCTATCCTGACCCTACTCTGAATGGGTGATAATCAATGCATCCCATCCTAATATTCAATCCTCAATTAACGATAAAGAACCAGGTTAACTTGTCGATTATCTTATTACAGTTTGTATGTTTCTCTGTGTGTAAGGCAACTGCTGAGTCTGGTTGGCTATCACAGTCACCGCACACCAGAAAATGTTTAATTGTACATGAAGCACTTTGTTTCTGGGACTGTGATAAACTTTATGTAAATGCAAATGTAATTCCAAATGTAGCTGAATGTCACACATTATTGACATTAAACAAATTTGACTTACATCTGCTGTTTTGTAAAGTCAGGAATATTACAAAATACATTGGAGAATATTGCAATTATATTCAAGATATTGGTTATTACGACACATGATATGAATCTTGGATAAATACAGCCGGCACTGGAGATTTTATAAAAGCGATTCGGGCAATATTTCAAGTTATTTGCATTTGGCACTCACCTGTTTGTAGAGGAAGGACTTGCTCCTGAAGGTCAGTTCCCAAAATTTCAGGTGGCTAAGGCCAATTGAAAAGGAAAGACTGTTAGTTTATCAGCTCAGTATACTAGTAAGCAACATTTAAAGTAAGCAATACTTAAACACCAAGAAAGAAAATTTTTAGTTTGAAGCACTGCCAGACCAGCATTTACATCCATCCTCACATTAAGGGAAAAGGATATTTGGCCTAAGATGGTCTGAAATATTATTTAACCTGATACAACTTGCTTACTAACGATAATAGATTTTTAAAGAAACTGTTAAAATAATTAAGGTCTTCAGTATCAAACTTTCTTTTAAAATTTGAACTTCTGCTTTGGCAATGCATTATCAAGCATCTTTGGAGTCAAAGCTGTGAACATGACTAGGAGGAGTTCAGCTGAAAGATTTCCTGATACTACGACATACAAGATGTACAACAATAAATAGGGAGGCAGTGGCCCAGTGGTATTGTTGCTCAACTGCTAGTCCAGAGACCCAGCCAATGTTCTGGGGACCCAAGTTTGAATCCTGCTACGGCAGACATTGGAATTTAAATTCAATGATAATCTGGAATTAAAAGTATAATGACGACCAGGAATCCATTATCAAATGTTGGAAAAAGCTATCCAGTTTACTAATGCCCTTTAGGGAAGGAAACTGCCATCCTCACTAGAGTGTGGCCTACATGTGACTCAAGACATTACAGCAATGTGGTTATCTCCTAACTTGCCCTTTGGGCAATTAGGGATGGGGACCAAATGCTGGACCAGCCAGTGATGTCCTCATGCTGTAAATGAATAAAAAAAATGTACAATAGAACATAGAACATAGAAGGATACAGCGCAGTACAGGCCCTTCGGCCCTCAATGTTGCGCCGACCGAATCCTACCTAACCTATACTAGCCCAATAACTTCCAAATGCCTATCCAATGCCCGCTTAAATGACCATAAAGAAGGAGAGTTCACCACTGATACGGGCAGGGCATTCCATGAACTCACAACCCGCTGTGTGAAGAATCTACCCCTAACATCTATCCTATACCTACCACCCCTTAATTTAAAGCTATGTCCCCTAGTAACACCTGACTCCATTAGCGGTAAAAGGTTCTTAGTATCTACCCTATCTAAACCCCTAATCATCTTATACACTTCTATCAGATCTCCCCTAAACCTTCTCTTCTCCAATGAGAACAGCCCCAAGTGCCTCAGCCTTTCCTCATAAGATTTTCCTACCATTCCAGGCAACATCCTGGTAAACCTCCTCTGCACTCGTTCTAAAGCTTCCACATCCTTCCTATAGTATGGCGACCAAAACTGCACACAATACTCCAGATGAGGCCTCACCAGAGTCTTATACAACTGCAACATGACCTCAGGAGTCCGGAACTCAATTCCTCTGCCAATAAAGCCCAGTACACCATATGCCTTCCTCACAGCACTATTTACCTGGGTGGCAACTTTCAGAGATCTGTGTACATGGACACCAAGATCCCTCTGCTCATCCACACTACCAAGTAGCCTACCATTAGCCCAGTAATCCATCATCTTGTTATTCCTACCAAAGTGAACGACTTCGCACTTAGCTACATTGAATTCCATTTGCCACATTTCCGCCCAGCTCTGCAACTTATCTATATCCCGCTGTAACCTACCACTTCCTTCCTCACTATCCACAACTCCACCGACTTTTGTGTCATCCGCAAACTTGCTTACCCAGCTTTCAAGTCCTTCCTCTAGATCATTTATAAAGATAACAAAAAGCAATGGTCCCAAAACAGATCCTTGTGGTACACCGCTAGTAACTGCGCTCCAAGATGAACATAATCCATCAACTACTACCCTCTGTCTCCTTCCAGCCAGCCAATTCCTAATCCAAACCTCTAATGTATCCTCAATGCCATACCTCCGTAGTTTTAGCATTAGCCTACCATGGGGAACCTTATCGAACGCCTTACTAAAATCCATATACACAACATCTACTGCTTTACCCTCGTCCACTTCCTTAGTCACCTAATATTAGATTATGTATCAGTGTGGTCTCCTGGGACCTGTTAAAATCACCTCTGGTGGTCAGAGAGAAAGCTTTCAGAACATTGTTTCACGTTGAACTGGCCCCAAGTTTTTTAAATTCTGTTTTCTTTAATTCGTGTCTGGGGAGCATGGGGCAGAGTGGTAACATTCCTGCAGGCCCCAGGCTTGGTGATGAGCTGAACTTTTCCAAACATGTTCACAAGCTCGTAGTGCCTTCACATTGCAAGCTGATGGTGAGGCTCACAAACCATCACTCTCTTCCTCCCAACCCAGTACACTCACTGTGCTTCACTAGCATTACTACGCTGTCATCTTTGCCAGGGTTAAAATCCACCATGGGGCTGAATAGGGAGATGGGGATTGGACTTTTTAGTGTGTTTTTTTTTCTTCAAACAAACTTTTCTGAAGATTTAATATTTTTATCCTCACATTACAAAATAAATTTAAAATCAAATCTTTGGCAAAGTTTTCATATATTGAAGGCCATTCCCGACAGAGAGGAGAATTTTTATTTTACTCATTCATGAGATTTCTTTTCTACTTATTCTGGGATGAGGGTGTTGCTGGCCAGGCTAGCATTTATTGCCCATCCCAAAAGGTAGTTAAGAATCAACTACATTGCTGTGGGTCTGGAGTCACATGTGGTCCAGACAAGGAGGATGTGGACAGCACTGGCTAGTCAAGCATTTGCTGTCCATCCTTAAAATGCTCTTGAGAAAGTGGTGCGGAGCTATTTTCTTGAATTGCTAATGTCCTAGGTGAGTTGGGACAACTGCAATGCTGTGAGGAGGGGAGCTCCAGGACTTTAACCTAATGACAGTCAGGAACAACAATATTGTTGCAAGTCACTCATAGTTTGGAAGGAACATTCAGGTGGTAACGCTCCAATGCATCTGCTGCCCTTGTCCTTTGAGGAAGTAGAGGACATGGATTTGGAAGATGCAGTTGAAGGAGCAATGGTGGGCTAGCTCAGCCCGAGTGTTGGTGGTAAAGGGAGTGAATATGGAAGGTGGTGGTTCAGGTAGGCTGCTTTCTCCTGGATGGTGTTGAGCTTCTCGAGTATTATTGGAGCTGCACACAGCAAGGCAAGCGGGGAGTATTTCATCACACTCCTGATTTGTATCTTGTAGATAGTGGACAGGCTGTGGGGAGTCAAGAAATGAGTTACCTGCTGCAGTATTCAGTATATAGCCATAACATTTACATAGCCAGTTTAGTTAAATTTGTGGTCAGCAGTGAACCCCAGGATGTTGATAGTGAGGGGTTCAGCAAATTGCAAAGCCATTGAATGAAAAGAGGAGTCAGTTAGATTCTCTCTTCTTGGAGTTGATTATTTTCTGGCACTTGTGTGGCACAAATGTTACTTATCATTTAGAAGACCTCACCTGGATCTTGTCCACTGCTTAATGCACATGGTCAAAGATTGAATTCAGTATCTGAAGAATCATGAATGGTGTTAAATGTTATGGAATCATCAGTGAACATCCCCACTTTTGACATTATGCTTGAAGGAAGGTCATTAACAGTGCAGCTGAAGATGGTTGGATGTAGGTCACCACCCTTACAAACTCCTGCAGTGAGGTCCTAGGATTCAGATAATTGATCTCCAACAACCACAACTATCTTCCTTTGTGATAAGCAGCATTCTCTGTAATACCTTTTTTTTCCCACTGAGTGGTCCTCTGATTCGTTAATGGCAGCAGCTTCTACAAGTGGACATCGCATGTTGGAATCCAGATTGATGTATGTGAAAGCTCCAAATAGCTGTGTGGCCATGCAGCTCAGATTGAATGTTAGTGCCAAGTAGGGCTACAACTAACAAAGGGATTTCTTCCCTAAACTTCCACTGATTCCAGTTTTGCAAAAGATCTTCAATGCCAATTTCAGTTAAACACCATCTTACTTTCAGGAGCACTGAATTGGATAGATTTTGGATAGCTACAGCAACTCATATCTGGGCATCCACGAGGTGCTATGGGCCATGAGAAGCAGCAGCATTGTAATCAACACTAATCTGTGACCTCATGAGGAAGGTCAAAATGGCTGAAGTAGGCCAATCTGGTGCGTCATTTGATATTGGATACTAAGTCCAGTTCTATTACTTTAGTTCCCTACATCTTGTTGTATTTTGCATAACTGAGTAGCTTACTGTACCAGTTCAGAGGGCATTTAAGAAATAACCTCATTTGGTGTTACTTGTAGGCCAGATCAAGTAAGGATGGCAGATTTCCATTCCTTAAGTAAATTAGATAGCATTTTTAAAAAAATGATAATCAATTCATGGTCATCATCGAACTAGCTTTTAAACTTCCAATTTTTTACTAATTGAGTTTGAATTCCACCAGGTGCCTTGATGGGATTTGAACTCATGTCTCCAATTGTCTGGATTGCAAGTCTAGTGAGATTATCACTATGTCACTATTTCCTTTAACTGAGGCTCACAGCTGAATGGGTGTCAGGCTCAATGAGATGAAAGGCCTCATGTGATTGACAGCCCAGCCAGTGAATAGTTTGCAACATGGTGATAAGGGAGACGTAAAGAGTTGCATAAAACTAACAAGTAGAGCCCGGGATCATAGTCTAAAAAATAAAAGGTCACAAATTTAAGACTGAGATCAAGAAACTTTTTTTTCTCTCAGAGAATTGAGAGTCTTTGAATTACCCTTCCTCAAAAGGCAATCTATGCAAGATCTTTAAGTATTTTTAATGTAGTTTCTTGATTATCGAGGGGATGAAAGATTTTGGATAGGTGACTGTAGACAGTTGTACTGGAACAGATTGGCCAGACATGCAGCTAATTCTGGAGCAAGTCTTCAGTACTGTTGCTAGGGATATGCAGGAGTGGGTGTCAGGGTTTTATACAGAAATGTAGAGTTGAGTTAAAATCAGATCAGCTGTGATCTTGTAGGAGGATGAGCTAGCTCAGAGAGCCAAGTGGCCAACTCTTATCCATTGTTTCCCAAAACTGCTAAAGTCGAGAGTGTGGTGCTGGAAAAGCACAGCAGGCCAGGCAGCATCTGAAGAGCAGGAGAATCGAATGGCGGGGGGGGGGGGCGAGGCGAAGATAGCTGGGAATGCAATAGGTAGATGAAGGTGGAGGAGAAGGTGATAGGTCAGAGAGGAGGGTGGAGCAGATAGATGGGAAAGACAATAGACAAGTTTAAGAGGGCGGTGACCTGACCATCGTCTTTCCCATTTATCCCCTTCACCCATCTACAGTCCTCACTTTCTCCTACAACAGCTAAAACCATTAGACCAGAATGTTCTGACTTCAGTTCCTGGTTTGTGTTGAGTCAACAGATCTTAGCCACATCAGAGGCAGTAATTCAGGAGTTACAAGTCATCCTGGTTTGTCAGTATTCAATCTCATCAGAATGTGCTTACAGATGGATTCTGGATCAGTGGTGCTGGAACAGCACAGCAGTTCAGGCAGCATCCAACGAGCTCGTTGGATCTGGTTTCCAGCATCTGTAGTCATTGTTTTTACCTTACAGATGGATGTCAAGCGAGGACAGGATATGCTTGGAAACAATATACTCAACAGCTGAAACTCCCAGGGGCCTCGGGTAGGCTCGCACATCCTGAATGGCACCTGACTGAGTCAGTATCCCAAGAAACATACCCAAAATAATTCAGGGCATTTGGGAGATAAAGATGCAGGAACTTTTAAGCAAACTGGAATGGAAGGCGGCAAGGTATGATTGAATCAACATTGTACTGATGAACAACTCAGCTTTAGCACTGTATGGATTAAGTTATGCTTATGAGTGTGTTGCTGGAAAAGCACAGCAGGTCAGGCAGCACCCAAGGAACAGGAAAATCAACATTTCAGGTTGGAGCCCTTCATCAGGAATGAGGCTGGGAGCCTCAGGGGTGGAGATTCCACCTGACGTCACCCGATGCTGCCTGACCTGCTGTGCGTTTCCAGCAACACACTCCCAACTCTGATCTCCAACATCTGCAGCCATCACTGTCTCCTAAGCTATGCTTACACTCAGAGAAAGGCTGCTAGTACTTCTGAGCATGTGCATGCTTTCCTAAATCCAAGAACATTCACAACTGCTTATGTAAAGCTTAGGCTTTATGTTCAGTATCAAATATATGAAGACCTCATTTCTCCTCAAATACCACACAGGGTATGGCATGTCCCTTCATCATTGGGCACAGCAGAACATATCCCAGACAATTATAATTTAGAAATGATTCAAATCCATGGACTGGCTCACTTTAAAGTGGTGAACAGGTTTTGAGTGTAGAGAAGCAGGGTACATAGAAACCAGTGGGCTCACAGAAGTTTTATATAATGTCTCCTCTTCCAATTTCTAAAATGGTACAGTCATGCCTTGTGATTGTGGAAAATTAGCTACAGCAGAATTGCATCGTTTCTATTCTCCTTTCAAAATGTGGACAGAAAGTCATGCTTACACTGTGGTTTCTGAACCGCACAGGCACAGTTTTGACTCTCACATGCAAACCATGCTGAGTGAAATTCCACATTTTGAAATACCAAAAACTGAACAGGCAGCGAGGCAGGCCACGGATACACCCAAAAACCCAAACAAGCTAATAATTTAATGTCTTAAAGTTCTGACTGGAGAGGCATCATCGCAAAATCTCAGTTCTCTGGTTTGCGGCTTTTGTCTTAAGGAAAGTAATTTTAGACTACAACATTCAAAAACTGCTCTGTTGGGTTTGGAGACCCAACACTTTGCTAACATGCAGAAGGTACAAAGCAAACACTAAGTAGGCAGGTTTGAACTGGCAGCTGTGATATGGGAAGACCAAGTGAAATCTGTGACAGATGTCAAAGACAGGGAGGACTTTTAAATTGGGATTCTGCCTTGACTTCTGAAATCAATTGAATTATTCCCATAGGAAGCTCCCCCAGATGAAACTGCTTCTCCCCAAGGAACTACAACATGGCTTATTTACTGTTAGTAGCTTTTATGAGTCAGACTTGGGAGCACTCTTTCTAGTCCCCACAATTATGCACATTTTATCAACTACTTGTGTTCAGCCATGTCAGCTAGCTGTTGGCTGAAAGGCCACAGTCAAAAGTCACATGACACCAGGTTATAGTCCAGCATGTTCATTCGAAATCACGCAAGCATTCAGAATGCAGCCCTTTCATCAGGTGCAGTGAGAGAGCAGACACACACACACACACACAGAGTTCATAGGTAGGGAGGTCAAGGGCAGAGAAAGAGATCAAAAGGTGATACAACCGGTGAGAGTGGCTTTTGGTCACCTTCAGAGACGTATTATCTGACAGTCTACTCAAACCAGTTGTATGATCTTTTGATCTCTCCATCCTTGATCTCTCTGCCTATAAACTCGGTATCTGTGTGCCTGCTCTCTCATTGCATCTGCTGGAGGGGCTGCGTTCTGAACGCTGGTGGGATTTCAAATAAGCTTGTAGGACTATAATCTGGTGTCATGTGACTTTTGACTTTGTCATCCCAGTCCAACACCAGCACCTCCACTCCATAGCTGCAAGGCCAAACAGCCCATTTTATAGGAGACGAGTGTCAATGCCGTGTTGTCTGTCAAATAAAGTTCACTTTTTCCGCAAGCTACTTAGCAGAAAGCAATCTGCATTTTCTCCAATTAAAACAAAAATGACATTTAACATACATATTTTCCATTGGATGCCTTAGTTCAGATGTTGTGTTGATCATAAAATCAAATACTGCAGCTCCCTCAGTTTCTGTTCGTCCTGTCCAATGTGGAGATTAGTCATAAAACCAGGGTGCAGATTCTTGATCAGTTGTAAACACAGCTGAGGCAGGGATGGATTACTGACCTCAGCATCTTCCTGGAGGTGGGGTATATAACAAACCCACAGTAACATAAGCCCTCACCACCCTAGGCTGGGAAATACCCAAGTTAAAGTAAGGGCAGGTTTGGACTGGGCAGTGATGCTCATCTTTGCTCCAAGTAGCACAGCGCCATTTGGCACTGTACTGGGGGATGGCCTATCTCATCAGGACAAAGATTTAACTTCTGTAAAGAATATCCTCTGCAGATAATGGGAGGCCAACATTCACTAGTCCATTACCTGATTATGTTCAACATGACATATTCTCACCTCATTATTTTCTGGTATGCAATGCACTAGTATTGGTCAAGATCATTGCTGGCATCATTAATGCTTAAAATTTTCATTAACCCCTTGATATTACATCTCAACACAAAAGTGCTTTACAGTGGATTCCTTGCTTTTTGAAATCAGTCACTGTTGTTGAATGAACAAATGAAGTTGCAGTGGTGTCGTTCTACAAGCAGCAAGTGTGATGAATGGCCAGTCAATCTGTTTCTGATGGTGAAAAACTCAAAGAACTGCAGATGATGTAAATCAAAAACTGAGGAAGGGTCACGCGACCCAAAACGTTAAGTCTAATTGCTCTCCATAAATGCTGCCAGTCCTGCTGAGCTTTTCCAGCAATCACTATTTTTGTTTCTATTTCTGATGATGTTGGTTGAGGGAGAGTTGTTGGCTAGGCATCAATGAGAAACTCTCTGTTTTCCTTGAATACCACAACAACATTCTTTATGTGCACTCAGACAGGGAGGTAACTACCATATTGTGTTCATATATGGTCTACTGGGGACATGCAGCAGCCCTCTCTCTTTGCCTTTGCCTGAAATAACAGTACTGCTTCAGCCACTGCAGTGTTGGCCCGAGCTACGTCTCTGCTCATGGCTTACACTGGGGACCTTTGGTTCGGAGGCATGCATGCCACTTCGAGTGAGAGAAAGTGCTATATAATTTAACAAAAAAGGCGAGAGAGACTTGTTTGTTTTGCATTTTTCACAACCAGAGTACTTTATAGCGACTGAACACAACTTCAAGTGCAATCACAGTTGCTATGTAGGGAATATGGCAGCTAATGCACCAATAATTAAACCTGTTTTTTTTAATATACTGACAGAGTAAATATTAGCCAGGACATCAAATTAACTCCCGTTCTCTTCTACAAATTCATGCCATGGGATTTTTTACATCCAGACAAGCAGGATATAAGTCCCACTCCTAATGCATGGCACTGGTGTGTCAGCTCCTGCTTTGATTTCTGCTGGAGCTGTGAAAATGGTACAGAAATTGCTGGACTTGCCTTCGGGAAAATACAAAGGAATAAGATGTAATGGTCTAACACCCAAGGCACCAGCACAGACATGAGATGGCGAGATTCACACTCTGCATTCAGAGGGATTCTGGTTATCATGCAAAGCCAGGATGGTGGAAAGAAAGGCCCATTTCTCAGACAGACTAGCTCAGGTAGACCTCAACTAGCTCTTGCTCTGGTTTCCCCTTGGAAATAAATGGCTGCATGTCTCATAGAGTTATAGAGACATACAACATGGAAACAGACCCCGTCCAACTAATCCATGCCGACCAGATATCTTAAATTAATCTAGTCCCATTTGCCAGCATTTAGCCCATATCCCTCTAAACCCTATGTATTCAGAAAATCCATCCAGATGCCATTTAAATATTGTAATTGTACCAGCCACCACTTCCTCTGGCAGCTCATTTCATACATGCACCACCCTGTGTGTGCAAAAGTTGCCCCTTAGGTCTCTTTTAAACTTTTCCCCTTTCACCCTAAACCTATGCCCTCTAGTTTTTGGACTCCTCCACCCTGGGGAAATGACCTTGGCTATTCAACCTATCCATGCTCCTCATGATCTCATAAGCTTCTATCAAGTCACCTCTCAGCCTCTGATGCTCAAGGGAAAACAGCCCCAGCCTATTTAACTTCTCCCTATAGCTCAAATCTGCCAATTCAGGCAACATCCTTGTAGATCTCTTCTGAACCCTTTCAAGTTTCACAACATCTTTCCTATAGCAGGGAGACCACAACTGGATGTAGTTGAGAGTGTGGTACTGGAAAATCACAGCAAGCCAGGCAGCATCCGTTCAGCAGGAGAATTGACATTTTGGGCATAAGACCTTCATCAGGAATGAAGAATTGTCCTGAATTGAATGCAGTATTGCAAAAGTGGCCTAAGAAATGTCCTGTACAGTTACAACATGACCTCCCAACTCCTATACTCAATGCACTGACCAATAAAGGTAAGCATATGAGTTATCGCCTGGAACTATTTTTAAACAACATCTTTCCTGTACTGGTAGCTATTGTATTTTCCCTATGGATTTGAACACCCAAATGCCACTGAAAGGAATTATAGTTACATGCTTCAAGTTTTGTTTGATCAAAAACATAATTTTATCTCAGTCTTGGAGATTTGGTCTTGATTGTTTTCCTCCCTTTAAAAAGATGACGTACCTTTGTTTCCTCAACAGAACAGCACTGGCAATCTGACCACCTTTGTAAATCATCTTGAAAGAATCACAAATATGCTTTAGAATGTGTAATTGTCAAGTTAACCTAATTTAAACAAATAAAACACTTGTGCTTGTGATCAGAGTATGCATAGTAAGTGAGAGTATGGCCCGATATTACATTAATGCCCTCTCAAAATTTCTCATTCATTGCAATGTGACCAACAGTAAAGCTCATTGGTTTAGTGCTACTGTTGGCTCAGCACTATTTTCTGCACTAGTAGCATCAACTGTATCAAGAGACTTAATCTTGTAATTAGAGAATATATCACTGGAAATGGAATCATAGCAGCAGAGAATAGTGCTTATTTGTTAGTGAGTAAAATGACTGGATGCATGAGACAGAGTTAGGGTTGAAACAGTATATATCAGAAATGGGAGTGCAATGTTCTCCAACAATGGGAACCTTCCTATATGCTCCCTTCCCTGAACTCACTAAATCCTGCTCAAATTTGGTAATATTGGAGCCAGCAGCCCTCTTTCCTTGTCTTTGCCTGTGAAACCTGACAGCATAAGTCAAGAAGTGCATAAGCCTTAGTCAGGCTGTTCACATTATACCTAATATCAGCAACAGCATGGATCCCTTCAAAGCCTTCAGCTAAGTGTGCTGATTTTTGCCACCTCCCTACTCAAGGATGGTGCATACAATTAGACTCTGCTAATAACTGTCCAGTTAAATAACATCTGGATCAGTAAGCTTTGCAAGGTCAGGAAGGAGAGATCCTGTCCAGAGTGACAGAGAGCCAGAGTGAGTATATTGTTCAAGGAATTGATGGAAAGTTGGGAATTTAGTGCAGAAGGGCAGGTGTTTTTTGCTTGCTTTTCTTTGTCTCATAGTTTGTAAGGATTTTTTTTAAAATCAGGATAAATTGAAGCCCAGGCCCAAGACAAAAGGGTGACACCACAGGTAAACCATACATTCATTGGTTGGTGATAGCTAATAATTCCAACTATCTAATATAGGTTATTTTCAGATTGAAGGTAAATAGGGAAAACATTTACAGGCTTCAAACTAAAAGACCAACTGGATTTTTAAAAAAATCAAATTAATAACTAAATAATTAAAATAGAGATGTTGAGCCAGGTGATGTGTTGCAACTACATGATGTGAGAGCTGGTTGGACCCCTTTGTGGTTCATAGTGACCACATCTATAGCAAGTGTTGGTTGAGGAACTCCAACTCAGAGTTGTTGAGCTGGAGGCTGAGCTTCAAACATTGCAACACATTAGGGAGCAGGAGAGTTACCTGGAGGCTGTGTTTCAGGAGTGTGTCATGCCCCTCACATTAGCTACATTAAATTCAGTCAGTGGTCAGGACAGGAGAGTATGACTACAAGTGAGGCAGATAGAGGGGTCTAGGAATTAGTGTGGAAGGAGTCTTAGCTATTGAGCTTGTCTAACAGGTCTGAGCTTCTTGCCCTCTATGTGGATGTGACTGGGGGCTGTAGGGAGGATGAGCAAACTGACCATAGCTCTGTGGTAAAAGGAGCTTTTCAAGAAGAGGAAGAAAAGAGAAAGAAACGGCAGTCCTGAAGGCTGCAGTGCCTGCTTGGTGTCTGGGTTCAGGATATCTCATTTGGTCTGCTGAAGAAAACAGAAAATAATGGAATGCGAGGAGGATGTCCGTCAACACAGGAATGAGGGTGTTGGACTTAAATGCTCGCAGTATAAGAAACAAGGTAAAACAGCTTGCAGTGCAGATTGAAATTAACAGGTTACACAGAGATGTGGCTGCAAGGGGATCAGGGCTGGGATCTAAATATCGAAGAATATACAGCCTATCGAAAGAACAGACAGAGAGCAGAGGGGGTGGTGTTGCCTTGTTAGTAAGAAATGAAATTAAATCAATAGCAGAAGTGATATAGAGTTGGAAGGCATTGAATCTGCGTCAACAGAGTTGAGGAACTGCAGAGGCAAAAAGACTCTGAAGGGATTTGAGTACAGGCTTTCTAAATGTGGTCAGGATGTGAGGAAGAAAATAAATCAGGAAGTCAAAATAGCATGTAAGGAAGCCTCAATCACAATAATTATATGGGACTTCAAAATATAAGTGCTCCGGGAAAAATCAGGTTGGCAGTCAATCTCCAGAAAAGGAACTTGTTGAAAGTCTACGAGATGGTTTTGCTTTGTAGCAGATTGTGGTAGAGCACACTTGGAAACAGACAATTCTGGATTTGGTGATGTGTAATGAAGCAGACTTGATTGGGGAGCTGACTGTGAAGGAAACACTTAGGGGGCAGTGACCATACTATTATAGAATTCACTCTGCAGTTTGAGAGGGAGAAGCTGGAATCAGATGTAACAGTATTATAACTGAATGAAGGTAACTACAAAGACATGAGGGAAGAGCTATCCAGAGTTGATTGGAAACGGATCCTCGCAAGGAAGGCAATGGGAGGAGTTTCTGGGGCTAATCCAGGAGGCAATAGTATTAAAGGTTTAGATGGAAAGGAATTTCTTAAGTGTGTACAAGACAATTTTCTGATTCAGTATGTGAATGTACCTACTAGAGAAGGTGCAAAACTTGACCTACCCTTGGGAAATAAGACAGGGCAGGTGACTGAGGTGTCAGTGGGGGAGCACTTTGGGGCCAGCGACCATAATTCTATTCGTTTTAAAATCGTGATGGAAAACGATAGACCAGATCTAAAAGTTGAAGTTCTAAATTGGAGAAAGGCCAATTTTGACGGTATTAGGCAAGAACTTTCGAAAGCTGATTGGAGGCAGATGTTCGCAGGTAAAGGGATGGCTGGAAAATGGGAAGCCTTCAGAAATTATATAACAAGAATCCAGAGAAAGTATATTCCTGTCAGGGTGAAAGGAAAGGCTGGTAGGTATAGGGAATGCTGGATGACTAAAGAGATTGAGGGTTTGGTTAAGAAAAAGAAGGAAGCATATGTCAAGTATAGACAGGATAGACTCTTCTAAGAATTCCTTAGAAGAGTATAAAGGAAGTAGGAATATACTTAAGAGGGAAATCAGGAGGGCAAAAAGGGGACACGAGATAGCTTTGGAAAACAGAATTAAAGAGAATCCAAAGACTTTTTACAAATATATTAAGGACAAAAGGGTAACTAGTGAGAGAATAGGGCCCCTCAAAGATCAGCAAGGTGGCCTTTGTGTGGAGCCACAGAAAATGGGAGAGATACTAAATGAATATTTTGCATCAGTATTTACTGTGGAAAAGGATATGGAAGATATAGACTGTAGGGAAATAGATGGTGACAAAATGTCCACATTACAGCGGAGGAAGTGCTGGTCCACTACTTTGTTATTTACATAAATGATTTCGATGTGAGCATAAGAGGTACAGTTAGTGAGTTTGCAGATGACACCAAAATTGGAGGGGTAGTGGACAGTAAAGATGGTTACCTCAGATTACAACATGATCTGGACCAGATGGGCCAATGGGCTGAGAAGTGGCAGATGGCGTTTAATTCAGATAAATTCGACGTGCTGCATTTTGGTAAAGCAAATCTTAGCAGGACTTATACACTTAATGGTAAGGTCCTAGGGAGTGTTGCTGAACAAAGAGATCTTGGAGTGCAGGTTCATAGCTCCTTGAAAGTGGAGTCAGGAAGATAGAGTAGTGAAGAAGGCGTTTGGTATGCTTTCCTTTACTGGTCAGAGTATTGAGTACAGGAGTTGGGAGGTCATGTTGCAGCTGTACAGGACGTTGGTTAGGCCAATGTTGGAATATTGCGTGCAATTCTGGTCTCCTTCCTATTGTCCTATTGGAAAGATGTTGTGAAACCTGAAAGGGTTCAGAAAAGATTTACAAGGATATTGCCAGGGTTGGAAGATCTGAGCTACAGGGAGAGGCTGAACAGGCTGGGGCTGTTTTCCCTGGAGCGTTGGAGGCTGAGGGGTGACCTTATAGAGGTTTACAAAATTATGAGGGGCATGGATAGGATAAATAGGCAAAGTCTTTTCCCTGGGGTTGGGGAGTCCAGAACTAGAGGGCTTGGTTTAGAGTGACAGGGGAAAGATATAAAAGACACCTAAGGGGCGACTTTTTCACACAGAGGGTGGCATGTGTATGGAATGAGCTGCCAGAGGATGTGGTGGAGGCTGGTACAATTGCAACATTTAAGAGGCATTTGGATGGGTATATGAATAGGAAGGGTTTGGAGGGACATGGACTGGGTGCTGGCAGGTGGGACTAGATTGGGTTGGGATATCTGGTCGGCATGGACAGGTTGGACTGAAGGGACTGTTTCCATGCTGTACATCTCTATGACTCTATGAATGAAAAGGAAACATACTAAGGGGAGGATGAGGTAACCATGGCAACAGAGAGCCAGTGGACATGATCTAATTGGATTTCCAGAAGGCCTTTGACAAGAAGCCGCACAGGAGGCTGCTAAACACGATAAGGGCCCATGGTTTTAAGGGCTAGGACAGAAGATGGGCTGACTGGCAGAAGGCAGAGAGAAAGGGTAAAGGGGTCTTTTTCAGGATGGGAGCCAGTGACTAGTGGAGTTCTGCAAGTAACTGGTGGGGCCATAACTGCTCATATTATACATTAATGATCTGGATGAACGAACTGAGGGCTTTGTTGCTAAGTTTGCAGATGATACAAAGATAGGTGGAGGGACAGGTAGTGTTGAGGAAGTAGGGAGGCTGCAGAAGGACTTGGACATGCTAGGCAAGTGGGCAAAGAAGAGGCACATAGAATACAATATGGGACAGTGTGAGGTCATGCACATTGGTAGGAAGAATAGAGATGTAGACTATTTTCTGAAGCACAAAAAGACTTAGGAATACAAGTTCAAGATTCTCTTAAGATTAATATGCAGGATTAATAGATGGTTAGGAAAGCAAACACAGTATTAGCATTCTTTTCAAGTGAGCTTGAATACCAGACTAGAGATGTATTGCTGAGGCTGAATAAGGCTCTGGACAGACCTCATTTGGAATTGAGAGTAGTTTTGGGCCCCACATATAAGGAAGGATGTGCTGACCTTTGACGGGGTTCACAGGAATGATACCAGAGATGAAGGGCTTGTCATGTTAGGAATGATTGAGAACTCTGGGTCTATACTGGACTGAGGTTAGAAGGATGAGGGGGGAATTTGATTGAAACTTACAGGATACCGACAGGCTTGAATACAGTGGCGAGATTAGGAGCCAAGGGCACAGCCTCGGAGTGAAAGGACAACCCTTTAGAACTAAGATGAGGAGAGATGTTTTCAGCAAGGGGGCAGTTAATCTGTTGAACTCATTGTTGCAGAAGGCTTTGGAGGGTAAGTCACAAGTGGATTTAAGACAGAGATAGATAGGTTCTTGAATAGTAAGGTATCAATGGTTCCAGAGAGAAGGTAGGAGAATGGGGTATAGTAACCAATCAGCTATGATCGAATGGTGGAGCAGACTTAATGGGCAAAATGGCCTAATTCTGCTCTCACATCTTAGCCCTACTACAGGCTTCACAGGACATACGACATAGAATATTATAGCTTAATCCAGGCCCTTCAGCCCTCAAAGTTGCACCGACCTGCGAAATTAATCTGATACCCATCTAACCTACACCGTTCCACTATTATCTGTATGTATGCCCAATGCTCATTAAAATGCCCTTAATATCGACGAGTCTACTATTGTTGCAGGCAGGCTGTTCCACACCCCTACTACTCTCTGAGTAAAGAAACCACCCCTGATATCAGTCCTCAATCTATCGCCCCTCAATTCAAAGCCATGTCCTCTCGTGTTAGCCTTCTCCAACCGAGAAAGAGAGCTCTCACTGTCCACCCTATCAAACCTTTGATTACCTCATATGTCTCAATTAAGTCACCTCTCACCCTTCTTCTATCCAAAGAAAACAGCCTCAATTCACTCAGTCTTTCCTCCTAAGATTTTGCTTCCATATCAGGCAACAGCCTAGTAAATCTCCTCTGAACACTTTCCAAAGCTTCCACATCCTTCCTATAATGCAGTGACCAGAACTGTACACAATACTCCAGGTGCAGCCTTACCAGTGTCTTGTACAGCTGCAGCATGACCTCATGGCTCCGAAACTCAACCCCCTATCAAAAACACCAACACACCATATGTATTCTTAACAACCATATCAACCTGGGCGGCAACTTTCTGGGATTTATGCACCTGGACACCAAGGTCTCTCTGTTCATCTGTTCTACCAGTGTAGAATTCTGGTATACTGCCAAGAATTCTACCAGAAGCCCAGTACTCTGCATTTCTGTTATTACCTCATACTTTTCTGCATTAAACTCCGTTTACTACTTCTCAGCCTGAATCTACATCTTATCTATGTCCCTCTGTAACCCACAACATTCTTCGGCACTATCCACAACTCTGCCTACATTAGTGTCATCTGCAAATTTATTCTTCTACACCCACATCCAGATCATTTATAAAAATGTCAAACAGCAGTGGCCCCAAAACAGATCCTTGTGGCACACCACTGGTAACTGAGCTCCAGGAGGAACATTTCCCATCAACCACCACCCTCTGTCTTCTTTCAGCTAGCTAATTTCTGATTCAAACAGCTAAATCGCCTTCAATCTTACGTCCACACATTTCACACCACTTCTTCAAAGGTGCAAATGTTAAATGAGAAATAAATATTTTCCTGCTCAGGCAGAGGTACACCAAGTTTTTAACCTAATAGTGACTTATAAAACTACATTAATAGTGTTTCTAGAAGCTGTCTCTTCACATGAATGAAAGATTCAAAAATAAGTGAATCTTATGGTCATCTCAGCAGCAGTTTTAAGCTTACCATTTAGAATTACTCTTCCATACCCACGTATGCACTACAGCCACTTGTCAAAGCTCCTTCAACAGCACCTTCCAAATCTGTGATCTCTATCACAGCAAATGATATGAGCAGCAGGTGTATGGGAATGTTATTACCTCCAGCATCCGCAGTTCTTTGGGGACTTTTTTTTATCACTACCTCCAAGTTGCATGTGTTGCACAATCCCCAAATTACACAGAATCCTGATTTAGAAATGTGTGTACATCATAGCTACTGCAGCTATTTAAGACAATAGCTCACCCCTCACTTTTACAAAGGAGATTTCAATAGGCTATAAATGCTGGTCTTGCCGGTTACACCCATATTCCATGCACAAAGGAAAATATACCCATGAACACAATACCTTTTCAAAATACTAATTTCTCAGCAGTTGTCAGATGCCAGGAACAAACTATTATGAGGTGAATGGCTCTAAGATGGGTGCAATTATAGGAAGGTTTAGGTTCTTCATCAGTTAAGATATACTACAATTTCAAATTCCTTCACTCAGATATTTCTACAATTGTAATTATATCTAAGATGCTGTCTTTTTGTTCATTTATGTGATACAGGTACCATTTACTGCATGTCCCTACTTGATAAGATGATTGTGAGCTGCCTTCTCGAAATGCTGCAATCCATCTTGGGTGACACGGTGACTCAGTGGTTAGCACTGCTACCTCAGCGCCAGAGACTCGAGTTTGATTTCTGCCTTGAGTGACTGTCTGTCTGGAGTTTCCTCTGGGTGATCCAGTTTCCTCCCACAATCCAAAGGTATGCAGATCAGGTGAACTGGCCATGCTAAATTGCCCATAGTGTTAGGTGCATTAGTCAGGGGTAAGTATAGGATAGGGGAATGGGTCTGGGTGGGTTACTCTTTGGAAGGTAGGTGTGGATTTGTTGGGCCAAAGGGCCTGCTTCCATACTGTAGGGAATCTAATCCAATCTTAAAACAAAAATCTGCTGCAGACGGACCCACAATGCCACAAGAGAGGGAATTCCAGGCGTTTGAGGCAGCAACACTGAAAGAATGGCGATATATTTCCAAGTCACGATGGTGAGTGGCTTGGAGGGCAACTTGCAGGGGTTGTGTTCCCACGTATCTGCTTCCTTTGCCTTTCTAGATGTAAGTAGTCCTGGGTTTGGAAGGTCCTGTTTCAGGAGCCTTGGTGAATTTCTGCAGTGCATCGTGTAGATGGTACTAACTGCTGCTATTGTTCTTCGCTTGTGGAGGGAGTGAATGTTTGTGAATGTGGTGCCAGTCAATTGGATGCTTTGTCTTGGATGGTGTCAAGCTTTTAGAGTGTTGTTGGAGCTGCACCCATCCAGGTAAGTCAGGAGTATTTCATCACACTCATGACTGGTGACTTGTAAATGGCGGACAGGCTTTGGAGAATCAGGTAGTGAGTTAATTGTTACAGGTCTCCTAGCTTCTGATCTACTCTTGCAGACACTGTATTTATATGGTGCGCCCAGTTTCTGGTCAATGGTGACTCCCAGGATGTTGATAGTGAGGGATTCAGTGATAGTAACACCACTGAATCTCTAGGAACAATAGTTACAGATTTTCTTTTGCAGGAAATGGTCATTATCTGGCATTTGTGTGGCCCACTTGCCACTTTTCAGCCAAATCTTTCAGATAAAGCTCCCAAAGTGCATGGATATATGGTGAAATGATTTGCCTTGGTAGAAGGGTCAGCAGCAAACTGTGAAGTAATGCTCCTGATTGAAATAAATACTGCATTTATCTCATCACAAACAAGGCCAAGACCTGAAATCATGGGGCCTTAGTGCTATTCCTGGCCTGCACCCCCAGCCTAGACCACAACATGACCATACTGGGCCCCAATCCCCTAACCTGAGCACAGAGGGCCCAGCCACCTCCCCTGCACCAAGCAGTGGGCCCTCTCCTGAGCTGAGCACCACAGCCCCAGGATCCAGTTGTTGGAACCTTGTTATCCCCTGACCACAAGGGTTTCATAGTTAATAAGTGTCTTCCACTCAACTCTGAAGCGGGAATAGTTTGTTTAACCCCTTGAGCCTCTTCTGCCATTCTAAATTGTAACTGACACAGAGTCATTTCCTTGCACTAGCATATCCCTTGATGTCAGTGGTATCTGGAAATCTACTGATCTCATTGACTGAGCCTCTGTAGCTCTCAAGGGTAGAGAATTCAGATGAATCACTCCCATCAATGAAGAAATTCCTTTTTATCTCAGCCCTAAATGCAGCACATGCTCCCAATGAGGTTCTGTCCAGATAATGAAACAGGATTGCCTCAGGATGCAATCCACATGATCTAGATGCTTCTGAGTCTACACTTCCTTTGGTGAGGATGTAGCTACCAGTGCCTTGAGGAAGTGAGCATTTCCTTACTCCCGCCATCTTGTAAGCAATGGTGATTGGCTTGTTATTCTGAAACATTCAAATATTTGGGGTCCAAACATGAGGAAGTTGAAATCAGAACTGGTTTCACCGTCTTTCAGATCATCACTAATCCTCTGACATACATATATTAATGCTTTCAATACATACCTTTTGTGTAAATCACAATGGTTTGAAAGGACAAATACTTTGAGTGTCAGATAACAATTCAAAGCATCAGCATGAGAAACTGTGAAAACAAGATACCATCAACAATCCTGGATGGGAAAAATTCAGCAACTTTTTATTCCTAAATTATTAGGAGTGGAAGTGTCACGTGTGGATATTTTCATAGAATCATAGCATTCTTACTGTGTGGAAACAGGCCATTTGGCCCATTAAGTTCACACCAACCCTCTAAAAGAGCATCCCATCAAGACTCACTCCCCTACCCTATTCCTGTATCCCTGCATTGCCCATGTCTAATCCGCCTAACCTGCACATTCCTGGACACTATAGGCAATTTAGTATGATCAGTCAACCTAACTTGCACATCTTTGAACTGTAGGAAGGAACCGTGCAGACACGGGAGAAAGTGCAAACTCCACGCTGACAACTACCCAAGGGTGGAATCGAACCTGGGTCGCTGGTGCTGAGAGGTAGCAGTGCTAACTACTGAGTTACCACGCCGCCGCTAAGGATAGGGTAGGTTTAACCAGACTATTATTTCACCACCTAACAACGTAATAAACCTGTTGTTATTCTCTGCCTGGACCCACAGAAGAAACAATCAAATCACTGAGATATTGAGTGCAACCAATGTCCATAGAAATCATGAGCAAAACCTTCAGGTGTAGAGGGGAGGGAAGTAGAGAAAGACTGGTCCTAATAAAGGTTTGGAATAAATAGGTGCGCATCTTAGGAGACCAGATGAGTGGGAGAAGAACAAAACGTGGAAAAACAATGTGATACATACACTCACTGAGCCAAAATAGATTGCATTTAATTGCTGCCTTTTAACTCTCTGCCAACATTTAATGGAGTGCAGCCCATGACACGGACAGATGATTGCCATTAGTGTAAAAAACACACAGGAATTGATGCCATTAAATAAACCAGAAGACACGGTCGGAAACAGAGATCGAGCTTTGTGCTGGATTCTGCACTTTACTCCATTAACGCAGTTCACAATGTGAGAGCAAATGGTGATGAATTTATCAGAACGTTATTCACAAACTGAAAATGGCAGTGAACCAGCCATCAATGGAAACCATCCAGCTGTGTGTCTAACACATTATAGCTCCATCATTGTTTCAGCCTCCTTTGCTTTGTGTATACAATATTTGCTTGTCCCTTATTTATATCAAACAAACAATATACTTTGTAATTGTCATTCTTGGGATATGGGGGAGCTGACAAGTTCAGTACTGAATGCCCATTCCTAGCTGCCCTTGTAAAATTGGTGGTAAATGATATAATTGAATTGTTGCAGTCTTTATAAAGGTTCTCCTATTGCACCTTCCAGGTAAGGAGCTCATGTATTGAGCTAGTTCAAAGGAAGGGACGCATCCTTTGTATAAGAGCAGGACAGAAACTATGGCTGAAGGAAACTGAAAAAGAAACCTTAAAAAAAAATAGAAATGCTGAAAAAAACTGAAGTTTTGCAGAAGGGTCACTGGACCCGAAACAGTCACTGATTTCTCTCCACAGATGCTGCCAGACCTGCTATTCTAGCAATTTCTGGTTTCCAGCATCTGTACCTTTTTTTAATGTTTAGTTTCCCTCCTGAACTTCAACATAAGGACAAATGAAAGCACCCCTGATATCAGAGGCTGGGAATCATCTGTGAGATTAATTTGAAGGACAAACATTTAGAATGAAAAGATGATGGCAGAAGCTAAAAACATAATCAGAGTATAATATTTAGATTTATTGCAGATGGGCAAGCTCTGATTGACTGAATGGCTTCCCACAATGCATTCTTGTAATTAAAACAATTTTAAACTCAAGTTAACAGATATTTGTCGTAGCAAAAACCTAAAGCTCAAATAAATGCTACTAATTTAAACAAATTTGCCCATTAAGCTCAATCTAGCTGAGCACTATCTGTTGGGCATGGGAGATTTGTGAGAATTACATACAGTGGATCTATAACACACACAGTTACATAGATTTCTCACCGAGATTTGCTGAGTTTATTCTTAATGGCGATTGCGACTTCCTGCTTTGATCTATTCTTATTTTAGGTTACATTTTAGATGATGTTTTAAGACAGCATTAAAGGCTAAATAGCAATAGATAAATAATAGATTCCTTAACTGCTGCCCTGGTATATAACAAGCTTTGTTACTCCAAAGCATTTTCCAGTCAGGTACCATTACCACTTTAGACACACTTCTTCCTGTTGCTTAGCAACAGTGAGCCTGCTCATGGAAGCAGCTGCTAGCATTGGCCTTTAATATTCTTCTGTGCCTCATCTTAATGCTCACAACCGCACTAAGTTAGTGTAGCAGTGAAATAAAAATGTCACGTCAGAATTTATTTTACACGTATTTGAAAAATAGGCAATTACAGTGCTGAGTATGATTTATCTTTTAAGAAAAATCAATTCAAGCTGAAATTGCATCAACTGAACCATGTTAAAAAAACCCAATAATTTAGTACTTTGCTGAAATTCAAGGACACTTGCATTGTAACAATAATTTGACTTGGAAATAAATATTTACGCTGCTGACCCAGAGCTTTCAATGTTTTTAAATATATAATGAAATAAGTAATGATAAGTAAAGTTTGAATAAATCAGTTTATATTGGATTTCCATGTCACACCGTAGAAATTGAAATCTTTCCCCTCATATTCTTTAATCTAATCTTATGTAAAATGTAGTACAATTATATGCGCACACAGTCGAAGACATTGAAAGGCCAATTATTTCACTGATCTGACTCTTTGCTACCTGCCATAGACTGGTTTGTTTTCTTATTTATGAACGAATGACAGGACAGGGATCTCTACATACTCATGTGACTATCACTCAGCTTCCTCTAGAAAGGGCCTATTTGATTATGTGGGGCAGGATGTCAGAAATAAAACTGCTGGACATAGTTTTACTGACAAAGGCAACTAAAGTGAATGGAGCATGTGCAAAGAACAATAATTAAGGAGGGATTCGGATTGATAAAGGTTGTGCCAAAGGAGGAAGATTGGTATCAATAAGGTTCTCAGGTTTCTGACAGATTCATAAATGTATTTCTTGTCAAAGTAAGGACCAGATTTTTGTGGGCTAGGAACAGGAAGCCACATAAAAAGATGGTGCAAACATCATCAATGAAGGTTGCAAATACAGTCAATGGAATATGCATTATCTTCGATAGCTGCTAGGTAATGCAGAAAATAATATTAATAACCTCACAAGGTCAGTCAAGGTAAATACAAGCATTAATCCTCATCAAAGCTTGTAAAGTTTACATAGGTATGATCCTCCCCTGAATTGAATGGTGAAGGGAAACCCTCCCAGAGCATACATTCAGCACTTTGATAAGGGCTCTTGAGGCATGGTGTTAGTATCCCTGCCTCTGAGCCAGGAGGTACAGGTTTAAGTCACACTTGCTCCAGAGCTGTGTAATAACATTTCTGAACAAATACATTACAAAAGATCTACAGCACCTCAGTAACCCCACTCTCTAAACTCTTACTTCCTGCCTTCAAGAGAAAGCCATAAGTTGGGGGTTTATAAAGAAGCCAGCATTACAGCAGAATAGATGTAGGCAGCTGGGTGAAAATAAATGTGGTTGGCAATTATATTCGACAGTTACAACTTGCAGTTAGACAGCCTTCCATGTAAAACAAACTCTTAAGATACTATGTAGCAACTCATTAGGAAAAAAAGACAACAAACAAAAGAGGTATTTTAAAGGAAAGTCTTAAAGGAGCAGAGAACAAGGAATGAAGAGAAAAGATTTTAGGTGGGAACTCCAGAAAATTATGACCTCTGTGGGTGTAGGCACGGCTGTCAATGGTGGAGCGAAATGAGAGATGCACACGAGGCCAGGCATGTTTAAGGAGGGTGTAGAGCATAGGTTTGCAGCAAGTTACAAAGATCAGGAGAGTTGAAACCAAGAAAAGACATAAATACAATATTTAGAACTTTAATCTGAAGCATTCCTGAAACAGAAGCCAATGTAGGTAAATTTCACAGGTTCAGTTGTCCAATTGGATAAAATGTTAGTTTCAAGACAGAAACAGCAAACTGTTGTAGCTGGTTATTTTTCAGACTGCAGGATGTTAAGTGATGTTCCTGAATTATCAATGCCAGGATGTCTACTTTTGTTACTTTACGTGAATTACTTAGTGTTTGAAACAGGGAGTAACATTTTAAAATTTGCCGATGATACCAAACTTGGAAGGGGTGGCATATGGAAGGATGACATCAGTTACCTACAATAGAACAGAGCGAGGTGAACAGAATGGGCAGACAAGTAGCAAAGAGAGAATTCAACGCAGAGAAGTGTGAGGTAATGCAGTTTGACAAAAGGAATGTGGAGAAGCAATAAATGGCACAGGACTAAAGAGAGTGCAGAAACTGAGGACCGTACATGGAATATTGAGAGTGTGATTAGCACAGTGTATGACATCCTGGGCTTCATAAGTCATGAAAGTGAGTGCAAAAGTAGAGAAGTCATAGTGAACCTTTAGTAACTTTGGATTTGGTTCCAAATAAAGTAATGTATAATAGTCCTGGTCTCCACACTTTAAGAAAGATCTGAATATTGTTGAGGAGATTTAAGCACAGGGGCTCATAGTACAGGTTAGACTGGGAAGGCTGGGGAATGTTCTCCTTGGAGCAAAGCAGATTGAAGAGAGATTTAATAGAGGTGTACAAGATTATGACAGGCTGAAATAAAGTAGACAATAAAAATCCCTTCCCATTAACTTCCTTTCTTTATGGGATCTGGACTTTTGCTAGTTGTTCGTATTTATTGCCGACTCCTAAGAAGGTAATGGTGAGTTGTTTCCTCAAACTGCTGCAGTTCTGGTGGACATAGATTTTTAGATTCTGGGTCAGGAGTGTATAGAGAGATGTCAGGCAGACCTCTTTATGCAGATTGATGAAGGCAGAGTTGTGGATGTTGTCGACATGGACTTCAGTTAGGCATTCATCAAGGTTTTGCATGGTAGACTGGTTAGCAAGGTTAGACCACATGGTGTACAGGTAGAGCTAGCTAGTTGGATACAAAATTGGCCCAAAGATAGGAGACAGAGGGTGGTGGTGGTGGAGACCTGCTTTTCGGACCGCAGGCCCGGTAGCAGCGGTGTACTGCAAGGATCAGTGCTGGGTCCACTGCTTTCTGTCATTTGTATAAATGATTTGGATGTGAACATAGGAGGTACAGTTAGTAAGTTTGCAGATGATACCAAAATTGCTGGTGTAGTGGACAGTGAAGGAGGCTACAACAGGGCCTTGATCAGATGGGCAAATGGGCCAAGGAGTGACTGTTACAGTTTAATTTAGATAAATGCAAGGTCCTGCATTTTAGTAAGGCAAATCAGGGCAGGGCGTTACACAGAATAAAGAAGCCTGGGGTGAAGGCTCATAGTTTCTGGAAAGTGGAGTCGCAATTAACAGGGTGGTCAAGGTGGTGTTTGGTATGTGTGCCTTTATTAGTCAGAGCATTGAGTATAGGAGTTGAAAGATCATGTTGTGGCTCTCGAGGACATTGGTTTGGCCATTTTTGAAATATGTGCTCAACTCTGGTCTCCCTGCTATAGAAAAGATGTTGTGAAACTTGAAAAGGTTCAGAAAAGACTTACAAGGATGTTGCCAGGATTGGAGGACTTCAGCTATAGGGACAGGCTGAGGCTATTCTCCCTGGAATGTCAGAGGCTGCGGGGTGACCTTATCAAGGTTTATAAAATTATGAGGGGCACGGATAGAGTAAATAACCAAGGTATTTTTTCCCAGTGCAGGTAAGTCCAAATTAGAGAGCATAGATTTCAGGTGAGAGAGAAAAGATTTAAAAGGGGCCTAAGGGGCAACATTTCATACAGAGGGTGGTGCATGTGTGGAATGAGCTGCCAGAGGAATAGTGAAAGCTGGTACACTTACAACATTTAAACAGCTTCTGAATGGGTACATGAATAGGAAGGATTGAGAGGGATATGGGCCAAATGCTGGCAAATGGAACTAGATTAATTTAGGATACCTGGTCAGCACGGACGTTGGACCAAAGGATCTGTTTGATTAGATTAGATTACTTACAGTGTGGAAACAGGCCCTTCGGCCCAACAAGTCCACACCGACCCGCAACCCACCCATACCCCTACATTTACCCCTTACTTAACACTATGGACAATTTAGCATGGCCAATTCACCTGACCCGCACATCTTTGGACTGTGGGAGGAAACAGGAGCACCCGGAGGAAACCCACGCAGACACGGAGAGAAGTTTATCGCTCTGACTCTATGCAGTAAGTGGCAATGACCTCTGGAACCTGGCGCCCCCGATGGGAGTGGAAACAAAAATGATCAAAAATAATGGGATGGATATGGGGTTAAAGATAAGTGACTAACTGAAGAGCTCTGCAGAGAGTTGGAATGGATATAATGAGGTGAATGGCTCCCTTCTGTAGTGTAAATGATCTTAGGGCAAGTATTGAGCAGGATTTGGCAGTGGATAAGGTATTAGCAGCAGAGTTCTGAATGAGGTGAAATATATAGAGTACGAAGAATGGGAGGCAAAGCATTAAAAATAAATAGGACTTCACTGTTTAAAGACATTTTTTATTCCAAATGACAATTCCTCTTTTACCAAGTAAGTACAGAACAGATTATTTTTAGTCTTGGTTAGTGTGGTCTAAATTTGAGATTTACACATTCTCCAGAAACTAGAGTATGGAAAGAAATAGAGCCAGAATGATTTTGTGGATTAATTTACAACTTGCACACAATAACAGCATTTTTTTTGGCCGGTGGGCTGGGGTTGTCACCCAATGAATTACTGATTTCAATGTTGCTATCGTGTGGAAGAGAAGATTTACAGAGGCTTTAATAAATTTAATCTGGAAGATTGCACCAAATTAATTTGGAGCATAAACCAAAGAATATCTTAATTTACTTGTCACCAGGCCAGGCAAGCTAGCCAAATTAATTATATATAAGTCAGTCTGCTGTCAGTCAGGAGAAAGATTTATTTCAGAAGTAAATAGAATTGTCCTGGATAATGCAGATCAGCTGAGTGAAAGGCCTGTGGGACACCGTGAAATCTAAAATACCAAAGGCCAAGCCTAGGGCTGACAGCCCAGTTTGCTGCTGAGAATAAACCGAATGGGGAATAGCTTGAGGCCTTCTCTGTGAGGCCAACCTGTAGGCAGCAGCTGGAAGACAACAGCAAGGGTGATGGAGTAGAGAAACTGGACACTGAGGCCTGAAAGTGACTGATATCTTTTGAGAGAATTGAAAAGCACCTACATTAGTTGAACGTAGACAGAGGGATTCAGGGACAGAATGGAGTGTGTAATATTAAGAAAAAAGATACTTAAAATTGAAGTAGAACACAATGGCGGCTGAGCTGGGAGATTTGAAAAATTACCTTCAGGGATCCATTTAGTGATCTGAACCAAAGTCAATGCTATTTTGTGGCAGCTGACCCCTAACAAAGTTTACTTTTGTTAACTCATGAAGTGCTTTAGCAATTTATGGATGAATAAGAACTCAGGATTGGCACCATATAGATGTCTAAATAGCATCTTTTGGAAAACATTCGCATAGTGAGATGAAACTTCCATCTGCGTCAGCCCTGGTTCTCTCTAAACCCAACAAATCACCCTCCAGGTATTTGCAGAAGGAACTGAAATTGATGAGGGTACAGAATTACACTCTTTGGAAAAACCTAGCTTACTGTTCAAACACAATTGTGTGGGAGGGACAATTCTTTATGTAAATCCTAGATCAGGAGTGCCAGATAGTTAATTAACTATGGCAGACATCATCATCTTAGGTTAACCCTGTCCTCAGGTGATATCCAACATTTGCACCCTATTACTGACAAATGGAAAGTAGGAACTGATTGTTCCCCTCTCCTTAGAGTGAGATGAGAGGCAGCTTGACAAAAACTGTCAGCTGGAATTGTAGCTAAATTTCAAGCTGGGCCCTAAGGGAATGAGTTGGTTTGGAAAACTTGTTCTTTAGGTGGAAAATATGCAGAGCTGAGAGAGCTATAAGCAAATGCAAACAAATGACAAGATACTTTGGCTAGAGTTCTTGGAAGCTGGCTAAGGAAGAGTATTTTTGGTGCTCAGAATCTCTGTATTAAACTATTGGTGATAAATGACAAAATGATGGAGGAGAATAGATGCAATGAGTTATCCCAAAACAGGAACAAGGTTCAGCTTTGGAAGATTTTCGATTCAAGGTATTTAAAGGCATTTTGAGCTCTGCCAAGTCCGTTTCTCTGTTAAACCACATCTACAGATGTTTCTCATGTATACAGCATGAATGGATATCAACCATCAACACAGATTTCCAAACACTGATCCCAAACAAAACAAATCTACAATAAGTACATATCTGATTCAGCTGTAATAGGGAGACTTTTTCACACAATGCATTTAATAAGTTGTTACAGGATGTGGAACCTATAATGTAGATTAGATTACTTACAGTGTGGAAACAGGCCCTTCGGCCCAACAAGTCCACACTGACCCGCCGAAGAGCAACCCACCCATACCCCTACATTTACCCCCTACCTAACACAACGGGCAATTTAGCATGGCCAATTCACCTGACCCGCACATCTTTGGACTGTGGGAGGAAACCAGAGCATCCGGAGGAAACCCACGCAGGCACGGGGAGAACGTGCAAACTCCACACAGTCAGTCGCCTGAGTCGGGAATTGAACCCGGGTCTCAGGCGCTGTGAGGCAGCAGTGCTAACCACTGTGCCACCGTGCCGCCCACTAGCTTTGGCCAAGAAAAGGGGATTATTCTCTGGTTCAGTGGTAGCAGTCTTGCCTGTGAGCAAAGACCCACTGCAGAGACACATGACCAAAATATGGGCATGCAATACTGGGGGAGTGCTACAATTCTGACCAAACCAACTTTCAGATAAGATGTGAAACTCAAGCCATCTGTCTGTCTACCCCCTGGTGGATATAAAAGCTTCCATGGCTACTACTACAGTAACAGGAAGCAAGTTCTTCCAGCATCCTGGTCTAACACTTATCCATAAACCAACGCTAACTCAAACATTTATCTGCTCATTTGTCACACTGCTATTTCTGGGGGTTTCCTGTGTGCAAACTACTTGACCACATTTCCCCACACGATAATAGCAACTATATTTCAAAACCAGTTCAATGGTGGGTGGAACCTTCCGGGGTGTTTCAGCGCACTGTTTTGAGGAGGGGAGTTCTCCCTCAGCCAATATTTATCCCTCTGCCAGCATCATCAAAGCAGATTTTCTGGGGTTGAATTTTACACCCCCTCACAGTGGCATATTTGAAGATGGGGTAGGCTCAAAAAAATAAAACAAGTGGCTAAGCCTGCTACCTGACCTGCCTCCCGTATCACAGTGGGAGGGAAGGACGTCAGGCAGCCCATCCACCTTTGGGCCCATTGAGGCTCTCAATTCAATTATTGACCTCATTCCACCTCAGCTACAATAATACACACAGAATCACTATGGAGCAGGAGGCCATTCAGCCTGTCGTACCGAAACATCAGGTTGGGGAATGGCCAAGGCAAAACAGAAATTTGGCAGTTTTCACTGAGCAGACTACTACTGGGTAGGAAGTGTGGATTGACTTCTTTTGAGACTGTCCCCTGTATCCAGTGAAGGTAGCCACCTTATACATTCTTTTCATCTGCCAAGCCAAGGTTTGGCAGGCAGACTAATCCAAAATACCAACTTACCTGGAAACCAGCATACATGACACCACCTCACCATTGAGACTTGGATTGGCTGACAGCTCTTTAGGGTGGGGCTTCATCCAACGGTGGCCATGCCTTCAGTCACATCGGCGCTAAGCTCGGAATTCCTCCCCTAAAGTTCTTCACCTCTCTCTCCCTTTCTATAATAGTTTTTAAAACCTACAATTTTGACCAATCATTTGGTCACTTGCCTTTCTATCTGCTTCTGTGGCTTGGCATTAGATTCTATTTGATAATGCTCCCCAATGCTCAAAATGTTCTAATGGTTCCACTTAAATGTAAGTTGTTAGTTTCAAGAGGCATAGTTTTCTTTGTCTGATGACTATGTTAATCAGAACTCGCTCAGCATATACATGCTCTTTCATTCATTAGTTGCAATTCAATACTTCAACCCTCAAATGAATCCAACACACAGTTTGTGTCAACCTACCTGTCATTCAACACCAGGTTATAATCCAACAGGTTTATTTGGAAGCACTAGCTTCATCAGGTGGTAGTGGAGTATAAGATCGTAAGACAGTTACAGTGTGATGTAACTGAAATTATATTGAAAAAGACCTGGATTGTTTGTTAAGTCTCTCATCTTTTAGAATGACTATGTTGGTTTCAGTTCTTTCATATGTAAATCACAAAACATTTTTAAAGTTACATTCTCAAGTGAACTTTAACAATTGGTATCATGTCAGCCCAGATAATGCATTTAAGAAGTGGGCTGTGCTGTGTGAGACTGTGCCACAATGGTCAGACTGATTCTAATCTAAAATATGGATTTACAGAATTTTACAAGGATGGTGAACTCAGCCCAGACAATCACAAAGGCCAATCTCCCATTTTATAGAATCCATCTACCAGACCCACTGTCAAGGAAAAGCCACCAGCATTCTTAAAGATCCATCTCACCCTGGCAATATTATTCTATAACCTCTACCACTGGGGAGAAGGTACAGAAGCCTGAACACACACACCAGCCGGTTTCACAACAGTTTCTACCCTACTGTTGCTAGAATACTGAATGGACTCAGAAACTCTGAACATTCGCCTGTAACTCTGTTTTTCTTTTTTGCCGCTGTTTACCTATTATTTACTATCTCTGCTACTTAACTCTGATCTGCCTGCATTGCTCGCAAGACAAAGCTTTTCACTGTGCCTCAGTACACATAACAATAAATTCAATTCAAGTCTGGCGAATAGCAAAGTCTTTCTTTTGCTGTCAGAATCCTAAAGACTGGACAGACCCTTACTGATAAATCTGGATGAAAGTTCAGATAGGCTGGGTCAATGAATTAACTCCTGTAAGCAAAGGCCTTGTCTAATGACTTCCCCCTAACTTATTTATAAGCTGCATTCACTCAGCCATCACGGGTCAGTATTTTATATTTACATCGACTGGAGCTGACAAGACATAAAACGGCAAATCTGAATGGATATGTAGTATGCTTTGAAGTGCGCGGTTTTTAATACCAGATGCATTTTCTAATTAACCTAGGAATGCTGTTTTCAAAGGCTTTGTTTGCAGAACTGTAACTTGAAGACCACAAGCCTCACTGTCATGGTTATGACATTGTCTAAACCTTCCAGTACTCTGCTGCCTTGTCACGCATTTGAATCTGTGAATGTCACGAGTTACAATCCATCTTAAATGTCTTGTGGCTTAATGGACTTAGCAAGCTACATATTCTCATCTCCAATAGGTGGAAGAACATGTCACTCTAGCATCAGGCTATATACCACTAATTAAAACCTACTGACCATTAAAGCAAGTAAATGGACTGCTAACCACAAAGGAGACTGACAGCTTTATTTCTCCTGTGCTGACTCACAACATAAAACTAACCCTTGAAATCCTATTTGCTAACATGCAGCTTATTGCTCATGTCTTCAGCTTGACTGCTTTCTTTTTGTGCAAGATTTCCCAAGTTAGAGCTTCAATTCCTTAAGCCTCACCCATTGGCTTCATTTGTTCAAACCACATCAATAATTAAACGTAGGTCCTCTTTTTAGCCCTCGAGACTTGCTACGACTATATTGAGGTAAAGACACATATTGATTAGCAAGGGGCACAAGGTTCACTCTCCCGAGTGTCCAATGAAGCTGAACCCAAATGAATCATCTAAAAGCCCAAAACGTATCAGAAGTAAAATTGATGTAAATAGTATTCAAATACTGGCTCCTTTAGAGCTCAATAGGATCGACTGTCCCTCTAAAACGGACCCAGTAAGGCAGAAAAGATGAATGGACAAATTGAGTTTGGAAAGGAAACTGAACTGATGGCCCTGCAGAGGGAAGACAGAGGGATTGGTGTCTTAAGGCGAACTGAACAATAGTAGGAAATGGGCAGATTTGACAGAGTTGCATGGAAATGGGACACCCTGGAGATTGCACTATATTTAAAACAAACTGACAAATCAGAATGAAACAGAACCCATGTCAAATGCAAATGCACATCTTTGGCAAATGTTCAAAACTCCTAGTTTTCTTATATTAGTTTGAGGGTCCAAGGAACAGTCAGTTGCACGTTTTGAACAAGACTTCAATGTCTTGAAGGGTAAAAGGGCTTTTGCCTGAAACGTCAATTTTACTGCTCCTCGGATGCTGCCTGAACTACTGTGCTCTTCCAGCACCACTAATCCAGAATTCAATGTCTTGAATATTACGTGTAGAATTTACATTTTAAAGAAAAGCATTTGCTACTTCATAAATATTTTTATGTTCCTAATTATGAAGATGGATGTTAAAACTCATATTTTCCAGGCATATGATCATTTTAAGTTGACACTTCATTTTGTAGCAACTTGCACAGTATTTATATAAAATCTTTAACGAAAAAGATATTCCAAGGCAATTCACACTCGTGTTCACAAACAATAATTAGACATAAAGCTACATTAGGTGTTATTAACAAGCAAATTTCAACAAAGGTGTAGGCTTTAAGAAGTGTGTTAAAGGAGGAGAGAGAGGAGAGATTTATGGAGGGAATTTCAGAGCTTCGGGTCTCAGCTGATCTCGGCAATGGAAATTCTGTACTGAGATATTACCAGGACTCTGATGGTCAACAGAGGTAATTATACTCCTAGTGAAAGAAAAAAAAAGGAGGTTTAAAACACAGCCACAAGGCTGTGACACTATGTGGGAGAGACGTAAAACTCCCTTTGCAACACTAGTATATAAGCCTTAAGCTCAAGATCGAAATTTCTACAAATTTCAAGATTTGCGATCGATAATTCGAGTTTTAAAACAGTCTACTGACACCTCAAGTACAGTGCCAACCAGAAATTCAATACCTCACATTTCCACAAATAATTTAGCTTTCACTATATAAGAAACCTAAAAAAAACACAGAGTCAGTGATCTGAATTTGAAGTGGCATTGTTTTAATTGGTTTCAGAATGGTTTCACCAATATTTCCACAGAAGGGATTTTGAAAAAGAAACTTTTAACTATGTGTTAAAGCAAGTGCCACCATACAATTTACAAAATGTCAATGAAATGATGTGTGGCTAAATGCAAACAAGTTAAGTGCTGATGTTATTTCCTCAAAGCCTGGAAGTAATAAATTTGGTTAGCCTGTTTCAACAATCAGTAAACACCCCACAGTCTTTGTGCTGGGATGCCTATGGTTCCTTCTTAGCTGTAAACAGAGAGAGATTAAAAATAAAACACTTGACAGAACCAGCAAGAGCTGAAAGTCAAACAGGCTTTTAGACAGAATGCTGCCTGTGCAAGCTTTGATCATTTTCTGAAGAATAACAATCAGTTATTTTAAATCATTGAGGGAAATGCACAGACATGCAGACGTGTAACTAGTTCATTATTTTATCTTATTACATTCAGAAAAGTTACATTAATTGAGAAAGATTGATCTTAATATTGCTGTTCATGTTCACTTGCTGTGAAATAAAATAATGCATTAAATTGTACTTTGCCTCCCATACAGATCAGGTATTGTCTTAGTCTATATTTGTCAATATAGACCCTGAGGTTACAAGGATGTTGCCTGGAATGGAGGGTTTGAGATATAAAAATACACTGGAAAGGCTGGGACTTTTTTCACTGGAGTGTAGGAGGTTGAGGGGTGACCTTATTGAGGTTTATAAAATCATGAGGGGCATAGAGAAGGTGAATGGCAAGTATCTTTACCCTAGTGTAGAGGAGTTCAAAACTAAGGGGCATATTTTTAAGGTGAGAGGAGAAAGATTTAAAAAGGACACGAGGGGCAGCCTTTTTACACAGAGAGTGGTTCATATTTAGAATGAACTGCCAGAGGAAGTGGTGGATGCAGTTACAGTTACAAGACATCTGGATAAGTTCATGAATGGGAAAGGTTTGGAGCAATATGGGCCAAGTGCAGGCAAATGGGACTAGTATAGTTTGGTACATGATCAGCATGGATTGGTTGGACCGAAGGGGTCTGTTTCCATGCTATATGACTCTATAACTCTAAGGGAAGATTGATTTCGGAGACCAGGGTTAGACTAAAATATGTAGTTAGATACTGGGCAGTACCAGCACACTCCTAAACTTAAAACATTTTTGGGAAGTCTTATTGCATCCCACATAACATCTCCAATAGGTCCATAAACTTGGAATGATAATTTACTTTCAAATTCTGAAGAAAATTGTTGTCCATTGTCTGATTTTTTCCAGCCAGAGATGCAGAAAATATTTGACCACACAGGGATCTCATTGACTTCTCAACACATGTTGGATGTGAGAATTCTTGCTGGAGTTTGTGCCTTTCAGCTAAACAGTTGCAAAATTTGCAAACTGCAATGTGGATCTGTGCCTTAATCTGCACTGCTTAATCAAGCTCACATCTAAAAAAAAGCCATCTGTTGAACTATTGGATGAGGTGCAATGCACTAAGTGAGAAAAAGCAAGTTTACTGCTCCTACTCAAGCTCAAAACCTCCTGTGAGAT
Source organism: Hemiscyllium ocellatum (assembly GCF_020745735.1). NCBI lineage: Eukaryota > Metazoa > Chordata > Chondrichthyes > Orectolobiformes > Hemiscylliidae > Hemiscyllium > Hemiscyllium ocellatum. The sequence goes on from NC_083437.1 coordinate 24,361,397, forward strand.
AAAAGCTCTCAAGTGCTCTCGCTAGTGAATGGTGTCCACCCGAGTTGGAAAACCACTTTGCAAAGCAAATGTTGCCATTATCTGGAATTCTCATTAACTTCAGGAATCAAAGTGACTATACAGTTCCCAAAACATCAGCTACGTCAGTCTGAGTCTAAGCAGAACTTGGAAAGAGAGAAATCTATCTTTGCTTGTGAATCCAAGTAATCAAGCCAGTGCCATAATGATCAATGGTGCAAAAAGCCAAGTGCAGGCAAATGGGACTAGTATAGTTTGGTACATGATCAGCATGGATTGGTTGGACCGAAGGGGTCTGTTTGATACGTGTGCTAAACAATACATCCAGTTCAAGTGTTTAGTTCCGATCATTGCAATAAAGGAAGGGGCTTAAAGAAAAGTACTTTGCAGCCAAAATGGTAGCCTGCTTAGTTCCTGATTCTATTCTGTTTGGTTACATATATACATGTTGGGAATATAAAAAAAAAGTGCTGACATTATAATGTAACATAAACAGGAGGTGGAGTAAGGAAAACATTTAGTTTAAAAAGAATGTTCACTGTAGTTAGCTCTCACTTTTATTATTCAGTGAACCATTCTTTTTGGATTATACTGCTTCTTAAAGATAAAGAAAACTTGCACAACATGCTAGAAATCTCTGACAGTTATAAGATGTTACACATAATTCCATAAAACATAACTAGAATTCCACTGTCATTTTAATCTTTTCTCTCTCATGGTAAATGATAGATCATCACAAAAATACTCAATGTCGCTCCATACATGAAATATCATTGTTGCAGATGAGACTAATGCTCATTTGGTCAGCGTTTTATCCTTACTGAAACTTACCTGTTGCTATTCCATTAAAAAGTGAGGTCTGCAGATGCTGGAGATCAGAGCTGAAAATGTGTTGCTGGTTAAAGCACAGCAGGTTAGGCAGCATCCAAGGAACAGGAAATTTGACGTTTCGGGCCAGAGCCCTTCATCAGGAATGAGGAGAGGGTGCCAGGCAGGCTAAGATAAAAGGTAGGGAGGAGGGACTTGGGGGAGGGGCAATAGAGATGTGATAGGTGGAAGGAGGTCAAGGTGAGGGTGATAGGCCGGAGTGGGGTGGGGGCGGAGAGGTCAGGAAGAGGATTGCAGGTTAGGAGGGCGGTGCTGAGTTCAAGGGAATCAACTGAGACAAGGTAGGGGAAGGGGAAATGAGGAAACTGGAGAAATCTGAGTTAATCCCTTGTGGCTGGAGGGTTCCCAGGCGAAAGATGAGGCGCTCTTCCTCCAACCGTCGTGTTGTTATGTTCTGGCGATGGAGGAGTCCAAGGACCTGCATGTCTTCGGTGGAGTGGGAGGGAGAGTTAAAGTGTTGAGCCACGGGGTGGTTGGGTTGGTTGGTTCGGACGTCCCAGAGGTGTTCCCTGAAGCGTTCTGCAAGTAGGCGGCCTGTCTCCCCAATATAGAGGAGGCCACATCGGGTGCAGCGGATGCAATAGATGATGTGTATGGAGGTGCAGGTGAATTTGTGGCAGATATGGAAGGATCCTTTGGGGCCTTGGAGAGAAGTAAGAGAGGAGGTGTGGGCGCAAGTTTTGCATTTCCTGCGGTTGCAGGGGAAGGTGCCGGGAGTGGAGGTTGGGTTGGTGGGGGGTGTGGACCTGACGAGGGAGTCACGAAGGGAGTGGTCTTTGCGGAACGCTGATAGGGGAGGGGAGGGAAATATATCCCTGGTGGTGGGGTCCATTTGGAGTTGGCGGAAATGACGGCGGATGATACGCTATATATGTTGCTATTCCATGCCAAGCTGGGCTGACCAATCAGACCTGGCCCTGCTAACTCATCAGACTCATTCTGCTAACCAATCAGCCCTCACCTTGCTGACTAATCAGTCTGACCCTCCTGACTTTGTGATTTCATCGCTCACACTCCAATGCTTCGAATTTGAGATTTTCATCTAGAATAGGACATTTTAAAATTGTTTTAAAAGTCATTGCAGTTACCTCTGCCAATAATGTACTCATTTAACGAGCCAGTGCAGAAATGATGGGCTGAATGGCCTCCTTCTGTATAGTAAAACTTCCTGTGATTACAGTCTCTCTCAACTCTTTGCTCCTCCAACTCAAGGCGCTACAGTATTCCCATTCTATTATCTTACTTCAGGTAGCCCTCGTCTTTAAATCACTAAAGCACATGTGTAGGGTTCTTTCCCTAAGCTCCTTCACATTCCTAATCTATTTTCAGGTTCCAATTAATCCCACCTCTTTGACCAAGTTTTTAGGCATTTCATAATTCGAGTCAGCATCCACTTACTTCCCAAATTGCCTTCCATTTTGCGACATGATAGGTGACATAGATAAGCAAACTATTCCCACAATATCAACGACTGGGATTTTTTTATCTTCAGAAGTAATTGTTTAAAAAAAAGGCAAGCGGACGAATGTAGGATTATAAACAGAAAGGTTGTAAATATTCAGCTGGTCTGGCAGCATTTGGGGAAAGAGAAACAGTTAACATTTCAGGTTAACGAACTTTCATCAGCACTTATCAACACAGTTAAAAAAGTCAGAGACTTAAAATGCTAATTCTTTCCTTCCCCACAGATGCTGCCAGGCCTGCTGAGATCTTACAGCATTTTCCGTTGTTATTTCAGAAAAATTCCAGAATTCGCAGTCTTTTACTTTTGCATTAAGAGCTGTATGCAGATATTTCTGATGAAGTGAAGCTTTGATCATAATGTGAAAGTGGTAATGGGGCTTTAAGTACCATTAACATTCACTAACAAAACAAGTAAACCTACTTGTTTTCCCAGCACCATCGACTGAAAGGATACCCTGCAGTAATTTCATAATGAACATACTGAACAATTAATGACAGTAAGGCATTAGTTAGGCTGACTTGCTCCCCATACTATTGTTTGTGCAACTGTGATTTGTTCATTCTATCTGAACCTCAAGTTTTTACCAGTTCAAGCTGCAAAGCGATATCATTTGGAGGACTACCAAGGGTGCTGCGCAGGGGAATCTCACAGCTTAACTTTAAATATGCCTGCTGCATTGAGTCCCAGTTGAGTTACTGTAAGGATCTAAAAACTGAAGGCTGGGAACTTTTCTGGAACTGAGCTCCAACAACATGTAGCTCAGAGCAGCTCACTGAGAGGGGCCAGAAAATAGAAGAATATCATATTTATGAGATTACCCATTCGAGAGCTTAGGCAGCAGAGAAATGGTTACAGGGACATGGGAGAAGACAAAACAAAGCAACAATAAGTCACAAACAGATGACAGGGAGGAAGTGAAGAGTTGATCATTCCTTATTTCCAGAGTTGTTTCCTACCTGTGGAAATTCTGTTGCAGAGATATGCTGAAACCAGGAGTTACGTCCACCTGAAGCAATGTTTTCAGCGGTGATTTGAAGGGAGTCTCCGAGTTTAAGGAGCGGAAGGTACTGAAGTCATGCGTGCCCAGCAGGATCTGTGCAGCCTCTTTCATGATGTCTGTGTTCAAAGGTCTGTTTGAGAACAGACAGAATGGTCACTAATAGTCGAAGCAGGACAATGCAGCCAAAACAAAAAATGTTATATCAACCACCGCCTTTTGGAGTCAAACACTATCTCAACACAAACTCAGTTGGGCTTGACAGGTTCCTGTTTTCCCTTGTGGTTTTTGCAATCAACATTAAACGCAGTGTGAGGCAATTACATTCTTACCACATTACAAAAACAGATTTAAAATTCAACACAACCAACAACAAGCCATAACTCCCTTCCCTGACTCTGCAGTTTTTGACTCTCTACTAATCTCAGATGTGACTGGGGATATAGTCCCATTTGAACTCGCTACATCTAGTAGTTCAGCCGAGTATGCAATATAGAGATTCTATGATTCTATCCCTTCAAAATTTCAAATGGAAATGACAAATCTGTTTTAATTCTTTGAGGAAGTAACAAGCATGTTAGACAATGGAGAGGCAGCAGACGTGATCTACTTGGATTTCCAGAAGGTCTTTGATAAGGTGTCACTCAGGAGGCTGCTAACTAAGGTACTGGCATGGACAGAGGGTTGGCTGACTGAAGGAATGCGGAGAAGAGGGATAAAGGAGTCTTTTTCAGGATGACAGCCAGTGACTTGTGGAATTTCATAGGGGTCAGAGTTGGGACCACATCTATTCATGCTGTACATTAATGATCTGGATGAAAGAACAAAGGGTATTGTTGCTATGTTTGCAGATAAAATAAAGATAGGTGAAGGGACAGTATTGAGGAAACAGGAAGGCTGAAGGAGGACTTGGAGAGGCTGGGAAAGTGGGCAAAGAAGTGGCAGATGGAATTGAACCCTGAAAAGTATGAAATGACACACTTTGGAAGAAGTAACAAGACAAAGCAATGGTCAATAAATGGCACAGAAGAAGAGGGTTCTTGGGGTGCTTGAAGATGACAGCATCATTTAATAGGGTAGTTAAGAAAACATATGGCATACTTTATCAACAGTGGCACAGAGTATAAGAGCAGTGCAGTTATGTTGGAGATGTAGAAAACTTTGGTTAGATCACAGCTAGAGTACTGTGTGCAGTTCTGCACTATAGGAATGATGTGATCATACTGGAGGGGGTGCAGAGGAGATGCACCAGGACGTTGCCTGGGATGGAGCACTTTATCTATGAAAAGAGGCTTGATTAGCTCTAGTTGTTTCCTTTAGACCAGAGAAGGCTGAGAAGTGACCTGTTGGAGGTGAGGAAGATTATGAGAGGTATGTTCAGGGTGGAGAGACAGCAGGGTCAACAGCAAGGGAGCACAATTTTAAGATGAAAGATAGGAGGCTTAGAGGGGTCCTGGGGACAAAATAAATGCTTTAAGCAATTGCTAATGGGAATTGCAGTGTCCTGCCTGGGAAGGTGGTTGAGGCAGGAAACCTCAAGCTTTAAAACGTACTCAGATGAGCACTTAAAATGTCATAATATTCAAGACTATGGGCCAAGTACTGGAAAGTGGGGCTGGTGTAGATTTAGTTTTGTCAGTGCAAACTCAATGGGTGAAGGGTCTTTTCCATTCTGTATAATTCTATTGTTCTATGAATACAGTTACGTTCTCAATTTATCTGTTTGGAGCATCTTCAGTAAAAATGACACCACAAATATAGTTGTGGGACTTTACAAGTGAAGATTGTGCACAGGCTGTCCTATTCTTACGTTGTTAGCTTTGCATTTATTTTACACTCACAAAAGCACACCTACCAATTTCTACCCCACTAAATGCTGGTGTTGCCACTCTCACACCAACTGTCACAAGTTAGATGGCGAAGAGTGAAACACAGAACTGAAGCCTACCTTTATACTCTTTCAAAACCACACAAGATATACTGTGGTCCTCCACACAAAAAAAACATTGTTTCATCTTGCACCTCCATTTTTTAAAAAGAAATCAAACCGTTTAGACACATTAAGGCTCAACTCTGCAGGGACGACATCCTGAGGTGAGACTCGAATCTAAAACGTCCTACCATGGGGTATTTTATCACAAGGACCGTAAGTGCTCCTTTATATAATCACTTTGATTCAAACTGATTTGGAGATATAATGTCACATGTCCATTTCAGGTGGGACTTGAAACATTCTGGCCCAGGGGTCAAGAGAACCATTACATCCCACCAGACTCTTAAAATTATTTCCAATCTGTTCAGACACATCTCTATGAATCTGGACATTCTAATCCCCAGTTAATGCTTACTAACTGAATATAATTAAACATCCAAATTAATGGGCAATTAAACAGTGGAGGCTTGTGATACAGCAGTAGTGCCCTATGCACAGAGGCTTGTATCTACTCACCGAGTCATCTGTTTATTTACACGTGCACAGTATATAAACTCTACGCAGCCAGCTCAGAGCCAGTCCCTACGGTCAGGTGACTCTCTGAACTTCTATATTATTTATATCTATCAGCCAGGGCTCCCTGATTGGCACAGGTTAACAGCCCCAGTCGAGGATCACACACTCAATGAGATTCATGCGGCCCTCATTCCAATCATTGCATCCTATCTCGGGACCAGAAAAGGAGAAAGTGAAGACTGCAAATGCTGAAGATCAGAGTCAAGAGTGCGGTGCTGCAAAATCACAGCAGGCCGGGCAGCATCCAAGGTGCAGGAGAATTGATGTTTTGGGCATAAGCCCTTCATCAGGAATGTGGCTTGTGGGCCGGGGGAGCTGAGAGATAAATGGGACGGGGGTGGGCCTTGGGGAAAGGTAGCTGAGAATGCAATAGGTAGATGAAGGTGGGTGGGAAGGTGATAGGTCGGAGAGGAGGATGAAGCGGATAGAGGGGAAAGACGATGGACAGGTCAAGAGGGCAGTGCAGAGTTGGAAGCTTGGGACTGAGATAAGATGGGGGAGGGAAATGAGGAAACTGGTGAAACCCACATTAATCCTGTGTGGTTGCAGGGTCCCAGGGCAGAAGATGATGAGGCGTTCTTCCTCCTGGTATCAGGTGGTTAGGGTTTGGCGAGGGAAGCGGCCCAGAACCTGCACGTCCTTGGTGGAGTGGGAGGAGGAGTTGAAGTGTTCAGCTATGGGCTCGTGTGGGTGTCCCAGAGATGTACTCTGAAAGGATCGCAAGTTGGCGTCCTGTTTTCCCAATGTAGAGGAGACCACATCGGGTGCAACGGATACAAAAGATAACATTAGTGGAGGTATAGGTAAATTTCTGTCAGACGTGGAAGGATCCTTTGGGGCCTTGGATGGAGGTAAGGGGTGTGCAGGTTTTGCACTTCCTGTGGCGACAGGGGAAGGTGCTGGGAGTGCAGTGAGGGCTAGTGGAGGACGTGGATCTGACAAGGGAGTCGCAGAGGGAGTAGTCTCTCCGAAACACTGATGGAGTGGAGTGGGAAATATATCCCTGGTGGTGGGATCTGTTTGAAGGTGGCGAAAGTAGCGGAGGATGATGCAATGTATACAAAGGTTGGTGTGGTAGCAGGTGAGGACCATGGGGTTTTGTCCTTGTTGCATTGAGAGGGGTGGACTTCAAAGTTGGAAATGCAGCAAGTGGAGGAGCTGCACTGGAGGGCATTGTTGACCATGTGGGAGAGAAAATTTCAGTATTTGAAGGAGGCTATCTGGGTTCAAATCCCACTCACTCCAGAGATGTATTATAACATCTCTCTGAACAGGTTATTAAAGATATTTTACAATTAACAATGACTGCTAGAAATCATAAAACTGAAGCGCCATTGTGAGGCCCACCTCACTGAATGGAATATGCCAAACAACCATCAGATTAAACACAAATATTTCCTTTGGCGCAATTGACTGGCAATTATGGTGACCAGGTCTGCTTGACATTAACTGTAGTACAAGAAAAATAGTAAAAGTATTTATCAGCCAAGAACAGATTTCTACTCCTAACAGGATTAAAATCCACCCCTTTACCGACTTAATGCATTTTAATTACTTCAAAGTGTATCACCTTTTAAATCAGGAATGTTAAAAATCAAACTACAAAAGGAATTTCATCATCTTGTAAATAAATGCATTCAATTTGTTTTGAATGTCATATTCAAATAGTAACAATGATTATATAAGTCAGGGAGCTAATCCATGCGTATATAAATGTGATGAGTTCAAAAGGAATTAAAATGGTATAATTGCTGTTAATTCAGCCACTATCATACTATAAGCTTCCTGGCAAATGAATTTGAGCAAATTCATATGCAACTTCTACAAACACACAGGTTTCTGAGCTGAAATGTAATATGTACATTCACACACATGCAGTCAGCACTTTTCATTCCATGTCCAGTTAGCTGAAGGAAGTGTTGAGATTGCTCCCAGATGTCAGCAAGTATAAAGCACAGACCTGCAAATGCTGCAATTCTGAAATAGCAGCTAAAAATGTTGCAGCAGGTCAGTCAATCCTGAAAGTGGTCGGTGCCTCAAAATGGAGCATGATTGATCAGAAAATGAATCCTGATTTATTCATCATTCAAATATTCTCTTTGGTGATACCAAAGAAGTAGGAAATTAACTGATTGCTCCAAACGTCTTTCAAAATGAGAATTAATGAGAACAGTCACTGGACTCGAAACCTTAACTCCGAGTTCTCTCCACAGCTGCTGCCAGACCCGCTGAGATTCTCCAGCAATTTGTTTTAGATTTCCAGCATCCATAGTTCTTTGCTCTATGTTGTGCTGTCGCCCAGTCTAACAAGTCGTTCAGACTAGCATGAATACAGCCCTATTTATGATTAGCAGATTATCAAAGTGCTTCACAGCCAATGAAATATTTTAAATTGTAGTAACCGTTATAATGTTCCAAACACAGTGGGAACTTTGCACTCAAATAGTAATATGAAAAAGATGAGAATCTCTTCTCATGATATTGATTTTTTTTAAATTAGTTTGTGAATGTCACTGGCTGGGCCAGCATTGAATACCATTGAAAATGTCTGGCTTGCGAGGCTATTTCATAAGGCAGTTAAGAGTCAACTCCATATGTTATCTATCTAGACTTCCAAAAGGCCTTTGATTAGGTACCTCATGGGAGGCTACTGAATAAGGTGAGGGCCCATGGTGTTCGAGGTGAGCTACTGGGATGAATTGAGGATTGGCTGTTTGACAGAAGGCAGAGAGTTGAGATAAAAGGTTCTTTTTCGGAATGGCAGCTCGTGACAAGTGGTGTCCCGCAGGGTTCAGTGTTGGGGCCGCTGCTGTTCACTTTATATATTAATGATCGGGATGAAGGGACTGGGGGCACTCCGGTGAAGTTTGCCAATGATACAAAATTAGGCGGACAACAATTAGTTCTGAGGAGGTAGGGAGGCTGCAGAAAGGTTTAGACAATTTAGGAGAGTGGTCCAGGAAATGGCTGATGAAATTCAAGGATCAGTGGTGCTGGAAGAGCACAGCAGTTCAGGCAGCATCCAACGAGATGTAATTCAACATGAGCAAATGCGATGTCTTGCACTTTGGAAAAAGAATACCAGGACTATTTTCTAAACAATGAGAAAATTCATAAAGCCAAAGTACAAAGGGATCTGGGAGTGCTCGTCCAGGATTCTCTAAAGGTTGATTTGTAGGTTGAGTCTGTGGTTAAGAAAGCAAATGTAATGTCATTTATCTCAAGAGGGTTGGAATATAAAAGCAGCAATGTACTACTGAGACGTTACAAAACTCTAATTAGGCCCCATTTAGAATACTGTGTCCAATTTAGGGCCTCACACCTCAGAAAGGACATACTGGCACTGCAGTGTGTCCAGCGGAGATTCATATGGATGATCCCTGGAATAGCAGGCCTACATATGATGAATGGCTGAGGATCCTGGGATTGTATTCATTATAGTTTAGATCTCCCCTCAAACTTCTAATAGAAACTTACAAGATAATGCAAGGCTTAGAAAGGGTGACACTGTGAAATTGTTTCCATTAGGTGAGGAGACTAGGACCCATTACCACAGCCTTAGAATTAGAGGGGGTCAATTTAGAATGGAAATGAAGAGACATTTCTTCAGCCAAAGAGCAGTGGGCCTGCAGTATTGCCACAGAGCACAGTGAAAGCGAGGACATTAAATGTCTTCAAGGCTGAGATTGATAAATTCTTGATCTCGCAAGGAATTAAAGGGTTACAGGGAGAGTGCAGGTAAGTGGAGTTGAAATGTCCATCAGCCATAACTGAATGGCGGAGTGGACTCAGTGGGTTGAATGGCCTTACTTCCACTCCTATGTCTTATGGTCTTATGGTCCATCCAAGAGTCTGAATCATATGGAGGTCAGATCAGGTAAGGATGACAGATTTCCTACCCTAAATGACATTAGAGACTCAGATGGGTTTTTCTTGTACAACGATCAGCAGTGGTTATATAGTTGCCATCAGAATAGATTATTTTCATTGCAGATTTTTATCGATCCAATTCCATTATCTGCCACAGTGAGTTTTAAAACCATGTCCCCAGAATACTAGTTTGGGTGTCTGTGTTAATAGTCCAGTGACAACATCATGACATTACTGCCTCCCCAACTGTAGAATAAATATTGGCCAGAAATACCAAAAATAACTCGCCCGCTCTTCTTTGAAATAGCACCTTCTTCAAAAGGAATGTGTGGCAGACAGAAATGTAAAAGAGATGAAAAGATCAGGAATGATATGAGTAGTGAAAAAAGAACTTGAATATGGTAGAATGGAAGCAAAGATAGATCATAGATTAGAAATAGATGATAAGAGGAAGGAGATGGAATAACTGAATGCATTACAACCTTACATAAAATATCTGAAAAACAAATGTATTCAAGGTCATATTGACTGATGCGATTTCATAATTTCTTGCATGAAATGTTACCAAATGAAGTGAGAAGATTAATGAGCCTGGTCATATATTATATTCAAAAATTGGCTCTGTGTCAACATCAAATTTCTTATTCTGGTTAGGGTTTGAAAGCTTGCCCATTTGTATGGAAGAAGCATGTTGAGCTTCCTTTTACCATTCTCTGCTTTCTCATGTTTGTGCAACGAGTAGCAACATCACAGTTCTGAGGAGTCAAAGTCAATTGTAACAGTATGATGTGATCTTTCTACTCACGTATTAGACACCGGCCAGCAAAGATTCCTTTCAAATACTGGAAGTTGAGAACGGTGCCAGCACCCTGTCACAAGTCGGTACACATACGTCCGAGATAGAGCCCTGAACCGAGCACTAAAATTATCGGCCACTCGAAAAGCTTTTATGACACTGTCGAGAAATGTTTTTGAAAAAAAAAATTCTGTATCAGATTCAGGGTGCAAATCACAATTGAAAGACAGTCTGATAAGCCGATTGTTATTCACATAAATGGGCATAAGCCATGATTAAAATTCACTTTTGCAAATATGTCTTTTTTATAAATATGTTATTAGTAACAGTTTAAAACAAGGCTTATCTTACGGCCTCTTTCCCAAGTACTTAAATAAATCCATCAGGTTTTAATATTTAGCAATCTTGTCACAAAAATTATCATTAATTCTTTATATAATGAGCTGAGGAAATCTTATATTTTATGAACAAATATAAGTATTAATTTTTAAAAAACTTGTCCACGCCATACACTTGCTGTCGACAAATTTAAATTTCCTATGTCATGACTTAGACTCATGGCTTTTATGAGCATATTTAACAGTGAAAACAAAGCTAAGTATTTCGGCCCTGCTGAAATCAGGAACACAGACAAATGAGGCCTTAAGATGTTTGTCAACTGGTGTGGTGCTGGTTTACTGAGACGACCCAGACACCAGCATTTTGGACAAGGCTGGCTAACTATAGTTTACCAAGACACAGACTTGGATTTTCCAGTCAACATCCAGTTTCTACATCACGTGAGGTAAATGGACAGTTTAACAGCCAGGAGGTATAAGCCAGAGGTCCAGTACTACAGGTAGATCTTCAAGACTCTTCCTGTCTGTCTGGGTGCAAGTGCAGCCAAAGATTGTCCAGTATGAGAACTTCCCCTTCCTGCATCCTCTAATATTTAAAATAGGATTTCAAAATATTTATGTAAAATTGTATTGCACAATAACATTTATCTATATTTATTCACTGAAATATCATTTATTTGCATCCTTTTGTATCTCCAAACTTCAAAGTCTCAGCATTGGTTTGAACATTTGGCTAGCTTTCAACAATGAACTTCCAATTTTGGAGATTTTAAACCAATAACTTGGGATCGAGCTTCACCTACTCCATTACTGCCTGATAACAGGAAACCCATAGCATTTGTACCTTCTTATTTTTACAGCAAGATGTACTGGTTGGACAACTGTACTGTTATGACTCACTAGGGGAGTGCAATGTAAACCAAGGCCTACAATTCCCAAAGTTAAAAACTAATTAAACTCCCAAAATTCCCAACTCGATTCCAACTGGCTGCTATTTATGATACAAGAAAACCATGGTTCCTTCAGCAACAATTTATTGAAACGTTCAACTTCAAGAAGAACACTAAAAAAAAAGTATTTCTAATTCATGTATCTCAAACTAAATCTCCTTTTAAAATTCCCACATGTGCTTTACAGCCAGGAACAGGTCCTTTGGCCCTCCAAGCCTGAGCCGATCCAAATCCACTGTCTCAACCTGTCGCCCAATTCCTAAGCATCTGTATCCCTCTGCTCCCCACCTACTCATGCATCTGTCCAGACGCATCTTAAATGAATCTACTGTGCCTGCCTCCACTACCTCAGCTAGCAACGCGTTCCAGGCACCCGCCACCCTCTGTGTAAAGCACTTGCTGCATGTTTCCCCCTTAAACTTTTCACCTCTCACCTTGAAAGCGTGACCTCTTGTTATTGAATCCTTCACCCTGGGAAAAAGCTTGTCTCTATCCACTCTGTCTGTACCCTTCATGATTTTGTAGACCTCAATCAGGTCTCCCCCTCAATCTCCTTTTTTCTAATGAAAACAATCCTAACCTACTCAACCTCTCTTCATAGCTAGCACCTTCCAGACCAGGCAACATCCCCGTAAACCTTCTCTGCACCCTCTCTAAAGCAAACACATCCTTTTGGTAATGTGGTGACCAGAACTGTACACAGTATTCTAAACACAGCCGAACCAAAGTCTTGTACAATTTTAACATGATCTGCCAGCTCTTATACCCGTCTGTTGAAGGCAAGCATACTATATGCCTTCTTGACCACTCTATCCACTTGTGCAGCAACCTTCAGGGTACAATGGACCTGAACTCCCAGATCTTTCTGTTCATCAACCTTTCCCAAGGCTCTTCCGTTTACTGTATAATTTGGTCTAGAATTAGACTTCCCAAAATGCATCACCTCACATTTGCCTGGATTGAACTCTATCTGCCACTTCTCCACCCAACTCTCCAGTCCGCCTATATTCTCCTGTGTTCTTTGACAGTCCACTATGTTTTCTGCTACTCCACTAACCTTCGTGTCATCTGCAAACTTACTGATCAGACCAATAGTGCCCTCTTCCAGATCACTTATGTATATCACAAACAATAGTGGCCCCAGCACTGATCCACTGGTCACCTTTCTCCATTGCGAGTAACTCCCTTCAACTACTACATTCTGTCTCCTATTGCTCAACCAGTTCTTTGTCCACCTAGCTAGAACACGCTGCACACCATATGACTTCACTTTCTCCATTAGTTTACCATGGGAAACTTTATCAAATGCCTTACTAAAGTCCATGTATATGGAAGCCACAGTCCTTCCTTCATCTATTAACTTGGTCACTTCCTCAAAGAAGTCTATTAATTTGGTAAGGCACAAACTCCCCCGCACAAAACCATGTTGCCTATCACTGATAAACCCATTCGTTTCCAAATATAAATAGATCCTATCCCATAGTACCTTCTCCAGCAACTTTCCCACCACTGACGTCAGGCTCACTAGTCTGTAGTTACCTGGAATATCCCTACTACCCTTCTTGTACAGGGGAACAACATGAGCCACACTCCAATTCTCCAGCACCTCACCTGTGTTTAAGGATGCTACAAAGATATCTGTCAGGGCCTCAGCATATCCTCCCTCACCTCCCTCAGCAACCTGGGATAGATCTCATCCAGCCCTGGGGATTTCTCCATCTTAAGTAGGGAAGATGTCAATGTGATCTTGAGTAATCAAACTTCTATCTCTAATCTCAACATTCATCATGTCCCTCTCCTCAGTGAACACTGATGAAAAGTAATCATTCAGAATCTCACCCATTCTCTCAGGTTAGACAGACAGCCTTCCTTCCTTATTTTTTAGTGGACCAATCCTTTCTCTAGTTACCCACTTGCTTCTTATATAAGAATAAAATGCTTTGGGATTCTCCTTAATTCTGCTCACAAAAGCTATTTCATGACCCCTTTTAGCCCACTTGATTCCTCGTTTAAGACAGATCCTACTCTCTCAATATTCCTCCAAGGCCTGTTCTGTTCTTAGCTGCCTGGACCTTATGTATGCTTCCCTTTTCCTCTTGGCTAGTCGTACAATTTCTCCACGATTCACAAATCTTGCCCTCCTTATCCTTTGCTTTCAACAGGACATGCCTATCCTGCACTACCTTTAACAGCTTCCCGCATATCAAATGTGAATTCCCTTCAAATAGCTGTGTCCAGTCCACATTTCCCAGCTCCTGTCTAATTTTGATATAATTGGCCTTGGCCTAGTTTAGTACTCTTCCCTCAGGACCACTCTCATCTTGGTCTATGAATACTCTAAAACTTACAGAATTATGGTCACTGTTCCTAAAGAAATCCCCCACCGCAACTTCTACCACCTGTCCTGGCTCATTCCCCAATACCAGGTCCAATATGGTCCCTTCCCTCGTCGGATTATTGACACACTGCTCTAGAAAACTCTCCTGGGCGCTTCTTCCCGATTCTGTCCTATCCAGACCACTGACACTAAGTGTATCCCAGTCAATGTTGGGAAAATTAAAATCTCCCATCACCACCACCCTGTTGCCTCTACATCTTTCCATAATCTGTTCACCTATTTGTTCTTCTATCTCACGCTCACTGTTGGGAGGCCTGTAATACAGCCCTAACAATGTAACTGCACCCTTCTTATTTCTCAGCTCCACCCATAATGCCTCACTACTCAAGCCCTCCATAGTGTCCTCCTTTAGCACAGCCATGATATCATCCCTGACCTGCAATGCAAATCCTCTCCTCCTTTTACTTCCCTCCCTGTCCTGCCTGAGGCATCTATACCCTGGAACATTTAGTTGCCAATCATGCCCGTCCTTCAAACAAGTCTCTGTGATTGCAATAACATCATACTCACAGGCACCAATCCAAGCCCTAAGTTCATCTGCCTTACCAACTATATACTCCTTGCATTGAAGCATATGCATTTTAGGCCACCAGTTCTTTTGCGTTCATCTGTTCTCTGCCTATTCTTCCCCTTATTAAAGCTAACTTCATGATTCTTAAAGTGATGATTACTGTAGCTCACTGATTTCTCAGTTGGACCCAGGGTTTTAACATTCATTTCATTCAGCATTTTGGAATGGGTTTGTTCTGTTCTTAGAACAGAAAATTTGAGATAGCAACCCTACAGAGAAAGGGGAGAGAGAAAAATTAATGCAGCTATTTTCTGGAGGTCTTCTTGTTTCACTCCCCTCATAGAGTCTGTGTTAAACTGAATTTGACCAGACAGTTGTTGCAATGCTGAGTTCTCCTGAACCCACAAGAAATAGTGCCAACTTGTAAATGCCTCAAGAAGTAACAAAATCTCATATGCACTAGTTAGCTTTGCTTGTTTTTTTCCCAAAGCTGCAAACATATACTCATGCATTCTCCTCTTTTCAAAGCAGTGTCAATTTTTCCTCATTCAGTCCATATCCCAAAAGTGATCTCTTACATGTAACAGCCAACAAAATGGACATGGGATTTCCATGCATCAAGGGAGAGCTGAGCTTGATACCATTTGGAGACAGAATTTAGGATTTAGCAATTCAGGAGAGTAGAATTAGAAAGAAACAAAATGAACTCTTCTTTCGGAGACTCCACAGGCTGAGTGGCATCCTTCTTAGCTGTAACAATTTTGCAATAGTGAGATGTTAGGCTAATTAGAGTATTTTCAGCAGTGGCGGGAGAAGTTCAAATGTGAGCACAGAGAGGGCCTCTGGATCTAAGAGCAACAACAACAACTTGCATTGATAAAGCACCTTTAACCTAATAAAAGGTCCCAAAGGCACCATGACAGAAGGATCAGCAGATGTTCCAGCATTTGTGTCAAAGTAATTTCTGCAAACACTGAATTCAGTATTTTGCTAATTCTGGGATGTGTCCCTTTGCTTCCCAGCTGTTATTTATTAGAATTTGAACATTGACTTCTAACAAACATTAACTGTTGATAAGCAGACCTTGTTGGGTTTCCTGAGGCACTTTCAAGGAAGTAGATGTTGACAATAATGAGGTGGGATTATCCCACAAATGGCTACTTGGCTGCAGATCAAATTTTAATTTAAATCTGATTTTTATGGATTTGTGTCACCCAAGTTATTCAGGAATATGGGACAAGGACAGGTATTGGACACTTGGTTGCAGACTTGCCATAATCTCATTGAAGGGTTCAGAAGGCTCAATATTAGTGGCCATCCCCCCTCCTCAGGATGGACAGGAGATTGCTGGTAGCGCATGTTAAGAAATGAAATAAAGGAGAGCGAGTCCCCACTCTGTTACGTACGTGCCTGCTGCCATTTTTTCTAGCTGTAGATTTCAAGGTATTTGAGCATCGGAGAGATGGGATTCCTCAGCAACATAGTGAACCTAGGCTCCCACAGTAAAGTTGAAAGTGTGATTTAAAGTTGACGCTTACTGCATTTGATTTCTTTGACTCAGGAATACTGGCAATGGAAGGAAGTTGGGAGCTGTTGGCCATTCAGATCAAGTGTCTTCGACAATCCTCCTTGTGTGTGGAAGAGCAGGACTTTCAGACCCAGGGGCCCTTCACTGCCTTTGGCTCTTCTCTGTCAACCAAAATCTTTCTCCAGCTCCACCCCATGGCTAGGTTCCACCAGACCCAATGGCCTCTATTTCTGACCTCCTATCACCTTACCCATAGATTGATTTGCAAATTTTTTCAAAGTCACTAATGGTATGTGGGCTTTGCTGGCTGGGCCAGCATTTGGTCGCCATCCCTAATTGCACTGGAACTGTGAATTACAAGGCCATTTCGGAGGGTCTGGAGACATGTGATGGCCAGGCAAGAATGGTAGGTTGCCTTTTCTAAGGGAGATTAATGATGGTTCCCAGATGGAGTCAACTCTCCAACTAAACTGTGCGGCTGCTCCCAGAGTCACTCATGACCTGTCTGACCAGTGTATGGTTAGAAAAATAAGAGAAAACATAGGCCATTGTCTCCCCAGATTTTCTCCAAAAACTTCACCTTGTAGTTGAATCTTTTCCCATTTAGTTTCACCAACACATGACAGGCAGGAATTCCCACTCTATTCCACATCCTTTGTTTGTTAAACCCCAGCTCTCTCCACCTGCCGTACAATTTTTCTTTTTAACACCATAACTTCCAATACATCATCACATGTACATACAGACCAAGATGTGCCCATGCAGTTACAACTTATGAGGGAAGTCAAGACAAAAGTTTGGGTTCTCACATAACCAGGTTTCAAAAGTGTTGAGACGATTCCATTGCTAATATGGTGCAATCCTACAAATCATCTTTACTTTAGATATCCTTCCTTATTATCCAAACCAAAACAGTACAATGCTGTGGCCTAATCAACACAGAGTCAATATCTCCTCACTTTTGTATTCAAAATTTAGAACCTGATTTGACCTTGAGGCATGTCTTACCCCAATTCTGCCTGTAAATATGCATGTCTGTTCCTTTAGATATCTGTTCTTCCATTCCAATTAAAAAGTTATGACTCAGGGCATATTTACAGACCCTTGCCTTCTTTGTAAAATATCACTTTGTATTCGTTTGCATTGCATTGTAATCCCTGGGCCCACCACACACCTCGTCAATATCCATTTCCCTCCATCCCCCCATGTACAGTGACCTTCTGTCTTTCAGTTTTCTGGGGTTCCGTTGAAAAAAGGTTGAGATGAAAGGGTCCACTTGCATGATGGATGTTGATCAGCTTGACTCCCAATACCAAATTGCTGGTCAGTTAACTCCCCAAGCCAGGCAAGCTGTGAACCACACCCAGGGGTACAGGGATCAGTTAATTCTGCCCAGGCCTGCAGGGGTACTGGAGACACAGAGTGAGTGCTTTAGAAATGGAAGAGTCAGCTTACAAGCTAACATTGGCAAATACCTGGGAGAACAGTGAAAAAGTCATATTAATAGTCATGCTATCGCTATTGTAAAACTAAAAAACATCAGTAGAAGCAATGGTGACAGGAAGGAAAACAGTTTTACAGAGCGAGTGGTTAGGATCTGAGTTGGATGAGGTAAGATACTCTTCCAGAGAGCCAGGGACACGACGAGTCAAATGGTCTCCGTCTGAGCTATAAAGGTGCCATGACTATTCAAACATCACAATAAGCTGATATAAAGCATTTTTGTCCGATCTAACATTGGTGTCAAGGCTAATTTCATTTTGGTTTAAAAATGTTACCCGTTTTCAGGCATCTCTCGCTAAAGGATCTCTACATATATTTAGGGAGGTCTTCTGACACATTGGCTGGTGTCCCTGCCTCTGAGCCAGAAGTAGTGGGTTCCATAAAGGGGCATCAACTTGTAAATCATTCCAATGCAAGCCAATGACAGTCAAAAAGCTGAGAGACATTTTGAATCAACTATTTAATGGAAAGAAATTGGGGCCTCTACCATCATTATCCATGGCCCAAGACTATAATATGGCTGTAAAAGTCTATGTTGTCACAACAGCTTGAATTGACCACAATCTGTAAGATACCAACATGCACAATTAACTAACGAGTATGCTCTTTTGCTCAATCTCACTTCCAACATTATAATGTAGAAAAAGTTACTTTATTAACTAAGTAATGGTCTAAATTTTGTCCAACTGTTCAGCTAAGGCTGGATTTCTGGCCTGACACCAAGTTGAATGTTTCTCAGTTGAATTAATGTAAGCCCCAAACTTGCTTGGCTCATCCTCAATGCTGAATGAAGTTGTATTGAAATAAAAGCCAAGAAAGAAAAGCAACGCCAAGAAAACAAAATCAACCAATACTAACATGTGTTTGTAATTATACAATACACTATGGTAAATGCCTCTTTTCGTAAGAGATCAAGTTCTATCTCTGATCAACTGAAGTTAGTTGAACTTGACTGAGGACATGGGGTCAGGACTCCATATTGGAATAGCCAGAGTGAGAAATCATTTGGATTTTGATAGATTGATAGAGACTGCAAAAAGCACAGGTCTCACAGGTTGGAGCAAGCTCATGTGCCAAATGAATCAAAATCTTTACCACCATAGGTCAAGTTGAGTAATGACTAGATCATAGTTTATAAAGGAAATTTTGTTTTTTTAAGATTACTTACAGTGTGGAAACAGGCTCTTCGGCCCAACAAGTGCACACCAACCTGCTGAAGCGCAACCCACCCAGACCCATTCCCCTACATTTACCCCTTCACCTAACACTACGGGCAATTTAGCATGGCCAATTCACCTAACCTGCACATTTTTTTGGATGGTGGGAGGAAACCGGAGCACCCGGAGGAAACCCACGCAGACACGGGGAGAATGTGCAAACTCCACACAGTCAGTCGCCTGAGGCAGGAACTGAACCCGGGTCTTTGGCGCTATGAGGCAGCGGTGCTAACCACTGTGCCACCGTGCCGCCCATCCAGCATTGAATTGACTAAGTCAGTAAATACATCATCCAGCATTGGTTCCCAACTACACAGTCCAGATAGATCCCAGTTTCCACCATCAGTTCATACTGAGACCTCATCACAGACTGGGTCTGACAATTAATTTCAGTACCATTAGTTAGCGGAGGTAGAAGTCAATCAGATTTCCCAGACCTGACCATTCACTATAGAATTCTAAGAAATGCAAGTCATAAATTTTGTCACACTGGACTACACTACAATGGATACAATGGTAACACAGTTATTGGTACTAGACTAGCAATTCAGAGGATCTGAATTCAAGTCCTATAACAACAAGTTGTAAAGAATGTTTTCTTACTTAGGCTTTGTTCCTTTGGTTTTGTGTGGGACAATGGGCAGCAAGAATCCATTACTGACTTTGGATCCAATGCAATCTCTTTCACTCCAGCGCAGGTTTTGTCCTGCTCTTCAAAGTCTTCCTAAAAATGCACCAAAATAGATCTTCTTTGGTCAGCCCCATCATCATCTTCCTTCTGGTGATGTCCATTTTACTCTGGTAAGATGTCCATCAGGAAGCAAACACATGTCTCGTCAGTCTCAGGCGTTCCTCTGTCACAATATCCTATGGGTGCTCCAATATTTCTTTGTTGGTGATATTGTCTCTCCCATGTGGAGCCCAGGATCTTACACAGGCGACACATGTAGAATTTACAGGACACCACCAGGAAAATGTCCATGAAAAGACCAGACTAACTAACATCCAGGGATGGAATTCATCTGACCTTTTCAGCTTGAGCCAACTAGAATCAGCAATAGTTCATTTTCTTGGAACAAGCTTCCCACATGTCAGGGAAATAAAGATGTTTTTCCATGACCCAAAATGAAAATATTGTCACTAGTGCAAATAGTAATAAGTTTAATTAGGATGAATTGTGAATAGGACCCAAATTGTGAACGCCCACGTGGTTAATGATTGAATTTTCCTTTGGTATATCAATGTCTATGTATTTAATATAATAAAGCATCTGAAGTTGCACCTAATCAAACTGTGCATTCACATAGAGAACACTAAAGTCTCACAATTGAAAGATGAGATGCTTCATGACATAATTGAACTGGAAGGATGGAATTTTTATATATTGACCTAGGGAACACGGGTGATCAGGAAGGGTCAAGTAGCAAGCTTTAGTGGAGTCAGGAGAAGCTGCCCAGCATTTCCCTGTTCCACGGTGAAGTACCTTACCTGTTCTAAATAAAAATTTGTTTGGTGAAGGCTTCCAGCAATGCTACTGGATGGGCTCCATATAGATCACACATTCTGGCATCAACAGCTTAGCTGTTCCAATAGGGAACCTCAAACTGATGCTATCCCCTCTGCTTACTTGAACCTGCAACGAGCCTAAATGCTTCAGGTACATAGCCTCGACATCTCTCAAATCCTTCTTGACCAGTGTGCCTTCCTGCATACGATGAACATGCATGCCACACTCACCATGTTGGATGTGTTGCCACAAGTTTTGCATCAAAAAAAAGGCCCGTGCTATTGAGTTCCTTGATCATAGTCCTAACATTGCTCTAAGGGTTTTAATAACTGTTCAGTCAATTCTTAATGGCATTAAAACCTTATACCATAAATTGCAAACATCTTTCACCACAATAACATACCCAAAGTTCTTCACATCCAATGAGGTATTTTCAAAGTGTGGAACACCAAGATGTGCACTGTAAGGATCCACTAACAGCAAAAAGGACAAACAACCAGATCAGTTTTTTTAGGAGGGAGGTGATGTGGGTTGACAGAAAATGTCAATCTCAACTATGGAAAAGTTGAGATTGAAAAAATACCTGTTTTTTTTCCCTGAGTTGAAAAAATATCCCTGCTGTGCTTCCAGATAACATTATGGGATATTTTATATCTACCCCCAAGAAAGCAAAAGGAAATTTAGTGTAATGGGAGACAGCAATTTCGAGAATACAGTTCTCCCGCACTGCACTGTAGTGTCAGCCAAGATTACATGCTGAAATCTTTTAAGTGTGACTTGAATCTTTGACTCTGATTCAGAAGCAAGAGTACCACTGTCCAGCCTACATGCCAATAAGGAGTGGTGCTTCGATTCTAATACAGTTTCCAACAAATGGTCATTGTATCAAGTTTAAAAATGTAAACTTCTCTTCCAGTCCTGTAACAAAATGCTTGTAAATTTTATTGCTGTCGATTTTGGAATGAGAGTATAACTTTCAACTGGTTAAATTCTCAGTGTCAACATATTGATTAGGATGCATTAGAGAAAAAAAATCCACACAGACTCATCAGTTACTGTAATAATTGTAAAGATATTACTGGAAGGTCTGGCAGAGAGCCAAAGTTTTCAATGCAGTTTGGAAATCACCTACTGTTCTCACATATACTGCTTCTGTTCACCATATCCCATAGAACGAACCCTGACGTTTGATCTTTGTTGATTCTTTGAATAACAATTTGATGGCATTGAAGATTTTGCCATGGCCCAGGTAACCTTTGTGAACTATCCTCTGTTGTCTATGCCCTCTTGTTAGAAGAGTCTTCATTCAACATGCTGTTGGCTGTTCCCCACAGCACACCACAGAAAAAATTGGATTTTTAGTCTCACTTCAGTGACCATAGTTTTGATGATAACACCTATTAAAAATATTTGACAAAGCACCAGAAGTCATTCAGCTTTCTGATTGCAATACATGCTCAACCTTGCATCCGCTGGTTAAATTCTTTGGCAGTCACTACCCTGATGACTCATTTATACCAGAATGGAACTGAATCGAGCTAAGGTCCCTGGGTTACTACTGGCCTACTGTGATTCGGCAGCAGCAGATAATCAATCAAACCCTGCTTGAGGGAGGAAGATTAGCCAAAGATTCTGCTTGTGATTCCTACACAGCCATTCTTTGCTAGAAAGACACCTAACGTGAGCACAAGTTAGGAATTGACTGTGGTGCCCCAACTGTCAAACAACCAGATAAACTTCATTATTCGGGTTTACACACAAGAAAAGACAACTTGGGAGAGGAAGTGGAGAGACATCACTGACCTTGAAACTAAAGACCAGCAAGGGTCATGCAGGAGAAGCTCTGTGATCTTTCACATTTGGAAATTAAGGGTTCAAGCTTTCTTGCTGCTTATGATGAACAGAACAATAATGTACAGGAGGACATTCAGCCCATTGTGCAGATGTTGGTTATTTGAAAAGGCAATCCAATTAGCCTCACTTATCTGTGCTTTCATCATAGTATTTTTTTTATATACACATACCATTCCCTTTTGCTTTGGCTTCTTGAGCTTGCCCCCACCACTGTGACAGGTACTTCCTCCACGACATGCTTATTAAAAATGTGGGACATAGAAGTGGAGAAAGTGAGGTCTGCAGATGCTGGAGATCAGAGCTGAAAATGTGTTGCTGGAAAAGCGCAGCAGGTCAGGCAGCATCCAAGGAACAGGAATTCCTGACAAAGGGCTTATGCCCAAAACGTCGAATTTCCTGTTCCTTGGATGCTGCCTGACCTGCTGCGCTTTTCCAGCAACACATTTTTCAGGACCTAGAAGTGGACCTAACACTTTAGCTCAGGCCTAATCGGCCACTTATAACATGTGCACATTATTTTCTTGCCTGATTGCTAATCTTTTAAACTCTCTGTTTCAGCATGATATCCATTCAGAAAGATTAAAAGAATGACTTTAAAAACAGTTGCCTCACTGTTTTTTAACTAATTTCCAAAACACTCGAACTGCTGTGCAGAGATATGAGTCCTTAGTTCAGTAAAGATTTTAAAATGTTTCTTCCAAACGCATTTTTGCAGACAAAGAAAACAGCCAAGCTGAAGACTGCAGCATCAAATGCTGAACAGACATTTTCAGATGTCATCCAGAGAGAAACAGGGACATGTAATGCAGTAGCCAGTAATCAATTCAGCAAATCATTGTTGTTCTCAGGATTTTAATCAAATAAAAATCCATGGGCACCCCCTCTCTGGTAAATAATAGGCAATTTATGATTGATACAAAGACTGGCTACATTCAAGTTTTGTCTGTCCAATTCTATCCTTTTTAAATGGTGTAACGAATGTTGATTGAAGTTTGCTCATTAAAAATAACATTTCATCAGAGCAGTAGTGTGTTATTCCAGTGAACAGACATTGTACATTCATTCTTGCAATTGTGATATTGATCCATCTAAGAAAAATTGTAATTTTCTTCAAGCCAGTCAGAACTCAATAACTGATTAGATTTATTAGATTGTTAAGGCAATTCAAGATTCTGCAAAGAAAGGCGAACACTTCAGATTTGAAACACTTTTGAACACCATTCTACTTGTGAGGATGAACTTAAAATTATTGGTCAGTATCAGTCCATTATTGCTGAGCAAAGTAATCTCTTGAATTGGACACTAGATTACAAGTAGGATCATAACTTTGTGCAGGAACCATTTGTGGGGGTGTGGATAGGCTTTTGATAGAATATCACCTTCCCTGTACCAGTGTCGGGAATCTGTGGTGAATTAAGGACAGATGTGGTTTTCAATCTTGACTGATCAAACTTTATTGGTAGCTCGTTGGCTTATTTCATATTATTTAAACTTTTATTAACATTGTATTTAAAAGGAAAGCATCATTCAATTGACAGCTTTTCTTGCAAAAACCTTTAAATTTTGTTGAAATGTATTTCTATTTTGCTTTTTGTTATTATTGGCAATTGAATGACAGTACTATAATTCTCGGTAGCATTTTTCACTAAATTCAAAGTTAAAAGTTCCTGGTCATTAAGTTTGCTGACACTGATCTAAGAATATTACAGACGAAGAAAGCAGCTTCTTCAGAAACCATTACTACACCTGGAATTCAATCTATATCAGTTTGCTTTAGTGATGGCTTTTGCACAATCAAGTCAGCCTACCTTTTGAACTAACCTGATCGGCTCGGGTTTCAAATGGAAGTTAAGTGCGTTGACGAGCAGCTCTGCTGAAAATGGTGGCTTTCCTTCCTTTCTCTGAATGTCGAGGTGAGCAGAATTACACAGAGCATGAACACCACTGTCCGTACGACTGGAGATCGCAATATTGACTTCATTGACTGGCCGAAGCTTCTGCACTGCGTTCTAGTATTTGTGGAAAACAAAGTTCAGTAAGTTGCAGCACAACATCCAGTCCATTAACATCTCTGTACTGGAAAACAAGATCAAAGGCTGTGGTCTATCTTGCCATACACATTCAAGATTGAAGTGAGTAAATATATGGCAACATAAATCAGAAGGAAGGACTGGGTGACACCAAGTGGATTTTGAAAGCTTGATAATTAGTGAAAAACGACTTGGCAACTACTATCAGCAACAACATCAAATAAGCACTTAAGCCTTAATTCACAATGCCTTGCTCTGCTATTTTACTGGAGGCTTTAAACATGTTAAAGACTCTGTAAAAAGGCAGGGAGAGCCACTTGACATGAAAATGTTTAAGGCTTTACACAGTCAAACTGTCAACTGTGATTTCTACAGTAAGAGGACGTAAGGAGACCTACGGTTTGAAGTTAAGGAAAGATGTTAGAGGAAAAGAATGTGTGGTGTCACCTCACCAGGGCTCCCCTGCTACGTCCCGAGCTGAGAAGTGAGATTGGGAAATGAAGCAATGTTCTGTGAAGGTTTTCCAAGTGGCAATATTTACTGAAAGAGGATGTTCACCAGAACCTCTCAGCAGAAAGGCAATGCAACTTGAGGAACCCTTAAAGCTGGAAAATGGTGGTATAATTGCCTATAATTCTAAACAGGCTGCACATTTGTTTAAACATATAAAACACCAACTTCTCTTCACACACAAACTTTGTTTCCGATTTCTCTCTTGACATTCAACTAAAACTTTAAAGAAGCCAGATGGATGACTTCAAATGTAATTTTATTAAAACAGCTTTTCTTTAAACAGATGCTTTTATTAGACTGAATGCAGAGAACGTCATGAACCAGTCTACAGCTTCACTCTAAGGCAAGGAAAACTGCAGCAATTTTGCCAAAAGAAGCAGCATTTGCATGGTTTGCCAGGCTTCTGTATCCACTTTTCATGGAGAATGGAAAATACTTGGAAGAAGAGAAGCAAATCAAATATTCATGAGTGACATATGTCTTTGTATTTTCCTCTCCCTGTAGTGTAGTACACATATTGCTGTAATTATTGGGTTTGGAAGGTACTATGAAAAATGCTCTCTTGCTCCACAAAGGTTTGTCAGGCCATCTGCATCCAAGTATTTGGTGACAGCATTGCAGGAAACTTTGTTCAAGTTGCTCATCTGAAGGACCCCATCCAGCTTTTGGTCCATAGCAGGGCATGACCCTGAAGGCAAAATTTTATAGACTGTGGGTGGGGGCGAAAAGGTTGGTGGGGCAGCAGTAAAGCACTGGCAGCAATATTGGGGTGGTATATTGAGTAGTCCCCATCTCGCTGAATGGAGAATGGCAGCCAATTTAAATAATTAATGACCTCATTACAGGTGATGTTTCCCCCTGGACTTTAGCATTTTCATTTCCAAAAACAGTTAGAAATATTTGTGAATGACACATACTTGTCCAACTCATCTTGTATACTTTAACTGGAGCTCCAGTACTACTCAAGAGATTCATAGAGTTATAGAGATGTACAGCACGGAAACAGAGCCTTCAGTCCAACCCGACCAGATATCCCAACCCAATCTAGTCCCACTTGCCAGCACCCAGCCCATTTCCCTCCAAATCCTTCCTATTCACACACCTATCCAAATGCCTCTTAAATGTTGCAATTGTACCAGAAGCCCAGGAGAAGGTCCTGTTATTTATTCCCCTCACAGTAGTATCAGATCAATGATTTAATATTCCACAGGTGTGGGCGGCACGGTGGCACAGTGGTTAGCACTGCTGTCTCACAGCGCCAGAGACCTGGGTTCAATTCCCGCCTCAGGCGACTGTCTGTGTGGAGTTTGCACATTCTCCCCGTGTCTGCGTGGGTTTCCTCCGGGTGCTCCGGTTTCCTCCCACAGTCCAAAGATGTGCGGGTCAGGTGAATTGGCCATGCTAAATTGTCCATAGTGTTAAGTAAGGGGTAAATGTAGGGGTATGGGTGGGTTGCGGTCGGTGTGGACTTGTTGGGCCGAAGGGCTTGTTTCCACACTGTAAGTAATCTAATCTAATCAAACAGATCCTTTGGTCCAACGTCCATGCTGACCAGGTATCCTAAATTAATCTAGTTCCATTTGCCAGCATTTGGCCCATATCCCTCTCAATCCTTCCTATTCATGTACCCATTCAGAAGCTGTTTAAATGTTGTAAGTGTACCAGTTTTCACTATTCCTCTGGCAGCTCATTCCACACATGCACCACCCTCTGTATGAAATGTTGCCCCTTAGGCCCCTTTTAAATCTTTTCTCTCTCGCCTGAAATCTATGCTCTCTAATTTGGACTTACCTGCACTGGGAAAAAATACCTTGGTTATTTACTCTATCCATGCCCCTCATAATTTTATAAACCTTGATAAGGTCACCCCGCAGCCTCTGACACTCCAGGGAGAATAGCCCCAGCCTGTCCCTATAGCTGAAGTCCTCCAATCCTGGCAACATCCTTGTAAGTCTTTTCTGAACCTTTTCAAGTTTCACAACATCTTTTCTATAGCAGGGAGACCAGAGTTGAGCACATATTTCAAAAATGGCCAAACCAATGTCCTCGAGAGCCACGACATGATCTTTCAACTCCTATACTCAATGCTCTGACTAATAAAGGCACACATACCAAACACCACCTTGACCACCCTGTTAATTGCGACTCTACTTTCCAGAAACTATGAGCCTTCACCCCAGGCTTCTTTATTCTGTGTACGCCCTGCCCTGATTTGCCTTACTAAAATGCAGGACCTTGCATTTATCTAAATTAAACTGTAACAGTCACTCCTTGGCCCATTTGCCCATCTGATCAAGGTCCTGTTGTAGCCTCCTTCACTGTCCACTACACCAGCAATTTTGGTATCATCTGCAAACTTACTAACTGTACCTCCTATATTCACATCCAAATCATTTATGGTGAATTGGCCATGCTAAATTGCCCGTAGTGTTAGGTAAGGGGTAAATGTAGGGGTATGAGTGGGTTGCGCTTCGGCGGGTCGGTGTGGACATGTTGGGCCGAAGGGCCTGTTTCCACACTGTAAGTAATCTAATCTAAAAAAAGGTGGCACCTCCTCCGGATTTGCAACGTACATTGTAAATTCAAGCCCTGGAAGAAGGGCTCAAATCAACGGTTGAAGGACACGAGTGCCAAACTTGAGAAGACTAAGAGAAAATGAGAGACATTTTAATCTTAAAGCAGGCAATTGCCAAAGCCTTCTGGCAATACATGGCTATACAATATAAGAACTGAGCATGTGTACAACACATGCAAGCGTCACTGGACTGAACTCCAATCTGTGACTGGGCAGCTCAAGTTTCGGATTTTTCTTTTATTGAGATCTCTGTTTTTTTTTCCATTGGCACTGCTCCTAAACACACAGCAGTTCCACATCCCAAGAACAAAGACTTTCTGTTGAAAGACATTAAATAATTGGAAGACACGCACAAGTCAACACGTGATATCAAGGTTTGATTTCACAGTAAATGTTGAGAGTGGGGAAAGGGGAGGTTTCTCCAGGGAGTCAGGCTCTGTCCTGGAAAGGTTCTTGAAGCAGCTCACTTGTGACAGCCGAGATTAAGGGCCATTGAGTCATGAAAGCTCAGCCACAAACTTTAAAAAAAAAAGTGGACGATGCTGGAAATACATTTTCGGCCTATCATCTGACAGAATAATCAGGTTGACACTCTTAGAATGGCTTTGCTAATAGCCCTGCCACACATGCCAAGCGATTGTAATGCAACCCCGTGTGTTCAGTGCAGCTTTTGTTTCATTTCCTATGGTTGCCTCACAACACAGGCTGTTAAATTACTGCAAACCCAGGTAACAATGTGGAATATTATAGCTGGAATTAGTGGTGCTCGAGAGAGTTACTGAGGCATGAACACCAGCAACTTTCACAACTTCAGCAACACCATGGTTCTTTAGAGAAACCTACCTGGATGCAAGGGAATGGTGATGAGTGAAATTTAGCCTCATTTCATTAATCAGCAAAGAGGAAGACATTTATTTCCTATTCTGTCAGTCAGGTTTCAGAGCGGGGGAGCAGAATTATTCACCTACAGATTACTCACCAGTACAAATATGTAGGACAAAAATTAAGCCTTTATAAAACACAGCAGAGGCCAATGCTGGAGTATCATTCTGAACACCACAGTTGTAATAACCTCTATCAGACCCAAGAGGAATCCCTAATTAATCTCCCTGTGGAGCTCATTGACTATGCGTTCCCTTGGTAACATGGCCTTTAAGGCAGAACCAGGGAAGGGCATGTGAAACAGTCTAAAGCTGGGACTAGCCTATATATGCCATAAGGAATGGCTTTATTTTAAATGATAAATGGTGTTCCTTTTTAGTTGGGTTTCCGGAGTTATTACATTGGTAACAAGAATAAAGTATCAGACCTTTCAAAGAACCCACTAAGATTGTGAAGAGGAAGTATTGGAAATGATGCGGATTTGGAGGATCGGCTCCAGGACACCAAAAGAATGGGATACATTTGACAAGCAAATGCAATAAAAGGGGATCATTAACTAAAAGTAATTTTCCTGACTTCTGTGGGGTTCCTGCTTTCAGCATCAGAAAGAGGTTATCTTACCTGGCAACCCCAGAGTCAAAATCCTTTGACAACCTGAGATATGGTAGCGGACCATTATGCCCCCAAATCATATGTTAAATTGCAGTGTTACAGGTTTAACATGGCAAATAGACCTCCTAGGGAACCAGTTACTAAACTCTTGTTGAGACTGCAGAAATTAGCGAAATGCTGATTGTGGGTCAGCACTTCAAGGGAAAAAGTACAGGATTGTTTACAGTTTGTGGAATTAATAATATTGCAACCTAAAGGAAGCTCTGACTAAACCAGATTGGATTTGAAGTAAGCCACAGAACAGGCTTTTTCCCTTGAAAATGCAGAGAAAATGGACACAGGAGTTTCAGGGGTCCATAGACAGGACTTCCTCCAACCTTGGGCGACACCCATCTCTCAGAGCCCAATGGACAATATTCCAGCTTCTGTTTGTTGCCAAGGAAGGGTAATTGGAGTTGAGGCCACAAGGTTTCAGACTTAGTTGGGAAGTTTCTCTACAATACAGCGAGGAGGAAGAACATCCATGCTGTCTTCGTAGTCATAGAGCTCACCCTGGACAAATGTTACCAAAGCAGGAGAAATGTGACTGCTTAGGCCAAAAGGACAAAGCCACCTCAAATAAATAAATAATTTGCTTTGCAAATGGATCAGCCCAAGGATGAGGAATTGATGACAGCTAAATTACATCACTTCTCCCATAATGGCCCCAATTAAGATAAAACTCCAAGGAAATGACCACACTCGCGATATGGAGGTAGACATAGGTGCCATTGTATCTATTGCTGGGCGACAAACCTTTAGAAAACTCCAATGAGGCATCTTGCCTGTGAAAAACCAAGGCTAAATTGGTCACATGTTCCTAAGTATTATCGGGACCACCGTAACCCTAGTTACGGGCAAGCAACAGTCAGTCTTACTTCCCTTAATGGTAGAACAAGGGCCAGTTTCCAACATTTTGGGAAGGGACTAGCGATGCAAAATCCTCCCGGATCTTGAAAATGGGCACTGACAATCTGGATGAAGTAATTGGGAAGTATTCTGCAGTGTTTCAAGGGTAAAACAAATGGCAGTGAGATCACAACTATGTAGAACCAAAGGCCTGACTTAACTATTTCAGGGTATGACCAGTCTCCTATGTCCTATGAGCCAAAGTAGATTGGATCGTGGGGAGGATCTTAGCATCAAATACTCAATGCAATTTGCCCAATTATGAAACCTGACAACTTGGTCTGTTTCTGTGAGGTTACGAGTTGTCAGTAAACAGAACATCGTGTTTAGACAGATACTCTATGTCACCCATCGAAGACTTTCACGAAAAGCTGGCTGGAGGTCACACATTTCCACACTGAATGCGAGCCATGGCTATCTCTAACTGAGCTTGAGGGGGTCATCCAGGAAGCCCATCACAAAAGAACTGGACAACTGCACTCACTCACCCTCTTGAGGTAACTTCAACTTGTGCCATCTTTCAAAGGGTAATGGAGAACATCCGCTAAGCAGTGCCCAGACAGGCAGCCTGTCTGGGTGGCATTTTAATCTCAGGAGCTACTGTAAAGGCAAATGTGGAGAGCTTGGAAAAGATCTTACGGCATTTTCTGAGAATGGCATTTGGCTAAAAAAGGGAAAAACATGTGTTCCAGGCAGTGGAGATCACGTACTTCGGGTATTTAGTCGACAAGGATGAATTATACCCTGTCGAAGAGAAGGTGAAAGGGGCTCCGAATCCAAGGAACACAATGGAATCGACATTTTTCCTATGTTTCAAAAAATACCAGACAGAGATGTGGTCCACATAAGGCACTTTGGTGATCCCAGAGCTATCCTTTAAATTCAAACGGAACCAGTATTGTACACAATCAAAACCGAGAAGATCACAAAAAGAGAGGAACACAACCACCTCCAGCAGGAACCCTCCGCAGAGGCATGCTTTTCTGCCCCCACCAGTCTGTGATCAGACCGAGAAAGCTACAGGAATGGAGCCATGGACAAAGAGACACAGCATCAGAGCAGCAAGGTTATTCAACAGTTGAGGAAGGATTTCATAGCCAGGGAAAGAAGACTTTCTACAATAAATTACATTTCTGTTCTGTGACAGATAGAACATTGGAAATTGGAATGGGAGTAGGCCATTAACTTACCACTAAGTTTGCAGAGGGAACACGCTAACATGCAGCATTGTTGTATCTTTCCACAAGCGCCAAAAGAATTTGTATTGAGCCCTAAGCGGTGTAGATTGGCTGTGCAGGAATATTGGCTTATTCTGAATCTGTTTAACCCATTCATGTACAATAAATAGTTAACATTTGTACAACACATGAATCGTCATTTACAATAATTTTTTGCCAAATGAAATAAAAAAGGAAAATTTTGTGATTATATTTCCTTGCATGACGGTCATCAGAAGTGGGAGTGTGCGTGTGCGGACGCTGATCAGTGAGAAGATTTTGTTCCTTGATGTTCACTGGCAGTGTCTCCAAGGACTGCCACTAGCCTTTTCCCAATAAGATTGAGTGCTGTCAAGTGAGGAAAATACGCTCACATTTGGAATTTGTTTGCATTCATTCTGTTTTATTTCATAGAATGTGAGCGTCGCCTATTGCTCATCCCTCGGTAATATCACACATGATCTCCCTCAACATTCATAATATTCCAGCTCCTCATTATAATAGTATTTGAATGCACAAAACCACCCATTGAGTTCTCCAATACTTGCTTAAGTCAGAAATACATCACTATTGAGAGCATATTACTGTATTAAATACCTCACTTATGACCTGAATAAGCTAAATCTTCTGAGCCCTATACTTTCCTTTTAAGGATTCTCAGAGCAAGGCAACAAGCTTTTGCTATTTATACTCAGTCCAACTGAGATAAGAATCAATAAATCATATTAAGAGCACTTTGAACAGCAGGACAAGATCTGATGATATAGCTCATATAACATGACAACTCTATTGAGGGTTTTTTCATAGCAATTCTCCTTTTTTGAAAGAGAATGTTTTCATGTTTGAGTACTACCTCTTTAAAACAACACAAGACACGTCAAATAAATTCTTGAGTGAAGGACTCATCTTATTCTGTTCATTCAACAAAACCCATTGCTTGCAGGAAGTAGGAGATCTCCGAACATATTTGCTTAAACAAAAATGTGACTATCAATGTATTACTGGTCTCATGAAAACAACTGTCTCTGAACTATCATGTGATTCAGAGTGTTTGAGAAAAGAGTCCTGGCATTTGTGTTGTGTGCTGACACCCCATCGCTGAAATCACCACAATCTGTAAAACGGTAGATTTTCAATTTTTATAGATAGAACGTAGAACATTACAGCACAGTACAGGTCCTTCAGCCCTTGATGTTGTGCAGACCTGTCATACCAATCTGAAGCCCATCTAACTTACACTATTCCATGTACATCCATATGCTTGTCCAATGACGGCTTAAATGTACTTAAGGTTGGCGAATCTACTGCTGTTGCAGGCAAACTGATGTAAATCAGTTCCCACAACCCACATTGCTCAATATCTGTACCCCATGCAAATCCCCGCCAATTACCCTCTTCCTCACTCCACTAACAATTTTCACTTTGGAGGTCTTCTGAAGTCTGAAGCACTAAACTCAGGAATGAGTTTGGGAAACACTAATTAGGGGCCAGACCACATGCTGTTTCAGTATTGACCTCCTCCAAATCTATACTCTTATAAGAGTTCATGAAGAGAAGTATAGGTTTTTTCACATGCTAAGCCGAACATCTTCAGAATATTCAAGAAAACTGGGTGATTTTACATTGAGGAAACAATGGAGGGGTAAAAAGCAGCATCATACAAGGTTATTTGAAAGCTTTTTTGGGGGATCAAGTGTGCACACTCCAATCATCTTCCATCCCACTAACAAACTGGATAAAAGTTGCACTTCCTATTCATGTAACTGTCAGAGAATTTTCTCACAGGATCTCTGTTCCCAACATTTCAGATTATTGGTCATGCTACAGGACAATATTTCCATTTTTAGGATGGATTGCGAATTTTATCAGGGCTCTACTGTTAATTGAATGATATGCATGCTCCACCTACTGTTAGATAAAGCCACTTCTGGCAAATTTACAAGCACACAAAAAAACATTTGTGACATTATATCTAGTGTCACAGTTTGTTTCTGCCACTGTGCATGTAGTCCCAGGACCTGCCTCATGTCAGTAATGTGAATGCATATGATCACTCAGTTAGATACCTGCTGTCAAGTAAATGGCTTGAGTTGAATCCTTGCACTGTTCTGGACTCTCATGTATTCCTGATTTTCATTACTCACCATAGTTGCACAGACCTGAAACTCAAGAATTCCCTCCTGCAATACCTTTGCTACCATTTCTTTCTTTGGTCAATCTTTAAAACATGCACATTTTACTAATGTTGTAGTCACCTGGCCTATATCTCCTTATTTGGCTCAGTCAAATGTTGTTAAGAATGCTCCTCTGAAGCGTCTTAGGGCATTTTACCAAGTTACAGGTGCCAAAAGTACAGCATACAAGGAGGAAACTACTACTACAAAACTGAAACAACTGCTGATACTGGAAAGTAAAAACAAAAACAAAAAAAAGAACAGATTGCTGGAAAAGCTCAGCAGGTCTGAGTGCATCTGTGGACAGAAATCTGTTAGTTAATGTTTTGGATGCAGTGATCCTTTCTCAGATCAGCGCAGTTGTTCAGTGTTAAATAATAAAGATAGATCTTGCTACAATAAAGAGGAAATAAAATAAAAAAGACAAAGGAGGAACCATACTAGCAAGTAAAGCATATATTTGCAGAATCTACAACTGCAGTCTCAGATTCTTTGAGAAAAAGGTCTGCTGTAGCCAGGAGTGCAACAGTGAGAGGGTGCAATCATTTATTGTCCTTCGCCTTGAGGTTGGGATACAGCTCTGCAGGCTTGAGGCACCTTCTGAAACACTGAACAAACTATGGAACCCTCTGGCCATGGAACTGGCTAGTCGCTGCTTGGACACACACATGACAAATGGTCAGTTGCATCGTGAAGGACTCTGGTATGGCAGGTGCTTTGGAATAGTAACCCTGCACCTTCAAGACTAGAATAAGAAAAGAGGCAGGAAAGATTCCAAAAGCAGGCACAGACTGAATATTCTACTCCCTCAAAAAAGACATGGTTTGAATAGTGCAAATCTCAACACTGAAGCTTTTAATAACAAGAACAGCAAGTGCTTTAATCTTTCATCTGTAAATCTATCTGGGGGCAGTACTTGTCAGAAGATTGCTCAGGATTTTATAAGCCAGAAATTTCCCTTTTTAATGGGCTCCAGGCTAGGAGATAAATCTCAGCCACATATGGTGCAAATCAACTTAAAAGAAAACCACAATAAAATATGCATTCAAATTCCACAATGATAATCTGTGACAGGTCCAGGTCTGTCCGTCTGGTGTACAAAACTCACACACACAGTCACACAGGGCAGATGGAAGAAAAGCACACAGGGCAAGGTGC
The DNA here is from genome assembly GCF_020745735.1 of Hemiscyllium ocellatum. Taxonomy (NCBI): domain Eukaryota; kingdom Metazoa; phylum Chordata; class Chondrichthyes; order Orectolobiformes; family Hemiscylliidae; genus Hemiscyllium; species Hemiscyllium ocellatum. The sequence goes on from NC_083437.1 coordinate 24,395,855, forward strand.
AAACTTCCTGGGCCAATGATTATTCTCCATCAGCAAAGGCTGGTTTTAATAGAAATTTGTGATCTGTGGTTGATGTTACCACACACAGATTCCATAAATATAAGTCAATTCAGGTGAGTTTTTTTTGGCCAGTTTTCATCCCCTTGTTTTTGATGGGACATAGTCTCCAGCAGTTCTCCAGTCCATTGTCCAAGTCACCATCTTTCATAAGGCAGCTTGCTTTCCCACTAAAGGACGCATTGCAACAGTGCCCATTTATGTTCTCGTCTGAAGTCCATGCTGGTGCACTTTCTAATGGTCTCGATTAGCAAGAAGCAGGTGTGAATATGCTAAGTTATTTTTCCCCTCCCAAGCTACGGAGCATTAATTTCACAGTTGAAATTGGCCATATCAGAACAATCGGCCATTCTACTCTCTTGGTGGAAGACGACTCCATACAGAAAATCACAGCCAGACACTATGCAGCATTCATTTGCCAAACTCCCGAGAGCTGATACTTTAATGCAAAGACCACAGGAATGTTGTTGTAATGGATTTGCAATTCCCACCAGTTGTGACAAACAATCCCAAGCCTACAATCCCAGAGTCTGGTACTAATGCATCTCCATTACAAAAAATCTCAGAGTTGAGACACTTTCTCACTGCTGAGTCCAAAGTTAAATATATCTCCACCACCTTCCCTAGTTCCTCAGTGTATAGGATTCAGTTATTTCCTTCACTGGAGTGGCTCATGACTTGATCCAACTTGCAGATTTTAAAATGTGGGTTGGATGATGCTGCAATGTTGGAGGAGTGTGTGTAAGGGGACAGAAAGCAAATTAATGGTAAATGGACATTGACAGGAGATGGCGAAAACCCAGGTTAAGATTAGAATTGGAAACGGTCACAGATCAATAAGCAGGATCACACCAGGTGTACATTTACCTATTGGTTGGACCATATCTGGTGTATTGTTTGCAGTTCTGGTCTCCTTACCTCAGGAAAGATATTATTATTGTAGAGGGAGTGCAGCAAAGGGTCACCAGAGATGGCAGAACTAATCCGTGAAGGGAGATTGGGCAAAGTGGGCTTGTATTCTTTGAAGTATTTGAAGAATAAGAGGTGAGCTCATTGATATCTGAAAAATACTTGAAGGGATATTTGCAGGGGAAATTTAGAGGATGACAGGTTTCTATTTGCAGTGGTGTAAAAAGGTTATGAGATAGTGTGGGTAAAAGGTATTGAAGTGTTTGATCAGCCATAATTTCATTGACACAAAAGGTTTGTTGAGCTGAAGGGCCTACTCCTGTTCCTATGAGTTGCCAAGGGGACTACTGAATGAACCCTGAACCCAAATGAAATAATGAAATCTTACTTTAATAAAAAAAAATGTACTTTGTCAATGGCGTCAGTATTTCTGGAATCAGTTGTCTGTACTTAGCAAGGTTAAATGTGGCCGTATAACCACAACAGGGTTGCAGCCACTCATGCTACAGTTTCTGTACAATGTAAGCCAATTCAACTCGCGAAAAATGAAAGCTTGCATAAGCCTCTCTCAGTAATCATTACATTTAATCCAACTCTCTCATCCATCCCACAGACAGACTACATTGCTGACAACAAAATAAAACCATAAAGTTCTACTCCAACTTTCCAGCATCAGTGCAAGGGTTGGCAGCTGTTCTATACATGTAACTCAAACACGGACTGTTAAAGATTCATTGAATATTGAAATGCCAAGAACATCCTGGCAGAGTCAGACCAGAGCTGTGTAACTTCTGCTGTGAAGCACTCCAACCCTGCATTCCTAGACATAGAAACTATTAAATGGGTTACAAGCTTGAAACGGCCTCCAGGCTATCTGTTCATCGAATCACAAAATCTTAAGCACAGAAGGCAGCCATTGGGCCATTCTGTCAGTTGGCTCTCTGAAATTTCCACCTAATTACTCCCACTGCTCTCTCACCAGAGCTCTGCAAATGTTTTCCTTTCCTTGCATATAACTAATTGCCCTTTGAAAGTTTATTGTACTACTGAATCTGTATCCACCACCCTTTCGGACAGTGCAGTCCAAATCATAAAGTTTTAATAAAGCTAAGTATCCTGAATCAATTTGCCCGCTGCCTTCAAAATCCTACGTTTTTGAATGTTTAAGCCTTGCGTCAGTGGATGAGCCCCTGCCTTTGAACCAGCAGCTACGTCTTGGAGTCTGGTCTTGTTGACCATAGAAGGTGCATCTATAACATGGTCATGATTGTTAAGGTGAAAACCCTTTAAACACCTACGGAGGGCGGTAAGAGTAAGAGAGTGAGCCAGGAAGAGTGATACTCCTCAAGCTACAGCTTAGGGCAAGAAACCAGAAAGCTGTCCCAGGAAAACCGAACTAAGGAAACAGATGTAAGTATTAGCTATGTCTGCCTCATACTACTGTGCATGAGAAGAGAGGGGCAGATGATCAAAGAACTTTAGTTTAGTTTATATTGGCTACATCAAGTTTTCCACTCAAAAAACATGTTAATCTGTTTCAAACATTCCTTTATATTTTGCTTACACTAACTTTCATTATATCTGGTATTTTAAAAATTAAAATCTTACATGACTGCAGTTTTTTTCTTACTACACTTCTGTCATGTTTTGTCAAGATCTTTTGTTAATGTTATTACAACATAAATTCATATCGCCTGTATTCTACCATTTCTCCCCAATTAAAATTTCTAACATGCAACTAAGGGTTCACCCAAATGTAAAGAAAATACAGGCATATTCCCTTCTCCTCCCTTGTCTGCCTTTTGCAGGGACCATTCCCTCTGTGACATCCTGGTCCATTCTTCCTTCAATCCCACCACCCCCATGGCACCTTCCCCTTCAATCACCAGAAGTGTAACAATTGCCCATATACCTCCTCCCTTCTCAGTATCCAAGGTCCCAACCATACATCCTGGTGAAGCAGCACTTTACCTGCACTCCGCACAATCTGGTCTACTGCATTCACCGCTCACAATGTAGTCTCCTCTACACTGGGGAAATTAAGTGTAGACTGGGTGACCAGTTCCCAAAACGCCTAGATTCTGTCTTAAAAAAATTACCCTGAGCTTACAGTTGCCTGCCATTTTACCACAGCACCCTGTTCCCTGGCCGACACCTCTGTCTCAGGCTTGCTGCAGGAGTGAAGCTCAGTGCAAACTGAAAGAACAACACCTCACTTTCTGCTTGGAGACCCTCCAGACTCAATATCAAGTTCAATAATTTTAAGGCCTGATGTCCTAATCCCCAAGCTCTCACACCTAGTACTTGTTATCACATAGGCGAAGGTGAGGACCGCAGATGCTGGGGTCAGAGTCAAATGTGGTGCTGGAAAAGCACAGCAGGTCAGGCAGCATCCGAGGAGCAGGAGAATTGATGTTTTGGGCAAAAGCCCTTTAGCTTTTGCCCAAAACATCAATTCTCCTGCTCCTCGGATGCTGCCTGACTTATTATCATATAGTTTGCCATTAAACACAACTTCTTATTAGCAACTAATAGACTCCATTAACAGCTATTCACTCTCCTAGCCAGATCGCTATCCATTCCTTTGTCTGTCCAGCTGTTCCTCTTTCTTTGGCTTCTATACCCACCTCTCATTTACTCCTTACCCGCTTACCCAACTGCAGCTTCTGCACATAAACCAACAGTTCCCAGCTACCATCTGTCCTGAGGATGAGCCACCGGACCCAAAATGTTAACTCTGATTTCTCTCCACAGGTGCTGCCAGACTCACTGAACTTTTCCAGCAACTTTTGTTTTTGTTTCTGATTTATAGCAACTGCATTTCGTTTAGTTTTTAATTAAAGAAAATCCAATTTGGTAACACGACTAAATATTCCCATTCATTTCTTTTATTCCAGTCACTTGAACAGACACACAGGTCATTCATTGCCAACCAGCACATCAATGGCTGAAGTCATTAAATGTGTATTGGTGGTTTAGGGATTCAGGAAAATAAATGCATTGCAATGGTATTATCTTTGCAAAATTCCCTAAATTCTGGGAAGCTTCCACTGGATTGGGATATAGCAAATTTTGCTTCTTTAATCAAAAGGGATGGAGACAGAAAGCATGAAATAAAAGGCCAGTTAGTTCGACATCTATCTGGGAAAAGCTTTATAAGGTATTATTAAAGATGCTACAGCTCACACTTCAAATCAGGCAGAACCAACATGGTTTTGTGAAAGGGAAGTAATGTTTAAATGTGAAGAAGTAACGTTCTGTGGAAAAAGGGAGACAAGTAGATGTGTTGCACTTAGATTTCCACAAGGCATTTGATGAAGTGCCACATCAAAAGTTATTGCAGAAGATAAAGGTCATGGTGTAGTGTAATATATTGGAATGGATAGATCGAAGCACAGCCTAGACATATATTGGATATTTTCTGGTTGGCAAGATGTAACAAGTGTTGTGCCACATGGATCAGTGCTGGGGCCTCAACATTTTTCAATTGGTGCAAATGATTGCGATGAGGGGACCAAAGGCTTAGTTGCTAAATTTGCTGGTGACACAGGTAGATAAATAATGTTGAAGAGTAGATAAAGGGATGACAAAGGGATAATGACAAAATACGTGAGTGTGTAAAGATCTGGCAAATTGAACATTATATGGGAAAATACAAAATTGTCCATTTTGTTAGCAAGAATACAAAACATACTCATCTAGATGGTGAGAGACTGCTAAACTGAGATGCAGAGGGATCTGGATATTTTACAGCATGGGCCATAAAAATGTTGGTATACAGGAATTACAGCATACATATTAGGAAAACCAATAGAATGTTATTGTTTATTGCAAAGGGTACCAAATATAAAAAAAATAGAGAACTTATGCTTTACTTAGACAGAGCCCTAGTGAGGCCACATCTGAAGTGTCGTGCACAGTGTTAATCTCCCTATATAAAGGGGGGGATTCATTTTGGTGAGCCCTTGTTCAAAGGCACTCAGTACCTTGTTACCAAGGGCTACTCCCTGCCCTTGCTACTGACTCCCTTGTTGCTATTACTCACCTCATTCTGTGAAACTTCTATTCTATGAAACCATTCATGACTGGCTTTGGCAGGACTGTAGAGCTTAGATCTGATCCACAGGTTGTGGGATCGCTCAGCTCTATCACTTGCTGCTTATGCTATTCTGCATGCAAGTAGGAGAAAGCGCAGGGAGAAGTCCTGTTTGGTAGCTGCATCAGATTGACATCTCATTTTTAGGTATGCCTTGCGCTGCACCTCCTGCACTGACCAAAAACCCAGGCTTGATCCCCTGATTTGATGGTAATATGCCAGGCCAGGAGGTTGCAGGTTGCGTTGGAATAAGATTCTGCTGCTGTTAGTGACCCACAGCACCTCATGAACGTCCAGTCTTGAGTTGCTAGTTCTTTTTGAAGTCTATCCTATTTAGCACAATGATAATGCCACACAATACGACTGGTGGTGTTCTCAGTGTGAAGGTGGGGCTTCTACTCCATGAAAACTGGGCGGTGGTCACTCTTACTGATACTGTCATGGACAGATGCATGTGCAGCAGGCAGATTGATAAGGATGAGCTCAAGCATGTTTTTCCCTCTTGTTGGTTCTCTAACCAATGCAGGTCCAGTCTAGCAGTTATGTCCTTTAGGATCCGACTAGCTTGATCAGTCGTACTGCCGTCAAGCTGGTTTTAGTGGTCAACACTGAAATTCCCCTGCCAGAGTACATTTGCACTCTTGCTGTCCTCTGTTCAACACAGAGGAATACTGATTCAGCACCTGAGGGAGGGCTGTACATGGTAATCAGCTTGCCCATATTTAACCTGATGTCATGAGATTTCATGGGGTCTGGAGTCAATGTTGAGGACTCCTAGGGCAACTCCCTTCTGATTGCATACCACTATGACAGCACCTCTGCTGGGTCTGTCCTGCTGGTGGTACAAGACATGTCCAGGGATGGTGATGGTGGCGTCTGGATCATTGTCTGTAAGGTATGATTCCACGATTATGTCTTTGTCAGGCTGTTGCTTGATTAGTCTTTGAACTCTCCCAATTTTGCTACTAGTCCCCAAATGGTCATAAAGAAGACTTTGCAGCATCGACAAGGCTGTCACTGTCATTGCCTTTTCCGACGCCTGGGTTGATGCTAGATGGTCCAGCTGGTTTCATTTCCTTTTGAGAGTTTGTAGCAACTGATACAACTGAGTCACAAATGGGTGAGGATGGCAGATTTCTCTCCCTGAAGGACATTTGTGAGCCTGATGAGTTTTTTCAACAATCGACATTGGTTTCATGATCATCAGTAGATCCTGAATTCCTGATATTTTACATTGAATGCAAAATCCACCATCTGCCACAGCAGATGCAAATTCTGGTCTCAAAAACATTAGCTGCGCTTCTGGATTATTAATAGTCTACCAATAATACCGCTAGGCCACCTCTGGTCCTTGATGTACCAGACTTCCCGACATGTCTTCAGATAGTCGGTGAGACCCCTATTTCCTCCATTTAACACCTAGAAGGGTGTGGCAGCTTCAACATCAGTTGTGGCATTTCAGAGAAACTCAAAAGTATTCATTAGACCAGAAGCGAGCATTTGTTAACTGCTGAGAGTATTTGACAGCCTGTCCTCATTCCTCTTCCAAAACAGATTGGCTCATTGACTTTCTGTACCTTAGACCTTGAGTACTTTCCCTGGATTTGACAACTTACTCCCATAGCTTCCAACTTCTTCAGGAGAGTTTAAGTAGTTTCATCACTTGGCCCATCCAAGGTTTATCTTTAATATATACATTTTATCTTTATCAAGGCAATCAAACATACACTCCCAGCCATACTCTCTCACCACCTTGATACATCAATATGGAGAATAATTTTCAGCCAGGATCTGGGATCTGGAATGCAATGTTTGAGAGTGCGATAGAGATAGGTTCAATTAGGGCATTTCAGAGGGCAGGGATTATTATCTGAAAAGGTAAATGCCTTTGGATAGTCAAACCTGAATGGCGTCCTTCTGTCCTGCAATCATTCTATGATTCTGTGACTATTCATCAACATTATGGTCTTCGATGTAACATTCTCTTGGATATTATTTTTTGCAGTAGGGATGGCTTCTCAGAGCAGTATGGTGCACAGTCTGTCTTGGAACAGACTATTCTAATTTGAGTAATGTGTCATAAGGTAGAATCAATAAGATATCTCAAAGCTAAGGTCTGGCCAGAGAAGTGCAATCACAGCATGGCAGAAATTCAATTTTACTTTGATAGGGAGCAATGCAAGTGTAAAGCCAGTGTGCGAAACTTAAATAAGGGCCACAATAGAGGTATGTTTAAAGAGTCACAGGCTGGGGGATAAAATTCTGAGGAAAGGTCAATGGATCAGCAGAAGCAAATATTTAAGTTGATACATCATGGGGTTTAACAAAATTGTATTCTGATCAAAAGGATTCAATGAAAAGAATGAATCAATCGTACTTAACTAAGGCAGTCAAGGGCAGTTTCCAAACAAAAACTAAGGCTTAAAGTGAAGTGAAAATTAGGCCAGAGGATTGGGATTTTTTTTTTGGAACCAGTAACTGATTAATAAACACCGAATAAAGAAGGAGAAAACAGATAATGAAAGTAGTTGTCAAGAAATATAGAAACAAACAGTAAGAGATTGCAAGGTTATATAAGAGAGTAGATAAAGTGAGGGACTCTTGGAGGATGTAATGTGGGGAATTAACAAAGGAAACAGGGAAATGACAGATAACTTTACCCAATATTTTGCATCCATTTCACAGTACAGGACACTATAAACATCCCAAAGATAACAGATAAGCAAGGTGCTACTGGAAAGAAAAATCTTGGAACAGTCTCTATCACAAGGGACAAAGTATTTGATAAACTAATGGCTCTCATGCCAGACAAGTCACCAGGCTCTGATGGACTGCACACAGGAATTTTAAATGAATGTGCAACAAAGATATTGCAAGCATTGGTCAAAATTTTCAAAATTAAACAGGTTAGGTTTGGTTTTATTCATTAGAGTTTAGAAGAATAAAGGGGGATCATATTGAAGCATACAAGACCCGGGGAAATCTTGAACTAGGGGACAGCTACATAATAAAATTTAAAATGGAGATGAAAAGGAATGTCTTCTCCAAGAGTGTAGTGAGTGTTTTGAATTCTACCCCATGTAGTTGTGTAAGGTAGATGACTGAAAGCATTCAAAGATGAGGCAAACAGATTTTTGAAATATCAAGGAGTTGATGGCTATGAGAAGCCAACATGAAAGACGGGATGAGGCAGATCAGCCACGATCTTATTGAATGATGGGGTAGACTTGAGAGACTGAATAACCTCCTCCTTCTGATGTCCTTATATTCTCGACAAAGAATTAAATGCTTCAACAACCCTCTGTATAGTTCTCTTAACATTAAACTCTTTGTTAAGCAATAAGTCTAAAGCAATATCTCTTTACTATTGATACCCAACACCAGAAAAAGGCTCATTTGAAAGCCTTTTTGAAATCAGGGAGGCAGCCTAAATAGGGTACACAACACTCTGCAATCTCAATTAAGTTGCAACCTTCTCTATATATTTTATATCTTCACCATTCATTTATTATTGGAGACAGGTTAATGCAAAGCATCCTTAATTTAGTGCAGAAAGGCTTTTTATGGTCATAACTTTACAGAGTCACATACCTCCAAATAATTCTGAACTCCAAGAATTGGTTGATCTGAAGGCGATTTCATTACTCCACTGTAAAGAATGAAATATAGTGTCTGTATAAACAGTGTGTTTATATTAGAGGTCACTTTACATGGTTCAATAAAGTGCTAAGTTGTACTTACATTCGGAAAGAAAAGAACAGGTGGAGCAAACAAGCTCCAGCTTGAGCATCCTATTCTGCTGCCATCTTGATCATTTCTATAAGATGGCAGCGAAGTAGGCCATTCCAGCCACAGCTTATCTGCTCTGCCCATTCTTTTCTCTCTCTTTTCCTCCCTCTATGTTTTTCTTCTTCTCTTCTGTCTTCTCAGACACTCAGCCTTGGACACCTGGAGCACGGTCACCAGCAACTAGCAGCCCGGACCAGAGGACCAGTGCAGAAGAGTGATTGCAGCCAGTGGTCAGATCACATGGAGGCCCACTGTGCTGGTATGCTGCGAACAGCACTTGGAGAGAGATTGTGATGTTTGTCTTTTTAAACTTTGCATTTTTTTTGATCTACGGTTATACCATAACTTTTTTTTCCTCATTTCTCTAGTCTGCAACTAAGGATTGTGCCTAGGTACCCTGTACCTAACGTGGCGCTGTGTGTTGGTGACATCGTTACACTGTAATCTTGTAATTGAAGAAGCTGTACACAGGTACCTTTGTACCCAAGATGGTACTGTAAGTGGTGACGTTAAAAACTTTTCATTCTACTCATTTGAGTACATGACAATAAAGCTAATTCTAATTCTACATTATAACAAACACATTGCAGCTTTTATAGTAACTTTAAAGAAAACCCACCCCTTGTGACATATAGCCAAGGGATTTTCCAACTTATCTAAAGGACCTTATGACAATGAAAATCGTTGGACACTAGAATACAACAAACAATAATGTACACAACTAAGAATATTTCTTTGTTTGCAAATATACTTGCATCTTGTGATAAATATTCATTCACTGTCAACATTTGGTCTAGCATTGTCACATAAAGGGCAAATTGAGAATCTTTCAAGGCATATTTCAGGATCTCCTGAGCTGATTGATAAGTCTCTGGAATTTTACTAACTCTAATGTGCTATATCACAATAAACTACTATCAAGACTATTTGTTGATTACTTGAAATGTTCATTTGGCCTGTTTGCCTGAGTCTAATCAATGCATTTGTCAACATAGACTGAACTCCAAATCATAAAGTTCAAATGCATTGATTTCTCTCCAGTTCTAAAGCCACTGACTTGTGATAATATCAGTGACAGGAGCCCCTGATACCTCACGCAACTAGCTACTTTTCCACGTGTGAGTGGAAACCAAGGCCGAGGTCCACCAGAGAGATAGCAGACCGGGGCCACTGGACAAACCATTAGGGTTTTGAAGAAGTCATCTCGGAGAAAGTGAGGACTGCAGCTGCTGGAGATCAATCAAAAAGTGTGGCACTGGAAAACCATAGCCGGTCCTGAAGAGGAGCTCATGCTCGAAACGTTGACTCTCCTGCCCCTCGGATGCTGCCTGATCGGCTGTGCTTTTCCAGCACTGCACTTTTTGACTTTTGAAGAAGTCATATCAGACTCAAAACTTAATTCTGTTTCTCTCCCCGCAGATATGCTTCCAGACCTGCTGCGTTCCTCCAGGTGTGTGTTTTTGTATCTTAAACCATCAAGGAATCGATGGGTTCTTTCCTGAGACTAAAAACACTGGGGTCATGATAGCAGCCGGGATCAATCGGAGACAGCCCTTTCCCAGTCCATGTGACCGGAGCTGCATTTACACCTGGGGAAGAAGGAATCACTGTGTAACGGTGTCCGTGTGAAAATGGGAGATTGCACCTACCTGTACTGAGTGCCACAGTACTGAAAAAAGATTAAATACCGCGCCTTCGCCGCCATTGGGTGCTCCGATCCCGGGAACAATCGTCCTTCCCTCAGCGACCGAACGCGACTGGAGACTTCAGGACCCAAAAGCCCAGCCAAACAAGGGCCTGACAGAAAAAACAAAATCACAGACGCACTACAGGTCCCACTGAAATGTTGAAGCACATATTTAAGATTTCATACTGAATGTATAATTAATCCTTGTGCCTTGTTACGCCAGATGTCTTGAAGGTTAATGGAAAGACCAGGCAGGCGCATTTTAACACAGTCCTGATTTGTCCCTGAATGAGAGAGATAGAGCACATTCGGGGTCTTTCTCGAAGGGTGATGCCGATCTGATGCTGTCATGGACTCTGAGCTAATGAGAAAAAATGCAGGAGATAGGGCGTAGGTTTGCGCGAAGGTCAGAGGTTACAATGCGGAAAGAGATCATTCTGGCCATTGTGACAGCGCTGTTTCCCTGAATGGACTGTTTTTGTCCTGTTCAGTTACACGTTTTTCCTTATCCTGTCACCACCGCAATGCTTCCAGATTCTAAGCCATTCGTTGCGTGTCCGCATGGCTTGATTTGACAGTTGTTTGATATCTGTGCCCTCTTGTCTCAAATCGTTCACACATGAAAACATTTACTCTGCCAAGAACCACATGAATTTTAATACCTCTATCCAGTCTCCTGCCTTTTCTTTCTTATCCAAGGAAAATATTCCCAACATTTCCAATCCATTTTTGGAACTAAGGTTCCACATCCCAGGAACTATTCTCATTAATCTGCTCTACACTCACTTAAGTACCTTCACATCTTCTTTAAAGAGCAGCATCTAGAACTGAACACTAAGGCTGAACTAGTATTTAATCCAGGTTTAACATAAATTCCTTGTGCTTATGCTCTGTCCCTATTAATAAAGTGGAACAATTCATTGTTCTCACAATCTAACATATCACCCTCGATGACCTATGTACATAAACATCATGTGCTGATGAGCCCCCTTCAGGGCTGTACCTTTAGCTTATATTATCCCTCCATGTTCCTCTTTTCAAGATGAATCACTTCACATTTCTCTATATTAAACTTTATCTACCACTTGTCTACATCCTTTTGAAGTTTTGCTATAGTCTTTTCAGAGTTTACAAAGCTTCCAAGTTTCATAACGTCTACAAATTTTGAAATTGTGCCCTGTGCACCAAGGTCAAGGCCATTAATATATATCAGTAACAGCAACGATCCCAATGTTAATTCCTGGACAACTCCAATGTAAACATTTTTCTGGGTCAATAAATATGCATTGATCAATACTCTGTTTCTGTCACTCAGCCAATTTTGTATCCTTGTTGCATCTATTTTTAAATTTCATGAGCTCTAACTTTGCTTGCAAGACTGTTGTGTGACACTATATCAAATACCTTCTGAAAATCCATGTACACATCAATAGTATTGCCTTGGTCACCCCTCTCTGTTACCTCTTCTAAATGTCCAGCAAGATAATCATGTATTACTTTCCCTTAACAAATCAGTTCTGATTCCCCAATTAACCAGAATTTGTCCACAGACTTAATTTTGTCCTGAATTATCGTTTCTAGAATTTTCCCATCACTAAAGTTAAATTGACTGGTCCGTGGGCCTTATTTGAACAAGGGTGTAACATTTGCAATTTTTCAGTCCTTTAGAACCGTCCTTAGGTGTAAAGAAGACTACAAAGTGATGATACTGCCATCACAATTTTCACTCTCATTTGGTCCTGTCATCTTATCAATTTTTAAGTTCCGACAATCTATTCAATACCATCGCCATATCGATATCAAATCCTTCTAAAGCCTGTTCTTACCTTTCACCATGGCCTGTGTGTCTTTTTCTTTGGTAAAGATAGGTGCAAACTGTACAGTTAATACCAGATTCATGCCCCTGATCCCCTCTGTAAATCCGTTATTGTTCTCAAAATAGCCCTGCTGTTCATCTTACTATCATTTAATATTTATGCATCTATAGCTGATTTTGGTCTTCTTTGGGGAGGGATGGAGAAGGAGGATAGAAGGAGAAAGACAGTTGCAGTGGCTCCAGTCCGGCAAACAGAGTGGAAATGAGGGACAGTTTAACTTTCGGGACATTGAATAATAAGCCAGGTCACACTTTCAAATCGGTTTTATTTTAATTCTCCCTCTCACTAACTGGGAAGGATTTGTACACGGAAGCAGACTGACGTCCACCCATGCACATCTTTCGGGCATCGTAGATTATCCAATTCTTCGTCTCAAATTATTTCATCCTGCATGTTTCCCAATTCATTCCATTTCGCCTCTTTAACTTGGTCCAGGATATATATATTTTTAAAAAATATATACGTACGTCCACTTTCACTGATCGGCCAACGATGCCCCCCGCGCCTTTATCAAAGATGGCCGCCCCCATAGCCGTCACAGAGCCGCCGGGCGTGTCCTGGCCATCAGCTGATTGACAGCTCCCAGAGGCAGGGCGTCGGGCTTGCAGCTCCTCTTGTCCCTGAGCATACAGAAAGAGAGAGAGCGCAGGAGAATGGATCGCTGGCTCCGGGGTTCACTGCACACTATTCCTACCATTTTGGACTAAATCAAGTCCGGTCGCAGGCATATCCTCGCGTTTGGTTTCTCAGACCAGGCGATGAGCAGACTAAATGAAGGGTGAATGCCAAACTAGAGAGAAAGAGACCATCAAAATGACAGTGGATTTTGAAGAGTGTGTGAAAGATTCCCCTCGGTTCAGGTAAGGAGTGTTTAATTATTGGACAGGGATTATGTTTCTCTCTAGATTCATTGATTCTGAGTGGATGCTTACCTTCCAGAATACAGCGTTATTGTGTATAAATGATGAGTACAAATGTTCCAGCCGGTACATTTGAAACGTGTATGTCTGCCAAACCCAGTATTTAATCATGTGTGTGATTGCAAAGAGGATTATAAAGAAACTGTATGAAATATATAAGGCACAATGCGCGAGGCTTCTCCGTGCTTGCATTGCATTCCTGGTCTAAGAGGCAGCTGAGTTTAAATAACGCCTGTCGCCGTTTCATATTTCAGTCCATTAATTGTATGCAGTTTGTGAGCGGTGGGAGAAAGGTACTGATGGCAGTGCACAAGTGTTGGGCAATTGTTCTGGGACAGGAGTTTTCTTACCAAAGTATGGGGACAGTGATAGTGATGCATGGTCTGGTGGGACTAAATCTGACCTGGGACAGGGTCCCACCAGAATAGGATGTCAGGAACGCAGAAAGAAATTTGCAATGCCTCATTTTGAAATGTCCCCCTTCTCATTTTGAACTGTCTCCTTTCTTGCAAAAACGCAGCGTGCAGTTTCTTACCAGAAACTGGTGTGTAATGCTCTGCAATTTCAGCGGGAATGAATCTCTTTAATATGTTGAATATCAGCGAGCCCCCAGCGCCCCTTTTTGTGCGATGGTGATATTGGTGGTGTCGAAGGACACCTTCATTATGATGACTGGCCTGTAATAAATACAATGAAGTAATAGATCTGCCCTGTCACTGGACTTGTAGCATTTCTGCTGTCAGTTCTGTCAGTGTAGTAATTACATTGAGGGGAGAGGCGCCATTTCTCGTTTTATTAAAATCCCAGCCGCACATCATTTCCCGGGTATTTCCCGGTGATTTTGCCGCCTTGTGATAAGATCTGTACTCATTTTTCAACTAATTCCCGGAGAAATGATGTGACACCTGATGAGGAATTGCAGTAGCCTCGAGATCAGGACAGAGGCTGAGAAACGGTCCTGAATTCTGTTTCTGTAAAACTGCCAGATGAGGATAAAGGCAGCTGTGGAATAATGGACACTATTGCGACGCTCGGTCCTGTTCTGTACGTTATGATGTGTTGCCTATTGTATTTGGTTTAAGTTTTGAACGTTATTCCTTAGTTTCAAGATTTTTAAAAATAATTACAATCATTCTTTGAGATGCATTCATTATGTGCAACATATATTGGACGAGCCTTCCTAAGAGCTGTGCATAATCTGTGAAGGTTAAAACAGAGTGGGAGGAATTGGGTTCTGTGGCCATTTGCCAGTTCTGTGGACTCTTGGCTTTTACATGCTGACTCCCCAAACCTCTCCCCTAGGCACAAGTCAGGAATGTGATGGAATATTCTCCACTTGAATGAGTGCAGCTCCAGCAACACTTCAGAAGCTTGACGCCATCCAAGACAAAGCAGCCTGTTTGACTGTTGACCCATCTCCACCATTTTTAGCATTCACCCCCTTCACCATCAACGCAGATGGACAGTGGCTGCAATGTATACCACCTACAAGGTGCACTGCAATAATTCATCAAAGCTCCTTCAACAACACCTTTCAAACTTGCACACTCTGCCATCCAGAAGGTCAGGAGCTTCAGATACAAAACAACAACACCTACAAGTTCCTTCCCAGTTGCATGTCATCCTCTCTTGGCACTATATCACCATTACTGAATCAAAGTCCTCAAACCCCCTTCCTAACTATGGGTGTTCTTACTACCATTCAAAAAAGTGGCACACCTCCAAGAGTGATTTGGAATAGGCATTAAATGCTGGTCAGTGACACCCACAACCCAATAAATAATAAAGAAACATGGTGCTCACAAATGACCCCACACACCACAAATGAGCCACACACCAGAAACATCCTCATATATGATGTGAACAAATGCTGTGTAAATCTTTCCATTCATTTAAAAATAAGAACAGAATATATGATTAGAAGTTGAGGATGGAATTATGTCGGCATGCCCTGGTTCAAATATCTCTTCCACTGTAACTGCTCCTGTATCTGGTGTATCCCAGACAGAATAGACCTCTTTCTGCACTGGATCATTCCAGTTTGATAATTGATCTGGGCTCACCATTTACAACATTGCAGGAGGTTAGTATGGAAGAGTTGAAAATAGAAAAATGGTATCAAATTCTGTACTAGCGATGTTAAATGAATGGACGTGTGAGCAGCAGATTCAGGAGGTGTAAAGAGGTCAACAGAAAGGCCATATGAATACCAGTTGCACGTCGGTGTATAAAATGTGTATAAATTGAATAGTACATTTTGAGAGAGAATATGAAGTGAAATCATTAAATAAAACCTGATTGCAAGATTATTTACTTATTTAGCAGATGTACATTTCTGGAGCCAAGCAGTTGCCGATTTGTTGAGTTTTTAAGGCAGTAAAATCCTTCAGTGGAAGAATGAAGAGAGTCACGGAGACCAATGGATAGCCCTTTAAAGGTGGAAGTACAGTCAGCAAGCAGATGGGAGTCTGAGTTCTGTACGCAGATTGGAATTTGAACAATTGTTGCTTGGCTACATTTGGAAAATTTGCATGTAATTCAGGCTATCTGAAGACAAAAAAGATATGTAGAATCATAGAAAGGATAAAGTGAAGATTTTCTTGCATGATACCAAATTGTGAGGTTGTAGTTATGAAGAACAGTTAAAACGTTTGGTGTCTTTCCACAAGAACAGAGAAGGAGACATTTTCAAAATTCAAACTGACCCTTTCACTTGCTAGCAAGTTGATAACAAGAAGGTGTAGATTGAGGAGTATTGCTAGGGAAACTAATTGAGGAAGTTGGACATTTTTTTAAAGGGTAATTGGATAATGGATTTTTTTTTAACCAGAGCAGCCTTTAAAGCAAAGACTATAATGCAATTGAAAAGAGAATTTGAAAATCAATGTAAAAGGATACAGGGAAGATACCGGGAATCAAATTAGAATAGACAGGTCCAGTTTTTCTGTTTGTTCTTGGAACATATGAGCATGAACCATCTGAGTTTCAAGCTCATCTTTTTTGCTCTGAGGACCCAGTGCTGGCCCTTCATTTTGTGACAATTACTTGTTAGCCTTGACCAAATGACAGCATTCTCACCTCTGACTTGTGTGGATGCAGTGGCCTAGTAGTATTATTGCTAGACTGTTAACTCAGAAACTTAACTAATATTCTGCCATGGCAGATGGTGGAATTTGAATTGAATAAAGAATCTAGAGTTAAAGATCCAACAATGTTGGGAAAAAACATCTAGTTCATGAATGTCCTTCACGGAAGGAAATCTGCCATCCTTATTCAGTCTGGCCTAGTGAGTCTCCAGATCCACAGCAAGATAGTTGACTTTTAACTGCCCTCATGCAATTAGGGATGGACAATAAATGCTGACCTAGCCAGATCCATCAACATCCTATGACTGAACCTAAAATAAAAAGGAAGGGGTCTCAAACACAAAAATAGAAGTTGCTTTTAAAAAAGGCCAGCAGGTCTGGCAGCATCTGAGAAGAGAAATCAGAGTTAATGTTTCGAGTCCAGTGACCCTTCGTCAGAACTGATAGTAGAGAGGGGCAGAACTTCTTCAAGGTGTACATACCCAGAAGAGATGTGGCAGTGAGTTAAATATTAAATAAAATCCGCACAAACTGTGGACACTGTAAATCAGAAACAAAAACAAGTTGCTGGAAATGCTTAGCAGGGGACTCAAGCTGCACTTCAGGACCTTGGCATATAATTTTGGGCTAACATTTTAGTGGACTATTGAGGGAGTCCAGCATTGTGTACCTCCTGGAACCATGTAAAACCTTCTGCAACATCTTTTTTTATATGAGGAACGTTGTAAGAATGAAAGTTATCCTTATGCTGGGTAATTTTGACTATTACTTAAACAGCTTGCGAAAAATATTTCTCATCTAACCAGGGTTAAGCCTGTGAAACCTTATTTGTACAAATTTGGGAAGCACTGCACCAAATTTGAAGTTCTGGACAATTTCAACATCTGATGATAAGATTGCACAACTTGCCAACACAAGGAATAGTTGAGATGGATAGTGCAGATGAATTTAAAGGGAAGATGGAAAGCACCATATTGGAAAAAAGGAATTGAACTCCTACTGATCGGGCTAAACAAAATAAGGTGGGAAGATGGTTGTATGGAACATCAATCACAGCACAGCCCAGTTGGGCCAAAAGGCTTGTTTCTGTGCTATGTTGACCATGTTACTTTTAAAATCTTGAGTGGTGTGCATGATCACATATAGCTTTCATTGCTGGAAATCCCTGAAGGGACAAGTAATGAATTTTAACGCATTAATGTCAGTTTATTAACCCCCCTCTCCATTGTGTTTCATTTCCTGAAGGATATGCCGTCTTAGATGGGTCCTGTGCATATTTCAGATCAGGGAACTTCCATCCACTCTGTGGAAATCCATCCCCTCAAAGAATACTGGGAAAAAAACAGAAAGACACAAACAAGTGTCAGGGAGTTTAAAATGATTAAAGATGGTCACAAAGTTCAGAACATTTCTATAATCAGCAACTGAGCTTACTTTTGTCATGTGTTGCTGGATCACAATATTAGGCCTGATGTGTTTGTCATGAGTTTTCATTCTTTGGACAAGTTTCCCATGCAGACTAACTAATATGGCATGAAAGGATGCTTTGTGTATGTGTGTGTATGATCGCATGTCTATATTTGAGCTTGAATAATGTCTGTAAGTTCTTGACTACAAGGGATGATATTTATTTAAATAGCAGAAGCAATATTTGAACTTGAGTTTTCAGTTTACCTTCAAAGCAAAACATTGACACTTCTATCATGACTATGTGTAGAATTTTAGAATTAACAGTGTTTTCAATGATAGGATCAGTTTTCTTGCACTTAAGTAGTTTGCTAGTGATTTACATATTTATATAGTCGAGGTGCATCAGCCAAGCAGATCCAAAACTATTCTCATTAAGATGCAAGTAGCTTAGCAACAGTGAAGAAACTAATCTGATAATCAGTAACAAAAATTATCTTATCCAAAATTGTACTTAAATTTGGGTAAAGTGTAACATTTTTGTCTTCTTTGCTTATCTTGGTTGTTAAACGCAAAGCTAAAGTAGAGGTAGTAATAATGGAGCACTGTTGTCTGCTTGAGTCTTGCAAATTCTTTTTTTAAACTTTAATGAAAAACTAATTCTGTGGTACCATTTACAGTGCTTTCTATATGGTGGTCTTTGAGAGAAATCTGACAGGTAAAATTCCTGAAAGTCCCTGTCTGACAAGATGTGATCCACACCTTTAACACAGCATATATCACCAAAAACTGTCATTAGAAAGTTGATGTCTTTTTAGATTTACTTTCTAAGGTCTGTTGAAAAAATGCTTTCAGGAGAGAGCTGTTGTAATTCTGCAATAACTGTGTGTAATGTCACTAAATTTATTTGTATCCACACAGAGATGTTTCATTGTGGTTATACGTTTTTTATATGATATTCTCTAATTGTTCCCATTACCAGAGCTTCAGACCCTGTGTTGGTATAGCTCAAAATCAAAGATTATGTTTAGAAGGCTACATAAGAATATTTTAGTTTCAAATAAAGAACAGAATTTATACAGAGCCTTTCAGAACCTTAATATGTCCCAGAATTTACAGCCAATAAAGTAATTTTGAAGGTGGTCACTGTTGTATGTAGAAAATGCAGCAGCCAATTAGTGGACAGCAAGCACCTACACATAGCAATGTGCTAAATGAGGAGATAATCTACCCTCTGTGATGTTAATTACGAAATAAATATTGGCCCAGGTCTAATGACTGTGCCAGGGGATCTATTTTGTCCACCTGAGTAGGAAGACAAGATTTTTGCTTAAACGTTTTAACTTAAGAAATGGCACCTCTAGCAGCGCAGCATTCGTTCAAATCTGAACTGAAGAGCCATCCTAGATTTTCTGTGGAAGCCCCTAGAATGGGGATTAACCCATGAACCTCTTAAGATGTGAGAGTACCCCATTTGACAGCTTATGGCTCCAAATGTACCACTCCAATCCATTGACTGCCTGTCTATTCTCAATTATCTTTCATTTACAAAATGCAGATCCATAATTATTATGGAATTAAGTGTTAGAAATGAGGTGTGATTACTTTTGTGTTTTCAAGCAACCCTTTGTTTTTGGATACCTTGGCTGCCATTTACGCAGCTTAAAGGAGAACAAACACAAACCAGAATATGATCCAGATTTCCTGTGCCTCCTTGACACATGAACCTGCCTCAACAACATGCCGAGGCTATTACTCCCTTTGGAAATGTCAAACTTGCAGATCCATTCCATTTTGAAGAGCATTGTTTTAAGAACGAGCATATGGTTTCAAATACTAAGACTTACCTTTAGCGGTTGTAAGATTGCAATTCAAATATGGGATGTTTCACTTAGGCTCACTTGTACAAGATAGTTGCCTGTGCTTAACCACTTTGTGGAGTCAAAACAGAATCCACGTATGGGCACATCTGCAGTCACTCACAGAGCACCCAGAGGGTGAGTGAAATCAGGGAAATGCCACTATTTCAGGGCCTGGCATAACAAGCTCTAATAACAGAGATATTCCAATAAGGAATAAACCTATACAACTTTGATCTTGCTTGAGAAGTGGAATTATGTTAAGATTTAAATAAGTTATCACGAGTTTTCTGATCCAGGCAGCAACATTAATTATGGTACATTCAGATCCTTAACAAGGCATATCTTCCTTCACCCTCACTGCTTTGACTTCACTCAAGGGATTGAGTCCAAATGAATGTATAACACAGTTCATTTACTATCTTTTTTTAAAATTCATTTTGCCAATTAGGAGATCATGGTTGGTGACAGGTTTTTTTACAGTATTCACACCAGTATCATTCAGTGTCTATCCATGGGGGAATCTCATGTTGGCATTTTCCCATTCCTGAAAATGGCAAAAGATGTGATGAAATAGTAAATAATTGGATGAAAGAGAATTGATAACGTACTTTCCCCTTTCTCCACTCTTGACTAAGTCCCAAGCAAGAAGGGATGGGTGATGTTTGCACATTCTCCATGTGTCTCCATGGGTTTTCTCTGGGTGCTTTGGTTTCCTTCCACAGTCTAAAGATATACAGGTTAGGTGGATTGACCATGCTAAATTGCCCATTGTGTCCAGGAATGAGTACGTTAAGTGGATTAGCCAAAGGAAATGCAGGGTTACAGAGATATGGGAGGGAGTGGGTCTGGGTGGGATGCTCTTTGGTGGGTCAGTGTGGACTTGATAGGCTCAATGACCTGCTTTCACACTGTAGGGATTCTATGATTCTATGAAGTCACTGGTGAAACAAATGGGAAACCAGGGCAACCAGCCTTCTGGGTTAAGAGTTAATCTTGGGGCAGTTGGAGACGACGGAGAGGCCTCAGAAAGCTGAGGATTTTCAGAAAGCTCTGGCCTTGCGTTTGAACCAGTCCTTTCACTGTGGCCCTCACCCTGTGACAAGAAGAAAACAAACACTTTATTGTAGCTGGATCTCCTGAGGAGGTTTTGACTCCTACTGTTAGCTTCTGAGTAGGCACAGGTTTCTGGTGACCCAGGACACTGATGTTGAGGTGTGCAATGGATGGAGAAATTCTTCAAATCGTTACCTGCCTGCTCTTAGTGAGCTGTTTGTGTGAGTTAGCTTGAATGATCTTGGTGGTGGGATGGCGTGTTAGTCACCATCTAACACGGCAGCTCTCACTGTAAGTCACAAAATGATGGTCCACATCCGTAGTGACTGCATTATTCCATTCTTGGCTTTCAAATTGTCCCCTATGTCTCTTAAGTTTGTTGAAATCAATAACCTGAAAGATTGCTTCGTGCTAATTGATCACAGAATAATAATAAGCTTCTTTTTGTCATGATCATTTCAAATATATAATAACTCGCATGGAGATGATCATAAAAACAGAAACAAAATTAGTTTGTTAGTTTAAAAATAACTTTTCTCACAAGATCTAATGGTTAATAGAGCCAAACAGTAATGAGTGCAATTTTCTGATATCAAGGCCAAAATGGAGAACATCATTTGCATATAACTATTGAAAGATTGTCAAAAACATGTGCTACGACAGTTCTACAAAGAAATCAGTTACAAAACGCTGACATCCTTTCAAATATCTATCAAAAATTTAATACTGATCAGGAGATGTATAGCTCTGAAGAGACTCCCTGCAATTGCACACAACCACTTGACGAAGGAGCAGTGCTCCAAAAGCTAGTGCTTCCAATTAAACCTGTTGGACAATAACCTGGTGTTGTGTGATTTTTAACTTTGTACACCCCAGTCCAACACCTGCATCTCCATTTCATGACTACCCAGAGTTTCTTTGTGATGACGGTAGTGAAATAAATACTTCACCAGGACCCCAGAAAAATTCCTAAACTCTTCTGTTTTAAACAATACTGTGGGATTTTTAAATGTCCTCTTGAGAGGCCTGATTAGTTTAATAACTCATTGAAAAGACTGTAGTTCCAGTTATGCAGTACTGCATCAGCACTGAAGCATCAGCATGGAGCAAGGCAAGAACCCCTAAGCTCCTGACTCATGAATGAGAGTGCTACCAGTGAGTGAAGAGCACTCTAGGACATGAGGCTGCAAACCTTAGCAATAACCTCATGGGTTTCTTTTTGTCCATTTCCCCCCCCCAATGGAATTTCCCACTTTCTTCTTAATGGACTTCAAGAAACTCCTGCTGTCTGGGACATCCTGATACATCTTGATTCCTTTTTAAAGCTCAAAATCAAGCAAAGTTGCTAACCATAAAGCTAATCACAAGACACAGAAAACAGCTGCAGTTTCAGGAACTGTCCCCAGGAGTATCAGCAGTGTCAGTCTGATCAGTTTCAGACTTGAGTTTGTCTCTTTCTACCTGATTGGAGATTCCTTTTGCCCTCATAGGCCATTCGAGCAGCAGAGCAAACTGGTGTCAATGCATCAACTCTTACACATTTTGTTAGCAATATTCATTTTGTTCAGACCTTCGCTTGTGTATAAAAGCTGAGGATTTTCAGGTAAATATTGATGACAACAGCAAACAAACTTTAAAGTCACTGCCATATCCTACATGTTGATTTTTAAAATCACTGATGTTCATGACTAGATTTGACTAAAACTCCATATCGGTCAAACCATATCTGGCAGGGTTGACTTTAGGTGTAAAAGTAAGCAATTGTGAAGAGGTCCCTGGAACCAATCACTTAATTTAGAGCGAAGCAATATAATGACATTGAAAGTATGTACTCAATATAGCTGAAGTTTCTTTTGTTCTTGTTTGGGATGTGAGTGAAGCTGATAAGGCTAGTATTTGTTGCTCATCCCTAGTTACCCTTGGCTGTCTACTACATTTTTTCAGAGGATAGTTGAGAATCATCTTTATTGCTGTGGGTCTAGAGTTACATTTGATCAGACCAGGTAAGGACAGCAATTTCTTCCTTTAAAGGACATCAGGTATTAGTTAAAGGACATAGAATTGGATGAATTTGTTTGTGGCAATTGTAGTGGTTACATGGTTCCATTTTAACTAGCTTTTAATACCAGATTTTACTATATTCAAATCTCACCATATGCCATTGTGGGGTTCAAACACATGACTTTAGAACATTAGCCTGGGCTCCTGGATTAGAAGTCCAGTGACATATGCACTACATCACTGCCTTTCCACAGTTGGCAAATAATTGGATCTGTCATCACTTTTTCATTAAAGATGCCCCTTCATTGCTTTTATCCTTTCTTGGGTTATGGAAGAGAGTTACATTGATGTCTACAATCAGCGTGGTGTTTACTTTGCAGAAACATTTAATACCCTGTGTCATAGTTGGGATGATGCAACCCTCTGTTCCTGTTCACTGTCCTGTCCTCAGTTCATTAAGTGATGATTTCCATAATCCAGTTGCTCTGTTTCTGCTCTGTCTCAACAGTAATCCTTAATGAAAGTCAAGATTAGTGCCCCCACAGCAGAGGCCAGCAAGCTAGCTGTCAACTGCTTATAGCTGGTCTTCAAGAGCTTTCTCTTGGGGTTATCAGCAGAGGGATTAAATCAAATTTAGATCAAAAACTTCTGATTCATTTAAAAATCCAGCTTATACAGGCAGCAGGGTGGCTCAGTGGTTAGCACTGCTGTTTTACAGTGCCAGGAACCCAGGTTTGATTCCAGCCTTGGGTGAGTTTGTATGGAGTTTACACATTCTTTGTGTGTTTGCTTAGGTTTCCTCTGGCTGCCCCAGTTTCCTGCCACGGTCTGAAGATGTGCAGGTTAGGTGAATTGACCATGCTAAATTTCCATAGTGTTCTGGGATGTATAGGTTAGGTGCATTAGTCAGGGGAAATGTAGGGTAATGGGTCTGGGTGGAATACTTTTCGAAGAATTCTTGACTGCGGACTGGAAAATGGACATTCACTGTAGGTTGCTGATCCTTGCCATTGTCCACCTGTATGTAGACTGGGTGGAATGTCTCATGACTCTTCAAGGTTAAACCTTCATTGTCTCTGTGGTGAACAGTGCAAGCCAAATTCCATCAGACACTCGGACACAATACATTTCACCTGGGAAGTGGCAGACTGTAGAGACTGTTACACTCAGCCTGTTCCAGGTGGCCTTGTACGAACAGCTATGTGTTTTAGTCCAAGTACATGCAATCAATCTCCCTTACAACTTAATTTCCTTCTCCTCCAAGAAAAAAACACAAAAGGAATTCAGCAAATTAATTTTTATATCTAAATTATGAGTCAAAAGATTAAGGAATATTCATTGTCAAAAATCAAGCCAAATTAACAAGTGCAGAAAAACACCCAACAATCTCAAATCCAGTTCTCAAAGATAAAGTCCATAATAGATGTCACTGCTGAGAACCCTTTCAGTGCCTGACCAATCATGCCAATTAAATTGCGGAGGTAGGGGCTATGATACTTCCCATTGGGAAATTGGAGAATTGCACTGGATTAGCTTGTTATTACTGTTGATTGGAATATTTAACTTAAAACAGTGTAATCTTGTTGATGAGAAATGTAATAAATCACAAGGAATGGACAAAAAGGTTCTCTATCTAATGTTTTAGAGAACTAACGGAATGTTCCAAACAGAGACAGGCCATTCATCCCAACCAGTCCATACTGCTGTTAACGGGCCATGTGAGTTCTTCCCAGCCTTCCTCAACTTAAACAAAAAACAAGTTGCTGGGGAAACTCAGTAGGTCTGGCAGCATCTGTGGAGAGAGAACCAGTCAATGTTTTGGGTCCAGTCATCCTCCTTCAATACCATCTTACCCTGCTATTTCCTTCCCTTTTATGTACTTTTCCCTGTAAATGCATCTCTACTAATTGTCCCAATTACTCAATGCCCCATCATATTCCCCACACTCTGCATTATTTGGGTAAAGAGATTTCTTCTGAATTGCCAATTTAGATTTCTTTGTGACTGTCTTTAAAAAGATGGCCTTGAGCTTAGCACTTCTCAAACAGAAATACTCTCTCGGTTTTTGTCTCCAGTTTCACATTCTTTGCCATTTGGACTGATCCTGCTATCTTCAAAACATGTCTTAAAGTTCTTGAACTAAACAGGGATTTCGATGGCAAGCTGCCCACTGCATTATTAGCTTTGACAAAGGATCAGTTAGACTTGAAACGTCAGCTCTTTTCTCTCCTTACAGATGCTGCCAGACCTGCTGAGATTTTCCAGCATTTTCTCTTTTGGTTTCAGATTCCAGCATCCGCAGTAATTTGCTTTTATCCACTGCATGATTAGCTTTTGTGACAATTCCATTTTACCAACTGGCTTTTAAGCTGAAGAACCTCAGGAAAAGCTTTATATAGGATTTTGTTCCCCTGTTTCTATGTCTAGTGTATGGAGCATTTCTGATCAACTGATCTGCATTACTTCATGATAATCCCCACAGGCATGGGTTGTTCCCAAATCTGTGAGGTAATATTAAATTCTGACATTTCTCTGCCTTGGGAAATGATCAGGGAGGGTCTTCCATGAAATCCTTCCAGTGTGTCCGGGCTCGCCCATTAACTTTCTCCTGTTCTGTGCTTTTAATTCTGTAGCTGGCTCTGCACCAGTACAGGCCTCCTTCCAACTTGCTGGAAGAGGAGAAACTTGAGTTGTGAGACTTTTCCATGACCCTAGCATTGCTATTTTATGATCAGCCAGCAACAGACACTACTAAGGGAGTGTTAAATTTGTTGCACCCTTTCCTTCAGTGTAGAATACTTAAAGTCGCAGTTTCCACAACAACCTATATAGCATTGTTCATGCAATAAAGCAGTTTGTTGAATTTAGGTTGGCCTGAAGCCTCCTCAGTGAGGAGGAAGCTCTTAATGGAAAACAAAAATCCTGAGGTTGTGGTGACAGGGCATCAACTAGGCAAGTGATAAACCCTCAGAGAATTTTAATAATTTTGAGTCATAGAGTCAAAGAGTATGGAAACAGATTCTTCGGACCAACCAGTCCACGTCAACCATGTTCCCAACCTAAAGTAGTCCCACCTCCCTGTGTTTGGACCATATCCCTTCAAGCCTTTCCAATTTGTGAATGTCATCTCTGCATGATAGAGGTCTGTACACCATTGACTGCTCTCTTGCCTTGGATTGTGTTGTAATGCCTCCACAATTGTCTGGCTCCGTGAGGCAATAATGTCTACCTGGGTGGTATACCCAGGCACAGCTCATGCAGCTGTGACACAATATGAGGCAACTTCAGGAGAGGAGGAAGAAACTTTTTTTTATTTTTAATAAAAAATTATGTTAGCTATATTCATTCAGGACAATCTGCGAATGATTAGCAGGTAAGAGAGGCCAGAGAAGCAAAAAGAAACCTCATTCTGACAGTTTTGTAATACACAGGAGACCCTTTTTTTTTTGACGCCCATGTTCGGTTCCCAGCCTTGTCAACATAACACTGCAGCTCTGATTTTTACCAGGCGTTTCTATTCTGACTTTGCGCAAGTTTTAAGACCAGGGTCATGGCCGGGCTTAGTTTATTGTACAAGCTAACATTGGGGGAGGGGGTGGAGAGGGCGGGGGTGTGTGTGGGCAGCCTTTGATATCCATGACTGACAGAAAGTTTCATGCAGCTCATTAGTCGTGGGTAAATCGGATAACACTGTTCAGAAGCACGGGCGGAATAAGATTTTACTGTGCCCAGCAATTATTAATGCATTGAAACAATTACTGCAACATCATCAGCTGAATTGCGTCAATGTTCTAGTCAGTGAGCCAGAATAGGATTTGTTGTGCAAAAACATTTTGTTTTAAATATACTGATGACCTGTTAAACAGTACAAACAAGCCACAATTAGCAAATGTCCTGTGGACATCGCCTCATGCTAAAAGTGTTATCAAGGAATAAAAAATAGAAAATGCTGGAGAAAAACAGTGAGTCTAGCATTTGTGTTGGGAGCAACAGAAGTAACGATTCAAGTCGGATGTAACAGCTTTTTCTGAACCCTTTAGCATTTTCTGTTTTTATTTCAGGTTTCTAGCATTTTGTTTTGTTTTTAATCGAGTGTTATCACGGACACTGCTTGACAGCATCGGATTAAGTTTTTTTCGGGAACACTTGTTTAGATGGAGAGCAGGAATGCTGGGATCCAAGGCGATTGGTAGGAAGATCACGGTTCTGGGAATGTTGAGATAGAGTCTAGATTCCTTGAACAAGGGAATGTGGGAACATGCGGGGACAAATTTTTGTACATGACATAGGTAGCTACATTTAAAAGGTTTTTTTTGTGAACTGTTGAGAGAAATTCCTGGGATTTCGGCGGGTGTACAGGTTGTGGATAATTTTGGAAACGGGAGGCCAAGGCTTGAGTTGGGCAGATTGGGGTCAGCAGAACCTGGAGGTAGTGGAAGGGCTGAGTAGTTTAACTGAACAGCGACTCCAGAAATAAGGTCCAGTCTGTGCTAAGTACCATCTGTCAGTCTGGATAATCCTCTGCCCGACTTGCCTTTAGCTCTTTACTGTGCATTGAGGCACTCCCTCCCAACCTCCATTCACTGGACTTCTCTATTGGTGGAAGATTCCAATGTAATGTTCTGAGTGAAAGCAATCAGGTCATAGGTTCGTTCGCCGAGCTGCTGTTTTTTTCTGTAGTCGCCTCACTAGGGGACACAGTGCGTCTTCCGTAAAGGGTTGGTGGTCTACGACCTCATCCACAATCCGAGCTATAAATCTTTTCAAAAACTCGAAAGCAGTAAGCTTACCATACTATTACTGAATTTGATGAATCTTTGGGTCAGTGGTTAGCACTGCTGCCTCACAGCACAAGTGACCCGGCTTTAGATCATAAGACCATAAGATATAGGAATGGAAGTAAGGCCATTCGGCCCATCGAGTCCACTCCGCCATTCAATCATGGCTGATGGGCATTTCAACTCCACTTACCAGCATTCTCCCCGTAGCCCTTAGATTCCTGTTGTCTCGAGGAATTATCAGTCTTGATTCCACCCTCTGGGTACTGTCTGTGTGGAGTTGCATACACTCCCCTTGACTGTGTTGGGGTTCTCTGGTTTCCTCTCATAATCCAACATTGTGCAGGTTAGGTGGATTGGCCATGCTAAATTGCCCCATAGTGTCCAGGGATTTACAGCTTGGGTTAGCCATGGGAAATGCGGGGTGAAAGAGGTCGGGTAAGGGGTGGTTATGGACTCGATCGGCTGAATGCCCTGCTTCCACACTGTAGGGATTCTATAAAGGAAATTTGCATAAATAAATAAAATGTTATTTGAAATTTTCAACTGTTCAAGTTAAGTAGCTTCTTGTGTTATAATATTTTAAAAATCCTTATCTCACAGGCACATTTCTTCCAATTTTCTTGGAGATTAAAAATGAGTAATATTTGAGAACAGTGCAGTATTGTCACTCAGTTTATGCAGTATGTTCACACCAACACATAGTAGGAAATGCCCACAGTGGACCAATATATTTTTTCTGAAAATCTTAGAGCATAATATCAAACTTTCTCCAACTCTTGATGACTATGAGTATTGACTGATTTGTTACAATCAGTCACTGTTGTTACACAGTGGGAAATGTTTATGCCTGGTATGACGTGCAGTACAAATGACAAGTTCTATGATTGTAATGGATGCATTTCTTCCATTTACTCTGATGAGAAGATTACACTCCAATAAAAGTTGAGTGACAACACTGACCTTTGTGTCTCAAACTAATCCTGAGTCTTGATTGATGTACAAGTTTTGAGCCTGGGTACGTTATGAAATTAATGGGGAAAGGATATTGTTGGAGAGATACAAAGATATTTTTCTGGACTTTTTGCTTTGTGTTTGAAATACAATCTCTATATTGTAAACGTCTAAGAGGAATACTGTGACTGTGATTAATTTTGTTTGATGGAAAAGTTATCTTAATACTGCATTTTTTTGAGAGGTGCTGTCTGTCTGATTATGCTATAATATAGTCAGTCAAAGTGTGTTTGCTTCGAGCAGAGGAATCCTAACTTCCTGTACTGCTGTAGCTTTCAAGCTCCTTGCATGTCTGTACAATATCACAACCCTTTAAGTCTCCCTCCTTTGGTTTCAGAGTCTATTCAAACCAAACAGTGGCTGGTTAGAAAAACTTGGATTTACAACAGTAAATCACTGAAATATTATTGATGGGGTTAAAACACAAAAGATAAAGTTTATGAGTAGTTGATTTACACAAAACAGCTAGGACAGAGAAAAGATTAATGTACAAATGATAGAGCAATGTGATTACTTTTTCATGTTCATTTAATGTAAACATGCATTTTTTTTTCCCTGCCCCTCTCATTTTCTTCTCTCTTTCCTCACATTCACGGACACAAGCTGTTTGTTTGGATTAGGCCCAAGTGGCTAATGCTGTATACCTTTACTAACACAGTGAGTGAGTGAAAGGGCAGGAGGCTCAGCAGCAGACTGTGGAATCAGATCCTCTACTTCCCTGATAGATCTTATTCCTCATTTTTTGTTAGCAGATAGTGATCTGCATTGGGAGCCAGGACTGAATTTCGCTCTTCCTCCAGAGATTGTTGACAGTTTCCTTTAACAAAGTAATTTCTCTCAATATTTTGGATCGTTTATTAGCTGTGTGAACACTGTCACTCAAATCCAGAACTGTATTGAACCTGAATTTGTGATCCTTTATAATTAATTTTTCTGATTCCATGAGTATATTTTGTGAATACATGTTCATGTTGTATATTTGACTGTATGGGAGTGCATTGTTTATGAATTACTTTCAAAGTGCAGTCTGTGTTTAAATGTCAGCAAATATTGCAGCCTATTCATACACAGTTCCCTGTCCAAAAAGCAAATCCAAAGCAAACAATATTGATAGTTTTGTTGAAGAGACATCTTAGCCAAGACCTTGTTCATGTTTGAGAAGCGGCATTGAATGCTCACATTTGTGCTGACAGGCTGGCTGGATAAAGACACCACATATACTAGATGGTGAGTTGGACAATGTAGCAACCCCAGTTTAAGTATAAGTCAAAATAATGTGTTCATGTTCTGAGGCTGGTTTTGAACATAGCACTTTCAGACGTCAAGGTGAGAGTCCTACTGACTCAGTCAAATTGACTCTTGAAGGAAACATTTCTGTTGGAATGGTGATCCTGGGTAACAGATGTGAGGATCCCTGGGTGAGGTTGGTGCCTGTGGAAGCATTTCATTGGAAGGAAAATAGGGAAGATGTGATCTGCACTTGGGATGATCTCCAAAAGAAGACTCCAATGTGTGAGATTGAACAACTATGGTTAAAATGCTGATGCATGCCACATTGAACTTCAGGATGCCTGATCTTTCTGTAACTCTGCTTGTGGTCACTCTGCTCCATGTCAAGGGAAAAGCCTCACAAAAACTTTAAACTTAAAAGACTGAGACACCTTTATTTGGTGAGACTAGATGATATGCATGGTCATGTAAGTACAAGTGGCACAAACTGAGAATCCCTTTAAAACAAAGTGAACACTCAAAAAGTCAATGTGGCTGACCAACGATGCCATTCCCAGAAAGGTTCCTCTAACACAAATTAGACTTCTCCCAGTCTACCTTATCAATGTATTTCCCCAACACACAATGTTAGGAACTTCCCTCCGATGCAGTTCAAGCGCAGGCATTTCTCTGTGTGGCATTGATGTGTGCACAGTTTATAAAACAGTTACCCTGCTGACCCATGGTAGCAAGGTAAACAAATACATTTTAACAGACTAAACATTTGTGATAAATGGAGATTGGTTAGATTAATACTTTCCTGCTATTTGGCATGATTTAATGGCACCATTAGTCACATGGATTTGTTCACAACTTTGAAAATTATATTCAAATGTCCGCCTCCACAACATGCACAAGCTTTTAGGATAAGTGAATCATGTGGTGACATAACATATTTTCTGGCAGTGATTGTGTAACTTTGGGTTTTATGTACTTTAAGGCAAAACAAGCCTCCTATAGCTTGTATGCACCGTTGGAGTGTCTGGTATTGCCTGTATCTCCATGGTGACATATTGGAGAATGCCTAGTAGGCTTCTTCGCCATTACCTCCCAAGGCCAAGAGCAAGAACAGAGGGTGATTTGAGCTTACCACCACTTGGAAGGGAATCTGCAAGTCACACATCTGAATTAGAATACTCCTGTTCCTTCACTAATATTGGATCAATGTGCTGGAACTCTCTCTCGAACAACACTGCAAACCACAGCAATTCCAGAGATGTCTCAGTACCACTTTCTCAAGCACAGTGAAGAAAGCTTAATAACCAATGACCATAAACAAACTGAAATCTCTGGGGAAGTGGTTGAATAACATACACACCTTCCAATATAGCCAAATGTTTCTGGTGAAATGAGACAGCCTCCCACTCTTCTGAAGGAGTTAATCACTGGTCTGTTAAATGCTGGTTGATCTCTCCTCACACTGAAAAATCACCCAGAACTGTAAAATAATAATAATAAAAAGAACAAACTATGTTTTGTGATTGTACCCTTTGTGCTGAGGAAGAGGATTTCCCAACATTTAGGCTGATATGTAAATGCAGTGTGAGATCTTGCTTTGCACAAATTAGTTGCTTTGTTTGGCTAAATAACAAGGACAACATGCCAAATAAAAGTAATTGGCTGGGAAATGTAAATGCCTGTTTTCAGTTTTATTAAGATTACTGGTGAAGGATCACGTTTGTTTTTGAATTAGTCACAGTGACATTTTACTGTTCCATCAAGCTTCATTCTCATGAGTGAATATTTCGAACTGTTAATGCTTTCAGATTTGTAGACACAGTCACAACAGCGTGTACCACCATTCCTTTCAATTTGTGTCTTAGAAAACCACAATGTTCACCTGACATCTACTGGTCATTTTGTTTCCATTGGTATTGCTATCGCTGGTGCATCTTGAATATTTTTGCCTATGCCTGAAGATTTGGAATCTGAAACTAGGTCCTGAATTTCTGTTGAGGATGTTCTGATTTGGGAAGTGTGGAGATCAGAGGGGTGAGACTTTTCAAACAAATCCATGGAATTACCTGTCATATATAGATTGAATGTACCCATCCCACTCCCCTGCATTCACTTCCTGACATTGGTTGCCATTCGATATCTTGATTTTAAAATTTGCTTTTTTTTAAAATCTCTTGTGGTCTCACCTCTTCCTAGTTCCGTATCCTCTCCTGTCCTGCAACTCTCTTAGCACTACTCTAATCCTGGCCTCTTGTGCATCCCCAATTGTAATCACTCCATCATTAATGGTCATGCCTTCAGGAGCCTAAGCTTCAAGATCTGGAATTCCTTCCCTAGCCATGGCCATCTCTCAACCTCACTTAGCTTCTTCAAAGTGCCTGTTTAAAACCCAACTCTTTTCGTTATCCAACCTAATATCTCCTCTGTGCCTTGGTGTCAGGCCTTGCTTTACAATGCTCCTGTGAAAGGCATTGTATCAAAAAGGCTAATTAAATATAACTTGTTGCAATAGTTTTATGACTCTACAGTGTTAGGAGCTTGAACGTCAATTAGACCCTTTTGAGCCTGTCCCTTCTGTTTCTTTTTCCCTCACTTACATCTTCGCACCTTTTCAAAAATCCAGCGCTCTCTTCCCAACTCAAACTCTATAGGAACACTTCCCAGAAGACAGTGGAATAATGAGTGAGAGCAGGAAGCTGAGAGGATTCTTTTCTGCTTTTCTGCTGAGGATCCACGTTAAAACATTCTGGAACTGTTTGCCACATGCGTGCATGTATTCACTCCGTGGGAATTAAGGGATACCTTCCATGATGGTGGAACAACGTTCATCATTACTGTCTAGTTTTCTGTCAGGCACAGACACAGAGGATTTCTCTGATAGTTTTTTTTTCATAACCACATCTGAACCATTTTCAACAGGAGCTGAGCTGAAACTCCGACAAGCGGAATTCAGATTATTGTGAAATCTTGCTGCAGCAGACTGCCAAGGATATTTTGTCATCGTTATTTTAGCAACATCCCTTCCTCTGTTTTTGGAATGGGTACTTTGCTGAAGTACTCGCCTTCTGTAACTGTCATGTTCTAATTTATAAGAGAGTCTTAAAAATCACGTTTTTCCTCTTTTGTCTATGAGGACATCTAATCTATGAGTCATTAAGCCTCTGGGGACTGGGAAGGTGGAGTAGAGCTAATAAGTCCCCACACATGACATTAAAATCTTCTCCTGTTTGCAGAAGTCAATCAGATATCGAGCCCTCATCTGCAATCATAAAATGGTTGCACGTGTTAAACTGGATGTGGTTTCACTGCTTGAGGTTGCATAAACCCAACGCTCTGAACATCTGACATCAAAGAAAAACAGACTTGCATTTATATAGTGCCTTTCATGACCACCTGATTCAGCCAAATACATATTTTCTGTCATGTCACAATGTAGGATATACTTAAGAATGTGAGGATATAAGAAATAAGAGTGAGAATAGGCCTTCAGCCTGTTAAGCCCACTCCCTTATTCAGTAAGATCATGACTGATCTGATTATGACCTTAACTCCAATTCCCTTTCTGCTAGACAACAGTGCTAACCACTGAGCCATCATGCCGCCCTCAAGCTCATTAAGAATTTGAACCCAGGACCTCTCTGGACGACTTGGAAATAAAAGTTCTATAAATATGCTTCAGCGTCTACCCTGTCCACAACCTCAGAATCTTGTACTGTTATTTTTCAATAGAATCACCTCTCATTTTTCAATAGAATCACCTCTAAACTCTGAACACAACAGCCATTTTCTGCACAAGTAAACACCCACAAACATTATCATGATAACAATCGACTAATCTGCTTTTGTGATATTGATTGGCGATTACATATTGACCAGGACATTGAGGACAAATCTCCATCCTTCAGTGAAACAGTACCAGGGGTATTTTACATCCAACTGAGCAGGTTGGATGTGGTCCTCCATTTAATGCCTTAACCAAAAGATAACCCCCTCAAACATGTAAGAGTACCTCAGTACTGCAGTACAATAATAGCCTTGATCTTTGTACTGGAGCTCAGGAGTGGGGCTTGAACACAGAAGGCAAAACAGAAAGTGCTGGAGAATTCCAGCAGGTCTGGAGTCATCTGTGGAAAGAGAATCCAAGTTAACATTTTGTTTTAAAATTACTTGAACCCTGAGATTCCAGAGGTAGATTGCTACCAACTGAGCCACAATATTGCAGTACAAAGAACAAATGGTCAAAGTGTTCCATTAATAATTGCCTTCAAAGCTGGAGCGTGCCTTGAACAGGAATGGGGGATCTTCATTGCAACACTCCGCTACTGTATGAAGGACATGTCCCTGACCCTGCTGTGCTATAAACCTTGACCCCTGTTCAATAATCCAGCGCTGAGTCCCACACTAATGTCAGTGAGGATTTCTGATACAAAATCCTGGACAAAGATGTCACAATGAAATGAATGAAGTCATAGGTAACAAGTCAGGCACTGTTAGTATATGTTAGGAGTTTCCTGTAAATCAGTTTCAGTGAGTCAGAGGATACACAGTTTTAGAACAACAATGGTGTTACACCTTAAAGCAGACACTGCATTATTACCATTTCCATTTAAAGTAAGAGTGTGGGACGAGAGGGATGTAAGCAAAGTACATTGAAAGGAAAATCCAGGACTGGTACGAGGGAGCAAACCTTCCCCCAGGAATCAGAGGTTTAAATTGATAATGAGAAATGGCTTCAACTTTGAATGAAAAGGTAAAATTCTGAGAGATCAGTCAGTAGAGCTCACCATTGAAAGATTAAAAAAAAAGTTGTTCAAATCTCTTTTTGAAGATCCTTTTATATTACGATGTAAATGTTTGGTGTGCAATATGCACATATTATATTAAGATATTACGTTATGATACTATATCATAAAGTTGATTTATAAACTTTTCCTCTGTGTGTTTTAGTAGTACCATGGTGTGAAATGGTTCAGGGCTAGAAATTTGTCTTGGGCCTTTATCTGAATGTGTGACATTGGATCACAAGACCATAAAATACTTGAATAAGTCAGCCTCAACAATTCTGTCTGGTAAATTCATACTCTGAGAAAAGAAGTTCCTTTTTGCCTCTGTCTTAAATATGCAATACCTTATTCTGAGATTATGCCTCTCATCTCAGACTCGCCCACAAAGGGAAACAGCTCCTCTGCACCTGCTCTGTCAAGCCCCCTAAAAATCTTATGTTTCAATAAAGTCTCCTCCCATTCTTCTAAACTCCACTGAGTACAAGCCGAACTTACTTAACTCTCCTCCATAATTCGGAATCAACCTTCCCTGGACTGCCTCCAATGCCAACTTAACTTGCCTTAGAGAAGGCAGCCAAAACTGTTCACAGTATTCCAGCTGTGATCTGACTAGTGCCTTATATGATTTTAGCAAGACTTCCCTATTTTTCCATTTTTCCTTTTGAAATAATGACCAACATTTCATTTACTTTCCCTACTACCTCCTGAACTTAGATGTTAGGTTTTGTGACTCATGCTTTAGAACTCCAAATCTTTCTGTGCTACAGCTCTCTGCAGTCATTGTTCATTTAAATAATATTTAACTCTCCTATTCTTCCTGACAAAGTGAATAAATTAACATTCTCCTACGTTACATTGCATCTGCCAAGTTTTTTACCCACTCACTCTCTGTCTCCATCCCTCTGTAGACTCTGTCATGGTAACCAGTTGAATTCCCACCTATTTTTGCATCATTCACAACCACGTGATAGTACATCGCTTCCATCATTCAAGTCGTTCATATATATTGTCAATAATTGTGGCCCCAGCACTGTGAGATCCCTGTGGCATTCCACTAGTTACAGATTGCCAACTTGAAATGCCTCCCTTATTCCAACTCTACATCTTCCATGAGTTAGCCACTCCTTCACTGTTCATTATGCACAATGATTGTCTGATATTCAGTTCTTATTGCAATGTCAGAGAATGGGTTACTGACCTGAGACCACACTTTTCCTCACCTAAGGCAAACAACTTCTCCACAATCTCTCTTCAAGACAGTGGCTCATATCCTACTCACTGAATGCTCAGAGCTAGCAATATCCACAGGGTTGCATTCTAATTGTTGCAGAATTTTCAGACAGATCAAATTGCAGATCTGAATCCTATCTTTCTTTGTGCTGTAATGGCCTTTTTAAGGTTGTTTTCTCAAGTGATTTGAAAACCAACTAGACAATGCATTTTGACAGCTTGTGTTCAGAGGATTAGATTAGATTCCCTGCAGTGTGAAAACAGGCCCTTTGGCCCAACAAGTCCACACCGACCCTACGAAGAGTAACCCACCCCCTTATGACTAATGCTCCTAACAACTATGGGCAATTTAGCATGGCCAATTCACCTGACCTGCACATCTTTGGACTGTGGGGGGAAACCCACGCAGACACGGGGAGAATGTGCAAACTCCACACAGACAGTTGTCAAAGACTGGACTCAAACCTGGGACCCTGGCACTGTGAGGCAGCAGTGCTAACCTCTGAGCCACCGTGCCGCCGTGTCTCACGTACTATCAAAAAGAGAGAGGGCTTTTCTGCATGCACCTATCACTATAAACCTGCACTCTTTGAGCATGGTGGAAAAGCATGAGGTCTGTATTGAAACTTGATCATATAAACCAGTGAGTTTATAATCTACGACAACACTACAGTGCAATAATGAGGGAGTGCCATATTGTTATGGATGCCATCTCTTGAATGAGGTAAATTGAGGATCAGTCAGACTGGTAAGATCCTGTGGCATTATTTAAGGACAGGTACTTACTCAAATAGAAAGCTGTTAGCACATGGTCGGCAGGCAGCTTTCTGAGTGAATTTAGCAGGAATTTTACAATAGTGGTCTGGCTAACCACAGCAAATTATCCTAACCCAGTGATCTAATGACTGAAGGTTTAATTATGTCATAAAATTGTCAGTAATTGAATAGCGTGTGTTTTAGTTATATACTTTCCAATTTTGCTGGAAGGTAAATTTTTAAAAAATATTGCTTGTAACTTTGACATTTGTGTGACAGAAATTACTTCAAGACTGAATAGCCAATGGGCTTACACTTCCTCTCTGTGCTCACTCGAATAAGAAATTGAGGGCAAACTCTTTGTTTTAGTGCTGATGAACCATTATTCTCAAAACAAGCAAGATATTGCAGCTGGGGGAGATTGAAATAAAAGCAAAACGTGCTGCAAAATGAGGGCAGGGCAAGCAGCATCTTTGGAAAGAGAAAGTTAACATTTCAGACTCATCTTTCTTTTGTGATCAGCCAGTACCTATAGCTTTCCAAGCATTGACATGAATAATGAGGGAATTGAGGCCTTGTTAAGAACTGAGCTGCATAGAAGCCAGAATATGAAATAAAAATCGCTCAGAATAGCTAATGCCAACTTTAACAGGGACATTAAATTTGTGGAGTCGTTCACATAAGTCCATTGAGTGTTTGTACTTCTTGACCCACAATGTCATCTCAATGCTGCAGAGAATTTGTCAGTTTAGGAGATTTACATTCAGTTATTTAGGCCTCAGGGTGAAGAATGCTGATGATGGTCAAGATGTTTGAATGCTACAGTGTCTGATTTATGAGACCATGGTGGTAATTAATAACACTGTGAAGTAGGAGAGGGACATTGTAAAAGTTGAAATGAACTTGACAAGAGATTATTAAAGTCAGACTTTCAGCCTAGGCTGGTGCAATCACTTTGCAAATTACACGGTCACCCCAGAGCGGTGAATTCGGAGGGGCAGGGTGAAGGTTGAAAACTGAATGAGTTATTCATGAAATCACATCAATAAACAAGCCAGCTTCGATAATGGGGACGAAGGGTCTACTTCAGCTCATAGATAATCGCATGTATTGACAAAAAAACTGTGATGGTTTTGTAAATTTGTTCATATATGATATTCCAAAATTATGAATTAGTGAATGATATGAAAGAATGTCATTTAATCTTACCCATGCTATCATGATTATTGTGTGTGTAAATTGGGTGACTGTTGTAGGAATCAACTCGGAGAAAGTGAGGACTGCAGATGCTGGAGTACCAGAGTTGAAAAATGTGGGGCCTGACTGTTGTAGGAATACCTAGTATTACATTGTGAGCCATATTACACATTTGCAATATATAATTCTTCTGGTACATATCCTGTGAAAAGTGTAGAAGAATGAAATTGGATAATCATTAACCATCATACTCTTCATAAAATAAATAAGCAATTATAAATGCAAACTTTTTGTTGTGGTTTTGTTCGCCGAGCTGGGAATTTGTGTTGCAGACGTTTCGTCCCCTGTCTAGGTGACATCCTCAGTGCTTGGGAGCCTCCTGTGAAGTGCTTCTTTGATCTTTCCACCGGCATTTGTAGTGGTTTGAATCTGCCGCTTCCGGATGTCAGTTCCAGCTGTCCACTGCAGTGGCCGGTATATTGGGGCCAGGTTGATGTGCTTGTCGATTGAATCAGTGGATGAGTGCCATGCCTCTAGGAATTCCCTGGCTGTTCTCTGTTTGGCTTGTCCTATAATAGTGGTGTTGACACAGTCAAACTCATGTTGCTTGTCATCTGCGTGTGTGGCTACTAAGGATAGCTGGTCGTGTTGTTTCGTGGCTAGTAGGTGTTCATGGATGCGGATCGTTAGCTGTCTTCCTGTTTGTCCTATGTAGTGTTTTGTGCAGTCCTTGCATGGGATTTTGTATACTACGTTGGTTTTGCTCATGCTGGGTATCGGGTCCTTTGTCCTGGTGAGTTGTTGTCTGAGAGTGGGTATTGATTTGGGTGCTGTTATGAGTCCTTTGCAATCATTAAAACACAGAAATAGAGAACACACACCGGATCATGAATGCCACACTCAAGGAATCAGATTCACTAGAGAGGAAGAAAAGGACAACCAACTCCCATCCTTAGACGTGATGGTACAGAGAACACCGAATGGAGAATTCACCACAAAGGTATACAGGAAAGCCACACACACAGACCAAGTCCTGAATTACGAAAGCAACCATCCCAACACACACAAAAGAAGTTGCATCAAGACACTGTTCAAAAGGGCCACAACACACTGCAGCACGCCAGAACTGCAAAAAGAGGAAGAAGAACACCTCTACAATGTATTCACCAAAAACGGATACCCCTGCAATTTCATCAACAGATGCCTAAGGGAAAGTCAATGGAATGAGGACATGCCACAACCCAAAGGACTGGCCACACTCCCATACATCAAGGACATTTCTGAATTGATGGCCAGACTACTACAATCACTAGGACTCATAGCAGCACCCAAATCAATAGCCACTCACAGACAACAACTCACCAGGCCAAAGGACCCGATACCCAGCATGAGCAAAACCAACGTAGTATACAAAATCCCATGCAGGGACTGCACAAAACACTACATAGGACAAACAGGAAGACAGCTAACGATCCGCATCCATGAACACCAATTAGCCACGAAATGACATGATCAGCTATCCTTAGTAGCCACACACGCAGATGACAAGCAACATGAGTTCGACTGGGACAACACTACTATTATAGGACAAGCCAAACAGAGAACAGCCAGGGAATTCCTAGAGGCATGGCACTCATCCACTGATTCAATCGACAAGCACATCAACCTGGCCCCAATATACCGGCCACTGCAGTGGACAGCTGGAACTGACATCCGGAAGTGGCAGATTCAAACCACTACAAATGCTGGTGGAAAGATCAAAGAAGCGCTTCACAGGAGGCTCCCCAGCACTGAGGATGTCACCTAGACAGGGGACGAAACGTCTGCAACACAAATTCTCAGCTCGGCGAACAGAACCTCAACAACGAGCACCCGAGCTACATAGCTTCGCACAAACTTTGAATGCAAACTTTTTATTCATACTGATGTACAATATTCATTTCCAAAAATTAAATGGTTAGGTGGGTTGTGGGGCTATATGCAAGGCAAAAGGTTTCCTCTGGGGTGCCAGATATTGTTGCACCAGCACTGCTTCCAAAGTGCCAAACAGCTTTGAAGAAGTGTCTGCACGTGAGATGTTGGGATACAAATTTGTCCTCCTTGCTATTGAAAAGGTCAAGAGGAGGTTTGGTTGAGATGTTCAAAATCATGAGACATTTAATTAGAACTAATAAGGCTAACATTTTCCTAAAGGAAGGCGGGTGTGGATTTAAAGTGACTGATAAAAGAACCAGAGTTGACGTGATGAAACGTGGTTTGTTTTTATGCTATGATCGGAACAGACTGCCTGAATGGGTCATGGAAGCAGATTAAATAAAAACATTCAAAATAGAACTGGATAAGTGCTTGAAGGGAATGAAAAATTACAGGGTTTTGGAGAAAGAGGAGGATAAATTGACTAGCTCTGCCATTGAGCTGGCACAAGCACAGTGGGCCAAATGGCCTCCTTTAGTTCTCTCGCGTTTCACGATTTTATTTTAAAATGCAGCCAGATCTGCTGGATGTTTTCAGTACTTTTTGTTTTGCTTTCAAGACACCAGCAGTCTTTTGTTCCCACACCCCAAGTGAAAGTGTTTGCCAGCTCCTTGCTCTATCATAGGGGTCATAGTCCCATGATCCCTCATTCTAACCATAGTCCCATTGCCATCCAAGAATGCCACCACTTGACTTGATCTTTGCTATCATGAAAGTGAAGTCAGAGCAGTGGACCCAGTGATACCTTTAAGCTCTGTGAGTGCCTGACTGATAGTAGTATTGAGTGCATCACTGAAAGCAGTATGATTGCACCGTGTCAAGCCAGCAGGAGAGGGAGGACCCAACAGACTTCCAGGCTGCACCTTGCATCTCCACTCGCTGCATTTTCCGCCAGCCACTTAGCCTCCCCTCCCTCTTAATCCATGAGTGACGCTGCTATCAGTTTGAGATTACTTGTGAGCTTTTCAGAATTACAATCCTTATACTTGATAATTTTCCTTTTAAATGTCATTTATGTGTAATTTTCCATCTTCAGAAAAAGTGAGCATTAATCTAAATCTCTTCTAGAATAATCAGCTACCTTGATACTGTCGGCTCGATTCCATGTGAATTTAACATTTTTTGAGAAGATTTTTAGCTCAGGCTGGAAGGTTTGTTTTCAGACATTTCGTCACTATGTGAATCTGTCTAAAGCAACAGCTAATTATTGCGGTTTTAAGCTCTAAACAGACAATCTGTCCTCACACCTCATTTTTTCAATGGATGTAGATGTCCGAGGTAACAAACGGTGGTTTTGCCAATCAGTGATGGTCCTTCAACTGTGCAATTTGCTAGGCCATTTCAGAGGACAGTTAAGAGATAACCACATTGTTGTCGGTCTTCAATCTCATGTAATCAATATCAGGTAGATAGTTTTAATACAAAGTGACACTTACGGCCACTGTGCCACAAGATCCAGGGCAGCAGTTGCTCATGGAAAAGTACTCCTGAATCCCCATCCACAATGACTCCAGTAGTAGAAGAAAGCAGCTGGACACCACGCTTTCAGGGGAAATAATGGATGGGACATGGATTTGAAAATGTGTTGCTGGAAAAGCACAACAGGTCAGGCAGCATCCAAGGAGCAGGAGAATCGACGTTTTGGGCATGAACCCTTCTTCAGCCCTGAAGAAGGGCTCATGCCCAAAACGTCGATTCTCCTGTCCCTTGGATGCTGCCTGACCTGCTGCACTTTTCCAGCAACACATTTTCAGCTCTGATCTCCAGCATCTGCAGCCCTCACTTTCTCTTGGGACATGGATTTGGCCATTACAGTGATGCTCACATCCTGTGAAAGAACAAAGAACATTATTAATCTCTCAGAAAGGGATAGAGGACTTTTTTTATTAGTCAGTTTTGGTCATTTTTGCATTTCATCAGTGTTTAGCTGAAGCATAACAATTGAATCACTTCTATAATTAAAGCAAGATATTGAGGAAACTGGAAGTCTGTATTAAAAAGAGAAAATGCTGGAGAAACTCAGCAGGTGGAGAGAGAAACAGAGTTAACATTTCAAATCCATTATGATTTTTCTATCAATGTAATTGACGATTTATATTGGAATTGAAATTTTAACTGTTTCTATTGCCATAGATGTTGCCACACTGACTGAGTTTCTCCAGCATTTTCTCTTTTATGAACCATGTATGTATTTGTTCCAGCAGGTCATTGAATGTTTTCAGCGACTTTGTGCAATATATTCTGTTCTACATCTCTGAGGTAACTTCATTAAATGTCAGCTTCCGTCAGTGTTGGTTGTCTTATGTGACTCTGACTCAGTACTATTATTACAGTGTGCAAGGTGAAATGTTCAACCAAGGCCATGCCAAAGTTTGCAGGGAAACGTGAATTATCCCATGACGACATTGAATATTTAGCCTTTACCAGATGCAAAGTTAATCTGCTTTGGTGACTGTTTATGGGGCTTGTCTGTTGCGTTTGCCTGCATAACAACAACTCAATTGAAGGGGTCATATTTCCAGAGGCAGTGCAAGGTGCCAAATAAATATAAGTGTTTTTAGACTAAAGCTTTATTTACAAGGAATGGAGTTCACCGAGGAGATAGTGATTCCAGAAATAACTGCAAGATTTAGGATTGCTCTTACTACCCATCACAACTGGGATCACTGATAGGCCAAAGGGCCTTTTTCTGTGCTGTGGATCTCTATGATTAACTGAGGCTAAATATAATTCATTCTCTGCATCAACAGCAGCTTCGACACAAGCAAGTGTCCAACTTAAGAGTACAGATAATGGTGTGAAAGATCATTGAAATAACAAAAGTAGGAAATAGCATAGAGAGAAATATTTTAGGAGTAACCAAAGATTTGCAGTCAGAAAATTAGAAATCAGCATGATGTAAAATATAAATTCATATTTAGTCCCAGAGTTCCCAAGGCTCAGTGAATAATGAATTATCATTTGAACCATTCCAGTTTCCTTAAGATGGGTCAGGATTATTTATCCATGGCATTGATGGACATGGTATTGATGCATTAATTTTGTAAATTCATTTTGACGTCTCAGGTCAAAGTTTGTATTGACTTTTTATTGTAGAATAACATTAGGGTGGGGATTCCCAATTTGAAAATGGGATCAGAGAGTATTGATTGTTTAATGGCATCCAGCAATTACATTAATCATTCAAGGCAGTGGGTACATCTTTCACTCCAATTCAATTTATATTGAAGCCAAACTAGTTTGTAGGCTTAAACAAGAACATATTCTCACCTCAGCAGAGGAGGGCTGAGTGATTATTGCAATGGGTTACAGTATCTTAATCCAGTGTCATTAGGATGATTAAATTAATACAATGACCAAAGGTTACGTCTAAAAACACAACAATTTATTATAACAGATAGGATTGCAATATAACTAACAATGAATTTGGCCACTTTCCTCTCCATTTGTAAAGTTATTTATTTTTATCTTAGTTGATTCTTAATCAGTCCTGGTGTGTCTGTATCAGAAAGTCATGGATTTTGAAACATAGTTTAGGTTGACATGTCAGCACAGTATTCAGTTTGTTGTAAATGCTTAATGTTTGGGGAGATGTAGCACGCGATGTCAATCCTGGGCCCCATCTGCCTGTCTGAGCAGATGTGAAAGGTCCCCTGGCACTATTTTAAGTGAAGCGTGGAGTTCTTCCTGTGACCTGGCCAACATTTCTCATCGAACTAACATCCGCAAAAAAAATTATCTTTTCATCCATATATTTGCTATTTGAAGAACTTTTGAATGTAAATTGGCCCCAGCGTGAGTTTTTAAAGCAAGTGACTAAACTAAAACAAATCATATTTAAATTACTTTGGGATGTATTGTAAACGTATAAGGAACTATATGAATATCCAAGCTTTTTATTGCTTTTCTACAGTTGCTCAATCTTATTGCCTGCCTTTGTCCTTTAATTTCCCAATGCCAGATTTACAATGAAATCTGAAGTATTCATTTGGTACTTCTGCCTTCATTCACTGTGATTTGTCTCTAATAAACCCTAGCTTTTCCTTAACTGTTCTTTTCCTTGTTACTGTTAAGAAAATTCTTTATTTCCCCTGCCAGTCTTTCTTCATTATTATTCAACTTTTCACCTTGATATTCCATTTTCTTTTTGTATTAACTCTTGGTTTGCCTTAACATATATTTAAAACCTGGTTTCAATTTTATCTTTACTGATCCAAGGGATTTTCTTCTTTTCATTGCATTCCTTTATTTCTATTGTGAATATTTTGTCTAATCACATTCTGTTGGAAGATTTTCCATTGTCCGTCCCTTGCCTTACTTGCTGATTTTTCTCTTCCGTTTATCTGGGCACATTCTCTCTTCGATCTTGTTGAAATAGAGTCAGAGTCAAAGAGTCACATCGCATGGAAACAGAATCTTCAGCCCGATGCGTCCATGCCGACCAGCTATCCTAAATTAATCTAGTCCCATTTGCCAGCACTT
This sequence comes from Hemiscyllium ocellatum, assembly GCF_020745735.1. Classification (NCBI taxonomy): domain Eukaryota; kingdom Metazoa; phylum Chordata; class Chondrichthyes; order Orectolobiformes; family Hemiscylliidae; genus Hemiscyllium; species Hemiscyllium ocellatum. Next base: position 24,440,041 of record NC_083437.1, read on the forward strand.
GGCCCATTTCCCTCTAAACCCTTCCTATTTATATACCCATCCAGATGCCTTTTATATGTTGTAATTGTATTAGCCTCCACCACTTCCTCTGGCAACTCATTTGAGACACACACCACCCTTTAAATGAAAAAACTGCCCCTTGGGTCCCTTTGATATCCTTCCCCTGTCACCTTAAACATATGATCTCTAGTTTTGGACTCCCTACCCTGTGAAAACGATCTTGGTCATTCATCCTATCCATGTCCCTCATGGTTTTATAAACCTCCATAGGGTCACCCCTCAGCCTCTGACATTTCAGGTGAAATCACCCCCGCTTATTCAGCTTCTCCCTATAGATGAAACCCTCCAACCCCAGCAACGTCTTCGTAAATCAAGTTTAACAACATCCTTTCTATAGCAGGGAGACCAGACCAATGTAAGTGGCCTAGCCAATGTCCTGTACAGCTGCAACATGACCTATACTCAATACTAAAGGCCAGTGTACCAAATGCTGCCTTCACTACCCTGTCAATATGTGACTCCACCTTCAATAATCTGTGAACCTGCCCTCCAAGGTCTCTTTGCTCAGCAATACTACTCAGGGCCCTACCATTAAATGTCTAAGTCCTGCCCTAGTATGCTTTACCAAAATGCAGTACCTTACATTTGTCTAAAAATTCCAGTCAAGTACCTTTGTCATTTAAAGATCCCTCTCCTTTTTAAAGTATGCATTGAATCTCACTATGGTCCTTTCTTTATCGCTGTGTACCTGCCCTCACTCTGTTTCATGGAGGTAGATCCAACACCATTTGCTTCCTTTTGTGCCCAGTGGGGAAATGTGCCTATGGGCAAGGGCATGGCTCCTCTTCAGCTGAGAGGAGTATGGTGTGGAAGGTTGTTCACTAAAGTCATTGGTTTAGAAACTGAGATTTGACACTGATTAAGAACAGCTTTCTGCACTTGTGTGGCAATGGTTGTTCACGTAATATTATGAGCAGAGAAACCTTTGTACATTTATGATTTTTTTTAACAAGAAACACAGTCAAAGACTCAGACTCCCAAATCAATGTTGATTAAAAAAGGGAAAAAAATTAACTTAAACAACGATGATTCGAAGACAATAAGCTTGGATATTTTTGACCAAGAGTGTAGTCACCTGTCCTGATATCTCTTCCTTTGATTCAGGAGCAGTTTTATCACTGGTGTTCTAAAGAAGGATCTAACTCTGATCTCCCTGCACAGATGCTGCCAGGCCTGCTGAGCTTTTCTAGCAATTTGTTTTGTTGCAGTTTTTATCCTGTTATGCTCTTGGCAAGCTGTCCAAGATCTAATGTCTGTGAAGTTGTTGTTGTTTTGAAACTTATGGAGTGTAATGTGAAGAAATGATTGAGAGTGGGCAGGAATTCCAAACCTTTCAGGTGCAGGATCAGAATGAGTGAACAATGAAGACAGTGGCATAGTCCTTGAAGATGCATTAAGAGGGCACAGTCTGAATGCTTGCACTTTTGAAACATTGAAGATGTTCAAGCATTCATTTAATCTTGTTAACGACACAAAATGTTGTGACAGGTTAGGGATGGAGGAGGGAGAGGAGAGATGATTGCCGTTTAGATGCTGTTCCTCCATCAAACATCAACAGAATTTCTTAGTTGTTCTAACCAGAAACCTGTGGTAAAATAGTAAAAAAAAAGCACAAAAACAAACACTGGTTTGATGTAAAGTTTGTGGCAGCGGAATTCGATAGGTCCTAATTCCCTCTAGTAAGGACAGTTTGGCTAGTTTTAATTATTGCTCAACTGGTTTCTGCACAAACCTCCAGTGCCTCCAATTTTCCATCTTCAGGCTCCAAGCTGGGGGTGGAGCGTGTACTTGATGAATTGAATTTATTATATTTTTCTTAATAGAAGAAAAATAGGATTAATGCCACATGATGTAATACTTTTCTTGGACAGGTTTGCTGGAATACAAAAAGATAGACTAAACAAGAGAGGAGGGTGATATATCACATCACATGTAGAATCGAGGTGCTGAATACCAAAAAGTCAGCCTTCAGTCTGGTCCACTGTTTGTATAATGGGATCAACACATTTGGCAGGGAAGTGACAACAGGACATGTCCTAAGCAAAATCTGCAGGAGATTCCGGCATCCTGTCAATCACAGTGACAATCACCAAAGCTTAGTTTAATTTTTGGCGTTGTTACTGTACTGCTTATGCACTGCACAAAAGAAAAGCTTTTTTTTTCAATGCAGCAGTAACATTGCTAAATGCATTTGTACAGAACCCTTTCAGAAAGCTTAGATGTCCCAAAATGCTTTCTTTGCAGCTAATGAGGTATATGGGATATATGCTGCACTGAAAATTAATGGGAAGAAACTCACTCCTAATGGTTTTGTTCAGACTGGCATCAATTCCCTGGGAGTAGGCACTGCCACTGGAGGAAGGTAATCTTGAATTGAGTTATCTGCATAATGCTGTTAAAAATGGCATTACACAAATACATTTCCCCTCTTCAATCATTGTAACTGAGCTATTTGCATATGAGAGCTAGTATGGAGTAAAGAAGTTGTTAGGGAAAAGGATAATCAGGAACAGATTTTGACTTCCTTAGTTCAGTTCCTTTTTGGTTATGAATATTAGTTATTCAATCACTAGTTGAACCATTATCTGTCAAGATCTAAGTTCTAGAATTCACTCCTGAAACCCCTCTGCTTCTTTCCTTCTCCTGTAGGTTTCAGGGGGGACAAAATCTCTTTTACCCATCAGCCTTAATACTTTACTATGCAGCTTAGTGTCAAATGTCGTTTGATAATGCTTCTGGAAAGCACCTTATACAATGTTAGTACATTATAGGCAAAATCTAAAATCTGAGTTGCTGTATCTGCATATGCAAAGGTCCTAATGCCTACATCATGAGCCCTGGATGTCTTTTTTGGACAATATCATTAAGACATGCTTCTGATTCCTAATTGCTTGTCTGGTTTGCAAGAAGCTCAAATGTCTGGTTAGTGCATGAAATTTATGTGGGCCATGAAATTTACAGTTAAAATAGTATCATCCATAATATTTATCAAAAGGAGCCATATCAATTCAGTTCCAAGTGAACAGATTGCAGCATTTTACACAAGTACCAATCAATAGGACTGTGGAAAATTAAATTTGAGGTGTCAATTAACCAGAGCTGTTACATACAGTGAGGAGTTGTTGTTAGAGATTTGATTTGATTCACTATTGACTAAATCTAATTGGTGAGAGACTGCAAAGCTCTGAGATGGAGAGGGCTCTGGGTGTCCTCGTACATGAACTGTAAAAGTTCACCATGCAGGCAGAACAAGTAATTAGGAAAGCCAATAGAATTTTATCAATTACTGCAAGGGGAAATGAATTCATAAGTAGTGAGGCAATGCATTAGTTATAAAGGGCCACACCTGGAATATGATGACAGGCTTGATTTGGAAAGGATGTTTCCTGTTGAGGAAGAACCTAGAACTAGGGGGTCACTCTCGAAAATAAGGTGTCAACTTTTTAAGACAAATATGGAAAATATTTTTCTCACAGGTCATATGTTTTTGGAACTTTATTCTTAAAAAGCAGTGGAATTAGAGTCTTGAAGTATTTTTAAGGCAGAGGTAGCTATATTTTTTTAAAAAGTTCTGGTGAGTAGGTGGGAAAGTGGAGTAATCAGATCAGCAATGATCTTACTGAATTCTGGAGTGAACTCAAGAAGCTAAGTGGCCTATTCCTGCTCCTAATTTATATGTTTCTCTGGCAAAAGGCTATTTGTTTCAATCTGATTGTATGGGATGTCATTTGTGCTGCCTTTGTGCTTGGATATTCAGAACCTTATTAAGAATGTAAGCTTGCTACAGATCAATGGATAGGCCACAGTGTGGGGTAGAAACTTTCACTGACAGCAGCCTCTGCAGCAGGGAGGTCAGTAGACTTGAGTACTACATGATGGACAGACTGTGGTTAGAACCTTTCACTTCGAGACTTATATTGGCAGCCCACAGGAAGTCTTTAAGTGAGCAGTTAGTCTTGTGGATGTAAGATTCTTATACTATCTGTAGTTAAGCAATTCTGCATCACTCCAACACTTAGCCCTGCTTGTGACTTAACGGCTCAAAACACAGAAAATGTTGGGTGTGGAATATATTAAGTGTTTAAAGCAGGGACCATGGGCTGGATATTACATGCCCCCGCCACTTATGTTTTCAGCTTGAGGGCATGTAGAATAAGTTGGGTATCTAACCCACCACTTTCCAAGCCAACACTAAGCTCACCCCCGTTATAAGAAGAGGGCAAGTGGACACTGAATGTGATTGGCTATCCACTCATCATATGTAAATAAATAAGCAACATTACAATGCACATTCCAAAAATTATGGACAGCTTGTCTTTTCTAAAATGTTTTTACCATGGTGGGAAGAAAGGAAATCATTATCCTTGGAGGGTGCCCTTTACCCATTGGAAGGCCATACTACCTTCCTCTCTGCCAATCCTCTTTCCTCTTTCCTTTTTCCTAAGGCGGGCACCAATATCGCTGACTTATCTCACTTCATAATCCATCAGACCTCCTTGTGGGCCTGCCTGCAGTTTCAACAGTGTCCACTACTGAGACTATTGGAGCCAACCAGATTGAGTCCCGGAGAAGAGTCACCGGACTTCATACATTAACTCTGCTTTCTTCTCACCGATGCTGCCAGACCTGCTGAGTTTCTCCAGCACTTACTGTTTTTGAACAAGATTGGCCAGCAGCTCCAGAGGGTGGGATGGCCTCCTCAGTGTGAGGCAGCCTGCAGCAGGCTGTGGCTATGGAGAGGACTTCTTTTTGGTCCATCAGCTCAGAATCATAGATCCCTTCAGGCCATTGAGCCTATTGAGTCCACACTGACCGTCCAAAGAGCATCCCACCCAAACCCAAAACCTATCCCTGTAACCCTGCACTGGTTCACTGTGAACAGTTTACCCTGCTGCCATTTTCTGCCCCTTGTCAACATTTAAGAGTCAGTTGGATGCATGGTTGAATAATTGGAGGATGAAGGAGTATGGGAGTTGGGTATGCACATGGGATTAGGACTACAGTTCACATTAATGATTATGACCACTGATTATTTAGGCTGAATGGTCTATTTGTAATTGCTGAATCATGCTGTGTGTTTAAAACGTTGGCACCAGTTTAGTTAGGTGAATTGAACATGCTAAATTGCCCGTCGTGTTAGGTGAAGGGATAAATGTAGGAGAATGGGTTTTGGTGGGTTGCACTTCAGAGTGTCGGTGTGGACTTGCTGGGTCGAAGGGCCTGTTTCCACACTGCAAGTAATCTAATCTAGTTGGTGAATTTGCCTAGTTTATGACAATGGCATGTATGTGTTTTAAGGCCCATGTTGAGAGGGAAAGCATGCAACTGACAACACTCATATTTGAGGAATGTATAGCTAATACATAAATCACTGGCTGATGCTTTCATGCCTCTATTATTTAAATAAAAACCACTTTTGGTTCAAGGGGTATGCCTTGCAATAACTCCACAGAGGCCAGTATCCTGTCACCAAATCACCCTTTACTTACATGTGGAAAGTCCTTGTCACTGACCCAGCTTCCTCAGAGCCCATTGTCAAAGTAAACAGAACCTCCCATATTCATGTTTTTCATCTGTCAGCCAGAGCTCCCTGATTGGAGCTGTTGATCTGGTCCAATCAGGGAACTCGCCTTCTATGAGGTCCAACCTGGCTGACCTTGTTACAACCATTCCATGTCTCAATATGGAGAGGATTTTCCCAGCTTTCCCAATCAACAGAGAGGAACTCACAGGCAGCATTCATTATACCATGATTTGGAGGTGCCAGTGTTTGACTGGGGTGTACAAAATTAAAAATCACACAACACCAGTATATAGACCAAATAAACCTGTTTGACTATAACCTGGTGTTGTGTGATTTTTAACTTCATTACATAATGTATGGTATGCAGGAAGAAAGGCTCTTTTGTGATCCATGGATTGAGTTTATGTTTACCTTGACTTTGTTATGGAAATGCTGCCTTCAGGATTATAAAGTTGTTTAAGGGAGTAACTGGTGAGAGTGATAGGTAGCAAGTAACATTTGCACCACACAAGTGCCAGGCAATAGCAAAATGAGAGAATCAGCATTCAATTGAAATTTTTATGTCTCAATTCCCCCCCCCCCCCCCCCTCACAGAGGGCATTATCTCAAATAAAGGGACACCAATTTAAGAATGAGATGAGGAGGAATTTCTTCTCAGAGTCTTTGGAACTCCTTGCTACAAAGAGTTGTGCGGGCAGAGTCCTTGTGTATGTTTTAAGGCTGAGATAGATTCTTGATCAGGAGGAGAATTAATACTGAGGAAAATGCAGGATAATGGATGTGAGGAATGTCAGAACAAGCTCAATCTCATTGAATGGCAGGACAGGTTCATGAGGCCAAATGGTCTACTCCTGTTCCTGGTTCTGATGGTGTTATGGTCTTTTCTTGGGAATTACTGTTGACTAAAGACTGAATGCGATCAATATATATCTATATATAAACACTGGCTACAAAAGCAGGTCAGAGGCTAAGAATCTTGCAGTAAGTAACTCACTTCCTTACTCCCCAAAGTTTATCCACCATCTACAAGGCACAAGCCAGGAGTGTGATGGAATACTCTCTACTTGTCCAGATGAGTGCAGCTCAACAGCAATCTAGATGTTTGACACATTCCAGAACCAAGCAGTGTGCTTAATTGGCATTACATCCACTTACTTAAATGTTCACTCCTTCCTTCCATCACCAATGCACAGTGGCAGCAGTGTGTACACTAACTACATACAAGGTGCACTCCAAAAATCCACCTTACAAAGCTGCAACGTCTACCCTCTCAAATCAAAAACAGCAGAGACTTGGGATGACCACACTTGAGACTTCCACTCTGAGCTGCTCATCATCCTGACCAGGAATTCTGCCACCATTTCCAACACTGCCGTTGGATAAAAATCAAGGATGTGGGACTACCTGGATTGGTTGGACTATAGGGTTCAAGAAAATTGCTCACCACCACCTTCTCAGGGCAACGAGCGATAAGCAACAAATGCCAGTCTTGCAGAGTATGCCCACATTCAATGAAAAAATTTTTAAAACCCAACATTACATTCAATTCAATCACTGAAAAACACAACCGAGATAATGTAACACAAATCAGGAGGCCAATGCAAAGTGGCATTGTAAACATATTACTGAGGAAATGCTTTCATAGAATCCCTATAGTGTGGAAACAGGCCCTTTGGCCCAACAAATCTACAATGACCCTCTGAAGAGTAACCCACCCAGGCCCATTCCTCTCTCTTATTATCCTATATTTACCCTTGATTATTGTACCTAACCTACACATCCCTGAATACTATGGACAATTTAACATGGCCAATTTACCTAACCGGCACATCCTTGGATTGTGGGAGGAAACCAGAACACCTGGAAGAAACCCACACAGGCACTGGGAGAATGTGCAAATTCCACACAGATAGTTGCCCGAGGGTGGAATCAAACCCAGGTCCCTGGTGCTGTGAGGCTGCAATGCTAATCACTGAGCCACCATGTCACCCTGGTCCTATTCCCTCTCTAGTTATTCCTTTTTCCTTTAATATACTTAAAGAATCTTTTTAAATTCACCCTAATCTTCTTATACAAGGTTATCTCATGCCCCCTTTTCACCCTCTTGATGTCCTTCTTCAATAAACTCCTATACCCCCTTGATCCCAGTTGCCTGTACCTGAGCCATAACTCTTCCTATTTACTTGGGGTAAATTTTCCAAAAGTTGCTAGATTCGGGGGCAGTTCCAGCAGATTGGAAGGTGTGCTGTAATATTAGGTTCAGGTGGATACATACAAAAGGCCTTGAGCTATGCTGCCCTGGTTTAGAGACAAGTTAATAATTTATTACAGATGGTTAGTCACCAACATGGCTCTTCGTACGAGTGTCATTATTTACCATTTCATCTTACAACACATCCTGTCAGTCAGTAGGAAGATTCATTGATAGTCTGTTAGAAACGCTATTAATGAGCGCTAGCTGCAGAGCTCCTGCATCTTCAACACACTGCAACTTCTGACAGTAACATTAGACCTCTGTCTCCGTTCTGCACTTCACTGCAAACAGCTGTCTAAATAAGTGACGTGTATTATTGTCATAGGACAGATAACTAAGATGCAGATAACTATCTACTGCGACACGTTGCATTTTGTATGCTGTAAGTGTGGTCCAAAAGAGAATGGAGCAGGATGAACACACTGGAAAAACAAGGCTGTGAACAGAGTGCTCCAGAAACATTTGCTGACTGCAAGTGAATGTCTCCTCCTCAGCATAAGCAGTATCTGTTGCAGAGTGAACTTTTATGATATATGTTTGGCTCATTTCCTTGATACTGAAGCTGAATCCATGATCGGGTCATGATACTCTCACATACTTGCTGACACTGCCAGGACTACCACCCATTCAGTGCAGCCCAGACAGACTGATTTATAAGCAAGTACAGAAGATGAGGGGTCGGGATCATGTGAAGATGTAAGCCAGACACTAACAGTTGGATTTTTTTTAAGTTAGGAATCCAACATTCCAATAGGTTCTGTGTTTGTTGCAGGGTCTGTTTGACAATGTTGAATTTTTAATGTGGAAAATTGCCTCCCAAAACATCTTTTAGATGTGTGATCCAAAAATTGAGCTATTGGATGAGTATCACTAGAGTCCTGATTGAACTGATGGGTTTTAAAGAAAATTTCACATCATTGGCACAAGGCCATAGAAAATAGGAGCAGGAGTAGGCCATTCAATAAGATAATGGCTGATTATCCAACTCAGTACACTGTTCTCACTTTCTCCCCATATCGTTTGATCCCTTTAGCCGTAAGAAAGTATCTAACTCCTTCTTGAAAATGTTTTCTTTTCAACCCTTTGTGTGGTTGTGAATTCTAGTCTCACTGATTTCTAGGTGAATAAATGTCTGATCAACTCAGTCCTTTTAAATGGTCTACTCCTTAAACTTTATCGTTAAACTGTGACCTGTGGTTCTGAACATTCTGCTTATTGGAGACCTCCTTCCTGTGTGTCCCTGTATAGTCATGTTAGACTTTTATGGGCTTCTATGAGATCACACCCCCTTATTCTTCTCATCTCCAGTGAATATAGTCCTAATCCATGCAATCTATCTTCATAAGTTAGTTCTGCCATCCCAGGATTAATCTTTGTTGCACTCCCTCCATTGTCAGAACACCATTCCTCAGATAAGGAGACCAATAATACACACAACATGGCAGGTGTGGTCTCACCAAGGCCCTGTACAATTGCAACAGGACATCCCTGTTCTTGTACTCAAATCTTCTCGCTACAAAGGGCAACATACCAGAAGGTTGGTTAAAGGCATATTCCTTATGATGAGGTAAAGAAAGGTGGGGGAAGGGGTACATATGGTGTCAGAATTGGAGAAACCGTGTTTTGTAGGGTTTAGACAGTTTAGCATTGACTACATTTATGCAGATGGGGAAGAGATAAGGCAACAAAAAGATTACAGTTTAAAATGAGGTGTTGAGGAAATAGGAGCTGTTGTCAGTCAATGAAAGCAGTAACGATGGATGAGTGGGATTTGGTACAAGATAGGTTATGGACCATAATGGTTCATATGAAGTTATATTTACACAGGTGGGAGAGGTTGGGCAGAGACAGATCCAGGTTGGAAGAGCATTGGAGTAGTCAATCTTGCAGGTGGTGAAGATAGGGTAGAGAGTTTCAGCAGTAAATGGGCTGAGATGGGAGCAGAAGAGGGCAATGTTATGGGCGTTGAATGGAGTTAATATGGACATGAAAACTCCACTTGGACATCAAATATAATGCTTAATAAAGCTTTTTATATGTCTTTCTAGGGAAACCACACAATCTAAACAATGATTTGAACTCTTGCTTTAACTTACTAAATTGGAAGCAGGAGAAGAGTATGTATAGCACAAATTGTGTTGATGGAACAATGGCCAGCAATAACTGCAGAGTGGGGCTAGTGTACAAGGTAGTGTTGTTGGATCTTGGAAATAGGTGGGCTTGGTTTGTGGTTCCAACATCTTATTTTCAGTTCTGATTTCTCAAAAAGTTCCTCCCCTGTCTTTCTTACTTTCACAACTGTTTGTTCTTACATGGCCTTTGCTTGATTCTGCAACAAGATCCCCTCTTCCAGCTTTCACCTCTTACATCACATGCTAGTTGGAGCATTCTCTTAGGTTAGGGGTCCATGCTGTCTACCAGGCCAATCACGGGTTAATTATCTCCCTGCTTCCTGTCTGACAGTGGGTCTACTCCTGCAACATTATTTCTTCAATGGTGTTGGCAGATCCTGCCTGCGTTCAAGAACTGGCAGAAATAAAATCATTGAGGCGACAAAAGACTACCATTTTATCAATGGTGAATGTTTCCAACAACCTGTGAAATGTGATGAATTTTTCACCCTATTTGAGCAATAAGAGGAGAACGAATAGATTCGTATCTAGATAATTCCTCATTGTGACTGCAGGACAGCCCCGGATGTGTCCTACAGATTATGAAAGGTGAAAGTTGGGGCACTAGTAAAGAATTGGATTATTTACAGGCAGCGATAAAAGAAAACTTGTAATGGTTGTCATCCTGCATTAAAATCAAAAACAAAGTGCTGGAAATGCACAGTGGACTTTCAGGAGAGGTGCAGATAGTTTCTTGACTTCACACCTTTGGCAGAGACTCTCACCAGGCACCTCAGGCCAATGCTGTGGAAGAGTTTCCAATTGTTTAAAAGGAGAGCTTGACAAACCACACACATGCTGTGCAGATTTCCAGTAGTGCTAGCTGGCAACTAGGCAAGCCTGATCACAGATGTACAAAGTCAAAAAAAAAGCCCTGGTATCTGCTTTTCCATGTGCGCGATCTCCAAACATTGACCAACAATTGGCAGGTTCCACTTCACTTCGCTTCTCCCAATTTCACACACCTTCTGTTCAGTTTTATCATTTTGGAACTCTGTCCCACTCATTCTCCCGCCTTTCCAATGCTTTATTTGCCTTTCAGTTGTCAGAGTTCCTGATCTGGGTTTAAGATTATTTCTGTTCAGCCAATTGAACATCAGGTTTCTTTTCAATAGATGTCTTTGTACGAAAGTAAACAGTAACTAGGAACTACTCACAACCTGTGACTCCTGCCCCCACTTCATTCTTCTCCTGGGCCTGCTCTAACATGTTCATGGAATCCCTACAGTGCATTTAGAGGGTGTTTGGCCCTTTGAGTCTGCACCAACCCTCTGAAGAGCATCCTGCCCTATCTCATAACCCTACATTGACTCTCATGTGCAGGCTAGGTTACTACAGGGCAATTCCACATGGCCAATCCACCTAACTTGCACATCTTTGGATTGTGGGAGGAGACTGAAGCATCCAACAGAAACAGACACAGGAAGAATTTGCAAACTTCACACAGTCGCTCAAGACTGGAATCAAAACTGGGTCCCTGGTGCTGTGAGGCAGCAGTGCTAACCACTATGCTGTTGTGATGTCAATGTTCTTGCCGGTCTCTTTAAAAGGGGCTTCTTACAAATTTTTATAGATGCACCATAGAAAGCATCCTATTTGGATGCATCACAGCTTGGTATGGCAACTGCTCTTCCCAAGACTGCAAGAAACTCCAGAATTATGAACACAGCCCAGTCCATTACTCAAACCAGCCCTCCATCCATTGACTGCATCTATAATTCTCAGGAAAGCAACCAACATAATGGGCGGCACGGTGGCACAGTGGTTAGCACTGCTGTCTCACAGCGACTGAGACCCGGGTTCAATTCCCGACTCAGGCGATTGACTGTGTGGAGTTTGCACGTTCTCCCTGTGTCTGCGTGGGTTTCCTCCGGGTGCTCCGGTTTCCTCCCACAGTCCAAAGATGTGCGGGTCAGGTGAATTGGCCACGCTAAATTGCCCGTAGTGTTAGGTAAGGCGTAAATGTAGGGGTATGGGTGGGTTGCGCTTCGGCGGGTCGGTGTGGACTTGTTGGGCCGAAGGGCCTGTTTCCACACTGTAAGTAATCTAATCTAAAAAAATAATCAAAATCGCTTCCCATTTTGGTTATGCTCTCTTCTATTGGGTAGAAGGTGTAAATGTCTGTATATATGTATGAACAGATTCTAGAACAACTTCGTCCCCGCTCCCCCCACCCCCTCCAATCTCTGTCTCTTTCTGCACCTTCTCACCAGCTATAACATTGCAGTGGTACTCGTATACTCTTATATCAGCCTCTCCTGATAGCTCAAACCCTCCTACCCTGGCAACATCCGTGTAAATCTTTTCTGAACCCTTTCAAGTTTTACAACATACTTCCTATAGTAGGGAGGCCAGATTTACACGCAGTATGCTAAAAGTGACCTAACCGATGTCCTGTACAGCTGCAATATGACCTCCCAATTCCTGTACTCAATGCCCTGACCAATAAAGACAAGCATAACAAACATTGCCTCCCCAGGACCTCTGATTTGCCCTACCAAAATGTTGCACATTTATCTAAATTAAATGCCATCTATCACTCTTCTTCTGTTACCCTGATTGCACTTGTCGAATACAATCTGCCTGGAAAGCATGTAAGACAACACTTTTCACTGTATCTCTGTATACAAAGAAAGCAATAAATCAAATCAAATATTCATCCTTACTGTGTTGTTACTGATTGTTTCAGTAATGAATGAGGACAGAACTTTGCTGTTGTGAGGTTCCTTGAGGTTTTTTTTCCAATTAAAAAATATATATAAATGCTTAGTCAATGGTGTTATCAGGAGATGTGGCCATAGATGTGGTCAAAGAGGTGGTCTTAAAAGAGGAACTTAAGGGGCAGTGAATTTTAGAAAGGGAATGGCACTACACATAGCTCTGGAAGCTGAGGCCATAGCTGCTAAGGATGGGGTGACATCAGTCTAGAATCAGATGGAGAGTAAATCTGCTCAGCCTCTCCATAAGTCAAAGGAACATCTCTGGGGATTTTCCAGGGTAACTGGGGAGTTCTGCTGAATTCACAGTTCCACAGAACTCCGGGAACTCACTCTGGCAAGTACCTCAGGAAAAACCCTGAAACCTTTGCAAAGTTGGTTGATCTCAAAGGCATTGATTGCTTTTATTTTGAAATGTTAGATGAAGAGAAGAGAAGAGAACTATTTTCTTCCTGTCAACTAAGGAAGGGCATTTGGGAACAATGAGGAGGGTGTTCTGGCCACTGCCAGTTTCACTGGAAATTGAATGGGGAGGACACAGACTGCTCCAAATTTATGGATGAACCACCCCCCCCCCCCCCCCCCCCCCCCCCCACACCTCAGACATTTTTGGTGAAGTTGAGCTTTGATGGCCCCACCCTGCTGCTCCTCCATTTTCTTAGCTCTCTGGAGATCCAGAAGTACCAAGGTTAGCACTGGTGCCTAACAATACCAGGGACCCAGGTTCAACTCCACTCTCAGGCGACTGTCTATGTGGAGTTTGCACGTTCTTCCTTTGCACGGAGTTTCCACTGGGTGCTCTGGTTTCTCTCCCCCCTCCCTACCCCCCAAACAAACGTGCAGGTTAGGAGGATTGGCCATGCTAAATTGTTATGTTGTGTCCAGGGATGTGCAGTCTGGGCAATAAGGTACATCTGGGTGTGGTGTCTTCAGAGGGTTGGTGTGGACTTGATGGGCTGAATGGCCTCTTTTCAAATTTTAGGGTTTCTATGATGGTAAAATGGAAGTGGGCCAATTAAGGCTGCAATTGCAACCTGGAAAACTAAAGAGAAAGAGTCTTATGGGGGAGAAATGTTAATTCAACACTGCTGTAAGGGGTCTGTGAGGAAGGGTATAGCATTCCTTTGCACTGGTAACCTCCACTGTGGCCTATGACATAAGGCCTTTGATATCCCACTAACCTTTCATAAGAATGGCTATCATCTTAAATTTAAATTAAATGCATCTTTGGCCAATTCAGCAATTACATTAATTTTGACAAATACTAAATACCCTCCCTTTCACAATATTGCAATAATTTCCTATGGTATTTACTTCATACCTACCATTGTAGAAAAGTTACAATGGCATGGGGTATTCTATTCTTCTGTTATTCAAGGAGGAGAAGCTAGGGAAAGAAATGGAAAAGAGAGTAAATTTAAAAAAGCATGTGACGTCAATGGAAGAGAGAGAAAAATCATGGATAGAAACATTGCTCACTCTTCACCAGGCAAGGAGAAGTCTGATCAAATAACTTCAGCATGCACTGGACAAGCAATTAAAAATAACAGCAATAAAATATAAGAGCATCTTATTTGATAAATTGGAATAGTAAAGAAAAAGGGCATACTGTTCTCTGAATGGAATTCTCTTGGGAAAGTAGAGAGAGAGAGAGAAGCATTAGTGGAATGTTCATCGGGGCAGCAGTTTGTTAAGAAAATGAGATTTTAATTGTCTGATGTCAGTGTGTTGGAATTCCATATTCCACATTTTTTTCCTTTTTTCATTTACCCCCCCACTCTCCCATCCCCCAACTCCACAGATGGGAGTGACTGTGGATCAGTTGGTCATGCTGCCAGGCACAAAAAAAATCTACATTGTAACCCCCCTCCCCCAACTCCAGTACCAAAGAGAGGTGCTCCACTGACAGAGGTGGCATCTTTAAGATGAGACTCTAAGTTGAGGTGCCATCTTCCCTCTCAGGGAGACATAACATAACCCAGGTCTTATTTGTAGAAGAGCAGGGGAGCCATCCCTGGTGTTCTGGCTAATACTTAGCCTTTAATCAACAGCAGAACAAAAACAGATTATTTGGTCAGGGTCACATTGTTGTGTGTGGGAACTTGCTGTGTGTAAATTAGCACGTCCTGTATAGTACAATAATCTGTTCCTTCCCAAAGCAATTCATTGAATGTACAGTGTTTGGAATATTCTGAGACCTTAACTGGTGCTATAGAAATGCAAGTCTTTCTTCCTGATTCCGTTCCGCATTATTTGGTCCATTTGCTAACAGCCTTTCAGGACCACATCTCCCACTTGGTTGTTAAGCACCAAGTTCATCGTGATTAGCAGAGAAGACTCATGCAACGAGCGACTGTTTTATTGAAGGATCGGAAGTGCAGATGTGGCTGGAAATGGTGTAAATCCTAGATATTTTTGTTTTCTCTGTCACTCCCTGTTGGTGCTGTTTTAATGCCAATGTGAAAATAATGCCATTGGAAAATGTAGGCAGAATTTCCAGGCTCTGCCTCTCAGACCCATGATACAATAGGCAGCTTGTTAACAGTTAGCGCCACATACTGTCATTCCCAGGTTAGCCCCTTTCTAATAATGAATGTCACAGCCAGACAAAATACAGACCAGATTATTATCAGACCCACTTTCAAAACATGAACCTTTTCTTTTCAGCAGCTGCCTCTGTCAGGTTTGACTCCAGCCAAAGGAGTGAGTGCTGCCGAACTGACTGGAACCTTTGCTGTACATCTCACAGATTGCCTTTTGCTCTTGTTGCTGCTTCAGTTCCCATTCTGTTCTTTCAAAGCTTCCCTGCCTGAGGCAAATCAAAAGTTTGAAACATTTCCCCATCTGCCTGTAGCCCAGTGTTGCCTTTAATAAAACTGAAACTCCTCTCTCTCTCGCACTCTGTCTGTCTCTGTCTCTCAACAATGGTTGTGTTTTGGGTATCACAGACAGCAAACCTACCATCAGCTTCCACACTGATCATTTGAAAAGGTTCCTTTTCTTTTAATTGCCATCTTTGTGCTGTTATGATCATAGTTAACCTGAGGCATCAGTGGTCTGATGAGGCGGTATGTTAGCATTTAGATTTATTGTCAGTTATTCGCTCGTTGCAAATATCTTAAAATACCAGCTGACTCACTCACCTTGTGAAGAAAACACTTTTTCTCATCAGGAGGTGTATCAAGTTGGCATGTTTCCCATCGACTCTAAAGTGGTGCCAGATTCTAGTTGAATTGGGAATGGAAAACAGTCAGGGAACACAATTTAAATTTAAACTATTAGATTGTGGAAAATATAATGTTATAATTTGCCCATTGTGTTGCCCCTGCATGCTTTCCAATAGATGGTGACGGTTTTCGATATTACTGTTGTTATTTTGGGGCACTGGTTCTCTGGTACCAAGCTAGCTCCATGCGACAAAAGAATCTGTAGAGATTGGCTGACATATAGCCAGGAACCATCTTGTGTCTTGTGCATTCTGCATTAGTTCAGTTGCATCTGGAAGAGCTTAAATTAATTGAAGACAAGCGACTGCTTTCTAATTCCTTTTGGTCATTGGACACAGTTAGTAAAGAGTTTAAATGGCAACTGTGATGTCAGTGGTCACATTGGTCCAAATCTGCTTGCTAGGTTTATGCTAGGCACCATAATACGAATAATGAATCATTCAGTAAAACGGAGCATTGTAGCTCTAAAACCCTGATATTCCCCTCAGGGCTATGTCCCCTAATAAAAATCAGACTGGAATATTCTATCTTAAATTGTGTACCAGTATAGCATCGATTTCCTTTCGGGAGAAATCAGACATTGAAAACAAGCAGTGTATTGTATTTCCATCATCAGTTCAGTAGAAAGATGAATTACTGCTTTTAGGTGAAAGGTGTCCTAATGAGGGATCACATTTGAAAGTAAAACCTTCTTTTCACATGCTGCTTAACCATTAATTCCTGGTGCAGTCCAAGTCTTCCTTGTTTAATCATTCCGGAGAGAATCTAAAAGTGGAAAATTCTATCTTTCTCGGTTCTGCTTTTAGTCTGTCTGCCTTTCTAGCAATCATTCTGTGCATCTTTTAATCTTTCTGCCTCTCTACCTATCCCTTCATCTATACCAAGTTTATTGGCCTATTAATTAGTATGGCCTATTAATTAGGAATCTAGAAAGACCAGTCAGTCTGGCTGCGATAAACCAATAGACAAACCAGTAGTTTATCACATCCCAGTGTTCAGTATCAGGATAACCACAGCCTCCTCCTGAAATATAATTCCTTTACCCCACTCACCAGGACATTGGGAGTATTTTTGTTCCACTTGAATGCTTGACAACAAAAATAAGCAAGCAGCAGTCAGAGTGATGTGTGCTGTCTGAGATACGTACTAGTGCTTTCGTGACCCTGCGTAGGTTTGTAAAAGCAAGTTCTGAGTTTCATTTGATCATTGGAGCCCAATTGCTGAAGGGATTTTAGCCCTTTCACTTTGAGATAATTTCACTTTCAATTCAGTTGAGGCAAGTGCCTCATGGAACCAGTCACATGAAGCAGTGCTCTAACTATCCTCTTAATTGTCACATTAGTTCAGCCAGCTGGTTTCAGCATTTTTTTGTATTGAAGAGATCCCTCTTCCCACTGAATCATGGAATACCTTCAGAAATACTCCAGCACCAACATCAACAAACCCACACCTTCCCTCATGTACAGCTTTGTCAATGGGTTTGATCCCATCACAGCTGGGAATATCTGATCACTACAATTTATATCTGGAACTATATGAAGTCCAAACTGCCCTTCTCCCAGTAGAGAGGCAAATCCATTATGAAATTGAGCCAATTAATAGGTCCTTGGTTCAATCTTTGCTCCCTACAGAGTTAGCTGATCTGAGAGTCTGAACTTCCCTGCACTTGGGAGATGAAACTAAGCCAAGTTCTGACTCCTCATTGATAGAAATAGGCAAATCCAATCTCCATACACATTAAATTCAGTTTAGCCCTCTTGGTCAGAAAACCCATGGACTTCTCCTGCTCAGTTCGGGATGATCATTTGAAGGAGGCCCATGGGACTGCACTACATTCTGAGTTAACACTTTACAAACTGGGGTCAGTGAGAGGGATAGAAGTTCTGTACTTTTTGGTATCCATGGGAGTGAAGTGACAGTCAAGTTTTGGCATTTTATTCCTTTTTTCCCAAGTTTTAAGAGGCTGTTAGAGACCAAGAACCAATTGCTCAGACAGTTATTAACACGGACTGTAGAAGTGGTCGGAGGAAGGATTCCCCACTGTCTGTTCGTGTTTAGCACAGCAGAAACTTTAGGCCATCGATCATTAGCATCCTTACGTTCACAGCAACACCAGCTCTTTCAGATTGGAGTGTGCTTTCCTGGTGGCTCATTCTTTGCAAGGCAGGTTCTGCCACAAACAATGCACTTGGAGCTACCAGGTGTCATGAAAACAATAAATGCTAGAGATCACAATGGGTCAGGCAGCATCCATGGAGAGAGAGCAAGCTGACGTTTCGAATTTAGATGACTTGAAACATTGACTTGCTGTCTCTCCATGGATGCTGCCTGACCCATTGTGATTTCCAGCATTTGTTGCTTCCAGTACAGCTTCTAGCATCTGCAGGAATTTGCTCCTACTATGTGTCATGGTTGGTTGTTTTCAGTGTTGACTCCTGTTGCTAAGCTGCTGTCATTGCTAATCCTGCCAGCCATGAAGGTGTTACCATTTTCCTCTGTAGTCGGCTAGTGACATCTAGGTGTGACAACCAATATTTCTGTCACACTTGCACTGATTTTTGAAATGTACCTTTTGCCCGGCTTTGGCTCCCTCAGCAGACAGAACGTCCTCAGGTTCGTAACCATCTTCTGTGCTGTACGTATGCCCAATGAAGCCAGCTCTAGTCGGTGAGTGCTCACTAACGTGGGGGCTGTGATTTTGCGAGCATTGCTGCAGACGTGGCTGTATCTTGCCTGGATATTCCGTTGAGTTGCTTTTCTTAAAGACCTAAATCTTCCATGTTTCACAGCCAAACAGCAAGCTGCTGAGAACACTGACCTTAGACACCATCAGCTTGGTCTTAAGGTTTACCTTGTTATTTTTCCATTCCATAGTTTGGGTTATAAAGTTAGGACAAATCTTGTAATAACACAGCACCTTAACACAGTGGAGCTTGTTGAGACATGCTGACACATGACAAATTACTGTGTTTTTTTTAGATTAACCTTTTGAAGTGTTCTGGCTGGACCAGCTGTTATACAGTGTCTGCTATATTTATAACTCATTTGCTTATATGCAGAATTGTCAAGTTGATGTTTCAGGTTTGTGGGTAATACATTCACATAAGAACACCAATGGGGCTGGTTTTGTATGTTGTATCTTTAAATGCAAATGGATCACAAGTTAGCCTGGTGTGTCTGCTGTATCTTCAAATGAAAACTGTCAAGGATTCTGCAATCCATTTCATTAGCACACAGTAATTTGTTAACTCACAGAGCAATAAAGAACACAGGCTCCACATCACTTAGGGTTATATATATCGTGCGTCCATTGCTCTTATGGTAATGTCCCTACCTCTGGGCCAGAAGTTCTGGAATCAACTCTTAACTGCTCTGCAAAAACATCCCTGAACAGATTGGTTCAAAAAGATTTAGATTGAGTGTCTACTTTGCAAGCAGAAAGTATTAATTCATCATCATTGTGCTGAGTGTTATGGTCCTACCTGATAGTAAAACTGAATAACTCAGTTCACAGAATGAGAGCCAGCTTGATAGACCATAACTTTCATTTTGTTTTGTTTCTCCTTATTGTGAAGTCAGTCATTGAATGCATTCACTGAGATTATCAATGTACCTTTGATAAAAGTACATAAACGTTTATTACATGAAAGAATCATACTATAGAAGAACTACTTTAAATGGTGTCATTGCAAATATTGAAAAGAAAGATTCAACTCTTTTATCTCAACAGCAATCTTACAGACACTCAACCTTGGTTAAGAAATCCCTGTCTCTATATTACAGCTTTCATGCGTGTGATTGGTTTCTAGAGACTTCCATTTTACAGACTTCAAACGCACCTTCAGATTAAACACACTGTAGACATGTACGTCCCAGTGGTTTTCCAGCCAGTTTTCTCACTAACTTGGATATTCAGCTTCCACTCTCTGGTACCCACAGACTGTTTCACTGAGTTTCTGAATGTCTTTTGTGTCTCTCTACACCACTGAACATCTTGTTGCTCTACCTTTGTTATAATATATTGAACTGTTAAGCTCCACTCCAAGACAGTAAACCCTCATGAAAAACTAAACCTGAAACTTCCTGAAAAGTAAGTAATCTAATCTAATCAAAACTCTCAAGCTCAAAAAATGCACTGAAAACTAGATTTTCTCTCTTCTGAACACAAAGCACACCAAACTAATGGCTACATATCATGTTGCTACTTTAGAGCCCAAGTTCCCAAATAACAGTAACACGGAGCTTCATCAGACTAGGACGAGGGAGAGAGAAATTCTCCTTATAATCACAGTCCTGCTCATTATTCAGAGATCCCTCCCAATATATGGATCTGGATGCTGGTTAAAGACAGGATGGAGCTTGTCTGCAGTACAAAAGCAAAACACTGCAGATGCAGAAAATCTACAATAAAAAAAACCTCATTTATGAGGATGTTCTCAGGGCTGGGGGGGTTTGAGCTATCGGGAGAGACTGCATAGGCTGGGCTATTTTCCCTGGAGCTTTGAAGGCTGAGGGGTGATCTGTATAGACATTAATAAAATTATGAGGGGCATGGATAGGGTGAACAGGGTAGTGAAGTCCAAAATTAGAGGGCATAGGTTTAAGGTGAGAGGGGAAAGATTTAAAAGGGATCTAAAAGACAGTTTTTCTCATGCAGAGGGTGGTGCGTGTATGGAATGAGCTGCCAGAGGAAGTGGTGGAGGCTGGTACAGCTGTAGCATTTAAAAGACATGTGGATGGATATGTGAATAGGAAAGGTTTAGAGGGGTGTGGGTCAAACACTGGCAATGGGACTAGATTAATTTAGGATATCTGGTCAGCATGGATGAATTGGACTGAACCATCTGTTTCCGTGCTGTATATCTCTACGACTCTGTATGCCAAAATAAACCCAACAGTTTGTATACTAAGACTGCTCTGTGTCAGGTATCCTGCATACATTTCTGAAAGACCATTTGAAACACTGCAATGGTATAAGGAGGCAAGTCACCACCTGCTTCTCCAGGGCAATTTGTCACAGGCCATTATTGGTGGCCTATAGCTGCATCCTATAAATGAATTAAAAACAATGCAGTAGGGAGGTGTGGAATGAGAGGGGATTTGCCGGGCTATTGAGGCTGTTTCTTCAGCAAGTCACATACAATGAGTCTGATCACTGGCTCAACCACAATCATTTGAACCCGTGACATAAAGTTCCAAATCTTGCATCAAACGTTCCCGCAGACCCAACAGTTTAAAAAGTTCACATTTTATTTGTACCTTGCAATGGAAGAACACACATTTTTGTGGACCTGTTTAAAAATAAACATTCTAAGATATTTGATGATAAAATCTTAGTTGTTAAGTACCATACAGAATTGAATAAAGTTGAGCGATCACTGGGCCCCTGAATTAATCTGCAGCACTAGAATCATCGCAGCATAGTTTCTGTGGATTTAAAACGAAGTCCATATTTAAATCAGTATTGCTGAGTGAGGACAAAAAAAAACACAAAAGCTAACTTCATCATTTTTAATTTTATCTTGTTAGGTTCAAATTGTAAAAAAAAGGTTTTGTTTTCCACCCTCTTAAGCCCTCAAATTCCTCTCACTGTGAAAGGTCAGTTCATTTGTGGGTGAAAAGATGTTTGTCATTTAAAAATTATACTGTTAAGGTCCTGTGCTTGGGACCATCAGGACCAATTTCCCAATGTTGACGAATCACTCATGAAAGATTGAACTTGACTTGGCATGAATCTCCATTGGCTGCTATTGGTTCAGTAATGAAGAGGAGCAATAACCATAGGATACTGACTTAAAATCGTTCATTAGGGAAGGTAACCTGTGACAAGCTTAGATTACTTAGATTAGATTACTTACAGTGTGGAAACAGGCCCTTCGGCCCAACAAGTCCGCACCAACCCGCCGAAGCGCAACCCACCCATACCCCTACACTTACCCCTTCACCTAACACTACGGGCAATTTAGCATGGCCAATTCACCTGACCTGCACATCTTTGGACTGTGGGAGGAAACCGGAGCACCCAGAGGAAACCCACGCAGACCCAGGGAGAACGTGCAAACTCCACACAGTCAGCCTGAGGCGGGAATTGAACCTCGGTCTCTGATGCTGTGAGGCAGCAGTGCTAACCACTGTGCCACCATGCTGCCCACAAGCTGTTAGATCTGGAGTGCACAGCCGTTTGTGGATGCAGATACAAAAATAATAGTACAAAGGAAATTAAATGCAGACCTGACTGAGAAAAATAACTGGAGGGAAAGTATTGGGTTTGAGAGTACTGGATAGCGCTTCCAAAGAACAAACGCTGGCTTGGTAGGCTGAATGGCCTCTAAGAATCATAGATGATACAATGTCCTAGGTTTTCTGAGGTTGGGCTGGGGTTACGTTGTTGAACATTTGATCTGCTTTTGCCTGTCCTGATCATGGCTGCTAAGAGGTTGAGAAGTGCCATCTTTCCCAATACTGACCTTGATCAGAATTCAATGAGTCATGTTCTCCCTTGGTAAGCCAACACCTGGAATATTGTGTGAAGTTTTCATCTCCTTTATCCAAGGAAGGAAGTACTGGTTATGGAAGGGGTGCAATGAAGACTTACCAGACTGCTTCCTGGGATGGAAAGATTGGTAACCAAGGAGAGGTGGGATTGGTTAGGATTATAATTAGATTACTTAGTGTGGAAACAGGCCCTTTGGCCCAACAAGTCCACACCAGACTGCCGAAGTGCAACCCAACCAGACCCATTTCCCTACATTTACCCCTAACACTACTGGCAATTTAGCATGGCCAATTCGCCTAACCTGCACATTTTTGGATTGTGGGAGGAAACCGGAGCACCCGGAGGAAACCCACGCAGACACGGGGAGAACGTGCAAACTCCACACAGTCAGTCACCTGAGGCGGGAATTGAACCTGGGTCTCCAGCGCTGTGAGGCAACAGTGCTAACCACTGTGCCACCGTGCCGCCCACAATTTATATTTACTAGAGTTTAAAAGAATGAGGAGCATCTAATAGAAACCTATATGATTCTAAGAGGATTAGACCGGGGAGACGCAAGAAGGATGTTCTCGATGACCAGGAGTCCAGAATGAAAAGTTGCAGTCTGAGGATAAGGATAAACTTTTTAGAACAGAGAAGGAATTCCCTGCCACAGGAAACTGTTGAGGTCAAAATATTTAAGACTTCCGAGAAAGACAAAAATATAGTTCTTGGTACTAAAGAGATTAAAGGGATGTGGGGAGATGCAAGAATAAGAAACTGAGTTGGACGATCAGCCATGATCATACTGAATGGCTCAAGGGGCTGAAAAGCTTCTGTTTCTTATCCTATCCTGGCACAGGACAATTCTGGCCTGCACACTGTTATCTCATGGATTCGATCTGGCACCATTACGCATCTATTGCCATCACGTCACAGCTGAAGATCTGGGGGCAGAGATGCAGCAGAATAAAAGGTGCACCACAAGTCAATTTCACATCATTTACACCACCGCCCATCCAGCAGCTTTGATCTCTTACGGTGACCGTGGTGATCTCTTACGGTGACCGTGAGCTCTTTTCATTTGTTTCTGGACGGATCGATGCCTCTGTGCAATCACCCAATATTAGTGAGCTCCCCTAGACTATCCATGCTACAAACAATGAGCCCTAGAAAGTGGGTTTAAGGAGCTTCATTCACTCAATGATAAAGCTGTAGCTTGATTATACTCATAAAAAAATAAACAAATAGCCATCCAGTGAAACTTTCACACTCTGAAGATATCTGTCTGTTAAATCACTAAAATAGAGGCATGTCATAGCTGTTTGAGGACCAAGTAGGGATAATGCATATTAAGATGTTGCTCCATTACCTGAATTTAACATCGACCACTTTCAAAAGTCAAGTTGTTTTGAAGTGGAGCGATAAAACCGAGACATCTAATGTGAATTCCCCTTCTCTAACTAGTAATTCCAAATAGTTTTCACTTTACATAAACCTCTGGAGTTATACAACTCCAGAATCAGGCATTTTCCTTCACAAGGCTGAAGGGTGGGGAATAAAGAAATGTGCTTTCTATCTGTTAGAATTGAGAACATGATTTTTTCAAAGATTCTTGATAAACCTCATTACCAAAGCATGTAAAGCACAGTGTAGGTTTTAGCTCCTCTTTCTCAAACTCCCCAGTTCTCTCAGTTGATACATGATGCTTGGGATTAAATGTAAAAGTATAACAAAGTTCAAAGGCTAAAAGGAAGAAGCCATGTAATTGAAAAGTGTCAAAAGCCTTTTATTTTAAACTTGAAGTAAAAACAAATTGGTCATGGGCCCCATCCATAACCTGATTAAACCCTTGGGACCTCTGTTTACAATAGTATACGTGACAGGACATCGCTTGACATTTGAAATGGATCTTCCATGTCAAAGTATTACTGGATCATTCTTCATTTTCTCCATCAACACATCCTGGTATTACGCAGATCTCTTTTGCCATTGAGAAATCCCTACAGTTTAGTTCCTTTCAGCAGGAAACTAACTAACATGCTCCAATCATAGTGCCCACGGCAACTTCTATTGATTTCTTTTTTTTTTAAGTTGAGATGACGATTACCACCAGTTCTCTGTTCTTTATTTTAGTCTTTAAAAATTGAATTTTATATGGTCTCTCACTGATAAAATGTTTCACAGCATTTGATATCCAACCGAAATAAGAAATTATGGAAATCAATCAAATGGCCAAAGGCATCTTCAAAGAGAGACTTTGAAGGTGGGAAGATATATAGACGGGAGAAAGTCGGATTTGGAGAGATCTGTAGTGTAGCAGAGGCTAAAGCCTGACATGCGTATGTAGAGCAAAGGAAGAGGAAAACCCAAAGAGTCACAATATGGTTACAGCACAACAAGATGACATTTGATTGCCCAATCTACACTGGCTGTCTGAGCAACGTATCGCCTGCTAATCTCCTGCCTTTGCTCCAAAGCCCTTTGAATGCCTCAATAGAACCTACCTCCACCTTATTCTCGAGCAACATTTCCAGCTCCAAGTGACTCACTGTGTGAGAAGGTTTGTCCTTGTGTCTCCATTCTATCTAATGCACATCTGTGCCTTCATGTTCTCCATCCTTCCAGTTGTGGGAACAGTTTCTCCCTGTAACAGATTGGAAAAGGACAGGATGGAAGTTGCTTCCTCCTGGTTTCTAGGTTGAGAAGAGAATGAGCTGAGGAAACTGGAGAAATCTGAGTTCATCCCTTGTTCATCCAGTTTCCACATTTCCCGTCCCCCCACCTTGTCTTAGTCAAATCCCTCGAACTCAGCACCGCCTTCCTAACCTGCAATCTTCTTCCTGACCTCTCTGCCCCCACCCCACACCGGCCTTTCATTCTCACCTTGACCTCCTTCCACCTATCACATCTCCATCGCCTCTTCCCCAAGTCCCACCTCCCTACCTTTTATCTTAGCCTGCTGGACACACTTTCCTGATGAAGGGCTTATGCCCGAAACGTCAAATTTCCTGTTCCTTGGATGCTGCCTGACCTGCTGCGCTTTTCCAGCAACACATTTTCAGCTCTGATCTCCAGCATCTGCACACCTCACTTTCTCCTGAGAAGAGAATGACCATGGAAGGGCTTCTTGTTGACTATGAGAATTGTGAAATGTATGAACTGGGGGACTCTGTAGACCAATCTAGGCTACTCCATTCTCTGTTTTTGTTTCTCCCTGGAGCCATGAAGATTTACTTGACCACACATCCAATTGTCTCTTCAAATCACTGCCTTCACTTCCACTATACTTGAAGGTGTAGCAAATTGCAGGTCATTATCATTCACTGCATAATAATGTGCCTCCTCACATTCCCCTGCATCTCTTGTCTGAAACTTTAAATCCACGTCTATTAATATTTTTATTAATAGCTGGTGGGAACAGCTTTTTTGTTGTCTACCTTATCTATACCTATCAAACCTTGTACAGCTCCATCAATCCTTTCCACCTCCTTGGCACTAAGAACTTCTCCAAACTAATCTTGTAGATAGAATCCCTCATTCTTTGGGGTAAATCTCCCATGCAGCCTCTTGAACTTTCATCTCCTTCCTAAATCAGATTGAATGAAATAATCTAGTTGTGGCTCAGTCTTTTACAAGACTGAGTATAACTTTATGCTTTTGTACTTAATGCGTATATTTATGAAGCCCACCCACATGGAGAATGTTGGTATGTAAGCGACCTAGGAGTTAAACTATGCCCCATCAACAGTTTGCAAGGAAAAGGATGGAGAAAAGTTGGAGGGCCATGTCAAAATAAACTCTTCAAAGTTCCAGTTAACACATGGAAGTGTTCCTGTAACATTAATGACTAAGCAACTTGCTTCCCTGAGATTGTCCTGGTTTAAGCTTTGACGTTTTGTCTCCTCGATAAACAATATAAACCAGAATCATCTCCCATAGCTGGCAGCTAATTAGTGGGTACTCTGAAGCGGTGCCAGAAAATGAGGCAGTTTGTAACAAAAAAAATTCAGTATGCTGACCTTCGAACTTTCAAAAAAATGGAGCATTGGAATGCCAGGGAAAAAGAGCCCAAACACTGAACGTGACATTTAAACGAGACAGATTTGTTTGTGTTTGGTGATAACTGTTAGTGTTGAATGTGGGAAATGAGAACTGAAGTTCATCTACGTAGACTCTTGTGTTTCCTAGTTTCAGCTCGAGCAGCAGAGTTTTGATTAAATGCAGGGGCTGGGACAGATTGCATGTTTTTTTAAAAAAAATGTTGTTGTGCCATTTCCTCTGGGCATTGTAGTGGAATGCCAAATGACATTCCTGATGTGCAATGAGTTAGGGGAAGTAAGGGGTAGCACTAGCTACAATTAGACATACAGATACGTAAACCTAGAAACAAGGCGATTTTACACAATGCAACGCCACAATTATACTTCACATCATCTCTCTACAATGTACACAGCAGCCTTGAACTTGTATTTCCAAAATGTCATCACATTGACCAGCTACAGATGCTCTAAAGTTTATCCTGAGTTTCTCTCTTTGCTCATTTGTGAAAATATAACAGAAACTTCAGCCAGGCCCAATGTGTAATATGCTTTGAAACCTGAGTCACTCAATCGAACCGTGGTACAAATGTCTGCAAGTAGCTGCCAGGATAAGCACACATCCTGTAACCTTGAAGTAGGGATAAAAGAAATCAATGTGGGAAACAGAAATAAAAGCAAACCACTCAAAATGCACAGTGACTTTAACAACAGCAAAAAGATAAATAAAGTGAATGCTTTGGATAGCACTTATCTTCAGAGGACACACTTGAATGTAGAAAAGGGGACAGTGAAAAACAGCACAGGCCAGGGAAAAAGCAGGAAGGATGTTCCCGATGTCAAGGGAGTCCAGAAGCTTGGGTCACAGTTTAAGCATACAGAGTAGGCCATTTATGACTGAGATGAGAAGAACTTTTTTCTCCCAGAGAGTGGTGAGCCTTTGGAATTCAATGCCACAGAAAGCCGTTAGCAGTTCAAACCAAACCATTCATGCTAGGACTCTGGTCTCAACATGATTCAGATGGAGTCCATTCCATCAGAATTGCTCCCTCCCTGCTACCAATGTCCCATGAAGTTGCATCTGTTTCTCTCACACCATCTTTGAGCCACTTGTTTACCTCTTTAATCTTGCTGACTCTGTGCCAATTTATTTGAGGTTTAGGGAATAATCTGGAGATTAGCTCCTTTTTTTTTGATCTGCCATTTAGTTTGACTCCTCGCTGCTCATATTTGAAGCTCAGACTCCAGCTCATCAACTCTGAGCTCGAGTTCTTTCAGCAACAAATGCTTGCTACATATGTGATCTCTACGAATGACAACAGGATCCACCAGCTCCCACATTATGCTGCTGCAACACATCATGTGGCCCAGCATCTCTGTTTTATTTATTTGGTTCTTAATTTTTTTTAAATTTCCTACTGGTCTTTTAGCTTTCAATCCTTAAAGATTCCTCCTATCAAACTTCAATTTGAAACTTACCTATAATAGGGGGCAGCATGGTAGCTCAGAGGTTAGCACTGCTGTCTCACAGAACCAAGGTACCAGGTTCGATTCCAGCCTCAGGCGACTGTCTGTGTGGAGTTTGCACATTCTCCCCGTGTCTGCGCAGTTTTCTTCTGGGTGCTCCGGTTTCCTCTCCCCGTCCAAAGATGTGCGGGTCAGGTGAATTGGCCATGCTAAATTGTCCATGGTGTTAGATGCATTAATCAGAAGGGAAATGAGTCTGGGTGAGTTACTCTTTGGACGGCTGGTTGGGCCGAAGGGCCAGTTACCATACTGTAGGGAATCTAATCCAATCTTTTAAAAAAAAGTCAAATTAGTGGCTATTAACAACCAATGAATTTACAGTTTCCTGTGATGTCCCTTTTAGCCTTGTGTTGGGCCCCTGATTGTGCTGTGGGGGAAAAAAAACCTTACAAACTATGAGCCAAAAAAGCATCTCTTCCTTTCTGCACCAAATTCCCACATTGCTCCAAAATCCCCAAACGATGCATTCAGTTGGACTGTGGCTCACTCCAGATGTGAGATCTCCTTTCCGATCATGTGAAGCTTCCTGATTGCAAGGAGGCTGGCTTCAGCAAAGTCAGGTCATTACTTTACAAGTATCCATCTCTTGCATTTGGTCAAGTAGTGCCTTGAGGTCTATTACTTCCACCTAAGCTGACAGATAATGGGTCACCTGAAAGACAATTCTCTGACAACATGGCACTCTATCCATCAGCATCAGTTTAGAAAGTGTGCTGCAATGTTTGTAGGATATGAACCCGAATCTTTGACTCTGGACCGAGAATGCTTCCAACTGAGCCAAGCTGATGCTGAAGTATTTCTGCTGAAAGTGTTTTTGGACCAGACACCATTAGCATATATTTATTGTTTCTTCCTTGGAGGTAATTTGCCATTGTTCACTCAGGAATTTCACCACCAACCAGGACAAACCACCTCATCCACCACCTTAAATTCCCCACAGCCAGTGATGCACAGTAGCGGCAGTGTGTACCATAAACAAAATGCACTGCAACAACTCACCAAGTTTCCTTCAATAGCGCCTTCCAAATCCATGACCTCTGCCCACCTAGAAGGTCAAGTGTGGCAGATACATGTGAACTTCTAACTCTATCACAAGTTCCCCTTCAAGCCATACACTCTTCTGACTTGCAACTAAATAGATGTTTCTTCACTGTCACTGACAAACCCTTGGATAGTCAACCCCCCATCTGTTTCACACAACACTGTAAATACTACATCACATGGTCTTTAAGATGTCACCAGCTCACCACAGTTTATTAGGCTATCCTGACTCATCAGGAATGCTGACATTCCAAGAATAAATTATTATAAGTTAAATTGAGCTGATAGTCACAGTTAAGAACATTTCCATATGTGATGATGTTGCATTCATGCTGTCTAACCATAGAGCTGTGGATGGTCTGATTTGAGCTGTGGTCTGACTCGTTCTTAATATGAACTGCATCAGCAGGAAAGAAAGCCTGACTCCAGCACAGGAGGATAGTCAGATTGGGAGCCACGTTGGAGTGGATCCTGATGACAGATACCAGCTAGCATGCAATGTGGAGGAAGCAGAACTGAGTTTGTTGCATACGGGCTGTCATAGTCCATCTGCCAACAGCCTGCAATTGTGAAGCACCCTTCCTGCCCTTATCAGTGGCTACATCAGCAACAATCTTGAGTTTTTACAGATCAGATTTTGATTAACTATTTAACCTCAGAATCTACAGATTTTATTCCAGAAGTGGACTTTAATCATGTGAATTATTTTAAGAAATTAACCGTAAATTAGTTTCAATGCACCAGCATAAGAGTTAGGTACCCGTTGTGAAGTTATCAGATTGTGAATGTTTCTTTTTTTCTCTTGTGCGTTTGTTGGACTGGCCGGGAAGTTCGTTGCATGTGCAGTTCAGCAGGTTCCCTTTCACTAAAGACCATTGCTTCCCCATTTGCTTTGTTCTGCACTTCGTGACAGCCGTGACTTTCTGTTCTCCTCTGACAGGCAGCGTCTTGTTGGCTGATTGGAATAACTCATCATCACAGTCCATGTCACAGGCTGTTAATGGAGTCTTCAGTGGCTGAGTTGTCATTCAGAGAAATGATGGTAAATGAGCACAGTGGCATGTTCCTGAAATGCAGACAAAAGGAAGAACCCTTTGTCGCCTCATTTTATGGCACGGGGCATCCCTGGAAAGGCCAATATCCATCACTCACAATTACACTTGAACTGAGTGACTTTGCAGGAACATGTCATTGGGCCGTTAAGAGTCATCGCTGTGGGTCTGAAGCCACATGTGGACCATGTCGTTTTATGACAGCAGATTTCCCTACCTATGAAACATGAGTAAATCAGATTTTTCTTTACAAGAATTGGTGATCGTTGCACCAAGCCTAACTTTCAATTTGGGATTTTATTAATTGAATCTAAATTCCACCAACTGAGCTTTCAATGATTTCAGAACCTCTGAAGTGCTTTCAAGTCATTGAAGTATATGGAGTATTTTAATGTGGAGAAACATGGTTCTATGTGGCACCCGCCCACAAAAAGCAATGTAATGATGCTCAAAATTCTGCTTTTAGTGGTATTGTTTGAGCAATGCGTGTTGGCTAGAACACCAGAGAGAATCCCTGTGTTCTTTTTTAATTGAAATGGAGCCTTGGAATCTTTTACATCCACCTGAGGGAGACGATGGGACATTGGTTTAATGTCTGAAAGCTGGCCCTCTCTCAATCCTGCACTGGAAGTGGCTGTTGGAATGAGGCTTTAACTCACTCACAACTGTCTGACTCTGAGACAGCAGTCCTATTGACTGGCTGCCATTGAACCTCCCTCAAGCATTGCCTGATAGAAAGTGTTCTCTTCAGCACATAGCCATCAACGAAAGATAACTTGTGGTTGCTCTAGGATGTGTGCCTGTGAGCTGAGCAGGTCAGATGGCCAGTTTATTTGTGAAACTTGCAAACCTCACACAGGTCATGAGCACCTTGCACCATCAGAATGTCCCTTTTAGATTGTTCATTGACCTGTTACCACTGAGGCAGCAAGGAACACAACCAGCTGCACATGGCAGGGGGCAAAATTATACAATCACAAAAATATAAGGAGGCCATTCAGCCCACAATACCCATTCTAGCTCTTTGAAAGAAGCGGTTGTGCATAATCCCACATTGCCACTTTTTGTCTGTCACCCTGTTAAACTTCTCATTTTCAAATACCTCCTACTAACTTTCTGGAATTTATTTCCACTGACCTTTCAATTAATGCCTTCCAGATCCTGACATCTCTGAATGAGAAAAGTTCTACACACCTTTTGACTCTAATCTTGAATCCATAACCTCCAGTTATTGAACCACTTAACAGAGAGAATATTTTTCTCTAATAGTTGCTGGGTAGAACAGAAATTCAGTATTGCTATTAAAAAAAATGCGGTCAAAGCCTTCCAACTTGCGCTCATCAGGACAGAATTGCAAGAGTTCCAATCTTGTATTCTTGTGATGATGACCTGCTGATTACAAGATGCTTGACAACATGTCTATCTTCTGTCAAAAACATTCCATCCCACCATCTGAAAACTTCACTATTGCAAGGAGAACATTCCTCATGATTTAACTTCTTCTCCTCGTGACTGAACTCCCTTATTCCTGATGACATCAAGGTAAACATTTTCTGCAACTTTCCCAAGGTCTTCTACATCTTTCCTGAAATATAATGCTCCCAATTGTCCACAGCATTCCAACTGAGGGCTGAAGCAGTGGTTTACACTCCTCTGGATCTACAAGATAAAGAAGATTTTTTTAAAAATTACGCTGCCAGTGAAATTTCAACCCTCCCCTCAAAAACATGTAAAATCAAACAAACATCTGTGCTTACAGAATATCCAGGAGGAAAAACAGCAGGGAAAATGACTGGTGGTAGTTTGAATCATAGGTTCCATTCCAGCTGTACACTTCAGAATGAATGTAGGACGTGATGAAAAAGCTGAATCTAAACACAGATCTCAATAGCATTCTCTTGATTCCTGGGTGAAGCTGAAATCACATGGGATGTGGGCATTGCTGGCTGGGCATCCCTAGTTGCCCATGAGAAGGTGGTGATGAGTGCCTACTTCAACCCTGTGGTCCACGAGGTATGGGTAGACCCACAATGTTGTCAAGGAAGGAGTTCCAGGATTTTGACCTTGTGACAGTGAAGCAATGGCAATATATTTCCAAGTCAAGATGGTGAGTGGCTTGGAGGGAAACTTGCATGTGGTGGTGTTCCCATGTATCTGCTGCCCCTGTCCTTCTAAATGGAAGTGTTTGTGGGTTTGCAAGGTGCTGTCAAAGGATATTTGAATTTCTGTGATCTGTCTTGTAGGTGAGACACACTGCTGTTACTGAGTGTTGGTAGTGGATGTGGTGCCAATCAATCAGGCAGCTTTGTCCTGGATAGTGTTAAGCTTCTTGAGCATTGTTGAAGCTACACCCATCTAGGCAAGTGTGGAACATTCTATCACACTGCTGACTTGTATCTTGCAGATGGTGGATAGACTTTGAGGAGTCAGGATGTGAACTACTCATTACAGGATTCCTAGCTTCTGACTTGCTCTTGTATTTGTATGGCTGATCAATGCTAACTCACAAGATATCATTAATGGTGGATTCAGTGATAGCAATACCATTGAATGTCAAGCGTGACTGTTAAATTCTATCTTGTTGGAGATGGTCATTACCTGGCACATGCGTGTATACAAATGTTACCTACCACTGGATAATCATTCGTTGAATATTTATACTTAGTCACAATTTGTGTGCAGCAAGTTTGTATGTTGGGAAAATTTATACATTTCCATTTCTGATGTTCTCAGGAACAAGATAGAGAGACTGGCACTTATACAGTGTTTCTCACAACTGTAGGTTCATGTCCCAAAATCCCCAGTGAGAAATGTCATCTCATAATTTGGGAAATGTGGCAGCCTATTTGTACAAGCTCCCACTAACAGCAATGTGATAATGACGAAGTAATCTGTTTCTTCGTAATGCTGACTGGTGATTTAAAAATGCAATTCCACTGCACAATCAGATGCAGTGTAATGACTTCTATCTGTCCATATTCATGATCTTGATTCAGAGTAACAGCCTGAATGTATAATGTGAAACTTTCCCCTTCCTTGGTAAGCCTTACTTCTCTCACTAACTGAGGCTGCAGCAGTCAAATCTTATATTTGTGAGTGACTTGGTAATATTGATAAAATAAACAAAATTTTAACTTAATACTTTTCAATATTTTGTGAAGATGGCATTTAGCATGCTTGCCTTCATTGCTTAGACCGCTGAGTACAGAAATTGGGACGTCATATTGTGGTTGTACAGGAGGTTGGTGAGGCCACTTTTGGAATAGTGTACAATTTTGGTTGCCCTGCTATAGGAAGGAGATTATTCAATTGGAGGTTCAAAAAAGATTTACATTGTAAAATCATGATGGACGTAGATAAAGTGAGTAGCAAAGGAATTTTCCAGAGGGTACGGGAGTTCAAAACGAGAGGGCATATTTTTATGGTGAGCGGAGAAAGATTTTAAAAGGGGCCTGAGGGGTAACGTTTTCACACAGAGGGTGGTTCATGTGTGGAATCAACTGCTGGCGGATGTGGTAAATACGGGTACAGTTACAATATTTAAAACACATTTGCAGCGGTACATGAATAGCAAAGATTTAAAGAGATATACTCAGGCAAGTGGGGCTAGTATAGTTTGGGAAGCTAGGTCAGCATGGCTGAGTTGGGCTGAAGATCTGTTTGGGGAAAAAGTGAGGTCTGCAGATGCTGGAGATCAGAGCTGAAAATGTGTTGCTGGAAAAGCGCAGCAGGTCAGGCAGCATCCAAGGAACAGAAGATTCGACGTTTCGGGCATAAGCCCTTCTTCAGGCTTATGCCCGAAACGTCGAGTCTCCTGTTCCTTGGATGCTGCTTGACCTGCTGCGCTTTTCCAGCAACACATTTTCAGCTCTGAAGATCTGTTTCCATGCTGTATGACTATCGGGGTGGCATGGTGGCTCAGTGGTTAGCACTGCTGCCTCACAGCGCTAGGGACCTGGTTTCAATTCCACCCTCTGGCGACTGTGCAAACTCCACACAGACATTCTCCCTGTGTCTGCGTGGGTTTCCTCTGATTTCCTCCCACAATCCAAAGATGTGCAGGTTAAGTGAATTGGCCATGCTAAAAATGCCCATTGTGTTCAGTTAGGCGCACTAGTTAAGAGTAAAATGTAGAGTTATGGGGGAATGGGTCTGGGTAGGTTAGTGTGGACTTGTTGGGCCAAATGATCTGTTTCCACACTGTAGGAATTCTATGGTTTTTAAAAAAAAAAGTTGTGTACCGTGATTGTCAGATACTGGATTGAGATAGACAGACAGTGTCACATAAATTCAAACAGCAGTGAGAGGAATACTTTATCCTTGCAATCTGTATTGGATTCTAATTGTTAGGGGTGGCGGCAGGGTCACTTGGAGAGCACAGCACTGAACCAAAGCTAGACTTGACGCTTGTCATGACATGAGCAGCCAAGCTTTGAATGACCTCTGATTTATAGAGGGTAAAATGTGGAGGAGGTTGGTCAATCTGTATGTAACAATAATCAGGTCCAGAGGGACTGCAGTGTTAAATATATGGAGTTCTTAAAAATATCTATGTTACACGTAAAGATGACAAAAGTATAAGGGAAGGTAAAATAATAAAGTGAAAGCTTTTCCTTTGATGGAATAATTTCAGCATTGACGTTGATTCTGGATCCACACTGCATATTTTAGAAGTTCAATAAATCATGATGGTTTTTCATGCAACTTCTCAGACCCATTTCCCTTCCTTTGTTCAAAGTAATGTATTCAAAACAGATGAGAATTTGTTGTGTTTATTTTTATCTGAAGAATGGAAAGAACAGAATCTCAGCTTGTTTTGATAACATGAGCAGCTGTTCCCACGATGTGCGAACATAATTATGCCACCAACACACTTGGCACTTGCAAGCTTCTTCCACTGACTGCAGTGGAATGCCCAGCTCCCAGTATGTGGCTATTCCACATTGTTAATCTTATGTATATTGGATATCATTGTATTGATCCCAGCTCTAAATGCCATTCCCCAATATTTTGAAGATTCCTTCAAAAATTGTCTCTCTATTCAGCAGGGTTCAACAAAAATTCTATATTATCCAATGTTACTCATTGTTACTGTATTTATTTACAAAATAATACATGGAGTGGTACAATCTGTCAAAAATGACATTGGCTGAAAACTTGCAATACACTGGAGTTCTCAAAGACCATCTGCAGTTGGAACCAACTCTTGGATTTTGAAGTCCTTTGTAACGGAAGAAATTGGAAATTTGACAAAGTGAATTTCAGTTGTGTTCCTTTGGTAACAGAATTTCATCTCTTAAACACAGATT
Organism: Hemiscyllium ocellatum; assembly: GCF_020745735.1. Taxonomy (NCBI): domain Eukaryota; kingdom Metazoa; phylum Chordata; class Chondrichthyes; order Orectolobiformes; family Hemiscylliidae; genus Hemiscyllium; species Hemiscyllium ocellatum. The sequence goes on from NC_083437.1 coordinate 24,475,438, forward strand.
CAGTGTTTATGAACTGGAACGGAGATTAGCTTTAAAGATACGTTGAACACTCATCATGGAGGTTCTTTTATATTACTTGTGTGTATAGGAATTTCCTTTGACTGAAGGTGCAGAAGACAAGTGTAGAAACATAATTTTCATTTGATTGACCTGCATAATTGAGAGCTAATGGTAATTGCTTTAAATGAATATTTTCTTTCACTGGTTCAATAGCACAGCTGCTTCAGCTCCATGAATAGAATGAATGTTAGGAAACCAAACAAAAAATTAAAGTACTGTCTGATAAACACACAAACAATCCTGAGTGCAGTCCAACTGAAGGAATAAAGAAATCATGGTATTAAGCTTAACCTCCTGGCTGTTCTTAGTTTTCCTCTGCATAAACCTTAAGCCTGGATGGATTATTCTGTGTAGTCGGTTATCGGTTTAAGGATTGAAAGGTTGATTCAGGTTGAGCAGATTGAGAATAAACTGGGATAAGTGAGAATAGGTTTGGGGAGATAGAGGAAAGATGTGGACATCAAGAAGATTGTAGGTGGCTTTTATGTTAGTTGGAGATTGTTCATTGTTCATTGATTAGATTGACTCGCAAGTGGCCGGAGTAATTTCTGATCTAGAGGATAGGTTGAGGCTTAGATAGGAGAATGACAGGATGGGTAGATGGAGTGAAAATTGAATAGACTGAGGATAGATTGTGCGTAAGAGACTGGAGTGAGTCTGGTTATAATAAGGTTAGGCTATGTAGATTAAGGGATAGGTTGGGGAGACTGAAGATAGAGTGGATAGATTGCAGAAAGAAGAGGAAGTTGAACATTGACAAAGCAGATTTAAGTGGAGTTAGTGCAGTCACATCTGTTGAGTGGCAGACAGAATGGGCCAAATAGCTGTGAACGTCTATGAGGACAAGTTGAAAAGCTTGAGTTTTCGTGGGGAAATAGGTGAAGAAGAGTAAAGATAACCTTGGTAAATTGAAAATATTACTTAATCACGTCAGGAATATTGCAATACTTAAAGATAACACTTAAAGAAAAATAGATAGCCAGTATGTTGGTCGTACTGCGCAAGAGAACAGATGGAATAAAAAAATTACTGAACAGGGCAAAGAAGTATAGACTAAATTTAAAGCATACAAAATGCCAGCAGCATTCTAAGTAAATGGTTAAATCAGAGACACAGATGGAAAACAGCAGCCATGGCATTGTAGGAGTGCAAGGCATGGTCCAAGTAAGGATTTGGAGACGAGTATAATTTTACAAAGTTATAGAACAGGAGTGACAGGAATTCCTTCGTCTCCGCCGCATCTGCTCCCAGGAGGACCAATTCCAACACCGCACAGCCCAGATGGCCTCCTTCTTCAAGGACCGCAGATTCCCCCCAGACGTGATCGACGATGCCCTCCACCGCATCTCCTCCACTTCCCGCTCCTCCGCCCTTGAGCCCCGCTCCTCCAACCGCCACCAAGACAGAACCCCACTGGTTCTCACCTACCACCCCACCAACCTGCGCATACAACGTATTATCCGCCGCCATTTCCGCCACCTCCAAACGGACCCCACCACCAAGGATATATTTCCCTCCCCTCCCCTATCAGCGTTCCGCAAGGACCACTCCCTTCGTGACTCCCTTGTCAGATCCACACCCCCCACCAACCCAACCTCCACCCCCGGCACCTTCCCCTGCAACCGCAGGAAATGTAAAACTTGCGCCCACACCTCCACACTCACTTCCCTCCAAGGCCCCAAGGGATCCTTCCATATCCGCCACAAGTTCACCTGTACCTCCACACACATCATCTATTGCATCCGCTGCACCCGATGTGGCCTCCTCTATATTGGTGAGACAGGCCGCTTACTTGCGGAACGCTTCAGAGAACACCTCTGGGCCGCCCGAACCAACCAACCCAATCACCCCGTGGCTCAACACTTTAACTCCCCCTCCCACTCCACCGAGGACATGCAGGTCCTTGGACTCCTCCACCGGCAGAACACAACTACACGACGGCTGGAGGAGGAGCGCCTCATCTTCCGCTTGGGAACCCTCCAACCACAAGGTATGAATTCAGATTTCTCCAGCTTCCTCATTTCCCCTCCCCCCACCTTGTCTCAGTCGGTTCCCTCAACTCAGCACCGCCCTCCTAACCTGCAATCCTCTTCCTGACCTCTCCGCCCCCACCCCACTCCGGCCTATCACCCTCACCTTGACCTCCTTCCACCTATCCCACCTCCATCGCCCCTCCCCCTAGTCCCTCCTCCCTACCTTTTATCTCAGCCTGCTTGGCTCTCTCTCTTATTGCTGATGAAGGGCTTATGCTCGAAACGTCGAATTCTCTATTCCTGAGATGCTGCCTAACCTGCTGTGCTTTGACCAGCAACACATTTGCAGAGTGGAGAGGTTGACTTGTATACATTTAAAAAAACTGGCAAGTTAACACACTTAAGCAATACAGGAAAATCTGTAACATGAATTTCTCTTGCTCAATGTATGGGATAGGAAATGAGTGACAAAAATTATTTTGGATTAGTTATAAGCTGGAGGTAAAAGTAACAAGGATAACTTATTTTTTATGATGTGATTAGAAGGGTGAGCAAGGAAGGAAGACAGCGCTTATGGCGGAGAACTTCAACTGGGAATGACTGCTAGTGGAAGATCCTTAGCTGGTCAGTCTTTATCTCAAGGTTCACAGGGTGTGATGGACTCCTTTAAGATTGGGTAAAAACAATGACTGCAGATGCTGGAAACCAGACTCTGGATTAGTGGTGCTGGAAGAGCACAGCAAAATCGACGTTTCGGGCAAAAGCCCTTCCAGCATCACTAATCCAGAAACCTCAAGATTGATTCTTGTGAATGACTCAGTCTCTTTTTAGTGAGTAGAAATAAATTAGCAATAATGTTTCATTATGAGGCTAACTGACAAGGCATTAGGACAATTAGGACATAGAGCTGGGGAAACAATTTTTAGGTAAATCTGTTGAATGACATTCCAACATATGCAAGCACATGAGAGAGAGAGAAACCTGCAGAGGAAATAAAATGCTCAAAAATGGATCAACAGAGAAATTAAGAGGCAGACCATGTGAAAAAGAAGTGTTACAAAGTTCAAAGATGTTGGCCACAATCTAATATGTACAAGGCACATTAGAAAACAGATGAACAAAACAGAGAATTGGGAATTAGAAGATGCAAATTGTAACACCATGAAATCCATCCCCAGCAGCAAGATAACGATATCCATATCAGAGCCCTAAGTTGTGGTTAAAGATGACCAGCAGCTAATGCACTGTATATAATGACTTTTTAACCAGCTAGTATTTTCAAAACACCATTGAGCATCATGCACTTTGTTGCCTCGTCAGGATTTTGAAATGAACAATTAAAGTGTTGGAGATTGGTTCGATTAAAGTCAACACTTCAAGGATTGATCAATTACATGTTATGCACTTGGAAAGAAAGAGAGTTCTTGTGGTGCAATGGCAGTGTCCCTACCTCTGGACCAGGAGGTCCAGGTTCAAGTCCCACTTCACCCCAGAGAGGTGTCATGATATGTCACAGGGTGATTAACAGAATTACTTTGAGAGAGAGGCCAGAACATTGTGAAGCACTCACAGACAGGTTGAGAAAAGTATCAGACATTGGTGGTTCCAGTAAACTGGAAATAGACTAGTTTGGTTTCCATATTAAGGAAATCCATCCTGAACTGTGAGAAGCTGACTGAGGGAGGTACTGATTGCTGCGAGCTTTAGTTGCAACAAATTAAGATTGGAAGTTTGGTCAGAGAAGTAATTCGACATTCTGATGGGATGGGCCTGAACCAGCAAGCCTGGGCAGATGGGCAAGAAAATGCATTGTATTTGTGAGGATATTCAAACCAAACAGATATAGGCCAGATGTATTGTGTGGAATATCCTGGACTGCAAACTATTGAAGAGAGTCACATAGGTTTGAAGAGTCAGATATGTCTGTTGTTTAAGCTGGAGGAATGCCAATTCCAAGAGCAGCTAGCTACTGCCTGCCCAGGGAAGAAACATTATTGGTAGACGTAAGTCTGACCTTCATTAGCCCACAGATTAAGGTTGGAAGGAATTTAAATCTGCAGGAGCACTTCAAAGATGTGAGGAAACGACAAGGAAGGGTTAGGATTCAGGCTAATCACACTGGACAGCAGGAGGAAGCAAAAAAAACCTCAGTTTGGATGATGTGAATATCAGAAGGAAGGGCAAAGAACAGGTGGACCCATTAAAGGATAAACTGGCTAAAACTATTCCAGATGAGCAGGATAAGGAAGATACATTGGGCAGATTCTTTATGTCAATTTTCACAAATAAGAGCTATAAACAAATTCCAGTCACAGTAAATGAGGCCAAGTGATGCATGACATATGTGGAAGTTACTGGGAAGGAGAATTGTGTTATGTGGAAAGTGGTGGATAGGCTTAAGTAGCCACAGGGCTTCAGAGCCAGATAGGATATGTGCTGAAGTCTTCAAGGAATTGGGAAATTAACAATGCCTTGACTGTTGTTTTTCAGTGATTCATCAACATTGGAATGATGCCTCAGGACTGGAGGATAGCAAATGCAAGTCCAATATTTATCAAAGAAGCAATGTACAAATCTATTAAATAGGGGAGTTCAGTGAAATTTCATTCAGGGGAGCATTCATACTTGGGATCTTTTAAGTATATTAAACTTTAAAGAGGGATCTAAATTCATAAACAAAGGTAACCTAATGGATTAAACTCCAATTTTGAAGCAGCATTTATCTCTGAGAGCTGTTAGGGGAGGTTTGAGCTCAAGAAATGAAGGCAAATAAACAACTGAAGACTGAATGTGGTGTTAAGTGGGAATATGAATAGTATCCTTCAGCAATCTGTTCTCTTGTTCAGAATTTAGGAATGGTGTCTGTACTGTATTACTAAGGTTTACACAAATGTATGTTTGGAAATCAGTAAGTAGAAACAAGATTGACTATCAAAGAATGGGGATAAGGAAGAGGAAGGCAGAGTTATAGTAAATATGTATGATGTGAGTGGGTTTCCATTAAAGGCTAGGTAGGAAAGGACTTTAGGTGCTAATCATTGATTGTATCAGAGGTCATCTGTTTATGGTAAAGCAGTAATCAAGAAGAAAAATAACTCAGACATTTTATTATTTGGAAAAATAAGGATCTTTTGGAAAACTGCACATGGAAAAAGATACATTAGGAACTGCACAAGGATGATACTGAAACTGAAGAGTGAAGTTCAGGTGAATTCATTTCTTTTCCCTGAGGGAAAAGATAATTGAGGGACCATGTGACAAAGGAGGATAAGAGGCCGTGACTGAAGGTCAGGAAGTGAAGTTTTAATATAGGCAAAAGGAAATAATTATACTATGTAACAAATCACTCCAAATTGTAGGGCACTGGAAGAAAATAGACAGTGTAATGGGGAGATGTCAACTGCTAAAGCTTCTCCAAATGTTGAAGAGGAATCAGACTTTTTTAATTTGTTCATGAGTTGGAAAGTGTCATTGGAAAGTCAAATATTTATTACTCATTCCTAATTCCTAATTTACCTTGGGAAGGTGATAGTGAATCACTTTCTTGAACTAATGCAATCCATATGCCAAGGTGCTGTTAAGTAGGGAACTCCAGGATTTTAACTCAGCAATGATGAAGGAAGAGTGCTAGATTTCCAAACAGGGATTAATGGAAACAGAATACATTGGGGAACAAGTTTCTGGACTCAGATAATCCAGGTAAATGAAGAATAGAAATCTGTCTAAGGCATTTGCACTGGATGAATGGTATTATATTGGCCACGTTAAATGCCGTGCCCCAATGTCTACATCCTGAGAGGAATTTCTGACCTCGTACTTGTGCTTCCTTAAGACTGCCACTTCCAGTTCAGTTACAGCACTTGATCTCTTCCTTGTCTCAGTTCACTTCCAGCTCATCCATGTCTCAAATATTCCAACACACTGTCTGGGCTGACTCCAACTTTCTATCTTCTGTAAAATTGAGGTGATCCAAAACTCTGCAGCATCTGTTTTAACTCAAAGCAAATCCTGTTTCCCTCTCAGCCTTGTGCTCACTAACCTACATTTGCTCTCGAACAACCAACATTTAATTTTATCATTCTCACCCTTTATTTAAAAAATCTCCCTATTTCTGTGATTTCCTCCAGCCCAACAAAACTGTGGGAGATCTGTGCTCTTCTAAAGTAGCTTCTTGTGAATTCCCCATTATATTTGCTCCACCAATGCTGGAGATGGCTTCGGTTGCCTTGGTCCCAAGCTCTGGAATTCCTTCCTACAAATCATTACATCACTTTCCTCACTGATGACTCTTCTTAAAGCCTGCCTCTTTTTGATAAAGTTACAGTTGACTGACCTCCGAGCTCCTCTTGGGATTTGGTGTTACAATTTGTTTTATAGTGGTCCTGTGAAGAACTTTGGGGCTTTTCACAACAAAATTATGAGAAGCGTGGTACCGCAGACTGTGGTAAATGACTGGAATGCACTGCCAGAGGAGGTGCTGGAGGCAGATACAACAGCAATGTTTAAAAGGCATTTTGATAGATACACGAATAAGCAGAAAATAGAGGCAAAGGGTTTTAGTTTAGAAACGTGACATGTACTGTGAAGGAGTCTGTTCCTGTTCTTTATCCTTTTTGTTACTTGACATTGAAGGTCTACTATAAGTATAAGTTGTTATTATTATTATTGTTGTTATTATTATTACTATTATTATTATTATTATTAGCTGTTCATGGGCCTTGCATAGAAAAGGTGGGAATTTTTCTCTACTGTTCTGGAAGCAAAACTTTAAGCCGGCAGACTGATGGCACATCGATAGTCTGTAATCACTGCCATTTCTAATTTTATTTCCATTCACTTTTAACATGTGTTATCCTAGGCTGTGACGTTACCTTTGCTCCTTCAAAATGAGACAAATGTCTTCCCAAATTATTTTTACAATGTGCAGTCACATCAGAAATATTTCTTGGTCAGTAAGACTAAGATTGACTTGGATATTGCCCCAGAAGGAATAGTCTTGAATTTGCAGATGATACCTAAGGGAGTTAAAGTCCATTCTTTTAGCCAAACTAAGTGGTGACAGTTCTAGTGATAAGATGGAGAAATGAACTAAAAGTGATGGGTAATTCAATATCTGTAAATTTCACAAGGTTTCAACCTTTCAGGAAGGTTGAAAGTTGAGCTACTGTCAATGAAATACTTCAGAGAAAAGTGAGAGCATTGGACTACAAGATCACAGGACTTTAAATTTGACACCTCAAGTTCATGAGGTCATAAAAATGTTATTTTCAGTTTTATTTTGACATGTAGATTATAATTTTGTAAGATAATAATGAACTGATCTAGAATTTCAGGATTGTGTACATTTTGGATTCCCCAGTATGGGAAGGATATTTACAGATTTGGATTGGGGTACCTATAGATTTTCTAGGAAAAATGAATTAACAATTAGATTGATGAATAATGAAGATTACTGAGCATTAGGAGAGAATGGGATAAGATGGATAAACAAACTAGGAAAAAGTGAGGACTGCAGACGCTGGAGATCAGAGCTGAAAATGTGTTGCTGGAAAAGCGCAGCAGGTCAGGCAGCATCCAAGGTGCAGGAGAACCAATGTTTCGGGCATGAGCCTTTCTTCAGGAATGGACAAACCAGTCTTGGTAGTTAAGGGATCAAGAATATTGGGCAATGGATAGAAGATTAATTGTAACTAATTTAGGATGGAAGCAAGAGAAACATTTTCTCAGACATTTGCGAGTTGGAGGACAGGTAATGTCACTTGTCTAGGAGCATGGATTCAAAACCCACAATGATATTTGGTGGAATTTAAAGTTAATTAATTTTTAAAAATCTGGATTTTAGAGCTTTAGTTGCAGTAGTGCTGTCCATGGCAGCCATTGATTGGCCTTAAAACCCATTTGATTCACTGATGCCCTCTAGGGAAGGAAGTCTGGGGTCTTTATGTGGCTTGGCCGACATGTGACCCACAACATTGCGACTGCCAGCTGAGTTGTCTAGCAAACAACTCAGTTCAAGGGCAGTTAGGGACAGCAGCAACTAATGTTGGTTTTGTCAAGAGCACCACACCGCAGGAAAGAATAAATTTCAGGGTTGTTTCCAGAAAAATGGTTGAAACAGAGCCCCCCTCCACGCGCACACATGGACACATGGCCATGGACACACAGTTTGTGTATACAGGAAGGAGGTAGATGTAGACCTTGTGCCTATATATGGTGGGAGGGCAAGATTGGGGTATTGAGCTCAATCATCAGCCATGATCATATTGAATAGTGGAACAGACTCACATTGAACGGCTTACTCCTTCTCCAATCCTCTGTTTCTATGTCTGTAATTCCACGTGTCTTGTCTAGTTTACTTTGCACTTAGTAGAAAGAACCAATTCTCTCCCTTCTACAATTTCATTAACACCCATTTAACATCTCAGTTTTTCTTCTTCCAACATTAACAATTCCTTTGTCCTTCACACTGGGCCTCTGCCTCTGTCAAAAATATGAAACAGGAACATTTTCCAATACCCCTCAGTTCTGAGGAAGAGTCATACTTGACTCAACATTAACTCTGGCTCACTCCCCATTGCTGCTGCCAGATCTACTGAGTTTCTCCAGCATTTTTTGTACTTGTTTTAGATTTCCAGCATTTTATTTTAGCAAAGTTTAATTTGCCTGATGAATTAAGGATAAGACAATCTGGGAGTGGGGCTGGTAAATGTGATTAGGATTAACTCTATTCTTCTAGGGTAATCACTGACATCACTGGCCAGACTGAATAGCCTGTTGTAATTTTCTGTGTATTTCTGGGTACAAGCTACTCATTCGAAGGAAAGGAAATTGTGGCTGTGCGATGTTTTCCAATTCAAGGCTCATTAATGGGAAGTAGTCCATGTGTAGGATATTAAATCTATCACTGTAGCATATTAAAACATTCAGCTATCCCTTAGGAAAGAACAAGTGAGTAAAAGTGCGACTGGCTTCCTCCACATTGTACCTTGTGGAATTTTTGTTTCTTGCCAGTAGAAACAAATACACCATATCTCAGCTCCCCGGAGAGGTCACATTTAGGTCTGGGTTTGAACATTGTCTATGTCTAACAATGGGATATTGTCTGGCTGCAGCCAATCTTTAGAATGTAATTAATTAGAAATTTTGTAGGTCAGAATTGTTAATTTGTGGGAATGCTTGCTTGGAGCATACATTACAACAGACGTGTTCAAGGTGGGGGTGGCCAAAGTAAAGTCATGTGATTTTTTTCATGCTCTGCATGTCTAGGGCATGGTCTGCTGTTTGCTGAATTTTTTTTGATAAAACTATTGCTGTAACTATTCAAACTAGCAAGTTAATCCAACTAAAGCTTTTGAAATGTTTGACCTTTCTGATACCAATCTCAAACTCAACCACATCGGGCTTAGCTACAGGTATTAACTTTTCTTAATCATTTTAAGCCTTGATGTTTTGCAGATTGGTTAGTTTATCTGGGTACAAACAGACGCCTTGTCCTCAACTGAAAACACTTTTTTCACTGATATCAATACATTTGCAACAGTCTGCACCTCCTGAGCATAATTTTCTTCCCTCACACATACTGGAGACATTGTCCAAAGTTCTAATTGATATTCTGCGCTGTTTATCCAGTTACTGGCTTGCATGAATTGACTGGAGTTTTCTATTTGTTGGCACTAAATTATTATTGAATTAATTAATGGAAGCATTGGTCAGATTGGCCAACCTTGACAGAATTAATCAGACACTGTGCTCATTTGTGTTAGGTGTTGATTGGATTGTGCAAATCACACACAATGCAATTGCCATAAAATCTGGTAGATAAGTTGTGGCTATGAAACAATGTCATTTTCACAATTGTCCTTCTGATAAAAGCTGTAATAATTCTGAGGTTGGACTATTTGGAGGTGATAAAGTCTTGCATGAGGTAGAATTACGAGAGTATGTAGTGGGAATACAAGAAGGGGATAATTCATTCAAGTGAATGTCATTAATGCACAATCTTGGTGATCAGCAGAAGACAGGTAAAAGTGGAGGCTTTAGAAAGGCAGCCACTTGTGACGTCTTGACAAGACAGGGCTTTGGCACCTTGAGAAATGGAACATGAGACAAGTCGAATAGAATGGTAAGGGCCCTTCATAGAAAGGAATGATTTGTTTGATACCCTCTGAGAGTCTTATCTTGTAATGACCTACTTTTTCCTCATCAAAATAAAGTTCTGTTACTTTTTATTTCACTTCTGAAAGAAATGAGAATGCTATATTTGATTATCTTTGTCCTGCAAACAGGTAAACATCAGCAAGATTTTCTCACACAGCGATCCAATGTACCAGAACCTAAAATAAATACACAAGATTTTTTTCCTTCTAATGCATGGGCCTTGATTTCTTCTGAATGTCTGTTTCATATTATCTGCCTTGAGCCATTACTCCCCTTTTGATGGTTGGAAATGTATCACATTTGTTAACTTGAAAATGTTAAACATCGATAAACTATATACAGTAAATATTATTTGATTTTAAATACACAGTCAGAAAAGCTAAAAATCACACAACACCAGGTTATAGTCCAACAGGTTTATTTGGAAGCACTAGCTTTCATAGCGCTGCTCCTTCATCAGGTGCTTGTGGAGAATAAGATTGTAAGACACAGAATTTATAGCAACTAACATAGTCAGAAAAGCAGTCACCCTTTTCAAAGGGAAAAGAGTTTGATATAAAGCTCAATGGGATTCCAGCACAGTGATTGTGGCCAACAGATTGACATGTGCAAGGAAACATGACTGCATTTAAACAACTTAACGTGAAACATCAGGTTCATTGTTGAAGATTTCATGGGCATTTCATGGACAGCAGACAAGACAGGATAGCCATGAGGTTCCTTTTAGATTTGATCATGTGGAAATGATGTAGGAAGTGTTGAGTTTCAATCACAGTGTCAATGATGTTTGGGAGTTTGGCTAAGTTTAAGTGGATAATAACTCTTTTGTTGACATAAAATGCTGCAGATGCAAGGAATTCAGTACAGTCCCAAAATATGTACAGGTCTTCAGTCTGACACAACACCTTGGTTTTTCTGCAGCTTCTAAAGCCTTTGTTATTGGCGCTCACAAATTATTTTCATCTTTATTTCCAATATTTGGTAATATTGGATTCCCAAAGTCTTGTTAAGTAGAAATTGCCAGTGGCAGATATTAAATAGAAGGAAGTAGTCAAAGATAGCTGGGTTAAGTGACCAGGAATAATCAGAGTATAGCAAAGGGTACTGGGAGTATGACAACAAGGAGAGAGAGAGAGAAAAAGATGAGGGTAGGGTTGCCAAGTTGAAATAGGTGACTTGAGAGGCACTGTGAGGCAAGAAGGTTAATGGGAGGGATGCTCAGGAATTTAGGTTTAGGTGTTAGGGGAATGAAAGAGCCTGGGGAGAGAACGTAGACCATGTTTTACTGTGGGCTAAGCAAAGACACTTGCTTCCTTTGCTTCCCAAGCAGTGCTATTAAAGTTTGAACTTGCCTGTTCAAACTCAAATGACCAGCATTGAGATGAAATCAGCTGTGCAATGGTGTGGCCTGATTTGAATATTTTACTGAGGTGCTCTGACTCTGATTTACATTATTACTCAATGCGTTGGTACCATGGAATGCAATGCATTGGAATGGCAGAACCAATAGGAACTGCAGTTAATCCATCTTCCACAGAGTTAATGCATTCCCGTTTGGGATAGTTTCAGAGAGATTATAATGGTTTCTTAAAAATGAATAAGAACTGAAACTGCTATGGGACATTTTATGAAGATTATAAACTAAAATGTATTTATTTCGAGGAATTTTCAACAATGAATTGGTTTTTATATCACATTAACAAAATGCAGTAATTCTCCAGTTTATCTCATAACTAAAGTCACTCATCTCTGGAACCTATCTGGTAAATATTTTCTGCACTCTCTCGAACATCCTCATCACCTTCATTAAATGTTGTGCTAGGACTGCACACACTGCTCCAATTGGGGCTAAACCAATGTTGGATAAATATTTTCCATAACTTCCTTGGTTTTGTACTCAATACCTCTTCAACTTCTCTGTGTTACATTTCCTCTATCACATGCTTGCACATTTCACCACCCTGATCATATCCACGAGGAGTCATAGAAGCAAAGAGTCATTGAGATGTACAGCACAGTAAAAAGGCCTTTTGGTCCATCAAATGTATGCCGGTCAAAAACAAGCACTTAACCATTCTAATCCCATTTCCCAGCATTTGGCCAACTGCCTTGTATACCTTGGCATTGCAAGTGCACATCTAAATATTTCTTAAATGTTGAGGGTTCCTACTTCTACCGCCCTTTCAGGCAACGCCTTTCAGATTCCCACTACACTCTTAGAGAGAAAAATGTTTTCCTCACATCTGGAATAAATTCCATTTGCCATTGATCAGCCCACCTGAGCAAACCATCTACACCCTTCTGTAAATCTAAGTCTATCCTGCTCACTATTTACCACCTCACCAAATTTTGTATTATCTGCAGATTTACTGATCAAAACTCCAATGGACTTCCAGCCACAAAACACTCTCGACCATCACTCTCTGCATCCTATCATTCAGCCAATTTGGATTCAATTTGCCCATTTTACCTTGGATCCTATGGACTCTTACATTTTGTCAATCTCCCAAGAGGGACCTTATCAAAAGCTTGTTGAAGTTGAGGGATGACCTTATTGAGATTTATAAAATCATGAGGGGCATGAATTGGGTAAATATCCATGGTTTTGTTTCATAGAGTGGGGGAGTCCAAACCAGACGGTATAGGTTTAAAGTGAGTGGGGAAGGACTTTGAAAAAGACTGAAAGGGTAACATTTTGTGTGTGTGTGTGTGTGTGTGTGTGTGTGTGTGTGTGTGTGTGTAATGAACTGCCAGAGGAAGTGGTGGAAGGGGGTATAAGTTCAACATTTGACAGGCATCTGGATGGGTATATGAATAGGAAGGTGTTGGAGGGATATGGGCCAAATGCTGGCAAATGGGACTAGGTCAGAGTGGGATGTCTAGTCAGTACGGATGAGTTGGACCGAAAGGTCGGTTTCCTTGTTGTATGCTCTATGATCCTATGAGTAATTATTGGTTAACCAAGAATGACACAAACCTGCTTCATAAACCAGTAATAGTACACATTTTGTGTTGTACTCATCAATTCTGGCTTTATACCAGTGTAGAATATACAATATAATTTCGTGGCCCAAAACAAGTCCTTTTTAAATTTCTGTCCGATTTGTAAGAGGCTCCTTGGACACGTGACTGTGTGCAGCAAGGAGCTTAGAGAACAGACATAAATCATAAATATCTGACAGAAGGAGCTGTACACATTTAGTGTGGGATCACACTCTCATTTCTACATTGATCTCCAGGAATTCTTTTGTATCTCTGATGATTGCTCTTAAAGTTTAGAAAAAGTAATGAAAAGTGTTTTCACAACAAACACCACTCAATGTGTCCCTGTGGATCTTGCTAGGATGAAGTCAAAGATACTGAACAGTCTGGATTGCAAAGTTATACAGAGTAAATTCAAATTGAGGTTTCCAAGGTGTCTCACAGTTATATACTGAGCAATACTTTAAAGAGCAGTTAATTGGTTGTAATGGATTTCAGGACAATCTCCGGTAATGAAAAGTGCAATATTAATGTAAGTTCCTTCTTTACTGCAATGGATGAGCACGTCAAAGATTTACTTCTTCTATAGCTCTGGCTTGCACAGGTTTCCTGCCTCGACTTCTACTGCTATCATTTTATTACATTGTTGTGTCCGCCTTTTCCTTTATAAATTCCTCAGTCACATTTGTAATGTAAATGTCACGTTGTAATTACACTTTTTTTCCAATGGTGGCACTCTACTGCTTCAGTCATCAGAAGGTGTCTGAAATTAAAGCGTGCGTTACATTGAAACTCACGTTACTGTTGTACAATGATGACTGGAGACATAATGATTGTATTTGTTCCTAAAATTAAGCACTCAAAATGTATTTTTAACGTGAACATGGCATGTTGAGGTAATATGATTGGAGGTGGCCAATGCTGAAGCTTCAAAAAAGGTTGTTCTATTCAAATGCTCTCCCAAGTCAGGACAGCAGCTCTTTAAATTAAAAGCTAACACCAAAAAAAAAATTCATCAGTTTGAGTAGCTGCTCAGAGTTGAATGGAACTAGAACTGACCAAAATAACAGATTAGTACTTTCTTTTTTGACGTAATCATGTGTTGCCGACTGTTTATTACTGACAGTAAAAGCAGAATTTGATTGAAAGCATACTGCAGATATTTCCTATGATGCTACCTGATGTGAGCATTCACCATGACAACGAGGCTGTTGCATATTTTGTTCTCTCTCAGGCTCTGGGGCACAAGTTGGGAAGTGCAGCTGCGATCATTTTCGAAGCATCACACAGCAAATCAGTTCATAGAGCGAGCTCGTTCTGTGCGCAACTTCAAATGTTATTTCAGTTGTAAAAATGAGGTGGCCTCCAAGTTTTCAGTCAAGAAAATGATCTTATTTCATAAACCTCCCCTCCCTGTCTTAAAATGTCAGTGATATGTACCATCTGGATGTGTGTTCAATTAAACAGATAGAATGCAATTAATTCTATGGTAATTAATCATGGATTCACTCATCGAGCATCCAGGCTCTGGATAAACGTAGGGAGCCAGAGTGAGTGCAGTCACTTGTGTTTTACCAGCCAATACAGCCGGTCATATTTACCGAGGGCCTGTGCCATATAAACTAGGCTGGGTACAGGCGTTTTGCGACCCAGGACATTGCCCCATAAATTCCCTGCTTCCAGAGTCGGCCTTGGCCATGCTATTTGCTCAGCTGGCCATTTTGTTCTGGTGGTTTTTACATCACTGGACAGTAAAGAGCTTTGCAGAGGCCTTTGTTGAAAGGGCCGGGCCAGGTGGTTGCACTATACAGGTTCCAAAAACAGAAATTTCTGAAAAAACTCAGCAGGTCTGGCAACATCAATGGAGAGAAATCAGTTAACTGGCTCAGAGTGACCCGAACTGTTGTTCATGGTGAAGCTTGCTGCCACCATTTCCTTCAAGTACAGAAGCTACAGGGCCTGTCTGATTTAGAGTGGTCTAACTAGAAGAGTCTCTTGTAGTTAAAGGTATAGTTTCTTGAACATTAGAAATTACAGCAAGTTTTTTATTAACTGGAAACTATGGGACCAGAAGTGTGCTGGTTGATCAAATATTCCAGTTGATCAAGAGGTTCATACAACCAATGTAAAAACACACACTAAGTAATAGAAATGTAAAGCAGGGGTATACAGATCACTGTTATATTTTATTTACAGCATAAATCACTTAAATAATAATGCAACTTTGCTTTAACTAAAACTTACTGGCAGAGAATCTTCTCACTCACATTGTCAACTGACTACTTGGACATTGCAGAGATGATGATGATACAGTAAACATCACAATATTTGAGGTATATAATACTTGCTGATTTATCGAGCGTGCCAGATCATACAGTGCTGATTAAAACAGTTTGCTGTAGTTTTCGGTCGCACTGACGTGCCAAACATTTTTACAGAGCCTTGCAGAGGACCGTATGTTAGGTTTTACTCCTTTAAAACCTGAAGCCTCTCTGCCCAAATTGACATCATCTTAATGGGGTGGTGCTTATGGCATTTCAGCAGTAATAACCTTTTCAGATTCATCCACAGTAGCCTTGTGGTGCAATGGTAGCATCCCTACCTCTGAGCCAGAAGCTCACATCCTACCTCCTCACTTGACGGCCGTGGAAACTGTGTCATAAAATGGCCAAATGGGTTGGCAGTCAACCTGTAAATCTTGCCCATGCAGCCAGCAGAGTCTTCTGGTTCAGTCAGAACCATGTGGTAGACAGGATGTAAATTAAAGGTCACCGTGCATTTGGCATGACGAAGTGTCATCCTTGTGCCGAGGGACACTTGCAAAGTTTTTTAGAAAAGTTTTAATAAGTGACCATCAGTTCTGAATTTCCACAGTGTCTCATCCATGTCTTAGTGGGTACCACCTTCCATTCTAAGTCAGAAAGTGCTGGATTTAAGTTCTCCTGTAGAGACATGAACAGAAAAATAAAGGATGACATTCTAGTGCAACACTGAGTGAGTGCTGTGTAAGGGGTGCCTCACTGTCAGATATGACATTGTGTGGAGGTGGCGGTATTGGACTGGGATGGACAAGGTCAGAAGTCAGATGACACCAGGTTATAGCCCAATAGATTTATTTGAAATCACAAGCTTTCAGAGCAGTACCCCTTCATCAGGTGATATCCCAAAGCTTGTGATTTCAAATAAACCTGTTGGCGTATAATCTGGTGTTGTAAGACTTCTGAAGATGAGACATAAGACGGAGACTTTGCCATCTCACTCAGATGGACATAAAAGATATCAGCGACACTTTGTTGAAGAAGAACATGGCGCTAACATTCTCACCAATGTTTATTGTTCAGTTAATAACGTCACAGAAACAGATTATTTATCATTGTGACAGGATTCTTTGAGGAAGCTTGCTTTGAGCAAATTGCTTGCTGTATTTTTGACATTAAAGCAGCGACCACATTTCAAAAATCCCTCACTGGTATTGAAACATTGAGGTTTTGAAAGATGCTCTATATGAAATATTCTTCTTTCAGAAAGCTTAACAAAGATAACAAAACAACTGCTGCTTCAAAGTTGTATTCACACCAAAACTTTAAAGACTGCAGCATATCCAGTCACAAACATTCCTGTGCGAAGAAATCATTGCATCTCTGGGGCAAGTTCCCGTAATCAAAAATTATGACGTTTCTCCGAAATCTGAAGTAGCTATAAGAAGAAAAAAACAATTGCAACAGTGATTTGGTAAATCTTAACAGTTACTCAATTGCTGCAGGGTTCTGAATCTGCTCAGAGGTGTCAATGGTGTGAATGCCAAATGCCAAGAACCCCTCTCAATGGATTTGTTGTGGGGTGGCACAGCATCTCTAAGACAGGTGGTGAACATTCTCCTCACAGTCTAACTGGAACTGAGTAAACTGCTCCATGAACTTTGATAGTTTTCTTGCATCTACCTGATTGCAAGGTGGTTTTGTGCTTCTTTGTAGATTGATACCACAGGCACAGTGCTAAGGGGGAAAATAGGGATTACCATTTCAGTTTTGACTCAATTTCCATTTAGGCTTCTAATGTTAATTATAATTCAAGCTCCCCTTGACAAATCTGACTCGAGCTACCAAATATCACCTCTATCCTGTTTGTCAGACCTGGTCTGGTCTGGCCAATTTACAGCGTGTCACAGGACAGTGTTTTCTCAGCAAAGTAAATGAATACATGACAGGCTTTTGCAAAGAGTGTGTATAATGTTAACTACACCATAGCATGCAAAGAAATAATCCGTGTCTATGTACTGTACCATGATGTTGACATGTGGACTTCACCAGTTTCCTGATTTCCCCTCCCCGCCCCCCACATTATCCCAGTTTCAACATTCCAACTCAGCACCATCCTCATGACCTGTCCTACCTGACCATCTTCCTTCCCACCTATCCAGGCCACCCTTGACTTATCACCGTTACCTCCACCTCCATCCATCTATAGCACTCTCAGCTACCTTTCCCCAGCCACCGCCCCCCCCCCCCCCCCCCCCCATTTATCTCACCACCCCCTTGGCTCATAAGCCTCATTCCTAATGAAGGGCTCTTGCCTGAATCATTGATTCTCCTGCTCCTAGGATGCTGCCTGACCTGCTGTGCTTTTCCAGCACCACACTCTCAACAATGATGTTGACATTCCTAATATCATTGCAATGCAGTAATTAATGGGCTCTTACTATTGTATGCATCATGAACTGCATCGTCACTGTTCACTTCTCTCAAGCCAGGCTTCCGTAACCGTAAAATAACTTTTCAAAGCTGCCAAACATAGCTGTGCTGTCTGAAGGAACACCATGGCCTTGGAAGGGTCACCTCTCAGTAAGCAAATAGCGACACACTTGAATCCACACACACTAGACCGTTACAAATTCAAAGCACTCTCACTGCTTTTGGGCTGGAATATGTTAAGGAAAGCAAGGTTAAGATTGTGCTGATGCCATACTGGCAATGTTCCCTTTCCAAAAATTAGGCATCTGCAAAAATAATTGTAAGATTTATGGCACAAATTCTGATCAACAACACTAATAAAAAGAGCAACTGCTTCAAAAGAGCAAACAACTCCATTAACAACCCTGAATACAGAGTTTTAATTACACTGACAGTGCAGTGGGCACAAGCTTGTCATAACTTAAGCTGCAGCCGTGCTCAACATGGAAGTTTCTGACAAAATTTAAACTGAATTTTTATAGAGGAATCCTGAGCTATTGTGAATGTATTGTTATGCCTTGCAGACTGTGACCTTGATCCAGAATTGTTCATATCACTGCTTAAAGAAGACTTTCTTTTGCCAATCAAACTTGAACGGGGGCTATAGTTTAGTACCCCAATGTTCAGAAGCTTCCCTAATCTTTACAGGTAATGAATGCCCATCACTGCGCTCACCCTACAATTCTTCCCCTTCCACATCTCCTCCTATCCGTTTGCATTCCTCACTATTCCTCATTGCCCTCCTGCATCCTACCCAATGACTGCTGTTCATCCTGAAGATGGGAACCTCTTGTAAAGCTATTGAGGATTTCTAGAGGGAGCAAGCAGTATTGCTCCATTCACCTGGGACAGCATTTGAGAATAAGTCATTGGCCGTTAAGTGCTTTGGAAAATGTTGAAGTTGTGAAAAGCATTATATAATTGCAAATTTCTCTTTGGTGAAACTTTTCCAGTGCCATATTTTATATCCTAAATGTTGGAGAGTGTCATCAGCAACCTCAACAGCTTATTAACTCCTGCTGGTACTATAAAATCAACTCTCCCTGGTAATTGCTGTTACTTACTAGAAATGACTGGTGCACCATGCCAGTAATTCTCCAATGGTCTGAGTTCTGAGGAGAGGCTGGCCTTGTATCACTGGAGTGTAAGAGGTTGAGGGGTAACCTTTTTGAGGCTTATAAAATCATCAGAGGTATAAATAAGGTGAATGACAAGTGTCTTTTCCCTAAGGTGGGAGAGTTCAATACTAGGAGTCATATTTTTAAGGGGAGAGAAAAAGGATTTTTAAAAAACACATGAAGCAATTTTTTTTTACACTGCATGGTTCGTGTGTGCAATGAACTTCCACAGGAAGTGATAGTTGTGGGTACAGTTATAACACTTAAATGGCACTTGGATGAGCATGTGAATAAGAAATGTTTGGAGGGATATGGGCCAAGTGCGGGCCGGTGAGACTAGTTTAGTTTGAATGTCTCTATGACTCTATTGGTGATTAAGCAATAGCCAAAGTACCATGTGCATAAAGGGATTTAAAATTGGAATGTCCAGTTCTTGAAGTCACACTAGCCCTTGACTACACAGCCGCCTTGCCAAATAGCACTATCCCCATACTCCATAGAACCCTCCTGCCCCATCTGTCAATTCTGCACCCTGGTGGGATATCAGCCCCAGTTGTTATAATATGCACCTATACCTTAGATATAAATAATTTCTTCCTTCAGATGGATGTGTTACAACATGCACTTGTGTTATAACATGCACTTATACCTTCGATATAAATAATTCCTCCCTTCAGATGAATGACAGAGTTATGTCCTGCTAAGAAGACAGGTGAGTGGAGATAACGCCCTGCTGTGTTTCCACTTGCTCCAGACTCTCACCTCTCTACAATCTGTGCTGACATTGAATTCCCTCACCCTTGCCATGCGTCTGGGACTTTAAGGGGGCAAAATGATGAAAAGAAGCTTCATTTTTCTCAAAACTATGGGTTATCACTTTATGTAGCAGTGAATGGAGCAAAATACAGGTGCAACAATCACTTGCATTTGTTTAATAGCTTTAACACAGACAGCAATAGACACAAAGCCGATTAAAGAAATACAAAAGCAAAATACTGTGCAGTTTAGTTTTCCAGCATCCAACTGAAGAGGTGGAGGGAAAAACAAGTTCACGTTTCAGCTCGAGATGACCGTTCCTCCTCAAAGGTTCACTCCAAAGGTGCTGGTGAATATTCGCAGTATCTTTAGTTCCTTTGTCTGCACAAAGAGATGTTAGGACAAATAACCAAAATCTTGGTCAATGAGTTAGATATTAAGGCTTGTCTTAAGAGAGGGAGGGAGGTTTAAACTGGCAATTGCAGAACCTGGGCGATGACAGATAAGACACTGCCACTAATGTCTGAATGAAGGAAATCAGAGGTGCACATGATGGCAACATTGGAGGAGCACAGAGATCGGGTGAGAGTCTGGAGCGAGTTAGAAATTCAGAGTGTCAAGACCGCAGAGGGATTTGAACACAAGATTTTTAGTATTGAAGACTTCAGAGACTACAGGCTACCATAACGTTGTGTTGAGGAGTGGGCAGGACTTGGAGTGGGTCAGGATATAGGGACAATTGTTTGGACGAAAGGCACAATGAGAGTGTGAGGATTTGGGCGTTGTGGTCAGTCAGCTTCTCCCCTTCCACTTTGTTCAGGCCACAATTGAAGAGCAGTGTCGGATGAGGCTGAGACTCAGAAACTGTGCAGACGGTGAGCTCTTGTAGCTGGCGTGCATCAAGACACATCAAGAAAATGAACTGGGCTGAAAGTAATAACTGAGCGACTGCTCTGCTGCTGGCCCAGGCAGGAAGTCAGGATTTAGTTGAAGGCAGCTGCACTTATATCACCTCAGGGTTAGCTGCTGAATGTCAGTACAGGAAGGTGTACACGCTCCCATTCAATCAGTGGCCATCAGCAACAGGAACCAAATCAAGGCAGGGTGTGTACCACTTCATTGCCAGACTGTGGTGCATCACTGCCTGCCATTCACAGCCTGCTGGGAGCTGCCTCAACAGGCAGACCTGCTTACTCACTGTTCCAGTCACAGGTTCAGAATGATGTGTGACTGCACCCCTCCCTCTACTTCCCAACCTCCAAATCCTGCTCAATGGGCTCAGCAGATTCAAGTCTGTCAGCTTCAGGCAGGAAAAGCTGCCACACTGTTGGAAAGTGAAGATGCTGAGGTTAGAGTGATATTAACAACATTTGCTTGATTTTTCTTTCCAAAGGATGGATCTTGGTGTTGCTTAGAGACAAGAAGCAATAGCTGGTGATGCTGGGGGTTTAGGGAAGAGAGTGAGGGGAGACCAAGCTACAATAGAACAATCACACATTGACTCGGGGCTGAATGGCCTTTCCAGCATTATTACAACATCCATTCAAGGGGGCAGGGTTTTATAGGGTGAGGGGATGAAGTCCCTGCTGCCCCACACTCGGAAGGGACATTGGCAGCTAGCCAATAGATCAGCAAGACCACCCTCGCCAACCCCATCTGCCCACTACTGTGGGTGGGCTACATTGGTGGTGAGGTGAGACAAAGTGCTGCCAGCCAGCCAGGGGCTGCCAGCCAGTCTGGGATTGCATTTTGGATGGCAGGCAGCTAGGAAATGGAGGGGTATATCATCAATGGGTGCCTCTAATGTGCCAAGGGTCCCTCCCTGAAGATACTAAACTCTACCCCCTCATCACGCTTTGAAAATTTTTGTTTTTTAAAAGCTGCTCACTCCTACCCATCATCTCGTGATTACTAACTGTATGGTCGCAGGGACAGCATATTATCAGGGTCAGTTGGCTTGATCACAAGCTCAATTGATTCTTAATTATTTAAAGATGGCTGCCTGTTTTTTGCCTGCCCATCTGCCATGTTGTGAGGTGTCATCTGGGGGTACACGGGTACTTCCTCCACTCCCCCCATGCCACAATCAATCTCCTCATGAGGGTGTATAAAAGCCAACCAAAGAACACTGATCCAGATTTCAGTTTGCAGCGCCATTACCTCTTTGGGTTAGAGAATGATCTAAAGCTACATATTAAACATTCACAATCCTCTTCTGCAAGGCTACAGTCTATATTACTTTTTTTCTGAAATAGAAGAACCACCGATGTTTGACATCTGGGATGAAAACAGAAATTGACGGAAAAACTCAGGTCTGGCAGCATCAATGGGGAGAAAGCACTCTGCTCCAAAAACTGACACACACACACACACACACACACACACACACACACACACACACACACACACACACACCAATTAGCAAGACTAATATGCAGCCACAAGGTCACAAACAACACAAAACCATGCATTGTAAACATAGATTCACATTACTTTAATTTTAATGTCAAAACAATTACCATATGACAAAACAATTTTTAGGTTTTCAGGAAGGATATCAGTAAAATGATACATCCAAACAAGAATTTTCCTTTATTATTTCTTCAAACAATATCTTTGGGACTTCTTAGTTTCAAATTTTACTTTAGAGTGATTTCCTTTATCGGTTCCTGTACCTGTTATAAGCCAGGATTAATTGTCCTTCTCCCAGTGATCGGAGGGCACAGGGAGTCTGCAATGTGATAAGGGTTTGGAGTCACTTGTCTGGACATAAAAGCCAGGGATGTTAGGGTTCCCTTCCTGAATGTATTACAAAGGTCACGCAGCTTTTTGATCATTTTTCTGAGGCCAGTCCACGAGTATTTCAGTATTCAACAAACTTAGTGTTGAGATAAAGCTCATTATCTCAATCAGGCTGTTAGTTCATGCAGTCCCCCAACCGGTTAAAATGACAAAAAGCACTCTCATTGATATTGGTCATTTTATGACCTTTGGATACCCCAATATATTTCACAATGTAATTTTGACGTGTAGTCACTGTTGTAACATAGGAAACCTCTAACCAAAAGGAAAATACTTTATTGAGAGGCCGGATGAATAGCACATAGTTCAGTGACACGACAAATTGATAATGACGATCAACGACAAAATCACAGCTACTGGTGATATGAAAGGTTAATTTAAAGGCACTAAATGGTAATGTGCGGAAGGGAAACAGAAGGGAAGTGTTTTCAGAAGAAACAGTTCCAGTAGAGTGTCTATCTTTCACCTGTAACAGAAAATGGGCAGTCGTGGATTAGACAGGGCAAGAGATATGTTTGGAATAGGGGTCTGGAGAGAATAAGGATAAGGCAAGAGGATGGATGGGAAAATAGGAATGGAATAGAGTCAAAATAAGGACTAGGGAGTGGCTGGGATTGGAGGTCAGACTGAGAGCAGGGTAGAGGTGAGATAGCAAGTGAAACCCAGGTTTCACTTCTCCATGTTGATGATGTAAGTTTACTGAAACCTTGAACTTTCAAAACCATAACCTTCACGTCATGAGAGACAGAGAAGTGTGAAGGGGTCTTAACTGTACGCAATTCACATTTGAAGAAGTTTCTGGACTTCCCACAGGGGGACAAAAAAAAGGTGCAAACGTTTGACGATGTTTATCAGATGACACCACTATTTGCTTCAGCTGAGGTAAGCTACTTCCTAAGTTCTGTTGTCAGGACGTATATCATCCAGATATGAGAGCTTTCCATGTAAATTTTCTCTGATCAGGAAAATGTGAGATTGTAACAGCTGGCACCTTGCAGAATGACCCAATGGATTACGTTTGACCGAGACACATGGTCCCAGAGATGGGAGGGCCTTCAATGGAACGTTACCTTAAAAGCCAAATTGTGACTTTGTATTGCTATCATTTTGAGACAGATAATTGGCTAGAAATTTGGTGGTGCTATCTTCACTTCTAGGGTAACTGTGTCTCCAATATGGTAGCCAGGAAGTACTTCCACATTCTGAGCTGTGAAGTTGATTGTCTGATGTGTTAAATGACAAATTGAGGGATAGACATTTGGGGCTTACATTTGGAAAAAGTGTTCGTGTGTGCCAATAATGGGCCTCATGGCTGAAAATGTGTTGCTCGTTAAAGCACAGCAGGTTAGGCAGCATCCAAGGAACAGGAAATTCGACGTTTCGGGCCAGAGCCCTTCATCAGGAATGAGCCTCATGCCTATCTGAGAGGCCCCTGCTCACCCCCATTCCCAGGGGACAATTGGATTGTCTTGAACACAGTCAACCACAATCAGGCCTACATGGAGCCTACTGCAGTCCTTAATGGAACATAGGTGGCTGCCACTAAAATGCTAATAACAAGATACCTGCACATCATTTAAAAACATTTAAAAGGCATGGATAGGATAAGTTTAGAAGGATATGGGATAAGTGTAGGGAAATGGGCTTAACGAGGATGGCTTGGTTGGCATGGACTAGTTTGGTCCAAAAGGGCTGTCTACATACTGTAGGACTCTATGACATAGGACGGGTTGGAATCGTCTGGTCCTGCACTAAAACAGTATGACACTGCTTACCACCCCCACCCCCATGATAACCATCAGGACCTTCCTATTCCCAATGTCGTGGTTGTCCCCTTGGGGCAAGGGTGGGGGGAGTCCCAAAGCTTGTCAACAACCTACACACATTTACACCTGGCTGGATGCCTCACGACAGATTTTTTTAAAAAAGCCTGCAAATCTTTTTTTCTGTTCATGTCTAGGCTCTGGAATGGAGCAGCATCCTTAAAATTATGTCAAGATTTCCACCAGTTAGCATTGTCCATATGGGAATGTGTGAAACTTGGCTTAATGTGACAAGGAGGTAAGGCGGACTGGGAGTGTGAAACAGCAAGGAGACAGTTGGTCAATGGAAGCGATTCAGCATCCTGTGAGCCAGGTGCTAATTGGGATTAATGTAGAATTCTCATCTCATACCAAGCTACTGAGTTATCATCGCATCACTGCATTGTACACCATGAGGAGCCCAGTGAAGACGAACGAAGCAAGCTGCTCAATTGTTGTGAAGCACACAATAGCTCGCAGCGGATGAGTTTAATATTTGTAGGTGACCTGACAGATAAATTCAAACACAGAGATGATCCGTTCCTGATAATTCACTGTCTTTTACACTAAAAAAAATTTAATGATTCGATTATTTTGTGAAGAGCACAACAATTGGGACCTTACTTTCTATATGTGATGGCGAAATTATTTGAGCAAAGTGGAAAGGTAGCAGCTATTCATTTGGCAGGACTCTTCAATGTGGATAATTGAGTCTCATTCGAGGGTTAACTCAAATTTGAAATATAGTTGCTTCATTTTCCAAATCCAATTGAGGTTGGATAGATGTCTGGCATGGATGGGGAAGTGGGATGCTCGGGGAGATTGCTGGGCTTCTGGAGGAGGGGTGGGGGGGATCAGTCTGAGTGCTGTAAGTTACATTGTTAATGATCAAAGTATATCGAAGGCCTCCCTGACTATACACACTCCATGTGGTAAAAATAGAAGCAAATGGGAAAAGTTAACTTCATTTTGATACCAATTGGCACTTATGGCATCTGGTTCTCATTTGAGAGATTTTCTAGACAGCTTATTCCAAATTCAAGCTGGCTGTTTCTTCACCAGACAGGTGGCAGTCCCAGTGTGTGTTTAGATTCAGCAGAGCTGTGTTGACTGGCTCAGTAACAAGACAATCAGTGGGTGTCGGACTTTCTGTCAGCACAAATCTGTAATCAATTCCCTGGTTAAACAGAAATAATTATCCTAAATGACAGCAGTTCTTCATCACCACAGTGTTGCCTCCTGTTGGTGGAGTTTTCTGTACTTGGCTGTAACTCGCTTCTAACAAGCTTTTTGGTTCCAAATGTGAAAGGGCTGGGCAGAACGTAATAGAAGGAAATAAATATTGTTAAAAGCCTTAGGCAAAGCCAGCTCATGGAAATATGAGCAACGTAATGTCTTGTGATGTTCTTCACCAAAGTCGATCATTAGCTCCCTTCATCAAACATAATTAAATGCCCCTAAGGTGTCACACTCTTTAAGGCTGTGAGTTCAAGTCCAACTCGGTAGTCTTGAGACACAATCTAGACTAATGCCTCCAGTGCAGCACCGAGTGAGTGTTGCGCTGTCAGAGATGCTGTCTGTCAAATGGTGTGACAAATCGAGGCCATAATCACCTTTCAGATGGCCTCAAACATCCTGTGGCACTCTTCAAAGAAGAGTAAGGGACTGACCCGATTTCTTGGCTAATAATGACTCCAGTAAAGAGGAGAAAAGAAAAAAGAACCTATCCAATAATTCTCATGTTGCTGTGTGCCAATTGGCTGCTCTATTTCCTGCATTATACTAATGACTCCAATAAATGGATTTTGTTGCATAAAAAGCACTTTAGGATATACTGAGGTCATGAAAGGTTATAAAAATCATTTTTAGTTTTAAATTGCACAGAAGTTCTGAGTTCACTGATTTATATTCGCTCTTGGTCTGACAATGCTTTTGTTTAAAATGATCATCCTTGTTTCCCAGTTCCCTTCATGACTTTGCCCTTTGCAGCCGTGAACAGCCCTCACAAACCACTGAGATTTCTCCCTGATTCCAAATTGACCTCTTGCAATCGTTGCTGGGAAGTTCCTGTTCTTCCCTGATTGGTACCATAGCAAGTTAGGGCTTGTCTGTTTCTGTCTATATAGATATTAACAAAGTGATAAGTCTTAATTATAACCAAACAACCTTTACAGTAACGAAAGTTAACTTTTACAAGTATGGAGTCTCATTGCTTCAGCTTTTAATTGCAGTCGAAGATTCAAAAAAAAGGTTGTTTCTTTCTATATTCCTATTTTTCCTTCCCTCTCTCTTTCTCTTTTGCTTCCTGATTTAAAATGGAATTCACTATTCTGACACTTTCAGGTTTAAAAAGCTGTGCAGCTCATTAACAATACTCCAGTCTGGTTATGGAAAAACAGAGTAGCTTGCGCTTATTAAAAGGTAATTTGGATAGAATGGAGAATGTTCAATAAAGAGATATAATAGTTGGTTTGCCAGTTATAATAAATGTTAACCTGTTGTGTTAATGCAAATGGTCAGGGCTTGGGTCTATAACTTTTCTCAAAGAAATTGGCTGACAGGTTGAAGGAGTGATACTTCACACTTGTCTATGTTATCAGTCAATGCCAGAAAGGTTTACCAGACTGTTGCCCCACACATAGAAATAGACAAGTCCTAGCCTGCAGTGGCGTTTTCTACAAGAGGAACTTCATACCATTCAGTGCATCTCAGTGGTGAGTCAGATGAAGATCTTTGTTTCTGATACTTTTCATTTAGTACCAGCTGGATGTGAGGATGGTTTCCAGGATCAAGCAAAGTGACTGAAGGCTGCCTCTGCAGTCTTCATGAGATTCGAAAGTGTGGTTCTGCTCTAGGTTTCTGTTTAACTTATTGTAAAGAAAAAAAAGTCGTGTTGTCCAAAAGTTCAGCTTCCATTCTGTACAGTTCTCATTCACCCAGGCACTCTTTCTCTCACTCACTCATTCTCTCTCTCTCTCTCTCTCTCTCTCTCTCTCTCTCTCTCTCTGAAGCTGATGAACTCCTGCCTAAACTATGATTTGCCACTTCAGTGCAGACTGAACTTGAGAACCTTCTGCAGTGTGCACCTCAGTATCATACATGGTGATGCTTTAATTAAAGGAGTAATTGTGGAGTTTCAATCCAACATTTTAATTAAAGATTATGCAATGAATCTTCTGTTAATTTATACCATTCTCTCTTTCACTCAGAACAACAGAAGTTGCTAGCCAAGAAACGTCCAGCAAACTAGCCAACACAGGCAGGAACATTAGTATTTCTGTGCAGTAGTTTGACTGTGATCTATTGGCCCCATGCCATTGTTGTCTGTGACCTTCTGTTGGTTTAACAGTCAAGTGCTCATTCCACCAGCTGGTTCTGTGCCATCTGGACTCCTAGATAACCTATGAGAGACTTGGGGTTAGGCCAAGCTTTTAGTAACAGAAGTGTTGACTGAGATTGATGATTGTCAGTCAATAAATGACCAGTAATTGAAATGAAAACTTCAATTTTGTTCGTCTGCAGACTATATCTGTTCTACTAACTATGGACTATTTTAATCAGCCCCCCCCCCCCCCCCACCGGAGAACAACCCCTCTTCCCACTCTTATCAGTTATTTACCAGACAAGGGCCCCCTGTCTTTGCGAAGAGAATGCCAGGTAAACTGTGGTGGTCTCTTAACAGCCTCCTATCGGGAGGGTCTTTCTATATGTCTAAACGATGCCCATGGAGGGACCCCTCAGTGGCGGTGGCCATCCCTGTACTTCCAAGGTTGCCACTGGATGGTTCACCCTTTCGATTGCCTGGGGAATTTCCAGCTGGCCTCTGCACTTCTAATAAGAAAAGCTTTTCTGGTCTCTAAAGGTACCTTGATATGGTATCCTTTCTCTCCTCCTGCAATGTCAGCAGCAGCCACATCTACCTGTGTCACTGCTGAGCTGCCTGCTCCCTGAATTATGGCCCTTTATTGTGGACTCTTAACTGGCCATCAGTTAAAAATTCCCAATCTCACCATCCACCCACACATTGCTCAGGACCCGCTCTCAATCCTGCCAATTACTTTAAGATGGAATGCACACTCTCGGTAAAGAGTAAATCTGCTTACAAATGAAGAATAGAAGGCAGTTGACTGAGTAAATGTCCTTTCAAGTCCAATTAACAAGGCAACAACATCCTGTGCTGAGCTCTGCAAACTAGAAAGTTCCCAAGGTCAATGGTACATCAAAGAATTCATGACATCACAGTCAATATCTGACCCTTCTTTTTTTTTGAATGGGAGGAAGTAATTCCGCTGAGAAATTTGTGGAGTGTGTTGGCTGAAGTTTGTGTTACAGCAGCTGAACACCAGGAGTGGAATTTGCTGAGTGTTCAAGGAAGTTAGCCTGTCCAACAAACTCCGCACGAGTTGGACACTTTATGATCCATTCATCTGAACATGTTGAAAGGCTAGTGGAGAATGTACCTTGTGCTTTTGCATGAAAAATACAATTTCATGCCTACATTTATTTTCCAATCTCTACTGAAGGTGACGTGTGCTACAGTTATGACATCAAATTTCCCTCACGTACATTGCTGAAACTGTGATTCCTCGCAGAGGAATCTAAAATAAGGTTCATAGGCCATTCTACATCATAGGTGCTGTGCCCTCTCTTTCTCACTCTATCTCACTTTTACAAGAACAACTTGTATTTGTATGGCAGCCTTTAACGTAATAAAATTCAGTAGGTACTCTACAGGAGAAATATGAACCACAATTTGACACTGAACCATAGATGGTAGATATTGTAGCAAATAATTATAAGATTGGTTGAAGTGGTTGTCTTTAAGAAGGTTCTTAAAGGAGAAGAGAGAGGTAGAGAAGCTTAGATAGGAAACTTCACAACTAGGAGCCCAGACAGCTGAAGGTACGCCTGCCAATAGTGAAGCAATTCAAATCAAAGATGTACATGAGGCCAGAATTAGAGGGAAAAAGTGAGGACTGCAGATGCTGGAGATCAGAGCTGAAAATGTATTGCTGGAAAAGCGCAGTAGGTCAGGCAGCATCCAAGGAGCAGGAGATTCGGAGTGGGGTGGGGGCAGAGAGGCCAGGAAGAAGAAATAAGGAAACTGGAGAAATCTGAGGTGTACAGGGACTGCAACCGCAAGAAATGCAAAACTTGCACCCACACCTCCCCCCTTACTTCTCTCCAAGGCCCCAAGGGATCCTTCCATATCAGCCACAAATTCACCTGCACCTCCACACACATCATCTATTGCATCTGCTGCACCCGATGTGGCCTCCTCTATATTGGGGAGACAGGCCGCCTACTTGCAGAACGTTTCAGAGAACACCTCTGGGACACCCGGACCAACCAACCCAAACCACCCCGTGGCTCAACACTTTAACTCCCCCTCCCACTCCACCAAGGACATGCAGGTCCTTGGACTCCTCCATCGCCAGACCATAATAACACGACGGTTGGAGGAAGAGCGCCTTATCTTCCGCCTGGGAACCCTCCAACCACAAGGATGAACTCAGATTTCTCGAGTTTCCTCATTTCCCCTCCCCCACCTTGTCTCAGTCATATCCCTTGAACTCAGCACCACCTTCCTAACCTGCAATCTCCTTCCTAACCTCTCCGCCCCCACCCCACTCCAGCCTATCACCCTCACCTTGACCTCCTTCCACCTATCGCATCTCCATTGCCCCTCCCCCAAGTCCCTCTTCCCTACCTTTTATCTTAGCCTGCTTGGCACCCTCTCCTCATTCCTGAAGAGGGGCTTATGCCTGAAACGTCGAATCTCCTGTTCCTTGGATGCTGCCTGACCTGCTGCGCTTTTCCAGCAACACATTTTCAGAATTAGAGGGACACAGGAATATTAGTGGGTGATGGGGCTGGAGGAGATTACAGAGATGGGAAGGGGCAAGACCATGGAGAGTTTGAAAACAAGGATGGTAATTTTAAAATTGAGCCTTTGTTTAACTGGGATCGAGTTTAGATCAGTGAGGACAGAACTGATGAATGGCACTTGGTGCTAATTAGGACACAAGCAGCAGAGTTTTGCATGTTCTCAAACTTATGGAGAATGGTACATGGAGTGCCAGCCAAGGATGCAAAATAGTCAAGTCTGGAGTCAGAATTCACGCCCACTGAACCTCCCTCTCATACACATGTACTGAAGTATGGGAGAAGCATATGTTTCACCCCCGCCAATTCTATGGCTGTTAGACTAGTTGCTTACCCACTGCCACCTGACTAGGATCAATTGGCTCATCAAAGATTGAGGATACATTTAGTCTGTGTAAGTAATTCATCAGTATGGCTCACTCCTGTACTGTGAGTGCTGAGTCTTGAGGGCTGTGAGAAAGTGCTTTCTAAAATGATTTGTGGTTAAGGTTGTGACAGCTGTAGGTGACCAGCTGGTTATAGACCCTGTTCTGAGCAGCAAAAACATCTTTAATTGATGTGATTGATTTCACTGGTGTTCATCAGTGAAATGACCGAGGCAACAGAAAGTGTTGAAAGTGGATCATGGTTATTTGTATGTAACGTCTCCAGAATTGTGAAATTTAACATCCTATTGGTTTTTCTGCTGGTGGGATACTGACCTGTGACCTCTAACTACTGTATTTCAATTAAACACAGCACTATAAACAAATGTATAAGCGTTTTCTTTTAATGGAATATGAGTTTTGTTGAATAGAACTTTTCTTGGAGTTAACACGCTTTAAATGGAGGGAATTGCTCCATGCTATGGCAATAAGCTAAACAGGAGACATTTTGTAAAAGTCTGGCTGAGCATCTTTTTGTTTCTCACTTCTGGGAGTGTCTCCTTTACTTCTTCCCCCAGGTGAACAGAGGAGCCTTTCACAGTCTGTACATTAGAGATTGGTTAGCTCAGTTGGCTAGACAGCTAGTTTGCAGCTCACAATGATGCAGACAGTGTGGGTTCAGTTTCTGTACCAGCTGAGGTTATCATGAAGGTCCCACTTTCTCACCTTTGCCCCTCGCCTGAGGCATGGCAACTCTCAGGTTAAACTATCACCAGCTGTCCCTCCCTAATGAGGGAGAGGGGCTACAATGACTTTTACATTGCTTTGGGCTTGGTTCTGATCCACAGGCTAAAATGAAGACATGATGTCGAGAGAGCAAACTGTTCAGGGCCTAGGATGTTCATTTTTCTATTGTATCACTCTATAGGCAGCTACTAGGCTCATTAAATGGCCTGTTGTGCGTAGCATTGTTGAGTCTTAAATATTGACGTCAAGATAATTCCTCAGTTGGTTCAGATTGCTGATGAGCCCCCAGTTTTGTCATGGCCCCACTGGAGTCCAACAAAAGAACTCAATTTACCAAGAGCCCCAACAAGAAAACCAAGGGTTAAGATTTCACTTTTTATAATTCCTACTTTAACAATCAAACCAAATCAATATGAATTAAGAGGTAAACTGTGGTCAATATTAATTACACATAAACACAGACACAACAGTAGATCCTACAGGTTTTCTTGCAGTCCGCTCAGCAGATATAAGACCATGAGACATAGGAGTGGAAGTAAGGCCATTCGGCCACTCCACTGTTCAATCATGGCTGATGGGCATTTCAACGCACTCTCCCCATATCCCTTAATTCCTTGCGAGATTAAGAATTTATCAATCTATGGCACAAAATGACACAAAT
Source organism: Hemiscyllium ocellatum (assembly GCF_020745735.1). Classification (NCBI taxonomy): domain Eukaryota; kingdom Metazoa; phylum Chordata; class Chondrichthyes; order Orectolobiformes; family Hemiscylliidae; genus Hemiscyllium; species Hemiscyllium ocellatum. The sequence goes on from NC_083437.1 coordinate 24,507,477, forward strand.
TTCAGCCATACCATCCTTAAAACTCTAACCTTTCTCCAGCAGCATTTCAATTATTTTTCTTCAGGGGTTTCGCTTAATTGACTGCCAACCAACATTCCACAGGAATGGCCTTCACTGAAATGGTGCATATCTACAGAACTCCTTCAGCTCTACTCACAGCAGTTTTGAGGGCATGGCTGCACCAATGTTATTTTCAAGTAACAGAGAGAACTGCAGCAACTCAGATAAAAGCAGAAACTCAGCAAGTCTGGCAGCATCTTCAGAACTGACGAAGTGTCACTAAACCCGAAACGTTAACTCTGTTTTCTCTTTACAGCTGCTGCCAGACCTGCTGAGTTTTTCTAGTAATTTCTGTTTTGGTTTCTGATTACCAGCATCCGCAACTGGGTAATTGCCTAATCACAGCTAACTATCATCATCTTCCTCTGCCTGAGCTGCGCCACTGACCAATTAAGCTGTTAGGGCTCTGTGTTCCATATATGGGTTCTATTTCCAGTTGCTATTTCCCCAGGAACATGAAGATTCCTTTTCCGTTTCCATTTCTGTTTAATTTTCATTTCTGAGAAACCTGAAGTTTCAATTTCTTTATCAGGTAGAATCTGACATCAAAATAATACAGTACTTGAAACAACAGATTCTATCACACCACTTTTAAAAGTCAACACAAAATGGATCTTTTCATAATTTCTTGATGAGATTGACGCTCCATTGTTGTGGCACAGCACATACACCAGGTTGCTGCAAGTTTGCCTCTGACTGACTTGAATAGGACTGAGTAGGACTGAGTAGAGCTGTGGAAATTATGGCTCTTAATGTAGTCCCTTTTACCTGGGGCTGTCCATGGATTCATTGCTCCTTGAGTCTCCATTTACCATCTGTTCAACTTTCAGGCTGAATCTCCATGGTATTCCATCAATTTGTTCATCTTTCCAGAAGAGAATTCTGTTACATATATAGAATTACATAAAGCACACAGCTCAGAAACAAGCCAGTCTCCCCCAATCTGTGTGCTGGTATTTATGGTCTACATCAACCTATTCTCAAGCCTCTTTATCTAACCTTCTCAGAATAATCAGTTTCTTTCTTCTTTCTGTATTTATTTAGTTTCCCCTTAAGTGCATTCAACATGAATGGCAGGGTGGCTCAGTAGTTAGCCTTGCTGCCTCACAGCACCAGGGACCTGGGATCAATTTCAATTTTGGATGACTGTGTGGAATTTGCATATACTCTCTGTGACTGTGTGGGTTTCTTCTGGGTGCTCCAGTTTCTTCCCAAAGTCCAGAGATTAGGTGGATTGGCCATTCTAAATTGTCTGTAGTATCCAGGGATGTGTAGGTTAGGTGGATTAGCCATGGGTTACAGTGATAGAAAAGGGAGGTGATTCTGACTGGGATGGTCTTCAGAGGGGCAGTGTTGATTCAATGGGCTGAATGGCCTGCTTCCACACTGTATGGATTCTGGGTCTACTCTTTGCAGTAGCAAGTTCCACATTTTAATCACCTGGATAGAGAAGCTTTACTGGACTCTTTGCTTAATACCAACTATCTTATTATGTGGATACTCCAATGAGTGAAAATATCTTTTCTAAATTCATCCTATCAAACTCCTTCACTTTAAAGATCTCTATTCAGTCAATCCTCATCCTTATATTTTCTAGAGCGAAAAGAAAGTGAGGATGGCAGATGCTGGCGATCAGAGCTGAAAATGTGTTGCTGGAAAAGCGCAGCAGGTCAGGCAGCATCCAAGAACGAAAAGAGCCAGGATTTTCAATCTTTCCCAGCAGTTCCAACAGTTGTAACCTCCCATGACTTTATTGCCTTTAGCATATGGGGTTATCCAAGGTGCCAGACAGAAAGTGAAAGCATCTGACTAAATCTCAGTTCTGTAATCAAACTCCTCACCCCCTGGGCTTTATTCCCATCTCTTTCCTTGTGGGGAAACTACTTAGGCAACAGCCCACAGTACAATTGAAACCAGACTGTCATTATGTGGGAAAACTAGCGATGCAATACTCGCCACACTATTCCATCTTACAACATCGCTGAAAATGGCTCAATAATAAACTGGCAAGCTCGGTTATAGTCGAATAATATTGTGTAATCTATTCATTTGTTAGCTGATCTGACAAATGCTGCATTTAACGTTAAAACACAATAGAGAACAAGAATGAATAGCTAAAAATCTATTGTGCTACAAACTTTAAAGGAATTAATCAAATGGCTCCATACTCAGGGGAAACTGCAGCTAATTGTTGATTATAATTAATGCACAAGTTTCAGATACTGAACTGTAGTGGAAGAATAATATTAACCATAGACTAAAATGCCATCTAGATGACTAATGTGTTTACAAAGAGAATGTTTAAGCATCTTCCAGTATTATCCAGATTTAATTAGGCAGGATACAACGCTGAAAGCAGTGTCCCAATTGAGTTAAAGGCCAGCAGTCAATCCAATATGTCTCTAATGGGCCCAGTGAAGTTCACCATCGATTTTGTAAGCCATGAGGATCAAACTTCCTATCTCATAAGAAGTACAAGATCTGGTGTGATGTGCTTATCCAATATAATCATCTACATGCTCAAGGAGAAGTCTCGATGAAGTTATTGTCCAGAAATCCAGTTGGCAGTTGAACCAGTCTTTACTCAGTCTTACACTTGTAATGTTTCACTCTGTAGATAATTATATCAGCCACAGTTTCAGTACAGTAAGTGTCTCTCTATAGTAAGTAAAAACCTCACTTCATGTTGCCAACCCTTCAGGATCGAATTGGAGTCTGCAGCACAGGATGACGATCAATTTCCAGAATTAAAAAAAACCCAAAGAACCGTGAATGCTGGAAATCAGAAATAAAAGCCCAGAAATTGCTGGAAAAATTCAGTAGCTGTTGCAGCATCTGTGGAGAGAAATCAGAATTAACATTTTGGATCCAGTCCATGATCCTATGGACCTTAAACATTAACTGTGATTTCTCTCTCACAAATGTTGCTGGCTCGGCTGAGTCTTTCCAGCAATTTCTGTTTTTGTATCAGTTTCCAGGACACTGTGTGCAGCCCAGGAGAAAAATCATAGGGACATAGGGAAAGATTGTTTTTATTATTTCCTTTGAAAATTTCTCATTACCAGATATAAAAATACTGATACTGGGATGAGTGGGGAAGGTTGTTTGACTGACAGTCAGTTGGGTTGACTCTTTCTTTTGCATTTGGTGCAGGAATGGCAGTGTACCCAAGGATCAAGGTGTTGCCTCACTCACAGCCAATGTGTGGGGCAAATCATACAATAAAATTATCCTTCACTAAAACCGATGACATCTCATCTCGTAATCTTAATAGTTAAACAGTATATACAAAAACACGCATCATGCGGGTGAATATTTAAGAAAGTAAGGCAATTTTGAGAGAAGTTTCTTTAGGAGGAATGACAATTCTGTTGTTATTTCAATTTTCAGAAGTTTTTCCAGTGGATCCCATCATTGAGATTCATCATTTACTGTCTTTCTGTTTCTGCTGCTTCTGTCTGTCCAGTTCGGGAATCTGTTGAGACTACAACGCAAAGTTATTACATCCATAAGCAACTGAGCATTCAGCCATGCTTGGAATTTACCACAAAGAGAAAAGGCGGGACCTTCAAAGAAACAGGACAAAGCTGCTCGAAATTTCTGGATGAGGCAATTTTATCTGTGGCCTGCAACACTCCATCACGTTTGTCTGTTTGTAATTCAGGGCCCGACAGGGAACTAGGCATCAGACGGTGCACTCAGCATTTCTAACAGCTCTGCCTTTTGGGATAATAGTGTGATAGCAAGGTCCTACATATAAATATATACACAGCACACATTACAGAAGGAATGTATTCTTCCACATATGTACAGCACATGGCAGAAGGGAGTTGCTGACTTGAATTGAATCCAAATCTCCTCCAAGTTTCGATTAATGATTAAATTATACTCCTGTCTGGCTAAAAAGGTCTCCTTACCTTTTGTTTGAGAACAGGGCAGGCCCTGATGATGTCATTACAAGGATGAGATTGAGAGACACACTGTCTGCTCCATTGCATAACTGACTTCATTCATAGACAGTAGTAATAAGATGTACAAATTGGAGTGTTTCATACACAGGATTGCTCATTTCATATTGCATCTCTGGCAGTAGCAATTTTAGACAAAAAGCATATTTGGTTGCATGTGAGCACTTTGTTTGGAGAGGGTGAGTTCTGTTGGTTTTTGACCGGTAAACTGCGGAGAGACCAGCAGAATTTCATGGTGGCTATGTGTATGAGATTCTTCCTCTATTGGCTTCCCTCTCCTCCTTATTCCTCCCCATTCCCCTACCTGTATTAATCCAGCTGCTTACCTGGCTATGGTTTAGATTCAGGTCAGGCAGCATCCAAGGAACAGGAGATTCAACGTTTCGGGCATAAGCCCTTCGATGCTGCCTGACCTGCTGCGCTTTTCCAGCAACACATTTTCAGCTCTGATCTCCAGCATCTGCAGCCCTCACTTTCTCCTCTATGGTTTAGATTCAGCGTGTTAACAAATGCGTTGACTATTAAAATCTGGCAGCTGAGCTCTCTGCTGTTGACCATGCAGTAGTAATCACTGACTGGGTGACTAATCTTCTCCAGTGTCCTCTCCCTCCTCACCCTCTAACCCAGTGGCACTGAGGTAAAATCACTGAAGGAGATTTTGCGCCCATGTTAGCGGGTTGGATGTCTGAAAGAGCAGTGCTTATTGCCACATTCTTACTTTTTATCTGTAATCCCAGAAATTTCCTTATTCTCTAATCTTTCAATTCCCTTTCAAAATTATTTAGTGTCTTCTAGATCCCCTCAACTCTGAGTAAAAGCAAAATTGTCCTTATCTCCTCAGGATCTTCTGTCCATTATTTTAAGCCTGTTGCCTCTGGTTACTGAATAGAGGGATTTTTTTTCCTCACCTGAACTATGAAACCCTGTAACTGTCTTAAAAATCTTGATAAGATCATCTTCTATTGGTGTGAAGGAGAATAGAGTTAGCTTTTCCCAGTTCTCCTCGGAGCAGCCCAAGTCAAAAGCCCTGTGGATTTGCTCAGTCCTGGAACCTTCCTACTCTGTCAGACTCCCTTCCATAATTGACAAGACACTTTCTGTCAGATGTGAAAGTGTTGCAGACCTTTCCGAAGCAGGGAGTTGATCTCGATTGAGTGTTGCAGACTGGCAACTTCCAAGGTGCAGGACTACATGCTGAGGGACTCACTGAAGCATAGGGCAGCTACAGTGCAGTGGGGAAAGATCACCATCTAAAGGCTTGCTGCCAAAATTAAATGGGAGTCCATCTAGTTATCAGACCCTGCCAGTGCCTCCTACATGTAAATATAACCTTGTACAAATAAGAAATGCCTTTGGTTTGTTTGCTGGATAAAGTCAAACTCCAATGTTTGTTTGTTTCTTCATATGTTACTGTACAGAACCAATCCGCTTTAGTGACTATGTGTATAAAGATATTTTTAGGAATAAAGTATATTTTTGAAGTTTATAAAAAAGGAAATGTTGCAGAGTCAGTGACTGAAATAGGAGGTCCCAGCAATACTATTGGTCAACTTTTGTTTTTCTCTCTCTTTCTCTACTCCTTTTTGTTGGCAAACTGTTTCCAGAAATGGTCAGTGTCTGGTACAGGCAACACTTGGAGAATGACCGTCTTTCTTGCGCGCCCTTGATCTTATTGTCAAAACAGCAACTAGTCTTGTATTTGCAGCTGTTTCTTGCAGATGAAAATCCCTTCACCTTGTCAATTCTTGCCAAGCCAAGCAAAAGTAGTGAGTTGATGGTCTCAAGTTGCCCAGTCTTCTCTTGGTGGGCCCTCTGAGGTTGAGTGAATCATACGCATGTATGCTTTTGCTGTCAGAATCTGACTGCATTTGATCTGAAGGCGGTACAAGAGGCAGCTCATTGTTTCAGGAACTCAGCATTTGGACTACTTGACAATAGACCGATAGCAGCCAAGAATCACTTTACTTTATGTCAATTTGTCTTTGTTGAACTGTCTTTGAAATCCTAGCCTGGCTAGGATAACCATTTATGTTTCACTGCTATAGGTTGGCTCTGAACAGAGCAAAATATCTCATGCCCTGTTTATTAGGGGGGGACATTTTCGACTCCCTCTCCAACTCAAAATATTTTTTCAGCATTGCACTTTATTGGAAATATGCTTATTAACAAACCAGCAAAAGAATTGGGACATCTGTGGCCTTCAATAACAGGGTCAGACACCTATTTCCATATTTAGTGAGATTTATAAACTGTGAAAGAGGTAGAGGAATAACAAAAGGAAATAGGATGAATTAGAGTTCATTCAGGAAAGAGAAATAAAGGGAAGGAATAGAAACCTGAATTAAGATAGAAACTTAGAAAAAAGAATACTGGCTCTAAGGTGATGGGGCAGATGGTATCATCTGTGCAGTAGGAGAAAGTGAGATCTGCAGATGCTGGAGATCAGAGCTGAAAATGTGTTGCTGGAAAAGCGCAGCAGGTCAGGCAGCATCCAAGGAACAGGAGATTCGACGTTTCGGGCATAAGCCTTTCAAAAGGGCTTATGCCCGAAACGTTGAATCTCCTGTTCTTTGGATGCTGCCTGACCTGCTGCGCTTTTCCAGCAACACATTTTCAGCTCGTCTGTGCAGTAACCATGTAATCATTTTAAAAAATTACATCTTAACTTGCAAAAAAAATCTCCCAGACACAATTTACCACCTGTGACAGTATGATATCTGATCAGAAGAGGTTGTGTCTTATTTTAGGAATAGGATTCCGTCATCTTGAAGAGGGTCATTTTCCACTACATACCAGCCCTAATTCTGTTAGTTAGAATTGGTCATTTATGCACTGATGTAGCCATTTCTCAATGCTTGAGTAGGGGGTGGTGGGGCAGTGAAGTTTGACCACATGTTGCCATTTTCAGGAGGATCACAAGAGCTGCATGTACCGTCTAGCAATTTGCAGCACATCACAGCTCTCTGAATGCCTATTCCTTGACAAAAACTACTGAGTGAGCTAAGCACCACTGAAGCAAGTCTTACTAACTTATTCAAGGTTCTGCAAGAGAGCAGGAAGCCTTGAGGCTTTCGTATAAGATTTCAGAGTGAAGTCGTACAGAAAAACATATCCTGGTCAAATTGATTTTGTGAAACAAATTGGCTCTGGAAACAAAACTTTGGAACAATGAGGCCCCGGAATGAGTGACTACAACAGCATTATTGAGGAACGAGTGACAGGTTGGATGCGTGCAGATTATCAGAATTTAAGAATCATTCTTTTTGGCCACAATTGATGCAGTTGGGTGGGAAAGAGCTGGTGGTTCTGCAGTGGTAGTGAATGATCAGGTTCAATTATACAGGCCAACAGGAGGCAAAAACAGGCATAGAGTAGTAAGGACCATTAGTATAATTTTTCAGGCACTCTCTGAAAATATGCGGATGGATTGATTTATTTCTTAATAAACCATTATACGAGGAAGCATTTCCCAAAGGTTGAAAACAAGGGTGGCTGCAATTGTGAAATTGTGGCGGCAATGTCGAAATGATTTTTGCTTACAAACCACTGCCATGTTGCATTCATAATGTACAATTTGCAAGATACATTGCACATTTTCTCTCACATTTCACTGAGATTGAATAGACTTACTGCAACATTTGTAATGGCAATGATAGCTAGCAATTAGTGTGTATACAAAGAGTGCATTTATAATAATGTGACTTGAAGCAAGAGCAGAAATAAAATATAGTTAAAATGTGGATTAAATAGGTCCTGTATTTGAGGACAAAGTGTCTGTTCCTGCTGCAAAACCGAGCAATGGCTTGGAGCTTGTCTTTGGTCATTTATGGAAGGTTTAAGGTAGGCAGTAGGCCAATGGGGATTAACAAATCTGGATGTAGGTATGCTTGCTGAGTTGGAAGGTTCATTTTCAGACATTTCATCACCATACTAGGTAACATCATTAGTGAGCCTCTAGATAAACACACAAACAGAGAGCAGGCCATGCCACCAGTGCTTCATCTGGAGGCTCACTGATGATGTTACCTAGTATGGTGATAAAATGTCTGAAAACAAACCTTCCAGCTCAGCGAGCAAACCTACATCCAGAACCCCAACCTGAGCTACACATCCAGAACCCCAACCTGAGCTACAAATCTTCTCAAAACTCATTAACGAATCTGTTCAACAAAAGTTGTAAAACAAAATGATACCTAAGAAATATTTTCTAAGGTATTTTTGGGAAGTTTATTATGTAAATGATTGAATAATGTAAAAAGTTATGGTTTTGTTTCCTTTGATGATGAGCTCCCCCGGTTGTTTGATGGGTAAATGCGCCAATGCAACTGAGCAATACAGAACAGGAAAAAGCCGTATCTAATTCTTTTTGAAATGGGTAGCATGATGATGTTGCTGGCCAGGCCAGCGCTTATGACCCATCCCTAGTCCTGGAGATTGTGATGGGGAGTTGTCTTCTTGAATTGTTGCAACCCTTAGTGCAGCAATGGATTGAAGTAGAATGGAGCTAAACCACATCGAGAATCAGTCCACATTGAATTCCAATTCCACCATCTGCCATGGTGGGATCTTGAACTCGGGTTCCTAGAACGTTACCTCAGTATCTAGATTAATAGCCCACTGATTAATACCACTAGGCCATCACCTTCCCTCATTAAGTATTAGCCTCTCCCCTACCCCCGCCATGGTGTATATTCTGCAGATATACAAAATAAAATACACAAGGAAAGCCTGAGGCCAGTTAGGGGGGAAAAGCTTTGTAAATTTCCCTTCCTAACCCCTCAGACACGTACTGGTTACGATCCACGATTTTCCATTTGTCACTGCGCAATATGAAGAAAATATATAGTGGTCTGTGATTACAAAGATTTTTATTTCTTTGGGAATGTTTCAGTGACTCATCAGGATACGATGCATAAATTCTGACTCTCATGTCTAAGGACTAACCCAAAGTGAAGTCTGCACCATTTTACTGCAATTACCTGGGCTGTTTACTCCACTGAAGAAAGGAATTAGACTTTCTGGTCTGTGTGGCTCAGTATGCCATCATCTACCCTTGAACCCATTGGAGTTTTGCCAGTTTACATTTTCAAAACACCTCCCATCAACTCTCCCTCATACCATAAGTAAAAGCCACCAAAATCACCCTGTATTGATATATAAATTTTTTGAATGGGATTATGCTCCTTTACCTAAAATATTACTACAGTGCTAACAATTCCATTGCCCTTATGGCATCTTGTGAAACTTTAATCTGAAATGTTCTCCACCATCCACCCTGCCCCTGTTCCAGAGCTGGCTGTCAATATTTCCCTGTTAAATACAAGTCTACACGATTTACCATCAGCTGTTTTGTTTTGAAATTGTTGCATTCCTGAGAGTTTGATGATAATAAAAAACAAATCCCACAAAGTCATAAAGAGAGATTTTCAAAGCAGGGAAACATTAGATAAACCTGTATTTAATATCCTTAAATGGACATATGGTATTCAGGCCAGCCAAGAAGGAAGTGCATACCAGACAGGGAAACAGTAAGGATCAAGGGACACAAATGGCTGCTGTCCCATTTTCATCACTAACTGTTACAACATGTAGCTCTTTCTGGATTTGCAGGGCCCTATTAATATGTTAGAGGGATTGTATCTTTTAGTTTCAAATGTATTTTGATTTGGAGTCAATATCTTTGTTAACTGTCTCCAACACCCTTTCCCTGTTACTCTTCTTCTTATTTGGAGAGGAATGTAAACACAAACTAATGTTCTCTCTCCACTCAACCCTGAGCCCCCAGAAAGCTCCGAGGTCAGTCACAGCCTCTTCTGCCATCATCTAGATTGGAATCAATTCATTCTCTGCAGATTGGAATTAAAACTGGGCCGAGACATCTTCATTTTACATCGGATAGGACATTCCACTGGACAGTCTGAAGACCATTAGTAACATTGCAAATCTATCGCTATAAGCGTCAATGCAAAAGGAACCATCCTGACAGGTCCAGAAGGAACCCAGCTGGCTAATTTTCCCCTGACTTGGTTGGAGAGTACAGATAAAATCATTATCATGCCTGAAATGGCAAAACTATTTCTCAATCAAGGAACCAAATGTCTTTGGCAAACTGCTTAGGCAGCACTCTAGTGCTGGAAGTCTGAGGAATTGCTGCATTACCTACTGCTTGTTCTTGTGAAACTTTAGCTTTTTTAAATAAAACAAAAACTCCATCCACCACCTTCAACATTCACCCCCTCCACTACCAGTACACAGTGGCACCAGTGTGAACCAAAAAGAAGATATATTCACTGGCTGGTCTCCTTCAACAGAATTTTCTTAATATAATCCAGTTCGTAATCTTTGTGTTTCTGTTAGCAACCTTCTCTCCTTCCTTTTGTGATCTTATTCTGGAGTGTGGTTCTCTGTGTGACCTTGTCCATGCAACCATTATTCCTCTCTGAAGAGGTGGTTTGAACATTACAACTTGACAGAAACTCTCTTTGTCTGTGCAGTTTAGACTGCCCCACTCCCCAGCTCAGTTTCTTATTCATGATGGTTTGTCATTGACTTCCAGTCTCAAGCCAAGAGGCAGCTCCCATGTCTACCTCAGCCTGAACAGGAATTGAACCGATATCTGTATTGTTCGAACCATGTGTTAACCATCTTGCCAAGTGAGCTGACTGGCCCTTTGAAACAAGTGTCGTCATCATTCTGTGAGTCACCTCATGGGAAGTGGATGGGAAAGGGGGTTGCAATTCTGGTGCAAATGTGTGCTTGTTGGATGGGTGGGACAGCTGATTCCTCACATATGGGGAGCCTGGGCCCTTGGCTGGGAAACTTAGGTCTGATACCAACAGGTTCAGAGAAGAACTATCCTACACAGTCTGATACCAACAGGTTCAGAGAAGAACTATCCTACACAGTTCAACAGCTCACCAACCAAACACAGCCAGGTCTTGCATGTGGGGAGCAACCTTTTGCATGATGTACTTGGAAGATCTCCAGACTGGTGTTCTTACTGGGGGTGGAGGGGTGAGGAGGCGGCAGTGGGGATGGGGGGTGGCGGGTGGCGGGGGGGGGGAGATGGTGGGGAAGCAGCTGGTGGGGAGAAAGGAAGAAGAAAAGCTTGACATCTGCAGATCAATTATTACACCAGAAGGATCTGGCGGGATATCCTGGACTCCAGTGATGTTTTTGTTGAAACAATATTTGAATGCTTAGCTAGATATCCTTTTCCAGTGTAAGTTACTTCTGAGAGTTGAGAGAGTGAGTGCAGTGGGAAGCCAATGCTTTGCGGCTGTTCTACCTTCATTGTCAGTACATGATGTATCACGAATCCTGAGTCAATTCTTCTCTCCCTGTTCATTGCAGCTCCGTGAAAGGAGTTGTCTCCAAATGTTGACAGTGCAGTGTCACTGAGGAACCGTGTCAGTCTGAGAGAAGTCCAGTCCTATTGTCTATTGGCTCAGCTTTAAACCAGAGCAATCTGCAGCTGGGCAGCAGGGAATTAACCGAGAAAAGAAGCTCTGAGCCGAGAATCTTGATTTAATTGAACACGTGGCTCCTCTGCAGAAGATTTCTTTTTAACTTGGACAATGGAACTAAACAAATCCAGATTTAAAGAAACACATGGCCATTAAGACATTGCTGTTCGTGGGATCCTGCTGAAGAAAAATTTGTTTGCTGCATTGCCAATCTTACAACTTGATTTATATTCATAAAGTTAATTCTTCAGCTGTAAAGTGCTTGGGGCTTCCTTGAGATGGTGCAAGGCAAGTATTTCTTAGATATTTTTTCAACCCGCTATTGGTGATATTCACAGGTCTTTCCCAGTAATTCCAGTAACTTTGGCAGAACATCCATTAAGAAACAAAAGGTTCTGAAAAATTGTAACTGAGCTATATCTTTGTTGGAGCAGAGCCACCATGTGCCAGGCCCTGTTAGTTATTCTTCATTTTCTCCCCCTTCAACTCAAACATCTTTTGCACAGCAATGTGTTAGAAATATGAGCTGACAGTGAAGGAATCAGGACATCTGGGACCTTAGTGAAACACCACAGGACCAATAGCCGAGCTAATGCTGCCAGGAAATCTGCTCCCATGCTCATCTGCCTTGTGCCATCCTCATCCACCTGCAACCATTCTGTGACATCCATCATCCAACCACTCTGAGATCAACTTCTCTGCTGCCCTCCACTTTTTCTTCGTGAAGAGATTGCTGGAGCTTTTCCGTTCTGATCAAATCGCTGAACTATTGGCTTATTTTTTCTGGATGCCACTTTCTTAACAGGCCTTTTTGCTCTTGCAATTTTGAATGCTCGTCTATTGCTATATGGCTTGCTTATGGACATTTTTAGCAGCCACACAACTTTATAGATCATTACTTTTTATCCAGCTTTCTGAGGCATGCAGCAAGGTCATACAGTGTAACTCTTGAGATTTTTCCTTCTAGCTTGAGTTCCTTTGTTGTTAACATATTTTTTGTTATTCAGTTGCGGAACACCGGCATCACTGGCTGCGCCAGCATTTATTGTCCATCCCTGGTTGCCCTGGGAAAGGTGAGCTGCCTTCTTGAACTGCTACAATCGACATGCTGTAGGTTGACCCACAGTGCCATTGGTGGGGGGGGGGGGGGAGGGGGATATTCTCAGATTTTGACCAAGCAAATTTGAACACGTTGCAACTCCCTGTGTATCTTAAATTCACAAATTTATTTGATAGCTAATTTTGGCATTAATCATGGCTTACATAATTAATTACAGCATTGGTGGCCCCAGCAAGAAAAATTAGTTTATACGAGTTTTCCATAGTTTGTAAAGTTCACCCACTGAGGTTGTAGGAAATGATGGGGAGATCCCTCGGTGATCATTCACCCCCCCACTCACACACCCCCCAACAACCCTGGCAATGCTCTTTTACAACCTCTATCATTGACGAGAAAGTACAGAAGCCTGAACACACGCACCAGCTGGTTTCAAAACAGTTTCTACCCTACTGTTGTTAAAATACTGAATGGACTCACAACCTCTTAGCATTCGCCTGTACCTGTGTTTTTGTTTTGCTGCTGTTTACCTATTATTTACTTATCTATTATTTAACTCCTGTGATCTGCCTGTATTGTTCGCAAGACAAAGCTTTTCACTGTGCCTCGGTACACGTGACAATAAATTCAGTTCAATTCAATTCCAATGGATATTGATGATTGTTCGGATTGAGTTTATCAACAATGTGATTGTGCTCAAGTAGTCAGACAGAATTCTGTCAGACACCTGACATGAATGGCTAACACTTAGCTATGGAACCAAAGATCAATTGACATCCATATATTGTAGGAGAAAGTGAGGTCTGCAGATGCTGGAGTATCAGAGCTGAAAATGTGTTGCTGGAAAAGTGCAGCAGGTCAGGCAGCATCCAAGGAACAGGAAATTCGACGTTTCGGGCATAAGCCCTTCATCGGGAATATATTGTACTCCATTAAAGAGTCGATGAGCTTCAGGAGAAATGAGAACTGGAGAAAATTGGTCAGAAAGTGTGGTGATATTTTCAGAAAGATTGGTATGAGAGATCAAACCTCAATTTGTCTCAAGCGCTTGGATTTGGTGTTTATTATTTTTTTTCCAACGCTTTTGCAGCTGAACAATGTCAGCTTGGATTCTGCTCCTTCTCAAACCAGAGATATCCTACCAACAACACCGTGTCTGTCAGTTGTAGCCTGATTGGTAGTATACTTACTTCTGAATCACACTGCTCCAGGTTAAAGTCTCATTTTAAGCTTTGGTGGGCAAATCAAGGTTAAACTCAAATGGAGCACAGAGGAGACACTGCTTGTTTGGAGGTGTCAAGTTTTATAAGGGATGTTAAACCAAGGCTTCATCTGCCTGCTCAGGTGGATTAAAAACAAAATTCCATCGCATTGTTTTTTGAAGGAGAGGGCTGTAGCCAATGGGTATCCCTCAATTGTCAGCAGGAAAAGGAGATTATCTGATTGTGATCAGATTGCTAATTGTGGGAGCTTGCTGAGCTGAAATATTGCATTTTCTGCATCACAACAATGACTACATTTCAAAACAAAAAGTATTTCATTGGCTGAAAAAGCATGTTTGGATGCTAGGTTGTTATGAAAAGCGTGATATAAATGCAATTTAAAAAAAAAATGATTTGCCTCCTTTAGCATTATAAGCCACCCCAATGCACTTCACAGGAGTGTTATAAAACAATATGGCACAGAGCCACATGGGAAGATTTTATACACACTGATAGCCACTGTTGACAGACCACTGATTTGCCAAGAACTCCTACTATTATGATCATTTTTCCAAGACAGTGAACAGAGTTGAATGAAGCTGTCATTACATCACATCACATTAATTTTGTTTAATCTTCCTTTCACAAAACCACCCAGATCTTGTATTAATGGATTGTAACATGGGCAGATAAATGCAATTAATCTGTGATACACTCTGAACAATTATGAATAACTTGGCTGTGCAATTTCAAGGTGGCATTTTGAAGTGAATGTTTATTCATTTTGTTGTTTCCAATTCCATCCATTAATATTTATCACCCGACAGTGGCTAGCAAAGAACGAGATAATGGTTGTGTCCATGATTTGTATTCATAGATCATTATTGCTGCCGATGAAAAGACATCAGAAACCCAATTCACCAATGCCACTAAAATAATGATTGTCCGTTGGCATGGTGATGGTGACAGTGGGATAGTTGCCATGGCAACACAGGTCTTTGTGATGGTGGGGGCAAGTTCAGATAATTGATTTAAGAAAAGAATTTGCTACGAAATTAGTTTTGCAAGGCAGAACTGTGTTCAGTTCAATATCGAGTAGAATTTAGCAGTGTGCTTAGGATTTCAAAGACAGTGCTTGTTAATGGAGCAATGTCCTAATTCTAGCAATGAAAGTTTTCAGTTACTGTACAAAATTTCATTATAAAGTGCTTAGTGCTGAAGTTAACGTTAACTGGTTCCAGTTAAGTAATAATGCTTTTCATTGAGAATTGCAATGCAAAGGAAATGTAAGAACGAATGAAAGACAACTGTTTTCTCAGTTTGCCTCATGCCACTTGCAAATTAGTACAAGTACAAATGGATAAGTTGCTATGTGCTGCAGCACCTGCAGGAATGATGCATTGATTCCAAATTTTAATTCAACATTAATCTTTTTAAAATTCTTTCATGAGATTGCTGGTAAGGCCAGCATTTGTTGCCCATCCCCAATTCATCTCGAACCCAGTGGCTTGCTAAGCCATTCTAGGATGCAATCAAGAGGCAACCACATCACTGAGAGTCTGGAGCCATATGTGGACCAGGCCAGGTAGGAATGGCAAATTTTCCTGCCTAAACGACATTAGTGAACCGGATGGGTTTCATTGATAATGATAGGTGCAACTCACTTGGCCTGATTTGAACAGGATTCCCAGAGAATTAGTCTGAGCCTCTGGATAACGAGGCCTTCACATCCCCATAATATCCTGTCCACTGCTTACCTCTTACCTGCTCCATCTTACTATCTTTATTTACAAAGTGATTTTTACATGTGTTTGCACATTTTTGAATTAATTAGTTAGTCTATGATTTTTGTTGTAAGTCATGTTACAATTCAGCCTTTGGGCTTTGTTTGTTAAATAAATACCTTTATTATTTTTGTTATAGATTACGAAATGACCTAAGGCATTGGCACCATAAAACACTGAAATTTTATTTAATGGTCAGGACACCAGTGGTGGAACGCATACCACTCACTGTATGGGTTTATAATGGCAAAGTGTAAATCTTTTTCAAATATTTCCCAACAGAAAAGGAGAAAACAAAATAATATTGTTTGAGAAAAGTCTGGTACAGCTAACTGTGCCTCAAATCCATCCATCTGAAATTCAGCGATCTGCGGCTAGCTGGAAGAAATTGAGACTATTTTACTTGGAGAGAAGGAAGCTGAGAGAAGTTTTAATAGAGGTTTACAAAATTGTAGCAGGCTGAATTTTGATACAGCAAGCAGTTAGGATGTGGAATGCAATGCCTCTAAATTGAGACATTCAAGAGGATGATTAGTTGGATAGAAATGGTGCGCAGGGATATGGGGGAGGACAGAAGTTTGGCACTCGGTGATAGATAGGCATGATGGGCTGAATGGCCTCTTGGGTATACATTCTCGCCTCGATGCTGCATAGTTGTAGACCAGACACCACCTTCACATGTCGATCACTTCCCACACTCCAAGTGAACCTTGACCTCACCTGATCCAGCCCAGACCAGCTGGGACTGGAGCGCCTGAGCTTAAAACCAAGGGGATTGGAACCTGTCAAGGAGTCAGTGCTGAGGTTATCTGGTTTGAAGACACTAACTTGTATTCCTGTGTGAAACCGAAAGCACCATTTTATCACTTGAGCTGCTGATTGAGGTGAAATCAACTAAAATAATGCAGATTCAGAATTTACCATTAATTCCTGACACAATGCTGCAAAAAAATATCTTTTGGTGGGGGTACATTAAAGAAGTTTAATTTCCATTTTGTCTATTTCTAGAAATATTAGAGGAGGATGAGGATGAGTGCTGTTGAATTAGGCTGGACATTTGGAGATAGGGTTTTAAGTGATGAATCTTTTTAAGAATGCCTCCTAAGTGAGATGACAGTCCAGTACAGGTGACAGGTAACATTCATGCCTTTCTGATGAAGCTTGTGTTCGTGTATGGGATAAGATGGGGACCTGGCATTAAGAACCTTTCCAATTAAGATATTGCTTGAAGATAATGATTACGTAAAATAATTAATCACTAAACTCTGGTTAACTGTTAACATCTCAGTAGGAATTCAGTTCCTGAAAGAAAAGATGAAGGATTAATTCATTCATTATAATTCAGTCTTTTCAAAGACGTTTTTTGATTGTCTGGGCTGAAGTTATTAATTAACCTTCTATAAAGGGCGACAGACCCCAGCAGGGTTTATCTTGAGGATTGCAACCAGGACTGCCGCAGCTCACTGTGCTGTTCACTGACCGAACACTGGCCTGTGCCTGGGAGTTTTAGGCAGTCATTCCCAGATTTTAAAGATGTCATTCATTCCAGGTCCAATAACAATGTGGACACCGGACACTTCTCCACAAGAAGGGAGAAAAAGCTGCCAAACTGACCGAGTTGATCGGGTGAAAACATTACTGCTTAAAATTATCATTACTAATTAAAAATGTCAAAATGAGATTATTAGAATTTTGTTCAGTGAGTGTATTAAGAATTACAGGTCTGAGGTGGCTAGATAGAGTTAAGGTACAGGTCAATCTTTATCAAACTGAATGCTGGAACTGTATAAATAATAATTCTATGGCAGAATTAGCTTAAGGGGCTACATATCTAATAATATTAGAATGAAGCTCACTGAATAAGTTCAAATCTATTTTGGAAATTATTCAAGGGTCAGTGAAGAAAGCATAGCAATTTTCTTGTCTTCAGCAAATCGCATAGTGCTTTAGCCAACCAATGAACAAGATGCACTGCAGTAATTTATTAGGATTCCTTCAACAATGCCTTCCAATCCCGAGACCACTACTACTTGAAAGAACATGGGCACTAGATGCATGGGAACATCACCACTGCAGACTCCCCTCCATACTGCACTTGGAACTATGTCATCATTCCATCTCTTGCTTGGCCAAAACTCTTCAATGCTCTTCCTAACAGCTCTGCAGGCTACACATCAAGGACTGGAGCAGTTCAAAAAGACAAGTCACCACCACCTTCAACATAGCAATCAGAGATGGTCAATAAATGCTGGCCTAGCCGGTGCTGCAGATATCTCATGAAAGAATAACAAAAATTGAAATGTGGTCACTGTTTAATATATGAAAAGTGGTGGCCAATTGGTGTACAGCACAGCCCCACAAGCAACTTTGAAATAAGTGATCAGCTGACCTTTCCCCAGTGGGAGGTAAATGTAAGACAAGGTATCGATTGACCTGCCGCCTCCTCCTCAAAATAGTACCGTTGGATCTTTTATGATTGTTCAAGTACTTGGAGTGGAGTTTGAGCTCAACCTTCAGTCTCAGAGGGAACACAGCCCCCGAGCCAAGAGTGACATTTCTTCAGGCCTGCCTTGTTCCTAGTTCACTGATTTTAGCTGGTTTGCCAATTAATGTAGCAGTTGGCTTCAAAACCCCAGGCCAGCAAAATAAAGATCCTTTACCCTGTTTTCTATCCAAGGATTCCTTTAAAATTGGGTTGTGACATTGAAACAATATTCAGATCAGACAAAGGATAAGGTATTAATCATGTTTATAACACTGAGAAAATGAATCAAAATCTGTCATAAGCTATATAACTAACATTTTCATGAGAAATAAATAGGGAGAAGCATTGAATGATCATTCATAGATGGAGACCATTTGGCCTGTCTTGCTGTTCCAGCTCTTTGAAATGTTGGTCCAAATAATCCCACTCCTCTGTTCTTTCCCACCAATACATTTTCCTTTGCAAATATTTATCAAATTATTTTTGCAAGTTACAAGGAAAGCTTCATGTTTTATGTTTACTCTTATTTATTTCAGAAATTCGCAAACACCTGTCTCTAATTCTGTTCTAGAGCAGACAGCGGGCCACTCTATAAACTGGTCACTGCCCTTCTTATTAAAATGGACAAGAAACCATCACAGTCAAAGTAATGTAACTGTCCTGGATGGGTATTTTCTCCCTCGCTCTCTGTCTCTCTTATGATAACAGCAGTAACTTTTTACAAATAATTAGATTTCTAGTATGCAATAACAGTGAGACTCACTGTGGGTCCCCAGGCAGATAGATTTCCAAAAGATGCCCCAAATTGCTGCCCTTGGGAGGTTGTTAATGAAATAAATGCTCATAACTGCATAAGTGATTGCTGAATTTGGCTGCACTGTCTGATATATTTCAAGACACTGCATAATACAAGTTGAAGTAAATCCTTTAAAAGCAAAATCAATGGAGATTGGGAATACATTGCTCTCATCTTAAAGGATAGATAGTGAGCGTTTGGTGACAAAGAATGACAAACATGGGGGAGAAACATCTTTGATCTTCCAGCTGATTTGAGTTAGAGTTTCCCCTTTGTTAAATTAATAGCTTCACAAGGTTTTCCTTTTATTGAAAATACTCCATTAGGTTCTGTGTGATACAACAGTCAAATCAGGGCAAAGAAAGGAAGACATATAGGATTAAGCAATGAGCATGCTCTTGAATGGAGAGCAGTGATGGATGCAGAGATACACTTGGAAGGATTTATAAGGGGCACTTGGGGCTTTGCATTGTGACTGAACGAATCATGTGACCTGCCACAATGCAATTCTGAAGCAGCAGCATTTCCATTTTGAGGAAAGTATTTCTTCAGTGTGGGCAACTTGTTTTGAGCTTTGGGATTTTTCAAAAAGATTTAAGAACATTGGGAAAATTGAAGCAAGAACAGGATGCCCATCCAATCAATCTAGTTCCTTTCACAGGTAATCTATTCAATTATATAGAATATGTGGACCAAAAATGGGCCATTTGGCCCAACCAGTTCATACTGATATTTATGCTACATGAGTGGCTCCTCCCTATCTTTTCTCATCTAAATCGAACATCTAGCAACCTCTACTTCCTTCTCCCTCTCGGGTGTGTCTTTAAATCCATCTATACTGATCACTTCAATCACTCCCTGTGGAGTGATTTCCACATTCTCACCATTCTTTGGGTGCCGGAGTTCCTTTAGAGTTTCCTATAGGATTTTCTTGGCGACTATGACATCAATGCACTACAATTCTTCTCTTCCCCACCAGAGGAGTCATTGTCTTTGTATCAGCTTTATCAAAACCTTGGATTATATTAAAGATCTTTGTTAGATTACCCATCGATCTTTGTTTTCTAAGAGAGATTTAGGCTGCCAATCTTTACCTGATATGGATACCCACAAATTTCTCTTCAACATCTCCATTGTATCTACATCTATTTTTACTAGTTCTTTAAAGGCTTTGAGAATTTAATCTCCTCCTGAAAGGTTTTGTGTAACCATTGCTGATCCGCCAGATATATTATGCAAAAGCTGCAGAATATTTAAGTATTATTGTTCCTGAAAAGATTCTGAACTGTCCTCTCCAGATTCTCCTCTAGTCCTGCTCTAACCTCAGGACTATTGTGTCCAAGGAACACTGTATCATCAAATCTGTTCCAATGTTAACATTTTAAGTCCTGCATCTTCCATGCTAAAGTTAAAGCTTATCTGCAGGTTCAAGTGTGTGTGTCTGTGTGTGTACGTGTGAGCTGATGGTATTGCAATAGCTTAAGATATAAAGAGGCAATAACATCTGCTGCACATGTTGCCATAGTTCCTTTCAGAGTTTATTTTAAATTCCCACATGTTTCTATTGGGTTTTTGAGGTGGAATGCTGAACAGGGGATTGCAATGTTCAAAACAAAGCAAAACCCTCTAGTAATGAGTACCATCAACATGCAGCCATTATGGGATATATCTGCCAGCATTAGCAGGGCAATCTGCCAGGACACACATTTTGGGCATGAACTGCAGTTTGAGGTGAACTAACTGCAGACATTACACACCAACACCACTGAAATGGAATAGTCTCACTGAATACACCCATTAGAATATTAATCCTTAAAGCGATATTCAATTGAATTGGCTTTCAAGGAATAAATCTGCAAGCCCGCCACATTTTTTGCAAGAACCAAGATATTCTTAAGCAATAAAGACACTGAAGATGACATAAGGTTAGAGCTTACAGAAACAGTGCTCATTGCTGAAACAGGTTAGATTACAATATGAAGTTGTTCCAGTCTGGATCAGCGGATGTTAAAGACATTGAAAATTATGCAGTGAATTCAATGAAAATCATGGTTTTGAAGCTGTGCTGATGGATCACTTGATAACTAGACTGGCTAAAGTGGAACGGAGCCATTCCAAACAGAAAGATTCTCTGAGTTTACTGCTTCTAGCCAGAGTTTTAGCCAACCTGTCCAAATTGCTGTTGAGAACACAAGGCATAGGCTATTCACCCCTTCAGGCCTGCTCCACTATTCAAGAAGGTCTATATTGTGGTCTCAACCCCACCTTCATGTCTGCACCCCATAACCATTGACTTGTTTGTCTATCAACAATGTAACTTATCCTTGAATTAAAGCAATATCTCAACTTCTGTTGCTTTCTGAGGAAGAAAATTTCACATCCGAATAAGCCTCTGGAAGAAAACATTTTTCCTCATCAAGACCTCTTATTCCTGAGCTTGATCCCCTCAGTTTCAGGCACTGGGCCAACAACACAACCTTCTGCACTTGCGCTCAGCTGCAAGGAGCTATGCCGAATATAGTGTCTGCTACTACCACCACTTTCTATTTACTGCCCCCACTTGAAAGGCTTCCTGCACCACAATGTGGTGGTCAGTACATGCGTTTACATTGCAGTCCCTAACTCTCAACCAGTTAAATTGCAAGAACTTCAAAGCTGTTGGACAATTGCAAGAGTGAAAGTTCTTTCACCTTCTACCTTCCCAGTCCTATTACCTGCCTCAACACAGTCACACCCTCCTGTCCCTGGCCATGGACCATTTCAGAACTCCCTAACCTAAAGGGTGCGACTGCCCTCTGGAACAAAGCATTCAGATAACTTGCCCTGTCTCTGATGCATCTCACTGTCAGTAGCTTGGCCCTTAGTTCATCAACTCCGAGCTGATGTTCCTCAATTGCAGATGCAATTGCTGTGAGTCACACTGTGAGTCAATGTCCCGTCATCCTTATTTTTAATTGAGCCAATTAAGTTTAGAAATGACATTGTGATTATCTGTAGTTACATTAAGTGGTTTATCTGGTTATTTGTAAATTTGATGCACTACACTCATGCATCAGTTCAAACAATTCCCCATTTATGGAGATCAAAGGCACTTAATGTGCATCAACTACCCGCTTATCTGTTTAGCTAATTAAGGCTAGAGACTACTTTTTGCATTTTGCTGTTGGTCTCTGGTTTTCTCTCTTGATCTCCTCCTTTCATTAAAGAATTAGGACAGTACCTCCTTCTTCGTCCCTGCACTGAATTTCCTCATTCACCAAATTCCTGGGTTCACACTCTATGCCTAGATGCACTTAGTGACAGGTTGCTTTCCTTGTGCTTGTTTATTGTCATTGCTTTGTTCTCTGTTTCTGTCAGTCAGCAAGAAAAGATCAGTGTTTCTCTCCTAATGATGATCCAATGATTCCTACTAGAAAATACGGGTATGGTTGCGGTCACAATTGGGTGTGGGCTGTGATGCTTGACATGGTTGACTGTTTGAGTACACTTGCCTTCTCGTGCCAATAAAACCTTACTCCAAAACAGGTTCAGTGCCTCCAGGTGAAATGGGGAGAAAATATCGGAGATGGAGAAGAAAGCTAACGGATTTCTCAAGCAGAATCCTTATAGTGGAAATGGACAAATTGTAATTGACATAATTATTCAAATAAAGAATGCAGTGTATGAGTGCAATTGTAAAATGAGAATGGTTACAACACAGGAGACATTTTTTCCAAATTATACCTGCACTGGCTTTCTATAACAGGAATCAAGATATTCCCACTGACCCAACTTTCCCCATGCTCTTACCATTTTGTTTCCCTATAGATCCATATTCAATTCCCATTGGGAAATAATGATAGAACCTGTATCCAGCACTCTGTGAGGGAGTGCATTCCTGATCCTATCCACTGGCTGCATAAAAAAGGGCTTTCCTTATGGCACTGATTCATTTGCTGATCAATTTACATCTGTGTTATCTGACACACAATTGTTTCAACAAAGGGGAGAGCTTCTCTCTATCTATTCTATCTAGACCCCTAGTGATTTTGAACATCTCTGTCAAATTTTGTCTTCATCTTGTCTTGTCCAGGAGAATAAGCTGCTTGTTCCAGGTATCATCTTCTTACTTTCCAAGATGTGCCCACATTGACACAAATCCAGCCAGCTATATTTAAATTGTGGTTGATCTATTTTGAGACTTGTCTAATGTAGAGTCAAACCAGTCACACACGAGGTAAAACTTGGCAACCCTATTGAAACGATTTGCCTTCTAGTGAAACACACCTTTCAAATCACTCAGCAAAGTTATTTTTCACTAAGTGCTTACAGTATGGCCTCAAAAGTGCAAGAATCAGTACAACCCACATAAATATCCACTGGTGATCTAGGCTGTTTTTTTTTCTCTCCAGCCAAGGTATCCTCGTCATTTAATTGACCTCTTACAATTGGATTCTCTGTTTCTATGGACACCTTTTTGAGAAGGTACTAAATTTATTATGATGACAAAAGGATTACAGCCTCAGTTGTGGAGACAATTTGTAGGAACTGCAACCTTTTCAATTAAAATATATAAGATTACTGACAACGTACTAGACATATTCAAATAGTTTGATAATGGGCCAAATGGCCTCAGAGTCACTAAGTTGTACAGTAGAGAAAGACTCTTTGGTCCAACTAATCTATGCTGACCAGATATCCTAAATTGATTAAGTTCCATTTGCCAACATTTGGCCCTTATCACTCTAATCCTCCTATTCCTATACCCATCCAGATGCCTTTTAAATGTTGTAATTGTACCTGCCTCCACAACCTCCTCTGGCAGCTTATTTCACACACATACACCACCTTCTATGTGAAAAAAGTTGTTCCTTGGGTACCTTTTTGAATTTTTCCCCTCTCACCTTAAACCTATGCTGTCTAGGTTTAGATTTCCCACATGTGGGGAAAAAGGCCTTGGCTGTTTATACTATCTATGTCCCTCATGATTTTCAAATCCTCCAAATTGCATTTGGATTGAGTTGCTGTTTGTCTTATTTATCTCAAAATAAAGCGGAGGTATTTTTAAATTTAAACAACTAATTCATGTGACTTGAAACATCTTAGAACTTTCAAAAGACAAGTTGAAGCAATTTGTTTGGCCTCTAGAATTTTCTGAGAATCAGGAGTCAGTCACCTCACTCACTCACTCCACCCACAGGCTAAAGCCGTCAAGCACTATACAAGGATCTGTGATTAGACAAGCTGAATCAAGCATTGCATAAAATTCCAGTGATATGCTATAAAAAGAGTCCCATACCAGGCAATAAATTTTCATCAGATTGGTAAAAATGTTAGTTATTCAGTAAGGCTCCAGTGCTATAAAGGGATCGGATAATTAGTGTTTGTATTAATATTTATTTTGCTAGGGTTTAAGATGAGGAAACCACAGCATCCTAAAGCTATTTCAAAGTGCACAAACATAAACTCCTTTCAAAAACCCAGCTGCACTCAGATTTAGAAAGAATTCATTGCTCATCCCAGTTTAAATAGAACTTCTCACCCACTGAAAAGTCAAATTGAGAGAGTTAGATGTTGCACACTGGCCACTGTGCAGTCTAGAAAACCTGACGTTAGTTAAGAAACTCAGCAAGTAAAAAGTGAGGTCTGCAGATGCTGGAGATCAGAGCCTGATGAAGGGCTTATGCCCGAAACGTCGAATTTCCTGTTCCTTGGATGCTGCCTGACCTGCTGCGCTTTAACCAGCAACACATTTTCAGCTAAGAAACTCAGCAAACTATGTATTTCAAATAGACAAATCCAAGTTGGCACCTGTTATGTCTTTGCTACTGACTGCAGTATGTAACTGAAATACCAAACTCCATGCTATTTCAGATTAATTCTCTGCTTCAGCTTTTGAACTTGAGCCTCAAGCAGATGCACTCTGAAATCCTATTGTACAAACATAATACTGAAATCGCTTAGGATCTCGGAGCCAAATTGCATTCTATTTAAACAGAATTAACCTTGTTTAAAATAGTGACCGTTTCTTGCCACAGACAGAACAAACAGGAGGATTGTCTAAATTGAGTCATTTTTCCCTGTCAGTATTAATGCATTGTCAGTCTTCATTTTTGAGGTCTGTCTATTGTTTATATAACAGGATACAGAGTTTGAATCTGGTGTAAATCCAGTAGATTGCAGATGGTGTCATTTCCTGAGTATCTAATATCTGGAAAGGCAAAGTGCTGTAATATTAAAAAGACAAAAAAATGAGGTTATTTTATTTATTCAGCAAACAGTATTGGAAAGAAGCTTGCTTTTTAGCAAATCCCTCTCTCAAAGTTATAGACTGTGTGACAAGATTCACATTGCCACTGGCTCACTGGATGAAATCCAGAGCATCTTGACTGCATTTTCGCAACTTTTTTTAGTTTATGATAGCTTTTGTTCTGCTTACATCATCACAATTAAACTGATCAGCCTCTGAATAACTCATTCATTCATGCCAAATTTTCTTTCACTGCATCCCTGGTGCTTTGTCGAATATGCTGTAAAAGGATAGAATGTGAAGAGTTATTTAATCTTTAGATTGCAGGGACTGTTATAGGATACAAGAAGAGTCAAAGGAGGTTCTACCCATCAAAGCTCACTGAAGTGAATTGTAGATTCACCTCCCAGGAGAGGTTCCAAGTATTAGGTTGGAACTACCTTGGATGAAGAGGGAGGTCTCTCAAAGAAAAGATTATTGAATTGATTCCAAGTCTTTAAGGCATCACCCTTGGATTAAGCTCACTTTTGCTGTGAAAGCTGCAAATTGATACAGTCATAGTCATACAGCATTGAAACAGACCCTTTGGTTAGGGGGCGTGATGGCTTAGTAGTATTACTTTTGGACTGTTAATCCATAGACCCAGATAATGTTCTGGAGACCTGGATTTGAATCTCACCATAGTAGATGATGAAATCAAAGTTCAATTTTTTTTAAAATTAAGAATTAATTAAGAATCCAGTGACGACCATGAATCCATTTTTGATTGTCGGAAAAACCCATGTGGTTCACTAATGCCTTTTAGGGAAGGAAACTGCCATCCTTACCTGGTCTGGCCTACATCTGACTCCAGACCCACAGCAGTATGATTGACTCTTAGCTGCCCTCTGGGCAATTAGGGATGGGCAAGAAAATGATGGCCAAGCCAGCAACACCCTCATTCTGAGAATGAATAAAGAAAAATGTCCAGATAGTTGAAAAAATGTGGTATGCTCATTGAAGAGCATCCAAAGCTCTTAGTAGCTTTGATCTGACCTAGCTGACCTAACTAGACCCACACGACCAAGTCAATCATTTAAAGATTGACAACAGATATTGGCCTTGTCAGTGATGCTTACTGCTCATGGAAGAATAAAGGAAAGAGAAGATGAATCAATACAGCGATGCCAGAAATACAAAGCCCATGATTAACCTCTTTCTGGAGCTCCAACTGTACTCTTTGTCAAAGCCTGAATATTTCTCACGTCCTTAAAGAAAATAGTTCAAGGGACCCTTCCATTATTAACAATAAGTCATGACAGTACAAAGGGTTATGTTTTTGGGGGTTGCAAACAAATCATTTCAAAGTGTCTGAGATTCCCCTAATCTCTTGATAGGATCCGTCAAATTAAATTTGGGGTCTACATTTAATGGCAATTGTCCATGCATGATGCTTATTGCAAATGCACACACTTTCTTTCAATACCCTCTAAGTGTCAGAAGTAACAGTACATAGAGTCATAGAATGTGGAAACTGATCCTTTGGTCCAAACAGTCCATGCTGACCATAATCCCAAACTCAACTAGTTCCACCTGCCTGCTCCTGGCCCATATCCCTCCCAACATTTCTCATTATGTACTTATCCAAATATCTTTTAAATGTTGTAAATGCATCTGAATCCACCACTTCCTCTGGAAGTTCATTCCACACATGAACCTTCCTGTGTTTAAACAAAATTGTCCCTCATGATTATTTAAAATCTTTCTCCACTCACCCCTAAGTGTCAAAATTCCCTATCCTAAAGAAAAGATGCATGTCATTCACCTTGTCTATACCCCTAATGATTTTATAAATTTCCATAAGGTCACCCCTCAACTTCCCATGTTCCAGTCAGAAAAGGTCCCAGCCTCTCCTTATAACTCAAATCTCTATACCCAACAACATCCCAGTGAACCTTTTTGAGCTTAATAATAATATCCTTACTATAACAGGGAGACAAGAACTGGGCAGAGTAATCAAAAGCTGAAAAATGTGTTGCTGGAAAAGCGCAACAGATCAGGCAGCATCCAAGGAGCAGGAGAATCGACGTTTCGGACGTAAGCCCTTGTTCATGAATGTCCTGGTTGGGTCCAAATTTTGTTGGTCTGAATGTAGTCCGGAGTCCATGCAGGGTCAGTCGGTTCCGTAGACAGGTGCTGAGGAAGGAGATGTGACTGTGGTAGCGAGTCTGTTTGAGAACGTGGCTGAAGAGCTTCAGGGCAGAGGAGATGACCTGAGGGGTGCAGTGAGAGAGGGACTCACTGAAATCCTTGTAGAGGGAGGAAGAGAGTTTCTTCAAGGAAGGCGTCCTTGCAAGAGGATTGACAGTAGGTTAAAATCAACTAGGAGAAAGTGAGGACTGCAGATGCTGGAGATCAGAGCTGAAAAACGTGTTGCTGGAAAAGCGCAGCAGGTCAGGCAGCATCCAAGGAGCAGGAGAATCGACGTTTTGGGCATAAGCCCTTCTTCAGGAATCAAATGGCCTCACCAACATCTTGTACAACTTCAACATAACATCCTAATACCTACACTCAAAGATCTGAGTGGAAGCAAATGTGCTAAACACCTTCTTAACCGCCCCGTCTATATGTGATGCAAATTTCAAAGAACGATGTACCCGAACACCCAGATGTCTTTGTTCTATATATGTGGCCAAACAGTTTGATTATCAATTTATAGATCCTTCAGAAAGAATATGACAAGAATGGGAAAGTTTCCTCATCAGTCAGAACCATCTGGTAGCTGCAGAGCAAGAGCAACAGCTCCACCTCCAACACCCCAGCCCCACCTATTTAGAGGGCTCCATGCCATGAGATAGTGCCATCTTCAATCTGAAGGCCTGCCACAAGCAAGCTAAGCAATTGTCAGTGCCAATCTCTAATGCCTCTCCATTCTCTGCCAGTTGTATCATCTATAGTCACAGGAAGACTGAAGGTTGGCTAACATTCTGCCACTATTTAAGAAAGGTGGTAAGGTCAGCCAGGGAACTATAGACCAGTGAGTCTGACATCAATGGTGGGCACGTTGCTGGAAGGATTCCTGAGGGACAAGATGTACATATATTTGGAAAGGCAAGGACTGATTAGGGATAGTCAGCATGGCTTTGTTCATAGGAAATCATGCCTCTCATACTTGATTGAGTTTTTTGAACAAGTAACAAAGAGGATTGATGAGAGCAGAGTGGTAGATGTGATCTATATGGACTTCAGTAAGGCGTTCAACAAGGTTCCTCATGGGAGACTGGTTAGCAAGGTTAGATCTCATGGAATACAGGGAGAACTAGCCATTTGGATACAGAACTGGCTCAAAGGTAGAATACAGAGGGTGGTGGTGGAGAGTTGCTTTTCAGACTGGAGGCCTGTGACCAGTGGAGTGCCAGAAGGATCGGTACTGGGTCCACTAGTTTTCGTCACTTATAGAAATGATTTGGATGTGAGCATAAGAGATACAGTTAGTAAGTTTGCAGATGACACTAAAATTGGTGGTGCAGTCGACAGGGAAGAAGGTTACCTCAGATTACAACGGGATCTTGATCAGATGGTCATTGGGCTGAGGAGTGGCAGATGGAAAAAAATCAACGAGGTAAAAACAGTGACTGCAGATGCTGGAAACCAGATTCTGGATTAGTGGTGCTGGAAGAGCACAGCAGTTCAGGCAGCATCAAGGAGCAGCGAAATCAACGTTTCGGGCAAAAGCCCTTCATCAGGAATAAAGGCAGAGAGCCTGAAGCATGGAGAGATAAGCTAGAGAGGGTGGGGTGGGGAGAAAGTAGCATAGAGTACAATAGGTGAGTGGGGGAGGATATGAAGGTCAGGGAAGACGGTGGAGTGGATAGGTGGAAAAGAAGATAGGTAGGTAGGACAAGTCATGGGGACAGTGCTGAGCTGGAAGTTTGGAACTAGGGTGAGGTGGGGGAAGGGGAAATGAGGAAACTGTTGAAGTCCACATTGATGCCCTGGGGTTGAAGTGTTCCGAGGCGTAAGATGAGGTGTTCTTCCTCCAGGCGTCTGGTGGTGAGGGAGCGGCGGTGAAGGAGGCTCAGGACCTCCATGTCCATGGCAGATTGGGATGGGGAGTTGAAATGTTGGGCCATGGGGTGGTTTGGTTGATTGGTGTGGGTGTCCCAGAGATGTTCCCTAAAGCATTCTGCTAGGAGGCGTCCAGTCTCCCCAGTGTAGAGGAGACCGCATTGGGAGCAACAGATACAATAAATGATATTAGTGGATGTGCAGGTAAAACTTTGGATGTGGAAGGCTCCTTTAGGGCCTTGGATAGAGGTGAGGGAGGAGGTGTGGGTGCAGGTTTAACAGTTCCTGCGGTGGCAGGGGAAGGTGCCAGGATGGGATGGTGGGTTATAGGGGGGTGTGGACCTGACCAGGTAGTCATGGAGGGCCCGGTCTTTGTGGAAGACGGAAAGGGGTGGGGAGGGAAATATATCCCAGGTGGTGGGATCTTTTTGGAGGTGGCGGAAATGTTGGCAGATGATTTGGTTTATGCGAAGGTTGGTAGTGTGAAAAGTGAGCACCAGGGGCGTTCTGTATCACCCCTCCAACCGTAACAAGGACAGAACTGGCTGGTACAATTGCAACATTTAAAATGCATCTGGATGGATATATGAATAGGAAGGGTTTGGAGGGATATGGGCCGGGTGCTGGCAGGTGGGACTAGATTGAGTTGGAATATCTGGTCGGCATGGATGAGTTGGACAGAAGGGTCTGTTTCTGTGCTGTACATCTCTATGACTCTAGGACTCAGTCAATGAAACAGATAGGGAGTTTTAGCAAGTTTTCAGAAGATTTGTAGCTCAGGTTGAGGTTCTGGATGAGGAGTTTCTATTTAAAAGCCTATAGGCATCTCATCTGGTAGCTATTTTCTATTAAACTGTGCAAAGAAGTTATACACATTGCTAGAGCAGGTGGGTTAGAACCTGAAATTCTTGCCTCATTGGTAGGAACATTACCAATGCACCACAAGAGAGCACTATCTCATCTGGTATTGAGGGATCAGTAATTGGTTTCACTTGAGTAACCACAATGAGATTTGCACAAGGGAAACTAAACTAGTGTTTGAGAATTCACATTGGTACTCCCCTACATTGGATGGCTCAATGAGGACATGCAATGTTGGAGTAATGGTGGGGAAAGTATTTGTTCCTTTTGCTGCCCTGAGAAAATTAACCCAAACTTTGTTCATTCCAATGTGAAAGGTGAAGTGTAATGGGCCTGCAAAGTGGAAATGCTCCAGCATTTATGAAAGAGAGACTTGTTTCAATGTAACACCTTTCACGACTGCAGAATGTCCCAAAATGCTTTTCAACCAGTGATATACTTTGAGCATGTGATCACTGTAGTCATGTTTAATCACAGACATTGATCTGGAATACTTGAGATCTGACATGGAAAACCACATTACGTGGGATAATACATATTACACAGAGGAGAACTAAGTTGTATTAATTATTAGAACTCCTTATTCGAGGCCAGTGATTGAAGGCTTTGAATTTGTGCCTTTTACTAGGAGCCTTATGTATAATCTAAACTAAGGCAACCTAGAGCATGGCTGTCACTATGACGACGAAGATCGGGGATGAACTGCATTAAACCACTGGAGCAGCATTCATAAAAGCTAAACTAAAATAATTTTTCATGATGTAATTTGCCTGTTTTTAAGACAAGTTTCCAAACTACCTTATTAAAATTGGATTTATTCTGTGTTTTACTTTGTGTGACTCGATTCACTTGAGTGCCCTGAAATTGACATTGTGCCTACCTTTAAACCACTGAGGAATTACTGGCAATGAGTATTAATTGGATGTTTATAAATTTCTTGTAACTGCTCATTACTGAAGATACCTGCCATGTTCTCTGGGCGTCTTTGAATATGGAGATAACACATCATTAGACCTCTGTGCAGTAGCTAAAGCAGTGGGTTGATTTGTTAATAAGTGAAATAACACATGGATACAACTGTCAAAGCAAGATGCTGAAACAGCACAAGAGATCCTGAATCTGACTATAAGTGTTAACCTATTTTTTACAGAAAGACATTTCTTACGTCCTTATTTAGTTGTTATGGGTGGGTGTGTATTGAGAGCTTGGAGGTTTTGTGGGTTGTATTTTTCTTTGAATTGGGAATCATTTTATTCTCAATAGTCTATTGAAAAAGATTTTTGCCATTTTTGATATTTTGATAGACAAAGCCTCAGCTTGATCTGTTGAGGATTATTTACTTGTTGAAATGGATCCATCACTTTAAACCTTAACTCTGAAATTCTCTATTGAAACTTCTTCATCTCGCTCGCTCTCCTCCTTTTACAATGCTGCTTAAAACTTGTTGTCTTGTGTAATATCTGTTTGTGATTCAATGTCCAATTCAACAGTCCTGTGAAACAAGTTGGCCATTTAATTAAGTTAAAAATGTTACATAATTTCAAGTTGCAGTGACGTAGATGAACAGAGAGCTGCAGGCGGAGGGAGGATGTCATGGATCCATCTCTATAAGACTCATTCCTAGGTTTAAGTCCCAAACTCGGATCTGAAAGCATAAAAACTAAGGCTGACACCCCAGTGTGGGACTGAGGAAGTGCTGTGTTCTCGGGGATGCTGTCTGACGTTAATCTGTGTCCCCATCTGCCTGTTCAGGTGGACGTAAAAGATCTCATTGCATTTCTTTTTTGGAAAAAATGCGGGGGAAGTTCTCTAGTGTTCTAGCCAAAATCTATTCCTCAATTAACATTCAGAGTCGTGGAGATGTATCAGACTGTCAACTGCATCCATTCAGGAACCATTTGGCAAAATACAATTGTTTATCTGTGATACCAACACAGTCAAACCAGAAGCAGTTATGATAATGCTTTGTGAGCATTATATTGCAAATAGTTATGTTCCTAATGTTTCAGATAACCATTCAGTATGCATTTTCTGTAAGATTCAGCAATCTAAAGTAGTTTGAAACCCCATGTTTTAAATTTGCTTCACCAACATATATCAGTGGTTTGGTCAGACTTAACCCATGTTCTTTAATTATACCAAACCACATCCATGTTTGTGAGGAAGAGTTTGAAGAGATTTCCACAATCTAGTTTGTCCCAACTGTCCTCCCTTCATTGTTAAAGTTTTAATTCAATTGTTTGAAGTACATAGTTTATGGAACAAATTGTTAGATACTTTCTGAAATCGTCTGTTTGAACAATCACGGAACTGGGATGCTCATTGATTAACTAACACTCATGATGGTGCTGGAAAGAATGAAGATCCCCTAGTGACCATTCTACTGGATGTGCTCAGTATACAGAGTATTTGTAGTCTGCGTGAAGCTTAATGATGACCCGTACCACCAGATAAGCCAAATGAAGCTGAAAACTGATGAAGCTTAATCTCCTTTAACCTCACAAACTATGTAACTTGCTTTCCATTAGTCCCTTTATAAAATCCATGTTCCTAACTAAGCTTTTAATTATCTAACAATTTCCTAGTCTAGGTATTAGTGTTTTTTCCCCCACAGATTGTGTTTCTATGAAGAGCTTTGAGATGTTGTTACTCTAAAAACATTATGCAAAGATTTTTGAGCTACTCCGCAATAGTTACCACTTTAAATTGCAGACTGTAATTTTGGTCCATTTTAATGTGACATGGTTATGCTGAAAGTGATACATTCATTGTAGCCTACATGCTTTCGCACTATTTGTAAAGGGTGCTGGCTGAACGATATAAAGACAGTTCTGATTATTTTAAAATGGTGGCTGTCACCAATTACTGACAACAACCACCCCCCCCCCCCACCCCCACTAGTATGAGTCATGCCCTCAGGAGAGGCAATTTAAAATGCAAGCAACACAAGAATGGTTTCATGAGTGTAATCCAATCTCAGGATTCATCCAGCAATTGTGAACCATGAGCACCTTGCTCATGTTTCATGATGTCACCTGAACTCTTTCATTAGTTTTATTACCTTTCAGTTGCTCCCAGGCAGAATCATTATGCTTAATTTAATGTTTTCAAAGGATTAATGTGCATCAGCTTTGGCAAAATGCCCATCTAGTGTTAGCCAGGTGACTGTTTTGAATTTTTACTTGGAGCTATTTGGTCATTGTTAACGTGAGTCTCCAAAGCTGATCAGATCCTTTTCAAATTGACCCGTGAATAGGACCCTGCAGAATGGACTGCAGAGTAATTAATTCTCGGAACAGCTTGAGTAACAGCAGGTAGCTGCTTCTTTCAAGCTAAAAAATGTAAAGGAGGCACCTTGCCTGTTGAATAGATCTCATGGGAGAAGCTAGGAGGTGGGTGTTTAAAAATTTACACTTTCCTCTTCAACCCAATTGCCATTAGAAAGCATGGTGAACTTCAGCAATGTTTCATCATTAAAGTTCATTCTGGATATTTATATTTATAATTTACTTCTGAATCATCTGAAAAAGTTGGATTCTATGATTATCTTTTGCAATTTCTAACATTCCTACAGTAGGTCATCATTTTTTATTTGAGGGAAGATGGGGAGGATAGTGAAATGAGAATAATTCTGATTCTGATGCTTTAGGATGTTCTGGTAAGTAAAATTAAACAAAAATTTTGTCCTCTTATTTAATTTCTTCTCCTGTCATCTGAAACATCAATGAGACTGTTCTGAGCAGTTAACAGAAGACCAATTATCCGCGTTCAAACCGACAGAAACATTCCCAATTAATTCAGTCTCCACCTACCTTCTGGAAAGATTGACTTGCTATAAAAAAAAGAGCTGAAAGCTTAAATTAGTTCAATCGTGGCACCTTGATGTCTTTGTATGAATATTGGCAGCTCCCACACCTGTGAAAGTTCATCACCAAAGCCAAAGATGTAGAATCAGTGCCTCTTTTGGAAAACCATAATAGTTCAGTTGGACAATGGGGTTTGAGGCTTGATCCCTGAATGTGCCGAGTTAACTGCAGCAGAATTATGGTATTGGCAATTTAATTGGACTCAATGGCCCGAGGCGAGGGATGAACCAGCTTGGATTCCCACCCTGGGTTGCTTTGCAATTGAAGAGGACATGATCAAATTTTGTTGAATGCGCAGTCTTCGTTCCTTGCCTGGGTCAACCCCTGAAAAATAGAAACAAATCCAGGTATCAAATAATGAACACAGGGGCATTTCTGAGAGTGGCTGTCACAGCACTACAGTGAGGATTTGATTTTTACAAAAATAAATTTCATTTATATAGTGCCATTGCCATAATAGAGCATTTTGCAGAGGCATAATAAAATAAGCCACGTTATGGCGATATAGTACATTTGACCTCATATTGGTGAAATAGGAAAGTTATAAGGTGTGTCTGATAAGAGGAGAGGAAGGTAGCAAGGTGGAGAGGTTTAGGGAGCTGATTTCCAAACAAAGAACTTTGGCAACAGGTGGCTGAGAATAGTGGAACTGTAAAGAGGATCCTTGAAAGAGGCCTTGCAGCTGGTGGTTCATTAGATATGCACAATACCCAAACTCCCATCCCCCACACAATCACAATTCAGGCAGGTTATTCAAACACAATTTGCCTTATCAAATCCATGCTGCCTTTCTTTAATTAATCCACATTTGCCCAATGACTATTAATTTTGTCCTGAATTATCAATTCTAGAAGTTTCCCCACCAATAAGGTCACATTTACTGGTACATAGTTCCTGAGTTTACAAAGCAAAAACTTAGTCCACGAGGTCGTGGCCAGCAGAATTCCTCACTTCCAGCATATTACTCGGTTATTAGCACTCTTGCCTCTTAGTCATTCGATTCTGAATTCAAGTCCCCACTCCTAGACTTGGGCATAAAAATCAGGACTGATACTCTAGTGCAGTATTGAGGGACTGTTATATTCATAGAATCCCTTCAGTGTGGTAACAGGCCCTTTGACCTAACAAGTCTACATCGACCCTCCAAAGAGTATCCCACACAGACCCATTCCCCTAACTAATGCACCTAACCTACATATCTCTGAACACTATGGCCAATTTAGCATAGCCAATTCACCTAACCTACAGATCTTTGGACTGCAGGAGCACCCAGAGGAAACCCACACAATTACAGGGAGAATGTGCCAACTCCACATAGGCAGTTGCCTGAGGCTGGTATTGAACCCAGGTTCCTAGTACCGTAAGGCAGCAATGCTAACCACTGAGCCACCGTGCTGCCATATTGTTGCTGCTTTTGGATACGATGTTAAACCAATACTCCATCTGCTGAGCTGGTGGCAAAAGTTTCAGTGGCCCTATTTCAAGGTAATGTCTGATGTCCTGGCCATTATTTATTCCCCAGTCAGCATCACCCAAAAGCAGATTATCTGGTCATTATGAATTGCTGTTTGTGAGAGCTTGCTCTGTGCAAATTGGTTGTCATGTTTCCTGCACTGTAACAGTGTCTACTCTTCAGAAGTATGGAATTGATTGCAAAGTACTTTGATACATCCTCTGGTTTTGAGAAATGCTATATAAGTTAATGGGGTTTCACACAGGATTTATTGTACTCCAACCTTTTGAGAATTTAAGCCAGAATGGTGTAGATTTCTCAAAAGAAGTCTGCACAGCTTGGATTTAGTGCAGTCAGAAATTGGATCTGGTTTTGGATCTTAGATTACAGGTTGTTCTGCTATAACGTGGTTGCATTTCTATGGGACCCTGCACTATAGAAAATCCTGCTATGGAAAATTGCTATAGAAAATCATTTTACCCATTCGATAGAAATTTTGCGTTATCCAAACAGTATCCACAATTCGCCAATCATGTTATAATCAATTTGTGTTAATAGAGCACTCATTATACTAGAATGACCTGTATTTGCCTCTCTCGATCCAATTCGCAGTGATACATATAGAATAAATGTCAGAGGTAGTTTCTTTACTCAAAGTAGTAGGGGTGTGGAATGCACTGCCTGCAACAATAGTAGACTCGTCAACCTTAAGGGCATTTAAATGGTCATTGGATAGGCATATGGATGGGAATGGAATAGTGTAGGTTAGATGGCTGTCAGATTGGCTTCACAGGTTGGTGCAACATTGAGCGCTGAAGGGGCCTTTATTGCGCTGCTATGTTCTATATTCAGTGGAAATACCATGTACTATTGTGGGCAATTCATACATAAAGTCATAGAGTTGTACAGCGCAGAAACAGACCCCTTGGGTCCAACATGTCCATGCCAACCAATATCCTAAATTAATCTTGTCCCATTTGCCAGCATTTGGCCCATATCCCCCTCAACCCTTTCTATTCATACACCTATCCAGATGCCTTTTAAATGTTGTTTTTGTACCAGCCTCCAACATTTCCTGTGGCAGCTCATTCCATACATGCACCACCTTCTGTGTGAAAAAGTTGCCCCTTAAGTCCCTTTTAAACCTTTCCCCTCTCATCCTAAACCTATATCCTTTGGTTCTGGGCTCCTCAATCCCAGGGAAAAGACCTTGGCTATCCATGCCCCTCATGATTTTATAAATCTCTACAATGTCACACCTCAGCCTTGTACGCTCCAGGGGAAACAGTCCCAGCCTATTCAGCCTCCCTCTGTACCTCAAACCCTCCAATCCTGGCAACATCCTTCTAAATCTTTGTATGATTGAGAGAAGTCATTAACAGCTTTCAGGAATTTGATTGCTTTCTGCATTTTTATATGTTTGGATAGGACTATACACTATACATAGGACCAAATGATATTCGGATCAGCAACATTTCATTTGTTTCTGGGTCAGTGATAGTTATATGTCAGCACCGAAGTTGCTTCTCAGAAGGCTCTCTCAGAGTGAGCAGCACAAAAGGTAGAGTTGAAGCTAAACAACATTTGATAAAAACAAAGTGTATTTAACTTGTCTAAAAGTGTCCTCAGATCACTGCAAACTGCAGAATGTGATACCTTCCAACACATGTGCCTAAATAATCATTGATTTGATTTGCAAAGTGTTGCTTATTTGAGGTTAAGAGTACATCTGGTCATCATGTTAGTGAAGGTTTTGTCTGCTTATTTTGCTAAGTGTAAAGAGGCTATATTTTTTGCTAACTTTAGGAATTCCTAACACCTCTGTTTGAAATATGGAACCTAATATAATGTACCTCATTCTTGAAGTAAGCACAACACCATATGTTTCAATAAGCCTTTGGCCTAGTCTCTCTTTCTGATCCCACATTTCATTATAACACTTCCTCCGTGTTGCTAATAGAACACCAGTATGTAGCCAGCTCTGACATAGGCCTGGCAGAGTCTTCATATCTATGTCATTGCACCATCCAGTCTGTCAGTACATTGCTGCAAACCATAAGCAAATCCACAGAGTCACAAAGGCTTTATGTAAATTGGCTATCGCATTTCCTGCATTGTAACCATGTCTGCATGTGTGCAGAGAAACGCACAGGGCTGTGTGTTCATTTTCTTACAGAACCCAAACCAAATTGGGGAAGGTGGGAAGACGTTTTTCAGATGTACCATTTAATGGTCAGTGTTTAGTGGAGACTTCTTTATGCTTGTGTGGTTGTCCCTCTAAATGAGGGTGATAGTTAATGGAGTGTTTCACATGGTGAGGCTCAAAGTTTGTGAGAAGATTTGTAGCTCAGGTGCTCATTGTTGTGGGTCTGTTCGCCGAGCTGGGAGTTTTTGTTGCTGGGAATTCCTAGAGGCATGGCACTCATCCACAAATTCTATCAACAGACACATCGACCTAGACCCTATATACCGACCACTGCAGCGGACAGCAACTGACAACCGGAAGCGGCAGATTCAAACCAGTATAAATGCCGGAGGAATCAGCACAGAAGCGCTTCACCGGAGGCTCCCAAGCATTGAGGATGTCACCTAGAAAGGGGACGAAACGTTTGCAACAAAAACTCCCAGCTCGGCAAACAGAATCAAAACATGGTGAGGCTGTGCCTCTGCAGCTATCACGTAGTTCTGTCTGACCAGGAAGCACACTTGCTCTTGCCTCCTGCCACTGGTGTTTTGGAAGGAATTACAGACTGATCATTTGTTGTATGATGAGACTAATTTGTGTGGGCTGACACCAATGCTTTCTGATAGATGTTTTCTATGGCTGGGCTGGCCTAGTGTTAGTGAGGATAGCAACTACCATAAGCTACTGCAGTGACAAGACAAGTTTACTGTCTGCTGTGTATATGCTACAAGGATATGGTATACAGTAAGTATTAGACTGTTAGGAGTATCAAATTCTAGGTCTGACTCAACAAGTTCCTTAGTTACTCTGTCTACCAGGCCACATTACAACATAATGGGCGGTGCTTCTGGCACTCTATTAGTATTAACCCTTTCAGATCCATTACTAACCTGTTTGGCCATGTTAGAAGATATCTTCAGTGGATATCAAGAATTTCGGATCTAGAAATAGGGACACTACTCACTGCGTCACATACCTCCTGTTGAGGATATTCTAATGCATCCTGTGGGGGAATACCAGACATAATGAGCTAGGACTCAAAATGGATCTTTAAGAAATGTGGACACAATCTTGTCCTTTGGGTCACACCCCAGAAGGGTGTCAAGTATGTGTCTGAGACTGGCATTATGTGGGGAGCAGTCACCTGACAGCGACTTGTCCCAAATTACTGGTCAGAGGGCAAGTTCACCATCACTGAAAGATGACAGGGAAGCTGGAAGGACATGGGAGGCTGCCTTTTCAAATAGGAGCTGGTGCCTCAGTATCGTGGTATCTGCCCTCCAAATTTTTAGCGTTCTAAACACAAGACAAAGCAGCCAAGTCCATATTGTGGAGGGGAAACCTTGTTATGGCTTGTGGCAGACTTCAAAACCTGCCTGGACCTTCAGCCTGTGGCTGGGAGGACACATTCAGGCAGTTGAACTATCCCCTAATAGCCTTCATATCTACGTCTTGAGTTTTCTGCTTGGAGGTTGGTCCAGCCCACAGCACTGGGACCTTCACCATGGTAGGTCAAGGAGGCAGAGCCCATATCCAACCTAGTGCCAATAAGGATCAAACTCCATGTTGCTTGCATTATTCTGATCCACACAGTCCAGCCAACCATGCTGTCAAACTTTATAACAAAATGCAGGTATGAATAAAATAAGGATGTAATATAAAGCAACAGCAGATGATTTATTAATATTTTAAAGACTGTACCTAATTGAAGTTTGGAGATTTCTAAAATCTCTCCTTCATGTTCTTTATAGCTCCTCTTAATTTCAGTGGATTATATTGTACAGTATGTGGAAACAAACGGTGCAAATCAAAATAAACGCACATCATTTTTGTGGAATAAAAGTAAAACATTATGGAAACAGGAGATCTGCAATGAAAACAGAAAGTGCTAGCGAAACTTTCTGGCAGCATCTGTGGAGAGAAAAACAGAATTAGCACTTTGAGTCCAAAAATTCTTGTACTTGAAATGTCAACGGTTTCTCTCTCCACAGCTGCTGCCAGACCTGCTGAGTTTCTACAGCATTTTCTGTTTATATGTCATTTTGTGAATATTGACTCACCTGAATTCAACACATCAGTGAGAGTTTATATCAGACTGAAATAAATGCCTGAAGGATGATGTTTGTTACAGAAATTCTACAGTAAAATGGTGTGGTGTTGATTGCTGTGTCTCTGTTGCTGCTTTGGTTGTTAATGCTTTTGTTTTAATTGCAGGGCGACAATTGAGGAGGTGGAGACTGATGTCGTGGAAATTGAAGCAAAACTGGATAAAGTGAGTCACTGTTCATACATGAATCTAGCTGCTGCACTGAAACCTTGAAACTATATAACATTTTAATCAGAATCTGACACTCATGTCATAAAACATAAGCAACAGGAGCAGGAGTAGGCCATTAGCCTCTCAAAGCTGCTTCATACAATAAGATTATGGCTGATTTGCTTTATACCTCAATTCCTCTTTCATGCCAGCTCCTCATAGCCCTCAACTCCTTAACATTCCAAATACCTAACAACTTTCTGTTTCAGTGATCCAGCCCCCAAAACTCTGGACTAGAGAATTCCAGACACTTACTATCTTCTGGATGAAGAAGTTCCTTCACTTCTTAGTTTTAAATACACGTCCCCATATCCTGCAACTATGTCCCCTAGTTCAAGTTTGTCCAAACATTGGAAACATCTTAACAGCTAACCTGACAAGTCCCCTCAGCATGTAATATGTTTCAAAAGCTCACCACTCATTCTTCTAAATTATAAACAATAAAGGCCTAATATGTTCTTGATAAATCAAAGCTTTCATCCCAGCCTAGAGAATTTCTTTTGAACTGCCTCCATTGCCAGTCCATCCTTTCTTAAACACAGGGATCAAACCTGTACACAGTATTCCAGACGCAGCCTCACTAACACTCTGCACAGTTGTAACAAGACTTGTCTCTTTTTAGTCTCAAACCTCGAGCAGTAAAGTTGAAAATCCATTTGCCTTTTTAATTACTTGCTGCATCTGCATGCTAAATGTTTTGTGTTTTATGCACAAGAACACCAAGATCCTTCTGTATTATACATTTTATTGGAGTGTGACTATTTAGGTAACAGTCTGCCTTTAGTTGTTCTTATTAAAGTTCTAGACCACACACTTCCCTATGTTAAATTTTATCTGCCAAGGTTCTGGCCGTTCACTCAGTCTTTTTATTATTTGCTTATGGATTCCTTTTGTCTGCATTGCATCATGCCTTCCCACCTAATTTTGTATTATCATCAAATTTTGGATCCTTTTTCCTGTGCCCCCTTCTCCAAGTCATTAATATAGTTAGCAAACAATTGAGGGCCTAGGATTGATCCTTGTGGCATTCCACTGGTTACATCTTTCCAACCTTAAGTCCTATTATTTGTGACTGTCTTCTGTATGTTAACAAACCCTCAATCCATGCCAAAACATTACCCCCAATATTGTGAGCTCCTATCTTGTGCAGTAACTCTTTATGTGGCACTTTGTCAAATACCTTCTGGAAATCCAAATGCACATCTCCCAGTTCCCCTTTACCTCGACTGTTATATCCTCAAAGAACTCTAGATCACATTTGTCAAA
Source organism: Hemiscyllium ocellatum (assembly GCF_020745735.1). Taxonomy (NCBI): domain Eukaryota; kingdom Metazoa; phylum Chordata; class Chondrichthyes; order Orectolobiformes; family Hemiscylliidae; genus Hemiscyllium; species Hemiscyllium ocellatum. Next base: position 24,548,519 of record NC_083437.1, read on the forward strand.
GATGATTTCCCTTTGACAAAACTATGTTGACTCTGTTTGAATGCATTAAGCTTTTCCAAATGTCCTGCTATTTCTTCCTTAATAATGGACTCTAGCATTTCCCAATGACAGATGTTAGGCTAATTAATCTGTAATCTTTTTTTTTCTGCCTTCTCCCTTCTTGAATGGGACATAGTAGCAGCTTTTCAACCACTGGGACCCTCCCAGAATCCAATGAGTTCTAAAATATTTTGACCTAATCCTCCACTATTTCTGAGCCACTCTCTTTAAAATTCTTGGATGCAGCCATCAGGTCCGAACAACTTGTCTGCCTTCAGTCCCAGTAATTTGTCAAATACTTCGTGATAGAGACTGTTATAAAGTCTTACTTCCCATCAGTGCTTTGTGTATCAAATAGTTTTGGGATTTTTATATAGTATTCTCTGCCATGAAGATTGATACAAATATTGGTTTAAATTTCCCTGTTCTCAATTATCAATTCCCCAGTTGTCAATTTAGCTACTCTCTTTCTTTTTATATACCTCTAGAATTGCTTTCTGATTGATTTGTTTTTGTATTTCTTGCCAATTTACTAACATTATCAATCTTCCTCTTTATTAGCTTTTTAATCATTTAATCCCGGAATCTTAAAAACCTCTGACCTACCACTAGTTTTCACTGCCTTGGATGCATTAGCTTTTAATTGACTCTTCTCCTTGATCACCTTTACTAGCCATGGGTAGTTCATCCTTCTCATTAAGACCTTTTTGACTGGAATAAGCTCTTTGCTGAGTGTTGTGGAAATCTTGTATAAAGGTTTGTCACTGCTCAGCCCCTGACTTTTCCTTTAGTCTATTTTCCAACCCTGCTTTAAGCGCTGTTTCATAGCCCTATAATTGTCTTTATTTACATTAAGACTGGTTTGAGATCTGAGTTGACCTGAACTGAAACTCTACTATGTTGTGGTTGTTACCCCTCAGAGGACCCTTAATGAGATCTTTTATTCATTTGACCTCATTACACGTTTTTAGATCTAAATTAGCCAGTTCCTGGGTAGATTCTGCAACATATTGCTCTAAAAGACAATCCCTGCATTCCACAGTTTTGTGTTCCATGTTACCCTTGATCTTCTGATTTATCCAGTGAAAATGCATTTTAAAATCACCGATGACAATTATAGTGTCCTCCTATACACCTCTATTAATTCCTGATTTATATCTTCCCCTCCACTGAGGCAACTTTTCAGAGGCCTTGTAGATGTTTCCAACCATGACTCCTTCTCTTGCTATTTGTTATTTCCACTCAGTGATTCCACATCACAATCTATTGCACCTTTATCATTACTGACCACCTCACTGATTTACATATTCGATAACAAAGTTACCCACCTCCTTTTTCTTTTTGCCTCTTCTTCTGGAATGTGGCTATCATTGAATATTAGAGTTCCCAGGTAACTCGGCAACTCCATCTCTGTAATAACTATTGAATTGTATTTATTCATTTATTTATTCATTTATTTATTATTCAGCTGTTAATTTAAGCTTTCACTTTTTACTGTTATTACCTGTTGTGATTCTAATTTCTGCTGCATTTTTATGCTTATTTTCTCCGTCTTCCTGTCACTCTTTGTTTATTTTTGGCCTCTTCACTGTACTGCACCTTCTGCTTTTCTATTTCTTTCTAATTTTTTGAACTTCCTGTCAGCTGAATCCTCCACTTCACTCTGCATGTGCCTTCACCACCCACCACCTCCTACCCCACCCCAAAGCTAATTATTTTAAGGCCCTTTCTGGAACTTTGTATCTTGATGATTTGTATAATGAATGTGATTCAAATGAAGACAGTTCCCACAGAGAAGCACTATCTTTTCCCAATACTGGTGACAGTGCCCCATGAATCTAAACTCATTTCTCACCCATTTTGGATGGGTAGATAAATAGGAGGGGTTTGGAGAGATATGACCAAATGCTGCCAAATGGGACTAGATTAATTTAGGATATCTGGTCGGCATGAACGAGTTGGACCAAAAGGTCTGTTTCCGTGCTGTACATCTCTATGACTCTCTGACTAGACTTTCCCTCCAAGTCTAGGAGTGTTGTCTTTTTGCTGAGGGGCACTGTTAATTCCATGATTGCTCACCCACCCGTCTAGTACCAGTCTAGGTAGTGAAGATCGTCAGCTTGTTCCATCACTGAGAGGCCCCATAGCTAAATCTGACCCTCTCCTCAAAAGCATCGAGAAAGAACCTTTTTATCGTTTTGCAGTTCAGAATGAATAGTGTGACAGTCTTGTGGGATGTTCATGCCTAGACCTTGCAGCACACATCACGCATAGGCCTCAGGAGCAAACAGCCTGGTGAGCTTACATTCAGTCCATGGACAGTGTGATCAGCCAAAAAGACCTTGTTTCCAATCAAGTGGAGTCATCTAATTCAGCACAGACTGGACTATGTTGTTTAGTTTGACACCAGACAATGAATTTTATCACCCTCATCACTGTGGACATGTAAATTGATCACTTTCCAAAAATGGTCTTGTGAACCCAATACTTCTAGAAGAATGGGTACATTTTATTCAAGCATCTTGCAAACTGCTGGAGTCACAGCAGGATTCTAAAATTGAATCTGTTGAACTGAATGTGTTGAGCTTTATGCATAAAACACCAAAGTGGTTGGCAGTTTACTCTGCTCCAAACCATAGCAAGGAAGATTTCTAATAAAGCATTATGTGTTAATTTCTGTAGAATTTCAAATCCTAACAAAATACATCTTGATTCATATCAAAAATATTTCCCTCTGGTTTGATGCTCAGCTCATTTTGCAAATCTAATCATGACATCAAGAACGATTTAGTCTGTCACTTATAAAATTCAGCCAAGACTAAAAGGATGAAAATGTGATTTGGGTGTGAAAATATGCTGTGAAGTGGCTGCTTAAACCCTGTCTTTAGTTTCTTTTCATTTAACCTATTTTTCTAATCAACCTGTTCAGAGAGGTTGTTACATGCCTGTGGAGCAGGTGGGACTTGAACAGGCCTCCTGGTCTAGGGATAGAGACATTACAACTGTGCCACAAGAGGGGCTCATCCTGTCTTTAGTCCCAACTCAAAAATGCTTGTCCCTAGTCTAGCAATTATAATCAGATCAGCCAGCTGGATCTCATAGAATGTGAGTTTCCTGACTGGGGCTGTTAACCCCAATCGGGGAGCCCTTGCTGACTTAAAAGGTGGAGTGTAAGAAATACTAGCTCTGAATGGGGCAGTACTAAAGTCAAGGCCTGTTCATATCTCTATAAAGGGTGACTTGGTGATGGGATACCAGTCTCTGTGGAGTTATTTTACCTGACACTCAGTTACCACCTTCAGCCAGAGAAACTGCTCGATAGCTGTCGTGGGAACTGGGTAACAAACTACCATTGATTTGAAGAAAGCTTCATTGTCTCAATGTAACTGTGCTGGATCTGCCCTGAGAGCATCTGATGCTGAAACTGGCATTCAAAATGGAACTGTTTCAATTAAGTGACTATATCTTTTAAAAAGAAAATTATGTGCATTATGTGTGTATATGGAAAATTTCAATTGTCATTTGTTCGAATGCTCTATGGATAGACTAAATGGGTTAAGGTATAATCAAACAATTACAAAGATTTAAAGCACTTTTAAGTGCATACCATTGTTTGTGCTGCACCTAAGCCTCATCTAAGCTTATCAACATCATCTCACTTTCATTTCAAAGATACTATTGCCTGAATGACCCACTGTGGCACATTCTAATGCAAAGGTTCAGAGGCTTTTTTTTAAACCATTTGATGGGCTGTGCACCATCTCGTTAACTTGTGACTTGTTCACCTAGTAATGAGGGCAGTTGAGATTCAACTGTAATGTTGTGGCTTTGAAGTCACATATAGATCAAATCCGGTAAGGATGGCAGATTTCCTTTCTGAAATTTCTTTTGTATATCAGATTGGTTTTAATGCCATTTCAGTTTGTTCTTAATGATCATTTCACTTCAGGTTTATCCAATGCACTGAATTTGAGCTTCTCAGCTGTGGTAAGATTAGAACTCCTCTTTCTCAATCACGAATCCTCAGGATTATCAGTCTAAGATGAACACTACGTGGCCAGTGACCTTCAGTTTGGAGATCCTAGTCAAAGTAGAATCCTGATCAAACATAAGAAACATCTAATTGTGCAGGCAGCATCCATAGTCTAGCACCCAGCGAGGCCCATGTACACACTTCCAAAGGCAGGTGCCTATTCAGTCACTGGATATATATAGGTCACCATGTTTCAGAGAGACTCGATGGGAATTTACTCTTCCTAAGATCCAATGATGAGAGAAACTAGCCTCACCCTCTGAGCAGTGACCTTGTGATTGGCAGGTAAAGCCTCTACCATTTACAAAGCCAAGTGGGAAATCCCAAATCAGGGCAGGACTCTAAGATGACAAGCTATTCTGTATGATTGCTCAGAGTAAGAGGTTAATAAATCTAAGGCCTGGGTCCACATGACATTTCCTATAATAATTTAAACAATTTAGTTCAATCATGACAATTTAAAAAATGTTTTGTCCATATATTACTTGTTGGACAACTGACGCTGGTCTCCAAGTGATATTAGTTGTAGATTTGCACTCTTTGCTTGCTGGACAGGACATTTCTGCATAATAACAGGAAAGCAACCTCCTCTTCATTGGGAAGCTAAAGGAATCAAGTTGCCTCCACCCCCCCCCCTTCAACTCCTTTCAGCATTAAATCACAAGTGACCTCTGCCAGACCCTAATAGATGCCCTCTTTGCTTTGTCCACAATCTTAGAAGACACAAGCAGAGAAAATAAAATATCCTTTGAGCACAAGATGTAAAAATGAAAGTAAACTCAATCACTTCCAAAGAAGATGGTGAGTGTTAGGCTTAGGGATACAGAAAATATTGTCATTGTTTCAGTAAAGGATATTATGTTGGAACCAAAGCGAGGTATACTGCTGAACAAAATATAGGAAGCTTCATTCTTCATTTAATGTGTACTGTAGGATGACTTGATGCTGAAACAGAGGGCTAATTTAGTTCAGCCCATCGCAATTGGGAAATGTAGCTGGGCCTGCTTCATCTCAGGAGAGGTCACACTGCAGTTGTGCCCGCAAATATTAAGTTGAAGGTGGGAATGGACCATCTGCTCCAGATGGATGATCAACTAGCCCACTTTTGAGCCAATTTTCCCTGAACCAAGTGGAATTTAGTGGAATTTAGTGGCATCTCTGGGATGACAAGAATTATGGCTTTCCATGGGTTTCCCTCTTTCACAGTCACTTAGCAACTGATTAGCAAACTGGCCATGAGCACAGCAGTGGCCATTGAAAGATACTGCACTGCCCTTGCCTTCATTCCTCCTGTCCCACCTCTCTCTTGCTCTCTCTTCACCCCCATCCGTTTAAAGTACCTCCTTCTCTCAGTGTAACTCAGTCTCTCCAGGTCATGCCAAGAGATTTTATGATGTGTGATAGTCCTGCATTTAAGACTCCTGGAGAATCAATAGCAAACATGCTTCAAAGGTCTGAGTCACAGAAATACAAAGCAAAAAGTCACTGAGAAAATGCTGATTTGATATCTTTTTGGAATAACTGGCAGTGTTTTGCTTTGATTCAAATGAACTAAAGATTTCGGAAGAAAAGCAATCCAAGTTTGTCAGAGTGGAGTCAATTCAGGAGGAAGCAACACTCACTTGGTTCAATTCAGTGAGTCGAAACATTGACACTTTTATCAAAACAGCTTGTCTCATAATGACTGATATGACTATAAGGCTATAATTCCTGATTAGTATCCAGGGTGAAGTCTGTACAATTAACTGCCTGATACAAGCAATTCACTTTGCTTGGAGATATAATAATCCCTTTGTACATAATTTACAATCTTTTATGTTGTTTGTTTTTAAGTTAAAACTTCCATCTCATGTTCCATATTCTTTGTTGATAGATTACTTATTGAAAATTGTTTCATGAAGCAGTGATCCATTATAGCTCATTTCCCCCCTTCTACCAATGCTGACCATTTGAGATATTGTAGCTAGTTAGTCGCTACAATGCTTTTTTTCTCCTACGTGTTCCCTGATCGTGAATCCAGCAGAATAGTGGGTGGCACGGTGGCACAGTGGTTAGCACTGCTGTCTCACAGCGCCTGAGACCCGGGTTCAATTCCCGACTCAGGCGACTGACTGTGTGGAGTTTGCACGTTCTCCCCGTGTCTGCGTGGGTTTCCTCCGGGTACTCCGGTTTCCTCCCACAGTCCAAAGATGTGCGGGTCAGGTGAATTGGCCATGCTAAATTGCCCCTAGTGTTAGGTAGGGGTAAATGTAGGGGTATGGGTGGGTTGCGCTTCGGCGGGTCGGTGTGGACTTGTTGGGCCGAAGGGCCTGTTTCCACACTGTAAGTCTAATCTAAAAATATTTGAACAGGATAGTTATTATAGAAGAACCTAGTCCCGCTCTCACCTGATATGTCCACACAGGCAAAACACCTGCTGTGAACTTTCTATCCTGCTCTTGCTCTTCACTGTCATCTGGTGTGAGTTTGCACCACAGATTGAGTCAAGACCAATTTGGTCCAAAGATGTGCAGGTTGGATGGATTGGCCATGATAAATTGCCTATAGTGTCTGTGGATGTGCTGGCTATGTGGATTAGCCATGGGAAAATACGTGGTTACAGGGATGGGGTGGGAGGTGAGTCTGGGTGGGATGTTCTTCAGAGGATTAGTGCGAACTTGATGGGTCAAATGGCCTGCTTCTTTGCTGTAGCAATTGTACGATTTCTATGTCCTGTGCAGGGTGTGGCATTTGCCAATCAAAGTCGATCCCTCTCTGTTTAAAAAAAAAATCTTGCATCACATAAGGACAAGGCTGTTTTAGTTTCGTTTCTGGTATAACTGAATAGGCCAATGCATTAAAACACTGGTCTTTTGCCTGTTGGAGCCCATTTAAATCCAACCCACAGAGAAGAGACAATGGGTGCCCTTCTCTGAGAAACAAGACATCAGTGAATGAGTTTGAAGAACCTCAATTCAACATTTGTAACAGTCCTCACGCACTAATGTTTTCCCACATTTGAAAGTCGCTATAGTTTGACATCTCTGCTCAGAAGACGTATTGAATATTTAAATGCTGTTGGCATACAAGAAGGAATGGAAGCTGATGTTCAGGCTGAATACCAAATCAGATTGAAAATGGGGTTGTTTGAGGTGTATTTTCCAAGACTCAATTGATAGTTTTCCTTGAAAAGAATATAGAAGCAGCTTTTGCAGCTATGAGGTAATGCTTTTGTGCTACAGCAGGGCTATAGGAAGCAATGTGCTTATGTAACATGTCCTGTTGGGGTGAGGGGCATTCTGCAGTGTGGATTGAAGCTACAAGCCACAGGGCAGGCATTGTAAATTAAAATGCGGGGAAGTAATTAGAAAGCAATAGCTGCCTGAGATTGCTAACGCATCAAGAGTTTGAGATGATGTCAAGCAACTTTAAACGTGAGGACCGGGCAGTTTGTAGCAGCCTTCTGAACCAATCAATGAAAGCTGATTTTGGAAATGGTGAGTCACATGTCAAAGGGCAGAGCGAGATGTAATGCTTCTCAGTTACTGTGATTCTGTAGACTTGGCATGGTCTGAATTGTAAAAGAACTTCGAGCAATTGAAGGAATGAAAAGGAAGAAGGAGCTTGATTTTTCTCAATACCTCAGGCCTCCCAAAGCACTTTTGAGTCACTTTGTGAAATGTGGTCACTGCTGTTATAGAGGAAACTATGCACCCAGTTTGTGCACAGCAAGACCCCACAAGCAATGACGAGATACATGATTGGTTGGTGAATGGTCAGAACACTGAGGGAAACACTCCTGCTGTCTTAATGATCACTTCATGTTGTAGCTTTCCTTTCAGATACTTGCAAAGCTGTGTTCTGGATGTCAGACTGGTACTGGAGAGATTGTTTTTTACTTCAGAGACGTCTCCAAAAAGAGTTCGTTTTCAACTTTCAAAACAAACCTTTAAACCCGGGACAAGAATGGCATTTGTTAGCTTGTTTTAAGATGCCCAGATTTTCTGAATTCCACTCTGTAGCTGCAGTTGTACGTATTACTTAACTCATCTATAGGCTGCACTAGTCCATCTTCAGACTGTCAACAGAAAGCAGGGATTCAGATATCAGGATCAGACAACTCAACTGGATTTCACTATCATTAACGGAAATTTCAGAAATCAAGCAATGGGTAAAGGCTTTCTGAGAAAAGTAGGAGCCTCTTTAAACAACAAAAGTCGCAGCCTGATTTTTAAAAATTATCTTTTCATGGGATGTGAGCATCACTGTCAAGGACAGCAGTTAATCCCTAATTGTCCTGGCAAAGGTTTAACCCCGAACCGCTGCAGTCCATATGGTGTAGGAAGACCCAGATCGCTGTAAGCAAGCAAGGTCCAGGATCTTGACCCAGTGCCAGTGAAGGAACAGTGATATAGTTTCAAATCAGGACATTGTGTGACTTGAAGGGGAACCTGCGGGTAGTGGCGTTCCAATGCATCTACCGCCCTTGTCCTTTGAGATGGTAGAAGTCACTGGTTTGGAAGGTGCTGTTAAACGAACCTTGGTGAGTTGGTGCAGTGCATCTTGTAGGTTGTATACACTGTTGCCTTTGTGCATCAGTGATGGAGGAAGTGAATGTCTAAAGTGATGGATTGGTGTCAATCAAGTGGGCTGTTTTGTCTTGGTTAATGTTAGTCTTGAGTGTTGTTTGGGCTGCTCTCATCCAGGAAAGTGAGGAGTCTTCCATTGCATTCCCAACTTGTACCTTGTAGCTGATAGTCTCTGAGGAGTCAGGAATAAGCTCCTTGGTGAGAATTCCCAGCCTCTGACCTGCTGTTGTGGCCATCATCCTCACTAGCACAATTTAAATTTAATAGAAAGTATGGGGGGATGGAGTGGAATTTTCCCTGTGGATTCCTGGTAGTAGCTAAATGGCTGTTAGTGTTTTTTTTACCAAAGAGGAGCAAGCAGTTTAGCACTGCTCCTGCTACCATGATCTCCAGCCTATCTCAAACTCCTCATCACCACTCATAGTTCATGCTGCCTTTCTAGAACTGGGGACCATCCTCAAAGATCCCTAACTACTGCCTCCTGCTGCTAGGATTCCCTCCCACTTCCAACCAGGTCATCTGTTTGGCCTGCCAGATGAGAAGCAGCCCAAAATTGTGTTATTGAGACATTGCTGCTAAGATGATGAGATCCTTCATTCCACACTCCTGGCTCCCTCTGGGCCCAGTGGTGCATGTTTCAAGATCAGTGTGTTTTATCACCAATAGGCTTGTGTGTATCAGAGAGGGCGACGGTCAGAGGAGAGTGGGAGGGGACAATGAGAAGGATTGGCAGCTGGACATGCCCAAATATTCACCATCTTTTGCCATTGGGTCACTATTCTTATGTTATCCGCAGTGATAAATTTGTATGTATGCCCACAGGAGGGTTACAAATGGCTTGGTACCTGGCCAGCCTTAGTTACAGGCACAAGTTATATAAAAGCTCAGTTTGTTAAGAATGTGTGCTAATGGGGATTAGATGGAGGGTTTGCAAAAGGAGGATAACCTAAAAACCTCTACAAGTTGAAAAGAACAAAAGTGACATCGTCCTTTCATTAATTGTACTGTAGCCGACAAAATCAGCAAACTAATATATCATTAATATTCTGAAGTCAGAAGTTACACAACAGTAGCTTATAATCTGACAGGTTCATTTGAAATCACAAGCTTTCGGAGCACTGCCCCTTCATCAGGTGAAATCTTGATATATTCCAGGTAGGTCAATGAGCGTTGAGATCTTAGTAACCAGGTCTCAAGGTGCACAATGTGGCAGTTAGGAGAGACTCTGTTCACAATAAACTTTTAGCTGATGAGGACCCCCTGAATTATATTGCATGTGGCTTTGGGATTGATAATCAATCACAGCCAAAGGCACCAGACTAACCATTTTGCTTCTGTCAGGCTGTCAGGAAAAATGTCCCAAAACATTTTGGTCATGTTTTCTAACTCCAGGCTATTTTTATTTGTTGAGCTGTGTTGAATACTGACTGTTTATTTATATTAATTTTATTTGAATACTTTGCAACATAACAAACTGTGGGCTTAAAGGAATGCTATTTATATAGGGATCCTGGGTAGAGCGGGGGAGGTCAGCTTGTCATCTGAATCATGGGGTACATCATGGCCCAGCCCCTCTCTCAGTCACTGATCTTTGTAGATCATTTTGTCACTTTAAACTCGCAATCTGAATTCACATTCTGGCAACTTTGCTCTATTGTTGGAACAGTGATCTGGAAGGGAGTGAGCAGGGATTGAGATATTGAAAAATAATGCCTATGAAGAAGAAAGAAATACCGTTAAATGTAAACTATGTGTGCACTTGTTTGTTGAAATTGCAAGAGAAGGTTGAAAGAATTACTAAGTACACTCATCTGTATATGTTTAAATTCCATTCTGTGATAAAATTATCTTCCTTTCAAGGCAAAATAAAACTCTCTTTATAACCTAGAGTGGTAGATATTTAAAATCCATCACTAATATCCAATACAAGCTACTGTTTTCTTTTCCTCTGCATTTCAGACTGATGCCAATCAAAGAGAATGAACCATTAAATCTACCCAACTCACTCCAGTATTATTTCCTCTCACATGGTTGTTTTTTCTGAGTGTGAAAATTAATCTGGTTGATGGAGTAATGGAATGATATAACACAAGAGGAGGCTATTTGGGCCATCTTACCAAAATGAGATGGGAAATATATACGTCATTATTGATAATCTATTATCATGAAACAAATAGTTTTAAAGCATTTCATTCCTGATGATATTGTCTCATTGAATAACCCGTCCTCTTGTGATAATTGATTATGATCTGTATACATCGAAGCTCCGGGGTAACCAGTCTAAAAATATTCCCACCACCTCCCCACCATTCCGCAAACAAGAAAATAGAAAGTGTATAAAAATACAGTCAGAAATAAATTGAGAGCACGGAAAATAGCCAATGTCTATAAACTATGATCCTTTAACACTTCATAAGCAGCTCTTAACCAACACAATGGTTGAAACATTCAGTGATGCCACTGCAGTTGGTGTAATACTTGTAGCCCACAGCTGGATGAAAGTGGAGACCAGTCCAATTTGGGAACCTTTGTGTCACCAAACTCAAACATACAGTCACCAGCATCGTCTTGGTGAGAGTGTGTGTCATGTTCGTCTGCTGCATAGAAGCAAAATGCAAGTTGTTGGAAATAACTTGGGACATTCCTGAAAGATATTTTGGTCTCTAAGTGGCATCAGCAATTGAGCTTTCTATTTGACAGCAAATCAGAAATAGTTGACATAGCTGGGAATCAAACTGTTAGGGTGAAGGTAAAAAATGTTGATAGCTTTCAGGTGGCACGATGACTCAGTGGTTAGCATAGCTGCCTCACAGCTCCAGGGACCCCGGTTCAATTCCACCCTTGGGTGACAGTCTGTGTGGAGTTTGCACACAGTTCTCCCTGTGTCTGCATAGGTTTCATTCAAGTGCTTCACTTTCCTTCCACAGTATAAAGATTTATAGGTTAGGTGGATTGGCCAGGCTAAATTCCCCATAGTGCGCCAAGATGTGCAGGCTAGGTGGATTAGCCATGGGAAGTGCAGGTTACAGGATTAGGGTTGGGTCTGGGTGAATGCCCTTTGGAGGGTCAGTGTGGACTCAATGGGCCAAATGGCATGCTTCCACACTATTTCTATGATTCTATTTCAAGTGGGAACTGGAAGTTTGTTGGTAAGTACAATTATTTCATAAGAGATGGAGTGTACAATGTGGTGCTCTGCAAGGAGCAGGAGGGACGTAGTATATTTGCACAAAGAGTGGTTAGAGTTGCTCACACAAAGAGTAGTTGAAGTAAAAACACAGATGAACGGGAAGCTGGTTAATAAATGAGAGGCAAAGGAACAGAAGGAAATGCCGGTAAGGTTGGATTAAGAAGGGTGGGAAGAGGTTTGTGTGGAATTTAAACATCAGCATGGATCAACTGGGTCAAATGGTTTTATTTCTATGTGGTGCACTCAAAAGGAATTCTATGAACTTTACGGCTCTTTTTAATTCTATCACATATTTGTTCATGGACAGCACTTGCAAGCAGAAAACCTCTTTGCAGTAGTCACGGTATTAATTGTGAAAGAATGCTTTGAAATATTTCCCCTTCATTAAACATATTAACTGACCTGGATTGTGCAATTGTAATCACTGTGTGAGATTATCAATATTGATATTTAACAAGAAAAAAAACATGGAGGTCATTACCAATGGGAGGGAAGAAAAAAACAAAGATGCAAAATGTTTTCTAAAGCAGCAAGTGGATTGTGTTCTATTAGTACTTTTTTTTCTTTTCAGGAAGCTCCCTGTTCTTTGATGTGCTCCTGTGAAATTTCTTTGTTTAGCTGTGATTTTGCCATTGGATGCACTCAAAGTGCTTGCAGAGCACATAAGTAAAAGGGCTGACGCCTGGTGACAGCTATTCAAGAGGGAGAGAGCTCTTGTTTCCCACTGAACTGGAAGGGACACTGAGCAGTGTGAGCTGGAACCTCCGGCCTGAATGGTGATGTCAGCACCATTCCACAGGCATGCTGTGCGATTATTTGAGGCCATTGTGAACAGCAGCTTTTAAAGCAGTGTTTGTCATCAGTGCATTCAGGACAGGAGGATGGGAAATTGGAGAGCAGGGTTTCTAAACAAAGTCCGTTTTGATGATGTATCGTGGGTAGAGGTCTGTTCATTAATTTGTTTTCACCTGAGTAGGACCGTTGACATTGTAACTGGGAGCAGGTTGACTTGGTGTAGAAGTACCAGCACAGAAACAGGCCATTTGGCCCAGTTCTTCATGCTGTTGTGTATTATTCCATGTTAACCACACCATATCCCATCGGCATACCTTTCTGCCATCTCTCATGTACCCTAACTTTCCCTTAAATATAACTGTAAAGTCATCTCAGCTATATCATTCTAACCACACACTGGGTAAACCCATTTCTCATCAGTTCCACATTGGATTTTTAAAAAATATATTCTTTTGAGGGGTGTGAGCATCCCTGACTAGGCCAACATTTATTGCTCATCTATAATAGTCTGTGATTGATGAGCTGCCAACCCCACCTTCTCCAATTGCTGCTGTCCATGACATCCACAGTGCTGTTCGGAAGGAAGCTCCAGATCTTTGACCCTGAGACACTGGAGAAATGGTGATTCATTTCCAGGTCAGGATGGTGTTTGCTTTTGGAGGGGAGTTTGGATATGGTGATGTGCCAAAGCATTTGCTACCCTGGTCCTTCTGTTTGGTAATGGTTACAGGTTTGGAAGGTGTTGTTGAAGGTTCCTCGGTGAATTATTGCTATATTGAGGAGTAATTATGTCATGGTATTGACCTTCTGTTTTGGTTGCCCTCACAAGTGGCCAATTTTGGTTCAATAAATCCTACATAATGCGCACAAAGAAGTCTAGTGAGTGAAGAATGTACAGCGTTTTGGTATTGTGCTTTTCAATGAAGACGCTTTCTACAGAAACTGACTGGAATATCAACCATCCACTGGATGGCTGAGCTTATTATTGGATCGAACGTGCTTGAAAATAGTTGTTTGTGCTCAAACATTGAATCAATCAAGCTTGCAGCCCAGAAGGAGGTCGTCCTGCCCAATACAGCTGTGCCAGTGTTTTGTAAGTACTAAACTGTTAGCCCTATTCTCTGGATATTTCTTTTTTGGATGTCTATCCACCGTTTTTAAAAGTGATTATCGACTCTGCTGCCCCATTTCATTTCTGGGAGCACATTTCATGGTCCAACAACTCGCTGTCTCAAAAAATAAGAACGCACTTCAACTCGCCAACTGTTCTTTTTGCAGATGAATTTTTTTATTTGTCCTCTGGTAGCCAACTGAGAATAAAAAGTGTTTGTGAAATACAGAGACTGTTCCACTTACTATGTAATCCCTCATGGACTCCTTTGCTGGTGGTTGCTAGGGCAAATTATGTGCATTGATTGCCTTATCCCACATTGAGCCAAGCAGTTTCCACACAAGGCACCACACATTCTTAGATCCTTTCATTTGGCTTCTTCCACTGCTCAGGATTGTATTAGAATGGGTGATTAATTCATTCTTTTCCTTTATCCCTGCCATTTACAGTACTCCAGCACATTCACTCCAACCTTTTTAGATATAGACAGTGTGAAGGGTCACGGATCAGCTGGCTTCAGTCTCAGCAGCTGCACTTTAAGATGATTTCCATCCAGGCAAGCAGCTAAAACAACATCAATGCTTGCAGTGTTAGAAATTACTCCTAATCACACAGAGAGATGATGGTTCATATCAGAATAGTGCCTTTGTGAATTGGTCACACAAGCTATTAGCTCAGCCTTTAAGATAAATCATTCATGGATCTAACGCTTGCCTGAATCTCTAGGTTATAGTCTGGACCATCCAATTAGGAACAGGATTGATAGCTGTAAGGAGACAGGAATCGACAGAGGCTTTGGAAATCTTTCTTCCTGAAAAGGTAGTATGAGCAGGGTCCTTCAATATCTCTAAGGTGGTTATGATTTGGAGATATTGATGTTGGACCGGAGTGTACAAAGTTATAAATCACAGAACACCAGGTTATAGTCCAACCGGTTTAATTGGAAACAATAGCTTTCGGAGTGCCACCTGATGAAGGAGCAGTGCTCCGAAAGCTAGTGCTTCCAGTTAAACCTGTTGGACTATAACCTGGTGTTGTGTGATTTGTATCTATGGTGGTTGGATTCTTATTAAGTGAAGAGGTGAAAGATTATCAAAAGTAGGTAGCTTAGAGGTTACAATGAAATCATCCAAAGTCTTTTTGAATAGCAGTTCAAGGGACTGAATGGTGTACTCCTCACTAACCTTCTCCACCTCTCACTCATACCTTTTAAAACCCAACTTGTTCAAACCTTTGGTCTCTTCAATATCACTCCTATAAAATGCCATGGGACATTCACCAAGTTAAGGGTATTATATAAATAAAAGTTATTGCCGTCGATGTGATGTTTGAATAGTAGATACTTTAATGAGTGTTTAATTAAGACAGGGCTTTCATCCGTAGGTGCTGTGGCTTTAGGAGTAAGGGTTTGTACATTCAGATATGACAAAACAGGATATGCTGCAAACGTTCAGCAGGTTGACAACAAGGGAAAGAGGGTCAGTGTGTTAAGACCACTGATGACTCTTCAGAACTGTAAAACAGATGTAAAACCAATTGCAGGTCTGTCTTATTGTAGTACCATGTTGCCGATATATGCCAAGTAATGCTTAGTATTTTCAAAGTAAGTCCATAAACATGTGTGATATATGCTGGGTACCAGCTCAAAATGTCAGTTTGTGAAAACCATCTTAGCTACAAATTACCACTTTCAATTTAATTGATAAGCTGTTCTTAGTTCTATTGGCAACAGATCAAACTGAATAGAATCTAGTTCATGTCTCCCAAATGCCTGCTGTTGGCAAATGGGTAGGGTGGCGTAGTTGAAGCTTTGTGTCTTTTCCACTAACAGACCATCCAATTGACTGATCTTTTGAGGTGTGCTTCCCAAGTAGACAAGCAGAGTTCATGTGGTGAACTCTGATCTAATCAACACTTTTCAGTGAATGTGACTTGCTATCTTGTCACACAGGCATGTTGAATGTGGACTAGGCCACAGAAAATAGTGCTTACTAGTTTTTCAGCTGATGGATTTTAGGCTACTTTCTGTTGTAGCTTTGATCCAGAGCTTTTTCAAAAACACCTAGCTCCACAAGATTCCTGATATGGATACGAAGGCACATTTGTAAGTTGAATAAAATGTATGAAATTTCAGAAGTTTTATAAACTAAATCTCCCAATGGTGGAGCTAGTTTGAATCATCATAGAATCCCTACAGCATGGAAATAGGCCCTTTGGCCTTGCCAGTCCACACGACCCTCTGAAGAGTAACCCACCCAAACCCATTCCCCATTCCTCTACATTTACCCCTAACCTGCACATCCCTGAATACTCTGGGCAATTTAGCATGACCAGTTCACCTAATCTGCACGTTTTTGGATTGTGGGAGGAAACTAGAGCACCTGGTGAAAACCGACGCAGACATTGGGAGAACTCCACACAGTCGCCCGAGGCTGGAATTGAATGCAGGTTCCTGGCACTGTGGGAGCGCAGTGCTAACCACTGAGCCACCATGCCACTCTTGTGCTTTTGCTAGTAGTTTGCATTTTGTTGTGGTTCTGTTCGCCGAGCTGGGAATTGGTGTTGCAGACATTTCGTCCCCTGTCTAGGTGACATCCTCAGTGCTTGGGAGCCTCCTATGAAGTGCTTCTGTGATGTTTCCTCCGGCATTTATAGTGATTTGTAGCTGCCGCTTCCGGTTGTCAGTTCCAGTTGTCCGCTGCAGTGGCCGGTACATTGGGTCCATGTCGATGTGCTTATTGATTGAATCTGTGGATGAGTGCCATGCCTCTAGGAATTCCCTGGCTGTTCTCTGTTTGGCTTGTCCTATAATAGTAGTGTTGTCCCAGTCGAACTCATGTTGTTTGTCATCTGAGTGTGTGGCTACTAAGGATAGCTGGTCATGTCGTTTCATACCATCACGTCTAGGAATGGGAGTTGGTTGTCCTTTTATTTCTCTCTAGTGAATCGGATTCCTGTGAGTGTGGCATTGATGGTCCGGCGTGTGTTCTCTATTTCGGTGTTTTTAATGATTACAAAGGTATCATCTACATATCTGACCCAGAGTTTGGGTTGAATCCTAGATGTGATGGTACAGAGAACACCGAATGGAGAATTCACCACAAAGATATACAGGAAAGCCACACACACAGACCAAGTCCTAAACTACGAAAGCAACCACCCCAACACACACAAAAGAAGTTGCATCAAGACACTGTTCAAAAGGGCCACAAAACACTGCAGTACACCAGAACTACAAAAAGAGGAAGAAGAACACCTATACAATGAATTTGCCAAAAACGGAAAACTGCGCAATTTCATCAACAGATGCCGAAGGGAAAGACAACAGAATGAGGACATGCCACAACCCAAAGGATGAGCCACACTACCATACATCAAAAACATTTCTGAACTGACAGCCAGACTACTGCGACCACTAGGACTCATAACAGCACACAAACCAACAGCCACGCTAAGACAACAACTCACCAGGACGAAGGACCCGATACCCAGCATGAGCAAAACCAACGTAGTATACAAAATCCCATGCAAGGACTGCACAAAACACTACATAGGACAAACAGGAAGACAGCTAACAATCCGCATCCATGAACACCAACTACCCACGAAACGACACAACCAGCTATCCCTAGTAGCCACACACTTTGACAAGCAACATAAGTTCGACTGGGACAACACTACTATTATAGGACAAGCCAAACAGAGAACAGCCAGGGAATTCCTAGAGGCATGGCACTCGTCCACAGATTCAATCAATAAACACATCGACCTGGAACCCAATATACCGGCCACTGCAGCGGACAGCTGGAACTGACAACCGGAAGCGGCAGGTACAAACCACTATAAATGCCGGAGGAAACATCACAGAGGAGCTTCACAGGAGGCTCCCAAGCACTGAGGATGTCACCTAGACATGGGATGAAATGTCTGCAACACAAATTCCCAGCCTGGCGAACAGAACCACAACAACAAGCACCCGAGCTACAAATCTTCTCCCAAACTTTGGTTTGTATTTTCCACTGATAAAAGCACAAAATTGTATTTGTGTGCTGCATCCTGCTTCCCATTCGCATTAAAAATGTTGAACGTGAAAATTCATTTTATTCATTTCCTAGTTTGTGAAACATTTAAGCGGAGTAAGTTGCAAATCTGCATTTGTGGTCCATCCCTGGTTGCCCTCAGTCACCTATGTTGCCTGGTTGTCAAGTCATCTGTAAACCAGACCCAAATAAGGGTGACATATTCTCCCTCAAAGGAAGCGAGTGAATCAATTGAATTGTTTATCCAGTGTCGACCACAGATTCCTGAATTTAGTAAATTACATTTCTTAATTTGCCGTGGTGAGATTTGAACTCTCACCCCTAGGGTAGCTAGTCCTGTAGCTGAAAGATAATGACTAGAAGATAATATCATTGTTGATTTATTCTGTAGGAAAAAATCAATACCGGTATGTGTGCACAAGGGTTTGTGCTTTTTACAAACTCAGAGTCTTTTTCTAATGTTTGGCAGCAGGTCGGTCATCATTCACTACAGGATAATAACTATTGAATGTTGGTTTTCTTTTGTGTGTTGTGATTTCAGCTGGTGTAATGAGGAATTCCTCACCATGTGTTTATTTGGTATTACAATTCAAAGGATGGACAACTTTCATGGTATATTTACAGAGGGTAAGGATTTGCTTCCACAGAGGTGGGGGTAGGTGAGTTTGCACCCATTTTCCTTAATACATTGCTGACCATATTTCTGCTGGATTCTGATTACGTAAGCCATTTCTAGCATTTGAAAACCAGCGACCAATCTCCCCATTGAGCTTTTAATAGCAGCAGTATCTTTGAAATGTGTTAACCCCAATTTTCTTCTGGTCAGATTACTCAGTATGTGTATGCTTCCAACAACACTGTAAAACCAATGCAATTTAGTCTCATCCTGTGGGTACTGCTATAATCAGTGTCAAGATGTGTGCTGCTGGAAAAGCACAGCAGGTCAGGCAACATCCGAGGAGCAGAGAGTCGACGTTTCCAGCATAAGCCCTTCATCAGGAATGAGGCACTATAATCACTCCTGCTGAGTTATTGACTAGCTTTGTAGTGATTGTATACATTTCATATACTTGATCTGCGATTGCTTGGTGTTGACATCAGTTGTTCCCAGTACTTGACATTTTTAAATTGAAGAATATGTTTAAAAAAAACTACTCAAACTTTACAAGGTAAGTGTTCAATTCTTTGAGACTGTTCCAGGGACACTTGAGTGTCTTTACTTTGACCCCAACTCTGTGCGATATTTATTTCTGGGAAAAAAAGAATTGATTTCTTCAAAAGAGGCCATTCAGCACATCATTCATATAGAGTCATAGAGATGTACAGCATGGAAACAGACCCTTCGGTCCAACCCGTCCATGCTGACCAGATATTCCAACCCAGTCTAGTCCCACCTGCAGCACCCGGCCCATATGCCTCCAAACCTTTCCTATTCATATACCCATCCAAATGCCTCTTAAATGTTGCGATTGTACCAGCCTCCACCACATCCTCTGGCAGCTCATTCCATACACGTACCACCCTCTGCATGAAAAAGTTGCCCCTTAGGTCCCTTTTATATCTTTCTCCTCTCACCCTAAACCTATGCCCTCTAGTTCTGGATTCCCCAACCCCAGAGAAAAGACTTTGCCTGTTTACCCTATCCATGCACCTCAAAATTTTGTAAACCTCTATAAGGTCACCCCTCAGCCTCTGACATTCCGGGGAGAACAGCCCCAGCCTTTTCAGCCTCTCCCCATAGCTCAAATCCTCCAACCCTGGCAACATCCTTGTAAATCTTTTCTGAACCCTTTCAAGCTTCACAACATCTTTCCGATAGGAAGGAGACCAGAATTGCACACAATATTCCAACAGTGGCCCAACCAATGTCCTGTACAGCCGCAACATGACCTCCCAACTCCTGTACTCAATACTCTGGCCAATAAAGGAAAGCATACCAAACACCTTCTTCACTATCCTATCTACCTGTGACTGCACTTTCAAGGAGCTATGAACCTGCATTCCAAGGTCTCTTTGTTCAGCAATACTCCCTAGGACCTTATCATATGCCAGAACACAAATAAAATAAAGAAATCAAAAGGAGCCTGTTTACCCAGAGAGTGGTGAGAATAAGGACCTCACCACCACAGGATATAGTTGGGGCAATTAGCATTGATCCCATTAAGGGAAGCTAGATAAATGTAAGCAAGAGAAGGGAAAAGATCATACTGATAAGGTTAGATGAACAAAGGTGGATGGTGACTCATAGAGCATAAGCAGCAGCTCAGACTAATTGAATCAAATGCTCCATTCCTGCGAGTATCCGTGGAACTGGAAAATGGCAAATTGTAGCTCCAAATTTACTGGGACTCTAATACTGGTTGTTACACCTCGATCATGTTTGATGTACCCTCCAGGTCTGATACCACCAAATGTTACCAGGCTGATGGGAAAATTGCCTCACTCGGATGCAACAGTAATCTCTCTATGCCAGTGGACACTTAATCATTTACCGAGCCCCCAAGCTGAGTAAAGTAGAGAGATTATCTGAGTCTTATTTTCCTTCTCTGATACAAGTAAAGGGGGCACTCCATGAGATCTTCCTCAATCACATTATTTCCTTGTTGTATCCTTGCTAATTTGTATGACCTACCTGTGCCCAAACGTGATTTATTGGCATAACTTGATTTCTGCTATTTCCCCAGGATTTGGCTAGTCTCTCACTGGAGTCACGGTCAATAATTCTTCAAATATTGCTGATCCTTAAATTGGTTTTCAGTTTTTAGTCTACATTCAACATCAATTGTTTGGGCACTGGTTCCAATTCTGGGTGGTGAAAGCAGGAAATGTCTCTCGATGTACTGTCATGTGGCATGTATTAGTGAAAACAACACAAATTTATTTAACATTCATTTAGCTATGTTTTGGATATTCCGTTTTCTTATTTGTAATTACAATGCTAAAATGTGACTTACAATCAGGGTCTTTTGCAAATCGAAGAGGGTTTGGAAGTTTGTGTTACTCTGCATTCAAATATATCTTCAGACAGATAGTGAAGAGAATTAATTAGTAAGGATCAAAGAATGCTGAGATTTGAAAAAAAAATCCCCCCAGTCTCTAGCTTAAAGGTAAAAAGTTATGGGTATAGCTAAAATGCATTTACACAGAAATGCAGAGCTGAATGTGCCTGAGCACTGAGACTGCATTGATTAAAGTGGCTGTTGAAATCATTTATGACTGTTATTCATGCTGCATCTCACCAGTTTCACTGTGATGCTCAACACAGTGGATCACTCCAAATTTCTCCTCCATCTTCATAGTGCTGCCCTCTCCTAGATCCACCTATCCCAATTAAACCTGCACAGATCTTGCTACAACTTTTCCCCTGCTCCTACTCAATCACCTATTCAGTGCCTTAATTTTTCATCTCTGTCTTTTTTTTGTACATTCACAGAACATAAGTGTTGCTGTATTGGCCGTCACTAATTGCCTTTAAGAGACATGCTTATGGCATCATTACTGTAGCATAGCATGTGTCCTTGGGGTACAAAGATCACATTCTGCATCTTACCTCGGATCATTTGAAGCATGACATTCTACTGGAAGCATGGTGCTTTGTTGTAACCTAATAATTTAATGTTATCTGCCTGATGAATGTAATATTCGTAGAACACAGTTGGTTGCAATAACCATCTGTTGGCTTCTTCAAGACCATGATATCCACTCCCACTTTTTTTTGCGGGAGATAATATAAACATTGCCACATCAGGTAAAACACTCTCATCTGTAATGACTTGCGTGTTTAAGTTGACACTGTCCAAATCTGACATCTCATTTAACTCCATGACCATAGGATTACATTGTGCAAAGGAACAGGCAATTCAGCCCAACAAGCTCTCACTAATATTTATTTTCTACTCGAACATAACCTTATTGTTCCTCACCTAAATCTGCCATGATAACAGTCTGTTCCCTCCTCTCCTGGATCATTTGAATCAATCTGTTTAGACTACACCTCTGGAGTAAGTAGTTCTTACCAGATCTTCTGGTTCAGAGATATGGACATTACCATTGCACCACAAGGCCCTTCCCTCCTTGCATATGTTTGTCTCATTACCGCTTAAATGCTTCACCCACTCTCTCTGTGGGAATGAGTTCCACATTCTTATTGTTCTTTGGGCAAAGTCATTTCCTTTGAATAATTCTATTCTTGGTGACTACCTAATTATCATTCTCACAAGTGGAAATGCTTTTTGTATAGCACATTATCAAAAAGATTAGCGCAAAGTTATTTCTTAAGTCATCCCTCTGTTTATTTTTGCAAGAGACGAGGCTCTAGCCTGCCAATCGTTTACTGATGTACACCACAAACTTCTGGCATAATTCTTGCAAATCTCCTCTTCACCCTCTCCATTGGTTCTAAATACTTTCAATTAAAGTGGTAAGCAGGATTTCCGTAATACCCTCCTGTGGTTTAACTGAGATGAGAAATCCATGCTTGCTGTCTAATAGCAAATTCCCATTGAAGCACATTGTTTCCCAACTAAACACTGCAGCTCAGGTGACCAGCAAGTCAATGATTGTACATGTTTGGTGCATTTGTAACAAAGGGGCTTCACTTGCAGTGAGATGGTTTCACAGATGAGGCAAGCAATGTTACTCAGGTCAAAGATACAGATAGTATGTTGGTAATACACCAATCATAGAAATTCCGTACTATTACGTACTTCACTGTTAAATATGAATATCATGTCATTAATTCTAACTACCATTTTTTAAACTATGTTGTTCGGGGATTCGATGCATATTGTGGAATAAATATCAACCATTTTAGTCTAAATAGTATGTCTTCATAAATCCAATGCAATGAAATACAGTGCAAACACTACAGTATAAATGCTTTGCCATAATCCAATAATGTATTTCTACATATGTCCATTCCTCAAGACAAACCAGTCTCCTGTGTTGTTCATCTGTTTTGAGGGTATAATGTTCACTTAATAATCCCATAACCTCTCAACAGCAAATCTGAAATTGAAGTGCCATTGAATTTTACAGGGAGTAAAGTTCCACCAAGCGAAATTGCATATTCGTGTATGGAATAAACTTCCTGAGGAAGTGGTGGATTGGGTACAATTACAATGTTTAAAAGACACTTGGGTATATACATGAATAGGAAAGGTGTGGAGGGATGTGGGCCAGGAGCAGGCAGGTGGAACTAGTTTAGTTTGGGATTTTGGTCAGCATGGACTGTTTGGACCAAAGGGTCTGGTTCCATGCTCCCTGATTCTATGTAGCTACTGTTACATCTGACACTTAGAGGGTATTTAAAGAAAATATGTGAATTTGCAGTAAGCATCATGCATGGACAATTGCTATTAATTATAGGCCCCAAACTTACTTTGACTGAACCTATCAGGGGATTAGTGGAATCTCTAACACTTTGAAATGATTTGTTTGCAACCCCCAAAAACATAACCCTTTATATTGTCATGACTTATTGTTAATAATGTTCCCTTGAACTATTTTCTTTAAGGACATGAGAAATATCCGGGTTTTGGCAAAGAGTACAGTTGGAGCTCCAGAAAGGGGTTAGTCATGGGTTTTGTATTTCTTGCATAGCTGCATTGATTCTTCTTCTCTTTCCCTTATTCTTCCACGAGCAGTAAGCATCACTGACAAGGCAAGCATCTGTTGTCAATCTTTAAATGATTGACTTGGTCGTGTGGGTCTAGAGTCATGTGTAGGTCAGATCAAAGCTACTAAGAGTTTGGATGCTCTCCAATGAGCATAACACTTTTTTTCAACTATCTGGACATGTTCAATGCTTGCTAACCATTTGGCCAATGTGTGAGATCCTTCAATTCCAAGAGAAACGTCAGAGTCCCCAGAAGCTTTAGCTGCATCTCTCTCATTTCATATAGGTGCTCTAAGTTGTGACCCTTACTGATGCTGCTTCAGTCCAGGTTTGCTTTAGTGGTTATTTCCTGAGGATGTGGATCCAAAATGTTAATCAATTCTAAAACCCAAAGTTAAAAGCTAGTGGACTGCGAGATTGTCCTAAACCTTTGAAAGAGATCGGAGTGTGGTTTTGTTTGACTATCAACTTTCCTGACTAGTTAGGGACAAGGGATAGTTTTATACCTGATCATTGTTACCTCTTTGTCTTGCCTAAGTCTGCCCTAATGGCTGTAATAATGGGAGGTAACAGAAAATAAAACTATGCAGTTTACTCGCACCATGTAATGATCTTTGGGACTTATCCTCAGTCCAGAGGACAGATGGGAACTGGTTATTGGCTTACAGACTCTGGACCCAGTTTCTTGTACTGAAATAAGAACAGAAGAAATAGGAGCAGGAGTTGGCCATCTGGCCCCTCAAGCCTGCTCCGCCATTCAATAATAACATGGCTGATCTTTTTGTGGACTCGGCTCCACTTGCCTGCCTGCTCACCATAACCCTTAATTTCTTTACTGTTCTATCTACCCTTGTCTTAAAAACATTCTATGAGGGAGCCTCAACTGCATCACACAATTCCACAGATTCACAACCTTTTGGGTGAAGAGGTTCCTCCTCCACTCAATCCTAAGTCTGCTCCCCCTTACTTTGAGGCTATGTCCCCCAGTTCTAGTTTCACCTGCCAATGGAAACAACCTCCCTGCTTTTACCTTATCTATTCCCTTCACCATTGTATATGTTCCTGTAAGATTCCCCCCTCATTGTTCTATATTCGAATGAGTATAGTCCAAGTTTACTCTATCTCCTCGTAAACCAACCCTCTCTCACTTAGCAGTTTGTCACATTGAAAACTGTGATTCAAAATGCAGAGACTGGAGCATTGCATGTGCAGCATATTAAAAAAGTGACCATGTGGAAACCCAATAAAATAAGCAGTTTTCCAATAGACAAAGTCTTTTCCCTGGGGTCAGGGAGTCCAGAACTAAAGGGCATAGGTTTAGGGTGAGAGGGGAAAGATTTAAAAGAGACCTCGGGGCAACTTTTTCATGCAGAGGGTGGTACATGTATGGAATGAGCTGCCAGAGGATGTGGTGGAGGCTGGACCAATTGCAACATTTAAAAGGCATCTGGATGGGTATATGAATAGGAAGGGTTTGGAGGGATATGGGCTGGATGCTGGCAGGTGGGACTAGATTGAGTTGGGATATCTTGTCAGCATGGACGAGTTGGACCAAAGGGTCTGTTTCCATGTTGTCCATCTCTATAGCTTGATGACTATGGCAACTTTAGCCTTAACTTTGTCAGTACTGGAGTGCCAGCCTAGATTGCTGTGTTCAAATCACTATAGTGGTCTCAGATTCAGTAAGAGTGCCTACTGAGCCAGGCCTGACAGAAGGGGAAGACGCTGTCAAAGTCCTCAGCCATGTCTGGAGCTGCATTCTATCTGTTCAAGTAATTTGTAAAGAATGCAAGTTAAACATCTCCTGGGAGGAACCAATCATCAGTCCAACCTTTCCTGAGCAATCACAAACTACACTTATAGAACGTGACCCTAACAGAGTTCATCATTTATTTAGAACACTTTAAAATGGCTGAATGGCAATTCACAGAAATGCTAAGTGCTGTCAGAAGGTGCAGATAATACATTTTCCAGCCTAGACCTTGTGGTTTTACTGAGGCAACGTGTAACTTCAGAAACATTTTTAAAATTAACAAGAAAAAATTCCCTTCAAACTGTAATCCCTGTTACTCCTGTGTAAGAGAAGACAACCTTCAAATTTGAAACTCCATTTTGAATCAAAGTCAGAATTTATTTCCACAGTCATGGGCACACCCACTGAGGAAACAAACACATTCAGCCAGCATTGCGTTATTACAAAAGAACAATAAAGCATGGTTCCATCTATGAGAAAATGATAAAATCCAAGCAGAATGAGGAATGATGACCAATGGATATTCACATTCAGAAGATGCTAATTGATTTATGTTGTCTCTAAATATCCATGAGTAGACCTCATGCAAATTTAGGGATACCAAACTTCAAATAAGGATGTGGTTCACATTGGCAAACCAAACAAGCCCTGAATCATGTTTATTGCTCATCTCTCCAACGCACCAAGGTCTCTGTTCCTAATATGGCCTCACTAACAAGCCACACAAGTTTAGAGCAATCACTAATGAATGTCTTTGAGATATGCCCCAATGTTTGGTTAACCATCTTAGTTAACTGTAGAACAATCCAGTGGCAATAACATGCTTGCAATCTGGAGATAAACATATGGAAACACTTAATACAATGCAAAAGAATTATGATTAAAAAAAAACGCAACTAGCATTCTCCTTCATCCAAATCTGTCTGAAGTTCATCCAATTTTCCATCCAAAATAAATAAACGTGCCGCCAATTTACAAAATCTAGCACTACCTTCAGTCATCCCCAGACATGCAGTGTTCCTTTTGACTGTACTTCATTTTTATTAATCTTTCTAAAACAAAATCTTTACTATCAGAAAAAAGGGTTACTCTATAAGAAACTTCATCAGGAGAAAGGCAACTGAGCTTTATTAACTAATAGCAGGAAAGCAAGTACATCATAAATTCATGTTCACCCCCAGAAATGATTCAGACTTGGTAGAAATTAGCTTATCGTCGATATGGAACCAGAAATTAGCCAGAAATTTGATCCTCAAACAATTTTTAGTAGCTCAGCTGGAATGGGTGCTTTTTAAAAGTATAATTAAAATTATCCGTGAGTGGTCAGATTGAACCATTTTGCAACAGAAAATCATCAGTTAGCATTGATGCATGAAATGAATGTAATCACTTCTTATGAACCCAAAAAACATAAGATTCTGATTCGCATTCTCACTTTTTAGCAAATACTGATTATATGGCAGCAGAGCTAACAGCAGTCCTGCTTAACCAGCATGCCATCCATCGCCTTCAATATTCACTCCCTTTGCCACCGACACAGGGTGGTAGCAGTGTGCACCAAGAGCAAGATAGAGTGCAGTGACTCACCAAGGCTCCCTCAACCTGTTAACTCTTTCACCTTGAAGGCAAATGGAAGCTGATCAATGGGAACACCACCACCTCCAACCTTCCCCCAAGTCACAACCATCTTATATTATTAAGATAAATCCTCACATTTATCTTAATTAAACGCATTCTGTCACTCCTCTACCCATTGATCCAATCTGATCAAGATGCTGTTGTACTCTGAGGTAACCTTCTTCGCTGTTGACTACACCTCCAATTTTGGTCATCTGCAAACTTACTCACTATACCTATGTTCACATCCAAACCATTTATATAAATGACGAAAAGTAGTGGACCCAGCACCAATCCTTGTGGCACTCCACTGGTCACAGGCCTCCAGTCTGAAATACAACACTACACCACCACCCTCTGTCTAATACTATCGAGCCAGTTCTGGATCCAAATGGCTAGTTCTCCCCTGTATTCTGAGATGTAACCTTGCTAACCAGTGTCCCATGGGGAACCTTGTCAAAAGCCTTACTGAAGTCCATATCGATCATGTCCACCACTCTGCCCTGATCAATCCTCTTTGTTACTTCTTCATAAAACTCAAGTTTGTGAGACATGATTTCCCATGCACAAAGCCATGTTGACTATCCTAATCAGTACTTGTCTTTCCAAATATGTGTAAATCCTGTCCCTCCCAAAGGAGCATAAGGCTGCTGTTTCATTTAGAGAGATGACTGGTGGTGAGATTAACCTGACGGTCACAACATCACAGGCAAGGGTCAAAGCTGAGAAGGTAGGATCTTCAATAGTGACCACAGGCGTTCTTAGTGTTTCGCTGCACTGTGAACCAGCCATTTTGCCAACTGAGTTAGCCAACCCCACTGAGGAAGGACTGTACTGACAGAGGCACTCTTTCAGAATGAGGTATTAAACTGAATCTCCTCCTACAATTGCAGGTGAAAAATAAGAGATACTATTTTGGAGAAGATCATAAGAGTTACCCCAGTGTTCCGAGGAATAGTTATTCCTCAGTATAAATCAAGAAAAATCAGATTTTCTGGTCATTAGCAAATTGTTGTTTGTGGAATCTTACTGTGTGCTAATGGGTCTGCATTTCGCACATTACAGCATTTTAAAAATATTCGATTGACTGTACAGCACTAAGGAAGTACTGAGGTTGTGAAAGTCTTTCTTATTTTATCATCACATTCAGAACCACAGTTCCTCATCTTATTAAACGTCAGCAGTTTAATCTGATTGCAGCCTGAGTGAAAGTAATGATAGTCTTGTTAAGTTTCAATAAATAAGCCTGCCTCTAACATCTGCCCTGATGAATAGATAG
This sequence comes from Hemiscyllium ocellatum, assembly GCF_020745735.1. Classification (NCBI taxonomy): domain Eukaryota; kingdom Metazoa; phylum Chordata; class Chondrichthyes; order Orectolobiformes; family Hemiscylliidae; genus Hemiscyllium; species Hemiscyllium ocellatum. Next base: position 24,576,561 of record NC_083437.1, read on the forward strand.
GAAGCATATGTGGTTAGTGTGGTTAATGTCACAGTAAGAGCATCAGTGGTGAGATGTGTCATTGTTTCCCTTACTTCTGAAAACTTCTCCAGGGTGTAAAGTTTTTTTATTTAGAACCAACTTACAAGCCAAATGACAAAAATACTCAGTAAGTCAGTTGAACAGATTTGGAAGGTCTTTCCTCTGATTGATGGTCTTCCCTAATCTTATTCATCAACTTCACTAACACCTTCTGCCCTGACCTTAAGTTCACCTGGAAATCTCAGATACCTCCTTCCACTTCTGGACCTCTCCGTCTATACGTGGAACAGTCCATTTTCCGCAGTTGCACTGACATCGTTCCCCATCTTTTCCTCCACTACGTTAATGACAGTATTGGCACCACTGTGTGCTCCCATGAAGAGGTTGAACAGTTTATCAACTTCACTAAGACCTTCCATTCTGACCTTCAGTTCACCTGGAACATCTCAAATACCTCCTTCTCCTTCCTGGACCCCTCTGTCTCCATCTCTGGTGATTGACTCAACATGGACATCTATTTCAAACACACCGACTCCCCCAGCTACCTGGACTAAATCTCCTCAAACCTTCCCTCCTTTTTAAAAAACATGATCCCTTACTCCCAATTCCTCTGCCTCTACCATATCTGCTCCCAGGAGGAGCAGTTCCACTCCGGGACATCCCAGGTGGCCTCCTATTTCAACGACTGAAAATTCACCCCCCACCCACCAACATGGTCAACAATGCCCTCCAGTGCATTTCCTCACTTCCTGCACCTCTGACCTAGAACCCTGGTCCTCACCTTCCACCCCAACAATCTCTGACTACAGCACATTATCCTCCACCATTTCCGCCACCTATAATCAGACCCCACCACCAATGAGATATTTCCCTCCCCACCACTATCAGATACAATTCCCTCCATGACTCCTTCGTTACGTCCACTACCCCCACCAATTCACCTTCCACTCCCGGCACCTTCCCTTGTTACTGAAAGAGGTACAAAGTCTGTGCCCACACCTTCCCCACACCTCCATCCAAGGCCCCAAAGGATCTTTACATGTCTGGCAGATTTTCCTGGACAACCAAACACTACATCTAATGTGTCTGTTGCTCTTGATGTGCTCTCCTCTACATTGGGGAGGCAGGACGCCAACTTGCAGAATGTTTTTGGCACACATGCAGCAAACAACCCTACCTGCCCTGTGGCCGACCACGTCAACTCCTTTCCATTCTGCCAAGTACATGCAAGTCCTGGGCCTCCTCCACCGCCAAATCCAAGTCACCTCATCTTCCATCTGGGAATCCTCCAACCACATGGCATCAATATTGATTCACCAGTTTCCTTATCTCCCCTCCCCCACCTCATCCTAGATCCAACCCTCCAACTTGGCACTGCCCTCTTTAACTGTCCTACCTGTCCATCTTCCTTCTCACTTTTCCACTCCACCCTCCCCTCCGAACTATCATTATCAGCCCCCACCCCATTTGCATCTACCTATCGCCTTGCCCCATCGTCCACCCTCCTATTTATCTCTCAGCCCCCTTTCCAACCCCCACATCCCTGATGAAGGGCTTATGTCCAAAACGTCAACTCTCCTGCTCCTCAGATGCTGCCTGACCAGCTGTGCTTTTCCACCACCACATGTTTCAACTTTGATCTCCAGCATCTGCAGTCCTCACTTTCTCAGATACAATGCAATAAGAACATAAAGTGTTGGAGAAACTTGGCAGATCTGGCAGCATCTATTGGGAGAAGAACATAGTTAATGTTTTGAGTCCGGTTTGATTCTTCTCCAGCTGTAATGCATTTGTTTGCGATCCCCCTGAGCTTGGTAAGGTGGAAAAGAGGAATTTTTCTGCTCTTTTTCAGTGCCCATTAGTCCATACCACCAAGTGTGCAAATGTCTGTTTTGGCTGAAGATACTGATCCGATGTTCTAGTTTAAGAATTACTCCTATAATGAAGTTAAGGAGAGTAGCTGCCAAGGATAGATCTGTCATCTATAACAAAACAGAAATTGCTGGAAAAGGTCAACAGGTCTCGCAGCATCTTAGAGAGAAATCAGAGTTAACAGTTCAAGTCCAGTGTGCCTTCCTCAGTTCTAGACTGGATAATCAAAGTCATGGGATGGAGATGCAGGTCTTTGTACACCTGCCAGTGAAACTAATGTGTAACACATGGTTTGCGTAATTCTCCAAATTCTGTACCTCACCAGTTATCGCAGGAGGGATGCCCTTGCAGTGACATACAATCGCCAGGAGGAGCTACAATAATCCTAATGTCATTTTATACCTGTTCTAGTAGATGAACATTCAGTTATTTCTGTTGAGATGAACAAAGTCAGTGGCTTGATTCTGGGGTCATTCTGGTCAGTAAGGTTCAGTTCTGCACTATTGACCACTGAGTCACAAATGAAAAGCTACAAAAATTCGAGAGAGTCCTGAAACAATTTGTCTCCTAAAAGGAAAGATATCCATGTATGTACTCTTGTGTGCTTGACTGTATGCAATTATTTATCATTGATAAACTATTCTGCACACACCACAATGTGCTCCTTGAAACAAAAATTCAGCAAATGGATATGACTTTTAAAGTTCTACACTCAATAGAACAAATTTCTGAAATGAAACACCACAACAACAACAACTTGTACGTACATAGCACCTTAAGTGTAATGAAGTGTCCCACGCGCTTCGCATGTATATTGTGAAGCAACATTTGGCATTGAGTTACATAGATTCATATCAGGTCAGATAAAAGGGGCTAAGGGATGCTAGGAGTATTAAGAAGGGAATTGCAGCACTTAGGGCCCAAACAACTGAAGTCACAACCCCTAACTGTGGAGCAATTAAAATTGGCGATGCTCCAGAGGAGGAGAGGTATCACAGATAGTTGTGGGGCTGAGGAAGGTTACGGAACGAGGGAGGGGTCACGAGGCATTTGAAAACCAGGATGAGAAATTTTCAAGAGGTTTTGTTTGACCACAAGCCAGTACTGGTCAGCGAGCACAGTGAGTGAACAGGACTTAATACGAGTAAAGACATGGGTAGCAGAGTTATGGATAGTCTCAAGTTTACTGAGCACACAGCAATAGAACAATACAGGAAATTTCTTTTCCTTTGAAGTCTAAGTAGTAAAGATGGTCAAGCTGGAGCTGCTGGCTTTGTTTCTGCAAGCAGCTGCAATTGTCTCTTGGCTCCCCTCACTGTTTTGTTTCCATTTGCATGTCTCTATGTGATATAATTAGAATTCTGTGGGTTTGCCATTATCAGATGGATGTGCTGTGTGCCTTGAGTCGAGATTTCGAACCTGCAGTGCTTTATAATCAAAAGTTGGGCTTTTTCCAATCCCAATTTGAAGTAGCATTTCATTACAATTTTATGTAAGCGTTAATGGAATACTTTCCCTGAAAGCTGCACTCATAAAAGTCTGCATCAATTAAGCCTTGAATTTCAATTTGAGGTAAAGTAAAACTGACCTCAACAGCGTAACCATCCCCCATAGAATTGATGGCCATGCTGAGAGCAATTACAGTTTGCAAGAACTGGTATCTTAACAATGGGCAATCTAATTTCCAGTAAGTGCTATTTTTAAACAGCACTACTCAAAAATAATGCTGATTGGCTTCAATTCCATAGTTTACAAGAGACAAAGGGCATCTGCCTCTTTTAGTCAGCAACAAGTGCGCAAGGCAAGGGCAGGACTCCATGCAACAGCACAATGGTTCAACCCATGTTAATTGGTGTTTCCCCTGAACAACACTAAACTAATTAATACTCATTCCTTTTGTTTTTACTGCTTTTGCCCAAGGGCAGTGGGGGTTGGAGGGGGGCATTGATAGTTAATTGCATGTAAAAGGGGTGAAAGTACTGGCTAATTTTAATATTCGCCCCCCCCCCCCCCCCCCCCCCCCCACTACCCCATCACCCCTGTTTACCTCCACTCTCTTCTGGGCCCTGTCTCAGGTTGACATTCAGCTTCACATCTGCGATTGGCATTTTCCATATTTTGTTGATATCTGTCAATGTTCAAAATTCAGCCTCAAACTGTTCAGCCACAGGGAAGCTACCACTGCACTGAGCTCTATCCTCACCTGAATTTCCAGGAGAGGCATTGATGAACTTTACAGAAAGAAGTAATTTGACGCATTACCAGTTACCATTCTCTTAAGAATAATCTATCCATTTGTTACGAATTTTATGCTTTCCCTATGCTAGAGAATATTGCCTCCTTGCAAATCTGTACATCATTAAATACGTCATGCCAATGCTTTGTATTCCTTTACCTCCAATCTATTTGTTTATTCACAATCTTCTCTACCTCATCCACATTCCTTTCGGTTAGATGGTTATGAGTTCAAGTCCCATTCCAGAAGCACAAAAATCTTTGCTGCCTGTCCAATGTATTGAGGAAGCTCTGCACCGTTGGAGATGTGCTACCCTTAAAGTAATATATTTCACCTGACATTTATTTGGATATGTCTGAAAGTAAAAAGATTCCATGTCACCATTTGAAAGGAAAGGAATGTTATTTTGATGACCAATAGTTGTCCCTTGATTAACATTACAAATATGAGATTATCTGGATGTTATGATGACAGTCTGGCCTGTGCTGTGACTTTATTGGCACTGGTCACCAAATGGCAGCCCTTAGTTAGTGTCCTATGGTAGACGTAACCATGTCTACAGCAAACCAGAAGGCATATTGTTGCACTCTTGCCAAACAGTCAGATCATAATGCTTTTTTTTTGGGAGCTTGATGTGTTCAGATTGGCTATGTCTACACCTTTAGAGATGCTTCATTGGCTGTGAAATGCTTTGGGGAATCCTGATGTCAAGGAAGTCACTATATAAATGCAACTGTTTTGCATTATGCTTTTGTGGGTCAATATTGTGCTACCTATTTCTCTATTTTCAAATGGTCCTTCCCCACCTCCACCTATCACCTGGTTGTGTTAATATAAAGTACTACCTCCACTGTTCCCCTTAACTCTCTGTGCCATCTATGAGACATAGCACCATGTAAAAAAAAAATCACATTTCTACATCTTCAACTGTGATCAGAGCTCATTCTGGTGTCCAAATCAATGACAGTGATGGTCATGTAGTGATTTCATATTAGATAATAAGCCAGAGTTTAAGAGTTGAAATTCACCATTGAAAATTGTGAGATTATGTCCAATTGATTTAATAACATTTGGGCTAATTTCTATTCCTCCATGTCTAAGGCCAACTGTAATACCCCCACAGCTCATGATAAATGAACCCCTTACATAGTTTGAGCTGGAAGTGCTGCAGATGCTCAGCAGATCTGACATCATCTGTGGTGAGAAAACAGGCATACATTTCAAGTCTGCTGACCCACCTTCATTTTGTTAACTCTGTTTCCTCTCCATAGATGCTGCCAGACCTGCTGAGTATCTGCAGCAATTTCTGTTTTGGTTTGTTTCAGATCTGCAGCATCTGCAGTTCTGTTTTCTTTACATATTTTGAGCTGATCTCTGTATTTCTCAGTGCATTTGTCAACCAAGCTATATTTAGGTATCAAAAACATTCTTCCTTGTCACCTTTTTAATTCCTTTACAGCTTCCACTTGTTATACGTAATAATTTTATTATAGTTACTTAAAGATGTCATCAGGACTGATAGTTGTTAAAAATGTACATATTTGCCGCCTTGTGTGAGTGTTCTGAAGGACACCGCTATTACTGGACGAAAACAATATCTGTCAGGAGTTGGCAATTTTAGGAGAAGATTTATTTTTCTTTCCAGCTCTTAGGAGTCTTTCAGAGGCTTTTATATCAGGGTGATAATGTACAGCCATGGCATAGTCTTTGCCTATCTCTGTAGCCTCCGTCAGCCCTACAATTCCTAACAATCTTAGTGCTGCTCCATCTTTGGCCCCTTGTGGATCCTTCATCTACATCTTTACACCAATGGTGTCATGTCTTTACTTGCCTGGGCCCTAAACTTTCGAATTATCTTTCTAAACTTTTATGAATTTTTCTCCTTCTTCAATGCGCTCCTTAAAACTTTGCTAATTAACCAAGTTTGGTCAGCTGCCCTGATATCTCTCTTTATGATTGAGTGTCAAATTTTGTCTGAAGCACATGGTGTGGAAGCACTTTGGGATGTTTCTCTATGTCAAAAGTGCTGTATAACTGCAAGATGATGATGATGTTGCTAAAATGTTGTTCTTGAATCCCTGTGATGTGACCTCTAATCCAGTTCTAACAAATAATAACCAAGGCTTGAAAATACATAAATCTGAATGATCTCAAACAGCTTCTTTGTGAGTTCAGCACCACCTATCATTTCAGACTAATTGATAGCTGGGAGACACTACAATGGCATGGTAATGTAAAGTCTAACACTGCTACAGCTTACATTAGAGTTAAAGCTGATTGTTAGAGAAGTCTGGTCCTTCACTCTGATCCATAGAGATGTCCATTCATCAGTATTTGCACCCAAATATTATAAGTTACACAGAAATGTAACTCTTGTAAAAAGGAAACAGTCAATTTCATCAATTTTCTCATGAGTAACATCATTGTTTAATGACATTCAATGCTTCTAACAACATAATGTTTTGTGATTTCCTTCTTCTAGTTGGTGAAACTGTGCAGTGGGATGATTGAAGCAGGGAGAGCATATACCACGGCCAATAAACATTTTGTCAATGGGATCCGAGACCTCTCTCAACAATGCAGGAAAGATGAAATGATATCGGTAAGATAGAAGTTATTTTACAAATTCTGTCATATTTCCTCCTTTAACTGGGAAAGTAGAATGGAAAAGCTTCTGTGATGTCCATAGATCCATCTGAAGCTACTTAATTCTGGGATGACAGGAGTTAGTTCTGCCTGGATTAGGACTTACTTCTGATATCAGCTCTGCAAAGGGAATTACTTGGAAAAGTTCTACGTAAATGGTACATCTCTGTTGTAAAACCATTCATCAGCGCAAACATGTGAGAAACGTACAGTATAAGTGAACAAAGCCAGTTTCTCTTCATCCACACTTTCCAAGTTTGTTCTTTTAGAATTAGATTAGATTTCTTAGTGTGGAAACTGGCCCTTTGGCCCAACAAGTCCACACTGACCGCTAAAGCGCAACTCACCCAGACCCGTTCCCCTACATTAACCCCTTCACCTAACACTACGAGCAATTTAGCATGGCCAATTCACCTAACCTCCACATTTTTGGACTGTGGGAGAAAACTGAAGCAACCGGAGAAAACCCACGCAGACACAAGGAGAATGTGCAAACTCCACACAGTCAGTCGCCTGAGATGGGAATTGAACCCAGGTCCCTGGCACTGTGAGGCAGCAGTGCTAACCACTGTGCCACTGTGCCACCCACAATGTGGTACTGTTCTGCCTGATAGAAGTCTTCAGCACTCATTAACATTTCCCAATTGAAACCACTCTGAGTACAAATTTAACAAGTGTCTGCTAGTTTTCTAATAGTACCCATTTATATGAAGAAATCTAGGCATATGTCAGCCCAATGGCCACCATTGCGACATAATTTATAAATCATACACGATTTGCAGAGTCTTCTTTGCAATCTGGAACTGGTCATTTCTGAGTTTCATATTGTTCTTGTCTCTCACTGACATCTTAGCTTCCCTAACCAGAGTTCATGTTATTAAGGTTCCCTCATTGTCTCAATATGTTAACAAGGCTAACGATCCTGCTATCACAGGTAGGCACCTCCTAGCAATATTCTCGATGTGGTACTGTTCATGAGACAGAATAACAGGGAACGTCTATTTGTCAGCTTCTTCCAGGTCTTTTTTTCTTAATTCACTTGTGGGACATAGGTGTCATTGGCAGGGCCAGCATTTCTTTCCCATCTCTAGCTGTCCTTGAGAAGGTGGTAGTGAGCTGCCTTCCTGAGCCATTGCAATCCATGTGCTGTGGGATGACACTCAATGCCCTTTGGGAGGGAATTCCAGGATTTTGACCCAGCAACACTGAAGGAACGGCCATATATTTCTAAGTCAGGATGGTGAGTGGATTGGACAGGAACTTGCAAGTGCTGGTGTTCCCAAATATCTGTTGTCCTTGTCCCTCTAGATGGAAGTGATCATGTATGAGGAAGGTGCTGTCTAGGGATCTTTGCAGTGAATCCTTCAGATAGTACACACTGTGGCTACTGAACATCAGTGATGGGGAAGTGGATGTTTGTTGATATGGTGCCCATCGACTGGGCTGCTTTGTCCTGGATGGTGTCAAGACTGAGTGTGGTTGGAGTTGCGCTCATCCAGGTAAGTGGAGAATATTCCATCACACTTATGACTTGTGCCTTGCAGCTGGTGGACAGGTTTTGGGGAGTCAGGAGGTGAGTTACACCCTGCATATTCCTAGCCTCTGAACTACTCTTGTAGCCACTGTGTTTATGTGGTGAGTCAAGTTCATCAGTTTCTGGTCAGTGCTAACCTCCAGGATGATGACAGTGACGATTTGGTGATGGCAACACTGTTGGATGTCTAGGACCACGTTAGATTGTCTTTTATTGGAGATAGTCATCTGTGTGATATGAATGTTACTTGCTGCTTGTCAACCCAAGCCGGGATATTGTCCAGATCTTGTTATGTTTGAACATGGACTGTTCTGTATCTGAGCAGTTGTGAATAGTACTGAACATTGTACAATCAATCATCAACAAAAATACTCAATTCTGACCTTATGATGGAGGGAAATTCATTGATGAATGGCTAAGACACTACCCTGAGGAACTCTTGCAGAGATGTCCTGGAACTGAGATGACTGACCTCCAACAATGACAACCATCCTCCTATGTGGCATGTATGACTCCAACTAATGGAGAGTTTGCCCCCTGATACCCATTAATTCCACTTTTGTTAAGGCTCCTTGATACCACACTGGGTCGTGCAGCCTTGATGCAAAGGGCTGTCACTCTCACCTCATCTCTGGAATTCAGCTCTTTTGTCTGCATTTGTCTCTGTAATGAGATTAGGAACTGAGTAGCCTTGGCAGAACCTAAGGTTATTGTTATCAAGCAGCACCTGCTCAGCAAGGTTGATGACTCCTTCCATCACTTTACTGACGATTGAGAGTAGACTGATGGGATGCTAATTGGTTGGATTGGATTTGTGCTTTTTTCTGTGTACAGGACATACCTGGGCAATTTTCCACATTGTTGGACAGATGCTAGGGTTGCAGCTGTACTGGAACAGCTTGACTAAAGCAGCAGATTCTGGAGTACAAGTCTTCAGTACTATTGCTGGAATGTTGTCAGGGCCCATTGCTTTTGCACTATACGGTGACTCTTGTTTCTTGATACCATGTGGAATGAATCAAATTGGCTGAAGACTGGTATATGTAATGCTGGAGACCGTTGGAGGAGGCCGTGACTCTTCTGGTTGAAGATTGCCTTGAATACTTCATCCTTATCTTTCGCACTGATGTGTTGGGTTTTTCTATCATTGAAGATGGGGATATTTGTGGAACCTCTTCCTCCACTGAATTGTTCAATTTTGCACCTCAAGGGTCTTATTTTCACAGGAGCCATGTTCCCAGAAAATTATGGTGAAGGTTAGCTTAGAATTGTAGAAGCAGGCCATCTGGCCCATCGAGTCCACACCAACCCTCCAAAGAGTAGCATTCCACCCGGATTCAGCTCCCTGTAACCTTGCATTTTCCATGGCTAATCACCTTGCTTGCATATTCCTGTACATGATGGCCAATCCACCTAACCCGCACATCTTTGGATTGTGGGAGGCAACTGGAGCAAACCCACACAGACATGGGGAAAATGTGCAAACTCCACATAGACAATCTCCCGAGGCAAGAATTGAACCGGGGTCCCTAGCGCTGTGAGGTAGCAGTGCTAACCATTGATCCATTCTGCTGCAGCATAAGGGGAGTAACCCACAGACCAGTAATCTAACTTGCCAATTAGGCCAATTGAAAAATCCTCCATATCTGAAGTGTCCAGCTGAACATATGGTCAAATCTGCAGCTATTTTCAAAGACTCATTTTTTTTGCTTGCGTTTTAATGAAAATCTTTTGGTTTCCCCCACTCCTAACCATCAGTTACACATGTGACAGTGATTTCAATGTAGTCTACAAGACAGCTAGTTGCAGTAAAGTGGTTGGGATTTGTTCTCATGTTTCCTGATATCATGCAGTCAGTCAGTATGATTACTGCCTTTCATGGCTCCCATCTATCGCTTCCTGTGTTACAGTAGCAAGAGATCAAAAGAGAGAGAAAGCAATCTTCAAAGCATCCCAACAGAAGGACTGAACGACAGATTTTTGATGTTTTAAATTGTAATGCTCAAACCCAAAATCAAGATAAATCAAACTTACATTAACAGATAAATAGTATTTCAATAGAAGCAATGAATTTTGCCTCAGTCGATAGTTTCTCAGCATCAACTCCCAGCAGATCAAAAGCTGCAAGTGCAGTCACAAACTCCTTTCAACGCTGCCTCTTGTACAACAGGTTTCTCATTTCTCTCACTCATCGGATTTGGCCCTTGAATCACTTTCACTGGTAGCTTTATTCTGCCTGAGTACCCTAGATGAGGTTAACACCAACGAGGCACAGTCCTACTGAAACTTCCTACTGAAGTTACATTCGCCACACAGCTAATGACACAGCTTGCCAGGTTTCCTTTCCAACCGACCAATTAAAACACTTTGTTTTATAATCTGGTCACCTCTGGCACAAATATCCAGTTCTTTAGCTTGTCTAAGCTATCCATGCCACTTTTAGATTTCCATTTGTTTTAGCTAGTTTGCACATTGCTTCACCAAGATTCTTGAGATCCGTGCCCCCTCTGATCTCTCCTGCTAAAGAACTAATGCAGCAAGATTCTGTGTGTTTTCTGCAGTACAGCATGCAGAAACTGCAGTCCTAATTTGCTTCCATTTGTCTTTTGTTGGGTGATCTCTCCATAGTAACCCGAATAACCTGGTAGTTTCTTGGAAATATCCTCAAAGAAATTGGGTTGATTTTCTGTGTGAGATGTGGGCTGGTTTGAGAAAAAGCTTGGAAATAAATTTTTTGAAGTTGCACAGGTTTAACCCTCCAAAATGCAAAATAATAATGAAGCAGCATGACAAACATCTTGGCTAGCTGCTCTGATATTGAGGTCTCAATCAAAACTTATTGGGAATTGCTACCAGAAGGATGGTGGAAAGTGATGTTGATGAAGTGTGCTATGGACTCAGTTTACATCTAAAGTTATGATTTCAGAGAAGGTTCTGGTCATTTTCACTTGGAAATCACATCTCTTTTTTTTATTTCAGGAATGCCTCCAGAAGTTTGGAGAGAGCTTACAAGAAATGATCAACTACCACATGGTAAGTCATCAGTTTCTGTCATTTTGTATTCCTCTACATTTACAAATAACAGGAATTAAATCCAAAGGGTGCTGCAAAATCAAGTGACAGAAAATCATACTTCATTTTGGAGACAGACAGTGATCCCATTGTACGTTAAGTGAGCTGCTCCTGGTGTGAGTGAGTCACTCTCCATTATCCCATGTGGTAAAAACATGCTGAATTCTGGCATGTACATTTTCCCCATGGTGAGCAGACTTTCTTCATCAGTCCTTGACAATGCCAATCTATTCTATTTTGTTTATATGGCGTGCATACAAACATATTAAACGCATTATCACATAGATTGTATTGAATATTTGTCACTGGAACATTTGGTGCAGCTGGTCCCATTTTCAAACAATTGTCACTAGTTGAAATCATTAAAAAAGTATGGGATGTGCTCTCAAAGGAAGGATTGCATTTGCTCACTCTTTAAACACTGAACGTGCTGGAGATTTGGAGACTAGCACAGGCTGAGAACATATGTCACCATTAGTATCTGATCCAAAAATCATTGGGGCAGAATGGTTATAATTAAAAACGTGATCGCGATCCCAATATCCTCTTCATTTCAACTGGACCGGAGCAAAGATAGCATGCTAATCCAATAAACTGACCCAACCTGTGAGAAGTGGTAGCATTGTGGTAATGTCTCTGGACAGTAATTCAGAACTAAGGTTCTGAAGATATGTTCAAAGAGCACTGAGGTAGCCAGGAGAACATATATTCAGTTTCATCTAAAATTATAGTCAATGGAATGGTGAGCACTGGTTGTTAAAAGAACTCATCTGATTCACTAAAATTTGTCAGGGAAGGAAATCTGCCTTTCATACCCAGTCTGGTCTCTGTGTGTCTCTATATCTGTAGCTTTGTGGCTAAAATGTAACTGTCCTGTGAGGAGTAAAAAGCAAGTACAAGATTGTATCAAATGGCTACCTTAGGTATTGGGGTTCACATGATTTAAGGAGGAGCTTATTAGAAATGGATGCCAGTGATAGTTAAATCCTATGAACAAAAAAAAAATTACAGCCAGACCAAAACACCAAAGGCTATGGGTTCCTCAAATCCTTTCTCCAACTCCTGGCCATGGAGCATTGGCCTGGATTATGAGTGTACCAGCCCTGATGTTTGGCTTGAGCCATGACCTCCTGACTTGAAGCAAACATTCCGTCACTCAAAGAAGTGGTGGCTCACTGGTGAGGTTGCTCACAGCAAATTGAAAAATGCACCACAATATAAGGAGAGGAACAGGATGCTGTTTAATACAGTATATTATTCGGTCTCTAATGTGGAACCAAGTTTAGGTGAAGCATGTTATTAAAGCCTCAAGTTCTAACTCATGTAAATAAGATCATTTGGAGGTCGATGAAGTGGGATTTGCCTATAGGTTGGAAGGTGTATGTGCAGGAAAAACTTGTCTCCTTTTTAATACATTTTTTTTAAAGGTTGTTTTTGTTTGTAAACACACTGTTATGCCTGAAATGTTTTGTGACGTAGATTGCTGGTGTGCATGACAGCCCAACATTTTAACACTAAATTGGCAGCTTCTGTTGACCACATATTTCTACTAATTTGTCTCGCCTTGGAGGCTGCCCAGACGTTGTACGCAGAGGGAAAAAACGCACCAAGTTTTGTCTGCAGATTTTGTGTGATTTGTTAGTAAATCCCAGATGGCAGCTTCTCAGAGGGCAGTACTCCTGCTTCAAGAACCATTTGGTCAGTGGTAGAAAGGATGGTGACAGTGTTTTTATTCACATCACATTTGCAGTTCTGACAGCGTCGTCGAGAGTGTGAATAGCGTGGGCTCCTGACATAGAATCCTGACATAAGCATGGGTACAAAACCCACAATACTGAGTAGCGTGGATAGAGGGATCACAGAATACATGTCCACTAGTAAGACAGGCTAGAACCTGAGGGCACAACTAGCAGAGTGAAGGGTTGGCCTTTAGAACCGAGATGAGGAGGAACTTCTTCAGCCAGAGGGTGGTGAATCTGTGGAACCCGTTGCCACAGAGGGCTGTGGAGGCCAACTCTTTAAGTGTATTTTTTAGATTAAATTAGATTACCTCCAGTGTGGATACAGTCCACACTGACCCTCTGAAGAGTAACCCACCCAGTCCCAGTTCCTTCTGGCTAATGCACCTAACACTATGGACAATTTCCCATGACCAATTCACCTGACCTGCATATCTCTGGACCTGTGGGAGGAAACCGAAGCACCCAGAGGAAACCCATGCATACACGGGGAGAATGTACAACTCCACACAGACTGTCACCCAAGGCTGGAATCAAACCTGGGACCCTGGTGCTGTGAGGCAGCAGTGCTAACCACCATGCCGCTCACTAAGACAGAGAAAGGTTCTTGATTGGTAAAGGGACCAAGTGTTACAGGGAGAATGGGCTTGATAAATATATCAGCTATGATCGAATGGCATATGTTACAACACGGGGTAAACTCTCCTGCTTACTGTAAACCAGCAACACAGAAAAGATTTATCCTGTGCAGTAATCTATGAAAGTTCGAGAGGCCAAGCACTATTTAAAGTAAAAATTAACATCTTTATTTCTTAAAGTATAACAGAGAATAATTAACTAACATCTACTTACAAGTCTTTCCTCTAACCTAACTTTTACCTTGCCCTTCTACAATACTAATCCAATAAAACTCCCAAGTAATTTACGAAGCAAAACTTCTTATGTCAAAACAAGGCAGCTTTTAGTTTTCTCTGACTTCCTGTCTTATCTTCTTCTTGGGTATTCTGCTTCACCGGTTACTGATTGATAAAGGTACCTTTTAAGAGAGCTATTTTTCAGGCAGTCTTTACATGCTGGTAGCTTGGCAGCTCTCCTCTGAACTGTTCAATTTTCCCTAGTCTTATACTTCCAAAGCATCAGATCGTGATAGTCAATATACTAAATTCAAACTTGATTGGAATTTGGTATTTTTTGGGGTATAATTCAAACTGATTGGCGTAATTTGAATCTGTTTTGTTGCTTGCAGGCAACCAGCTACCCTAGCTACATCAGTAGCTGGAGCACATGTTACACTGTTTCTTATTGAGAACACTTTGTGCTGTTACTGCTAGCTTTTAAATCTCTTAAAGATACAGTACACCCACATCTTAATAACACAGAGCACACTCGATGGGTCAAATGGTCTAATTCTGCTTCTTTTATGAATTGATGAGAGCGAAGTTGTAAATGTCTTGAACTGAAAACAGGAAAAGACCTTCATCTAAGTTACACCTTTCACAACTACAGATACCTTACAACCGATAGAATGCTTGTCTTTTCTGAAGTATAGTCACTGTTGTAACAGAGGGCAAATGGCACACAATAAACCTCCACAAACAGGAATGTAATGATCACCAGACAAGTTTCTTAGTGATGTTGGCTGAGGAATAGATATTGTACACGATAGTAAGAAGAATTCTGCAGCTCTTCCTTGAAATGGTACCCACCAGAATCTTTTTAGTTCATCTAAGGGGGTCATTGTGGTCTGAATGTAACATTTCATTCAAAAGGCCACACTTCTGACAGAACAGCACCAACTCGGTACTGCACTGGAAGAATCAGCACACACCATACACGCAAATAGGTTTGAGTCCTACAACCTTCTACTAATAGGTGCCAATCATAGCAACTGAACCACCACTGGAGAAAAGTTTGCAGCTTTAAAAAGCTGAGAGGAATCTTTGGAAATGGAACAAATTGGTGCAATTGTGTCTCCAGAAGTTCCTCAGTTTCCCACTGGACCTATGTTGAATGAGAATGTTTGACCCCAGTTTCCAAAGCATAACAGTTGATTAGAACAGGAAACCTGATTCCCGTAAACAAAAAGATGCAATGACTCAGTTTCTTCCTATCCATGAGGATGTTATCTCATTGTGGTTTGAAAGCATTAAAATTAACTGACCAGTGTTTGCTGAATTAATTTTAGCAACATTGAACGTTGTGTTTTCGTGGGATAAAGGATATTTGCTTTCTGTTTAAATAAGTCAAAGCCAGGGTCAAATACGACCTGCCAGATTGCAGTACTTGCTTCCTGTGCACACACGCAAAGCATCATGAGTCGAGTGAAGCATTGGAGAAATGTTCTTGGATATTCACTGATGCAGAAATTAATGCTTCAAGAAAGGAGACACTTGGCCCTAAATATATAAAACTTAAACTTTTTTTTTATGTACTCTTATCTACCACTTCAGACATTCACTTCAGGTAACCCTGGTGCAGAGTGACAGCAGTGTGTACTACTGACTAGATGCAGCACAGCTATTCACTGAGACTTCTGTACCAGAGCATTCCAAACCTGTGACCTTTACCACATAGAAGAACAAGAGTGGAAAATGCATGGGAACACCACCTCCTCCACCTCCAAGTTCTCCTCCAAGCCACACCTCACCCTGACTTGGAATTAAATTCTAGTTCCTTCACTGTCCTTGAATAAAAACCCTGGAATTCCCTCCGTGACAGCACAGTGGATGTGCCTACATCACATGAAGGAAAAAACTTGATGTTTTTACAAGCTCTAGCCTGCAGTATCAGCTCCTTGTGGATGTCTGGGGACCATCCTGCTGACCAGCAATTGGAGTGAGCATCAAACCAGACCTTTACACAGAACAGACACAGCCAGTCATGGCCTCTGTCACTCTCTCAGCCAGGGAAACCATTTCTTAATGTGGTGAGCAACGTTTTGAAAGGCAAGTGACTTATAAAACAAAACTTGCATTTTTATAGCACCTTTAAAGAAATACAGCCAATCCTGCAAAGTAGGAAACACAGCGTCCAACTGTGCCAAGCAAATAGGTGATCATGACCAGATTATGTGGGCATCAAAAAAACTACTCTGCTGTACATGGTCTTTTATGCTCACCACAGAGAACAAGTGGAACTGAAGTTTCGCGTCACATCTGAAAGGCAATATGCTGTACAGTACAGCTGTCCCTATTTGCTGCACTGAAGTATCAGCCCCCATTTCGTGCTCAAGTACCTGATGTGGGACTGAAACCAAGCTTTTCATGGAGATGAGAGTGATCCACAGCTCAAACTGTCATTAGGTCAGTTGGTCAATGTCATTGAAGAGAATTTCTCATAAAGAGATGTGTGCACAATAAAGTGATCAAATAGCATTGTACTGTGTCTGCACAGCTTTTAAACGAGGCTGGGGTCAGTGTTTTTTTTATCTTGTAGGGCATTCATTGAAAATAGCTACTTGTTAAAACAGCACTTATTATAGGAACAGAATTAGACAGAAAGAAACATCTTGAAGTCATTTGATGTAAGTAAATATTTCCAGTGGCATTGCTTCAGGTAGGTTCTCAGGAAATGGTCACTCTCAGAGGGTCCGTTAAAAGAGTACCACTTAATGTAGTTGGAATGATGGCAAATGATACTGAAACACTGGAGAATTTGTTGAAATTCTGGCAGCAGCACTGCACATGGAGAGTGCCTGAATAGTTTCTTTTCTGCTGCTCTCTGCAGACACTTGGAAACTTGTTTGGAAGCCTTGTGATTTGCCCCATTTCTGCGTCAAAATAAATTTGGATGTTCGTAGCAATAATTTTCTTTATTGTTGTGTTTTGATCGGCAGAGCTGTTGTGTGATGCATTCATTGCCAGAGCCTTCTGTGAGCGTTTAGGCCACTTGTCAGTGATGCTGTTTATTTAACCCTTCGAGCCACAGCACTGACCTCCAGCCACCCACCTTCTGAAAGGCTAATTTGCACAATGGTTACAGCATAGTAGGGGGCTATTCATCATGTCCTTGAGAGTTACTTACCTAGTCTTACACCCCTGTCTCTCCTGCAAATTGGTTCGCTTTAGATAATTAGCCAAGTTCCTTTTAAAAGCCACAGTTGAATCTGTCTCCATTACATTCTCAGGCAATTCATTCTACACTGTTACCATTTGTTGCGTAAGAATGTTATTCTCAGATTCCCATTGCTTATTTGGCCAGTCACCTTTGGTTCTTGATCCCTACAGTAATAGCATAAGGTTCTCCGTTTCTGCTCTTTCCAGATCCCTTATGATTTTCGAAAACCCGATCAAATTTCTTCTCAACTTTCTCCTCTGTAAAATAGGAAATTACAGCTTTGCCATTCTATGCCCTTAACAGAAGCCTCTCATTTCAGGAGCATCTATAATTGGAAGCCATCTATTTCCCTGTTCCAAAGCTTGAATGGCATTGGACTTGGAGTTGAAAATGTGCAACACAGACCTTACATCCAGTCCACTTCTGTTACATTTTGGAGGATTTTGGAGTTAAAGTGAGCCTAATGGCAGTAGGTGTCACTCGATAATGATCTGAAGTGGGAGGATGTTGGAAGTCTGTGGCTGAGCCAGCTAACACAGTAAGTGCCAGGCTTCCAACTGGGACATTCCCGTTGGTTTGGACTAAGTTTCACTTCAGGCAGCACAATCAATGATGGAATCATTTGAGGAATATTTTTAAAGTAGATTCTTGGAATATTACATTGCTATACAAGGTCAACATTTATCGGTCATCCCTAGTTGCTCTTGGGAAGGTGATGGTGAGCTTGCTCCTTTGATTTCTCAAGATTCCAGGTGCTGAAGGTACACATAGTGACAATAAACAGGGAGGTCCAGGATTTTGACTCAATGACAAAGCAGAAGTGGCAGTTTATTTCCAAGTTGAAAAGTGTGCAACTTGTCAGGGAGCTTGAAGGTGGTGATGTTCCCGTGCTCCTGCTGTGCTTGTCCTGTTGAATGCTTCATGTCAACTTGTAGATTTGATTGCCTCCTGTGTGTATGTATATGTCTATCTACACAGTAAGGCATCTAACATCAAGCCTCAAGCATCACATTTGCAAGTATGGCACGTTGTATTACCTCTCTAACAATCTCCAAAATATTGTAGGAAGAGAAAGATTGATTTGATTTTGCTTTGTTTCTCCAGAGAAACTTATCCTTTGGTAATCCTCAGCTTATGTCTAATAGGAATTAGAATATAATCAACCCCGACACTGACAATTTTCAGCAGTTAGGCTTTGAGTTCATAAAGCAGCAAAGCATCACCTTAGCAGTAGGATAGTATTGGATGATAAATAACAAGCATTTTGGATTCAAGTGATGCCACAGATGTCTAAGCTAATCTTTTTTCTGATAGGGCTTTTGTGTTTATAGTTAACTTTACTCAACATAAAACAAAGGTGCAGTGCCATAAGTCAAAGGATGAGCCACTGTTCATAGAATCATAGAATCCCTACAGTGTGGAAGTAGATCCATCAGCCCATTGGATGACCCTTCAAAGAGCATACCACCCAGACATACCCAACGACTCTATTCCTGTAACCTTGCATTTCCCATGGGAAATCCACCCAACCTATATATCCTTGAACACTATAGGTAATTTAGCCTGGCCAATCCACCCAACCTACATATCCTTGGACACTATAGGTAATTTAGCCTGGCCAATCCACCCAACCCACATATCTTTGAGCTGTGCAGAAAACCGTCTCACCCAGAGGAAATCCATGCAGACGTGGGGGGAGCATGCAAACTCCACACAGAGAATCATCTGAGAGTGGAATTAAATCCTGGGCCCCTGCCGCTGTGCTAACCACTGAGCCACCATGCTGTCTAGTGTTGACCTTCATTGCTGTGTGGGAAGTGCTGAAAATTCTTTTTTTGAGGACTTGGCAAAATGATTCATGACAGAGAGGAGGTGTTGCAAGTTCTTGGAAAGCAGTACAACAGATGGTTCAGGTTTGTCTGAATCAATGAGTTTGAGATCCTGACTCAGCTGCCCACAGTGACTAGGGCCCAGTCAGATTTCAGTGGAGTCACGGTGAACTTACCATCCCTGCCAATTTCAGCCAGGAAGTAGGTAGACCTCTCCACCACTCCAGTAAAAGCTGCCAAATTACTCCATCTTGCACATCTACTGCTCGCATCTCTATGTAAGGGAAAATGTGCTTGTATTTCAGGCAATGAAGGCTAACTTTATTGGCCTATGGGATGAAGAAGTTGTCATATAATGACAGGCTGAATAAATTGGATCTCTGCTCTCTAGTATTTGGAAGAATGAGAGGTGATCTGCTTGAAACACAGAAGAAGGAGCTGTCAAGCTAGGTATTGAGACACTCTCCCTATTAGTAAGGGTGTAAAGAGGCTGTCAAGAGGAGTATGCTGGAAGTCAGGCCTAGTAGTCCTTGAGCCACAACAGAAGTGTAAATGTCTTACTGAATCACTCTAAAATGATCAGCTTGTTTCTCTTTATCACTGTTAACTAGAATAAAAGAGATTTTCACCAGGCTTCTCGCTAAACTGAAAAATTTTATTTAGACAAACTTTTTCTTCATACAAAGGTTAAACATTTTCAACTTTGGTATCCATGGGGATGGCCTCAACTGGGACCTTGAGTTCATGTCATGCTACAGGTGACCCCATTGCACTTATACACACATACAGACGCATGCACACACTCCTACACACACACTCATGCAGACCCTCTCTCATGTGCTCACACATACACTCCCACACGCATCCTCTCACAGACTTGTACCCCTTTACACTTACGTTCACACACATACACTCACTCTCTCCGCAGACACACTCACACACACATTTCCACCCCCCCCCCCCCCTCGCGTGGAGTTTGCACATTCTCCCCTTGACTGCGTGGGTTTCCTCCGGGTGCTCCGGTTTCCTCCCACAGTCCAATGGTGTGCAGGTTAGGTGAATTTGCCATGTTAAATTGCCCGTAGTGTTAGGTGAAGGAGTAAATGAATGGGTTTGGGTGGGTTGCTCTTCAGAGGGTCAGTGTGGACATGTTGGGCCAAAGGGCCTGTTTCCACACTGTAAGTAATCTAATTGTGGAGTGAATTTGTACTTGCAGAGTTACATTTTATTTTGCTCATACACTGCATTAGTCCATGTAAGATTCTGTGAATCTGTTTTTTAGATTAGAATCAGCCTGACCGTTGTGGCACAGTCTCACACAGGGCACCTCACACCTTCAATGCATTATCTGGGCTGACATGACACCAATTGTTAAAGTTCACTTGAGAATGTAACTTTTTTTTTAAAAGTTTTGCGATTTACATATGACAGAACTGAAACCAACATGGTCATTCTAAAAGATGAGAAACTTGACAAACAATCCAAGTCTTCAAGATATAATTTCAGTTACATCACACTGTAAACTTATGCTGTAAATTCTGTGTTTTACAATCTTATTCCCACAGCCACCTGATAAAGGAGCAGTGCTCCAAAAGCTAGTGCTTCCACATAAACCTGTTGGACTATAACCTGGTGTTGTGTGATTTTCAACATAATGCCAATTATCAACTGAGCAAATTAAAATACACCTGAAAACAAAAAAAATGTTGAAAATCACGGCAGGTCAGGCAGCATTCTTGGAAAGAGAGCAAGCTAACATTTTGCATCTAGATGACTTCTTCAAAGTAGCTCACCAGCACTGATGAAAAGTTATCTAGACTTGAAAAGTTAGCTTGATCTCTCTCCTTGGATGCTGCCTGACTAGCTGTAATTTCCAGCATTTGATTGCTTTCAGTACAGATTCCAGCATCTGCAATAATGTGCTCCTGAATTAAAATACAACCCCCCTTAATCCCTAATGTACATGCATTCACACACAGACAGGACAAAGGCATACATGATGCAGCCATGCAGAGCAATTATCAGTGGGAAAGTAGGGAAAGCCCCATGAACCAAGAGCTCAAACTATAAAAGTGGATTGAGTGCATTTCTCACAGCTCCTTTAGTTTCTTGTGAATGGACTCATATTCCTGTTGGTTACAAAATGATGAGAAATTTTCAGACCAGATTTTAGATTCAGTTGGAAATAGCTAGGGGTCATGACATTTGAAATTTTAGCAGATTTTTTTTCCTAAAATCCTTCACTGAGAGAGATGGATAGACAGCACTTCTTTCAACTCTATACTCTGACTGTTACAGACTGAGACATTCTACACACTTCAGCCACTGCCCACAGCCCCTGGGTGTGTAGGAAAAGAAAAGCACCCATTACCTCAGTCGAGAGGTTATTGATAGGCAAACAGCAGCCCAGATCCTTTAGGGTTTCCAAGGTCTGTCTGTTCAAGTATTAAAGCAAGAAAACTTCACCCTTATATCTACCATAAAAATAATTTTATTTTGTAAAGAGTAAATAGAAGATGATAATCTTTAATTTTTGATTTTGCAGTTTCAAACAAGCACCTGATAAATCCTTTTCATCCCAGTAATGTCCAACTGGCCATTTTTCAGTTCTCACAATCCATAAATACAGGTTTGGTAGTTCAGTTTGCAAAGTGATGCCAACAATATGGGTTCAATCCCTGCACTGATTGAAATTACCATTAAAGGTGCCTCCTTCTCAACCCCTCTCCCCTCCTGAGGTATAGTGACTCTCAGGTTAAACCACCCCAGTCATCTCTCTCTCTCTCTCTCTCTCTCTCTCTCTCTCATGAGAGAGCACCCCTTTGTTCTAGTAGGACAATGGTGCCTTGACCTTTTTAATTCATGAACGTATCCATTCCCAGAAAGGGAATCTGAAGATACAGGGCCAATCGTTTAGATCTAAGATGAGGAAAAATTACTTCACTCAAAGATTTGAGATTCTGGAATTTTCTAACTCCGGAGAATTTGGATAGACAGTTTTTTTGACCTCCTGAGAAATCAAGGGAAACACAGAATTGTTGGAAACATGTTCCTATTTATTTTCAGAGCTAAAGGCCAACTAGAACCTTGAATAAAATGTTTGTTCATTGGCGTCCATTCCCTTTATTCTGCATGGGAAAGCCTTCCCAAGTTCCCTGGAAAGCATGTACTGTATTATCCTATTTTTATGTCCTTAACTCTAAGTCACTGCCTTGGACTTGATCAAGATATTTAGCCTAACCCACACTGGGGAAATATGATTCCAGGTGTGAAATCTTGACATTTACATTCCTTCGCCGTCATTCAGTAATCCTTTCTCTTCCATCTGATGTTTTTAAAGCTAATGGACTAAAGTGTTCAAAGAATCTTTGTAAAAAGCATCATTTATTGTAATACCCATGTTTGTTTCCTCCTGAGCTGTTGCAGTGTCTTTTGGAATGGTGTTTAATCCCCGGGGTCTCCAGAGCAACCGTCTTGCTCAGCAGTAAAGGGTCTGGGGAGACATGATTGTTCATTCATCATTCATTCCAATTTGTGGCAAGGCCTTTGTGTTTTGTCAGCTGGAGGTGTGCCATGTTTTGCTCAGATTGAGCCCAAAAGGAAACAGGTCTTGATGCTTGATTTTCATCCAACTTTCCAATAAAAGTACCGCTCAGTGCATTCCAAGATCTTGAGCAACTCTTTGCTACAGTTTGTCTTGTTTGTGGCATTTCTCTTTCATCTAGTTCCTTGGACTTGATCAAGATATTTAGCCTAACCCACACTGGGAAATATGATTCCAGGTGTGAAATCTTGACATTTACATTCCTTCGCCGTCATTCAGTAATCCTTTCTCTTCCATCTGATGTTTTTAAAACTAATGGACTAAAGTGTTCAAAGAATCTTTGTAAAAAGCATCATTTATTGTAATACCCATGTTTGTTTCCTCCTGGGCTGTTGCCGTGTCTTTGGGAATGGTGTCTAGTTCTTCTGGTAGAAGTGGTGTTTGCTACGTGACCTAAGGTTCCTAATGTTCTGGGATCCTCGCATTTGTACCAAACTACTGAACCCCAGAAATATGAGAACAGCACACACGGAACAGCACACACGGAACTGCACACACGGAACTGCACCAGGGCAATTCCCCTTTTCAAAGGGAAGGTCAGAAACAACAAAAATACAAAAATTATTGTGCCTGCCTGGACATGAGTAAAAGTACCCCTTAATATTGTGTACCATTTAGCTGGGGGCACTCGTACAACCTTGCTGATTATGCCGACTGCTAGTATTGTGAAACTCAGCAGCCTTGGCTAGAAGGCTGGTTTGTGATGCAGAGTAACATCAACAGAGTGTGTTCAATTCCTGCACCAGCTGATGTTGCCACCTTCTCATCCTTGCCCTGTCCTGAGGTGTGGTGACCTTCAGGTTAAACTCACCACTAGTCATGTCTCTCTAAGGAGAGGGTAACCCTATGGTCTCTTTTTTTTTAAGCTGTATTACATATCATAACATCTGTGAACAATTCCAATTGCCATGTATTTTGCCACACACAGGTGTCAATTAAATTCTGTTGTACATTTCACTGTCTGTGTTTCTTTTGTCTGCACTCATGGGATGTGGGCATCACTGTCTGAGTGAGAATTTATTGACCATCCCCAATTAATCTAAAGCTAAGTGGCTTGCAGTTAAGAGTCAATAAAATTGCTGTAGGTATGGAGGCACGTGTCGGCCAGATCAGTAAAGGATGACAGATCTCCTTCCCTAAAGAGACTACAGTGGACCAGGTGAATATCTACAACAATGGATTATTGTTGCCACTAGACTAGCTTTTTAATTCCAGATTTTTATTGGGCCTGATTTTCACCATCCACCACCTACGTCATCAGAGAGTGAGGTTTTTGGAGTACTCACTCATTGACATTCCTACTACAATCGCCTCCCCTTCATATGATGGGCGGAAATTGCCAAATATAAACTTCAGTATCAGATAGTATGAGGATATTGTTAAATAGGTTAACCAGTTAGAACTAGAAACCTCGAAAAGGAAAACCTCAAGTCAAGGACTGTGGTCATGAAATAGAGGAATGTGCTGGTTTGATAACACTTTCAGAGAACCAACAGAGCCAGAATGGGCTGATTGGCCACTTCCTGGACTGTTTACTTTTAAATGACGCTGGCTTAAAAGTCCTGGAACTCCCTCCCTGACAGCACTGTGGGTGCACCTACACCAAGTGGACTGCAGTGGTTCAAGAAGGTAGCTCACCACCATCATCTCAAGGGCTTCTGGGAATGGCCAAACCAGTGATGCCCACATCCACAGCCCATGAATGATTTCCTATTTTTAAATGAATCCAGAACAAATAGAACAGACAGAGCTAAATCAAAAATTTGTACAAAACAACTGCTTCCTGTTAGTAGATAAATAATGGTGTAAAGGGATAGGAGAGAGATTGATACAGAAATAGTTATTGCTGTTTCATTACAGCAAAAGGACTGAGGATTTTATTTCTGAGTTTGTGAATAGTGCTGAATGAACAGAATGATAAAGCAGAAAACCTTGTACGTGTCAGGAAAGAATCAGAGCTGCTGGTTGCGAGTCAAACATCTGGTCAAAATGTTGCCCTGATGAGTAATGTCGCTGCATCTACCACAAGTGATGAAAGTGGGAAATTTGGGAAAGTATCGGTTACTCAGGAATCCACAGTGGAATTGGGGGAAGTATGTTTTAAAAAAGGAAAACATTCCTGGCATTCTGAGCTGAACTTCCAAACTGCTGGTGACCATGTATAGTTAGTTACGTTGCACATAAAGCAGCATTTACACAAGGTCAGCCATCCTGAGATGTTGTCAAAGAAACGCATTCCTGGGGCACCGGTGGTGTCAGTCAATGTTCAGAGGTTACCATCAGGCTGCTTTTGGGCTGTTCCAGGAAATGTTTTAAAGAGCAGAGGTATTTGCAGCTTGGAGGTTCTGGTGCAGTTGGACAGTTGGAAGGTCCAATGGCTTTATTCTCTAGTTATGGGCCTATTCGGATAGCCAAAGAGTTCCTTCATCTGATGACAATGTAAAGGCGTATTAGGTGATTCTTAGTTCCTCAATTGTAGTGGAATTGCTTATTTACATAAATGAATTCCTAACTGGTATTATAGGAAGGATATTTTGTTTGCGATGGGCACTTTTCCACCACTGACAGGAACATCCCATTGCCTCTATAAGAGAAGGTTTGCCAAAATTAAGGTCCCAACAGGCACTAAAGTGACCGGTGCCAAGTCTTCCCTGGATTATAGACTTAGAAGCAAAAATGCCACCCATGAGAGTTGCCAACCAATCAAAAGGTGCCAATTCTCCACTGCCCACAGCATCATTGGGAGTTGTGGTAACTGTTGGCAGTGCATCCCACCAAAGGCCCAGGATTGAGGAGCAATCCCAGGCTAAAGGGGAGTGAAGGTGGGGATGAGGGGAATGGGGCCCAGTTTACCCACATGGTGACTCTCCCAAACTCTGGCTGAATACCAGCAACTAGGTGAAAGTGAGGACTGCAGATGCTGGAGATCAGAATAGAGAGTGTGGCGCTGGAAAAGCACAGCAGGTCAGGCAGCATCCGAGGAGCTGACCATAAACCCTTCCCGATGGAGGGCTTATGCCCAAAATGATGATTCTCCTGCTCCTCAGATGCTGCCAGACCAGCTGTGCTTTTCCATCACCACACTCTCGACACTGAATACCAGCAACAGCAGGATGAAGCCTTTAAGTGGTCATTAATTGTGCATTTTAATCGCTTAATTGTTTTCTGGGTTGAAAGATCATTAAGGAGCCTTCCCCACCCTGAATTAATCAGGTGTAGGCAAAAGGCCTCAGGTCACCGATCAACACTTTCACGAATCCAGTTTGAAACACTCCACACCCAAACCCACCTTCAGGATGGGAGCATTAAATTCCACCCGCAATATCCCTTCATTTACATTAGAGTGATCTAATTTGCTGTTAGACTTCCTCAATTACAGTGCACCACTTTTTATTTAATGCCATTACCATTATAAAGCTCCCTCACTCTCAACATGTTATTACCATTTAGCCTGGTCTCCTCATTTAGATAAACAACATTGCTTCATTTAAATCCAACGCCTTGAGATTTATGTTCCTCCTTACCCATATCTGCTTACATCATGCATATATAGATGTGGCAGTCAAAAGGTCCCCAAAACATCGTGAGATGAATGACCATGTGTGGCTAAGGGGTGAGATATTGTGAGAATTCCAGGGTTTACTTTGAATCATTCCAGGGTACCTTTTCCAGCTAACTAAATCTTCAAATAAAAAAAAAGCAGACTTGCATTTGTACAGGAAATTCAAGCACAAGTAGGATATTGTATTTGAGTTGAGGTACCACCTTCTAGAAGGATGTGAAAAGGATACAGAAAGCATTAATGAGAATGGAATAAGAACTTAAATGACACGGATAGGTTTGAGAGGGTTCTCCTGAGATTTGTTGGAATTTGAAAGGAGATTTGTTGGAGGTGTTCAAAATCACAAGGATTCTTGACAGAGTAAATAGGGTGGTTTAGTTCCCATCGATGGAAGGGCAGGGAACCAGAGGGCATATTTTTAAAATGGTTAGCAAAAGAACTGATGTAAACATTAGGAAAAGCTTTGTTGTGTAGCACTTTGTCAGGATCTGGAAAGGACTGGCTGAATGGCTAGTGGGGGCAGATTCAACCATGGCTTTTAAAAGTGAACTAGATTGAAGTAACAGGTCATGGGGGAAAGGAGTGGGGCGAGCTGGATTACTCTTGCAGAGAGCTTGTATGAGCTTGAAGGGATGTATAGCCTCCTTCATTGCTACGACCATTGTATTATTTCATTGATAATCTTTTTTTTTGTTACAAGGGCTTCTTGTAACATCGTGAAGAGTTCTTTGTCAGGATGGATGGCAGTGGTTGTCGTAGTATATGAAGAAAGATTACATACAGCAATTAGTTCTGTTGTTTATCATACTCTTCCAGGAACTGGGGGAGCAAATCTCTAATGGAAAACTGTTATTCCTTGTCCAATTCAGGCATGGAGAAGGAGCCCTAATTTCACTGCTGGTTGATAAATGATTTGCTGCTGAAACTATTAGAGGGGCCAGGAATTATCCTGAAGCAACTGACAGCTATAGTACTAGATGTCAAATTTATAGTAATGTTCTCTTTGGTGACCTTTCTTGTGTAGAACCTCTCTCTGCTCCCCCTATAGCCCCAAGATAATCTACAACCAGAAAGTGAAAGATGCAACAAGCAATTGCAGATTGTCACATGGAGACATCATACCACGTGTTAGTGCCTCTATTACAGTGGAGAAAAATACCAAATACTAATGTTGACACTGCACACACACACACATCTGCCCATCACTCGCCACTCTGGTGCTATCATGTGGGCAAGTTGATCATAGTGCATTAAAAACCAGTACAGATAATGTCAAGGGTGGCAGATACATGGGGACATTCATCTTCAAGTTTCCCTCTAAGCCACTCACCATCCTGACTTGGAAATACATCGCTGTTCCTTCACTGTCGCTGGTTCAAAATCCTGGAATTCTCTCCCTAATGGCATTGTGGGTCAACCCACAGCAGGTGGACTGCAGTGGTTCAAGAAGGCAGCTCATCACCATCTTCTCAAGGATAACTAGGAACGGGCAATAAATGCTGGGCCAGCCAGTGATGCCCACATCCCGTAAATGAATTTTTAAAAAAATATGAAAAACCGTTCAAATACAAGAAAGTATCGAACATAAGTTTGTAATTTACTCTTGGAGGTGACATTGTAACTCTCATTCCCACAGTATTAGTTTGCTGATATCACTTCTCTTCACCAGCAGTATCAAGAGAAACATTATCTGTTTTACCCATAGGCAAATGGATAGGGATTTGGAATGTGCTGCCTGAAAGGGTGATGAAAACAGATTCAATAATGAATTCAGAATGAATTTGGAAAAAAAAAGTATTTTAAAGAGGAAATATTTGTGAGGCTAAGGGAGTGGCACTCATTGATAACTCCTTCAAAGGAGAAGAGCAAGCATGCTGGGCTGAATAGCCTCAACCTCCTGTTTGATTCTGGAATTTGATTCTATGTTGCTTAATTACCCATAGGAAAATGTTATGTTACAAGCAATTCCTCCCAAATATATAGCACAGCACTCAATTTGGTAAGCATAGGGTGTTCAGCTCAAGTAATGAAGTTACTCAGACAATATGGCATTGGATCACTTTTTCCTGCAGCAGAGTTGATGTCACTTGGACAATGTATTCCTTCAGAATCAGCATCCCCAAATGTACCATCACAGTGACATACCTATACCCCAGTAATCCACAATGCAGTGTGGCGGTTTGAATCAACACACTGTTACAGTGGGCTGTCTGCCAGCTGCAAATCTAATGTTACCATTGGCAAGCTGCCCATTGGCTTGATTCCAGTTTGAGGGACACCAACAAAATATTGTCATAATTAAAGAACATTTAACAATTACTGAGTGAAATACATCTGGCTCCCCTAATAGATTTGTCTAGTTTACCAGTTTTTGAGTTATCCGAGTTTTAAAACTAGTTTATACTAGTTTAACATTAGTTATACCAGTTCTTTGCATGTTAGCTTGCGACGTATCAGATCATAGGTTCCTCATTTACCTCAATTAGTTTTAAATAATTAAATAACCATGAGGAGAAAGATATGAAAGGGACCTAAGGGACAACATTTTCATGCAGAGGGTGGTGTGTGTGGAATGAGCTGCAAGAGAAAATGGTGGAAACTGGTACAATGATAACATTTTAAAAGGCATTTGGATGGGTATATGAATAGGAAAGATTTAGTGGGATATGGGCCAAATGTTGGTCAATAGGATTAGATTAATTTAGGAGATCTGGTCAGCATGAATGAGTTGGACTGAAGGGTCTGTTTCGGTGCTGTACATCTTGATGACTTTACAGCTTAATAATTCAATGGAACTCAGTTTCTACATTGCAAATTTTATAAAGTCTTCCCTTTGTATTCTTACTGACTTGAGATTTTATTTCATTCTGTCTACACCAGGTTTTAGCAATCTGTGTACCTGGACACCCTTTGGTACAATTCTGCATGTGATCAGACGATGGCTTTCTACTGAAAAGAAGGGTTGTAATGCTTTGTGAAAATGGTATATATGTTTTAACAAAATGTTTACAGAGCTGGAAGGGAGTACTTATAACTTGTGAAGCAGCAAGTGGGTGCAGTTTATGTGAGTGTTTCTCAGTTGATGAGGCAGTGTTGTTGAAATGACTTTCCAGTTTAGTGCTAAACTTCTGTAGAATCTGTAAAACCCTTTTGGCCCCTCCATTTTTTTTTTAATTGACTCGTGGACATCGCTGGTTGGCCAGTATTTATTGCCCATCCCGAGCTGCTATTGAGAAGGGAATGGTGAGCTGCCTTCTGGATTGCTGCAGTCCACCTACATACAGTGGGTTGAGCCACAATGCCTTTAGGGGAGGGAATTCCAGGATTTTGATCCAGTGCCAATGAAGGCACAGCGATGTATTTCCAAGTCAGGATGCTGCGTGACTTGGAGGGAAACTTGAAAGTTGTGGCATTCTCATTCCCTTGACCGTCAAGATGGAAGTGGTCGTGTTTTTAGAAGTTGCTGTCTGAGGGTCGTTGGTGATTTTAACTATGAAATAATTTCTACAATAATAAGCCTGGATATATGAATTAGACTCAGCTGGAGAATCTGCCTTTCCATCAGGTTTGCTCTCTAGTTAACACAATAGGATTACTACTGAATGCAGTTTACTCCTGATCTTTATCTTATTATAATGTGACACATCATAGCCCTTGAATAGAGATGGGTGCAGCCCAAATCAGGTTTTGCAAACTACAATAGACTCTCCAAAGTACCTTTGTAAGGTCATTAATTTCATTACGCTCCTGCCATTAACTGGCTGTCAGTTTATTGTGTACTAGCATGATATGTGCTGCCTCTCCATGCTTCTCATCCATGTATGTGTAGAAATTGCAGTGGTTGTCTTTTTACTCCAGAACAAATTATCCATCAAATAATTCCCTTTTATTTCATCACGAATGATCATGTTGCCAAATGGAATGTTCTGTAGATAGAAATGTATCTAACTTGTGAATTTCACCCAGTGCAGGATTGCTGTCTCTATTATGTACTCTCATTACTAATTCTTTAGCAGGGGGACTAACGGGAAATGTTTGTTCCTCATAAATAATTGGTGCCACAACTTGAATTTTCTTTATAATTGGTTGCTGGCATATGAATGATTCTGTTAAGACCAGAATTTACTGTCCATCTTTTTCTGGCCTTGACCAGATAGTGAACAGCCTGCTGTCAGCAATGTGCAGTATAGGGTCAATCACATTACAGGAGGTCTGGTGGCATGTATAAAGTGGAGTGATCATAGTCTCGGAGGACTGCTCTCTCATTAGCAAGAGAGAAAAGTGGAGGTGAATTTAACCCGCGGGTCAAGACGCCTCAGGTGAGCAGCGAGATTAAAAAAGTGGCACCTTCGTGGGTGACCTCAGGGAGTGTGGGAATTGAACCCACACTGTTGGTGTCACTCTGCATTGAAAAGCAAACGTCCAGCCAACTGAGCCCGTGTCACAGGCCAGATAGGGTAAAGACTGCAGATTGTCTCCTCTGAAAGGCGTCAATGAATCAGAGAGGCTTTTATAACCTGTCAGAAGTTTGTTATCATATGAATGAAACAAGCTCTTCAATTAATTAATTAACAGAATTAACATTCTGCCAGCAGCTGAAGTGGGATATGAAGCCGTGCATCAGGACCTTTGTGTCCAGTATGCTTTATTCGTCCAGTTACCATCCCTTTCTCCCAGCTCCCTGTTGACTCTCTCAATGATATGGAATGAAGGCACTCAATCAGTGTAATCCGTTTGATCCAGGAGGCACAGGATTTCTCAGTTATTTCTCCAAAGGAGCATCAAGGCCTTGGGCCACGTTGCAGTGAGAGAGGAACAGAAATGCTGACACGAGGCCAGAGTGCTGCTTATTGTAAATTGCACTGCTCAGTATTAGCCCAATCTGTCTGTCAATTCACAGGGGTTTCACACAAGTTGTCCTTGAGATGTGGCTGATGCCTTTGGTTGTGATGCTAGGAACTTCTATTGGATGTGAAAAAAAAATATGTGTGAAGATCAGAATGGTATGAAATCTGGAGATGGCTTGTTCTGAAGGTCTCTCGTCCTCAGTGGCAGTGGTGTGACATTGGGAACTTGTTATAGGGCAGTCAGTCAATCATACAAACTACAGCCAGTAGCTGAGGGTGGAGGGGATGGATGTAGAGTCAAATGGCAGTGATGACAATGAAACAGGTTGGTTTGCTCTGAGTGAAGTCAAGCTTGATAGCTGGGGCCCACTCAACCAAGTAGGTATTCAATGAGAATGCTGTCGATGGTGGGGTCACGAGGTGAGTCACTTGTCACCGAGTTATGCACATAGGGGAATGTTGTGAGCTACAGAATGCAAGCCATGTACTTGCTCAGCTGACGTTGATAGCTTTAGGAATCTGCAGTAGCCCAAGGTTCCCCTGTCGGCTCCAGCCTTGAACTGGATACAGCTCTAGGCTGGCAACAGTCAGTCGGACATTCCCCCAAGTCCAAGTTACACACTGATTGCAGCCCCTCACCCCGCAGGCTCTCTCCCATGACCTCTTCTTAAATGGCAGGACTTACAGCTCATTAATGTATAACCGAGTACAGATGGGAATGTTAAACATGCATGTTATGCTAAACTTCATCAGCTGCACTGTGCCATACTCGTTGTTCCTTTCACTAACCTGGCTATCAGCGGAGTTGTTGGTGTTAGTGAAATGCCACATCTGTTATTGGCATTTATCTTCCTTTGATTTTTATTTTAAGGAGGTGTTTCCAACAATGCTCAAAGACACTTTGCAAGTAAATTATTTGTTTTGGTCCAGTTGACTTGCAACCTGTTAAATATATCATTAAAGTGAAAATCTTTAGGGGATTTTGTAGTCAGAGGTACAGACAGCTGTTTTTGTGGCCAGCAGAGAAAAAGCAGAATGGTGTGTTGTTTCCCTGGTGCCAGGATCAAGGATGTCTCGGAGAGGGTGCAGAATGTTCTCACGGGGGACAGGGGCCCGCAGGAGGTCATTGTCCACGTTGTCACACCAACGACATTGGAAGGGAAAAGGTTGAGATTCTGTAGGGAGATTAGAGAGAGTTAGGCAGAAATTCAAAAAGGAGGTCCTCAAGGATAGTAATATCTGGATTACTCCCAGTGCTACGAGCTAGTGAGGGCAGAAATAAGAGGACAGAGCAGATGAATGCTTGGCTGAGGAGCTGGTGTATGGGAGAAGGATTCAAATTTTTGGAACATTGGAATCCCTTTTGGGGTAGAAGTGACCTATACAAGAAGGATGGGTTGCACCTAAATTGGAAAGGGACTAATATACTGGCAGGGAAATTTGGTAGAACTGCTTAGGAGGATTTAAACTAGTAAGGTTGGAGGTGGGGGGGGTGGGGAAGGAGCAAGGCGCGGGTGGGACGGGACCCAGGGAGATAGTAAGGAAAGAGATCAGTCTGAGATGGGTACAACTGAGAACAGAAGTGAGTCAAACAGTCGGGGCAGGCAGGGACAAGGTAGGACTAATAAATTAAACTGCATTTATTTCAATGCAAGGGGCCTAACAGGGAAGGCAGATAAACTCAGGGCATGGTTAGGAACATGGGACTGGGATATCATAGCAATTACAGAAACATGGCTCAGGGATGGGCAGGACTGGCAGCTTAATGTTCCAGGATACAAATGTTACAGAAAGTATAGAAAGGGAGGCAAGAGAGGAGGGGGAGTGGCATTTATAATAAGGGATAGCATTACAGCTGTGCTGAGGGAGGATATTCCTGGAAATACATCAGGGAAGTTATTTGGGTGGAACTGAAAATAAGAAAGGGGTAATCACATTATTGGGATTGTATTATAGATCCCCCAATAGTCAGAGGGAAATTGAAAAACTTGTAAGGAGATCTCAGCTATCTGTAAGAATAATAGGATAGTTATGATAGGGGATTTTAACTTTCCAAACATCGACTGGGTCTGCCATAGTGTTAAAGGTTTCGATGGAGAGGAATTTCTTAAGTGTGTACAAGACAAGTTTCTGATTCAGTATGTGGATGTACCTACTAGAGAAGGTGGAAAACTTAACCTACTCTTGGGAAATAAGGCAGGGCAGGTGACTGAGGTGTCGGGGTGGGGGGGGGGGGACAGTTTGGGGCCAGCTGCCATAATTCTATTCATTTTAAAATAGTGATGGAAAAGGATGGACCAGATCTAAATGTTGAAGTTCTAAATTGAAAAAACGCTAATTTTGACGGTATTAGGCAAGAACCTTTGAAAGCTGATTGGAGGCAGATGTTCGCAGGTAAAGGGACAACTGGAAAATGGGAAGCCTTCAGAAATGAGATAACCAGAATCCAGAGAAAGTATATTCCTGTCAGGGTGAAAAGGAAGGCTGGTAGGTATAGGGAATGCTGGATGAATAAAGAAATTGTGGGTTTGGTTAAGAAAAAGAAGGAAGCATATGTCAGGTATAGACAGGATAGATCGAGTGAATCCTTAGAAGAGTATAAAGAAAGTATGAGTATACTTAAGAGGGAAATCAGGAGGGCATGAGATAGCTTTGGCAAATGGAATTAAGGAGAATCCAAAGGGTTTTTACAAATATATTAAGGACAAAAGGGTAACTAGGGAGAGAATAGGGCCCCTCAAAGATCAGCAAGGTGGCCTTTGTGTGAAGCCACAGGAAATGGGGAGATACTAAATGAATATCTTGCATCGGTATTTACTGTGGAAAAGGAAATGGAAGATATAGAATGTAGGGAAATAGATGGTGACATCTTGCAAAATGTCCAGATTACAGAGGAGGAAGTGCTGGATGTCTTGAAATGATTAAAGGTGGATAAATTCTTCTAGGAGAAAGTGAGGACTGCAGATGCTGGAGATCAGAGCTGAAAAATGTGTTGCTGGAAAAGTGCAGCAGGTCAGGCAGCATCCAAAGAGCAGGAGAATCGACGTTTCGGGCATGAGTCCTACTTTCCTGAAGAAAGGCTCATGCCGAAATGTCGATTCCCCTGCTCTTAGGATGCTGCCTGACTTGCTGCGCTTTTCCAGCAACACATTTTTCAAAGGTGAATAAATCCCCAGGACCTGATCAGGTGTATGCGAAAACTCTGTGGGAAGCTAGAGAAGTGATTGATGGGCCTCTTGTTGAGATATTTGATACATCGATAGTCACAGGTGAGGTGCCGGAAGACTGGAGGTTGGCAAACGTGGTGCCACTGTTTAAGAAGGGCGTTAAAGACAAGCCAGGGAACTATAGACCAGTGAGCCTGACCTCGGTGGTGGGAAAGTTGTTGGAAGGAATCCTGAGGGACAGGATGTACTTGTATTTGGAAAGGCAAGGACTGATTTGGGATAGTCAACATGGCTTTGTGCGTGGGAAATCATGTCTCATAAACTTGATTGAGTTTTTTGAAGAAGTAACAAAGAAGATTGATGAGGGCAGAGCAGTAGATGTGATTTATGTGGACTTCAGTAAGGCGTTTGACAAGATTCCCTATGGGGGACTGATTAACAAGGTTAGATCTCATGGAATACAAGGAGAACTAGCCACTTGGATACAGAATTGGCTCAAAGGTAGAAGACAGAGGGTGGTGGTGGAGGGTTGTTTTTCTGACTGGAGGCCTGTGACCAGTGGAGTGCCACAAGGATCGGTGCTGGGCCCTCTACTTTTTGTCATTTACATAAATGATTTGGATGCGAGCATAAGAGGTACAGTTAGTAAGTTTGCAGATGACACCAAAATTGGAGGTGTAGTGGACAACGAAGAGAGTTACCTCAGATTACAACAGGATCTGGACCAGATGGGCCAATGGGCTGAGAAGTGGCAGATGGAGTTTAATTCAGATAAAAGCGAGGTGCTGCATTTTGGGAAAGCAAATCTTAGCAGGACTTAATGGTAAGGTCCCAGGGAGTGTTGCTGAACAAAGAGACCTTGGAGTGCAGGTTCATAGCTCCTTGAAAGGGGTGTCGCAGGTAGGTAGGATAGTGAAGAAGGCATTTGGTGTGCTTTCCTTATTTGGTCAGAGTATTGAGTACAGGAGTTGGGAGGTCATGTTGCGACTGTACAGGACATTGGTTAGGCCACTGTTAGAAGATTGCGTGCAATTCTGGTTTCCTTCCTATCGGAAAGATGTTGTGAAACTTGAAAGGGTTCAGAAAAGATTTACAAGGATGTTGCCAGGGTTGGAGGATGTCAGCTACAGGGAGAGGCTGAACAGGCTGAGGCTGTTTTCCCTGGAGCGTCGGAGGCTGAGGGGTGACCTTATAGAGGTTTACAAAATTATGAGGGGCATGGATAGGATAAATAGACAAAGTCTTTTCCCTGGGGTTGGGGAGTCCAGAACTAGAGGGCATTGGTTTAGGATGAGAGGGGAAAGATATAAAAGAGACCTAAGGGGCAATTTTTTCACGCAGAGGGTGGTACGTGTATGGAATGAGCTGCTAGAGGATGTGGTAGAGGCTGGTACAATTTCAACATTTAAGAGGCATTTGTGTGGGTATATGAATAGGAAGGGTTTGGAGGGATATGGGCCGGGTGCTGGCAGGTGGGACTAGATTGGGTTGGGATATTTGGTCGGCATGGACAGTCTGGACCGAAGGGTCTGTTTCCATGCTGTACATCTCTATGACTCTATGACTCTAAGTGATCTAATGTAGTAACATTAAGCACCCTTCGTGCTTTGTGGTGCCCCATGGTCAGAACCATTGCAGAATGTAACAGATGTAACTAACTGGTAACAGAACAGATATGATAAATGGTTAAAGTACCAGAAATTGTGTAAAGAACAGACATCTGGTTCATGACAGAAAATCGCTGTCAGTGCTTTACAGTACATAAATCAGTAAGGTTTTAAGCTTAACCTAAAGCCTTTGCTGAGTTAGTTAAGCTTGTCCAGGGTGGCAATAGGAACATTCCAGCTAGTCTCCGGCCGGGCTGAAGTAAAGTAGCAAGATAGGGTTCTCAGTCCAGGGCACCATTGAATGACTTCTGCACACAGAGGCGTTGGTGAGAATAGAAAAAGGCAGCTGTGAATTTCCCCCTTCTCCCCTCCTCCACCCCTTGGGAGAATGGCCTGCCAACATACTCTGCTGAGGACCCACAGTAAGAATGAGGGATTGGACAGTGGCTAGTGCCTGTGTACCGAATGTGACTCAGTCTTTTCAGGGGTGGAGGGAAGCAGAGGGGAACAGGCAAGATCAAGTTTCCACTAATTGATTATATCTGCTGTTGTGCTATTAATGTCACAGGCACTAGAGTTGCTGACTAACAGTCTGGAGAGGAAGCGGTAGTGGAATTCATTTATCATCAACTTGGCTCAGATATAATATCACATGGTTACTGTACTGCCAAATATTTATTATATATCTGGCAGGATCAGTCTGGTCTTATGTGTTGATGCATGTGTTTCAGTCATTTTCATTCTCACAATAAATAATACTTCAAGCCACAATCCTGATGGATATAAGTATTAGTTGTTTGTTTTGTTGTTTTTCCTAATTCACAGCCTTTTTCAGAAGTGTACAAACAGAATTCTTTGCCTTGAACTCTCCCCTAACTAACGAGGTAACAACATATTTTTTCCATCTGGACAGCATATGAGAGTCTGAGCATTATCCCTTCATGCGCTGTTCCTGTAGTTGAAATATGACTGTGAAAAACTGACTCCAAATGGATCACCATGTGAATCATGGTTGTCTTGCAGGGGGAGATGAGATGCAAAAGTCTTTAGGTTACCAGTGCAAGATAAACACATTCCTGAAGCTTCATCGTGTGACATTTGATCAGGATGGTCAAGGAGGAGTGTGAAAAGTCAAACTCTTAAGCTTGGTGGAGGAAAATGACAGCCATTGCGTAAATAACAGGAAGCTAAATGTTACTAGTATCAAAGTTTGTGCGAAGATTTGTAGCTCGGGTGCTTGTTGTAGTGGTTCTGTTCGCCGAGCTGGAAATGCCGGAAGAAACATCAAAGAAGCGCTTCGCAGGAGGCTCCACAGCACTGATGATGTCTCCTAGCCAGGGGACGAAACGTTTGCAACAAAAAAATTACTAGTATCAGTCAGAATTCAGGAATAATGGTATAATTCTGTACCAAGAAATACTTCTCTTGTCCCCCTTGGCCCATACACCTCAAATATGCATGAGCACCTGCCTCCTGTAGAGGAGACAGGGCATATTTCACCAAGCAAAGCAGGCTGGGATAGGCACTTCTCCATTGGAAGGCAAATATACAATACAGAAGATTAGTTTTTAATCTGAGTTGATACTAAAGGATAGAAATATTTCCATCCAGAGGAAGGAGTTTTTATACACAAACTAAAAGATTCATGAGAGTGCAGTAACTCAGCAATACATTAATAAGCTTAGTAAAATATTTTGTCTTAGACATTGACATATGTGAGGGTTAGTACTCTGAGCTCCCGCCTTGAGATGATGGGCAGGCAGTGAGGAGTGACACACTGAGCTCCCAACAGGAGATGATGGGTAGGCAGTGGGGAGTGACCTTCTCATTCCCAGTAGGAGGTGATGGGTAGGCAATGGGGAGTCACTCTCTCATTCCCACTAGGAGATGGCAAGTAGACAGTGGGGAGTGACTCTCTAATTCCCACTAGGAGATGATGGGTAGGCAGTGGGGGTGAGACTCCCTCATTCCCAGTGAGAAGTGACTGATAGGCAGTGGGGAGTGAGGCTCTCTCATTCCCAGTAGGAGGTGACGGTAGACAGTGGGGAGTGAGTCTGTCTCGTTCACAGTAGGAGGTGACGGTAGGCAGTGGGGAGTGACTCTCTCATTCCCACTAGGAGATGATGTGTAAGCAGTGGTGAGTGAGACTCTCTCATTCCCACTAGGAGATGGCAGGTAGGCAGTATTGAGTGAGACTCTCTCATTCCCACTAGGAGATGACCGGTAAGCAGGGGGTAGTGACTCCCTCATTCCCACTAGGAGATGATGGGCAAGCATTGGGAAGTGAATCTCTCATTCCCACTAGGAGATGACCGGTAGGCAGTGGGGAGTGAGACTCTCTCATTCCCACTAGGAGATGACCGGTAAGCAGTGTGGAGTGACTCTCATTCCCACTAGGAAATGATGGGCAAGCATTGGGAAGTGAATCTCTCATTCCCACTAGGAGATGACAGGTAGGCAGTGGTGAGTGACTCTCTCATTCCCACTAGGAGATGACAGGTAGGCAGTGGTGAGTGACTCTCTCATTCCCACTAGGAGATGACCGGTAAGCAGTGTGGAGTGACTCTCATTCCCACTAGGAAATGATGGGCAAGCATTGGGAAGTGAATCTCTCATTCCCACTAGGAGATGACAGGTAAGCAGTGGTGAGTGACTCTCTCATTCCCACTAGGAGATGATGGGTAGGCAGTGGGGAGTGAGACTCCCTCATATCCCAGTAAGAGTGACAGATAGGCAGTGGGGAGTGAGGCTCTCTCATTCCCAGTAGGAGGTGACGGTAGGCAGTGGGGAGTGAGGCTGTCTCGTTCACAGTAGGAAGTGACGGTAGGCAGTGGGGAGTGACTCTCTCATTCCCACTAGGAGATGATGTGTAAGCAGTGGTGAGTGAGACTTTCTCATTCCCACTAGGAGATGACCGGTAAGCAGTGGGGAGTGACTCCCTCATTCCCACTAGGAGATGATGAGCAAGCATTGGGGAGTGAATCTCTCATTCCCATTAGGAGATGATAGGTAGGCAATGGTGAATGACTCTCCCATTCCCACTAGGAGATGACCAGTAAGCAGTGGGGAGTGACTCTCATGCCCACTAGGAGATGACGGCCAAGCATTGGGGAGTGAGGCTCTCATTTCCAGTAAGAGGTAAGGGGTAGGCAGTGGGGAGCGACTCTCTCATTCCCACTAGGAGATGGCGGGTAGGCAGTGGGGAGTGAGACTCTCTCATTCCCAGTAAGCGGTGATAGGTAGGCAGTGGTGAGTAACTCTCTCATTCCCACTAGGAGATGACCGGTAAGCAGTGTGGAGTGACTCTCATTCCCACTAGGAGATGATGGGCAAGCATTGGGAAGTGAATCTCTCATTCCCACTAGGAGATGATGGGTAGGCAGTGGGGAGTGAGACTCCCTCATTCCCAGTAAGAGGTGACAGATAGGCAGTGGGGAGTGAGGCGCTCTCATTCCCAGTAGGAGGTGACGGGTAGGCAGTGGTGAGTGAGACTCCCTCATTCCCACTAGGTGATGACAAGCAGGCAGTGGGGAGTGACTCCCTCATTCCCACTAGGAGATGATGAGCAAGCATTGGGGAGTGAATCTCTCATTCCCATTAGGAGATGATAGGTAGGCAATGGTGAGTGACTCTCCCATTCCCACTAGGAGATGACCAGTAAGCAGTGGGGAGTGACTCTCATGCCCACTAGGAGATGACGGCCAAGCATTGGGGAGTGAGGCTCTCATTTCCAGTAAGAGGTAATGGGTAGGCAGTGGGGAGCGACTCTCTCATTCCCACTAGGAGATGGCGGGTAGGCAGTGGAGAGTGAGACTCCCTCATTCCCAGTAAGAAGTGACAGATAGGCAGTGGGGAGTGAGGCGCTCTCATTCCCAGTAGGAGGTGATGGGTAGGCAGTGGTGAGTGAGACTCCCTCATTCCCAGTAAGAGGTGACAGATAGGCAGTGGGGAGTGAGGCGCTCTCATTCCCAGTAGGAGGTGATGGGTAGGCAGTGGTGAGTGAGACTCCCTCATTCCCACTAGGTGATGACAAGCAGGCAGTGGGGAGTGACTCTCTCATTCCCACTAGGAGATGATGGACAAGCATTGGGGAATGAATCTCTCATTTCCACTAGGAGATGACCGGTAAGCAGTGGGGAGTGACTCTCATTCCCACTAGGAGATGACGGCCAAGCATTGGGGAGTGAGGCTCTCATTTCCAGTAAGAGGTGATGGGTAGGCAGTGGGGAGTGACTCTCTCATTCCCACTAGGAGATGCCGGGTAGGCAGTGGGGAGTGACTCTCATTCCCACTAGGAGATGATGGGCAAGCATTGGGGAGTGAATCTCTCATTCCCACTAGGAAATGACAGGTAGGCAGTGGTGAGTGACTCATTTCCAGTAAGAGGTGATGGACAGGCAGTGGGGAGTGACTCCCTCATTCCCACTAGGAATGGCGGGTAGGCAGTGGGGAGTGAGATTCTCTCATTTCCACTAGGGGATGACAGGTAAGCAGTGGGGAGTGACACTCTCATTCCCACTAGGAGATGACAAGCAGGCAGTGGGGAGTGACTCTCTCATTCCCATTAGATGACAGGCAGGCAGTGGGGAATGACACTTTGAGCTATTTTCAAGAAGTTGGTCCACACAAATGGAAACTGTCACTCAGGAGATGACTAATACAGTTGGATCATTATGTCCTGAGTTTTGCGTACCGCAAGAGTAATAGGTCACAGAAACACCTCTTCTATTTAAATTGTCTCTGGGTGGTCCTTGTTATTAAAGAAGAAGATGCTGTTGCTTACAGAAAAACCCAGATGGTAATGATTGTCCCTTTCCTCATTACAGATTCTCTCCGATCAGGCTCAAAGGTCAGTCAGGATGCAGCTGAATAACTTCGTAAAAGAGTGAGTACATCATTCTGCTGGCTATCAAGAACTTTGACATTGCCTTCCACTCAATGAAATAAAACTATTGTGACTGACCCAGTTTCTGGATTCGCAGCTGTGTTTGTTTTTATTTTAAATTTGGTGAATAGCACAAATAACAGGAAGAGACGGTGTGTGGAAAATTGGACCATATACAGCTAGTAACTAATTCTATGTCATGATGGTTTGACATATGCAGATACAATATATTATATAAACAGTGTACATGAAATATGTATGAGTGCATATATAGTGTATTAATATACAAAAAAGCATTCCTTTCCATGTTGTGTTTTTGACTGCTAGTAAGTTCAAAAAGATCCCATCTTTTCCACGAGGTTAAAAAAAGCCTAGAAATTAAATAAAAGAAATGTACAAGAATTAGAAAGAGTACCAAGGACTAACATTGTCACAATGTAAAACTTTGTATTTATATCACAACCATTCAATTAGACCATTCGCTAAATGTTGAGTTAGTATGGCAGTAAAAACAGTAAACCAAGCACTCTTTTAATTCTACTGGGATAGAATTGATCAGGAGGAATGTTACGTTAGACCTGTATTGAGTCTTGTTTAAAGCATATATAGAGTACAGCATACAATTTTAATTGCCATATAATGAGAAAGGGTGTCAAGGCATTACAGCGCGTACAGAGAAGATTTCCAAGAATTATACCAGAAGTACCAGGATGTACATATCCACAAAGGATTGGCTGGCAGGTCCCCCTCCTCTCCTGAAGAACCTAAGGGGTGATCTAATGAAGGCCTTTAAAATTATAAAGAGTTTCAATAGAGTGAACACAGAGAGAATGTTTCCTCTTGTGGGGAAGAGCTTTACAAGACATCACTAATATAAGGTAAATCCAATAAAGAATTCAGGAGAGATTTCTTTACCCAAAGAGCAGTGAAAATGTGGAATGTGTCAGTGCTGGGAGTGGTTAAAGTAAATACTGTGGATGCATCTAAGAAGAAGCTGCAAACTCCTATAAAGGAGAATGAATAGAGGGTCACAATGCTAGATTTAGATGAGAGAATCACTGGGTAAAACACAAATGCTGACATGGACTGTGGGGGTTGAATGGCCTGTTTCTGTGCCATATATCCGATGTAGACCTGAGTAAACTTTCTCCTGCTGGGCATTACCACAGAATGTGGCTGTGGATGGGAACCACTTTGTTGGGAATCAGTGATGGGCTTCACATGTTCATCACTCCCTGAGGCAGCTGTTTTGATTTTGCAACAAAATCATGCAAAAGGCCAAAGTCCATACAACAGGCTGCAAATGTGTTGCTGGTCAAAGCACAGCAGGTTAGGCAGCATCTCAGGAATAGAGAATTCGATGTTTCGAGCATAAGCCCTTCATCAGGAATTTATTCCTGATGAAGGGCTTATGCTCGAAACGTCGAATTCTCTTTTCCTGAGATGCTGCCTAACCTGCTGTGCTTTGACCAGCAACACATTTGCAGCTGTGATCTCCAGCATCTGCAGACCTCATTTTTTACTCCATACAACAGGCATCAGCAAGTTTGGTGAGAATATCAGGAAAAGGCAGGAAGCAAATCAAGGAATGGCGACGAGAGCTTCAGTTTTCAAAATCTGCAGGAGAGAGGAGATGAACCAAAGGGTGTATTTTGCTGTGTTCGCTAATGCAGTATTTTAGCAAGATTCCTGCTCTAAAGTTCCTATTTTCCTCCCTAGTTTTGAATAGTTAAGAGGAGGAACACACAAGGTGAGCCTTG
The DNA here is from genome assembly GCF_020745735.1 of Hemiscyllium ocellatum. Lineage (NCBI taxonomy): Eukaryota > Metazoa > Chordata > Chondrichthyes > Orectolobiformes > Hemiscylliidae > Hemiscyllium > Hemiscyllium ocellatum. The sequence goes on from NC_083437.1 coordinate 24,618,998, forward strand.
AGTTTAACAATGTCTATATTTTCTCATGTTTTAATGGAGAAATGTAAATGTAATTAGTTTCATGAACAACAGTTGCTGAGATGAGAGGTGTGAAGATGAAGCTGTGAAATTATATTTTCTAATCTCCTTTCCTTTTGCTAAAGGTGTTAATTCTTGCTGGGATGGGAAGTGGCAGCTCTCTGTGCTCCTGAGGTGTGGAATCATTGAATAATAGAGCACAGAAGGAAGCCCTTTGGCCCATCATGCTATTTGCTGGCTCTTTACAGCAATCGTTTAATTATTCCCATGCCCCTGCTCTTTGGCCATAGCCCTGCTGTTCTTTCTATATCAAATACACATCTAGCACCACTTTGAAGGGACAATCACGCTCCACGTCACTCCTGATAGAACAGGTTCAAAAACAGACATTGATGGAAACTTTACTGAACTCTGCTCTTGCATCCCCACAGTCAAAAGATAATATTCCTTGTCTAGACTTTAGAGCAAGCCACATACAAGCACAGAATCACAGTATTATTTCATTACAGAAGGAAAACATTCAGCCCATTGTGTCTGCACCAACCGTCCGAATGAGCATTTCACTTAATGTCATCTCCCTGTTACCCTACACATACTTTATTTTCAAATAATCATCTAATTCCCCTTTGAATGTTCTGTTTGAACTTGTCTCCATCACAGTTTTAGGCAGTGCATTCTAGATCCTAACCACTAGCTGTGAAAAAAATTGCTTTCCCTCATATCATTTTTATTTCTTTTGTAAATTACCTTAAATTCGTGCTCTCTTGATCTCAGTCCTTTCATGAATTGGGATTATTTCTTTCCATTCACTCTCTCCAGACCCCTCGTGCTTCTAAATACTTAATCAAATCTCCTCTCAGCTTTTCCTGGTCCGACAAAACAACCCTGATTTCTCCAATCTGTCTTCATAACTGAAGCTGCTCATCCATGGAATCATTCTTGTAATAGCACCTTTGACACAGCAAAATGTCTTTACAGTTGTGTTATCAAATATAAATGTAACACCAGGCTGCATCAGGAGATGTGAGGACAGATAGCCAAAGGTTTTTGACAAACAGGCGAGTTTAAAGAGAATCTTAAAGGAGGAGAGAGCCCAAGAAAAGGGATTTTCAGAGCTTTAGGCCTTACTAAAGTGAAAAGGAAGTAGCAGCTGAAGGCAGCTCTGCCAATGCAGGAATGATGAAAGTCAGCAATAGTCCAGAATTGTGTAGCGCAGAGATCACGGGGAATTGTGGAGCTGGAGGAGGTTGGTTAGAGAGAGAGGGCAAGGAGTGTAGTCGCTGGAGGAGGTTCCTGAAGTAAGGAGGGGCTTGTGAGGCCATGCAGGGATTTGAAATCAGGGATGAGGTTATTAAAATTGAGATGTTGCCAGATCTGGGAGCCGAAGTAAATTAGCAAACACAGAGGATAATGGAGCATGAATTGAGACAGCGATAGGCTCGTGTTGAAGGTGGTTGTGAGATGGGAGGCCATTCAGGAGGGTATTGCCATAACAAAATCAACAGCTGCCTGGGAAAGATGTCAGAAAGGTGCTGGACCATGTGGAGTCAGATCAAAAGAAGAGAGAAGGGAGAAGATTGGAAAATAAAATGATCACCAATAACGCTGGGCCTGACAGTTCAAACCATAACATCAAGGGTCTGGGTGGGTTGCTCTTCGGAGGGTCAGTGTGGACTTGTTGGGCCGAAGGGCCTGTTTCCACACTGTAAGTAACCTAACTAATCTAATCTAAAAAACAAGTGGTACAGAATTTCCCCATGACACTACAGGTTGAACCTTATGTTGATTTGATTAAGCCTGTTCTGAGTCAAGTTTTTGGGATGGATTTGCGCCGTGAAGCCTAACAAGTTTTCTTGCCATGTCTCACCTTCTCTAACAGCCAATTCTGTCCCTCTGGCTTCCTTCATGTCTGATTCAATCCCTGTTTCACTATACACCATTCCTGAAACAGCTCACCACTCAACTGATATCCGCCAAGAGAACAGCGCTACTTGTATCTGCACCATCATCAAGAGCCCATTGTGCACCCAGCCAAACACTGTCAGTTTAAAAAAAAATCTCCTCCACATGGATACCTTCAGATTTGGAAGACCCAGGAAAGTTGGTGTCCTGCTTGTGGAAGGGCCCTGGAAGTGGGGGAGGGGTGAGAGGAATAGATGGAGTGGTGCACAGGTGAAAAACCCAACTGATACACTAATGTCCTTTAGGAAAGGAAACTGCCGTCCTCACCTGATCTGGCCTACATGTGACTCCAGACCCACAGCAATATGGTTGATTCTTAACTGTCCTCTGAGCAATCAAGGATGGGTGATAAATGCTGGCCTAGCCAGTGACACCGTCATCCCATCAATGAGCAAAAAAACAAATCAGAGACATGCCAAGACAGTTCGTAAAACCTGGCACATCTTGTATTCCAATATGATGGATGTAGGGTGCATGTGGCTGGTGTCCAAGGTATTGGTGTCTGATGTCCTTTGGAGTAAGCAGCAAGCTACTTTCACCTGGTGCCTGCGCTGATTTCTTGGATTTTCTTGATGTCCCACTTGTGTGGCACATTTGGTAACATAGGAAGCCGAGTATCAGTGAAGCAATTTGGATCCATTAACAATCCTCCTCCCCCCCCCCCCCCCCCACCCACCCACCCAATGTTAAATGGGAGCTTTCTACTGCTCGGTGACAAACTTACTGCATCACTTGCCAAACACAGAGAAAAGGAAGCATGGTGCTCAAGATCGGCCTCAATGGATTTCTCAATTCCTTCCGTGACAAATCTCTCCATAGCTCACATCACTTAGACCCCTCGAACATTCCTCGCTTAGCACTTCCCAAAGTGCTAACACCTGGTCAGTAAAGCCTGGTTTCTTAAAGAGGATTCAATAACGGTGGGTGAGTTTTAAAACTAGGCCTTTGCGGATGACTAACACATTTCATTTTCCAAACTGCCTGCTTTGTCAGACTCTGAGTATAACCATTCCCCATCCAGTGACTTGTTAAGGAATTCAAATGGGAAAAGTCATTGCTAACCTCTTCTTTTTAACCTTAAACACAGAATAGCACAGACTGAAAAAGCAGTGAATGCTGGAAATATGAAATGGTAATAGAAAGTGACAGGAATAAACAGAAGGGTTTGTTAGTGGCTGAAAGGAAGCTTATCAATTTATGTAAAAATTCATGAAGAATTGAGTTGGTCTTGTTCAGTATTTTCTGCTTTAAAACAATGTTTATTGGCGGTCCTCTGAAACCTTGCTGATGAGATTATTTCTCATAATTGATGCAGAAAATCAGCAGGATCTTTACTGGTGACTGAGCGCAGCGAAGTGCTAGTGCTATTCCTCACTCGATCGGTCCCTCCAGCAGCAGCCACAGCACAGCACCTGCTCGTTCAGCTTTCTACCTGCAATTGCCACAAACTCCATGATAGATGGGGCAAGGAGGCAGCTCCCAAATCTGCCCAGGAGGGAATGGGGATGGAATGCCATGCCATTGGCACCAATCTGAACCACACTGGTCATTCAACACATCTAGGGAGTCTGTATTTCTGTGGCAACAGTGTGTTGTAGCTTGGAGTTATGGATAATGATGATTGAGCTTCCTTTTCTTTCAATCCTACACTGAACAGGAATCTCTCCTACTCTGACTGCCCATGATAGAAAGATTTACAAGTTGATGCTGTGATTTTCCCTGGTTATCAAGCCCTGGATTGAAACCTGAACATGAAGCATCTGACTCCAAGGCTACCACTGCACCATGTAGCTTCCCCTTGATCCTGCTTTAAACCTGGAGACACATTCCACTTAGATCAGCTAACTCTGTTTTGTTGCATGCTACATTATCAGAGAAGGCTACCAACTCTGCACGAATTATCCCTGGAGGTTTCATCATGTGACTTCCTGCTTCCAATATGCTATTCCCCACCCTGCATTGGTATCTGACCAAGCCCATTTTTGCAATACATTGCCCAAACCAACTGGCAATTGCAAAGACTCTTTAGGACCAAGTTGGATAGTTCCTGCCTGTCCATGAAACATCTCTTTAATCACCTCCCAGCATTTTCATAAGTAATAAGTGCTTGAAACACCATTTTGTTTTTGAATGGCCCAGTGAATTTTTTCCACAGTCACTGGGAAGATTAACCTTCAGCTTCCAGGTCATTCCTGGAGGAATTGGCAATTTGTGGCAGATCTTTCCCACCTCAGTCAGCCGAATATGAATTGCCAGTGTGAATGTATGTGAATAAGATTGTCTCCAGCTTTCTATCTGGGGCAGAGATTGGAGCAGGATTACTGTGAGGTCTTGTACATGATTATCCTGCTGTTGAAATTGTCCTGTCAATAGAAATACCAGTGGGTTATAATCACTTTTAAGGAATCAGTGCAGTATTCTCTCCATTGACACCACCCCCAACATTGATCAAACAGTAAACTGAACACGTCTGGTTTCAGCAATGTTAATGCTAGCCCCGGTCTCTAGCTCAGGAAACCAAGCTCAGTGAATGTTAAGGGGAAAACATACACTCTAGGAGGATTAACCTGAGCAGCTAATGTGATGTTTTGAGTTTAACAAATGAATGGGTGGCGGTGCTTTTTTCTAGGAAGGAGGTTGTTGCTATGGCAATGTTGATTTGGCTGAGAGCACAGCAGCAGTGATAGGGGCGGGGCAAGGGCACAGTAGGCCTTTGTTCTTTTCCTGTGTGGAAAACTGATCTGCTCAAGCTGTTTTGGCCACGAATGTAGAATCTCGGAATTGTTACAGCATTGAAGAAGTCCGTTGGCCCTCCAAATGTGCAATTTATCTTGTCCCACTTCCCCTCCCTCTCCTGCACGTTTTACCTTCACAAATAACAGTCTGACTCCCTCCCAACTTCCCCTCCCAACTGTCTCCGCCACATACTCAGCCTCTGCTTTCCAGACTTTATGGCTACTCACTTCAGGCAAAGGATTTTTTTTCTCCTTTTTTTTTGCTTATTTGACCAATGATTTAAAATCTGAGCCAATTCAATTCCTTGACCTTTGGGTCAACTTGTTGAGTTACGGGTCAAGTGCTGGAAAATGGGATTAGTTGATAGATTTTTATTGACCAGCATGCACAGGAATGGGCCAAAAGGCCCCTCTCTGTGCTGTGCTATGAATCTATACAACTATGGGGATCTCTGGGGAAGTATTTGGTGGAATCTGATTTGAAATAGTAAGGACTGTGTGAGTGTAATGTTTCATTCCCTGCAGATGAAGTAAACTGTTAAACTTTACTACCCCACTTCCTGACTTTCACCAAATCCTGTTCACTTCCTCCTCATACCTCTTGGCATCCATTCAACAATGCCTCAATTTGTTCATTATTCAGCAACGTGAGCAAACCTCTCTCCAGCCACACCCTTTATAATCTCTGGAAGCACGTCCATAGAATCCATACAGTGTGGAAACAGGTTATTTGGTCCAACAAGTCCACACTGACCCTCCGAACAGTATCCCACCCAGACCCATTCCCCTACCCCCAATTTCCCTGAATGATGCTCCTAACCAACACATCCCTGAACACTATGAGCAATTTAGACATGGCCAATTCACCTAATCTGTACATCGTTGGACTGTGGGAGGAAACCCATGCAGCCATGGGAAGAATGTGCCAACTCCACACAGACAGTCACCCAAGGCTGGAATCAAACCCGGGTCCCTGGTGCTAACCACTGAGTCACTGTGCCACTGGAGAGCAGTCTGAGATCTCTATGTTGCTCCAACTCTCTCTTTTCCATCACCCCATCTCCCAACCCGCATTGTCCTTTATACCAGCATGAGTGGCCGTACCTTCAACTACTGGGCCTCCAGCCTCTGGAATTCCCTCTCAAAACCTCTCTGCCTCTTCACTGTCTCACTTCCTTCCAGACACATTTGACCAAGCTCTGAGTGAACTAATATATGTTCAGGTGCCTCTCTGATAACATTTCTGGGAAGCACTGAGTGAGGCTTCACCATGTCAGAATTGGGACATACAAGTTGCTGTTGTTGTTGAGTTTACACATTTGTTCAGTTTTTAACCAGTCTCCCCTTGTTTATGAGTGTGGCCTCCAGAAATAATGAAGTTGATATGTGAAACAAAGAACAGAGATTGCTGGAAAAGCTCAGCATCTATGGAGAGAAATCACAGTTAACATCTCCAGTCGAGTGATCTTTCCACAGACTGGTAGCTCAAAAAAAGATGGTTTTTATATGGAAGATGGATTGGGGAGGAAGTAAATGATAGGTGGAGACCAGAGAAAGGAAAAATGGGGTTGGACAGACAAAGGAGTGGTTAACGGTCAGTCTGGGAGAACAAATAGCTGCTAATAGGGGACAAGAAATGGGCGACGATGGATAATGTGTGGTAGCAGCCTCATGTAATGGCAAGACCTGTTGTGTGAGGGGTCGGGGGAAAACATGGGGAAAGGTGCTCAGGCCCTAAAATTGTTGAAGTTGATATTAAGTCCAGAAGGTTGCAGGGTTCCCAAGCGCAAAATGAGGTGTTGCCCTTCCAGCTTGCACTGACTTCACTGAAGCACTGCAGTAAGCCCAAGACAGAGATGTTGGCCAGGGAACAGGCAACAGTGTTCCACTGATAGGCAACTGGAAACTCAGGGTTTTCTTTGGAGGCCAAATGTAGATGTTCTGCAAAGCCGTCGCCCTGTCCACGCCCCAATGTAGGGGAGACCACATTGTGAACAGCGATTACAGTAGACTACTTTGAGTGAATTGCAGGTAACTCACTACTTCACCTGGAAGGTATGTTTGGGACCTTGGATGGAAGGTGGGAGGAAGCAAACGGTCAGGGGTTCGTAGGGGACGGTGCCGAGGGATGCTGGGAGTGAAGGAGGAATGGACCAGGATGTTCCACAGGGAACAGTCCCTGCGGAAAGTTGACAAGGGAGGGGAGGATCATATGATATTTGCTTGTTTGTTCTTGCCGTGTTTGTTGCTCGTGGATTTGATGGTTCATCCAACTGACCCCTCCCTGACCCAAAACTGGGCTCAGTCTACATTAAAACCATAAGCTGTATGTTCAGAAGTAGACCATTCAACTCATCGTGTCTACTCTGCCATTTATCGAGGTATTGGGGCCAATCTGATAATCCTGAACTCCACTTGGCTGTTTTTTTCCAGTGATGTTTAAGGAGCTCACAGTGGGGTGATAACAGGTACATGCACCATGCAGCTACATTCATTAAAGGCAGACTATTTTGAGATGAGTAGATGCAGAGAGAAATGTAAAAAGGAACATTGTACAAATTGCAGCCTGCATCATTAATGAGCTTTAATGTTACACAAGGGGAGGTCGTGAATATAACAGAGCGACTTACATTTATATAGCACCTTTCACAATATCAGGACATTCAATCCATGAAGTATCTTTGAAATCTAGTCACTGTTTGAATGTAGGAGCCAATTTGTGCACAGCAAGTTCCCACAAAGGTGGGTGGTGCTATTCAATGGATACACAGTGTTGTGGTGTGGTGGGTAGCAGCCCTACCTAATAGCTAGAAACTCTCGTTCAATACTACTCCAGGGAGTAGTCAGGGAGGGTACATTCATTGAGTATTAACCAGCAATTCCTTCTAGCTGGGAAGAGTGGGAGAGATCAGCACTGTCCGTGACCCCAGGCTACAACATGCCTGGAAAAGCATAGGTTCCCACAGCGATGTGGGTTGCACAGTTGGCTGGACTGCTGGTGTCTATCAGGTCGGTGCTGACAGCCTGGAACTTGGTCCCTATTCTAACCGGGGATGAATTCAGCACTCACCTCCTTCCACAACCTGCAGTGCTGGAGAGAATTCAAGAGCAATATAAAATAGGTTTTGGCAATATATATTGAGGGATAAATATTGTCCGTGACACTGGGGAGAACTCACTAGCTTTTAGTCGGAATACTGCCATGAGATCTTTTAAATCCATCTGAGTGGGAAGCAGGGGTCCCAGTTTAGTGGAGCCACTGTCTAATGATAATGTATTGCATTTTAGTGTTTCATTTAGACCAGATTTGGGAAGGCTTCAATGAAAGTAATTTCAGGGATTTCCTTCCAGTAATGTGGAGGCAGAGGGAGTCCCATGAATTTAGTGGACAACAGCTGGCTCTTGGTGGTGGTGGTGGGGTGGGGGGGGGGGGGGGTCACACAGAGTAGACATGTCGCCAAAAACCACAAATGAATGTCATGAGAATAGACAGTGGCGACTTGATTCCTTAAACAAGGGCAGGGAACCAAAGGAAAGGAAAGTGAGGGCTGGCCTTTGAGAGAACTGTACATCCGATTCATTCTCATTATCCTTCCAGTCTCTGATTAGAAAAGATTTAATTGTGTAATCGGATAGAATCAGTGCATTGTTAAGCAGTAAAAGGGTTTCATTCGGACCACAGATGCTTTTAGGTTGAGGGAGTTTTGCATAGACTTTAATACACTGCGTATTTATAGTGAGCCCATGAATGATGCTTGTGCCAGATGCTCAGTGTGCCAACTACTGGCACAGATCCTACACAGTGGAAAGTCATGACCTTGTATTTGTTGCCATTTGACTATTGCCTGCCAGTGGATGCCATCTTTAACAGTCATTTAATGCACCAATCCACATCTAGTTTAATTTAGATAAATGCAAGCTGCTGCATTTCGAGAAAGCAAATCTTAGCAGGACTTATACACTTAATGGTAAGGTCCTAGGGAGTGTTGCTGAACAAAGAGACCTTGGAGTGCAGATTCATAGCTCCTTGAAAGTAGAGTCACAGGTAGATAGGATAGTGAAGAAGGCGTTTAGTATGCTTTCCTTTATTGGTCAGAGTACTGAGTACAGGAGTTGGGAGGTCATGTTGTAGCTGTACAGGTTGTTGGTTAGGCTACTTTTGTGTGCAATTCTGGTCTCCTTCCTATTGGAAGGATGTTGTGAAACTTGAAAGGGTTCAGAAAAGATTTACAAGGATGTTGCCACAGTTGGAGGATTTGAGCTATAGGGAGAGTTTGAATAGGCTGGGGCAGTTTTTCCTGGTGTGTCGGAGGCTGAGGGGTGACCTTTTGAAGTTTATAAAATCGGGGGCATGGATAGGATAAATGGACAAGGTCTTTCCCTTGCGGTGGGGGAGTCCAGAACTAGAGGGTATGGGTTTAAGGTGAGAAGGGACCAATATAGGGACGTAAGGTGGTACGTGTATGGAATGAGCTGCCAGAGAAAGTGGTGGGGGCTGGTACAAAGGCATCTGGATGGTATATGAATAGGAAGGATTTAGAGGGATATGGGCCAAGTGCTAGCAAATGGGACTTGATTGGGTTGGGCTATCTGGTCGGCATGTACAAGTTGGACCGAAGGGTTTGTTTCCATCTCTATGACTCTATGGCTCTATAACTGTCAAGCAGAATGTTCCCATTTCAGTCACTAGACAATGTTTTCTCTCTGTCTATTTCCTCAACTATCCCCCTTTCCTGCATTCCATTACCCAATGCTACCAGTCTCCCCAGCTTCCATCTTGTCCAACTATTTAGTCTTTAAGTAAATGCTATAAGCTCTGTATTTTTTTATTCATTCAGGATGAGTGTGTTGTTGGCTCAGCCAGCATTTATTGCTCATCTCTAAATACATAGGGGGCAGTTAAGAATCAACCACATTGTGGTGGCCTGCTTTCACGTGCAGGCCAGACCAGGTAAAGATGGCAGTTTCCTTCTTTAAATGGCATTAATGAACCTGATGGGTTTGTCCAACAATCGACAATCACATGATACTTATTCCAGATTTTTTTGTATTGAATTCAAATTCTACCATCTTCTGGCAGGATTTGAACCCGGATCCTCAGAATATTCCTTGGGTCTCTGGATTAGCACTCATAATAATATCCCTGGGCCATCGCTTCCCCTGTGTGGGATCATATTGAAGCCCATTCCTGTTCCTAGCCCAATATCTATATCAATCCACTTTCATCCATAACAAGTTGTTCAATTCAGTTTATCAAATGGGCTATAATTTGGTTCTTCAGCAATAGATATTCTCGTGTGAGTTACTAAACCTATCCCATTACATTCAGCCCATTCCACAATCAAGTGATATACATGATTTGGAGACATGCACACACACACACACACACACACACACACTCACACTCTCACACACACACACACACACACTCACTCACTCTCACTGATGCACCCCCCTCACAGACTTAAAACACTCTTACACTCACTACACACACATATACACTCTCTCTCACACTCACAATCCCCAACCCAGACAGACACACACAGACACACACACCCACATGCACACATATATTTTGTGGCGTGAATTTGTACTTGCAGAGTTGCGTTGTACTTTGCTCAAAAACTGCATGAATTCATGTAAAACTCTGTTATCTCACTTTTTAGATTTGAACCAATCTAAACATAATGGCATAGACAGAGAACTCACAGGGCTAACACCTTCATATTGTCTAGCTAACATCAATTGTTATAGCTAACCTGAGAATGCAACTTTTTAAAAAAAAAGGTTTTGTGATTTACACATGAAAGAAGTGAAACTATCATGATATTCAAACAGATGAAAGAACTCAACAGACAATCAAGGTATTTTTGAATATGTAATTTCAGTTACATCACACTGTAAACTTTTTGCTATAAATTCTGTGCCTTACAATTGTGCACTCCACAACCACCTGATGAAGGAGCAGCGCTCTGAAAGCTAGTGCTTCCAATTAAACCTATTGGACTATAACCTGGTGTTGTGTGATTTTTAACCAAGTGATCTACGTTTGTGTTTCTTTCCCAACTACAGAGATGTTCGGAAGTTCAAGGAGACAAAGAAGCATTTTGATAAGGTCAGAGAGGACATGGATCTGGCATTGATCAAAAATGCTCAGGCTACGCGGAACAAGACACATGAGGTGGAGGAGGCTACGGGGACATTAACCATGACCAGGAAATGCTTCAGGCACCTGGCACTCGACTACGTTCTTCAGGTATGGAGCAAGATGAGATACCAGGGCTTTGGGAGATGCTGTGAAGCACATCGAGGTTAGCAGTGTAGGGAAAAGCAAAATATCTTCATGTGGACTCTCCATCTTGAAGTTCAGATTTACATCAGTATTGTCCAGTGTAAACAGGACCCTACCAGGAGCATTGGTGCCAAGGAGATTGTGACTGTGGCCCCTGGGCCATTTGCAATTGGGCAGTCCCAGGCCTGATCACAGCCCAGTTCTGACCTGGATCTGTCCAGATCAGGCCTGGCTGTGATGGTGCCTGCAGCTGAATAGCTTGCTGATATTCAGTATGCACACTGGGATTATTGAGATAGATAGCAGCCAGTGGCTGTTGAACCAGGAGTCTGCACCTTCAGGTGAGGGGAGGGGAAAACCGACAAAAGGCAGGATCTCACAGGAGAGAGCTCTCCAGTCTCTAACAATGAAACTTGGAGTGTGATTTCCAGCAGAGCAGCTTGTTGCAAGTGAGTGAAAGATCAGTCTGCAGGATGAATGATGTAATGGGTTACCATAAGGTGCATTAAAGCAGTTAACACAACAGGAGCTAAACACACCTCAGCTGCAGCAGAGATAGGATGGAGGTGTTTCATAATGACAAATGAGTCACCTCATTAAATCACTGCTCTAATCTTTCTGAGTAGTCTCCAGCCATTTCTTTCAAGGATTTCTAATATTGTCCTCCATAGAAAAGTGTAGAGTTTGCACATTCTCCCCGTGTCTGTGTGGGTTTCTGCCGTGTTCCCCGGTTTCCTCCCACAGTCCAAAGATGTGCAGTTTAGGTGGATCGGTGATGCCCATAGTGTTCAGGGATGTGCAGGGTAGGTGGGTTAGCCATGGGAAATATAGGGTAGAGGGAGGGTTCTGGGCAGGATGTTCTTCGGAGGGTTGGTGTAGACCAGTTGGGCCGAATGGCCTGTTTTCGCACTGCAAGGATTCTATTTTATGATTCTATGATTTGAATGCTCTGGGTTTTTGTTTTTGTTTGTTTGTGAAACTTGTGAAGGATCGAAGGCAGTAGAGCAGAAATTCCATTAAGAATAGTGTGAACTGGAATAGAAAATGCTGAGTGAATATGTGATTTTGAGGGACCCGTTAGCAGGGTTTCACACAATTCATTGTTATATAATCAATGTTGTGATTTAAACACCGGCCAGCATGACGGAGTGCCTAGTAACAGATGTAATGGGCCTTATCAAGGCTGCTGAGTATCAAGACACTGGTCCAACAGGACAATCCTTACTGGCTCTCTGTCCTGACTGGACACGAACAGAAACTGCACTGATTTAAGATTACCAACCACCCACTTCCTGCAGCCACCAGCGCCCTCCTGTGGCTGTTCCAGCACAATGTCCAGCTGCCAGTGAGTGAGGGGACCAAGACATCATGTGGGTCTTCCTGCATCTAGAAAAAACACATCCTGTTATCTGGCGATGGATATTTCTACATCATTTGGAAATCCATTCATCAAAATAAACAGAATGTAATTACCGAATTAGACATTTTTGATGAAGATACCCTCTGTAAAGTTGATGAGAAATCTGTTGAGAATCAGTTGTGGGAATCTTAGACTTACTGTGATGTTGGCTGTTGGAATACGAGTCTATGTATCGGAGGCCTGGTGTTGTGATTTCATTGCAGCAAGGCCAACATTAAGCAGTGGGAAGCTTACAATTCATTACTCTTCCTTAAACCTTGACTTTGCTATTAGGTAAAAAGTGCTCTCCATCTGCGAAGAGTATGTGAATTAGTGTCAGGTTTGGAGAATTTTCTTTCTTCATTCATGGGATATAGGCATCACTGGCTAGGTCAGCCATTATTGCTCAGCCCTAAATACCCTGGAGGAAGTGGTGATGATGGCCATCTTGAAGCCACACAGTGTAGGGACACCAATACAGGGAGTTTATGGATATCCATGTGAACACTCTCACTTACAAACATGATCTCATTCGGGGTGTAATTTGACACATGAACATTTCCTGTACTTACGAATGGTTCATTTACATTGTCCTGCATTGTGTTCCAATTTGTGTACAAACTGGACTGGCAATGAAACCTGTCACAACCCGGGAACTGCCTGCAGTGGTGTTGGGGAGGAAGGTCCAGGATTTTGATCCAGCGACAGTGCACAAAATGGCAATCCAAATCAGGGTGACGTGAGACTTGCAGGCAGTGGTGTTCCATGCATCTGTTACCCTTATTCTTTCTTGGTGGTTGAGGCCAGTTATTTGGAAAATATATTCAGAGGAGCCTTGGTGAATTGCTGCAGTGCATCTTGTGGAAGGTATATACTGCTGCTTTTAAGTGTTGGTGGTAAAGGTGGCAGATAGAATACATCAGACCAATGAAAATGGGAGGTGACGCTGAAAACGTTGGGGATTCTTAATTGCTGTGCTATACATTGAATTACCACATGATGGCAGCAAATACCCATGTCCTTGATCTTCCATGAGGCCATCAATGTATCATCCCAATGAGATACTTCCATGTTGAACATGTCAGTGAAGAACTGAGCCCTTAATTTAAAAGAAAGGAACAAAGATTCATCCTTATTACTTCTGACATTTCCCCCCCCACCCCCCGCCGACCTGCATATTTTTGTGTTCCTGTTATTTCAGCAGATTGATTTTTTTTCCTGTTAATGATAAGGGCTGACGCTGTCAGAGGAATTGACTGTCAGAAATATTTGATTGATCCTGATTATTAAAAATGAACAGAAATAAAAGCTAACATCCCATCTATCTCTCAAAAGCTTAAAGTTTCCTGCTGTTGAGTGTTTTCTAATTTAATGCAATCGAACAGTGGAAAATGAGGCTCTTGTGTCGGTGCTGGCTCTTTGAAAGAGCCGTGCTAATTAGTTCCAACCTTTTCTTTCCTCAGACCCCTGCATATTATTCTTTTATTATTTATACCCAGTTTTCTTCCCGAAAGCCGTGAATTAATCTGCCTCCATCATCCTCCAAACAGTGTATTCTGGATCACAACAACTTGCAACATTAAGTTTTTTTTTTAAAAACTCCTTATTTCCCATGGGATTTTTTGCCAAATATCTTACGCTTTCTATTTTCCCTGAAGGTGATTGCAAGAATGATTAGAAGAGCAGAGAATAATTCCATATCCGTCTGACTGGAATTAGCAAGTGCTGAATATTCAGATAGTTCACATCTTTAACCGTATGTGTGAAATGTCTGACTGAACACCTGTTTGTTTGTTGTGTGCGCCAGTTGTAAAAAGGATGGGACTTATGATAAGTTAGTTGGAGTCCAATTTCCATCTCAATTCCCATGATGCAACCTTTAAGATTAGTTAGACTTATTTTGAGAGCACCCTGTTTCTGATAATGTTCATTAAATAAGTGCAGACTGTGCCCTTTCTCATTGGCGAAGCATGTCGCTCCCATCTTGTGCACAGTGTGAATTTCAGGTGAGTGGGATTCACTTCAGCATTGGATTAATCTGAGATATGTTTCTTATAGGTAGTCAATTTCATCACCTTGGAATCAGTGGAAGCCTCATACTTTCCAGTTAGAGGGAACCTGGAGTAGTTGCATCAAACTGCAGATCAGATGTGAGAGATATTTTAGCAAGAGGCAAGCAGTGACCTCGTGTATTATTGCTGGACTGTTGTTCCAAAGATCCACATAATGTTCTGGGGACCTAGGTTCAAATCCCACCATGGTAGATGGAGGAATATAAATCTGGAATTAAGAATCTTGGAGGCATATGGGCTGGGTGCTTGCAGGTGGGAATAAATTGGGTTGGGATATCTGGTTGGCATGGATGAGTTAGATCGAAGTGTCTGTCTCTGTGCTGTACATCTCTATAGCGCTAATCTAATGATGACCATCCATCCACATCCATGACCAGAAATTCCATTGCCACAAATTATTGGAAAAACCCATCTGGTTCACTAATGTCTTTTTTTAAGACAATAAAGAATCTTCCATCCTTACCTGGTCTGGCCTTCATATGACTCCAGACCCATAGCAATGTGGTTGACTTCTACCTACCATCTTGGCATTAAATGCTGACCCAGCCAGTGACATTCTGTGAATGAATTAAACAAAAGAAATGGATAAGCTCCAGGCTAGACCCATTCTAGCCTGCAGTAAACCGAGTGGTGGACAGGTTGTGGAAGAATAATATGTGCTTTACGTTTTGAAATTGTTATCTTTATTTTCAAACCTATGCATAGCTTCTTTCACCCACCCCCATCTCTGTAATCTCCTCCAGCTCTACAGAAGCACCCATCTCCCAGACGGCTGTAATTCTGCTTCCTGATGCATCGCTCATTTTAATCACTCCACCACTTGTGCCCACGACTTCATGTGATTGGACCCCAACCTCTGGAATTCCCTCTCTAAACATCTCCAGCTCTTGACCTCCTCTCCTTTCCTAAGCTACCTCTTTGACCAGGCCTTTAGCCAACTTTCTGAGGATCACCTTATGTTTCTTGGAGTCAGGTTTGGTTTGATGGTGTTCCTGTGAAGCAGCTTGGAATAAGACACTCCTCCATTTCAATCGTTCTTATTTTTCCTATAATTCCTTCGCATTTCCCTTTCTATTGATTGCCAGTTTTCCTTCATGCCCCATCTTGCCTGTATTTTCCTTTCTGGATATTTCTGGGCTATTCCCTTATATGAGCCGACCAGCTTTTGTTTAAACCTGATGTTGCTACACTGTGTGAAACTTGTGCTCTGAGGATGAATGGAAATACTGGGCTTTACCCATCACTGATTAAAATATTTCTCATTTCACTTTTTGATCTGTCCTTTTTTCCCCCAAGTGTTCATCTGGGCTGGATTTCCTTCTACTGGGCTGGGCTAAAGTTCAACATATTCACTACTGTTACTTTAGACATGAACTTCTTTAAATTATGATCAATATCTTCCAGTGTTGTATCTTTAGTTTGATTCATTACCCAGGATCAAGCCTAATTGTACATCCTTTCTCGACTGTGCCATGTATAGCAGAAGTAAACAGCCTTGGATTGATTCTAAAATCCCCTCACTTTTCTAAATGTAAACTTCCACATTATCCCAGTCTAACCCCACGAAGATAATATCTCCTTAAACTCAACTCATTTCCCACTCCAGGTTTCTCTCATTGCTTAAAGATCTAACCCTGTTAGTTTATTCACTGGTCAACAATAATCTTATTCTTAAGAGGTCCCCCATTATAGATCAGGCAGACTCTGAATGCCCTCATCAAAAATAAAACTGTGTAACTGTGGATTTAAATAAGAAAAACCGATCCCATCCTCTTTTCTATCTCCATCTCCCATGAAAATGTTACAGCTGGAAATTGTTACTTTGACCAAGGTCAGATTTCCCTCACAGTTACAACATTCCAATTAGTGCTTGTAATTTTCTGATTTTGAGAATGAATGAATCGCATATTTGCTTCCAAACACAACAAATCTGATCCATTCATATCACTTATTGGCTTTTCCCTTCTGTCTGTTCTCATTCTCTTTTGCCTATGTAAGCCTTGATCTGGATATTTGGCTTTCAATGTCTCACCTTCTCACTCTACTTTTCCCTAACCTTCTTCTCCCTTACTCCTAATAAAATTTGCCATTCTTAACCATGTGTGTTTATATATCGCCTCATTCTTCCTTCGTGTATTTAAGCAGCTGTTCCCTAAATCAGCCTCAATGACTTGTTGTGGTAATGAGTTCTTGCGTGTCTTTGACAGTCTTCCTCCGGCACTGTGTCAGATTGATGCATATAATCTGATTCTGTGGATTCAGTGCGATGTTGATATTGCCCGTTGATATTTGTTCAGTTCCTGTATGAGGTCAGTTTCAAGAGTCCGCCACTTGATGGCAGTACAATGCTCCACAAATATCTTCCCAGCTGGAAATATGAGGCTGATCGCAAATTTGTGGAAAGGATACAGGAATCACTTAGCCTTTTACAGTTCAAAGTGAGATTGAGGGTCCCTCCTGTAGTATAGTGGTAATGTCCCTACCCTTGGACTGAGAGACCTAGGTTTAAGTCTCACCTGCTCCAGAGGTGTGCAATAATATCTCGGAACAAAAAGTTACAGGGAGATGGGTGGGAAACTCTTTGGATGGTTGGTGTGAATTTGATGGGCCGAATGGCCTGCTTCCACACAGTAGTCATTCTATGAAGTGCTCAATTCATTCTACAAAAAAACTTCCCTCAATCAATTTTATTTAACTTATTGTTCCTAATCAACCTGTTCAGAGATGATTTGGAGATGCCGGTGTTGGACCGGGGTGTACACATTTTAAAAAATCACACAACACCAGGTTATAGTCCAACAGGTTTATTTGGAAGCACTAGCTTTTGGAGCGCTGCTCCTTCAGGTGCTCTGAAAACTAGTGCTTCGAATTAAACCTGTTGGACTATATTCTGGATCAGTGGTGCTGGAAGAGCACAGCAGGTCAGGCAGCATCCGAGGAGCAGTAAAATCGATGTTTCGGGCAAAACTCCTTCATCAGGAATACAGGCAGAGACCCTGAAGCGTGGAGAGATAAGTCAGAGGAGGGTGGGGGTGGGGAGAAAGTAGCATAGAGTACAATAGGTGAGTGGGGGAGGGGATGAAGGTGATGGGTCGGGGGGGAGGGTGGAGTGGATAGGTGGAAAAGAAGATAGTGAGTAAGGACAAGTCCGGACAAGTCATGGGGACAGTGTAGAGCTGGAAGTTTGGAACTAGGGTGAGGTAGGGGAAGAGGAAATGAGGAAATTGTTGAAGTCTGCATTGATGCCTTGGGGTTGAAGTGTTCCGAGGAGGAAGATGAGGCGTTCTTCCTTCAGGCGTCTGGTGGTGAGGGAGCGGTGGTGAAGGAGGCCCAGGACCTCCATGTCCTCGGCAGAGTGGGATGGGGAGTTGAAATGTTGGGCCACAGGGCGGTGTGGTTGATTGGTGCGGGTGTCTCAGAGATGTTCCCTAAAGTGCTCTGCTAGGAGGCGTCCAGTCTCCCCAATGTAGAGGAGACCGCATCGGGAGCAACAGATGCAATAAATGATATTAGTGGATGTGCAGGGAAAACTTTGATGGATGTGGAAAGCTCCTTTAGGGCCTTGGATGGAGGTGAGGGAGGAGGTGTGGGCACAGGTTTTGCAATTCCTGCAGTGGCAGGGGAAAGTGCCAGACAGGAGGGTGGGTTATAGGGGTCATGGACCTGACCAGGTAGTCACAGAGGGAACGGTCTTTGCGGAAGGCGGAAAGCGGAAAGGGGTGGGGAGGGAAATATATCCCTGGTGGTGGAGTCTGTTTGGAGGTGGCGGAAATGTCGGCGGATGATTTGGTTTATACGAAGTTTGGTGGGGTGGAAGGTGAGCACCAGGGGCGTTCTGTCCTTGTTACTGTTGGAGGGGTGGGGTCTGAGGGCGGAGGTGTGGGATGTGGATGAGATGCGTTGGACGGCATCTTTAACCATGTGGGAAGGAAAATTGCGGTCTCTAAAGAAGGAGGCCATCTGGTGTGTTCTGTGGTGGAACTGGTCCTCCTGGGACCAGAGCGGTGGAGGCGGAGGAATTGGGAATACGGGATGGCATTTTTGCAGGAGGTAGGGTGGGAAGAGATGTAATCCAGGTAGCTGTGGGAGTTGGTGGGTTTGTAAAAAATGTCGGTGTCAAGTCGGTCATCATTAATGGAGATGGAGAGGTCCAGGAAGGGGAGGGAGGTGTCAGGGATGGTCCAGGTAAATTTAAGGTCAGGGTAGAATGTGTTGGTGAAGTTGATGAATTGCTCAACCTCCTCGCGGGAGTACGAGGTGGTGACAATGCAGTCATCAATGTAGCGGAGGAAGAGGTGGGGAGTGGTGCCGGTGTAATTACGGAAGATCGCCTGTTCTGCGTAGCCAACAAAGAGACAGGCATAGCTGGGGCCTATACGGGTGCCCATGGCTACCCCTTTGGTCTGGAGGAAGTGGGAGGATTCGAAGAAGAAATTGTTAAGGGTGAGGACCAGTTCGGCCAAACGAATGAGAGTGTCGGTGGAAGGGTACTGTTGGGGACATCGGGAGAGGAAGAAACAGAGGGCTTGGAGGCCCTGGTCATGGCAGATGGAGGTGTAGAGGGATTGGACATTCATGGTGAAGATGAGGCGTTGGTGGCCAGGGAAACGGAAGTCTTGGAGGAAGTGGAGGGCGTGGGTGGTGTCTCAAATGTATGTGGGGAGTTCCTGGACTGGAGGGGACTATAACCTGGACTGTGGGTTATTTTTAACTTTGTAAACCCCAGTCCAACACCGGCATCTCCAAATCATCTCTGAATAGGTTGATTAGGAACAATAAGTTAAATAAAACTGATTGGGGAAGTTTTTTTTAGAAAGAATTGAGCACTTCATAGAATGACTACTGTCTGGAAGCAGGCCATTCGGCCCATCAAGTTCACACCAACCATCCAAAGAGTTTCCCGCCCATCTCCCTGTAACCCTACACTTCCCACAGCTAATCCACCTAACCCCCACATCCCTGAACACTATGGGCAATTTAGCATGGCCAATCCACCTAACCCACACATCCCTGAACATGATGGGCAATTTAGCATGGCCAATCCACCTAACCTGCAAATCTTTGGACAATGGGCAGAAGTCCACACAAAACCAGGGAAAATATTCAAACTTCGCACAGATACTCATCCAAGGATGGAATCGAACCCAGGTCCCAGCGCTGTGAGGCAGCAGTGCTAACCAGTGATCCATTGTGCTGCTCACTTGTAGTACTGACCCTACCTCTGGGCCACGCAACCCGCATTAATGTCCCATCTCCTCTGCTCCAGAGGTGTGTCATGGCATTGCTGAACAGGATGATTAGAAAAACACCTAGATGTTAACTTGAACTGCCAAACACATCAGATTACAGAATCACTGCTCCCCACTGCTGGTGATTTCTGTCTGTGACTGACCTGATGCTGTTGTGAATGAGACGTTGTCTGCGACTCACCAAGTGTATTAGCACACTTGGTGGTTTTTGGTTTTGTAGTCCCCTTACTCAGCTCCCTGTAATTCAGCCCCGTTATCTCTCAGCAGTTAGCTGACTTGCTGGAATTACCTCTTGACAAATGTGGGGGAGGTGGAAACATGAAACAAGAAATAAGCTGCTACATTAATTAAAAGATTTTCCTGTTTTGAAGGATCCCTACAGGGCTGCTTCTGTTGAAGCAGGCACCATAGTGTTTGTCAGAATTCCTGTTGGTTTATAAAGGCACTGTGGCAATGTGTGACCACTTCACTTTGTTGCTGCTGTGTATGTGGAGAAGGTACAGGGAAGCTACCCTGACCCTTCCCTTGCATAAGTAATAAATAAAGCTTTGTCCTTTGCAGACAGCACTCATTTAATACACTTCAAAACCTTAATGAACCATGTTTCGATACAGTTTTGACCAGTTTGATTCTCTCACTTATTCTATCAGGTCAGACTGTGGATGAAAATGAATTATTAATTTAAAATATAGACTACATTTTTTCTCTGAAGTGCCTTACATTGAATATAAAACAAGCATCACTCGCTATCTACACAGCCTTCCAGTTTCCTATGTTCTTCCCCCTTTGTTTGGTGTATAATGTAGTCAATCTTCAGTTCTCCACAGTAACAAAGGGTTCAGCCTGGATGCCTCCTTGGCTGCATTGTCTAGACAGTGTGGCGCTGCTGACATGTTTAACATAAGTTGTGCAGCAACGATCAATCAAACAGCCAGAGCCTTCGGTAATGTTGGGAGCTCGAAATACCAGCTAATAGTAAAACGGTATTAACACACACATCTGTAAAACAGGAAATATTAACAACAGCTCTCAATAAAATAGGGAATTTTAAAATCATGATATCAACCATCCATAAAACACCATAGCAGCAACTACTGTCTAAGAGCTGACTCTCTCTCTCTCTCTCTCTCTCTCTCTCTGTTAATAAACCTGTGATCTTGTCTTTCTTAGATTAATGTTCTGCAGGCAAAGAAGAAGTTTGAAATATTAGATGCGGTAAGACTTTGTTTATTTTGCTTATTTCCATTGCTTATTTTCTGCCTTTACAAGTAGACAATGCTCCTTAACCTTTCAGTTAAATGTTACAGGATCTTCAACAAAAGATCAATATGTCACTACCTCAGACAATTGGATTTCCCACATTTCAAATGTTGTCCCACTTACTTTGTAAATGGGATTCACCTCAGCATGTTTTAATAAATCTTTCATAAAGCACTGAATGTTGAGGATAGAAGCTGGTCAGTCTTAACTGTAAGACCAAAACTCAAAACAGAAAGTAAGATCGTGGTTTTAATACAGTTTGTGGACCTCTACTGCATGTAAGGATTCCAACACTGGATATGAGCTCCCAATACTATAAACTTACATTGTAACTCTCCAACCCTCACACAGTAAAATTGCAACACTGGGAATTAACTAATACTGCAAGACTGCAACACTAGATAGTAACACTCACTCTGCAAACACACAGCCCCAGCAATCATGCACTCAATAATCAGATACTGTGTAATATCCATCAGTCATACTCTCTGATGGATGCATGGGCATTCTACACTCAGGCTAGGTGGGGGATTGTGATAAGTAGGTGGAGGAATGGCACTCACTGGGGATAAGGTTGGTCCGCCTTAACTGTAAGACCAAAACTCAAAACAGTGACTTGTATCTTTGTACCAACCTTTCAAAAAAAGTGTCTCTGGCAAGATTCAGAAGAATTCTGTGAAATGAATATTGCGGTTTTGACAAACTTGATCAATTTCAGGGAAATCCTTGCATATTGAAACCTGTTTGATGGTGTGTCATTCTGTGCTGCAGATGCTGTCGTTCATGCATGCTCAGTACACCTTCTTCCAGCAAGGATATGATTTGCTTAAGGAGCTGGATCCCTACATGAAAAAACTGGCCACAGAGGTGAGAGACCGTGCAATGTCATCGTGCTTTCCCGATAAAGTTAATAAGTTTGAGGCCATTGAAAGTCACAGGTTGTTAATGAGAAACATGGAGAAGGGTTTAACAGAAGATGATTTATCTGTTGACATTATTTCTAGGTTCCTGTGTGAAAGTGGATGAAATCATGAACTGAAAGTTAATAACTGGAGCCTGTTTTAATTATTAAAGACGTCCCTTCAGTAACTTAATGAATAAATGCATTGCCCATTGTGGTACTGAACCACACAGACTCAGCGGTTTTGTCCCTCTCAAATAGCACGATGTCTCGAGAAAATGCAAGGGATGAAAGTCCATCAAGATTTTGTTACTGATTCTGTCTTCTATGTGTCCTACTTCAACATCCACAGAAGTAAATGGCAGCTGAGGGTGGGACTAGGCTGATCCCAAGTGGTTAAATAGTCCACCAATGTCCATCTGGGCTTCCATAAGAATATAACCATTTGCATGAGGTAGAGTGAAAGGAAAGAGAGTGACTTGTACAGCAACCCCATCCACAATGCTTTGATGAAATACCCATAAAATCAATGGTGGAGAAACAAGAGAGCCTAGAGCTCCCACAGACAACAATGTGATAGCGAACAACTGGTCTGACCTAGATTACTAGGGAGCATTGGCTTCCTTTTTCACAACTATGTGAGGGGACAAATAGGACCTCAATGTAAAATCTCAGATGAAAGGTGTAGATTGCTCCAATAGTGTAGCAATCCCTCAGTATTGCCTTGGAATCTCAGCCAAATGCTCAGTTCTCCAGTTTGGGACTTGAACCCTCAATCTTCTGGCCCGAGGCAAAAGTGGCACAAGCTGAGTCATAGCAGGCAGTCACCTCAGGGGGAGTTGTACCTCAGGGAGGGAGGTGTACCCCAAGGGGGGTGGTGGGAGCTGTACCTCAGGGGAGTGGGGGGTGGATGGAGAGCTGTACCTCAGGGAGGGGGGAGCTGGACCTTGGGGGGAGGGGGGGAGCTGTACCTTGGGGGGAAGGGGAGCTGTACCTCGAGGGGGCGGAGGAGCTGTACCTCGGAGGGCGGGGGGGAGCCATACCTTGGGGGGGGGGGGGAGCTGTACCTCGGGGGGAGTTGCAAAAACTGGAGGAGTCAAAGAGGACAAATTGGGAAAGAGAACAAAAGAAGATGACATTTCTAGCATAAATGTGAACACCATTTGCACATAGATGTATAACTTCCACTTGCTCTCGATTCATTGCATATCAAATTATTACAACACATAGGAATACGGATACAGGAGTAGACCATTCAGCCCCTCGAGCCTGTTCCAACAATCAATGGTATCATGGCTGATCTGTGGCCAAACTCCATACACCCATCTTTTGCCCATATCTCTTTGCTTAACAATGATGTATCTCTCTCCGATTTAAAGTTAATAGCTGATCTAGCATCCAATACCACTTAGAATCACAGAGTCATAGAGATGTACAGCATGGAAACAGACCCTTTGGTCCAACCCGTCCGTGCCGACCAGATATCCCAACCCAATCTAGTCTCACCTGCCAGCACCCGGCCCGTATCCCTCCAAACCCCTTCCTATTCATATACCCACACAAATGCCTCTTAAATGTTACAATTGTACCACTTCCACCACTTCCTCTGGCAGCTCATTCCATACATATACCACCCTCTGCGTAAAAAAAGTTGCCCCTTAGGTCTCTTTCCCCTCTCACCCTAAACCTATGCCCTCTAGTTCTGGACTCCCCGACCCCAGGGAAAAGATTTTGCCTATTTATCCTATCCATCCTCTCATAATTTCGTAAACTTCTACTCCTCAGCCTCCAATGCTCCAGGGAAAACAGCGCCAGCCTGTTCAGCCTTTCCCTATAGCTCAAATCCTCCAACCTTGGCAACATCCTCGTAAATCTTTTCTGAACCCTTTCAAGTTTCACAACATTTTTCCGTTAGGAGGTAGACCAGAATTGCACGCAATATTCCAACAGTGGCCTAACCAATGTCCTGCACAGCTGCAACATGACCTCCCAACTCCTGTACTCAATACTTTGACCAATAAAGGAAAGCATATCAAACGCCGCCTTCACTATCGTACCTACCTGCAACTCCACTTTCAAGGAGCTATGAACCTGCACTTCAAGGTCTCTTTGTTCAACATTAGTCCCTAGGACCTTACCATTAAGTGTATAAGTCCTACTAAGATTTGTTTTCCCAAAATGCAGCACCTCGCATTTATCTGAATTAAACTCCATCTGCCACTTCTCAGCCCATTAGCCCATCTAGTCAAGATCCTATTGTAATCTGAGGTAACCCTCTTTGCTGTCCACTACAGTCTCCCATGGCGAACCTTGTCGAATGCCTTACTGAAGTCCAAATAGATCACATCTACCGCTCTGCTTTCATCAGTCCTCTTTGTTACTTCCTCAAAAAAATCAATCAACTTTGTGAGACATGATTTCCCATGCACAAAGCCATTTTGACTATTCCTAATCAGTCCTTGCCTTTCCAAGTACATGTACATCCTGTCCCTCAGGATTCCCTCCAACAACTTGCCCACCACCAACGTCAGGCTCACTGGTCTATAGTTCCCTGGCTTGTCCTTACCACCCTTCTTAAACAGTGGCACCATGTTGCGGCACCTCACTTGTGACTATCGATGATACAAATATCTCAGCAAGAGACCCAGCAATCACTTCTCCAGCTTCCCACAGAGTTCTAGGGTACACCTGATCAGGTCCTGGGGATTGTGGAAGAGAGTTCCAAACCTCATTCGTCCTTTGTGCATTGAAGTATTTTCTAGCATCTGCCTTGGATGGACTGGCCTTAATTTATAGCCTGTGCCCCATAGTTTTAGAATGGAAGCAGTGCAGTAATTCTCAGCTCTTGAGAACGGACAACATCCTGGAGAAGATCAGTTCAAGACATATCCGGAAAAATGTGCACTGAAACTGTGTGTCACATCCCCAGGAGGATTAATTAATCATATTTCCAGAGAGAGAAGAGCTATTTCATTGAAGCAATGTAATAAAAGTAGTTATTGAGAATGAAGTTTTTAATTGTAACCTTATCCAGCACTCGGAGCAGTTGAACACGTGTTGGGGACTATGAGCTCCATAAAAAGATGTTAACTGGTGATGATGTACCTCAGTAGTGACATTTAAACCAGATCTGGATATTGAGCTTTAAATTAAAAGTGGGGTTAGTAACCCCCATCTCAGAATCAGAGGCGTTAGGTTCAACTCTAACTGTCCACCAGATGGTGCCAGTGAGCCACTGCCATGAACCACCACGTGGCATCCACTGAAACAAAATTCCTCGTCCTCACTGAATTCATCACGTTTTCTCACAGAATTTGAGCTGGCGCTCTTTCCAATTTCACTTGGTCCATGCTAATAATGGTTTTTTTCCACCTTTGCCTCCACAGTTCAATGTGACATTTGTCCCTCAGTTTATTATGTCACTGTCCCTTCACACACTCTCCAAAGATGCCTTAGCGACTGCACTTTGAAAGTCCTTCATTAGCTGTTAGGTGCTTTGAGGCACCCTGAAGCCTTGTAAGGGGTTATATAAATGCAAACCTCTCTTTCTCCTGTTTCCTGTATGCTTATCTTTCCCACCCTAGAATACTGCTCACAATTTTACCCCACCTCCCCATGCTCAATACCAGTTATATTTCCCATTCCTTTCCATCCTTGTGTCACGTTTCTTTATTTTTTTCTGTCTTTTCTTCATCACTATCGCATGAAAGATTTGGCTCATTCGAGAGAGTTCTGGGGGCATGTTTCTTGTTTGGTTAGACATAATTACATTTAACCGCCTTCAATTTGAAGATTACTTCTATCATAAATAATTCCAGAAAGTGTGGCCTGTTAAAGAAATGCACAAAAATCTCAAATGATTCTAGAAAGCGGTGTTTGTCAATCCTCAATTGATATTGAAAAAGGTTAAATTCCCAAAGAGTTAATCCTTTACAGTTGAGGAATTATTCCAGATATTTCATAATCTCGTCACTTTCATGAAGTTTTGGCATTTTCAGAAGGCATTTAAGGCAAAGGTGCTGTGATTTTGCAGAAATGCCTGAGCCTTGCTGTATGTGCAGACTAACAGATTGTTTCGGTTTCTGTCCTGTTCAGCTGGACCAGCTTGTGATTGACTCGGCTGTGGAGAAAAGGGAAATGGAGCATAAGCACGCGCTGATACAACAGCGGGTAAGTCCCAGGCAGTGTTTGATCTCTCATTAGCCATCTGCACTCAGATAAGATGGAGAACAGCAAGTATCTTGGAGAGTGTTTGAGGTATTGAGACAGATAAAGGGTTCAGTTAACATCCCACACCACAGGAACAAAGCTCCGATCGTTGACATTGACAAGTGTGGTCTAGGTGAGTCCTGGTGTTCAAGGACTACTACTTTGACTTTGTTCCTATTTTTATTACCACCAGCAATACACACAGAAACACATCATCACAGAAAATAGGAGCAGGAGTAGGACATTCAGCCCATCGAGCTTTACTCTGCTATTCCATATGTTCCTTCATTATCCCCCACATCTTTTGATTCCTTTAGGCCTCAGAACTATTGCTATGCAACATAAAAGTAATGAAGGGCAAAATGGTTATTTTGGCCTAACAAACCCACTTGGTATACCTGTCGTGGCAATGAAATGCTACTAAAACACAAATTATACTATCTGTAATTAGTTCCTTTGGTATATTTATAATGAATTGTTCAGTATAGTTGACCACATCATCATCCTCCAATCTGTCGCCTCCATTTCCCAGCTCAATGAACTGCTTCTTGTTTCATTCCCACTCTTGCCCAGTCATTTGTAAGCAGAATATCTCCAGCAATAGCTTTTCTTCCCATCCCTTCCTCTTCCCACCTCTCCAAACCCTGCCCCCATCTTCACCTCCATTTGCTGTCTTTGCTACTGGGAAGACCATTGCTACTGTCTTCAGTGTCTGCAACAGACTGGAAGCCTTTTCTGCCAATCACGAGCAACATGAGGATATCTTCATTGTTCAGAAATATTCTAAGGTGCTTCAAAGTGCCATGATTGAGAATTGGTTGCCAAATTAGGGGAGTTCAAAGCATGGTTCCTAGATTAAACCTACACCAAAATGACAGAGAGCATACCTCCTATCCATAAAGAGTATTCACGTTGACATTTTGGAGCCTTAGCCCCCTGTTTGGTATCTGGAAAGTAGTCACAGTGCCATCAGAGTTCTGGTCCGAATATTGAAGTAAATGTATAAACCCCTGAAAGTATGTTCACCACATTACACTGCCCAAACAAAGTTACAACTTCAGAATTACCAACATCAAAACATTAAACTATTTCAATTCCATACATTGTTTGGAGTTTATATAAAACATCTCCTGCCAACACTCCTCCCTGTCATGACTTTCAGTTGCAGGCGTTGGGCCTGTAAGCATTAATGAACCAGCCCATATTACAATCAGAAACCATGAGCTAATTGTAATGTGAATTTTCAAGTTGCTGGATGTTGTGTAAAAGTGAGGAACTAAACTCAAAAAAAGAAAATGCATTTTTACCATCACAACATTTTTATCACAGCAAGAAATCATTCAGACCATTGAACCTATGCTACTCTCCAACTTGGGCTTCCTACTCTTTCGTGTTAATGTTGATCTCTCTCTGCACCTTCTTGGCAGCTCTCCTGCGCTCTCCTCTGTTACCTTGATGCACATGTATAGTACAATCTGCCTATAAAACATGTAAGACAACATTTTTCACTGTACCTCCGTGCATGTGACAGTAATAAATCAAGCCAATCACGTGTTCCTTTCTCCTTTTTAAAATTCCTCCTTTCCAAATATATATCCCCATTAAGTGATTTTAAAGTTCTACCTCAATAACCACCTGTTCTAAAGTATTCTACATTGGAACAAATCTTTGTGAAAATATTTCTTCTCACTTTCTACCTGTTGTACTTTAGTTTTACCTTCAAATGTGTAATCTATTGCTATCAAATGATCTTTTACTGTTTGCCTTTTGCTAATTTGAAAACCTATAATAGATTCCCTACTCCCTCTTTCTTTAGCAATCTCTTTTCAGGTGAAAGAAAGGTCCAATTTTCATAAGATCCCTTCACTGCATTGAGACTTCATTCCTCATCTTCCAACCCTTTGATGTCCCATTTCCATCGCTCTGTGTAAATGTTAGATAACCACTCTCTTGTCCAATGTCATTACTGGTGTTCACTACAAGTTGGTTTACCCATCCTACACTCAGGAAATAAAAGACTGAACGATTTAAAAAAATAGGATTTAAAAAATATTGATGAAAGAGTACATTGAAATTTTGCCCAATGGCTTATGCACTGAATGTGGGTAAGCTATTAAAGTTGAAAATCAGACCACGATAATGTTTCTATGAAATAATTTATTTAAAGCATTCTTTGTATCAAACAGATTTCATTCAACAATTCACTTCATTACCATCTTTCACACCATTACTGTAATTAAAAATTTAATCTGCAAATGCAAAACATAAATATCTAAATTCACACAGTTGTGCCCAAAACATAATTTGACAAAAAAAATTACTTTTCACAACTAATTTACTTTTATTTACTTGGCTTGGCTTGACTGTAGTTTAATCAGATTCATAATTTTTGCCTTGTGATTTCTACTAATCATCCTTTACATCCCCAGAGTCACTCTCAAAATCCTCAGGATCAAAATCTACATCTCATTCTCATTCTACATTCCTCAATGTTTGTTAATATGCTGAATATTTTACCATCCATGTCTGCAACATTACTGTTTACATTTCCAGTGTCACTGTCTGCATTTTCAATGCTTATTGAAACATCAATATTTCATGAAAGGCCACATTAGAATTTCTTTCTTCTTCAAGACAAAATAAAAAGATTTTTTGGTGACCCTATTCAGCTACGACATTTCTTTTGATGGTTCTAGGGAAATGTTTCAACTTTATTGTTGTTCCCATGAGAAAAGCATTCAGTGGGTTGAGAAACTCACTTCGGTGTGAAATTGTACTTTAAAATTTGCCGAACAGATTAAAAGTGACTCTTTTTTTTCCACTTCATTGTGCCACATTATTCACATATCCTTGATCTACTGTCAACATTATATTCTTGCAGGAGGCTGGAAGAACACAGCAAGCCAGGCAGCATCAGGAGGTGGAGAAGTCAATGTTTCGACTATAATCCTTCTTCAGGACCCTGAAGAAAGAAGGGTTACACCCGAAATGTTGACTTCTCCACCTCCTGACGCTGCCTGGCTTGCTGTGTTCTTCCAGCCTCCTGTGTGTCTACTTCAGATATCTACACTTTTTTTTTGTCTTGAACATTGTATTCTGAGTCTGACTCTTACTTATAATGAGAATGATAGATGAAGGTCCTCAGAGAGTCTTGGTCTTTTACTTGCAGAACTGGTTCTTCTTGCATTCTGTTGCAATCTTGTCAACTAGTCTAGTATTTCCAGCTTCTGTGTCTCCAATTGCTCCCTGACACTTTCTGTCAATTTTTTTTGCTTCCTTGTTCTGGTCTTTTCATCTTCCCTGGCTCTGTGTGCTGCTTGTCACTTCCTGTTATCAAGTAATAATTTATAGTATCTCAGAACATGACTTAAATGAAACGTGGAGAATGGGGAAAATAAACTATTCTAATCCCGTTTTCCAGTATTTGGCCGTCAGCCTTCCGTGTCTTTACATCACGAGTAGGTACCTAAACACTACTTAAATGTTATGAGGCTTTGTGCTTCTACCGGCAGGCAGTGAGTTCCAGATCCCCAGCACCCTCTGGGTGAAAAAATTCTTCCCCACATCCCCACCTGAAGTATAGCTGCCAGTGTCACCCCAGGCAGTTGTTCCCCAGGTTGCCTGAGGATGGTGTCTCAGATCACCATCTCCTAAACAGCTTTTCAAATGGCTATAATTTATTGTGAAGCTGCTGCAGAGTTAGTGCTGCATTTGTTAAACGGAAGGTATCTGTTCAGGGTGGGCATTGCACCATTGCAAACCATTTTGTAGTTCACCTGCATCAGCAAATAAGTGTTTGACAGGTGTTCTTGTTAGGAAACATTTTATTCTTGTTGTACTGCATCATCGTGTGGGTGGCACGGTGGCACAGTGGTTAGCATTGCTGCCTCACAGCACCAGAGACCCGGGTTCATTTCCCGCCTCAGGCAACTGACTGTGTGGAGTTTGCACGTTCTCCCCGTATCTGCATGGGTTTCCTCCGGCTGTTCTGGTTTCCTCCCACAGTCCAAAGATGTGCAGGTCAGGTGAATTGGCCATGCTAAATTGCCCGTAGTGTTAGGTAAGGGGTAAATGTAGGGGTACGGGTGGGTTGCGCTTCGGTGGGTCGGTGTGGACTTGTTGGGCTGAAGGGCCTGTTTCCACAAAGTAATCTAATCTAATCTTTCTATACTTAGTTGCAACTTAGAAAACTGCAAGAGCTGCTCATACCTTGAGCTGGGCCAATAATGCTGTTACTCCCCGGAATTGGAAACATTCTGCTGGACAAGGCATTAAGTTATTAATTATGAGTTTGCAACAGTAACTTGCCCACAGCAGACTGCACTGTTTAACTGCGCAGTTAACTAGATATCCATGTGATTAGAATGAACATACACAAAGAGATGAAAGGAAAATTCCACAGCCCTCTTTAACAGGACCTTGAATGCACATCTGGCTGAGTTTTTCTTCTCTGTTCAGCCTCTTTAATGAGTCTCACTGAATGGCTGTCTTCCCTCAGCCAGATGGTCACTCATTCCATTTTCCATTTAAAAAGAGTACACTTGAATAGATTCTGCCACATGTCTCTGAGGATGGGGGCAGATCAAGTGGAGTAACCCGTTCTTAGATTTTAAACGTGTGTGTGTTGTCTCAACAATATATGTAAATCATCAGTAGCACATGTATGCATGTGTATTTAACACATTTGTGTGTGAGCATGTATGTAGCTGTGTGTGTTCATGTGCTGTTGCCTCATTTTGCCATGTTTTAATGAATGTGAGGATGTAATTTTATAATCCTGATGGTAATACTGGACAAGTCAGATCTACACTGTTAGGTGAGACTAGTTTAGTTTGGGATTATGGTCAGCATGGATTGGTTGGACCCAAAGGTCTGTTTCCATAAGACTCTGACTTTATCCCAGAATATAACGTGGTTCAATAGATCATAAGCATTTTTTTTATTGCATGGTTAATATGGTGGTTAATCACTGAGTTTCTGCAACTGGAGTTTATTATACAAAAGGAGAAATAATTTTAAAAACAAGCTTCATTAATGTTGAATGTATTTAGAAAGATCTTAAAATGCATGGGGAAACAATGTTTTGTATGCTTCCCAACCTAATTTATTAGAGATTCAAAATCAGAGAAAGTATGCCCTTATCTCAACCACTGAGGGTTGTACTTAACTAAATCCCAACAGTTTCTTTGTTGTGGATTGTGGAGTCAGTTCAATGCCTTTTCCAAATCGATCACCATTTTGTCCAAAATCTTCTCAGGTCTAATCATAGAATTGACAGTATGGAAGCAGGCCATTTAACCCATGGAGTCCACACCAACCCTCTGAAGAGCATCCCACTCTATCTCCACATTTCCCATGGCCAATCTACCTAACCTGTACATCTTTGCACTGTGGAAGGAAACCCACACAGACAGTCACCGAGGGGGGAATTGAACCTGGCACCCTTGCACTGTGAGGCAGCAGTGCTAACCACTGAGCCACCATACCACCTAAAGATTCTTCTGATATCTCCATGACTTATTTCCAGTTTCTGAAATCAGTTATAAATTCTATCGTGCCATTAAATTATCAGCATGCATAAATGCTCATCCCCTGACCTGGAATCAAACCCAGGCCATGGCAGTGAAAGTGCTAAGTGCTAACCGCTAACCACTAGATAAACCATAACCTGCATATTTCTAACCAAACTCTCCTGGTTTAGAAGTTTCACAAACTACCCTTCTGTCAAGGTGACTCTGTTTTCCGTGAACTATCCTATACTTCTACAAGGACAGAAAACTAAACTTCCTTCTGATTCCTAGCAGGTATCCTTTGAACTGCCCTAAGAATTGCTGGGCTTCCTAAACTAAAACTCAATTCATGATTATTCTGAACTAAAAACAAGGTGATGGCTTCATGTTTACTCATTTGGCCTAAAGCATCCCGGAATGAACAAATATCCATTGACACCACTGGGGTCTACAGCCTCTTGCTTCTTGAGCGCTGCTGGATACAGTCACTGTACTGGAAGGATTCTCTTGACATTTTTTAATGGAATACTTTCACAAGTGTGACCAATAGCAACGTGGCACAATTTTGAAATGATATTTATACATGGATTAAAAAAAATGCATCACAATTTGACATAAGACCATATGGATTTTCCTGAATATGTGTATACACATTTCTCTGTATATTTTGTCTCTGAAGATTAAACCTTAAGGTTGTTTTGGGTCCATTGATAATTCTGACATTGCTCTGTTCAATTTGAGTAACAATCTATGATGATCATAAGAGACATCAGATTAGCACTGGGAGACATGCCTGCAAAGGGCTTTGGAATAGGGTGAGTGCAGACCTATAATCAGACAACACAGGGATGGGGAAGAACAGCATGATGGTACGTGTCTGAACCAGCCTTGGAATAGCAGAGGACAGGCCTGTATTAAGCCTTATTACCACAAATGAGGAAGGTGAGAAATGTGGAGCTTCCTGTTCCCATTTGCCATTTGGCGAGCTCTACTGGAGGGTGTGGGCAGGTGGGTGTTGAAGGTGAACAACAGCTGAGCTCACAGTGACATTGCCAGTTAATATAGCCAGGTATGCATTGCTTTTAGGATTGTGCAGGCAAGCTAGCTCATTGAAAGAAGCTCTGGACTGGGATTCCCCACCTTCTGGAATGGAGGAGAATCATAATGTCACAGTGTTACTGGGAGTGGGGTTAAGAAACATATTGTAGATACTCCTGACTAAGTCTAGAATGAATCAATATGCATACTCACCACCCGGCCCCCACCACACTCCCCCCACCCACCCACCCCACAAACCTTGCTCTGTAGAATTGTACATTTGCAGTTCCACATGTTGTTAATCCTGGAATGCTTAGTGGTTGTTTAGTGGATTTATCAGAGAGATGTTCAAGAAACTGTTGATTGACAGGTATTTGCTTTGACATTCCCGAGTGCAGGATGGTTTGGAATTTTAACTAGGTTATGGTAACTAGTCAATCTTAAACTGAAAAGACAATTGAAATAATGTGTCATTATATGAAAAATAAAAGGACAGGTTAACTCTTTGGGCACAGAGGTAATATCAGAACGGAAAATACCAAACTAACCTATTTAGATTCTGGCAATGAAAAATCAACTGAGCTCAGTCAATAGAATTACTGAAGGGCTCTGATAATCATTTGTTGAATCCATTTGCCATGTAGATAGAGTGTGAAATGTTGCACTTAAACGAAACAGACCCTCATTATCCAGATCCTTAGCAACATCCAGGTTGTTGTTCCAATATAGCACCCACATAGTGGTACACTGTGAGAGTTAAGATGCAGTCCCTTCTGCCCTCTCAAAAGGACATAAAAGATTTCACAGCACTATGTGAAAAAGAGCAAGGAGGTTGCCCCAGTAAAGCTGGTAATTGTCATCTTGTTACTCATGGGATCATTCTGTGCACCAATTTGGTGCTGTGTTTCCTGTATTACAGCAGTAATTATACTTCAAGTACTTTTCTGGCTGTGATGCATTTTTTGGTATCCTGGGATTATGGAAGGCATAGTCTTTCTGTTGATTATTAACTGATAATATCATAGAGGTTCCAAAGAATTAGATGGGCAAATGTTCATTTATTTGAACAGCAGATTCTGAAGTAAAAGGAAAATGGGGATGTCTTGTGGATGTACAAACCTGGTTAGAGATGACAGTGAGACCATAAAACATAGGAGCAGAACTTAGGCCATTCAGCCCATCGAGTATGCTCTGCCATTTAATCATGGCGGATACATTTCTCAACCCGATTCTCTTGCTTTCTCCCTGCAATTTTTGATCCCCTTAACAATCAAGGATCTATATATCTCTGTCTTAAATGTATTCAATGACCTGGCCTCCACAGCTTTCTGTGGCAATGAATTCATAGATTTACCACTTTCTGGCTGAAGAAGTTTCTCCTCATCTCTGTTTTAAAGGGTCTTCCCTTAACTCAAAGGCTGTGCCTTTAGGTTCTGGTCTCTTCTGCGAATGGAAACATCTTCCCAATGTCCACCCTATCCAGGTCTTTCAGTATTCTGTAATTTTCAATTAGATCCCTCTCATCCTTCTAAACTCCAAGTATAGATCCATAGTCCTCAAATGTTCCTCATATGTTAAGCCTTTCATTCCTGGGATTGTTCTCATGAACCTCCGCTGGACCTGCTCCAGGACCAGTACATTCTTCCTGAGAAATGGGGCCCAAGATTGCACACAATATTCTAAATGTGGTCTGATCAGAACCTTATAAAGCCTCAGAAATACATCTCTGCTTTTATAGTCTAGTCCTCTTGGAATAAATCCAACATTGTATTTGCCTTCCTAACTACTGACTAAACCTGCAAGTTAACCTTCAGAGAATCCTGGACTAGGACCCCCAAGTCCTTTTGCACTTCAGATTTCTGAAGTTTCTCCTCATTTAGATGATATTGAGTGAGAGCTGAGGATGGTGATCAACTCAAAGATGTGAGCAGGAATAGACAAGGCAAAAGCATGACTAAAATTCGATTTGGAAGGAATCTCTGAGGCAGAGAGAGAGAGAGAGAGAGAGAGGGAGGAGGGGGAAGTCAGACAGAGGGTTTTAGGTACAGAATTCCAGGTTGGGATTGGACAATCAAAACAGTAGCAGGCCATTCAGCCCCTCGAGCCTTCTCCACCATGCAATGACAGAATAGCTGATCTGTGGCGTAACTCTAATCTACCTGTCTTTGACCCATATCCCTTAATCCTTTTCTTTAACAAAAAAGAACCTCAGATTTCAAATGAACAACTGATCCAGCATCTACTGCCATTTGTAGAAGAGAGTTCCAAACATCTACCACCCTTTGTGGTGTAGGAGTGCTTCTGAACATCTCTCCTGAACAGTCTGGCCCTAATTCTTAGACTATGTCACCAAGTTCTAGATTCCCTAACCATTGGAAATATTCACCCCGTCTTTTCCTGTTAATGTCTTGAAGACTTCAATCAGATAACCCTTTAACCTTTCAAATTCAAGAAGAAAAAGGCCTACTTTGTGTAATTTCTCCTCATAATTTAACCCCTGCCATCCAATGTATAAACCTACATTGTAGCTCCACCAAGGCCTGTATATCCTTCTTGAGATGTGGTGCCCAGATCTGCTCACAGCACTCCAAGCAGGGTCTAGCCAGAGTTTTGTATAACCACCGCATAACTGCATCCTGATATTTCAATTTTTTAGAATATAAGGGCTGGCATTCCATTAGCTTTCTTGATGATTTTCTGCACCTGTTGGTAACATTTTAAAAATCTTTGCACCTGAAACCCTAAGTCTCTTTGGACATCCTTTATTTTTAACTTCATTCCATCTAGGAAGTTCCCTTATCTGTCATTTTTTCAGTCGAAAATGGATAATCTCACTGATGTTTGAAGGGAGAGTGTATCCTGATAAGTCACAGCAGAATAATTCGCTCAGAGAATATTCACAGTGGTGATGGAATAAGAAACCCTAAAAGATATCAGAATGGAGCAAACAATCCTGTCAACAAACAGGATTCGGGATGTTTGTAAAACACTGATGGAATGGGTTAGGCCAGATGAACCAAATAGCTTCTCCTGCCCATAACTATGTAATCAGATGGAAGTTTGCGTTCTCTCTTGATGTTTGACACCGAGCTCACTCAACCCAGTTCAAGCAAGGAAAGTGCGGGAAAATGTTGATGAGATATTTACATCATGGGTGGCACGGTGGCATAGTGGTTAGCACTGCTGCCTCACAGCGCCTGTAGACCCGGGTTCAGTTCCCGACTCAGGCGACTGACTGTGTGGAGTTTGCACGTTCTCCCCGTGTCTGCGTGGGTTTCCTCCGGGTGCTCCGGTTTCCTCCCACAGTCACAAAGATGTGCGTGTCAGGTGAATTGGCCAAGCTAAATTGCCCGTAGTGTTAGGTAAGGGGTAAATGTAGGGGTATGGGTGGGTTGCGCTTCGGCGGGTCGGTGTGGACTTGTTGGGCCGAAGGGCCTGTTTCCACACTGTAAGTCTAATCTAATACAAATACAGCAGAATTACAGGCCAGGCGCAATGAAAGTACTCTCTGGGGAGGCAGCATTTATATGGGTTGATTGATTCTTACAGCATTTATTGATCTTAAATAGCAGAATGGAATGAGATCATCGTCTGTCTCAGGTGGTACTGATGCTGTCAGTTTTAATGGCTTTGCACAACAGAGAAACCACCTTGAAACCAATAGCTCCATAACAGCTTACAGCTGAATCTAATAAATTTTACTTAATGTTCCTGTTTGAATCAATGCAGAATGGAAACTGTAAATTGCTGTTCAATGTTATGAAGAGAATTGGAGCTGATGTTAGGTGCCACTGTTGTGAAGTCCCAACACAGCTGTTAATGGGTGGTTATGCACCAATCATGTTGCTAATGTACACGTCCAGCAGACAGTATTTCTCTGGGTGGAATTCATCCTGCAAAGCAAAAAGCACCAGGAAAAAAAGTCTCAGATGCTGACGTTGCCTGCTGCAGATAATGGCAACTCACTTCCGGTGGCAATACTGCCGAGCGACAAGGATGTGGTTTCCCTAGGGCACTGCCACCTCTATTGGCAAGTACCAGCATCAGAACAGTGCCAACATAACAGCAGAAACCAGGTTCTGGCTGCAGGCTTGTGATCTTCTACCTACTGTATGTGAACATAATTGAGGTGCACACTGTGATGGGTTAGCGCACCCCATGCAGTATTGCCAGTTCTGGAATTTAACAGGATGTAATGGAACAGTGACTATGAAACTGAAGCCATAGCACAGCAACAGTAATCTAGAGTATAATCAGATGAGCAAGTTCTACCCTAATTCCAAAGTGAGATGTCCTTCTTCAGAAAAATCTCAGGGGACTCAATCTGCCTCAGATTTTTCTTATCAGGTTAGACATGGAGAGTGAGTCCATTTACAATATAACTGCTGCATCTGTGTGAACAAAAGCCACATTGTACCAATGCTGCATTGACAGTTCACCTTCAGTTTGCTTGTGGTTTCACTACTTCAGATAGACAAGAATACAAATCAGGCACTTAACTTGATCATATTTAATTACAAGATGAATGTCACCAATTAAATTAGATAAATCTGTTGACCTTGTCTCTCTTTTCTCCTCCCAACCCCCACAACGGTGTCCTTGATGTTCTTCAAACAAATCTCTGCAGACTCTGCTACAGGTAGGTTCAAGACAAATCCTATTGAAAACTCTAAAGTGTATTTTTCAGCTGATTTAATTCAAATGCAAAACAGTGAAAGAATTGCAGCAAGGCCGATGAGAATGTATATGCAGAAGAGGAGATTGCTAAAGTTATCCCCAGGACATTTAGAGAGTTTGATATTCCTATGCACATGTTTCTGAGCTGATTGCGTCAATCCCTTCTGAATAACCTGGCCATGGGCAGAAGCAGAAATACAGTCCAGGAATGAACCCTGATTGGGAATCCATTTTGGGGAATCAGCAATGAATGGATTGCAGCAAAGAAATAACAGCCAATTCAGAATACAGTCTGGGAATGAGCACTGATAGGGAACTGAATTGAATTTAATTTATTGTCATGTGTACTGACGCACAGTGAAGGGCTTTGTCTTGTAAACTGGGAATGCATTCTGTGAATGGGAACCGAATGGGCATATAGTCTGGGAATGGGCACAGGATGGGAATACAGTCTGGGAATGAGCATAATGTGGAATACAGCCTGAGAATAAGCAGTGGATAAAAATATAGTCTGGGAATGAGTGCAAGCAGGAATACAACCTGAGATTGAGCACTGGGTGGAAAGACCAACTGGAACAGTGATTTAAGCTTTTAGGGCCAGTGCACATGGCTGGCAGGTTCTGTCAGTTAATAACAACTATAAAATGGAATCTGGCCTCACGCTGGGAGCCGGCTGCTTCTTGGAGAGAGAGCTTAAACACATGAAGTGACAG
This sequence comes from Hemiscyllium ocellatum, assembly GCF_020745735.1. NCBI lineage: Eukaryota > Metazoa > Chordata > Chondrichthyes > Orectolobiformes > Hemiscylliidae > Hemiscyllium > Hemiscyllium ocellatum. Next base: position 24,657,033 of record NC_083437.1, read on the forward strand.
ATGCTGGCCTTAGAGATTAAGGTTTAGCCTTTTATCTCAAAGTGTTTGGATTCCAAAACTGGTGTGGTTTTGTTTCTGTCCTTTACAGTCTGGGACAACGTACCTCTGGTTCAATCCATTACCCAAGGAAGGGCTACAATATTGAACCATCAGAAAAATATTGGAGCTGAAATAATTCAAATATATGCATCGGCTACAACCCCATCCCATTCAGAAAGATGAACGATGATCTCATTGAGAAATTTTAAATAATTAAGAGATTCAATAGGGTGGATAGATTCCGTTTGGTATGGAATAATCTTCTGTTTGAACTGGGCTATTTTAGCTCAATTTGGAGTGAAATCAGGTAGGACTCGTTTGCATAAATGGTAGGGAAGATCCAGAACACACTTCCCCAGAAGGCTGTAGATCCAGAGTTAATGTAATTACCAATACGGAGATTATTTGTATGGTGAAGGTTTAGGAGATTTGGAGAATGAGAGACTGAATGAAGAAGAGGCCATTGTCCAATAAAATCACAAAACAGGCTGAATGTGGGAGCTCCTATTCTCTAGTGCCCAGTTTCCCAGGGCACCACATATTGAAGCACACCCACAGCTTCTTGCATGTCAGGAGCTCCTCACCCACCATGGGGGAAGCCTTGGAAAATGTGTGTTGAGCACAAGGGAGAAAGAAAGAACCAACGTCATAGGACTCTGCTCCGATTTCTAATGGCCCAGAACTCAACCCATATGAAAGGCTTAAGTGAGGACATATGCCCCACAGAATGTAACAGCTAAAACAGCACACTATCTAGCTCAGCATTTTTGCACCAGTGAAATACACACACAAGTCACCTCGTTCCAATGGATCTCCAATGCAGATTTTGGTTTTATGTCCTGAATCAAAACACATGTACCCACAGGTTCAAGAACACTTTCTTCCCCACTGTTATTATACTTCTAAATGGACCTCTCAAATTTCAAATCCAACATTAATCTTGCTTTTTGTGAACTTTCTTACAGTCGTAACTTTGAATTCTTCGCTCTGCTCAATCATCCTGTGATCTTTACATGTTATGATCTGCCTGTACTGCACACAAAAAAGACTTCTCACTGTACCTAAGTACATGTGACAATAATAAATAAACTCAAATGTATATAGTTGTAAAATGTCCAGAACCCATTATTATTGCTCTCTCGTCAGCATTTCTCAGCCTATATCACATTTCCTTTAAAGCCACATGTTATTTTGTCATACATTTTCTGTTGAACCTATCAATCTCCTCCTCAAAATTAATATTCAGAATATTTTAGGCATTCCCTTTCATGTTCTATATTTTTCCTAAATAAATGTGATGAATTTAATTAAACATTGAGTCCTTCACAAATCTGATGCTAACGATCCCTTGAAATTCATTTTAAGCTGAGCATCCAGTACACTCTCATTCCCTTTACAAGGCTGTCTTTTTGATCTAGCATTACCTGCAATGGAGACCCTGAATTTGGACTGCTTAATGTTCCCCTTTGTGCATCTTTTCCCCCTTGCACTCGACATCTGAGAGGCAAAAGACCATTCAGGATGTTGGAAGGATTCTGAGCTAACTTTCTTAGTAAAAGTATGGATAGTTGGAAATCAACCATAATAGTATTGGATTCAGCCACAAGGGCTGAATGGCCTGGACCTAATCCTAGATTTGACATTTGCTAATAAGTCTGTGAATATAGAGATGCTTGCACTGAGTTAACCCACAAAAAGCTGTTCCTATGTGAAGTCTTGACATGGAGGTCCCGGTATTGGACTGAGCTGGACAAAAGTCAGAAGTAACACAGCACCAGGTTTTTAAAACGATTTTGGAATTATCTCTGCCTTAATTAATCAGATCATAGGTGATCCCTTCACTTGCTATTCAGCTGCAAAGACTTGTAATTCAGCCAGTCAACACTCCACCCAGACTATTTGTAGTATCTTTTGATACTCTTAATCACCTAGAATTATCTTGCACTGATCTCTCTGCAAAAAAATTCTGTTCCTGTGCATTTCTCTCCACTTCACCTGGCCAAGGAGCAGTGCTCTGAAAGCTTATGGTTTCAAACAAACAGGACTATAACCTGGTGGCATGTGAGTCCTGACAATGTGAAGTCTGTCAGGTGATTCTGAATAAATAGAGAGGGCGGCTTATCTATTCAACAGCGTCTTTTCCTTCCCATCGAATTACGAAAAGCTTTTGTGTAAGTTTTGCATATGGATACTTGTTTTTTCTGGGAGCATATGGGTTAGAAGTTAATTGTCCTAAGGAGATGTGGAAAGGCACATGGTGGGGTGTTGTGCATTGATAGTGTAACTGTGCGTAATTGAAATTGTTGACTGCTAGCCAGCTAAAGTAAGTATACCAAAAAAAAATCAAACTGATAGGAATTCAAGCTCGTATGCAGCACTGTAATCCGAACAAAGAGTCGCTACTTACACAGCTGCTGATTTCCCTGAGGAAGGTGAGCAGAATGGAGACTGAAAGGGTTTGGAAATCTGTCCCTTCTGGCAAGATTAATATAGGCAGTGAGTAATGTAGGTGGCACTGGGGCGTGACTATATAATGCTGAACTGTTTGTAAGCGAAAGAAAGGAGTCCTTAATTTCAATTTGAGATTAAAGGTGGAGATGGCTAAATATAATTTGTTCAGGAATCTATGCTGAGTTTATTTTAGTAATTTTGACTCTGGTAAGTGGCTTTCACCCCTTTATATTACAGTGCGGTTACAGACAGCAGTGCTAACTTGGACCAGCGCTAACACCTTGTCCGGCTGTTCCCAATCAGCTCGATGTGATTTCTTTCTATTGCTGCTCATAATCTAATTATTAATTATTGAAATAAATCACATAGCCAAATAGATGGACCTTTGAATAACCTTTGCTTTTTATATAATCTGTTTTCGTTTAGACTAAACTAGAATAATTACTTATTTCTCCATGGTACATCTGTCCAGACTAGGCGTGATCAAGATCAATCAAGCTCAGTAAATCTTCTGATATGTTATATAGACCAGTAAATGTTTACAGAAAAAAAAACCCAAAAAAAGGATGCTGGAAATCTGCAACAAAAACAGAAATTGCTGGAAAATCTCAGCAGGTCTGGCAACAACCGTGGAGAAGAATCAGTTAATGTTTCGGGTGCAGTGACCCTCCCTCAGAATTGATGGTAGCACGGAAAAGATTACTTTTATACAGAAGGTGGGGTGGGGGTAAGCAAATGATAGGTGGAGCTCAAAGAGAGAGAAACACAGTTGGACAGCCAAAGGAGTGGTTAAAGGTCAGTCTGGGAGAACGAATAGCTGCTAATGGAGACAATAACAGTAGTGTGTGGTAGCAGCCCATGTACTGGTGTGTGGAGGGTGAGGGAAAACATGGGGAAAGGTGCCCAGGCCCGAAAATTGTTGAACTTGAAATTAAGTCCAGAAGGTTGCAGTTTCCTGAGCGCAAAATCAATTGCTATTTTTCCAACTTGTACTGAGCTTCACTGAAGCACTGCAGCAAGCCCAAGACAGATGTTGGCCAGGGAGCAGGGTGGGATGTTGAAGTGGCAAACAACTGGAAGCTAGAACATGGGTGATTTATGAGGTGGTCACCCAATCTGTGCTTCGTTTCCCCAGTATAGAGAAGACCTCATTGTGAGCAGCTAATGTTAACAGATCATTTGTTTGGCATGTGCTCTTTTGGAGTGCAATTACTATGTCCCGTCGAAAGTAGAGACTGAATTTTGAATTGAGTCAAAGTTTAAATCCTATGGATATCACTTCTGTGGGACTCATCATCAGACTCACTTAAACATGAGATTTGTTTTAAAAAAATGTAAAATTGAAGAGTGATTTGTTTCTTTTGACACCTTCCACAATAATGGTGTTATAACATTTTTTTTGTGGACAACCGAATCATGGAAAATGTTTTTTTTACCAGAGGTGAAGATGGCTAGTTGAATCCTCTGGGGTATTTGGTCAGGTGCCACTGGGTACACTATCGTTGCAGAAGCTGCTGTGCCTTCGGGATGTTCTGTGTTTTCTCTTTGCTTTTGATGTGTGCTTATTTCAGAAGGAGGCCACACCCTTTTTCATTGGAACAAAGAACAGTCCAATTCAGGGACAGGTCCCTTGGCCCATCAAGCCTGTGCCAACACATGACACCTTTCTACACTGAAACTTTGCCTCTACAAAGTACATATCCCCCTCTTCCCTGTCTATTCATATATCTATCAAGATGCCTCTTAAACATTGCTTTTGTATCTGTCTCCACCACCTTCTCTGGTAGCATATTCCAGGTATATGTGTAAAAAAAAAGCAAAATTTCCATTCTGTGTAAAAACAAAGAAACATTTGCCTCTCACATCTCTTTTAAACTTACCCTCTTTTTGTTAAACCTATGTCCTCATGTTTTTGACATTTCTACCATGAGAAATAGACTCCGACTATCCATTCTATCTACGCCTTTCATAATTTTGTAAACTTCTATCAGGTCACCCCTTGGCCTCTGGTCAAACTTTGTTTATTTTCACTTGAATGTCAATGTCTCCTCATAGCTTATACCTTCCAAACCACGCAACATCCCGGTAAACCTTTTCTCTACGCTCTCCAAAGCTTCACATCCTTCTGGTAGTGTGGCGACCAGAGCTATATGCGATTTGTATGGTCCAGGTGCTTCTCCTAGGATTCTGGGTCAAGAACAAAACTTGTCAGCAAAGCCTTCAGAGTGTCCTTAGAGCATTTCCTTTGTGCACCTTGAGAGTACATTCCCAGACTCGATCTCCATAGACAATTCATCTTGTCAAGCAAGTGACACACAGTGTGGAAACATGAGCAACCCTACTCAGTTGTTAGGATCTCAGTATGGTATAGATGTTTGACCTGCCAGCTCGGGAGAGCACCTCCAAGGGAGGTGTTTAGCCATCCTATCTGATCTTTGGAGGCTCCTGCAATAAAAGTAGTTAAACTTCTTGGCATGATGCTGGTACACAGTCCACATCTTGCATGCGTCAGGCAGCTTTATTGCTGCATAGATTTTCAACTCCTCAGGCAATCCTATCCCTCTTAGTTCCCAGACTGATATTCAAAGTCTGCCAGAGGTTACACTTTAGAAGTAGACAATTCAGCCCATCTTGGCCTCATACTAACTCTGTACAACAGCAGCTCACTTAGTCCCATTCCTTCACCTTCTGCTCATGGCTCTGTCAACTTTCTCCTAAGGTCAATTCTCTTTTGAAACCCATAATTGAATTTGCCTTGACCACATTCTCAGGTAATGCATTTTGGGTCATATCATAGAAGAATCATAGAATCACAGTGTGGAAGTAAGTCATTCGGCCCATTGAGTCCACACTGACCCTTTGAAGAGCATCCAACCCAGACCAACTCCTACCCTATCCCAGCATTTCCCATGGTTAATGCATCTAACCTACACATCCTTGATCAATATGAACAATTTACCATGGCTAATCCATTTAACTTGCACATCTTTGGACAGTGGGAGGAAACCAGAGCACGCAGAGAAAACCCAAGCAGACACAGGAAGAACATGCAAACTCAACACAGATAGTTGCCTGAGGGTGGAATCAAGCCTGGGTGTCAGGCAGCAGTCCCAACCAGTGAACTACTGTGCCACCTTGTTCTCCTTTTGTCTCCCCCCTTTTCCTCTCGCGTTTCCTTGTGTCCCCATTGCCTCTTTATAAGACCAACTTAAACTGGTGCTCTCTGATTCTCGATTCTGCTGCCAACAAGACCCTCTTTCTCCCTATCTGCACAGTAGATCTCGTGATTGTGAATACCTCTACCAAATCTCCTCCCAATCTTCTCTTCTCTTCAAGGAGAGCAGTGCAAGCTGCTCCGATCCATTCATGTAATTAAAGTCCATCAACCTGAGCCATTCTCAGGAACATTTTCTGCACACTTTCCAAAGTCTGTACACCCTTCCTAATGCATGGTGCCTAGATTCCTCATTCTTACTGTTGAAATGAATGGATTATGCACAGAACAGCTGTCATCTAGTTTTTATTAATGAATGCAGAGTTAGCTTTTGATGCTGTCAGTCTGCAGGGGGGAATAATCAGTACAGTAACGGTGCCTAAAGGATATCGTCCTCACTCCAGTATCGAAAAACATTCCTTTCTTTTAAAGGAAATTATTAATTCTTTGCTGATCTCTACAGCATGTTGAGAAAGTGTGTGTTTATCACCATCAGCACTGCATTTGCACCATGCAGTTTACACGTGGAGTTCAGATGTGGTCACCTTGACTTTAATTTTTGGCAAGGGAACAATGAGAATTTTTAGGGGTTTTAAGGAAATCGCTTTGTTTAAAAAAAGAGTAAATGAGTGACTTAGCTTTGCACCTTACTTGAAATTCCCAACATAAAAGGGGTTGGGGAGTCCAGAACTAGAGGGCATAGGTTTAGGGTGAGAGGAGAAAGGTATAATAGACACCTAAGGGGCAACGTTTTCACATAGAGGGTGTGAAATGAGCTGCCAAAGTAAGTGGTGGGAGCTGGTACAATTGCAACATTTAAGAGGCATTTGGATGGGTATATGAATAGGAAGGGTTTGGAGGGATATGGGCCTGGTGCTGGCAGGTGGGACTAGACTGGGTTGGGATATCTGGTCGGCGTGGACTGAAGGGTCTGTTTCCATGCTGTACATCTCTGTGACTCTATAAAAGTGAAAATTATCTTATACAATGTGCAAAGAGACTTCAGTAACCAAATTTTTTAAAAAAATATTTCTTTTGTGGGCTATACTTGTGAGTGTATTTGAGGACCAGGTAACCCTATTCCATGCTAATCTACATCACTGCTTCTTGGGCTGATGCTTCTCTTTTTCACACAAACTTGTCTTCAGTGTCGTTGCAGCTGCATAGACAAGAATACAGGCAAACAGGATTGCACACTGGAGCTAAAGCTCGTAATTCAACCTGCTAAAACAGTTAGGACTGGTTTACACTTTGTCGTGCCCCTGCACAATGACGATGGGGTGAGCGAGTTCTCTGAATCAGTCTGGTTCAAGGGAGAAGGAGAGAACGGCAGCTGTGCTTGTGTTTGCCTTTTGTAATGGGTCAGCATGAGGCAGGTTTCTCAAATGGGAATGGGTGAAGTTCGAAGCCTGTCAGATTTTCATTGTTATCTCATTTTTTTAAAAAGACCTTGTCTGACTTGCAAGGATAGAACACTTTAATCTGCTGCATGAAGCTTTTAGCCAGATTCCAGTTGACTATTTCTCATTTATTTTTCACAGTCACATTTTGCAGCATGTGCCACCAATATAAGGCAGAAAGAAAACTTTCCATCAAGTCTCGCTCTAGAATAAGGCAGGATCTGACTGAAACAACAGCATGTAAGCACTGCCCAATTGTCCCTTTACAATGTTGGCAGCATTCCTGAGTTTGGCAGCAGGACTGCCGTCTGATTGGTTGGCAGGTATTAACACTTTGCCAGCAGGGCCAGTTTCTCATGACTGGCAGGCTGCACGTTAACTTTTACTAACTTTCATCAACGGATGTGTGAAGGTATGTACCATAAATACACAAGTACAACACCAACTTACATTTATATAGCACCATTAACATAGGGAAATGCCCTGAGCCACTTGCCGCAGTTTTCAAATATCAAAAAATTAACCTGCATTAAGAAGGGGCAAATCACGTCTCCTGGTAGGAAAATCAGGATTTTTTTAAGCAGGTCTGTGCTACAGCAGAAGTGAGAATCATGAACAGAAAGCTACTGTCAAGAGAAGCTATTGTACAAATACTCTGCACACTTGCATTAACTTCCATACAATATTATTTTAACAGGAATATTTTATTTTGTCACCATTGTTATCATCAGAACTTAATACACATTTTAAACATGCATCCAGCAACATTGTTGTCTTCAAAGATCAAGTAAGAACAGTAGGCAGCCACTGAGTAGCATTTGATCTCAATGGTTTTGGCTTACACAGAATGAATGGCCTGTTGGGGTAACTGAGAATGTCCAGTATAAATGGAAAGGTATATCATAAGGACATCGATGTTTTCCTTATCAACCTGTTCAGAGATATTATTACACCCTTCCAGAGCAGGTGGGACTTGAACCCTGGCCTCTCGATCATAAGGGCATAAAAATAGAATCATGATATCATGCAATCACTTGAGCATACTCCATTGCTCACTATGATCATGATCAATCAACCTCAACACCTGATATTGTATTGCCCTTGATTTTCTAAAAATTAAACAATCTCAACTTGTACTGCTCGATATCTGAGCATCCCAATCCACTATTGAAGAAATCTTCAAAAATAAAATACCTCAGTCACCATCTCCATGAGAGAGGGGAAGACATTGTGGGGTGAAATGTTTGGATTTGAATAAATAAAGAAATGACAGAAAGGAAGTTGAATTTACCACTTTCTTAGAGTGAGGAAAATGATGCTTATTCATCAATTTACATATAAATGGTAGCTTTTTGCCCACTAACAGATCTAGTAACAGCTGAACTAATTAGTACAATGAAAATGATCCTAACCCTGTTTTGCAGCAGTGTTTATACCATTCACCAAGGCAAAATCCAACATGTTGATTTGTTCCCAAAGAATTTGTTCAAATTGTGAGTGGCAACATTTTGTGTTGAACATTTCAGCTGTCATACCATTGAAAAATGTCAGTTTATTAAAACAATTACCAATTAAGTAATCAGTAAATCTGAGTAAATATGACAAGATTCCCTTCAGGTGAGAGAGCATGTCATAAAAATACAAAATAACAATGTTCTCCTTAGTTGGCTTCAACTTTTCTAAAACAAGGTTTCATGTTTTATGAAGTGACCCCAAATTAAACTTTCAAGCACATAACTAGTTAGGTAGTGCAAGGTTAGCACTGGGACATGTGGCTTTCCAACTTTGTCTGTAAAAGGTCTGCAGTGAGTTTTTTTTTAAAATTTCAAGAATATATTTTATTCATAAAAATATCTTCATGTAAAATACTTAGTGCCTAAAGTATTGTTCTGTATGGTAGCATATGAAGAAACAAACACTGGATTTTGACTCTATCCAACAAACAAACCAACCAAAGGAATTTCTTACTTGTACAAGACTATATTTACAAATATTTGAGGCATAGGGAAGGTCCAATAATTGAACGAACCCCCATTTGGGTTTGGCAGAAAGACCTTAGATGGTGGAATTTCCCAATGCACATTAGCAGCAGCTGCCTCCTTCAGTGTCTGCTTCAGTACATAGTCCTGGACCTTGGAATGTGCCAGTCTGCAACACTCAGTTGAGGTCAACCTCTTGCTGTGGAAGACCAATACATTTTGCGCAGTCCAAAGAGCATCTTGTAGTGAATGATGCTCAAAGTTCAGCTTCCACCATGCCCAATCACTGAGCTGAATTTTACCCTAGAGCATCAGGAACCCAAAGTAGGAAACTCTTCTTCTCATAGTTGTTGTGTGGCATCCTGTTTGGTTTTGCAGGAGATGACTAATTAGCCTGATTACTGTGCTCTAGGCTGAACTGAACCCAACCCTCCACCCTTAATCCCAGCTCTTTCAACATTCAGTCCAACTGTGCTTCCACTATGACAGATCTGTGGCAATGCACACTCTCCTTTACTGATTTTTCCTCCTTTTGTACAAGGATTGAGTGATGGCCACTTTAGTCAAGGGCTCTGAGGTGACCTCAACTGCATGGGCGGCACAGTGGTTAGCACTGTTACCTCACAGTGCCACAGACCTGGGTTCAATTCCTGCCTCAGGCGACCGTGTGGAGTTTGCACATTCTCCCTGTGTCTGCGTGGGGTTCCTCTGGGTGCTCTGGTTTCCTCCCACAGTCCAAAAATGTGCAGGTGAGGTGAATTGGCCATGTTAAATTGCCTGTAGCATTAAGTGAAGGGGTAAAATGTGGGGGGGAGTGGGTTGCGCTTCGGCGGGTCGGTGTGGACTTGTTGGACCGAAGGGCCTGTTTCCACACTGTAAATAATCTAATCTAGTGGACACCATGCTGACAGAGCATGAGGCCCATTTGCGTTTTGCCATATAGCTCTCAGTTGTCAGCTCAATTGCCTACTTGTCAATTCTGGTCTGGAGGCCATCATGCCTGAGAAACCACCTCCGCAAAAATCACATGGAGGCAGCAACACGATTGGCAGTGTCACATTTGTCATCATCTGAACCTGCCTCTGCCTCCATGGCAAACCTTTACCCAATTGAGCATTCTGAGCAAAGTCTATTTCTTCTTGCCTTCCATCGAGTGTAACACATTCCTCTTAAGTCATGCGCCAACTTGCCTAGTGACCCAGGAAAGAAGAAATGAATCGGAGCAAATCTGCAGCTGGGGAAGTGAGTCACCTCTGTGCTGCCATTTATTGCTGATGCCCAAAAGATGACTGAGCTCACACAAGAGCAATACTATGGTCGGCAAGACAGTAACCAGGGGCTACATCTGACAAACGTCTCTTCAGGCATAAGTCTGCAGCCTGTCATCATTTTGTTTTTTGATTCGAATCAACATATTCTTGCCTAGACAGCTTCAAATTTTCTGCAAGGCTGGTTCAAAATAATATACAGATTAGAAGCCAACTTCTGCAGGCTTTCCTCATTAAATGCATTTTAACAGCTGGCTTGATACAACAATTGGATGTGAGCTGAATAAATGTGCAGCTCCATGGCTATTCTGATCTCTGATCATATGCACTTTAACATTGCTTTTTTACAAGTCACAAACCGAAAAGATATTTATTCCTTATAAAAGAGAAAATGGATTCTAATGGCCACCTGCACTCCCTGTCTATGCACTAAACTTCCTGATGAAGGGCTTTTGCCCAAAACATTGATTTTCTTGCTCCTCAGATGCTGCCTGACCCACTGTGCTTTCCCAGCACCGCACTCTTAACTCTAATCTCCAGCAACTGCCTAAACATGGGATAGTATCAGTGTATGTTGTATTAGTTAATTGTAAATCAGATTGAGAAGTTGGGAGGATGGTAAGCAGTTACTGGCCTCAATATCCCTGGCCAGAGTGAGGAAATCTCACCAATGAACTTCAGTGGAATCATGCTCATTAATAGAGACCTGGGCCAAGCACATCTGCAATATGGCTACCTCCACCCAAAGGCTGAATAGCCCTCTGACATGATAGTCTCAGTTGCTTCATGACAAATAGTTCAGTTTTGCATATGAAGTACTTTTGCTCACGGAACCATCTGGAACTAACTAAAGTTGCACATTCTAGAAAATGTAGACCACTCTGATCACTTTAGTTGAGCAATCAATGTTGTTTGGGGAAAGTTTCATAAATGAATTACATGGAACCTGTTGTGTGTTGCACGCATAAGATTAGGATATGCTTAACTGCACAAAATCATTCTTAAACTATTTACTGCTGTCCAACAGAGAAGGCAGGAGACAGGGCAATATAACAAAATACACAGATCCTGCTAAATTCCCTCCTATATTTTAATGTAAACAACTTTACTTTAAAATATAAAATAATATATATACGTAAATTTCGACAATGCAATAGGATAATTCAACATCACAAGATCTGAACTTAAAGCAAATGGTGTTTCTTCCTGTAACTATAACCAAGACACACATGACCATTCCTGCATGTTTAAAAAAAATTCCTGACCACCAATATGTGTTTAAGAAAAATCTGATCATTTGATAGGAACTATTGAAAAGAACTCTGAATATCTCCTTCCAATTCCAATAGCTTGTCCCTGCTCTCTCAACATTTCTGATTCTATCCTGAAGTTTAACTTTGATGACCAACCTCATTTAATCATTGAGGCCGTGCCATTGATTGATTTGTCATGATTAATGATCCTAACTCATTTTGCATTACCATTGGATTTGAGAATAAATTTTCAGTTCTTGACTTTCACTTGCTTTTGTGACTTTCATTTTGAGCTGTAGGAGGAATGTGGGACTATGGAGATTTCTCAGCTCTCCCTTTATCATATTTCCTTTCTCAAGCAAATAACCTATGGATGCTGATTAGGTCTCTCTCTGGTGTTTACTAGATTTGCACATGCATTGCTGGTTTTTCACCATGACCTTCTGACCAATGCTGAACTCTCTAAATTTCATATCTCATGTATTATGATACATCTTCATTTTATCTTGCTCTCCTAATAGTTTTCTACTAATGTCAGGTTTAAGCAAACAAAACCTTGTCCTGGGATCGTAATACTAACTCATGAAATGGGTAATTTGTTGTAAACTTTGGGACTACTCTGTAAACGAACAGGACATTGTCTAGTACAAAAGCAAAATACTGTGAATAGAAGTCTGAAGTAAGAACAAGACAAACAGAAAATTATCTGGGCTGTGTGGAAGAGAAATGTGGAAATTCCTACCAAGCTTGTCATAAACAAAACACTTCTGCAATGACATCTTTGCAACCTGCCCACTCTTTCTTCAGTACCATTCAACACTGGGTTTAGACTGTGGGCCATTATCTGACACTCAAATCTTTAGCAATCCAGGAATTGTGGGGAGGTGGAGGCATACTGGTAATGCCACCAAGTAGCAATTCAGAATTTAAGGTTAATATCTTTGGTTTGAATGCTATTATGGCAGATGGAGAAATTTGAATTCAATATAATCAATCTGTAATTAAAGAACTAACCTAATGGCAACCATGTAACTGTCAAATGTTATCAAAATCCGTCTGGTTCACTAATGTCCTTTCAACCTTACCTGGTCTGGCTTACATGTACAGCAATGTGATTTACTCTTGACTAAGTGACAACTCAGGATGGGCAATAAATGCTGACCTAATGTATTAGGGATGCCTGAAAAAGTGACACGTATTTGACGTGGTAATGTCAAATTTGCTAATTAGGACAATGAATGGAAATAGTGACATCTCTGACTAACAGAAACCATAACATGAAGAGGATTTTGGAATAAACTAATGCTCCAGTTGGTAAGTTTATGCATAACTTTAATGAGATCAACTTCAAGAAATTAAAGGAACCACTTTAGAAAAATTGAAAGGGAGTGGGGCAATAATCAGTGAAAGTTCCATTCCAAACGGACAGTGTGTCTTTAAGCAGATTCCATTAGCCATGTATTAATGGAATTAGGATTAGTGCAGACTAAGCACATAATCCACCCTGAACTAACAAAATACAAAACAGAGAGAGTAAGGTTTAGAAAACTTAAAGGGAAAAAGAATGGGGGAATGCTTAGGAAAGGTGTAACAGGATGAGGTCTTTGTTCTGGAATAGGGAACACTAATGTGTGATCGACAGAGATGTTCCAAAATGATGATAGTCTTTGCAAGGACACACAAAGAGAAAATGTTTTGCACCAATGGATGAGATCGGAAATTCGGGCGCTACAATTATAAGTTATAGTTACAAGAAAACAGTCAGTGTTGCAAAAGGGAATAGAGATGAGTGTAGCTACTAAAGCCAACCCACAAGTGAGAAATAATCCTAGACATAAAACAGCAAGAGCATTGTTAAAGAAAAAAAATTGCTTTGATGGATGGATAGAGAGGGTTGAATCTGGAGTAAAAATCATTCACTTATTAAGTGATTATTTAATGGAAATACTCATTAGAGGAAACACGTAGTTGTGATATGTACGTTAAATAAAATTTGCACTGCTGTGTAGTAATGGTAATTACTCACAGTCTGGCTCCTTCAGAGAATTGTATGATTGTTGCCCTTCAGAATAAAATCAATATTATGTATGATGTGTCGGCTGGAGAATGAAGTAATTTGTGATTAGGGGAAATTATAATGTCGGTCTCAGAGCCGAGAGGACAGTCAGTCTTCTCACCCAAGTGCCGTCCAGCTTGTTCAGGAATGTTTTGAATTTGCTTTTTATGTCTGAACAGATTGATGAAACATGATCACTTCCTTCCACTTTAGTTTGAAACCCTGAAAAAGCAGGGTTGTTAGAAAAGCCATTCTCTCACCTCCCTCAGGGTTTCTGTAAATTAAAGGAACCTTAAGTCACAGAAGGATGTGAGGTTCCACAAGCCATCTTGGCCCAGTAAATGTCACACTGCGACTTTTAGAGAAAATTTATGGAACGATACTTGCACTGTGCTGGTGTCAGTCAAACTCAGCATGAGTTTGAAATGGAAAACTGGTGCTTTCTCAGACATTTATTCACACTTACTCACAAATGTGGAAAATGTATTTTGTGATCTTGAGTTTTGCTGGTGGCCTTCTTGATGTCTATACCTGCCCATGTGTTGTATTACTTAGAAAAATGAAGTATATGTAAGAGAGGTTTGTGAATAATGTCAGAGAAAGCAAAAGTGAGATAGAACCTAGAAGGAAAGAAATAATTACTGCAAAGGTATTTAAGATAATTAATGTGGGAGAAAATATAAAGAAATAACCAACCAGGACTTTCCCTCAAGATTTGGGAATTGGGAACCTAATTGGGAATTAGGATTCCCAGCCAACAAAGAGAATCATGTAATGATCTGGTGATAGGAAGTATCCAAAACATTCACCAAAAGGCTACTTGAACTAGACGGTTTGAGTTATACAGAAAGTCTGATTAGGCTGGGACTCTTTGCTTTGCAACATGCGAGACTGAGGTGTGACCTTATAGAGGTCTATGATACCATGAGAGGTATAGCTAAAGTAGATAGCCAACTATGATAGGGGAGTCTAAAACTAGAGGGCATTGGTTTGAGATGAGAGTGGAGAGATATGAAAGGGTCTAGAGGAGAATGTTTTCATGCAGAGGATGGTGAGTGGTTGGAACGGGTTGCCAGAGGTAGTGATGGAGGCAAATACAATGTTGTCAGTTCAGAAACATTTGGACAGGTACATGGATGGGATAGATATGGAGGGGCATGGACCAAATGCAGACAAATGAGACTAGAGTAATTGTGAAAACTGGGCAACATGGACAAATTGGGCCGACAGGCATGCTTCCATGCTATAAACCCTCAAGGCTCACTATCAATGATGCAGGCCCAATTAGGACCAGGCAGCCCTGGTGCCTTAGTAACCCCAGCAGGAGAGTCAGCTATTTTTGAGGCAGGTCAGAGACCTTGCCAGTGCTTCAGTGTGGAGACTGAAATGAACTTTGATAAATTAAATCAGGGTCACAGCTGCCACACCTCTACCAAATGGCCTGTGGCATTCACATCCCAGCAGATCCAGCCTGTGGGCAGCTTTGCAGGATGCATCTCTGTGCCCCAGCACTCAATGGGAGGCTGCAAGCGTTCCAGCTGTGGAACTGGGGCATTGTTAGAAGGGTTAAGGCAGTTTGCCCTTTGGAAAATAAAATTGGCATGTGAAGATTGCCCCCAGTCATCCCTTAATTGCCTAATTAGCTACCTGTTGGTGGACCGGTCACTCTTATTCCTCCCACCATACACCCTCCTTCCTAGGCTGCAACCCAGAGGTGTCCTTCCACAAATAGGCCAGCAGCATCAGACAAACACATTGACTGGCAGCAAGAAACTGCCACCTCACTCACTTCCACATTTGCCTGTGGCAAAATCCAGTTCCACTATCAAAATAGAATTAGAATTAGCTTTGTTGTCACGTGTCACAAATACAACAGAGAAACTGTAAGAATGTTTCATCAGGGTTGACTTTAGTCCTTGTTTTCAAATTGAAGCGAATGATAGCATGAGCAATGCCCAGTGTGGCATTCCTGCCATCATTGCAAATGCCATCTTTCACCCTGGCTGGAAAGGGGCAACTGTCTTGTTTCAAATGGGTACCATACTGAACAAAGAAAACTGGGGGCCTTAATGGCATTTTCAATTACTCACAAGCAGTCTAATCTAGAAAGGACTCAGTTTAAGCAATTGAAATCATCAGAAAATTAGGCAACCTTCCATTTGACACACCTACCTCTCACTGATGACCCACCCTTGGTTCTGTTATTACATAAACCATTGTCTCCTGCAAGCAATGTGATTATTTATGCCATTGGATTTTATTTATCCAGTGCTTCTTTTAACAACTGAATGAGCACAATATTAGTTGTGTTTGCCTGGAGTCTCTTGATCCCTACAGGGCAAAATAGATATAAACAGATGATTACACTCTTGGCTATCACTTGAAGCTATTAATTGTTAAACTCTGGCCATTTACTGGCAATCACATTACAAGTTAAATAAGTTACCAAATCCATTTGTCTTCATATTTTAGCAGTTTAAATACATTAAACATATCTTCATCTCACATATTTCCCTTTGTCAAGGGAGATTACACTCAAATATAAATCATTCTTTCTTCACTAAAGCCTAAAGTTGATCCAGTGATTTTTTGCTGACCTTTGTACCATTTATCAATGGCTTTTGTGCAGCTTTTGATGTCTTTTAGTCAGTGTTGCAAATGTGATCTCACTCTAGTGTTATACAAGGTTGAATACCTGGTCTTGATCTGAAATCAAAACTGCTGAAGATACACTATAGGATATAATTCAGGCCTGCTTATTGATGGTAAGTTAATGTTAACCAGAAACATGAAACAATGCAAACTTTCATTTCATGTAAGTCCTTTAATGTACAAAAATGTCCAAGGTGCTTCACGAGAAAAAAGTGATTTTAGGAAGATATGTAAAAGTTAACTCAGAGAGGTATGTTTTAGGGAGCGTCTTGAAAGAGGTGCAGAGTCAAAGGGATTTAATGAGAAATCTGCGAGCAGGGGTCTAGGAAGCTAAAGGTGCAACTGTAGGTGGTGGGGCAAAGATAAGTGGGGTTTAATCAAAAGACTACAATCTGGAGAACACACAAATCTCAGAGGATTATAGAGTGGAGAATATTCAGGGATAGGCAGGGGCAATGCTGTAAAGTGATTAAATGCGAGGATAAGAATCTGAAATCTGTCACAGAAATGAATGTAGATCAGTGAGTACAGTGGTTATGGTTGATCAGCAGCTGGTACAAAAGAGACCAGGGACAGCAAAGGACTGGAAGAGATGAATTCTGTCAAGGCTGGAGAATGAAAGGTTAGCAAGGACAACATTGTAACAGTTAATAAAAAGTGAAAGAACTGCAGATGCTGTAAAATGCTGGAAAAACTCAGCAGGTTTGGCAGCTTTTGTGGAGAGAAGTCAGAGTTGGCGTTTTAGGTCGAGTGACCCTTCATCAGACCCAAAACTTTAACTCTGATTTCTCTGCACAGCTGTTGCCAGACCTGCAGAGCTTTTCCAGCAATCTCTCTTTTTGATTGCAGTAATTAAGTCTGGAGGGGTCAGTGATTTGAATGATGGTTTCAGTGACAGATGGGCAGATACAGCCAACGCAGGCTTGGATAGTACACTTTCTCCCTTGGGCACCTGAATCATTATGTCATCAGGCTAAGGTGCTTTAGAAATGTGGGACAAATTTAGGAGCACAAAAAATCTTCCCCATTCATTTTTGCCCCTTCCTATTCTCTCAAAGGCATAGACACAACGGGGTAGTGCACTGCAGGTACAATTTACAATCCTGTGTCACCATTGTTGGAGATGGAGTTTTGACAGCTATCTTAGTTTCCAGCAGGGAATCTGCTGGAATTACTAGTATTTACTAAAACCAAGGTCCCTGGGTCGTCATCATCTCCTCGGTCCCTGTGAGCCTGGTTACATTGCATAGACCCCATTGTCACCTAAATGTAATGAGCTAATTCAGCAACAATTCAGGGACCATCCTGGTCCATCTAAAATGAGAATAAACCAGGCAGTATCATTTGCTCTATGTTCTGTTACATATATATAATGTGATAGATCATCAGCATGAAGTTTTGATTTCACTGTCTGGTCTAGGTCACAAAAAGTGATTTTTGCTAATCTACGCTGATTAGATCTCTTTATCTGATCTCTGTTAGAATGCTTTGGAAATAAGTGCAAATAAATAAGGATTTCTTGTTAGAATTGTATTTGCGTAGTTTTGACCTCACTTGCAAAATGTCCATTCTCTTATAAAATAAAAATAATACACGCCCTTTGTTTGTTTATCATAGAATTATAAAATCATAGAATTGTACTGTACAGAAGGATGCCATTTGACCCATTATGTCTGCACTGGTTCCCAAGAGATCTAGCTAGTTAGTCCCACTCTCCAATCCTATACTGTAGGCCTCTAGCTTCACCATTTTCAAATATATATCCAGCTCTCTTTTGAAACCTCCTGTGGAACCCATCTCCATCACTCTTCCAGACAGTACATTCCAAATCCCAACAACTGAGTAAAGATGTTTCTCCATATCTCAGTCCTAGCTTTCTTGCTGACAATCATGAATCTGAGACCCCTAGCTCCTGACATATAAAACAAGTCAAGGTATTAATTATTATTGGTGCATGTCACTTGTGTGAAGGGGTGACAGGAGTCTCAAGGCAATTAGAGGACATTGCAGAATGGAGGAAAGAAAATCTAAACCCTTAATGGAATTGTCTTCAACAGTTGAATTTGGTGCATCGTTTCCTGTAGATAGTATCGATTATTCAATGATTTAATACCAAATGTAACTTTTAATGTTAACTGGGATTAGCTGGCTTAGGGGTGGAACGCTGGATAAATTGGATATTTTTAATATTCACTGAACAATGTCCCCATGTATCAAAAGCCTAATTGTTCTTTAAATAATCTCGATAAGGGCTAGCACAGTAGATTGACACAATTTAAATATATTAGGCTTCATATTCTGTAATTAATTACTTGTTACATTCTGAAAGATATTGATAAACCCCCATTGTCTGACCTGCACTTAGGACTGAAGTAAAAAGGCAGAGTGATCAAGACAGGTTATTAACTAGTTCTGAAAAAAATGAGATTCTTACAATTTCTTTTGACTTTTACCTGCCCCCCTTACACTTTGGATGGAATTTGTTACCACATTATGATTTGGAAAGGGTCCTTATAATCACTGCAACACCAGGAGGCATCCAGTAGTCTTTACTTTTTCCAAATTTTGCCCAAAGACTTATCTTTGGAACTACTTTGTCTCCTGGCTTACTGTGCTATTTCGGGGAAGCATGTCCCTCTCTTACACATCACTATAAAGTAGTATTTATTGCTGCGTATAATTTTAATCCCACATGTGATATCTCCTGAGAAATGGAGGGGACTGCTGCAAGTTTTACACAACCTGAACCACTGTCAATTTATACCAGGAAACTGAGCACTTGGGGAAGGTTGGTAAGCAGCTTGTAGTTGTAGAAATTCTCAGGGAGGTTATATAATGTGTGTAGGAGGGCACAGATGGGTTCGTGGGTTCATTGGCTACATTAGGGAAAGAAAACACCTTGTCCATCAACCTCAAGTTTAGTGCCCCAAGGAATATGGGTGCCTGCAATTGATGTACTTTATTCCATTTGATTTTGTTGCATGTCAGTGAATTATAGGGCAAGCATGTTGTCCAGCAGTGACTCTATTGTGTAACAGACCAAGAATTAATAGGTCAGAGATAAATTTAAAAGAGGAATGGTTATTGGCACCACAATTTCAGCCAGTGAATTAGAGGATGGGACTGATGAGTCTCTGAATCCAAAACTACCTCAAGCAGAGTTCCCTCGAACACACTCATTTATTTCTCCAGGACAAAAGATAAATGCAGCAATACTATCCAGAGCAATTCATAGTCAATAATAAAGCTGGAATAATTATCATTGTACCTTTAAATTCTGAGAGGTGAATAAGAACAGTTCTACAAATATATTGATGGTCAGGTGATACTGTATAAATCTTATCAAAGAGGCTCAGGAGGAAATGTTGAGGGTAAAATGATTGTGCGCATGTAATCAAGGTGCAATATGAAGTGAGTGTAAAATTAAATGATTGGACTTGGAATGTGAAAGAAAATGCTTCAGTTGTCTTGGTATATAAATCCTTAATGTTAACAATACTATTGAGAAAATGACTGAAATTTATCCCAATGAATATTAAAAGTTAAATAAAACATATCTGTCAAGAAGTTACTTTCCAGGGTTTAAGCCATTTATATTTTGGGTGGCACAGTGGTTAGCACTGCTGCCTCACAGCACCAGAGACCCGGGTTCAATTCCCACCTTGGGCAACTGTTTGTGTGGAATTTGCACATTCCCCCCGTGTCTGCGTGGGTTTCCTCCGGGTGCTCCGGTTTCTTCCCACAGTCCAAAGATCAGGTGAATTGGCCATGCTAAATTGCCCGTAGTGTTAGGTGAAAGGGTAAATGTAAGGGAATAGGTCTGGGTGGGTTGCTCTTTGGAGGGTCGGTGTGGACTTGTTGGGCCGAAGGGCCTGTTTCCACACTGTAAGTAATCTAGTCTAATTAGACAGGTTGGCATTTTTGCTAAGTAGGAGAGAAGCAAGATAATAAGAGGACATTCTGTTTGCCAATATCCAATAATTTCGAGGTTGCCTTCATTAATCCTCCTTGAGCCACTCCCCTTCAAAGTTGAACAATATGTGCTCATTTATTTATGCAACCCAAACTAATCTGGTGTATTTTCACAGCTAAGAATTCTCAGTGAATTAAATTAATACAAACTTGCATTACTTAAGCAATTTGTGGAACCACCTGATTCTCACTAACATGCAAAGCTGGAACAATATGAGAATCCATCGTTTCGGCTGCCGCTGATACCGTTAACATTAGGATTTATGTCACTCAGAGAGTGGTAGGCCTTTTAACACTGTTTGAGAAATACACTTCCCAACTTGAAGTGTTGGAAGACAAAGGCAATTGACTCATGAATCTGTCTAGCACTGCTGAATCCAGCTGCTATTGCCCCTACTGTTTTCTCATTCTCATAATAACATTATAGGTTTACTGAAATAAAGATGGTTAAGGTAAACAGGAAACCTGCCATACAAAGTTTTAGAAATGAAAGAAATCCCATCTCTTACGGTCAATCTCAATCCTACTAACCCATCTTCTCATCATATTCTATAAATCATCCCTCTCCAGGAATGAAATCACCTTATATTGGCATAAATAAGATTTAAATCACTTATATTGTAAGTTTTAATGACCGTATCTAATAACCTTTCTCATTCAAATAGTCTTTGAGTGCTAAGTTTCACCTGACAGCCCTTCATATCATTAATTTGCATTTGTACTCATGTTGTTTGAATTTCTTGTCATGAAGAACAATTATGTTGGAGTTATATCAATCCCCTTCATAATCATAAAATGTCTCTGAGCAAATATTCTGCTTTCCAAATTAAATTTTACCTCCTCTTTCATCTATTGGAGTCTTCATCTGCCTCTCAGATAGATGTAATAGATTCAATCATTTCAATGAAGAACAAGAGATGTGCTCTTGGTTTCTAGGCCAATATTTATATATCAACCAAATCCCTAAAGCAAACAATCGTATTACTATTTGTGGGATCTTGCTGTTCACACATTGGCTTCTGCTTTCCTACATTACAATAGTTAAGTACACGTCAAAAGTGGCTCTTTGAGAAAGGCACTACATACATATAAAACTTCCCTCTTTGTCTCATATGAATTAAATCCCTGTCATCTACAGCCATCATGACATATGATACCACATCAACTACCAAGTGCATCACAAAGTTGCAACACCAATCTCTGGTCCATTCGAGCATTAGAAAGGTGAGAGAGTTTGTGGCCTGAATTGAGCCATCTAAAAGATACAGTGATTGCTTTTTTTCTGGGGGAAACTTAATGGACAATTAGGCAGTGAATGAGTTATGTCTGTGTATAGGGACATCTGACCTGTCACAGTTGAAATCACAATGTTGAGGGAGACTTGTGTTCTTGCACATGAAGCTCCATTATTGATGGCTGCTGCTATTCAAAATGCTTTTGACATGAACTAGGTATTATGCAGTGCACTTTCCAAAAAACAGAAACTTGTTTTATGTATTTAAAAGGAAAGTTTGGCAATGAAAAGACATTGCTTTTAAAGCCATTATAAGTTATTAAGTCTCCATCAGTTAAACGAAACTGCAGGATTTTTTCAAGGAAATAGCATTTCCTTGTAACACAAAATGTGCAAGCCTTGACATTGACATTTTTCCCAAGTTGATGAATTATTGTGATAAGGCCTCTTAAGAGCAATCCCCTCCGGATAGTATGATGTCAGTAGTGAGAGACTAACAGGACATTTCTCCAAGGGTTTTTTTTTCGGTGGTTTATGATAATCAAGTTTGCAGACTTCAATAACCTGCTGCTCACAGGTTAATTGTACACATTCTAATACAGTTATAGAATTGGGAAGTAAATCAAACAAATTTCAACTCAGGGACCTTCCTGATACCCCTCAAAGAGCACAGAAACAAGAAAGAGTGGTCAGCCATGAAAAATCTTGACTCTGTGCCATGGGTACAGACTCCCTCTCATTCATATTGGATTTGGGTACTTTGGGCAAATTGCTAATGCCAATTATTTAAGTCACCCTGTGTCTGTGTTTTGAGATGGATTAATATTATTGGGCATCTGTTGATGGGTTTTCCTTCTAAGGGTGGAATGGTGAATCAGGAATTTCAGGCCCGTTGTTTTGTGATGACCAAATTTTGTTGCTGCTGTCACTCTGCACTTTCTGCTGACAGATTTTTGTCAGGTGTGGGAATCCAGGGAGTTAAAACAAGGGCATGTTATCCTGATACAGATTGGCTGTGCTCTAGTTGAAAGGTAGCATCGGTTTGTTGAGCCAAATAGCCTATTGTTATTGCTATATTCCTTGGAATGAGGGGCAAGATAGTATTTGAGATATCACCATATCTTGCACTCTCTGGTTGAGCTGTAAACTGAAATCAGCAACTGTGATCTGCTTAACTATACTTTGGAAATAGCACCAAGGATGAGTCCTGATCATAGAATCATAGGATCCCTGCAGTGTGGAAACAGGCCCTTCAGCCCAACACGTCCACACTGACCCTCCAAAGGGTAATCCAACCAGACCTATTCCCCTGCCTATTATCCTATATTTACCCCTGACCAATGCACCTACCCAACACATCCCTGAATACTATGGACAATTTAGCATGGCCAATTTACCCAACCTACACACCTTTGAATTATGGGAGGAAACTGGAGCACCCAGAGGAAACCCATGCAGACAGTCATCCGAGACTGGAATTAAACCTGGATCCCTGGTGCTGTGGGCAGCAGTGCTAACCACTGAGCCACCATGAAAACACACACACTCACTCACTCACTAAATTTTCCCAAGTCCAAACGTTATAAAGCGAGGTAATTACTCCCTCTGTAACATCCTTCAGCATTTGTTTAAAATTGTCCCTATGGTGACATTGTGGAAGTGCCAGGAACATGCTTGAAACTGCATTCATTCTGCTCTGAAAATGCAACGGAATTCCTGTTTGTTCAAGTGTAAGTGGAATTTTCCCCACTTCCAGTGAAGTTACCATTCTCTTTGTAGAATTGGTCCTAAAAAAAACTCTCAGCCCACAAATAGGAATTGCTACGCAATGGTGCCGGTCTATCTTTTTATTCTTTCCTCAAAGGAAATCCCATGATCACTTATAAAGCAGAAAAAGTACCAAGGACAGTGTCCATTAAGTGCCTTAAGTTTTCCCACTGCTTTCATACTCTAAGACTGATTATGCACACAGACCTTTGAAGGATGTAGCACAAGTTTAAAAGAGCGTATGGGATCCTCCGGTTTCTAAATAAATGTGTAGAGAGAAAATGTAAGCAAATTCAGCTAACTCTTTACCAATCACTGTGATATTTCAACAGAAATATTATGTTCCATTCTAGCAAAGATGTCAAGGCCTCAGAAACGGTGCAGAACAGATTTGCAAGAATGGTAAATCAAACCTGCTGACTTTCCCCAGTAATTTCCATTTTTGTTTCAGATCTTCAGAATCTGCAGTTCTTTGTTTCATTTACCAGAATGGTAACCAGAGTAAGAGAATTCAGTTCTGTGAAGAGACTGGAGGGGCTGGAACTACTCTCATTTAGGAAAAGTTAAGGGAAGATTTAATTGAAGTATTCAAATTTATGAGTGGGCAACTGTTCCAGCCATCTTGGTGAGCACTCTACATCCTACAACATACGCAGCAAAGTGGTCCAGCAATGCTGAATGACCACTAGGAACTGAAAGGATGCCAGACTTGTTCAGAGACATTTTGAGTGCCACTACAGCACAACCTCTGCCTGCATTATCTGGCTGCCCTTCCCCTACTTGCTGTGCCCAAAAAAACTAAATGCACTAACACACTACCAATTGTCACCACAACTAAATCAGCATTGGTGCAATGTGCAGAAGGCCTGAGTCACTTAGCCCATCCACGGGTAGAACAAAGTGATGACCAGTTACTGCCACTGGAAGTCGTGTTTCTGAAACAGCTATAAAAATACACCTTCCCAGTATGGTTTTTGGCACCTCTGGCACCATACCCTCACACTGTGGCATTACCACCATTATCATTGGGACTACCGTGGATGTTGTAACATGAACTTTGGCAAGAGTAACAGGAAGGTAGAGTACTGGGTCAATGGAAAGATTCTTGTGGATGTGCAGAGGAATCTTGGAGTCCATGTACATGGATCCCTGAAAGTTGCCACCCAGATTGATAGTGCTGTTAAGAAGGCATACGGTGTGTTAGGTTTCGTTGGTAGAGGGATTGAGTTCCAGAGCCACAATACCACGCTGCAACTATACAAAACACTAGTGCAGCCACACTTGGAATATTGTGTACAGTTCCGCTCGCCATATTTAGGAAAGGATGTGGAAGCATTGGAAAAGGTGCAGAGGTGATTTACCAGTGTATTGCCTGGCCTGGAGGGAAGGTCTTTTAAGGAAAGGCTGAGAGACTAGGGTCTGTTCTCATTGGAAAGAAGAAGGCTAAGGGGGGGATTTGATAGAGACATACAAGATGATCAGAGGATTAGATAGGGTAGACAGTGAAAGTCTTTTTCCTGGGATGATGATGTCAGCTTGTATGAGGGGGCGTAACTATAAATTGAGGGGTGATAGATCTAAGACAGATGTCAGAGGTAGGTTCTTTACTCAGAGAGTGGTAAGGGCATGGAATGCCCTGCCTGCCATTGTAGTTAACTCAGCTACATTAGGAAGATTTAAACAATCCTTGGACAGGCACATGGATAATGATGGGATAGTGTAAGGGAACAAGCTGAGAATAGTTCACAGGTCAGCACAACATCAAGGGCCGAAGGGCCTGTTCTGCGCTGTATTGTTCTATGTTCTATGGCAATTTTATAGGGATGTTAGAAACCACACCAAGACCCAGTAGTCCACTGTAGTTGGCACAGTGGCTCAGTGGTCAATGCTGCTGCCTCATAATGCCATGGATCCAGGTTCAATTCCAGTCTCGGTGACTGTGTGGAGTTTTTACATTCTCCCCATGTCTACGTTGGTTTTCTCTGGGTGTTCTGGCTTCCTCCCACAGTAGGTGGATTGACAATGCTAAATTGCCCATTGTGTCCAGGAATGCGTAGTTTAAGTGGATTAGCCATGGGAAATGTAGGGGTACAGGGATAGGGTAGGGAGGGTGAGTCTGGGTGGGATGCTGTCCGGAGAGTCAATATGTACTTGTTGAGCCAGATGGCACTTTCCACACTGTACGGGTTCTTTGATTATGATACTCATCTTTGTCTAGTTTTGATATTGTACAAAAGCTCTGCAGTTGTCTGACCAGAGCCTTGCCACTGGGCATTATCATTTACAACTGTTTTAAAACAAAAATGCGCCGTTGGCATTATGTAGTGAGTGGAATCTTTATGTCAGGTACAGTTAAAATTACAACAGACAGAAAGAATGAAAATCATGTCAGAAATTCAACTAACCTTAACTCCAAAGGTGACGTATTTTTGTTGACTGTGCTTATGTAAGTAGTGACTAAAATAGGCCATTTATATAATGCACTGCAGTGCACAGGGAGGTATAAAATATCAACCAGCACTGGGTCTTGTCGCTGCAGGCTGGAATTGCTTTAATGTGACTGCCCAAAATACCAAATCTACAGCTTGACATACTAAAAGGATTTCAGTAAATTGCATCTATTTGCAGATGCTGTATTTTTCATTTCTCATTTATTCTGTAGTTTGCTTTGGCTGTTCATGTCAGGTGACAAGCTTTTTGAATTCGATTAAATCCTAAATCTGTGGAAGCAGAAATGAAGAAGCAATCAAATACAAAAGCACTTTGTTTCTGCAGTGTTTTCCCCAACTATGGCAAAGATTCTATCTCTTGCTGGGGTGTGGTTTTCTGAGCATTAGCTGTCACACAAATACCACTTGCAAGAGGTCATTTAAGAGGTTATTTGGTCTCTTGTGCCTACTCCTCACTTTGTCAGATGTACAATATTGATTGACAGGGGCTGTGGGAAGGTTAGGCAAAAGTGAGGACTGCAGATACTGGAGATTAGAGTCGGGAGTGTGGTGCTGGAAAAGTACAGCAGGTCAGGCAGCATCCGAGGGGCAGGAGAATCGATGTTTTGGGCAAAAGCCCTGTAGTTAACTCTTCTTTCTCATATCTGCCTGGGTTTGACTTTGGATGCCAATAATAGCACCATCTCTCTCTCTCTCTCTCTCTCTCTCTCTCTCTGTGTTTTCCTTTACAATTCTTCCTAATGCCACCTTTTGAGCAAGTACTTAGTCATCTTTCTTAACATCTTATTCTTTGATTTGATGCCCATTTCTGTCAAGTTGCACTTCAATGAAGTTTTTTGGGATATTTTCAAATGTTGAAGGCACTATGTAAGTGATTCTTTATCACTACTACATTGTAATTCAGTTTAGTCAGAAAAGAGCAGAAATGGATCTAGAGTCCTTCTGATGTCTGTGAACCAATTCTACTTTGGGTAGTACCATGACTTATTAAACCAACATAAAATAATACATTCAACCAACACTAAGCATAAGTGGATCTAACTCCTCCATCCACTATTTTAAGTGTTGTTTAACCTTGACTAAATATTTCTGTTAAAACAGTGAACATAGGGATTTGGTCTCAATCTAGTGAATGTTCTTATGATAATATCAGATAGCCAAATTTCTGCATCAAGACTTTTCTTTTACTTCATTCTGTTGCTTGATTTTCCCAACCTTTGAATGTGACCTTTTGTTCTTGTTAATCTGAAAGGTCATTGAATGGTGCCTGCTCACATCAATAAGAGAACATCAGCTGCTCAGCTATGCGGTGATTTAATATTTATAGACTTTACACAGTCTTTGCTCTTTAATTTTTATACTGCTCCAACTCCTTGATCAGAAATTTCCTCTGTTTGTATTCTTCTGGGACATCTGTTGTCTTTTGTCCTTACCTCCTCCCCCACAGTAGGAGCTGCTCCATCCTACATTGTTTCAACACACCATTGTGTTCTTGTATGTCTCTCCTGCTGTTTCATCAATTCATGTTTGTCTCTCTGGTCACTGGGCCAATGCTGTTTTCAAAAATTAAGGTTTCCAGTCTTTGTCCCATTTCTTCATCTGGAGTTTATTTGCAAGGCATTGCCTAGCAGTTTTTATTGTTTAAGTTGTGGTTCAATGGAAGAGCAATGGGCTTTAGCTTTCCAAGAGATAGTTGAAAATAATTCATTTATAAAGCTCATGAAATTATGTTTTGAGCTGAGCCATTGCAGTACTGAGGTCCTTCTGCTCATTAAAATACTGCAAAACTTCCTGGGGGTGAAATATTGAACACAGTTCCTTAAACCGTCTCAGTCAGGTGGAAAATAACTTGTGGTACTCGTGAGAAAAGGCGCAGGGGCATTTTCCCTGGTGAACTGCCGCATATTTATCCTTCAACAAACATTCCCAAAATAAAAAGTGTTAGAAAAACTCAGCAGATCTGGAAGCAGGGAGAGAAATAGTCCACTGTCTCTAGTCCAATTCTTTGAAAGTACTAAATATTAGTGGATAGTACTGCTGTCTCTCAGCACCAGGGAACCATGTTCAATTCCACCCTCTGATGACTGTGTGGAGTTTGCATATTCTGCACAAGGTTCCTCTCTGTGTCCTTGTTTCCTCCCACAGTCCAGAGTTGTGCAGGTTAAGTGGATTGGTCATGCTAAATTAGCCGTAATGTCCAGTGATGTGCAGCCTTGGTGGGTTAGCCATGGGAAATGCAGACTTACAGGTATGGGGGGCGGTGGGTGGTGGTGGCTGGATGAGATGCTCCTTGGAGTGTCAGTAGAGACTCGATAGGCAGAATGGCCTGTGCCCTCACTGCCGGGATTCTAAGATTCTATGAAAACATGTCTGTGGGACAATGCTGTGTGCAGATTGACTGCTGTATTTTCAAGCTAACAGTGGTGAGTGCAGTTGAAAAAGATTTCATGTATTGTCAAATGTTTTGGGGCATCCGGAGGACAGGAAATGTGCTAAATGTATGTAAATGTTTCCTTTTATGGCAATGCTGTTAATCTCAAGATGGTGTGACTCTGACCACAACCTTCAAGTCTATTTTCACTAAGGTGCCATCTACAGAAGTCTCACCACTTCAGCCAAGTGGAAAATCAGGACATGGGGAGAAATGGCTCAGTGCAAGAAAATCAGGTTGTCTTAGGAACTAAAGCAGATGAAATGTCTGCTCTCTGTTGCTGGGCAGTGGTGGTGTGCACCATCAACACCACTCCTCTCACACAGGAGGCACCTGGACCCTGCAGCAACCATTCACATAAAGTAACTTACAATGCCTTGGCAACACACCCAGAACAGATAACTTTGGGTAAGCAGAGTATTACTGTTCATATAGAAAGTACTGACATCCCTGGAACCAATTCCGCAGGGTGGTAATGGACCTGAAACACTCAGTGGAAGTCAGTGTGTTGTGCCAAGTGCGCATTGAATGAAGTATATTTCAACATATTGTGACCATAGAGCAGTATATTATTTAAAATAGGTAAACAAGAGTTTTAATATGGAAGATAGTTGACGTGCTGGACACAATAACATAAATTTCTCCTGGACTTCCAGCCTTTGTCCTTGAAAAGATTGCTTTTCAGAATTCCTGCGCTCCTAGTTTGTTTCCTAAGGGGCTTTTTGCCCTTTTCCTGAAACAAAACAAAAGTAATGTGATTTATTCCTTAGCAACAAAGGAGGAGGGGCGTTGGGAAAAGACTGGTGTCAGCCTGATTAAGCAAAGATGCCAGAGCAGACGGAAGCAGATGGAGGCCTGGACCCACAAACAGTACAGCTGCTGCTGAGCATGTGTGTTAGCTCCCGTGCTGTCTACTGCTCAGGGAAAGAGGGTGGGCTCGCTAGCTGGAGGCGCTCCTAGTGGCAGCCGGGTGCATGTGAAGCTGGATTTTGGTTTTAACCCTTCTGTTCTGTTCTGTTCAGTGATTGCAATTGCTGCCGGTGAGCAGAGGAGAGAAAGAGTTAAACTTTGTGGGGGGTTGGTGTGAGAGCGCAGGACGCGGCTGCAACTCCAAGCCACAGTGTTACAATGACAAGAGAGTGACAGCTGTATGCTAACAGCAGCTTATTGTCTGGGACTGAAGGCATGAGCAGTGGGCAGGTGGCACACTTCAGTGCAGCGTCGGCATTCAGAAAGGGATAGACAGGGGCGAGCAGCGACCCTCCAAAGGCCAAAGAGGGGTTTTACCTACCACTCACCCAGATTAACATTGCAACGTGAAATCTGTCCCGCTGGAAGCAACGTTTCACTCTTTGAAGATCATTGGAGATGCATTTTTCTGACTGTTGAAACAATAACTTTGTTCGGCTCCCGGCTCTTGATTTCCATCGCATTTCTTTTTGAAAAGCAGCGTGTTTTAACGCGAACCGTTTGGAAATAAACATGAAGATCTTTGGCAGACTTGATAACACGCTGGTGAGTTGGCGAAGTGAGCCGGGGCGAGATTTTAACTCGGAATGTTGGACAGAGTTGAAATGGGGCCCGTTAAAATTTAATTGTAGCTATTCCGTGGAGGAGAGAGAATGAACGTTTCTTACATGTAGAGGGCGAATTTGTTGTAAATGGCATAGTCTGGTGAGCAAAAGGGAGACGCTGTTGTATATGATGTGTGGAGATCATCATTATGTTTAATATTTCAATGTAAGTTGGGAACTTGGGAGAATTTAGCTGTGATTTTCAGTCCGGGAGTGCTGCAGATGCAATCTTTGATAACCGTGGGGTCCCTGTTACATGAAGAAGCAGCATCTCTTTTGTTTGGGCATTGCTTTATTAAGATGCAGATTCCAGGCTGGCGAATTACAGCTCCAATTAACATTTAATGCCTTGGTTTTGTGAACGATCGATATCTAGCCCCAAGTCCGGCTCACCGAGCAGAAGTGAAAGCTATAAATCCCTCAGCATCAGCCTTTCAGAATCCAGCCTGGTCCTGGTGGAGATTCTGAGGATGTATCATTAAGCATCGACCCACAAAGATGTCTTTATTATGTCCCGGGGGGGCGAAGTTTGGTGTAATCGGACTTAGACTTGGAAAACTCCTATTCAAACTCAGAACTCTACCTTGATGAACCAGCTAAGTACTGGGCTAATACTGATAGTAAGCAAATTACTGCGGATGCTGGAATCTGAAACCAAAAGAGAAAATGCTGGAAAATCTCAGCAGGTCTGGCAGCATCTTTTAGGAGAGAAAAGAGCTGACGTTTCGAGTCTAACTGATCCTTTGTCAAAGCTCATACTGATAGTTCCGCTCTGAAACTACCTCCTGCACCATTTCCCATTCTCTCCCCATTGTACGTGGAATGTTGCTCTTGCCCTTAGCAGTAACGTTGAAATTGACAGATTTTTTTTCTCTCTAAACTTTGCCCGTGATGTAAATTTAATATGAGACCACGAGTAGGCTGCCGAAGCTATTTGAAAACAGACTGTGAAAATGAACTGAATAATCTTGTTTGGTGCCTAAACCAAAATGACTTGCTGGTCGGATGGGTGGCTCTTGCTTTTTAATTGTTAGTCAAAGCTGGGAGACGAAGAGGTAAAAATTTTAAAATGTGTACCTCCCTTTAAGAATGCATCAGACGAAGGAATCTGACCTTTATAAACCAGAAAAAGGTAAAGGGTAAAGTGTTTGTCTCCTTATTGATTAGCTTTGTCTTACTGTAGGTCATGCTTAATTCGATTAACTCACATTAGTTGTGCTTGGAGCAGATTGTGGACATATCTAATTAGACGGGTCCGGTCAGGCCATGTTTTGAAAAGTGAATAATGTTCCTTGAGATTTCAGCACCATGGATAGAGGACATTTCCCTTTCATTGAATGCCAGAATTCCCTTTGATTCAATTAAATGCTCACAACCAGACATGGATTTATTAACACATTTTAAAATCTTTTAGTTTTATGACAGGCAATTTCTATCAAATCGGCAGGCTTTGTATTTATTCATCTATTTGTACAATGTTACAGCTTCCTTTACTAATTTTAGAAGATTAACTTGTGCATTTCTGTTTTCTGCTCTGAAAATGACTGTGGGTTCCCTGTTTATCTCAGATTTCTCTTCATGCCTTAACACATCATGTTTTTTTCACAGATACTACCATTATGGGACCACAGGGCATTTCACAGGCCACTCAATCCCAGGTAGTCCCACATCCACCCCATTCCTGTGCTCGGCCAATAATCATGTGTTCAGTGATCGCTATTAGGAATTCCCTGCTCTTTCTCTTCCCTTTCCTACTCTTAAGTCTGTAGTGCCTGAACATCCTCGTAAATTGAGGTGATAAATACTAGGGATTGAATGTGGGATCATTCTGGTTTGTGAGAGTCAACACCACACCATCTAATGTGTTTACCTACTGAACTACCAGGGGAGCCCCATCTGACCACAGTTAAAATGCAGTTTCATGATGTCGATTCCTGAATAATAGCTCCATCTATTGGCCTCAGAACAGCTTTTGGTCAGTGTGAGGGCTGCATTTCTGGGCTGATTAGTGATATGACAGCCCTATCCTTCTACACAAAAACTGCCACGAGAGCTTTTCTGACAATCTGAGCAGATGGAGCCTTACTTCAATGCTTCATCCAAGAGACAACATCTCTGGTAATGCACCACTCCTTCACTAATGTACTGAAGCGTCAATATTGATTATGCACTTAGGTCTTGGAACAACATTTGAACTTACAACCTCTTGATGTAATGACAAAGGTGAGACCCTAAAGTAATCTGAGTAGGGCAATCCCTAATTAAGACTGCAGCAAAACAGGAGAACAAGTGTGTACAGGACATCAGATTTAGCACTGCAGGCTGGAAGAGGCTGCAGAGATAAGCTAGAGAGATCATGGAGTGATTGTAAACTAGAACATAAATGCTAAAGTCAGTGTGATGCAGGACACGGGCAGTGAATTTATGAAGACTGACTTAATACAGGTTCAGAATGTGGACAAGATGAACTGTGTGGCACTGGAGTTTTGGATGAGTTTGAACAGTGCAGTATGAAGCTAGGAAAGCTGCTGAGATCGGTAGAGAAACTGTCCTGAAGAATGAAAAGCAGATAAATGTTTTAAGTGTTGGGACTGAGGAGGATTTAATGTGGGCTATATTGCAGAGGTGGAAGATCACGGTCTTTATAATGGATGGGATGTGAGGTTAAAGCTCTGCCTGGGCATCAACATTATAGATTATAAAGCTTGTAGCATAAAACTGCTAAGAGCAATTAAATTGCTGGCAAGCTACATTTTTTGTGAGATGGATAAGATTTTGTTTCTCAGTGTTCGGTTAGGGAAGCAGCTTTGCAATCTGAAATCATCGTGGTAATTATGGTGAAGAAACAGAGCTAAATTTATCAACATACATATGGAAACTGAGCTCATCCCTGTTCTGTCACATAATGAGCAAAGCTACAATGAATCACAATGTCTTGTGGCTCTATACCTTTCGAATATTCAGATGAATCAAGACATATGGATGTTAACGGTGGACAGCAAAGTCATCAATGTTTGAGTTTCAAAATATGATACAATTGAATTTCAAAGTATTCATATTCATCACAAAT
Source organism: Hemiscyllium ocellatum (assembly GCF_020745735.1). NCBI lineage: Eukaryota > Metazoa > Chordata > Chondrichthyes > Orectolobiformes > Hemiscylliidae > Hemiscyllium > Hemiscyllium ocellatum. The sequence continues at coordinate 24,689,843 of NC_083437.1, forward strand.
ATATTTTTTTTATCCACAGGACTTCTCATATGATGATTCCAAAGTTGAATTCAATATTGATGCTCCTAATGGAGTGGTGATGGAAGGTTATTTGTTCAAGAGGGCAAGCAATGCTTTTAAGACTTGGAACCGGTATGTAGTATTACCTTTTAATAGCAGTTCTAAACTGAATGCAATTAATGCCTAAGTTGCAGTAATGATCAGCCAAAAGCCTTTTAAATTCTGTGTTTGATATTTATGATTTTAGCATTGGTGCAGGCTAAAGTAATGGTACAAATGCACCCTAAAACTAGTATGCACGTCAGGAGTGTTGCCTACCTTTAGTTTCCCTAACAAAATTGAGTTTGACAAATGTTCACACCAGTCCATTGTCCTTTTGCTGTACAAAACACAGGATGTAGTATGAAACATTCCTTTAAAGCCATATACTTTAAGAACACCTTTTGGCTAATTCAGTTTATTGTTCTTTCTACTGAGAACAGCAGTGTCACTTCGGAGAATTTGGATGTTTCCCAACATAGTGAGTAGTTAGTGCTGATGGAACTCAATAGATGATGTTAGGTTAACCACCCTTGTCATGATTTGTATCCTACTTGGTGTTGATCTGACCAATTTTCAACATTCATGGATGCTTAAATTCTGGGTAATCATCCAGAAATATTATCAAAATATGCCCTTCAACTTTTAAGACAATTTAAAGAAACCTATTGGTTACAAAGACGGAAAAAGATTCCCACCGTGTCATGAAATTCCAATTTTTATTGGTGTTGGACAGACCAAGGAGAAGTTGCTGACAATCTTTAAAGATCTGTGCCAAATTCCCAGCTGATCACAGCATTTTGTCTGAACATATACTTTCACCAAAAGTATTCAGTCCGTTCCCACAATGTTGCAGGTGGCATTACATCCCTGTGTTCACTGTGTGTGAATCCTGGGTTCTGCAGGGAGATTTGCACATTGCAGTTGCTGCATAGCAAACTCTCAAGCTGTTTGTACCTTTAGAGGCTGCAGAAAGAGCCGTCCCTTGGTTAAACCAGGATGCTCAGCCAGTTCCTTATGTTTTCTTCTTTGACTCCTTCACTCCTGTAACATCTTTCACCGGGTCACATCGTATGTTCGTTAGTCAGATATATTAGGGACATTTAAACGACTCTTGGATAGGCACATGGATGATAGTAAATTGATCTTAGCATAGGATAAAAGGTCAGCACAACATCAAGCACTGAAAGGCCTGTACTGTGCTGTACTGTTCTATGTTGTGGGCGGCACGGTGGCACAGTGGTTAGCACTGCTGCCTCACAGCGCCCGGAGACCCGGGTTCAATTCCCGACTCAGGCGACTGACTGTGTGGAGTTTGCACGTTCTCCCCGTGTCTGCGTGGGTTTCCTCCGGGTGCTCCGGTTTCCTCCCACAGTCCAAAGATGTGCGGGTCAGGTGAATTGGCCATTCTAAATTGCCCATAGTGGTAAGGGGTAAGGGATAATGTAGGGGTATGGGTGGGTTGCGCTTCGGCGGGTCGGTGTGGACTTGTTGGGCCGAAGGGCCTGTTTCCACACTGTAAGTAATCTAATTCTAAAAAATGTTCTATGCTGGAGAGATTGGATTCTCAAAGCTGGGACTAACAACACAATACCAAGCATATGCGGCTTTCTGATATATTAAGATGTACTAATGCCCATTATAGGGTATTGTGTTGTAGGGCAATGTTTCCAGTACAGAGAGGCAACTAGATCGAGGGTCAATAAATTAGGTCAACAAGGGAGGTACGAATATTCTGACTTTACCAGTAATCACTGCCATTCATTCTGGCTTCCACACTTGAGTTTCCAGTCTGTGTTCTCAGGAAGTGCAGTTCCACATTGGGAATTTTTTTCCTCTTTATAGCCCTGTAAAAGGGCATTAGTTATCTTTGCAATTGTAGCTAGGAAAAGATTTTGCCTTGTCATTTTTACCTTACTGGCTGTCGAATTGAGTCCAATGGCATTTATCACTGGGGTCTGCACCCATAGTTGCTTTGTTTTACTGTCCGCTAAAACAGCAGCCTATTAATCCTGTTGACATGAGTAACCAGCTGGTTTGGAAAATTGATGGCTCATTTTTTCTTGTTCTTGACATCGGTTATCACTGATAGAAAGCAGCCATTAACTAACAGTAGCAGAAATCCTATAACACCCACCCTGACCTATTTCTGAACTGAATTTGTGGAATTGCCTACTGCTGGCTTTACAAAGTAACCTGAGAACTTTAATACACCAGAAACATCATTTTAAGTTTCCATGCATTTATTTAATTATGAAATATGACTGATACATTTTTTTAATTCTTAAATTGACTTTTAGGAGGTGGTTTTCAATACAAAACAGTCAGCTGGTGTATCAGAAGAAGATGAAGGTATGAATTTGACAATCTGATAGTTATTTATTGAGACAGAAGACATGGTAGTGGAGGGAATGAATGTTTAAGGTATTGGATGGGGTGCCAATCCAGCAGGCTGCTTTGTTCTGGATGGTGTTGATTTCCTTGAGTGTTGTCGGAGCTGCACATATTTGGACAAGTGGAGATTAATCCAGCGATCTTCCAGGCTGTGTCTTGGAGGTGGTGTCGAGGCTTTGAGGAGTCAGGAAGTGTATTACATGCCACAAATTTCCAATTCCTGACCTTCTCTCCTGACCACAGTACAGAGGAACCTCGATTATCCGAAGGCCACAGCCACAAATTATTTGTTCAGTTAATCGAATGCCAGATAACATAGTTTAGCCATGCTTTGGGACCATGTGATCTTGTTCAGATAATCTGAAATTTGAATAATCGAGGTTCCTCTGTATTTATAATGGTTTGCCAGTTAAGCATCTGGTCATTGGTAACCCCTAGATGTTGATAATGGAGGATTCAGTGATGACAATGCCATTGAAAGTTAGCAGAATTTCACTTCTGAAGAGGCTTAGGCCATTTTATTTTGTAAAAAGGTGCTTTACCTATATAAGTTGTTTTGTTGGTGTTAGGGGTGACTGGCAATGGAAATGGGCAGTATTTATAACCCTGCCAGTGCTTATTGTGTATACTGCTGGTTGTGGACAGACAGTGTGCCAGCTCTCTCTCTCTCTCTCACACACACACACGGTTTGCCTCGAGCTCTTCCGGTGCAGATGCATTGTCGATGCATCTCCCACACCAGGGGACATCTTAGTCCCTTAGCAGCGTTTAACAAGGCAGATGAGTGACTAATGCTGAAGCTTGCCTTTCTTGCTCAGTGTTGCTGGGCACCAATGATTGTAACCAGACATCATTCAAAGGGGAGAATAATATTAATCTACAATCTTGCTAATCATCTGACCTTCTTAAACTGGGGTCACTGTTTGTCTGATTACATTCTTTGCAGGGCCTTTGAGTGTTTCAGTCCATTTAGGAATTAGATACACACACAATTCATTGTCCAATACACTTCAAAGTATGACCAAATGTTGCATCAATATCAGAATGTCACCATTCTGTCCTGATCCAAACTGCGTATACACATACATGTCAGTAACAGTTGCTGGAAAGTGATTGTGAGCAATTATCCCACTAAGTTTACAGTGGCTAGTTCTTATATGCTTGCTGTTCCTTAGCCTTAGAAGAGCTACTGGCATAGATTAAAGGTTGCATTAAAGGAATCATCTCATTGGACATTTAAATCTCACGTTGGTCAGCCTTTTGTTAATTCTTTTGGTGGCAAATCATTATTGATGCTAATTTAGTTTGCGATTGAATGAAATTACATTCCTTCTCTGCAATCCATGATCCATCAGCCACTTCTGATGACAATTCTGTTCTAACTTGCAGGATGCATTAACTGTGGTGGTCGACGATTTACGGCTTTGTTCCGTCAAACCTTGTGAGGACATCGAGAGGCGCTTTTGTTTTGAGGTTGTCTCTCCAAACAAGTGAGTGAACAGCAGAAATGGTGATTGCTGTGCAGGATCTTAGTGTTATCACATTTCCCATTGGCGAACTGAAATAGTGAGGGTTAGGTAGAAGCGTTTTGGACAGGGAGATGCTCAATGCCTTCTGTTCTGACATTATGCAGAGATCTTTACTTATCTGCTTAAGGCTTTTCTGTTCCTGCTTTAAAATCATATCTATTTTGACTAAGTTGCCTTTCCTCATTCTTCCTACCAATTTGTATTGCTTTACATTTCTCATGGTTAAATTTCATTTGCCACATGTCTACCCGTGAACATTATCCTGCTACTAACCTCCTCATGGTCTGCTATGTTTCCAAGTTTCCCATCATCTATAAATTTTGAAATTGTGTCCTGTACATCCAACTTCAGGTCCTTGACATACATCAAAACCCTGCCATCAGACCCTGGGTACTAATGTACTGACAGTGGGTGCTATTTTGACCAAATGCTATGGACATAGGCTGCTTCCTTGTTTTCACGTTTCTTGGATTGTACAGATTGCTCCCCCAGCCTTTGATAAGGTCTGGAGCCAGGAAGTAAAAGTAGAAGATTTCTGATTTCAAATTGCAAGTTGAATATGCCCATCCCCTTTATCACGTGTCTCAACCAAAGTGAATCAGATTTTCATTTTAAGATGAAGCCTCTGGAAAGGACAATCTTGATAGTCACTTCAAACTCATGGATTTTATTTTCTCAAATCAAGTTTTAAAAATTGATAAAGACAATGATCGCCTGGTTCTCACCATGTGTGTGGGAATTTGACTATTCTATTGACGGCAACAAAGGAATTTAAAACAGTATGGTCTCTTGTCAAGACTAAATATCATCCAGCCTTTACGATCTTTCCCTGACCATGTACTTTGTTTTCTACAGGAGCTGTATGCTGCAGGCAGACTCGGAAAAGTTACGCCTCGCCTGGATTCAGGCAGTGCAGGCCAGCATTGCCACTGCGTACAGAGAGAGTCCAGATAACAATTACATCAATGTGAGTGCTGCATAACCTTTCAGATGAACGGTTCCATGCTGAGGGTCACATTAGCTGTAATGGGAATAATTTTTGTTTTTTTGCCATCCAATTATTTCCCTGATTAAGACATCAGAATGTCACAAACCAGCCTGGAATCAGCTGTGGCTCCATTTTGATTAAATCCAACTCTGACTAATGGACTCAGATCCCACTCCAGAAACCCAAGGACAAAATCTGAACTAACATTGCAGTGCAGTACTGTGCTGCTGATGTGCTGTCATGATGTAAAAGCGAGGCCCAGTCCAGCCTGTCAGAAAGCTGGTTACTCTTCAAACATTTGGCACATGTGGTTTCAATATTCAAACATTACACTGCACTCAAGGATGTAATGCGTCAAATGTAACTTATACCAGCAGGTGAACAACTTAAATTTCATTTTGGTAAAGGAGCAAAAACAAGCCTCGAAACTCGTTCATCTGAAATGTAAGGGTTGGGGGCAGATTTCTCCTGTTACCCTTGATAACTCTATTCCGTCTACCCATGAGAGGGAAGGCAGAGATGTACATGTAGTTACTTATGTAACTTTCTCTGTGTGACAGCAATTAGCTCCAGCTTGACCTCAAGATGTGCCTAAAGTATTTGTTCAACAGAAACATATAGTGGGTGGCACAGGTCTCGCAGCGCCAGAGACCTGGGTTCAATTCCTGCCTCAGGCAACTGTCTGTGTGGAGTTTGCACATTCTCCCCGTGTCTGCGTGGGTTTCCTCTGGGTGCTCCAGTTTCCTCCAAAGATGTGCAGGTTAGGTGAATTGGCCATACTAAATTGCCCATAGTGTTAGGTGAAGGGGTAAATGTAGGGAAATGGGTCTGGGTGGGTTGCTCTTATGAGGGTCGGTGTGGACTTGTTGGGCCGAAGGGCCTGATTCCACACTGTAAGTAATCTAATCTAAACATTTGCAACAGGCCACTTTCAACACAACCTCAGTAGCAGACAGCAGTCCTTAAAGCTATGGCAGTGGCTAGTGAGATAACCATTTTCTGTTATCATATAAATATGTGACATTGTGCATTACACTGCACACTGGTCCGTGTTCCTCTGATTTGCTGTCAAAGTGGTGATAATTTACTCCAGTACCCTCAATCTGCTCCTCACCCTGGTGCTGGTATTCCAGGTATGGGACTCAACAGTCAGGTGCACATGCCAGCACAGCACATCTCAGATCAGAATGGAGTTGCTAATTGTAAGCCTCTGGTTTATTGGTCAATGCTCCAATTTGGAGTGTGAGCTGTTTCCACAGTCCCACATTGAATGGACCAGAGAAAGTGCTGCACCCAGAAAATGAACTGTTGGAAAACTGAAATTGGGGAGAGTGAGGATTTTTGGTGTCTCCTTGCAAGATCTCTGTTTAATGTGTTGACCAAAAGACTACACCGACAGCAGAATTTTGCACTGAAATCTCTGCCTAAATGATGCACTCCTTGTGGTTTTACTTGTCAGAGTTGACTTCTAGTGTTAACAAACACACTCTTTAATTAATACCTTGCAAGTATTTCACGTTATCATATTGTTACATCTCAAAATGCTGTAGTCATTTGAAGAGCAGTGACTTTTCTTTGTAAGTTGATCAACACGAGGAGACTTAGCTGCCAGAGCAGCTCTGTGTGAGAATGCAGTTGAGCCACTCCCTGCCCCACGTTAAATGGAATCTCATTACTTCCTTGCAGAGGCTGGACAGAACTGCATCTCCATCTACGAGCAGCATTGACTCTGCTAGTGACTCCCGGGATCGCAGTGTGAAGGGTGAAAGCATCCTGCAGCGAGTGCAGGGCATCGCTGGCAATGATCAGTGCTGTGACTGCGGACAAGCTGACCCTCGATGGGCCAGCATCAACCTTGGGATCACACTGTGCATCGAGTGCTCTGGAATTCACAGGTAAATTCCCAGATTTCTCACTCCCCCAGATATTAATCAGTGAGGGAATCGAGGGTTATGGGGGGAAAGGGAGGAAAGTGGAGTTGAGGATTATCAGATCAGCCACGATCTCATTGAATGGTGGAGCAGATTCAATGGGCTGAAGGGCCTTCTTTTGCTCCAAGTATGCTCTTCTGAACCAAGGTTAATCTTTGCCAGGTTTGGGCTTTCAGCTACTTGGTAGAGTCACATTTCAAATTCCTCTAAAGTTCATGAAAAACATTTTTTTAAAAAGAAGGTGAACCCAGAGAGGACGGAAGCAAGTAAAAGAAATTGGTAATTAGGAGGCACTAAGGTATCTTCTTAACAGGGAAAGTAGAGCAAAGATAGATTTGATTGTATAGAAAATGTAAAAAAATTGAGATGTTCAAGAAAAGAGGAGAGAATAAAGTGGCATGCTGACCTTTTGCTTCATATTTTAATTGTGGTTTGAATTTTTTTTTTACTTCCAATAAGTTGTTGAGTTTTGAACATATGTTGCTGTATTTTCAAAGCATCAGTTCTTGAGTTGTCAGAAGCCTGGTAGGCCGTGAGCTTTCTTAGACCTGCCAACAGCCTGAGACACTGATACAGGAGCAATGCTTCCAGTCTGTATACCCCAGCTGCTGATAACACACTGATGTAAATCGTTATTATAATTTCCCTAGAGTGACTGATCACCTTGGAACCAGTTAAAAGATTAAACAAACAATATGTTGGAACACAACCCTTGATCACTTTTTGATTAAATAGTCTTAAGCAAAAAGTAATTCCTGTTTTTGGAATCCATAAATTTTTTACTTACTTATGATTTTAATATCAGACTTAATTTAAGTAGCCAGCTGCTCCCCTCAAGCTACTGGGGCAGCAGTACTCCAGCATTATTAATAAACTGATTTACATCTTCCCCAGACACAATGTTGTGGCTGCTTAAAACTGACTATTGTGCGTTTTAGTCCTTGTTCCCCAAGGCTTATTGATACAAAATCAGGCTAAACTTTAGCTATACCTGGCTGCTGCTTTGTTCTCACCCATTTTATCTCTGACACAAATTAAAATAACTCTCAAAAGTATTAAACAGGCTTTCCTTAGAGAGACCACAGGAAGGCTGGGATAGGAAGTGGTAACAACTCACACTGGTGCAATTACACCAGTGTGTAATTACAATTACATTCCAAAAATGGGAAAGTGTTGAACTTCTCAACGCTACATTCTTCATGTAGATGAACACAAAGCTTAGAGAAGGATAGTGAAGGCGGTGTTTGGTATGCTTTCCTTTATTGGTCAGAGTATTGAGTACAGGAGTTGGGAGGTCATGTTGCGGCTGTACAGGACATTGGATACGCCACCGTTGGAATATTGCATGCAATTCTGGTCTCCTTCCTATCGGAAAGATGAAACTTGAAAGGGTTCAGAAAAGATTTACAAGGATGTTGCCAGGGTTAGAGGTTCTGAGCTACAGGGAGAGGCTGAACAGGCTGGGGCTGTTTTCCCTGGAGCATCAGAGGCTGAGGGGCGACCTTAGAGGTTTACAAAATTATGAAAAGCATGGATAGGATAAATAGACAAAGTCTTTTCCCTGGGGTCGGGGAGTCCAGAACGAGAGGGCATAGGTTTAGGGTGAGAGGGGAAAGATAAAAAAGAGACCTATGGTGCAACTTTTTCATGCAGAGGGTGGTACATGTATGGAATGAGCTGCCAGAGGATCTGGTACAATTGCAACATATAAGAGGCATTTAGATGGATATATGAATAGGAAGGGTTTGGAGGGATATGGGCCGGGTGCTGGCAGGTGGGACTAGATTGGGTTGGGATATCTGGTCGGCATGGACAGGTTGGACCGAAGGGTCTGTTTCCATGCTGTACATCTCTGAATCTATGACTCTAAAGGAGAGAGAATTGATCTTGGGATGTTTTGTAAGGGGAAAGAGGCAAGAGAATGGAACCAACTGGATAGTACAGCCAAAGAACCAGAACAGGCACAGTGTATGGTCTCCTGTGATGGATGCTTCTATAATTGTAATTTCTCGACTATTAGAAAAATGTAAATTCACACCTCCTCATTCCCTGTTATCCAATTTGGTTCATTTCCAAAATCGCCTCTCTAATTGGGAGGGTTGCATTTTTCATATCTTTGGTCAGTGCATAGCACTACATTGTCAGAATATAAACAGCCAGCTGAATTTTGTGTCATAGGTGGTTAAAAATGCATTTAGCACGCCTGCCTTCATAGCCCAGAGTTCTGAGTATAGGAGTTGGGGTTGTACAGGATATTGGTGAAGCCTCTTCTGGAGTACAGTGTGCAGTTCTGGTCGCCCTGTTATAGGGAGCATCTTATTAAATTGGGGAGGGTTCAGAAAAGATTTAGCAAGATGTTGTGAATGGAAGGTTTGAGGTATAAAAATAGACTGGGACTTTTTTCATTGGAGCGTAAGAGGTTGAGGGATGACCATTTTGAGGTTGATAAAATCATGAAGGACATAAATAAAGTGAATGACAAGGACCTTTTCCATGGGATAGGGGAGTTCAAAACTACGGGGCATATTTTTAAGGTGAGAGAAAAAAAATTTAAAAAGGATACGAGGGGATTTTTTTTTCATCGTGGTTCATGCATGGAAAGAACTGCCAGAGAGAGCGGTGGATGAAGGTACAATTACAGCATTTAAAAGACATTTGTATAAGTTCATGAATAGGAAATGTTCAGAGGGATATGGGTCAAGCGCAGGCAAGTAGCCTAGTTTAGCTTGGGAACATAGCGTGGACTGGTTTCCATGCTGTAGGCCTCTGATTCTATTGCCTCATGGACTTAGTGCATAGTTCATACGCATTAAATGGGTGGATTTCAAGCTGACAGCTCAGCGGGTCCATTGGATATTTCATTCATTATGGACAGAAAGTGCAGGAACCCTAACCTCTCACTTGATTTCCCACTGTACATTCAGTGCTAAAACATGAGTTAATAAAGCACTGGCTCTGTTTGGCCTTTGCAAATATCAATTTTTAATGTTTTTTTTTTATTTTTTCAAAAGGAGCCTTGGTGTCCAGTGTTCCAAGGTTCGTTCTCTCACATTGGACTCCTGGGAGCCAGAGTTACTTAAGGTAGCTTTGAATGTTGGCACTTGATAAGATTCATATTTGATTCAGCCTTATTTGTATTGCGGATGATTTTCTACAGCTTAAAACTAAAATGTGTTCACTTTCAGTTGATGTGCGAGCTGGGAAACAACACTATTAATCATATTTACGAAGGAAGATGTGAGGAATATGGACTGAAGAAACCCCAGCCAGCGAGCACCAGGTCACATTTGAAATAATTCTCCAAGTCAACATACTTCATTAAGAATTTTACTCTTTGCTCCCATGAGACTGGAGGTCATTATGTTGTTGGCTTCCTTGCCAGCTGGCTCTGGGTTGTCTGATTTGTATCTGTCTGCCACCGTGGAGATCTGCTGGCCATGTTTACAGCTCACAGATCCTTCCGGGAATGTAATGAGCCACCTCGGACTCAGGGAGAGGAGCTAAATCTGTCATTATCCATCATGTTCTGCTGTAGGCTGCCTTCTGTAGTGAAGCAAGGCTCAGCAGAAACTGTGGAGAAGCCAGTGGTCTGCAGTGGACAGAAATGTCCTTGATGGGGACCTTTCTAATCTACTTGTTCCTGAAGTTGTTCACTGTGGTTGTGTTCTACAGAATCATAGCCTCCTTGTGTTCTGTAACCAGTCTATCATGTCTGTGTTGGCTCTCTGCAACAGCGACTTCATTAGACCTGCTCCCCCTCCTTTTTCCAGGAGCCCTGCACTCAATGAGCTAACTCCCTTTCAGAAGGCTGAATTTGCCTCCATGGTTGGATTTCTGTCTAATAGCTTAGCCAAATAGTTAGATATATGTAAACTTGGCAGAAAATATTTGATCACAGGCAATGGGCATCACATACTGTTGCATCTCAATGCCTTTACCTTACTGAAGGAACACTGGCTGATATTTTTCCCTCTTGTCCATCGCCTAGTTACCAAAGGGGAGTGCTGCATTTCCACTGATGCTGTGAGTGTTAATAGCATGTCGTTGATTTAAACAGGGATGTTCCAGCTCGGAATAAACCAACCACAGAGCTCTGCAGGATGCTCTTTGAGAAATGTTCAGTACTCTTAAATTGCTAACATTTTAAGCTCATATCCTCCGTCCGCGAATGGTCAGTGGGTGGGCGGGCTAACATCTTTGTTTTGAATTGGCGTGTTGTAGGCAGCAGAAAGAAGCCTGGATCAAAGCAAAATACGTAGAAAGGAAGTTCCTTAAAAAGCTGCCGAATGCCGACGCACTCACGGATACTGAACGGAAACCACGGCGATGGAGTGTCAAGAAATGCCGACGGCACAACAGTTCCACCAAAGCTCCGACAGCACGCAGGAGGTATCGGCAGGACACTGGCAGTGTGTCACCAGCAACATTTGCAGCAGGTGAAAGCCAAATTAGCCAAGTCTTTATTCCTTTTGGCTGCAGTATGTATTTTGGAAATAAAAATGAATGTCAACATCCCCCCCACCCAGTACCACCACCACCTGATGGTGTTACTGCTGCTGCATTTTCTTCAAGTGGCTGCTGTACGTGTCAGTGTCGAGACTGCTGGTTCCAGGTATTATAGACAAGTGTACCTCATTGAGTCTGTAGCACAGAGACAGGCCTTTCAGCCCAACTGGTCTGCACTATTACTTATGCTGCACACCAACCTCTCCCCGACCCCTTCACCACATCAGCATCTAGATTAAGTCTATTGTTTTAACCCTTGTGATGAAAAAATTAGCCATCTCTTTTATTTAGTCCCTTCTAAATCTGAATACAGCACTGAAGAAGAATTCTAATCTAAGGAACAACATTATACCTTTTATAGAAACCTGCTAGTACTCCAAAACGTCTGACTGTAAAATGGATTGTTCTAAATTATAGTATATTTAAAGGATATCTAAATGCATTGTCCAGTGTAAAATTGAGCCCTCACTGAACTGACTAATTCCAGCTGGGGACTGGTATCTGTGGCATGACAAATAGGAAAAAAGTATCAGATAAGCTTTCCACCCTTGGTTGTCATTTTGTGACCATTTCAGGATGAAAGTCACACACAGGGACCAGCTCAGGGTATTCCAGTGATGGCCCCATGAACAAATAGCCCACTGTGTAGACACAGGGATAACAATTGTTCATGTCTGAGTTACTGAAGGGTAAAAACTCCCCTGGAGCTGTCCTACATGTGAGTCTGCCCCTTCAGCACAGCAGAAAGAAGAGAGTTTTGTAGTGTTAGCTTTGTTGCTCTCTCTGCATTCACTAATGGCTCTTAACTTTCTTTCTTCCTGGGTTGGACATTGTGGCAAATGCAGCGGCTGCACTGGAGAGAAAATTTCGAAGAGACTCCCTGTTTTGTCCTGATGAACTTGACTCACTGTTTTCATACTTTGACACTACAGCTGGGCCCCGTAGTAAGTATATTCTCATGAACTGTGTACACAGCACTGTAAACATATGGAGTATTGGCCAGCCACAGTGGCAGTGACTGAATACAGGATACAGTTTTAAAAGCTGTGACCCATTATCGTGATTTCAAATGCACTGAATTAGGAGCAACAGAAGGCCAATCAGCACCCCGAGTCTTTTCTCAGATTCAATAAGTTTGTGACTGATCAATTAGTTTCAAATTCCACATTCCCACCTATTCCTAATAAACTTTGATTTCCTCCCTCAACAAGAATCTGTCTAACTCCATCTTAAAATGTTCAATGACCTTGCCTCCACCACCTTCTGAGGCAAAGAGTTCCAAAGTCCCATAATCCTCTGAGAAAATGCTTCTCTGAGGGGCCCTCCCACCCAGACTCTTGTTTCCTTGACTTTGCTTTGCCATTGTAAAGGTACTGAACTTTCTCTTGCTGTCTGTCTGCTGGTCCCGCAGGTTTGAGCAGCGATAGTGGCCTGGGCGGCAGCACTGATGGCAGCACTGATATCCTGGTATTCGGCACAGTGGTGGACAGTGTCACTGAAGAAGGTTAGTCCTGGTTCCAGTTTCTTCCCGCCAAGGTCTTGGCTCAGAGATGTTGTTTGAGGATTGACGCTCAATTTCAATGTAATCAAATATCTCGACATGCTACAACTCTGGTCAGCAATATCATAGCCTAATCAACTTTCTCATAAAAGTGACACTCAAAGTGGATTTTAAGACTTAAAATCTGATCATTTACATCCAGTTTGGTCTCATTCCGGACGACAGGCTTTCTGGAAAATGTACTTTAATGGATTTGACAGGATAAAGTAGATTGTGATGCATCCCAAGGCCAAATAACCTAAATGGTTTGTGCTCATAAAGATAATTGGCCACTAGGGAAAGTGTCTGAGAGAATTGCCAATTCCTGTGGGATAATACCCCACATGGATATGCAGCTTCCAGAAAAGAGCAAATGACTTGTAATTTTTTAAAAAGGAAATCATCATTCTTTTTTTTTTGGAATGATTACTTGTTTTATCAATGAGTTCGACAGAAATTCTCATTCTCTGGTATGGTAGCAACAGTAACATCCCCCACCTTCACACTTCCTGCAAACAGTCATACCTGTCACCACTTAATGATTTTCTAATGATTCTCGGAAATGGCTGAAGACTGAATACACAAAGATGGGTTTGCTGCGGTGTTCCACCTGCAGACAAGGCTTTCAGTAAGTAATGCAAGGCTGGAAAATTGTAGCAGCTTGCATATGTGCACATCCAGAATCTTGCGCAGCCCTAAGTGTCTGGGCTGTATTCTCTGCTGACACATTGTGTTGGACATCAATCCTGGATTAATGTTAGCCTGTGCCCTGCTAATAATATGCAATCTTATTAGGGCTCGGGACAGTGATGTGGATACATCAGGGTCCTATAACTGAGGCCAGGCAGGGGTTGGGGATGGAGAGGGGGGCCCAGAGCAGCACTGGAGCCCATGAGTTTTGTCACTGTCCCCTGGATCTAATCACTCATTAGAGAGGGTCAAATGGAGAGGCTGGGCTGAGGAGAACTGCCTCACTGTTGCTTTTCTATTCACAGTGAGTGAGGTTTCAGAGGAGTCGAGCGGCGAGGCAGAGATTGAGGCAGAAGCTTCCGACTCTGAAGATCTCCGAGAGCTACACCCTGGCATCCTCGTGTACAAGGCAGCACAAGCTCGCAATCTGGCTGTCATGGCTGAGGCCTTAGCCCATGCTGCTGACGTCAACTGGGTTAATGATGAGGATGAAAATAAAACACCGCTCATTCAAGCAGTCATTGGGGTAGGTTCCACTGATCGTCCTTCAGAGTTTTGTCGTACTCCTTGCTGGAGGGCGTGGGTTCAGGAGTTGCCATTGCAGAATCTACGTAATCACTAAAGAGGGGATGTGGACAGAGAGCCTTTTAGCATTCCATCCAGACTAGCATTCTCATTAGATTATCATTCCTGGGCTTGGATTGGAAGTACTTTGCTTTTTGTTTTGACTGAAAACAACAAGTGTTGGAGATCACAGTGGGTCAGGCAGCATCCATGGAGAGAGACCAAGCTAATGTTTTGAGTCTAGATGACTCCACCAGAGCTGAAGGGGCAGCATGTATGTGATAGTTGAGAGACTGGGGAAGGGGTGTAGTGTAGAATGCTGGGGCAGAAAGTTCAGAGTAAGTGATCGGAATGTGAGCATGACAGAACGACAGTGTGACTAACTGCCAGACTGGAAAGAACAGACAGTCCCAGTGGGGTTGGGGTTGGGGGGGGGGGGGGATGGATAGAGGACATGGTAATAGAGAATGTAACAAGTAGGGCTAAAAGAAAGGGAAGGGATGGGGAGTTAGTTCATAAGTTGAAAGTATTTACTGTATAATGTGTACTGTAAAGTGCCAATTCTGAAGATGAGATGTTGTTCCTCCAGTTTGTGCACGTGATAGAGTGTGTGTGTGTGTATACATGTATGTGTAAGCTTGGTTAAGTGTATGTGAGATGGGGTATGTGTGAGAGGATGCATGTGTTGGTGTGAGTGTTGGGGGATGTATGTGTGCGCAAAAGAAAGAAATCTTGTATGAGGAAGGGTGTGCATGGGTGTGTAAATCTGTAGGAGTGTAGCAGCATGCTAAATGGACAGGCGAGCAGGACGCTCTGTTAAAATTACTGGCTACAGGAAGGTCGGGTTCCTGCTTGCACACAGACTGGAGGTGTTCTGCAAACTGGTCACCCTGTCTGCGTTTGGTTTCTCCAATATAAGGTAGGCCACTCTGGGTACAGTGAATACAACACACAAGCTTGGAGGAGGTACAGGTGAAATGCAGCTTCACTTGGAAAGATTGTTTTATCTTTTGCTTTTTGTGTTTTCGACAGGGTTCACTTGTTGCTTGTGAATTCCTACTTCAAAATGGGGCTGATGTAAATCAAAAAGATATTCGAGGTCGTGGGCCAATTCATCATGCCACCTATCTGGGACACACTGGGTAAGATATACCTGTAATATCTGCTGAGGTGGGTAGTAATTTGGCAAAGAGCTGAAATCCTTTTGAGGATATTTTTAGCCTTAATCCCTATCAAGCTCTTCTGCCCTCTTCTGTGTTGTCTGATTACACATTTAATGCCCAGTCCTGGGCGAGCTACAACTTAGTTCAACTAAACATGGGAAAGACTGACCTCAGTGATGCCTTGTCATTGGCCCATCCCTATGCTCCATGACCACTTCGAGCCGAGTTGAACTGTTTGCTACCTCAGCATCCAGTTCGGTCCTGCCCAGCTTATCCCTTCCATCATGAAAGCCACTCATGCCTCAGTCCATCTACTGCTGAAACCTCACACAGGACTTTATCACACCCATGCTCAATTTCCTCTGAACAGTTAGCTCAGTTGGCTGGTTGGCTGGTTGGCTGGTTCACTGGTTTGAGATGCTGCGTTATCCCAACAGCACAGGTTCAATTCCCCCATTGGCTTATGTTCTCATAATAGTGCTGCCTTTTCATCCACCTCCTTACTCCTTGCCTGAGGCATGGTGACCCTCAAGTTTAGCCATCATCAGTTTTTCTCTCTCCATCACGAGACAGCAGTCCTCTGGACTATGACTTCAGCATATCCCTGGCCTTTTCCCCCAAATTCCATCCTCCAGAGACTAATTAAAAGCTTAACTCCGTGGATCCCACCTCATACTCTATCGGAAGGATATCGTGAAATTTGAAAGGGTTCAGAAAAGATTTACAAGGGTGTTTCCAGGGTTGGAGGATTTGAGCTATAGGAATGGGCTGCCAGAGGAAGTGGTGGAGGCTGATACAATTACAACATTTAAGAGGTATCTGGATGGGTACATGAATAGGAAGGGTTGAGGGGGATATGGGCAAGTGCTGGCAAATGGGACTAGATTAGGTCAGCATGGACAGGTTGGACTGAAGGGTCTGTTTCCATGCTGTACATCTCTATGACTCTATGGCTTTGAAGATGAGAGCAATGTTTGGGGGGGGAATGAAATAGATTCAGCCCATGGAATGTTTCAGCACTCAGCTCATTTTGTCAGTAGCAGTTCATTGAAAGGGTGACACGGGCACTCTTTGACCGATTACTCTGTGTCAGTCAGAAATAGAGTGAAAATTAATAGATACACCAGGGTAGCAACAGGTGGAGGCCATGCCTCAGTTAAATCTCACCTGTTCTTTATCTGAACTCCATTTGGCCGCTTTGGTGCTACATCTTTCAATATCTTAACTAACGACTCCAGTTTTTGAAAATCCTCACCACCAACCTACCCAACCAAACTCAGCTTTTTGGAAAAGAGAGTTCCACCTTTTCACTACCCTTTGTATGAATAAATATTTCTTGGCAGTACCCTGATTCCTGATGAAGGGCTTTTGCCTGAAACATCAATTTTCCTGCTCCTGGGATGCTGCTTGACCTGCTGTGCTTTTCCAGCACCACTCTGATCTAAACTCTGGTTTCCAGCATCTGCAGTCCTCACTTTTGCCTAGTACCCTGAAACTGCCTAATTGTGGGTTTTAAGATTAAGTCCCAGCTACAACCCCCTCCCTCCCACCACCACCACCAAATACTTGGAACAGTAAACATGTTCATTGCTTACTGAGCATCTTGGAAGGTTTTAATGTGATAGGTGCTATTTACATGTAAGTTCTGAAAGTTTGCATGAAACCGATGTTTTCTCACCTTCTCTCGCCTTGTCTGTTCCCAGTCAAGTCTGTCTTTTTCTCAAGCGAGGAGCCAGTCAGAATGCGGTGGACGATGATGGGCAGGATCCACTCAGCATCGCTGTTCAAGCAGCCAATGCAGACATAGTGACTCTGTAAGTACCTTTCTCCTGTCTTCACTATGCTGTTTGATAATTGTTGCCACCTATCAAATCCGGAATTCTTTCAGTTTTGCTCAAAAATTTTCCTTTCTACTTTCATTGCACACAATAAAAATGGTCACTATCATCAAGTTTGAAATGTTTTCTCATGTCCAAGTGAAAGTTTGTGAGTTCGACTGTATTTTCTAAATTCCTTTTTGCCATTGTTCCACTGGTAACCTCTGACTGCAGCCAGTGACTTGAGACTTTTGGGTATCACGCTAAGCAGACTGTCTTCAGGGACTCTCTCAGTTACAGTCCTTCTGAGGCAAAGTTGGAAGGAGTTGGGCAGCAGGTCTCCCCCTTCCATCCCAGCGCATCCTGCACACTCCTATGGCCTCAAAGGTACTTACACATAGAGGGCAAGCAGTATCTTAGACTTGGCGGCCTTCGTGATGTGGCTGAATATTGGAACCAAGGTGAGGACAATTGGAAGTGTTGTGTGTGGACAGGATTAAGCTTGGTTTTGATGCTCTTCACACTAAAAAAAAAAGAGCCATAAAGTCAAACAGCAGGGAAGCAGACCCTTTGGTCCATTCAGTCCATGCAGACCATAATGCCAAATAAAACTAGTCCCACCTCCCTGTGCTTGTCCCATATCCTTCCAAACATTTCTTATTCATATACTTAACCAACTGTCTTTTAAATGTTGTAACTGTATCCCATCCACTTCTTCTGGAAGTTCATTCCACCCATGAACCACTCTCCGTGACATGTAATAACTGGAAGAAATCTAGAAGTTAATCTATGGCTAATAGCATAGTAGAGGGGACAACTTTCAGCAGTGGTAGAAAATAAACTGTAGTTAATAAGTTGCTGGATTTTACCTGGTTCGTACCTTTCCATTCCTATGGGCTCCAATGTAAAGAACATATAGTAACCAGCTGCCTATTTGCTGCCACATTGGATGTTTAAATTGAGCCCTTCATCAGAATGATGCACAAAGCATGGGATAATAAGTGAGAGAGCCAATTAGACAGCTTCATCCCCATTAAAAAACATGTTTAAAAGCATTTTAAAGTCACTTATCCAGAGAAAAAAAAATTAATAGGTTCATTCAGTTAATCTAGTAGGAATTTAGCACAGGTTCCAGATGAAAGAGAGGTAATGAATGACAAATCCACATTACCACTGCCCAAATTAGGATGTTAGCATAAAATCCGAGGCTTAATTTAAAGAGAGTTTCTCTCTAAAGAACGGTCTCTTGTTGCCCAAAAAATGTTAATTTGCTCCCTCTTTTTGCCCACAGATTGCGACTGGCAAGAATGAATGAAGAGATGCGGGAAACGGAAGGCCCATTTGGCCAGCCAGGTCAATATCCTAGCAGCAGTCCTACTGAGCTTCAGTACAGGAAGTGCATTCAGGAGTTTATCAGCCTAAAGATAGATGAATGCTAGGGAAACAGCACTAACTAACCTGGCTGGGTGATGTAGTAATGACAAACTGGGCCTCTTTTGACTACACATTTCTGTTATGGATGGTGGGGCGATGAGCTGTTTTCTTTATGACCTTATACGTACAGCTGGCACTGATGGTGAAAGAAGAAAAGGGCTGTGCTTAAAGTTTATTTTGTGTTATGTGAACAGTTCCTTCCTTCACATTTTTCAGTATAAATGTGGTTACTGTAAAGCATGGATTTAAGTAATAATCCACAAATACTCCACACTCTAATGTCCTTTGTGGATTCGTGGGTCGATGTGCTCAGTTACAGGACACCAGCCGATAAAGGTCAGCAAGTCTTTGCCAAACTATCAGGTCTCACTAGGTGCAAGTGGAGATGCTCTCGTTGATCTGGAGACTCCCTGGGTGAGGGAGGGCAAACTCAGCAAAGGTTTCCATTCCGGATAGCTATCAAGTTGGGTTGAGGACAGGATTGGGTTCAGCACTGATACCCTATCCCAAGCCACCACTCCCCCATTCAAAAAGCTTGCCAGTCCCCAGTCTGTAGAGCAGTTACATGATGTACAGAGTGTTGCTGACAGCTGTGAAACTGTATGCCCTGAGTCAGCGATCTTTGGACAGCAGGGAAGGTAAACAAAACAAAACAAAGCTGGGGTTGAGATTTTAAAGTTTAAAATTTTACCTTTTATAAATTAAATTAAACTTTTAAATATTTTGGACTTCAATATGAAATCTGTCTCGGCCCCTCCAATTAAAACCAGGATGCTCAGTTAAGTATGAGTACTACAAGTTTCTGGTAACAAATCAACAGCAGATAGGAGTGGAATGTTCTTCTAGAAGGCCATGAATATTTGTTACATTATTGCCTGCAATTAAGAATCGATCATTTCCTCATAGCTTGGTTTGTTTTTTTTTTAAAAGGATATGTTGTTTTTAATGTAATTCTTCTTGGCTCTTTTCTATTGGAACCCTGAAGGGCAAACTGTAAGTCCAGATTAATGTACAGACCCTTGCTTAACTCAACACATTCCCAAACTGACTCAGATCAGTCACCTTACCATCTACCACCAGCAGATAAACAGATCTGCCAATAATTTGTAGGTAAAAGCAGAAAATGCTGGAGAAACTCAGCCAGTCTGGCACCTTTGGTGGAGGGAGAAATAGAGTTCTTTGGTACTCCAAACCGATACTGCTATACCTGCTGGGTTTCTCAGCGCACTTTCTGTTTTTATTTCCAATCTCTAGCATCTGCAGTACTTCACGTTTATCTACAAATATTCATGATTCTCAAGAGGGAGTCCAGCATAGTGAACAAAGTGGGAATCTCACGGTAACACCCAAGGAGTTGTAGTTGAGAGTTTTCACCTTGGAGAAAATTAGGTATTTGTGGGTTTCCTCTGGCACCTGCTAACTGGAGATTGATATTGCTGCTAACTGTGGACACATCCACAGATAGTTCTCTGAGTGAGGGGAGTAAAGTCCAGGAAACGACAAAGGAGATTTTATGGGTGTGCATTTCAAAGAAATAAATAACATTTTTAAGAACGCAGGGGGGAGGAGGTGAACAAGTCTTTCAGTTATAAAAGAAACAGAATCAAAAATCTATTCTAAATCATTTGTTTCTGCTGGAAACTGTTACACAGGTCACAAATAAATTAAACTTCAGGCAAACCCTTCTCTGCTTTCACCAACTCTGTACAGGACTGATTATGTCTGAGGGTATTTGCTAGGTTGAGATGAGAAGTCTTGAAATCATGTGCTCTGATTTGGTTTTACTATTGGTGCTGCAAAACTCATTGCCTCGGTTACAGAGAAAAAAATTCCAATTAATCAGCAAATGCCTGCCAATCAAGATGTGGTCCTAAGGGACCTTCTTTAATAATCTCAGTTTTTAAGCAGCCAGGGTTAGTTTGCCAATGAATTACTATTAAATAACTTGAAATGGCAACTAAATATTCCTTTATACTATATTCAACTTTTCTATGGTGAAGAATATTCCCAGAAATGCAATGGAATAGGGAAGTGTTGAGCCATATGAACTATTTTGATCTTTTAACTAATCAAACATTGCTTTGTTGAGATGCTGCATCTAGTACTGTAACCAGAACCTGAGCAGTTTAGAAGGAAGATGATTGTTTTCTGTAATTGGGTTCCATGGTAACACTGACCTTTTTGTTCTTAATCTTGATGTTGTAATTATTGTAAACAGACCGGGTGACCTTAGTTACACGTATAGGACAGAATCTGCCCTTGTGCCTGTACAGTAGGTGTCATGTGTTGATGTGTATTGCTTGATATATTAAAAAAAAGGTGGTTGCAACATTCTGTTTCTCAAAACAAAATCACACATTTTAAGGGGAAATCAAGTTCTGTAAATATTAAAATGGAGTTTTGTTCTGGTTGGGACAATTTATTTAAAATGAAATAGAATATGAATTAGATTTTATGTATAAAACAACTTTGTGCACTTTTCCTACCTACAGTATTGTTTTCTGTTAACTTTGTGAGTTCTCTCAACAGTGAAAGTGTTGTTTTAAATGTTTATTTATATGAATTGCCCAGAGGAATAGTGCAATGAAAAAAAAATGAATACAGGTAACTGTGTTTATTGTTGGAGATTTGTGGGGTTTTTTTTTTGTAACACCATAGTGTATTTTTTTAAATTGACACACTTTGTTTTGTATTTGGCACAGTACAGGCATAAAATGTCTCTGAGCTTTTATTTAGTGTGACGCACCTGTGCAGATTTCTACTGCTTAGTTTAGCGTAGATTACTAGAGCACATGGCAAGTTTTCAGTAGATCTCTTTTAATGCATTCTGTGAAAGCTGTTTGATTTGCAACAAACCCTGAATCAACAGGTCCCACAGGTACAGTTTCAACAAAAAATATTGCTTTTCATTTTGAGACTTTTTCTTGTAGTTTCTGTGTACGGAGCAATATTTTCAAATTGACTTTTGACACCCAGCATCTCTAATTAAATGCTGTGCATAACATTGTGCAAGATTCTTACAAGTTGAAAAACATGTCTTTTGGCAGAAAGCAACAGTGTAAAATATTAATATATACTACCATCATCTCTCACCCTTCAAGCTCCATAAAACTGCTGCTCAAAATATGTGGTTTCTTTGTCTGGAACTGATAGAATTGTCAGAAGTGGGATTCAGCACTGTTTCCCCTCCCACTTGCCCGTCACTGATAGAGATGCAACTCAATGCTGTTAGCAGGCTAGGCAAGCAATCTTCAGTTAGGAGAGACGACTGTGTTAGGAATTATGGCTGAATGCTCCCACCTTGTCGCACTGCAGGACAGTACGTTAGATTAGAGAAATTGCCAAAATGTTAGTGTCTAACAATTCAATGGTCACAAGGCACTTGTGTAGCTAGCTGCCAATTCCCCAATAAGATAGACCCTCTGAGAAGTTGCACAACTTCACAACAATTCAGCAATTGACTCAGTGATCATTCGCTCATCTCTGTGTGATTTTTAGGCAAACATTTACCAGGAGTGGGCATTCAGCAAATAACTTCAGGGTTCAAACAGTGCACTTTCAGGAGTATTGATCCTCCCTCAGGAATTCTGACCTGCCTTGAATTGACTGTTAGTGAGAGTGGGAATTCTTCGACCCTCTCTGCAGGTTGCTTCAACTGCCAGCTGAATGCATCTCTAATGGGCCTCATTTTTACATGACACTGATTTGAGTTTACTCAATCCTGTCTCTAAGAACAGTAAAGGCTCCATGGGTATCATTGGTAAGGCCACAATTCAGTGGCCCTTGCTAATTCCCTTGCGAGGGTGGTGGTCAAACCAAGTGCAGGGCCATTTCAGAAAATATTTAAGAATCAACCACATTGCTGTGAGACCAATCACCTAAAGGCCCAGACTAAAATGGCATGTTTCCTTCCCTAAATACATTTTAAAGGATCATTTGAGTTTTACAACAGTCTAGTAGTTTCACTGGCAACATCATAGATTTTAGCTTTTTATTCAAAGTTTAATGTATCTGATTAGTGGGTTTTGAACCCATGGCTCTGGATTACAACTACAGTAACATCACTATCTGTTGCTGTACCTGTACATTACTCCACACGTTTAAATGCCTGTGTTACTGAAGCTTTTAATATTTCTTTTGCAGTGTTTCATTTCTACATGATAACTATATTATCGTTCCTTTTCTGTTTGGAGATTTTGAGATATAGTCTTAGCAAATAATTATCTTGTACTAATACCACCTCACATTTCACCCCTAAAAAGTAAGGCTCTCTTTTAAAAGTTGTCAACATATGTGAGGGATACAATACATATTAGTAACAGATGTGTGACTGAATTATTGGTCTAAAAACTTCTACCGGTTTCATTTGGTAAGGAAGAGTTCAAGGTGACCACAATTCAGTGCTGCCTGAAGGCTCCTGACAGTCTAGCAAGAGAGTTCCAAGTCCCTGAAAGGACAAGCTGTAAACAGCATCTGTTGGGCTGAGATTAAGGAGTTCCTACTTATTCATCAGGCCAATGGGTAATGTTGTCAAACTGCAGTTTTTCTTTCTCTGGCAGAAACCATTGGCCCAGTGCCAAATCCCTGAAAACGTTCCACACGCACACATTTACATTCTGAGCAGTCACTAGAGACTGTCCCAAGCTGTAATAAATCAGGGTAGAACTCATGTCTCCAGATTCTGCAGGAGTAAGGCAAACCAAGCCATTGCTGTTTAAGCCATCTGTGTAAATTGGATGTGATATTGATGCTTGCAGGTTGAAATGACAATGGAGCACAAGTTCCCTCCTGATTCCAGATTAGAGTGGTGCTGGAAAAGCACAGCAGGTCAGGCAGCATCCGAGGAGCAGGAAAATCAACGTTTCGGGCAAAAGCCCTTCATCAGGAATTGCCCAAAACGTCGATGTTCCTGCTCCTTGGATGCTGCCTGACCTGCTGTGCTTTTCCAGCACCACTCTAATCTGGAATCTGGTTTCCAGCATCTGCAGCCCTTGTTTTTACCAAGTTCCCTCCTGAACTTGGCTGCACAATTCTGAGGAACCAAACTTTCTATTCCTCCTTCAGAAACATCAGTTTTGAAGATGCTTACATTTCATCCAAGTCTCCATTCAGATCAATACTACTTCTCTGGCATGGGTTTAAAATAAGGGTAATGATATTTAATACAGTTTTAATGAAATAAATCGGAGAGTGTAGTGACCTCATAAGTATGTTGCTTAGGGTCAGAATCTGTCACGTGAACCTTGAAAATAGGTTAGGAGCTTTTGGTTCTTCATACAATATCAAAGAAACTCACAAACAATTAAAAACATTCCACAGCCAGCATCCCTCATCACAATAATCTATTAGGAATTGGGATAGTCATTCTGTAAAATGATGGTGAGGCTATTTGTGCTGGATAACCTGAAATGAAAGGGACAGGAGTTTTCTATCAGGTAGAAGCTATATTCTGTATAACACCTATTTTGTGCTATTTTCTGATCTGGTCCATTAAAACTTACAATTGTAGCTCAATGTAGCTCTGCTCATGCATGGAGATGTTTGAAGACCTAATTCTGACAGACTGTTCTGGCATTCCAACAATTTCTTTTTAACTTTACATTGAATTGAAAAGTAGGAACTTTCCAACCTACAGCATCCACAGTCCCCATCAGGTCCACTCAGGAATAGAAGAATAGTTTCAGCAACAGCTATTTCACCAAATCTAATAAGCAGCCAGAATCTCACCCAAGATGCCCATAAGTTGATGATGGGAAGAGATTATTTGGAGTAGGGCAAACCAATTTCACATAGAACCTGTGCAGAGAAACTCTCATCTCCACTGCCTAGACTGGATCTGAACCCAGGCCTCAGAACACACTGTATCACCAGCCTTCTGTGAGAAACTTCCTGAAGGAATCAGGGTGATTGTCCGGGATCTGTATAGACCTATAAAGACTCTTGCAAGACTGCCGCTTTGTAAACTTTTGTTTGTTGAAAAGACCAAGACCAAATGTAAGCCACTTTTCCCCTCCACACTAGGATAAACCACTGCATGACCATTGGATATGGGGGTAACTATGGGAAAAAAATGGTTTCCAATATAAAAGAATTCAAACATTTTTAAAAAGGCAAGTGATTTATACTAACACCATTTATTCCACAATCAATGAGGCTGATACTTCCTGCTAAAGACTGGAAAAAGACACAACTGATGTGCACTGAATCTAGGTTAGCAATAGATAGATGGGTCCAATTCTCAGTTAATGGAATGAAAGTACAGATTTTAAAAACAGAATTCCCTTCCTTGCTTTGTGGTTTAGTTAGTAACACAGTCTGTATGGAATGGACCTTTCCTGATCAAGAGGTCCTAGCTTCAGTATGGAGTTCACTAATTTTATGTAGATCAATGATGGGTGTGAGAATTGGCCTGCAATTGACTGGGAGAGGGGGGGCTGGTTAGTTGGTTAGTACAGTGGGATGGAAGAAAGGGTTTTGCCATCCTGATGACTATTCATTGAGCCCTGCTAAAAACACATGTGGATACTGGGTGGCATTGGTTGAGCCACTGGGTGAAGGAAAACATAACATCAAGGAAGATAACATCAAGAGTAGATGCCTTTCAGGGCAGGAGATAGTCCAGTGATTAGAGAGGGAGGGCTTGCGGGCTGGTGGAAATTGGGGATGGGGATAATAAAGACAGATAGTTGGATGTTGATGTCAAACAATGACTTGGCAAAACACAACAGCTAGTTAAGTGTCTGTTAGATATCGTAGAAAGTACAAAACCTGCAGTTTAACTAAAGTATTTGTGAAAAGTTATGTAGAAATACTGTAGGATGGAGTCTTGCTGTACAGCTGTAAATATGCTACGCAACTTAACCCTCTTACTGCCTGCTTTGTCATGAGCTTGTGCTAGCTTTCCCTTGTCTGTATTGAATGTTGTACTCAGACTGATGCATTCTGCAACTGATTATCTTTGTAAAATTTACACTTTTGACTGTTGCCTTGTGTCTGCTTTCTTATTGTCTTTTGAAAAACTGTTAATAAATTTGGTTTGAAATCCTAACCTTGAGTGATGCTGTCCGCTTCCTTTTTCCAGCTCATTCACTGAGACTTCCTACTTATACGTTCCCCACAATGGAAGCTACTTACTATTGATCAGTTACAATGGCTGAATCATTGTTGGGTGAACACTAGGGACAAAGTAATTCTCCTCTCAGGACCCTGTAACATTCAGTAGACCGTAGATACAGTCAAGCCTGAAATTGGCAGTTTCAGATCTCTTCCCCCTTAAACACCCCCTACCTCTTCTGACCGTGTGTGTGTGTGTGTGTGTGTGTGTGTGTGTGTGTGTGTGTGAGTGAGACACTTTAGTAGCTAAATCCAAAAAGGTTTGTGGTATGGTTCAACTCCCAGTGGCATGAGCACAAGGTACAGATGTTCACTGGTTTGTGTTGCAGCTTTTGGGATAAGATGTTGAATTGATCCCTGTCTGGGTACGGTGAACAATATCCCTAACACAACAGAAAACTGAAATATCTGGGCACTGTTGCATTGCTGTCTGTGGAATCTTCCTGTGTTCAAATTGGCTACTATGTATCCTACAGTTTCACAGGTTGACTTGACTAAACGTTTTGGGGGCTCTTGTGGTGCAGGGGTAGTGTTGTACCTCTGAGCCAGGAGATCTGGCTTCAAGTCCTACCTGCTCCAGAAGTGTGTAATAACATCACTGAACAAGTTGATTAGAAAATATCTAAGAGTGACTTTGCTTCAAAAGTACTTAACTTAGCGTAAAGTGCTTTGTAGGTGTCCTGAGGTCCAATGTGATGCAAGACATTTTTTCTCACTGCCAAACTGTATTCCCTATGGAACCAATTTCTCTGAGGTGATGCTTTAATTTCCCTCAGTAAATGGTTCTTCAATCATCCTGTATTTCACAACTCTGACCGTTCAGCTATGCATGCAGTGTGCAAGGAGAGTAATGCAATGGGTATGTTAGCTGCTTACCCGCTATCTTCGTGAACGCTCCCAGCCCCAACTTGTCACATTAGTGTGTGAGATATTAAAATGCATGGGCTTCAGGCAGGCTGCATGTCATTGTCATAAGGAAGTTTGGTGAGATCTGAAATATCATTTGGACTCAAAGCAACAGGTGTTTGTATCAGACAATGGCTTCCAGGGCTCAACACCTTTATGTCTCACTCACTAGATGAGGAAGCAGCTTGTCTTCTGTTTCAACACATGGAGACCAAGTGACGTCGATTTATTTAAATAGTCTTGTTTAAACTAAACACCAATAAACTATTACAAAATTCATTATGCTGAGATTCAGATTCCATAACCTGGACAATTTGGAGGCAGGACGCCACGTTTAAAAATTCATTCATGGGATATGGGCATCATTTGCTAGACCGCATTTATTGTCCAGAGAACAGTTAAGTGTCAGCCATTTTGCTGTGGGTCTGGAGTCACATGTGGGCTAGACCAGGTAGGGATAGTGGTTTGCTTCCCTAAAGGGCATTAGTGAAGCAGATTTTTTTCACCCTGAGAATTGACAATAGATTTAGAGCCATCATTAGTCTATTGATTTCAGTTTTTATTGACTTCAAATCTCACCATCTGCAGGAGTGGGGTCCTGGAACCCAGACACTCCATTAATATTCAGTGATAAAACTGCCTTCCTTCAATTGGAAGTGAGGTGGGGGGAGGGGTGTTAATGTTGCACCTGAACCCCATTGTTTTCCTATCTCTACCTGGGCAGAGTTCTGGGCGGGCAGGCCCATGACCAAACATTACAGCCCCATTCCCAAATGAGGCCCTGATGTGGCCATTTACAGTGCACAGCCTGCTTCCTCTAGGGTTAAGTCAGCTCAGACAGGTCTGACCCATGTCCTGCAGCTAAAATCTTGTGGCCATCTCACCACTTCAGTGGGGAGAGGGGTTCCTTGACCATAGGCACTCGATGTCTACTCAAGGGACTGGTAATTGGCAAGAGGGTGGCAGAGAGTGGAGGCAGCTGAGGACCACCCCCTGATGCCCTGTTCTCCTCTCCCTTTGATCCCCAGCCCTCTAAACCCAACATCACTCTACCTGCCACATCGTTCATCAGTGCTGGATGTCCTGGGAATGGGGGATGTACTTCGGCAGTGGCTTAGCCAGGGGTGACTGCTGCCACTGACCGGACACTCTCGCTCTGGGTAAGACATTCACTGGCAAGGGGATATCCCAGGGACCCTAGCATGTTCACAGGCCGATGATCCTTCCAGCTGCCTGTCAAACTAACTATATAGGTGAGAAGTTCAAATGTACTTACATGAAGGTACAA
Organism: Hemiscyllium ocellatum; assembly: GCF_020745735.1. Taxonomy (NCBI): domain Eukaryota; kingdom Metazoa; phylum Chordata; class Chondrichthyes; order Orectolobiformes; family Hemiscylliidae; genus Hemiscyllium; species Hemiscyllium ocellatum. Next base: position 24,717,745 of record NC_083437.1, read on the forward strand.
CTAATAGGCAGTGGCATGCTGATAGATTAAGGTAAGGGACAGGGTCTGCTACTGAAGATGCTGTATGCTGTACAAAGATGACCACAGACAGAGGTGTGATATACAGCTATTGGAAAGACATGGCTCCAGAAGGACAGAGAGGGCTGAATAGAAATCATATCTGGAAAATCCATGAGAAAAGTAGAGGAAGGAGCTGAAAACCAAAGTTGCTGGAAGCAAGTGATCAAACCAGGAGCTGATGAATGCTCAGGAGGGAGAAACAAATCTGTCCTTCAATTGAACCCTGAAATGTCTCCTTATCTGAATTCACATTTGTTGTAAAAAGAATTTTGATATCTTGAACTCATTTTATCCCATTTCCAATCAATTTTCAAGTTTGCATCAATTTGGACTCCTTAATGAATCCAGTCTCTACAGTTTCAGGGATCGATCAGACTTTTTGGAGCCCAGGATTAAAGATTGAAGCTGACATAATAGCTGCACCCTTGCCCTTCTCATCTCCCAAAGCAGGTGAATACCAAGTCAGAAGTCACACGACACCAGGTTATAGTAGTCCAACAGGTTTGTTTGAAATCATAAGCTTTCGGAGCCCTGCTCCTTCGTCAGATGAAGAGTAGGGAGGTGCACAAGCAAAACAATTTCTAGTCAGAGAGATGATTGAAAGATAATTCCTGGTAATTAAGCATGTCAAACAATATTATAAATAGTGTGAGTGGAGTGTTGAAAACTGAATATGAAATCTTTGCAGGTGATCGTAAGTGTTAGATGGTGTGAGTAAAGTGTCAACAGCTGAATGGCAAGTGAAGGGATGACTTATAATCAGATTAATTTAGGCAGGGAGATAATTACAAAAAAATATCAAAAATAACATGGTGCTAGAGACAAACCAAATGGCTGGAATAACATGATAGGTATAAGACTCCCATGATGAAGGTTTAACCAATGTAACAAGTAATCTAAAACTGTACAAACTAATTAAGGTGGAGAGACTATAAATAGGTATCAAGATGATGGCGTGAAAACAAAACAGTAAGGAAGATTTTACCAAAACAGAACAGTGTGGTGAGGTCACATGTAGTGCGACATGAAGCTAAGATCATGGTTGAGGCCATCTTCATGGGTGCGGAGCTAGGCTAGCAGTTTCTGCTTGGCAGAATCGTACAGTTTTGGATTACGGATTACTTTGGTTAGATCCTCATCATGCGACACTTGTACATGTTATATCATTCCAGCCATTTGGTTTGTCTCTCGCACCATCTTATTTTTGATTTTTCTGTGATTATCTCACTGCCTCAAGTGGTTGGATCATATAGTCAGAGAGATGTACAGCACGAAAACAGACCCTTTGGTCCAACCCGTCCATGCCGACCAGATATTCCAACCCAATCTAGTCCCATTTGCCAGCACTTGGCCCATATCCCTCTAAACCCTTCCTATTCACGTACCCATCCAGATACCTCTTAAATGTTGCAATTGTACCAGCTTCCACCACTTCCTCTGGCAGCTCATTCCAGACACGTACATGGAAAGGTTGACCCTTATGTCCCTTATATATCTTTCCCCTCTCATCCTAAATCTATGCCTTCTAGTTCTGGACTGCCCCACCCCAGGGAAAAGACCTTGTCTATTTACCCTATCCATGCCCCTTAAGATTTTATAAACCTCTATAAGGTCACCCCTCAGCCTCCGATGCTCCAGGGAAAACAGTCCCAGCCTGTTCAGTGTCTCCCTATAGCTCAAATCCTCCAACCCTGGCTACATCCTTGTAAATCTTTCCTGAACCCTTTCAAGTTTCACTACATCCTTCCAAAAGGAAGGAGACCAGAATTGCATGCCATATTCCAACAGTAGTCTAACCAATGTCCTGTACAGCCGCAACATGACCTCCTAACTCCTATGCTCAGTACTGTGACCAATAAAGGAACGCCTACCAAATGCCTTCTTCACTGTCCTATCTACCTGTGACTCCACTTTCAAGGAGCTCCACTGCACTCCAAGGTCTTTTTGTTCAACCACACTCCCTAGAGCCTTACCATTAAGTGTATAAGTCCTGCTAAGATTTGCTTTTCCAAAATGCAGCGCCTCACATTTATCTGAATTAAACTCCATCTGCCACTTCTCAGCTCATTGGCCCATCTGGTCCAGATCCTGTTGTAATCAGAGGTTACCCTCTTTGCTGTCCACTACACCTACCAAATTACTAACGATACCTCATTGGTCTTCCCTTCACTTGTTATTCAGCCTGTTGACACTCCACTCACAACATTTGTACTATCTTTTGAAACACTTAATTACCTGGAATTAACTTGTAGTGACCTTTCCGATTATAAATTCTGTGCCTAAGAGCTTCCCTCCACTTCACCTGTCATAGCAGCAGGGCTCCAAAAGCTTATGATTTCAAGTAAACCTGTTGAACTATAACCTGGTATCGTGTGACTTTTGACTTTGTCCACCCCAGTTCAAAGCTGGCATCTCCACATCACAGATAGGTACTAATCAGCAGATAGCTAATGGAATGTGATAACCTATCACTGTGAGCTCAAGTACAGACCCTCAGATTAGCCAACACCAGTTGTCCCAACTTTCGATGGAAGCAAACATAGCAGGTATGTTACAGAATCATTCGACTCCATGGTACAAAGGTCACTTGGCCTCATTGTACCTCTTCGAGCTTTCAGGATGCCAGAAAACCTGAGACTAGAACAGGCAGCACTTGAGACCCCACAGCAGGTCCGAGGAAGATGAGTCAATGTTTCTTATATGGCCATCTGGGCTACAAAGGGAGGTTGTAGTGGATTCCTTTCCATCGAAAAACTCAAGAGCAAACGTCCACAATACAGAACACCATGAGGCTGATAAAGGGAAGACAGGAGACCTGATAAATCAGGAAATGGTGATTCAGTGCCAGTAAACTTGAGTTTGAAAAGCCTATAGTTTGTAGGAGAAAAGGCAAAAGAGTTTGGGCAGTAAAGATTTCCTGGGAATGAATATAGTTGGAGACAAGATGTCGAGTCTTGGTTTTAATGCAGTGAACCCTGACTAAACTTTGTCAATGTTTTAAAAGGCTCTTCTTCTGACTGGGCCAGAACTGCTCAAAGGTGACACCTCATACATTAACCTTTCTTTCTCTCTTAGACACAATACATTTGTCACCGTTTTGAGAATTCACACTAGCACCATATGCTGCCCAGTACCCCTAGTGACACCACAACGTAAATCAAAATGAAACCAAGCTTCTCCCCCTCTCCACTGCCTGCCCACCCCCAAGCATTTTGGCTTTAAGGATTGTCCATAAGTTCTTTTAAGATAAGAAAATAAAATTCTTGTTGAAGATGACGAATCACAATTTATTCACTTTTTAAAATGTTCACCTGAGTGGAGACAAATTTCCCAGGAGGTTGGTAAATGTGGAACTGCATGTAGTGAGGCTGACCCCTAAATTCACAAGAAAAAACAGCTAGCTGCTCGCCAAACGAAAGCATTGAAGGTGATGGTAGTTGCGGAGACTAAAGGGCAGGTTTGACACAGGACTCATCCGTCTCGATCTATTTGCTGGCTGGTGCTGTGCTGGTTATGACCTTTGATATGTTCCTGCTGAGCATACTTATACAGTGGAAAGTTGGAGCTGACCTGTGTTTGACTGGACAACAGAACTGAGTGGGAGGACAGTGTGTGTTTCAGGCTTGCTTTAGATTGGCACTCATTTAGGTACCGTTAAAGGAGCCATCAGGCAGGCTCCTGCTGAGGAAACAGGAGGGGAAATAGTAACTAACTAAGACATTTGAGGGAAACAAAATCACTTTCACTGAACAAGAAACAGTGAGAGTGCAAGAATAAAATGTAGTTTTTGGCTGATTAAACAATTACTCAGTGAATTGTAGCCCAGTATAATAAATATCTTGACTGTGGTTAGAGCCATTGACATATAACTAATATAATTAATATTTTGTTACAATCTACAATCAATTGTCTGTACTTTAAGCACAAATCTATTCCAGTTTATTTCTGTATTTTTGTTTCAGATCTGTCACAGAATCCTGAGTCACTCTTTGCTGGTCTAAGGTTTATATACAATTTATATACTCCCTGTTAGTCCTGCCCGCTCCTCAAGGTCCTGTCTTAAGTTAGTCTACAGTTACATGTCTTCCTGCAGACCCTTCAGTATTTGCAAAACTGGCTACATACACATGTGAATCCACATAGTAGGTATCAACAACCTCTTAAACTCTGAATAATCCCTCGGCCAAACTTGGTCCTACTCTTACCTACCATTCACACATGTCCTTTCTAGCAGGGCATGCTTGTGGGTTCCAGTACCTCTTTCTTAATCAGGAGTCATGCTTTTGGCAAATACCCATCTGAGATCTTGGTGCTCTCTTTAACCCATCACAGCAAGCATTTATCCATTAAGCTAGAGAGTCACTATAATTATTCATGGTTTACATACTCTACGTTGTCCATCTGTCAACAGGAAGGGAAGTATCTTAACAATTCACCACATTGTTTATGACTTTACTGGTGTCACAGTCATTGTGGAAGCCTGGAATTTGAAAAGACACACAAACTCTGGTGGACCATTTCAAGATCAAAGATCATTTCCTTCCTTCCTCAGCTTAGTTTCCCTTTTAGATATTTGTATTTAATAGTGAGGGTTGATGACATAACTGAGTAACTGAACCTGAGAGTTCCAGATTGAGTTTACCAATTGGTGCTCAGTAACATTTATCTGCTGTCACAGAGAATCTGTCCCATCTCTGCTGCCTCCTCAAGATAGTAAAAGGCTAACTCCAAACTTTTGTCTCCTGGCCATTATGATAATTATTTCGGCCAACTTTCCTTCCCCTAAAGCTCTGTTGGACTCGATCTTGAAAGAAATACTTTATAAAGTGCCCATTCTTCATATTTTCATTGAGTCTTCAAATTTATTAAGTCTCCTCCATCACCTTCTCTCTGAGGCTGAAGGGCTCCTTGCAGATTCTACAGGGAATAATGGGCCTGGTCACCACAAGAAACATACACCTTCTACACAGCCTTCTTGAACCTTACAATGGCCTTTGATACTTTTAACCAAGTGATTACAGAATGTCCTCCTCCATTTTGGCTGCTCCAGCGCCCCCCCAAAAAAACCCCAATGGAGTGAAGCTAATCTAGAGAATAAATAGCTGGAAATACTACCTTTACAGCTGTTTCTTGGTATCACGTGGAGTGAATAGAATTGGCTGGAACCTAATGTCTGTAATGCTGGGGACCACTGGAGGAGGCCAAGATGGATCATCCACTTGGCACTTCTGGCTAACGTTTCAACTTTATTGTCTAACACTGATGGGCTGGACTCCCCATTATTGGGAATGGGGATATTTGTAGAGTCTCTTCCTCCTGAAGTGAGTTGTTTAATTGTCCACTACCAGTAATGATTGAAATGGGTGGACGGCAAAGTCCATTAGAATCAATTAGCTCTGTCTATCTTATGCTGCTTATGCTATTTGGCATGTAAATAGTCTTGTTTGGTAGCTTCACCCTGTTGACACATCATTTTTAGGTAAGTCTGGTGTTGCTCCTGGCATGCCCTCCTACACTCTCTGTTAAAGCAGGGTTGATCCCCTGGGTGGATAATAATGGATGAGTGGAGGATATGCCAGGCCACGGAGTTGCAGATTGCGTTGGAATATAATTCTACTGCTGTTGATGATCCACGGTGCCTCATGGATGCCCAGTCTTGAGTTACTAGATCTATCCAAAATCTATCTCAGTAATAATATCACACAACATGATGGCATGTATGCTCAAAGTGAGAATGGGACTTTGTCTCCACAAGGACTGTGTCGTGGTCATTCTTATGAATACTGTGATGGACAGATGCATTTGTGGCAACTATATTGTTGAGGAAGAGGTCAAGTATGTTTCATAATTACCTCCTGTCTATTTGAAAAGGCTTTGAGTAACAAGCTCATTTGAGTCACAATTGTAGAAAACATACTTTGATATACAGTCATATAGATGTACAGCATGGAAACAGACCCTTCGGTCCAAGTTGTCCATGCCAACCATATAGCTTAAATTAATCTAGTCCCATTTGCCAGCTCTTAGTCCATATCCCTCCAAACCCTTCCTACTCATATACCAATCCTGATCCCTTTTAAATGTTGTATTTGTACCAGCCTGTACCATTTCTTCTGGCAGCTCATTCCATACATGTACCACCCTCTGTATGTGAAAATGTTGCCCATTTGTATCTTTCCCCTGTCACTCTAAACCTGTGCCCTCTAGTTCTGGATTCCCCCTCCCCAGGGAAAATATCTTGTCTATTTATCCTATCCATGATCCTCATGCTTTTATAAACCTCCATAAGGTCACCCCTCAGCCTTCGATGGCCCAGGGAAAACAGTCCCAGCCTGTTCAGCCTCTCCCTATAAATACAAACAACAAAAAGATTTTGAAAATAACTTACCTTTCCCTAGTGTCAAACTTCTCATGTCATGCATATTGGAACATGTGCAGCATGTTGAGGGGGAACTGACCTGCCACCCACTTGCTGTGTTTCCGACTTGTGTGAATTTTCTCTTAAATGGTAAATGAAGCGAAAAAAAGCTACATTTCTGCCCTGCCTTGATCATCAGTGGATGCTGCCCTCTGCTGCTCGGACAGCAAAATGGCAACAGTGAAAAAAAACTGGACAAAAAAAATTCACTGCAGTGGTTAACACATTCAGAAGCAAAACATTTAAAAGAACTGCACTGAACTAACAGATCTCAATGTTGACACAACTAGGAATGTGGCCTCAGTGCTATTGAAAACAATATTGACAATGACAGGCAGTACTTGGGCCATATTAATGCTAAATTATGACATCTACTTCTATTAACTATCAATATGTACCTGAAACTGTGGTGTCTTTAGAAATGGCAACAGTATTCAATGCTCTGGGTCGTTCTTTCACCATTACCAGTACCGCTGAAGGAGACGACGATGAAAAAATATTGGTTAAGGAAAAGAAAATGCTGTAAACGCCAGATAAGTTTTCAGTAGACGTAGGCCACTCAACCCATTAATTCAGTGTTGATTCTTTGATGGAGAAACAAAAGACTACTCCCACCTAACTCTCTTCCCATAACCATGTGTTTTCTGTTTCACTTTTCCTTACAAGGGTCTCCTTCCCTGTAAATAGTTGCATGTTTCAGCATTTTGAATTTCTCCTAACCTCTCTCCTCATTCTTCCAGTGGCACTTCTAAACTGATGACTGCCCATTACTGACTCTCCAACCACTGGAAGCAATCAAACAGTTTTTAAAGCACAGAGGGAGGCCATTCAAACCATTGTGTCCTTGTCTACTCTCTGTAAGAACAATGTAGCTGGTCTCACTCTCCTGCCCTTTCCTCATGGCCCTGCAATTTCGATTTTGCCTTCAAGTTCTGAGCCAACTGTTTTTTTAAAAAGTCACAATTGAATCTCCCTCCACTCTTTGAGGGGTGCAAAACAAATCATTTTCCATGTCACAAAAAAAGCTTTTCCCATTCACTACTTTAAGATTCTTCACAATTTTGAAATCTTTTATTCATCCCTTCGGGGCCCTTTTATTTCAAGTTTCTCAGTTCCCATTCCAGGTATTAACCTGCAGATGAGCAGTGTGTTCTCTGAGGCTTTAATGTCCTGTCAATAATGCGCTATTAAGTTGGCACAGACTTGAATTGTGCTTTGACCATTGCCTTGTAAATCACTTGTAACTTCAATGAAATCTTTTCTTTCTAAGTCCATTTTCTTTCTCCTTGCAGGCGATGAAACATTTCATGATATTTTTAGGGAATTTTCCCATATGGCATCCAACAATCCTGAGAAACTCAACAGGAGAAGTTTCCATGTCAGCCATTCCTGCAGGTAGCTGGAGAAATTGCTTCTCCAACCTATGACCAGCTTTTCCCAAGACTTGCGTGCTGCTCTCCAGCTGACTGCAACTGTCACTCCATTCAGAAATGTCCAAGGCCCTGAGGATACAGAAGGATAAATTCCAGGGCTCCAAGTGGGACCAAGAGCACGTGACAATTCTGATATTTATTACCAGAAGCACTAGAAGTTGTAGTTTTCAGATGTAAGTGAAAGATCATGTTTTTAGATGGACATGCCCTGTACCTGCCCACATTCCTGGTTGACATATGTGTTAATTAAACTGAGCCGCAGAGAACTTCTGGTTCAATTCATGCTGAACTGGCTTCACCAAAATGTTAGTGGCAAATTGCTCTTGGCCAGGTAGGGGAAAAGGCTTCTCTTTCTCCACACTAACAAACAGATCCTGCTGGACAGTGGAAACAATCATTCAGTTTCTTTTAATATAAAATTCTGTCGTGGGATGTGGATGTTATTTCACATCACTAATTGCAATTAATAAAGTGACGGTGAGCTGCCTTCTTAAGCTACTGCATTCCATGAGGTATAGCAAACACAGTGTTTAGGAAGCCTGATTTCTCAACCACAGTGAAGGTACAGAGATATAGTTTCAAATCAGGATAATGCATGACTTGGAGGGGTCTTGCTGGTGGTGGTGTTCCTGTGCATCTACTGCCCTTGTCTTTCAAGCTGGTAGAAGTTGTGGGTTTGGCAGAACCTGTCACTGAAGAGTTGGTAGATCACTTGGCTCTGATACCTCTCCAAAGCTCATTGTCTGGCCTCACCTGTGAAGGATGCCTATTTGAGTGAGGTAGATGATCGAGCCTCACCAGTTATTACAGACGATAGCAGAGGCAGCAGATTAGGAGACGAGCAGAGAAAATTGAAGGAATTTCTGTTCTAATGTAAACTGACACAATAACCCAGTATTGTGGATGTTGGAGAACTGTGGTTTCTCCCACCCATAGCCCAAACCCCATCCCAATCCAAGGTGGCACAGTAAAGATTTGCCTGAGTAAAATATTTCATTATGTGAAGTTGTTTATATGTATCAGTAATTTTATATAATTCTCTTTTTTGGTGTTTATTGCATTGACTCTAATGTAAAAGTGCGTGATATCTAGATTGACCATTGTACACAGGATTGATGCATATAGAGGCCATCCATTTTAAATGTGGTTAACATATCAAGCTACCTCCAGTTGTACTAACTTTCTCCTTTCCAAATAAAAATTCACCCATTTTATTGAGAAGATTCCACCTTACTTGTCTTCCATTAGAGAGTTTAAGATATTTCTGACACTTAAAATTAAAAAAAAAGCTCCTCTAGCCTTGTAGGTGACTATTTAGGTCCATAAATATTATCCCTGATCCCATGGTGCACGAGCTGACATCAGCCACCTGCAAATGGACTCAGCACCTTTGCAATAATGAAGAGAAAAATCTCATTGGGATCTTTCATTCCTGATTAACCTTTCCAGTGAATCCCACCACAAGATTATTTCAGATGAGAACAGGGTTGGGTTTCATCGTGATGCCCTGCATGAGTAAGCAATCATTCCACAAAGGAACAATGGTTAAACTGGGTGCAGTCTCAGCAGATTGCTGGTAGAGCTTAATAAATCACAAGCCTCACACAGACAGGGATAAAGGAAGTAATTTTTAGTGAGAGGAAGGGAGGAAGCTTTGTTTTTCATGCATAAATTGTTGCTCAGCACCTTCTGACAGAATTGTCACTTGCAGTTTTCTAAATGAAATATTATTTATTAAAACCTCATATTTTAAGGGGCTAGAATTTCTTAGATTTTTAAAATCCTTTTGAAGCATGCATTTATGTACAGTATGTGCTTTGGGGTGATATAAAAAATATTGAAAATGCAGATTATACAGGTATGGTCTGCAGAGCTTGCCATTTTTAAACTCCAACCTTGTACATAAAAATTAGAAAATAGCAAGTAATATATCAATCATGTTTAATTTTATGGGCATCTTGTAAACACCAGCATAGATATGTCAGGCCATAGCCAGTTCCTGTGTTATAAGATCCTATGTCATTCTATGTAAAAATTGATTTATACACAACATTGCAATATGTACAGAGAAACAATGCAAATATTCTTTAATATTAAAATTGATTGGTTGCAAAACATTTCAGAGTTGACAGTTTCTTATGTATGTGACTGAGAGCTGCCAGTTGCTGTAAAATAAATTCTAACCAGCAGGTGAGGCCTCTTCCTTTCTCATTGAAATGAATATTTAGATTTTCTCCTTGTGAAGAAATGGGAGGACAACTTCACAGATTGAGTGCTTATGACTTAAAATTCCAGGCAAGTCTACAAAAAGCATAGAGCAGCTGGACTCTGGATGTCGCTATTTGGGGTTGACCCCAGATTTGTCAGTGGAATCATTGTCAAATTCCAACTAGGGCTGTGGTAGTGAGAATGTTTTCCTGCCTCTTTCTGAACTCTCTGGACTTTTCTGAGGCTATTTTATTTCCCTTAGTTCAATATGATAGTGAATAAAATTTAAGCCAGGAATTCCAATATTCCCATTCCAAGAACACGCTTGAACACATCTTGCAGAATTGATCATTCCTAAACAGATATTTATGATTATTCAAATTATTATATTAAATGGGCATTAGAATGTATTAACTTTAGTCTGTACATCAACCTTCCCTCTGTTATCATTTTTCCCTAATAATGTTTCCCTATTTTGTATTCTGGGGAGTATTTCTTTACATAAAACATGGAGTCTAGAGTCATAGAGATGTACAGCACAGAAACAGACCCTTTGGTCCAACCTGTCCATGCCGACCAAATATCCCAACCCAATCTACTCCCACCTGCCAGCACCCAGCCCATATCCCCCCCAAACCCTTCCTATTCATATACCCATCCAACTGCCTCTTAAATGTTGCAATTGTACCAGCCTCCACCACTTCCTCTGGCAGCTCATTCCATACATGTACCACTCTCTGCGTGAAAAAGTTTGGAATCTGAGGTAAATGGAATTTGCTGGCTAAATATATTATGGATTATGGAGCTAAGACAGAAAGATAGAGTTTGGATAGTAAATGGTAGAATTGTTGGAAGCAGTGAAGGCATCCTTTGGGTGAAATATTATGTGGGATAGCATGAAGTTATTCACTTTGATATTAAGAATAGAAAGCAAAATCATTTTAAAAATCTTGAAACTTCTAAATGTTAATAGAGGATGGGATGTATGTGTACAAAGATTGCAGTAAGTTTGAATGCATGTACACCAAATAATGAAGGCAATTGGCATATTGATTGAAATCAACATTGCAAAGGGAAGTAAAAGAATTAGGATTTTTTTTCTACAATTACATAATGGTTTGGTTAACAACTCTCAAGTACTCTGAGAAGTCTTACTCTTGATATCACAGGCATGATATATTTGCAGTGAATGAAATACAACAAAGGTTTACTAGATTTCTTTCCTGGGAACGAGGTCATCCTATGCCGAAAGGCTGAGTGAATTGGCCTTAGCTCTCCGGAATTCATAGAATGAGAAGTGATCTATTTGAAATACACAAGATTGTGAAGAGGCTTCACATGATAGACAATGAGAAGTTCTTTCCAATGGCTGGGAAACTTAGAATATTGGAGTACAGTCTCAATATAAAGGGTCCATTATTTAGAACTGAGATGAGAATAAATTTCTTTTCTTGGATGGTTGTGAATCTTCAGACAGTTGTGGGTGCTCCAACACTGAATGTATTTAAGGTTTGGAGACACTAGGATTTAGGTATTTTGTGAGATCAAGAGATATGGTGAGATGGAAGGAAATGGAATTACAACAGATCAGCTGTGATTGTTTTGAATGGTAGAGTAGGCTTGAGGGTCTGTATGGTCTAATCCAGCTCCTTTATCTTATATTTTTATGTTGTCTGAGTTCTGGCATCTGCAGTGCTGTCCATTCTGTTTCTTTAGCTCTCTCCTTTCTAAGACTGAATATTTCCACTACAGTCATTCCCATCCTTGTCTTCAGCCCCATGTCACAGAGTCACAGAGATGTATAGCATGGAAACAGACCCTTCAGTTCAGCTCATCCATGCGACAAGATATCTCAAGCTAATCTAATACCACTTGCCAGCACCAGGCCCATATCCCTCCAAACCCTTCTTATTCATCTCTTCATCCTGATGCCTTTTAAATATTGCAATTGTACCAGCTCCACCACTTCCTCTGGCAGCTCATTTCATATAAGCACCATTCTCTGTGTGAAAAGGTTGCCCCTTAGGTCCCTTTTATATCTTTCCCCTATCACCCTAAACCTATGCCCTCTAGTTCTGGACTCCCCCAGAAAAAAGACCTTGCCTATTTACCCTATCCATGCCCCTCATGATTTTATAAACCTCTATATGGTCACCCTCAGACTCAGACAGTCCAGGAAAAACAGACCCAGCTTATTCAGCCTCTCCCTATAGCTCAAATTCTCCAACACAGGCAACATCCCTGTAAATCTCTTCCGAACCCTTTCAAGTTTCACAACATCCTTGAGACCAGAATTGTATGCAATATTCCAACAGCGGCCTAATCAATGTCCTGAACAGCCAACTCCTATACGCAATACTCTGTCCAATTAAGGAAAGTATTTACCAAACATCATCTTCACGATCCTATCTACCTGTGGCTACTTTCAAGGAGCTATGAACCTGCACTCCAAGGTCTCTTTGTTCAGCAACACTCCCTAGGACCTTACCATTAAGTGTATAAGTCCTGCTAAGATACTGAGATAATTTTTACCGTATTTTCAAATTCTGGTCTGCTTTATCATTTCCTCATCACAATTTATACCACAGGAGAAAATGGTGCTGATTGTTTGCAAGTCAATAATTGGCCAAGGCTTACTGTAGAGAAAGTGGTGGGAACCTATAGGCTCCCATGTACCTTGATAACTCAAAAGAATGCACATATGAAGACCATATGGTTTCAACAATTGCTTAAATTCAAACAGTACATTCCTTTGGTTGTTTGTAATAGGCAAAGTACAGACAGTATGTAGCCGCCCTTGCCTGCAAAACCTAACAGGAAAACATGCAGTGTTAGATATATCTGATTCTGTAATTGGACAACACTTTGAGAACAACTCCAAATATGTTAGTACTTGCATTTGTAACCAGTCAAGCTTGTAATGTGCCTCACTTACTTTATTTATTCATGGAGTCTGGGTGTCACTAACTAGGCCAAAATTTGCTGCTTATCCTCAATTGTCCTTGAGAACATGGTGGTGAGCTGCCTTCTTGAACCGCTGGAGTAATTGGACATGAACATATACCCACAGTCCTCATGAAGGTAATGGGAGAGGTTTAGGATTTTGACAGTGAAGGAATGGTCACATAGTTGCAATCCAGGATGGTTTGAGGTCTAGATGGGAACTCGAAGGTGGTAGTGTTCCTGTGAATCTGCTACATTCATCCTGTAGGGTTGCAGCGGTCATGGCTTGGAAGGTGCTGTTGAAGAAGCCATTGCAAGTTGTCACTGAGTGCATTATTTAGCTGTCTGATTGTACTATCCTCTCAAAACTCTTTTTACTGTTGTTGCCTTCTAAATCCGCACTCATTTTCTTGCTATTTGAACATCACTGATCATAGCACTGAGATATATTTTAGTAAAACCAAAAATTACATTCTTCATGCCTGGGCTATAGTAAATTTTTAAAAAATCTTTTCCAACGTGTCTGTGGCATACCTTGACATCGTTAAGGTCCTCTCCCATCTATCTGGCTCCATTCTTAGCTATCCAGTTGGAGCAAATCACCTGCAACTGTATTACTTCTAATCCCATAGTGTGACCTTTGGAGTCATTAGTTATTTTTCTTTGACCCCTTCTCCTACTCTTAATTTTCCAGCATTGCCCAAAGCAACATTATCTTAGACCGTAGAGTTCCATTTGTACATGAATGGCATCTGACACTCATTATTTCTCATGTCCCCTTGAATACCTGACCTGCCGTATTGGACGAATAGAAATTAAACATTGGGAAGACCAAAGACCAAAGACCTTTGTCTTTTGCTTCCAATACAAACTTTACATCTAAGCCACAGACTCCATACCACCGACTCTCTGACCACAGCCTCTGGCTGAGCCAGACTGCTCTGCAACCTTAGCAGCCTAGTGGACTGGATCTACCACATATCGCCTTCATCACCAAAAACGCCTACTTCTATCCACTTTACATCTGCGAGGGGTAGTGGCAATAGTACAGGGGCAATGTAATTAGATTAATAATCCCTCTGGACTAAGTTAATTTGCCAGGGACATAGGTTCAAAACCCAGCCAGCAATTAATTAAACTCTAATTAATGGCATTTAAATTCAAAGAATAGACTGGAATTAAAAATTGATTCCAGTAATGCTGACCATGAATCAGGTTGACCCTTAACCATTCTCTAAATTGCTGTAACAAAGTTATCTGTTCAACAGCAATTAGGGAATGGTTACAAAATGCTGACTTTACCTGTGATGCATATACTCCAATATAAAAACCAGTTTAATATCATCTGCTCCAACTACATCCATGCTCCTTCCCTCTACATTTGGCCATTTGAATGCTATTGTAGCTGCTCTTCCTCCTTTCACCTTCAGCAAATCTGAAGCATTCCAAAATTCTGCTGCCACTACCCTCAGCTGTACCAAGTCCCTTTACATCACCCATTGGTGGGCAATGCTTCAATTTTAAAATTCTCACCTTGTTTTCAAATGATTCAATAGTCTTATCCCTCTTCATCTCTGTAACATCAACTCAGCCCACTCAAGATTTTGTTTTTAGAAATTAATTTACAGGATGAGGGGATCACTGGCTAAGCTTTAATTTATTGCCCATCCCTAATTTGTGGGTGGCACAGTGGTTAGCACTGCTATCTCACAGCGCCTGAGACCCGGGTTCAATTCCTGACTCAGGCGACTGTGTGGAGTTTGCACCTTCTCCCTGTGTTTCCTCCGGGTGCTCCGGTTTCCTCCCACAGTCCAAAGATGTGCGGAATTCAGGTGAATTGGCTATGCTAAATTGCCTGTAGTGTTAGGTAGGGGGTAAATGTAGGGGTATGGGTGGGTTGCGCTTCTGCGGGTCGGTGTGTACTTGTTGGGCCGAAGGGCCTGTTTCCACACTGTAAGTAATCTAATCTAATCTAATTACAATTTGACAAATCATGGGTGAGCTGTCTTCTTGAACTACTGCAATTCATATGGTGTAGGTTCACTGGTAATTCTGTTTGGAATTGAATTCCAGGATTTTGAGCCAGTGACAGTAAAGGAAAATCAGTTTAGTTCTTAATCATGATGACTCCTTCTCTTGGGAGGCAACTTAAAGTGGTTATGTATCCATATTATCTGCTGTCTTTGCCCTTTAATGTAATGAGGGGTGAGAATTTGGAAGGTACTGCCTAAGGTGAGTTATAGCAATGCACCTTGCAGATGGTACACAATAGTGCTACAATGGTGGTGGAAGGAGGAAATGTTGAAGGTTATGGGTGGGGTGGTAATCAAGCAGGCGGCTATGCCCTGAATAGTATCATGCATTCCATCACATTCCAGAATTATACCTTGCAGATGATGGGCAATCTTGAGGAGTTAGGTGAATTACTCACCACAGAACTCTCAGCCTCTGAATTGTTATTGTAACTACAGTATTCATATCGTCAGTCAAGTTCAGTTTCTGGCCAATGCTAACTCCCAGAATTGATGGTGGGGGATTCATTGAAGTTATGCTAGCAAACAACAAGGGGCAATGGTTGGATTCTCTCTTTTTGAAAATGGTCATTACTAGGCATTGAGTGGCACAAATGTCACGTGCCAGCCCAAGCCTGGATATTGTCAAAGTCTTACTGTATTTGAACATGGACTGTTTCCATATCTGAGGCATCACAAAAGGAGCTGAACATTGAGCAATCATTCCCACTTCTGACCTTATGATGGAGAGGTCACTGTTGAAGCAGCTGATGATGATTGGGCCAAGGACATTACCCTGAGGAATGCCTGCAGTGAGGTCCTTGGCCTAAGATGATTGATCTTCAACCGCCACAAACATCTTCCTTCTCTGCACTCCTTTAATCCTACCCTCATATGCAGCCCCAAGCTGCCATGCCTTCAGCTGTTGCAAGCCTAAGCCATGGAATACTCTCCATAAACCTTTCTCTCCCTCTTTAAGACATTCCTAAAAACTTATTTCAGCTGAGCTTTTGGCTACCTTTCCTAATTTCTCCTCATTGGGGGTGGGGGGGAATTTATCAAATTTTGATTGCAAGTATTCATTGCTACATTCACCTTGCTACATTTTGAAACTTTGAAAGCATTAACGATATGTAAGTCATTGTGAATATGATGAAAACCTCATTTAAAGATCTAACATCTCAATGTTTAAACTTATTAGTGAGACTTGAGCTTTCTCTCACAGTTGACCAGATTTCTTCCTCACACAAAGGCAATATGAATAATTTGACTATGGTCTAAAAGAAGGCTTCACACAGCTATTCTTCAAAACATTTTGTTTCGCTTTATATAGAACACAGCTGTTGTTTCCAGTGTCATTCAGATTTTCCATGGTATCGTTTCACAAATATCTTTGGTGCCTGCCAGCCTTCTGGTGGTTTCTTCAGTCCAGCCTTCTTCCAGATTCGCTTCAAATCCCTCTCAAACTTTATCTGTGAAACACATGGTAATAAAATTAGGTCCCAAACTGCAGAATAGAGAAGTGTAATTTAGTCACTGCTACTTGCGCCCCAGGAGGTTGAAAGGGACAAGAAATATGTAAGGTTACTGTTAATCTTCATTTTTAAAATTTCACCATATAAAGAGGATCCTCAATTATCTGAAGGCCACTAGCGAGGAGTATTTTCTTCGGTTAATCAAATGCTGGATAACATAGCTTAGCCATGCATCAGGACCGTGCAATCTTGTTGAGATAATCGAATCCCAGATAATCGAGGTTCCTCTGGAGATGGACACAATACATGTATGCTTTACTTCAACTTATTTTCCAAAGGTATGCAATACACCCTGATACTTACAGGGAAAATACAACATATGGCTTGATATGAAGCCATGCAGGTAAGGACAAGAATGTTTGAAATTCAAATGATAATATGGACTAAATTAGCTGACCTTGGGCAGGAAAAATAGCTAGCTTTCAGAAAGGAAGGCACAGGGTGAGGAAGATCACCTATTGCCCATATTGCTGATTGCTATCTTGTGGCTCATTGTTCTAAGTGTATGTGTGTATAACAGATGAGCACAAGATTGAGTGAAGCTATGGTGTCTTCTTCATCTCATTCACAAACCTTCAAACAGCCATTCACATTCTCAGTTGTATGACATATGAAGAATAGCCAACTATCTAAAATGCTGGAGATAATGGCTGATCTTGAAACTGAGAGAAGATCAGTCAGGATTTTACTGAGGTCACAGGTTTTACTGGTTAAAGGGTTGAATTTAATTCTGCTCTTACTCCTTTTCACATCTGTTGGCATGAGGTAAGAGGAAAATGTAAAGGAGCTGGAACTTACTTGTAAATACATGTTAACATTTATCAAGAGAGTTCACATGTTACAGTAAATATATACAGCTCAACACTTGATTCAGTAGTTGAGTGGTGTAGTAATGTCCTTTAGCTCATTATCGGTGTGACTAGTCGGGCAAGAGAGGAAATAGCTGAGGGCCTGACAGATATCTTTAAATCCAGGTGAGGTGCTGGAGGACTGGAGGGTTGCTCATGTTGTCCCCCTGTACAAGAAGGGTAGTAGGGATATTCCGGGTAACTACAGACTAGTGAGCCTGATGTCAGTGGTGGGAAAGTTGCTGGAGAAAGTACTGAGGGATAGGATCTATTTATATTTAGAAAAGAATGTGCTTATCAGTGATAGGCAACATGGTTTTGTGCGGGGGAGATCATGCCTTACCAATTTAATAGAGTTCTTCGAGGAAGTGACCAAGTTGATAAATGAAGGAAAGACTGTTGATGTCATGTACATAGACTTTAGTAAGCCGTTTGATAAGGTTCCCCATGGTAGACTGATGGAGAATGTGAAGTCACATGGTGTGCAGGGTGTTCTAGCTAGGTAGATAAAGAACTGGTTGAGCAACAGGAGACAGAGAGTAGTAGTTGAAGGGAGTTTCTCAAAATGGAGAAAGGTGACCAGTGGAGTTCCACAGGGATCAGTGTTGGGGCCACTGTTGTTTGTGATATACATAAATGATCTGGGAGAGGGCATTGTTGGTATGATCAGCAAGTTTGCAGATGATATGAAGATTGGTGGAGTAGCAGAAAGCATAAGGGACTGTCAGAAAATACAGGAAGACATAGAGAGACTGGAGAGTTGGGTGGAAAAGTGGCAGATGGTTTTCAATCCTGACAAATGTGAGGTGATGCATTTAGGCAAGACTAATTCTAGAGCGAATTATACAATCAACGGAAGAGCCTTGGGAAAAGTTGATGGGCAGAGAGATCTGCGAGTGCAGGTCCGTTGTACCCTGAAGGTTGCTGCACAGGTGGATAGAGTGGTCAAGAAGGCATATAGTATGCTTGCCTTCATTGGACAGGGTATTGAGTATAAGAGCTGGCAAGTCGAGTTAAAATTGTACAAGAAATTGGTTCGACCGCATTTAGAATACTGCGTACAGTTCTGGTCGCAATATTACCAAAAGGATGTGGACACTTTGGAGAGGGTGCAGAGAAGATTACGAGGATGTTGCCTGGTATGGAAGGTGCTAGCTATGAAGAGAGGTTGAGTAGGTTAGGTTTATTTTCATTAGGAAAAAGGAGATTGAGTGGGCACCTGATTGAGGTTTACAAGATCATGAAGGGTATAGACAAGATTTTTCCCCAAGGTGAAGGATTCAATAACGAAAGGTCACTCTTTTAAGGTGAGAGGTGGAAAGTGTAAGGAGGATACACGCGACAAGTACTTCACACAGTGGGTGGTGGGCGTTTGGAACACGTTGCCAGCAGAGGTGGTAGAGGCAGGCACAGTAGATTCATTTAAAATGCGTCTGGATAGATGCAGGAGTAGGTGAGGAGCAGAGGGATACAGATGCTTAGGAATTGGGCGACAGGTTTAGACTGTAGATTTGGATCGGCTCAGGTTTGGAGGGCCAAAGGGCCTGTTCCTGGGCTGTAAATTTTCTTTGTTCTATACAAAATGTGGAACCATCACTCATGAATGATATTCAAAATGTTTGCTTAAAAGTGTCATTTAAACAAAATTTGCCTGGGAGGCTTATAAACAAAGTTCAGATATGCAAAACCATCATGACTTACTTGCCGTCTTCGTCTACGGTTTTCTTTGATTCGTCTGCGTAAAAACTTGGTACGTTTTAATAACTTTTTGTACTTGTGCCTATTCATTTTTCTCCTGCGAATTTTCAGTACATTTTTACACTGGATTTCATCTTTATTGCAGTTCATCACTTCTCCATTCTCACCAAATGGTAAAGGTTCCTCAGCTGAAGGACAGTCATACTGCTGAGAAGAATGTTGGACACTTATCCCAATACTTTGCTCATTGTTTAGATCCAACCCCGGTACATGGTATTTAATTGTTAGCCAACCTTCTAATGGACTAATGGACAATTTCCGTGGAGTCAGAAACTCCTCCAACTCATTATCTAGTGTGCACCAACGTTGTGGTTTCAGCTTAGTTTGATGAGGCTGTGTGTAGCAATTCCTCGATAATGCTTTGCAATGTTGAATGGCAGAACCAAGAACAGGCAGATCAACTAGAAATGAAACAACAAAACTTCTATAAAATGCAACCCCTATTTCAACCTATCAACTTTTTTTTTGCAAAAATAACAGAAACAAATGAACACATTTCAAGTCCCAAGTAGGATAAAGAGACACTGAATAATTCCTTGCCGCACTGATTAAGAGCACGTTATGGCCAAGATGCAGCAATAATAGCGCCAATGTATTTTTTTTCTTTTGTCCAAGCACAAGAGCAACAATGCGAGACGATTAGGTCAAATATTCTGAAGAAGCCAAAAGACTTAAGCATCTTGTATTTTTATTTATTTTATGACGCAATTAATTAAGCTACGTGACAATTAATTGAGCAATCCTGCTCAGAGCACAGACTGGTCATTTTATGAAACCTTTATGAGACCTTTAGACAGATCTTTTGCTAATCTCATCGGCATATTGGGCGAATTTGCCTATTCTGTTCTGCAAACACTTTCAAAGTTTTGCCTAATCCTCTGATTAAATTCTGGCTAATCGACATTGCAATAAAATGTGAATAGTCTTCAGTAGTTCCGATGAAATCATACTGCGCTCAAAATGTTAGTTTAGTTTCTTTCTCCACAGATGCTGTTAGACCTGCGTTTCTCCAGCATTTGTTTCAGATTTCCAGAATCTGCAGTATTTTATTTTAATTGCAATAAAATGTCACAGGATGACAAAGAAAAATGTCTTTTGCTGCCCCCCCAAAAGCAGACAAAATCTCTGGAATTTCTTAATGTTTCAGTGATTGAACTTTAGATTAGATTAGATTGCTTACAGTGTGGAAACAGGCCCTTCGGCCCAACAAGTCCACACCGACCTGCCGAAGCGCAACCCACCCATACCCCTACATTTACCCCCTACCTAACACTACGGGCAATTTAGGATGGCCAATTCACCTGACCCGCACATCTTTGGACTGTGGGAAGAAACCGGAGCACCCGGAGGAAACCCACGCAGACACGGGGAGAATGTGCAAACTCCACACAGTCAGTCGCCCGAGTCGGGAATTGAACCCGGGTCTCAGGCGCTGTGAGGCAGCAGTGCTAACCACTGTGCCACCATGCCGCCCACAAACTTTCTTAGTTAATAAACTATTTATACTAAAAACGACCGCATATATACATACATTGCCTAATGCACTACTTCATGAATTGTTGAGTTCAATTATAGTATATCTGCCAGCCAGTGAGGCAATTATTTGCCTGCCCAAGATTTTCAATGTATATTGTCAAACTTACATGATATATCTGCTTAAAATATTTCTTTAAAGGCAAAATAAAGTTTAATTTGTTCATTACACCAATACCATTAATGAACACTTTCACAAACTAATAGTTTACATATTTCTCAAAAGTTAAATGCAAGGAAAATTAACAACCCCAATTGTAATGTCAATGGAACTTCAAAATAAATGCACATATTGAACACTGAACTTCAATATTACCTGTCAGAGTTCAAAAGGTTATTGATGATTTTAAATGCTGACCTGGAATTCTTGAGAGATTTTGTTAGTTATTGGTTATTAAATTAATATATTTAATTGTAAAATGACTAATAGTCACAAACATAAGAAAGAAATAATGATAGAATTTGTGAAGAGTCCATGGAATTGTAATATTCATCCCCATCTTTGCCTGTGTCTTTTACTTTCCGATAAATAGCCCTAATGATATTTACTTATCCTACACCCTTTATCCAACCATTCAATCTAATTTTGAATAATGACATGATTTCCAATAGGTTTTCCAACATGGTTCAATGCATAGCACTCTCAAAACCAAGTCAGAAGGTTGCAAGTTCAGAGTCTTGTGAATAAGTTCAGAGACTGACCACCAGGCAAATAACAAAAATAAACCTGAGAAAAGGTTCCATTCTGGGATCTGACTTGTTCAGTATAACTATTAGCTGGGATCATAATAGTAGGAATGTTACCACAAGACTAGATGTTAACATGCCTAATCTTCAAGGGAGCTTCACGGAACAATATGCTCGTGTAATCCAAAGGCCCAGGATGCTCTGGGGACATAGATTCAAATTCCATTAGAGAAATTAGTGAATTTCAATTCAATTTCATAAAGTCTGGAATTAACACTAATCTCAATAATGGCAATGATAATTGATTAGTAATAAATTTTATAAAAACTCACAAGTTCTGAACAGATTATGTCTGCTGAAAGTGTGGTTGCGAATCCTATCAGATTACATGGATAGGTTGGAGCAGCAGTTAGAGGCAATGAGGAATTTACAGGAGCTAGTGGGTGTGATGGATGGCAGTAAAACTGCAGATATAGTCGTGTAGATGCGTTACCTCTAGGAAAGGTAGGAGAGATAGACAGGTAGTGCAGGAGTCTCCTGTGGCTACCCCTCTTCTCAAACAAGTATGCTGTTTTGGAAAATTTAGGGGTCATGGACTCTCAGGGGAATGTAGCAGTGACAGCCAAGTTTCTGGTACCAAGACTGGCTCTAATGTAACGGGGGTTATGTCAGGTTCCAAATGATCAATTGTGATAGAGGACTCGCTAGTCAGAGGCACAGACAGACATTTCTGCAGCCAGCAACAAGACATCAGAATAGTGTGCTGCTTCCCAGGAGTCAGGATCAAGGATGTCTTGGAGAGGATGTAGAATATTCTCAAAGGAGAGAGTGACCAGCAGGAGGTTGTTGTATATTGAAACTAAATAACATGTGAACAGGACAACGTTCTGAGGAAAGAACATAGGAAATTAGGCAGGGCATTAAAAAGTAGGCCCTCAAGGATGATAATATCTGGATTACTCCAAGCACCACATGTTAGTCAGAGTAGGAATAGAAGGATAGAGCAGATGAATCAATGGCTGAGAAGCTGGTGCAGGGGAAAAGGTTACACATTTGTCAATCTTTAAAACCTCTTTTGGGGTAGAGATGACCTGTATAAGAAGGACGGATCACTGGAGGGTGGAGCTGACAGGTAAGGCCGATGAATTCAGGGCATGGTAGGGAATACGGAAGTGGGATATCATAGCTGTTACAGGGACATGGCTCAGGGTTGGACAGAACTAGCAGATAAATATTCCAGGGTCGATATACTATAGGAAGGGTAGAAAAGGGGCAAGAGAGGAGGGGGAGTAGGACATTACGGCTGTACATAGGGAGAAGTTACCAGAGAGTATACCGTGAGGGGCTATTTGGGTAGAATAGAGAAATAAGAAAGAGATGGTCACCTTTCTGGGACTGTACAATAGACTTCCAATAGTCAGCCGGAAATCTAGAAGCAAGTTTGCAAGGAGATCTCAGTAATCTGTGAGAATAACAGGGTGGTAATACTAGAGGATTTTAATTTTCCAAACATTGACTGGGACTGCCATAATCTTAAAACGCATAAAGGTGGATAGATCCCCACGGCTTAATCAGGTGTACCCTAGAATTTTACGGGAAGCTAGGGAAGTGATCGCTGGGCCCCTTGCCTAGATATTTGTATTATTGATAGCCACAGGTGAGGTGCCGGAAGATTGGAGATGGGCTAGTGTCATTATTTAAGAAAGATTGTAAGGAAAAGCCAGGAAAATACAGACTGGTGAGCCTGACACCAGTGGCAGGCAAGTTATTGGAGAGGATTCTGAGGGACAGGATTTACATGAATTTGGAAAGGCAAGGACAGACTAGGACTCATTCCTGATGAAGGGTTTATGCCCGAAACGTCGAATTTCCTGTTCCTTGGATGCTGCCTGACCTGCTACACTTTTCCAGCAACACATTTTCAGCACAGACTAGGGATTGTCAACATGGCTTTGTGCATAGGAAGTCATGTCTCATGAACTTGATTTAGTTTTTTTAAGGAGTGACAAAGAGGATTGACAAAGGCAGAGCAATGGGTGTGATCTATGTGAACTTCAGTAAGGTGTTCGACCTCATGGTAGAGTGGTTAGCAAGGTTAAATCACATGGAACACGAAGAACTAGCCACTTGGATACAAAGCTAGCTCAAAGGTAAGTGACAGAGGGTGCTGATGGTGGAGGACTTCAGACTGAAGGCCTGTGACCAGTGATGCACTACAAAGACTGGTGCTGGGTCCACTGCTTGATGTTATTTATAGAAATGATTTGGATATAAATATAGAAGTTATGGTTAGTAAGTTCGCAATGACACCAAAATTGGCAGTGTAGTGGACAGCAAAGAAAGGTTACCTCAGAGCAAACAGGACCTTGATCAGTTGGGCCGAACAGTGTAGGTGGAGTTGAGTCTAAATGTGAGGTGCTACATTTTGACAGGGAAAATCAGGGCAGGACTTAAACACTTAATTGTAAGGTCCTGGGGAGTGCTGCTGAACAAAGAGACCTTACAGTGCAAGCTCATAGTTCCCTGAAAGTGGAGTCGCAGGTAAATAAGGTAGTTGGCAGCATTTGGTACACTTGCCTTTATTGGGCAGTGCATGGAGTGTAGGAGTTGGGAGGTCATGTTGCAGCTGTACAAGACATGGTTAGACCACTTTTGGAATACTGCATTCAATTCTGATATCCTTGCTATAGGAAGGATATTGTCAAACTTGAAAGGGTTCAGAAAAAAATTACAAAGATGTTGCCAAGGTTGGAAGGTTCGATCTGCAGATACAGGCTGAATAGGCTCAGGCTAATTTCTGTAGAACATCAGCAGCTGAGGGGTGACCTTATATAAAAGTTTACAAAATCACAAGGGGCATGGATAGGGTGACTAGTCAAGGTCTTTTCCCCAGGGTAGGGGAGTCCAAACCTACAGGGCATAGGTTTAAGGAGAGAGGAGAAAGAAGGGATCTAAAGGGCAACTTTTTCTTGCAGAGAGTGGTGCATTGTATGGAATGAACTGCCTGAGGAAGTGCTGGAGGCTGGTACAATTATAACACTTAAAAAGATGGGTATATGAATAGGAAGGGTTAAGAGAGACATGGGCCAAATGCTAGCAAATGAGACTAGATGAATTTAGGATATCTGGCCAGTATGGACAAATTGGACTGAAGAGCCTGTTTCCATTCTGCACATCTTTATGACTTTATGACTAAATCACAGTGGGCTCAAAATGTTAACTCTATTTCTCTCTCCACAAATACTGCCAGACCTGCTGAGTTTCTCCAGCATTTTCTCTGATATAAAAAACTCATCCAGTTCACTAATGCCATTTAGGTAGGGAAATCTGCTATTTTCAGGGTCCACACTACATGTGACTCCAGACTCATAGCAATGTGGTTAACTCTTAACTGGCCTCTCAAATGGCCCAGTGAGCTACTCTGTCCAACGGTGTTGGACTTGTTGGGCCGAAAGGCCTGTTTCCACACTAATCTAATAAGGGATGACCAATGAATCCATATTGCTGACATCCAATGAAAGAATATTGGAATACTTTAAGGCTATCAGAAATTAACCTAGAACCAAACCTTCAGTTTTGCATTTATTTTTTGCTGTCATTGCTCCTTACATGAACTTATACAAATACATTAACAGCAATGTCAGGCAGTCAGACCCTGAGCTTTCTCTGCCATTCATAACATCATGGCTGATCTGTTTGTGTTTTGAAATCCATGTTCCCATTCACTCCAATAACCTTTGAGGCTTTTGCTTATCAAAAATCTATGTACTTCTGCCTTTAAAAACGTTCAATGATCTTAGCTCCACCATGCCTTGAAGCAGAGAATTTCAAACACACACAACTCTCAGAGAAAGAAAAATTAACTTTAGCTCTGTCCTGAAAATGTAAACTTCTAATTCTGGAGTCACCCACAAGAGAAAACATCATTGTCACATAGAATCATAAAGATGTACAGCACAGAAACAGATCCTTCAGTCCAAATCGTCCACGCCGACCAGATACCCCAACCCAATCTAGTCCCACTTGCCAGCACCTGGCCCATATCCCTCCAAACCCTTCTTATTCATATACCCAACCAGATGCATTTTAAATGTTGCAACTGTACTAGCCTCCACCACTTCCTCTGGCAGCTCATATCATACACATACCACCCTCTGTGTGAAAATGTTGCCTTTTAGGTCTCTTATATCTTTCCCCTCTCATCCTAAACCAATGTCCTCTAGTTCTGGACTCCCCCACCCCAGGGAAAAGACTTTGTCTATTTATCCTATCCTATAAGGTCACCCCTCAGCCTTCAATGCTCCAGGGAAAACAGCCCCAGCCTGTTCAGCCTTTCCCAACAGCTCAAATCCTCCAACCCTGGGAATATCCTTTGCCTTGTCAAGACTGTTCTAGTTGGTTTCCCAGCCTTTTCAAAATGTTTTTCACCCGTTTCATTCTGTATCACCTGAGAGACAACTGAGGGTGGCATGGTGGCACAGTGGTTAGCACCGCTGCCTCACAGCGCCAGAGACCTGGGTTCAATTCCTGACTCGGGCAACTGACTGTGTGGAGTTTGCACATTCCCCCCGTGTCTGCGTGGGTTTCCTCCGGGTGCTCCGGTTTCCTCCCACAGTCCAAAGATGTGCGGGTCAGGTGAATTGGCTATGCTAAATTGCCCGTAGTGATAGGTAAGGGGTAAATGTAGGGGTATGGGTGGGTTGTGCTTCGGCGGGTCGGTGTGGACTTGTTGGGCCGAAGGGCCTGTTTCCACACTGTAAGTAATCTAAAAAAAACACCACCCATTAGAAACAGGCCGTACTTGAGTGGCTGAATGACCTACTCCTGTCCCAATGTTTCAAAATCTTTAAACAAAGGGCTGGAACGTGTATTTTTTGGCATAGAGATGGCCGAGACAGAAAGTTAGGTTAATGTTGAAAGATGATGGAGAAGGGGGAGATTAAGTGCCCACTGTGGGTGTCTTTGTTTCTGTGGTTGTCACATTGGCTTGCCTCAGAGCAGAAATGTCTCCGACTCTTCATCTTACCCGGCAGTCTGGGTGCTTTCACAAGCTGCAGAGCGAATCTTGACAGAAACATTATACTAACTCATTCAGGAACAAGTGTGGCAACCCTCCAGTCGTGTCTGAAAGCAGAAATGTGGGTCTGCAGTTAGTGCCAGGGTCCACAAAACATCAAACACCGGGGGGAGGGTGAAGGGGCACGATCGAGAATGAGCAACGACTTAAAACCGGCGGATAAATTAAGACATAAATGACCTGCGGATATTCCCGGTCACCGCGGCGCGCTCTCCGGTAACCCAGTCTAGAACATTCCGTACTTCCGGTGACAGCGGAGGAAATCCTTCCCCCGGCGCCGGAGCCGAAACAGCGGTTCCACCGCACAAAGGGGCCATGTGCTTGCCGCGAATTGGGACAATTCCTGATCTTGTACATTTTTTACAAAAACGACTATGATTGGAAATAAAATACTGACAACCGAGGTCAAACAGATCTTACTGGTTCAGAAAAATCACGTGGTAAAAGGTAGGTTGGAATTGGAGCAGAAATTTCCTCATGGAGGAAGCTGTAGGCCTCCAAATGCCTTGGTCCAGTCTATCATCATCATGGAGATCTCTGGTTCAAGTCTCACATCCTCCAGGGGGCTGTCATAACGCTTCTGAACTGGTTGATTTAAAATATCCAAAAGCATAATGGCGCAGGAAAACATTCAGCCCCTCAATTCCACGTGGAGCAATCCAGTCAGTCCAATTCCTCACTTTATTATTGGAAGTCAATAAATTTATTGCCCTCTGGTGTCCATCCAAATTCCTTTTAAAATCAACTTTGTCTCTTCTTCCACCAGCCTCATTAGCAACAAGTCATTACTTTGCACTGTTTAAAAATATTCTTCCTCAAATCTCATGGAATCCCTACAGTGCAGAAAGGCCATTTGAGTCTGCACTGATT
This sequence comes from Hemiscyllium ocellatum, assembly GCF_020745735.1. Lineage (NCBI taxonomy): Eukaryota > Metazoa > Chordata > Chondrichthyes > Orectolobiformes > Hemiscylliidae > Hemiscyllium > Hemiscyllium ocellatum. Next base: position 24,745,127 of record NC_083437.1, read on the forward strand.
GTTTGAAGAGAATTCCACCGTATCCCTGCATTTATAATAACAATCCACCTAACCTGCACATCTCTGGACCATGGGAGGAAACCACAGGACCTGGCAGAAACCTACCCAAATGTGGGGAGAATGTGCAAAGTTCACACAGTCACCCAAGGCTGGAATCAAACCCGGAGCCCAGGCACAATGAGGTAGTAGTGCCATCCCTTCTCTTGCCCAAAGCTTTAAATCTGAGTTCCTTTGATTTTGTAGTGTCAATTAAAGGAATTTTTTTAAAAATTACTAAAATTTACTAAGTTAATCAAATTAAAAAAAGAAAATGCTGGAGAAATGCAGCAGAGATTTGGCAGCATTTGTGGAAAGAGAAACAACATTAACGTCTTGAGTTCAGTATGATTTCTATTTGGGAATCTGGAACTCACTATCAGTAAGGCAGTGGAGGCAGAAACTCTCATTTTAAGAAGTATTTAGTTACGCACTTGCAATCCCAAGGCATACAAATCTATGACCCAAGTTCTGGAAAATGGGATTAGAATAGTTAGGTGGTTTGTTTTGTCCAGCACATACTTGATGGGCTGAACAGCCTTTTTCTGTAGACCTGTATGACTCTATATATATAGCTGTGTCAAAATCCTGAACTCCTTCCCTAATTGCATAGTGGATCTACCAACATCAAACGGACTGCAACAGTTTAAGAAGACAATTCACTACCACTTCCTCAAGGGCAGCTAAGAATTGGCAAGAAACAGTGGCCCAGTCAATGACGTCCACACTCATTTCAACGTTTGTAAACTTGCCAGATAGGTTTACTTATTAATTTACTGTATAAAAATCACTATTATGAAGACAAGTAAAGTAAAATATTAAAAATGTGAAATGTAATAGAAAAAATGTTCAGTCACCTGAGGTAACTTGTTGGTAATGATTCACAGATTTGCAATAATCTGGTGGTCCTTTGACCATAGTTTCAACATTTTTAAAACATCTGCTGATTCAATGTTTAAATTTCAGTTTAATGTCTCATCCTTTACCAAATACAACTTTAAACAAGTTATGTTGCCACACTGGTTACTATTTGGATTACCTACCTAGTAGATACATTTTGTCCTAAAGTCCACATGTACGTGTAATTAAACCTTGGATACAAGATCATTGTCTTTTTCTGGAACTGTGTCAATACATCCCATTTCCTTTTCTTTACTGCCTAGCTTTCCCAAACGTCTAACTTTATTGTTTCTTCCCCTTGCTCTGAACTCTGAATAAATACGGCACTGTTTGTGACAGTGTCTTTCAGTTGAGACATTAAATCAAGACCCGTGTGAGCTCTCACGTGAACATTCAAGTAAGCCTTGACTATTCAAACTATAGCAGGGGAGTACTTTGTATCCTAGTTACCATTTATCCCTGAGTTTGCCTTACTAAGATTGCTGATTGTCATATTTCTGTTTGTGGGTCTTGCTGCACATACATTGGCTATAGTTTTCTGCAACAGCAGCATTTCTAACAGCATTAATTGGCTGTGAAGCACTTTGTGATGGTCTCTAAAAAATGCTACATAAGTGCAACTCACTTTTAAAATATGACAGGCAGTTTAAACCTAGGACAGTGCCTTGAGTGCAGTGAACTGGGGGCAAGGTACAGAGTTTGTGGTAGTGAAAAAAAGACAATGGCTTCACTTTCCAATTTCTGACTGGGGCATGCTAACAAAGTATGCTGACAGTACAAATAATAGAGATGTTGGTGAAGAGGTACAGCTGGGGGGTCACCAGTACGGCTGCAACACTGGCATCTATCTGACAATGTTTAAGGTTGCCCAAGTATGTCATAGTCACAAAAAGCAGGACAAATTCAACCCAGCTAATTGCTGTCCAATCAGTCTACACTCGATCATCAGTAAAGTGATGAAAGGTGTCATCAACACTGCATTCAAGCAGCACCTGCTCAGCAATAACCTGCTCACTGTCGCCCAGTTTGAGATCTGCCAGGACCACTCAGCTCCTGACCTCATTTCAGCTTTGGATCAAACATGGACAAAAGAGCTGAATTCCAGAGGTGAGGCGAGAATGACAATCCTTGACATCAAGGCTGCATTTGACAGAGTGTGATATCAGGGATAGCAAAACTGGAGTCCTGGAAACCTCTCTACTGGTTAGAGTCAAATTGGCGCCACTTCGACTAGAACAGCACATCTATCCTAGGACAAACTAAACAGAGACATGCACGAGAATTTCTAGAAGCTTGGCATTCCAACCAGAACTCTTATCAACAAACACATTGACTTGGATCTCATTTACCACTCTAGGAAATCCAAACATCTAAATAGAAAGTGGGCTACATCACCAGTGCTTCATTCGGAGGCTCACTGAAGATGTTACCTAGTATTGTGATGAAACGTCTGAAAACAAACCTTCCAGCTCAGCGAGCAAACCTATATCCAGAACCTCAATCAGAGCTACAAATCTTCTCAAAACTTACTAACATAGGAAGATGGCTATGGTTGTTGGATGTTAGTCATCTCAGCTTCAGGACATGTCTGCAGCAATCCCTTAGGGTAGATATTTTTAATTGAGCTGTTCAGAAGGATGTTATTAATCATGAGAGAGTGCAGAAAGAATTTACAAGGATATTGCTGGGACTGGAAGGTTTGAGGTATAGGCAGAGGCCGGGTCTTTTCTCTCTGAAGCATCGGAGGCTAAGGGGTGACCTTATAGAGATTTGAAAACCATGAAGGGCATGGATAGAGTGAATAACCAAGGCCTTTTTCCTGGGATGTCCAAGTTTAGAGGACATAGGTTTAAGGTGAGAGGGGCAAGATGTGAAAAAAGACTTGAGGGATAACTTTTTCACGCAGAAGATGGTGCGTCTATGGAATGAACTGCCAAAGTGGTGGAGGCTAGTATGATTGCAACATTTACCTGGATGAATAGGAGGGGTCTAGAGGGATATGAACCAAATGTCGGCAAATGGGATTAGGTCAGATTGGGCTGCCTAGTTAGTGCAGACAAGTTGGACCAAAGGGTCTGTTTTCAGTGCTGTATGAGTCTATCTGGCTAAGAAGTAGGGACATTACCACTCTTTAACAAGTTCCTCAGGATAGTATTGTAGGTCATAACCATGTTCAGCTGCTTCATCAATGACCTCCCTTCCATCATAAAGTCAGAAGAGGGGCTATTCACCGATGATTGCACAATGTACTGTACCATTAACAATTCCTTAGAGACTGAAGCAGTCCATTATGGAATACAGCATGGCTTGAACACTATTCAGGTTTGGAATGAAAAGTGGCAAGTTACATTTGAGCCTCACAAATGCATGACAATGGCTATCTCCAATAAGAGACTACTGCCCCTTCGCGGCATAACCATCCTCTAGTATTGACATCCTGGAGGTTACCATTGGCCAGAAATTCAACGAGATTAATCCTAAAAATACAATACCTACAAGAGCAAGTCAATGGCTAGGTATACTGCAGTGAGTAACTCCCTCCTCACTCCCCAAAGCCTGCTCGGCATCTGCAATGCTTAAGTGAGGAATGTGATGGAATACTCACATCTGTTGGACCACTACAGCTCCAATAACACTCAAAAAGCTTGACACCATCCAGGGCAAAGCAGCCCATTTGATTGGCACCACTATAGCAACCATCGCTTTCTTCACCATCAATTCTCAGTAGCACCAGTGCGCACTATGCACAAGATGCATTGCAGAAATTCGCCACAGATCCTTAGACAGCGCCTTCCAAACCTATGACCACTTCCACCTTAGAAGGACAAGGGCAGCAGATGCATGGAAACAACACCACCTGCAAGTTCCACTCCTGACTTGAAAAAATATATCACCATTCGTTCACTATTGCTGTGTGAAAATTGTGAAATTCCCTGCCTAACAGCAGTGTGAGTCTATCTACAACACCTAAGATCATAAGATATAGGAGCACAATTAGACCATTTGGCCCATCCACCATGTTCTGCCATTCATCTTGGCTGACGTTTCTCAACTGCATTCATATCTCTCCCCATTCATCCACTGATCTTCTCCTGAATGTATTTACATATCCAGCTTTATTCAAGGTACAATGATGATGTCACATTCCATTGGGGTACCTCCAACATGATCACCTCTTCCCTCAAGGAAGAAATCCCCCCAAATCTGGTAGACAGACTTCAGCCGTAAGAAAGTGAAGACTACAAATGCTGGAGATCACAGTCGAAGATTGTGATGCTGGAAAAGCACAGCCGGTCAGGCAGCATCTGAGGAGCAGCAGTATCGACATTTTGAGCATAAGGTCTTTATCAGGGTTAGTCAGCCATGACTGACTCATTTCCCCCTCTTCTGCCCTTGCTCCTTCCTGTTTTTATTTCAATAAAAGCAATCCCCTAGTCCTTATTTTCTGCTCCAGAAGTCTCCACATTCCAAGAACCACTCGCTACCATTTCTGCCATCTCCAGCAGAATTGCACCACCAAACACATCTTCCCCTCCCCTCCACTGTCAGCATTTCATAGGGACTGTGCCCTCTGTGACACCATCCATCGCTACTAACACTTCCTCAGTCCCCCATGGGTTTGATAAACTTGTTTTGGAGGTTTTTTAAGGATATTACCTAACAAAATTCTTAAAGAGTGGGGTGGGGTCAGGTCATTAAGTATATTTAGATTTTCAGGTTGTTTTTGATAACGTCTCCCATATGAGACCAGTTGGAAAGATTAAAGCACATGAGATAGGAGATAACATACAGACATGGATTAATGATTGGTTAATAGAGAAAAACAGCTTATGAATCAATGTGTCATTCTTACATTGGCATTGTGACTAGTCAAGTACCACAAGAATCAATATTTGGGCCCCACCTGTTCACAATGTTTACCAATGATTGATGACAAAATATAATAATCCCAAACTTGCAGATGATGCAAGTCTAAGCAGAAATGTTTGTTGTGAAGAAGTTGTAAAGTGGTTTCAGGAGGATTTGGACATGCTTGGTGAGTGAACAGGAACATGCTACATGGAATGTAGTGTGGAAAAATGTGAGGTTATTCACTTTGATAGGAGGTGCAGATATTCTGAGTATTCCTTTAACTGGGGATGTTGTACTGTCGAGAGTGTGGTGCTGGAAAAGCACAGCAGGACAGGCAGCATCCTGGGAAGCTTTTAAAGAACAACAGAGGATTACTAAGAAGGAAATACGCAGAGAAAAAATGAGGTACAAAGGTAAACTGGCCAATAATATAAAGGAGGATAGTAAAAGTTTTTTTTAGGTATGTGAAAGGCAACCAAATGGTTAAGACTAAAATTGGGCCCTTGAAGACATAAACAGGGGAATATATTACATGGAACAAAGAAATGGCAGAAGAATTGAATTGGTACTTCAGATCTGTGTTCACTGGGGAAGACACGAGCAATCTCCCTGATGTAACAGTGGCTGAAGGACCTGAACTGAAGGGAATTTTTATTTGCCAGGAATTGGTGTTGGAGAGACTGTTAGGTCTGAAGGTTGATAAGTCCCCGGGGCCTGATGGTCTACATCCCAGGGTACTGAAGGAGCTGATTGAGAAATTGTGGATGCATTGGTGATTATTTTCCAGAGTTCGATAGATTCAGGATCAGTCGCTGCGGATTGGAGGATGGGTAATGTTATAACACTTTTTAAGAAAGGTGGGAGAGAGAAATCAGGAAATTATAGACCAGTTAGTCTGACATCAGTGGTGGGAAAGATGCTGGAGTCTATTATAAAGGATGAAATTACGACACATCTGGATAGTAGTAACAGGATAGGTCAGAGTCAGCATGGATTTATGAAGGGGAAATCATGCTTGACTAATCTTCTGGAATTTTTTGAGAATGTAGCTCTGAAGATGGAAGAGGGAGATCCAGTAGATGTGGTGTACCTGGACTTTCAGAAAGCTTTTGATAAAGTCCCACATAGGAGGTTAGTGAGCAAAATTAGGGTGCATGGTATTGGGGGCAAAGTACTAACTTGGTTTGAAAGTTGGTTGGCTGATAGGAAACAAAGAGTAGTGATAAACGGCTCCATTTCGGAATGGCAGGCAGTGATCAGTTGGATACCACAGGGATAAGTGCTGGGACCGCAGCTTTTTACAATATATGTTAATGATATAGAAGATGGTATTAGTAATAACATTAGCAAATTTGCTGATGATATTAAGCTGGGTGGCAGGGTGAAATGTGATGAGGATGTTAGGAAATTACAGGGTGACCTGGACAAGTTAGGTGAGTGGTCAGATGCATGGCAGATGCAGTTTAATGTGGAAAAATGTATGGTTATCCACTTTGGTGGCAAAAACAGGAAGGCAGATTACTACTTAAATGGAATCAATTTAGATAAAGGCACAGTACAGAGAGACCTCGGTGTTCTTGTACACCTGCAGGTGCAGCAGGTAGTGAAGAAGGCTAATAGCATGCTGGCCTTCATAACACAAGGGATTGAGTATAGAAGCAAAGAGGTTCTTCTGCAGCTGTACAGGGCCCTGGTGAGACCACACCTAGAGTACTGTGTGCAGTTCTGGTCTCCAAATTTGAGGAAAAACATTTTGGCTATTGAGGGAGTGCAGCGTAGGTTCACGAGGTCAATTCCTGGAAAGGTGGAATTACCTTACACTGAAAGACCAGGGCGACTGGGCTTGTATACCCTTGAGAGGGGATATGATTGAGACACATAAGATTATTAAAAAATTGGACACTCTGGAGGCAGGAAACATGTTTCTGCTGATGGGTGGGTGCCGAACCAGAGGACACAGCTTAAAAATACGGGATAGACAATTTAGGACAGAGATGAGGAGAAACTTTTTCACCCAGAGAGTGGTGGCTGTGTGGAATGCTCTGCCCCAGAGGGCAGTGGAGGCCCAGTCTCTGGATTGAGTTGGATAGAGCTCTCAAGGATTGTGGAATCAAGGATTATGGAGATAAGGCAGGAACAGGATACTGATTAAGGATGATCAGCCATGATCATATTGAATGGTGGTACAGGCTCGAAGGGCAGAATGGCCTAGTCCTGCACCTATTGTCTATGTCTATCCGAGGAACAGGAGGATCAACATTTCGGGCATAAGCCCTTCATCAGAAGCCCTGATGAAGGACTTATGCCATCAACGTCAATTCTCCTGCTCCTCGGATGCTGCCTGACCTGCTATTCTTTTCTAGCACCACACTCTCGACTGTGATCCCTAGCATCTGTAGATCTCACTTTCTCATAGATGTTTGTGCTGTGATTGGCAACTTGATTTGAAAGCCTCAAAAATGGAGTTGCAAGACAAAAAAAAATTTGTTCGTAACACATAAAAGTAGGCAGCTGGAGCCCATACATGTGCAGATGCCACCATGACCATCAATCAATCATGAGAGGACCTGAATTACCAGTGTACAGATGATGTCAGAACTCATGCATGTGCAGAATGGAAAATTAAGATTTCTCCTGCATATGTATACAATCGCAATGGCCCTCAGAGCCCAGAGACTGCAAGAATGCAGCAATGCTGTCGGGATCCAGCTGCTTTAAGCCTGATAGTCTGGCTGCTTCCATGGATAGGTTGGTGCCATGGACTGCCAAGTCCAGCACTCTCTGTTGGGTACGTGCACAGATCTACATTCCATCACTTTAACTATGGGTCTGAAGATACGGCCACAGGGACCTTGAGCTGACTCCTTTGTCGCAAGGAGACAGGATGGTGCGATCATGCACCCAGCCAGAGAAGGATCCACACAAGGGCCCTTTAAAAGTCTCCTCTCAGGAGTTGAGCCTTCCACCTCCACCAAGGCACCCCTCTGACCGATGAAAGTTGGAGACTCTCAGTTTGTCTTGTCAGCTAGGCACAAAAGCCTTTTGGGATATCCTGAACAAATCGCCAGGGTCTACAAAGTGCACAGCCAGGAAGACACCCTCCACCAAGCTGCAGAGCCTGGGACTGCTTTGAGATTTAGTGGAGCAAGGAGAAAGATAATCTTTTGAGGGCATGTTGGTCGTAGGGGTGACATTGCACTGTATATCAATGCTCATGTTTCAATAAATGTTAGTGAATCTGCACAATATGTTTGCTGAAGTCTCTGTCTCATCTGAATGTAACTTGTCACCATGATGCCTAACATTATATCCATAAACAATATACTATGAAGTGATGTCTGCTTTGAGTACTTACTGCTGTATGTGGAAGCACAGTGAACAAGGTATACTTAAGGCAATGTGTTCTGCCGGCATCACTGCCCCTCTCGTCAAGCATTGCTAATCTTTCCTTGGCCTAGGCACGAAAGTATTCGTTTGCATGAAGTGCCTGAGGCAGAAAACTGCACATGTGGAGTCGATGCATTAAGGTTACAAGGGATTGGGAGCCCGCCAGTCTGTGTTCTTCACATTGTGTAATCTGTGTGTAATGGGCCACTGAACTGGAAAAATGTCAATTCTGCTTTCTCTCTACAGATGCTGACGGACCTGCTGAGGTTCTGCAACAATTTGTTTTTCTTTCAGATTTCCAGCATCCGCAGTGCTTTGTTTTATTTCTGTGTGTAATCTTGTTGCCCTTTGTAGGCCTTACCAATGGGTCTCCCTTTCATATAGAGACACTTATCGTGCTCACTGTGTGCACAGTTGTGGCATGGCCATTGTTTCCCAGTGCACAATTTTTATATCTAGCAAGTGACAGGAAGTTCAGTTTAGGCAGTCATTTCATCATCTGGCTGTATTAATTGGCAAGCCTCCAGATTCCCTTTCTGATATCCCTCCCCCAAGCCTCTCAGACTTTAAACCTCCCAAGGTTCCCTCCCAACCTGCCTTTATGAGCCTGCAACTGCTCACCTTTCTTCCCCAGGCATATGTGAATGATTATAGTCATACACTGACCCCCCCCTCCCTCCCCAATACTCAAACACTCTTCATCAAAGATGAACCCTTCCCCATATGACCCTGCTCTCATCATCATTTTGCCCTTTATAAATACAGGCTCACTAGTTTAACTTTAACCAGAATGCAGCTTACCAGTCCACATTAATAAATTCCACTGTATTCTACACAGCTCAATTAGAGACTGCTACCATTTCTTAGTCCCAAGAATTACGAGCTAGGGAGGGAAGAAGCATGACTATTTTTCCAAATCTAATTTGGAAAGTGTTTTATTTAATGGCACTATTCTTTGTACAGTTTATTTAATACTGGAGAATGTTGGTTTCCTATATAGGATACAAGGTCAGAAGTAGAGGTGATCACTGCTGATTGTAGTGTTTCTTTGCAACTCTTCAGATAATTAAGTAATCTCTGCCCGATGCAGCAGTGAAAACTGGACAGCATCCAGACTTGTGCTGAAAAGTTTCAATTAATATTCAGATCACATATGTACTAGACAGACTATCTCTCAAGAAAGGAAAATCTAGTCACCTTCTCTTGACATTCAATGGCATTGCATCAAATCCCTAACATCCTGAGAATTAGCATTGACCAGAATTTTTACTGGACTAGCCAAATAAAAATTATGATTAGAACAGCAGGTCAGAGACTTTGGGTGGAATCTTGAAGGAGCCTGATCAACAACATAGGGCACATGTTAGGCCTCACTTGACTTTTCTCCAGGAACAGTCACTGCATTTTTAAAAATGTGATTCTCATTAAGCAGTGGTAATTTGCTTGTTATGGAGGATTGTTGTTCATTTACAGCCTTATTAATTGTACAGCTCACCTAATTAATATGCAGCTTTCCATCCTACCATCCACCGTGAGCAATGTAGATGGCATGAATTCTCCATATGGAAGTCAGACCAGTTACCTGGTGACTTCAGCTTTTAGCTGGCTGCAAAGAAATAACATCTACTGGTAAAATCCATGGGATAAGTCACATGCACCTGTCGTTCAGGACTTTGAGACCTGTGCTTCAGGATGAACTATAATTATTAATTGAAACTGCAGCAGGGATACTTGCTGCTCCTGGATATGGACCCAGCTGACCGACCCAACTAGGCTGCGACTCAAAGCTGCTCATTAGCTCTAAATGCATACCTACATTCTTGTTGCATACTTGTGCTGCCTTGCCGGTTAGTGCAGTAATACAACCAAGCAGCATTCCTTGCTGTCAGTTAAAAGGAGTACAATACCCTTAATGTTTTATTTTTAAAAAGTGACATCTCAGCTCAGACAATACATTAAAGGTGTGAGATTAGAGTCTGTCTGCATCCTAACCTTGAGTCAGATTGGTTTTATTTCCAAAGTAAAAATTTATAAAATATGTCACATGGACTGACTGCCTACAGATTTTTTATAAAACCTTAAATTATCTGACAACTGTGACTGGAAAGAAGATCTGGGATTTATATATTGATACTCGAAACCTGGTCCCCATTCTAAGTGATTAAAGACTTAACAGCAATCTAGGTTTGTTTAGTACTTCGCATCAGTTGTATGACACTTTGATCTTTTACGATAAATTCTGTGACTTATGATCCTGCCCCTCTAGCTACTGTTGAAGGAGCAACGCTCTAAAAGCTTGTGCTTCCAAATAAACCTGTTGGACTATAACCTGGTGTTGTGTGATTTTTAACTTTGTCTACCCCAGTCCAACACCAGCACCTCCACATCATGGCATTTGGTTATGCAGTTTTATATTTTTTGGAAACTCCAGATCTGGAAAAGTAACATTCAAGTAGGTTCAAAGAGGAGAGGCAAAAATGCAAGAGAAAGCAGGACATTTGATTTCAGATAATCTTTAATTTTATTCAGCAAAAAAACTCAGTTGTTATAATCCCATTCCAAATGCAATCATTTTCACATTCTTTCACAAATATGGTAAATATTGGATGTTTTTTCAAACTGAATTCTTCATTCTGGAAGATTTGCATCTTGTATTTAACTTTTGAGTCACCATTCGGCCATATTAGCATTTTTTTCCTGCACAACTTCTAGTTGTTGCTTATAAAGGCACAAACAGAGCTTCCCACAATAAAACAATTCTAAAATTGTTCTCATATTGTTCCTACCTAGATTCCAGACATTGCTGGACTGGTTGTAGCATAAACCAACAAGATTTATTTTAACTAAAGACACCAAATTACACTCATCAAAAAAATGTATAATTGAAAACAATTCACCACAGGATAAAAATAATTAATAAACATTCTGAAGTCAGTAAATTCCTAGTTTTCCTCCAGTGCTGTGCTCCAGTATTTTACCATTATTTAAATATTTCTGGTGATTAACTGGATGCTTACAATTATTGCAAGTGTATTTAGTGCTTCCGACAGTGCAAGTTGAGTTCAAATTTACATTAATGAATTATTTTCAGCTTGTGAATTTTCACACAGTTATACCATAAAAATAAGACTAAAACAAAATTAGATAATCATATAAAAATACTGTGGTTGTTGAAAATCATTAGTAAGTATCCTTTTGTTTGAGCATTGAAAACAACTTTAATCTGCAGTTGAAATATACTCAATAAAATTCTGCTAGGTCAACACTGTGAATGACATTATTTAACCATACACTGATAAAATGCACAGGATGTCATTAAAATTACATATACAATTATCAAAACATATCCTCACTTAGTCTTCAAAGTATTACAGAAAAATCCAGATCATTGTTTTGACTGTTGTTGAGGCAGATGTTTGACAATTTAAACTTTAAACCCATTCAAATACAACTGTTGACAGAAGGAGCATTTTCCAAATGGATGGCTGGACATAATCTTAAGCTAATGGCTTAACAGTAAGCGTTTAAGTGAAAACTTCACAGTACTACATTGTAAAAATATTCACTGGAGCACAATACTGCTGCTTTTAAAGATCTAATCCATATAAGGATACCTCCATTTAGTCAAGGGAACGTGAGTCTCCTTTACAGATTGTGGTGATGTCCAACGGAGGATATAATGGGGACCTCCAGCCTTGTCATTGGTTCCTTGGAAAAAGGAAAATTGAAACCACTCAATTATCAAGAAATCCTTCCCATTTTCAAAGCATTGATAGAGTTACAAAACACTCGTAGTGGTCATGTAATGCTAATGCAAAATTTTATTCCAGCTTTCCTTGTTATATCTGATTTGTACAACTTAAAACATGTACTTTTCAAATAATCAATGGCAGACAGGTCTTTAGACCTCTGCAGTTTTTTGGATGTGGTTTTTAAAGATCAAGTATTACAGCACTCTTGATAATCTGGCAAAGTTATATATCTCAAATACCAAGTTATTATACTGTAAAAACAGTATAACAATGATGTATGTACCTCCTGCATTATGTTTCTATTACTTACTGTGGAGTTTTTACATTGACTTTAGGAGGTTGATGCCTTTACGTAGATGTTTTGAGAAATGTTGATGTCTTGAAGCTGTGTTTTGTGAGGGTTTACTGTGGTTATACATACCTCTCAATTGTCCAGAATATTTGATCAACCAGCACACTCCTGGTCCTATAGGTCCTAGTTAATAAAAGGTTTGCTGTACTAACTTTTTACACTGGATGAGATGGGCACAGGAAAGAGCCTTCCAATAAACAATATGCAAGAATTTAAATTTAATTTTCTGCGTATGTAAAGATTAAATTCCTCATATTAAATTCAACTTTAACTAATAACCCAGATGCAATATAAAGAGATAAGTGTACTTGCACTCAAGATGGCAACCTTAAGATGATTCAATGTAAAAGAGTCAAACAACAGAAAATTCATTCTTTAATATTAAAGCATTGTACAGGATTTAAAACCATAAATGAACATCTTGATAAATAAATGTGACACTCGAAAGGAATTTGGAATAAATGGACACTGGCTGAAAAATTATACAGAAATACGACTCAATATAACATGATTAACAAAAAGCCTCTTCCAAACTCAATCCACTTACCAGAGATACGAGCTCCTCCAAATGGCTGCTGTGCCACAACAGAACCAGTTGACTTGTCATTGATGTAGAAGTTTCCAGCAGAATACCGTAGGATTTTACTTGCTTCAGCTATAACATTTCTGAAATAAGCAATGTTTTAAAATTTAAAAACAAAATCAATGTAAGGAGAGTCATTTTTAAAGAGAGGTGTTCATTTGAAATTTGGGCAATTGTGTGTTGCTACAAATTAAAATTGGGCCGGATGTATATAACATACAAGGTACAAGATATTGCCTGTTATGGTAAGTATATTCCAAAGTATGTTAGTTCCTGAATGTTAGATTTATTATGCCTTGACATCATATCACCATAAGTAGTCTTACGATAGCATGACACACATCCTAGAATTCAGATGGAATGGTCTTGTTGCTTAACTTTAGTGTTCATACATTCAAAATTAATTGCAAGTTGCTCTATTCAGAATTACCCATGTTTGAAATATACAAATATTATAAATAGTATGTTGGAATTTATTAAATGGTAGTATTTCTATCAAATGAAAAAAATTCTAAATAAAACATCCACCTGTCATAAGTCACTGATTCTTTCATAGGTTTACTTTCTAGTAGATGCCAAGCAGAAAGACAAATAAGTACACGCATCCCATTACTGCTTCTTTGTAGTTGTAACTAGTCACCAACGGTTTTACCAAACTTAATCTCTCCAATTTTCCTTTTCTACTGATCAACGACAGGGAAACCTGTGTGACACCTTAGGTGCTGGCACTGGCTATCTTCTTTTGCATTTATCTTTATTTCCAAGTTGGTCACTGTATGTTCCCAACTGTCTTGAAGAAGCAGGACAAAGTTAAAAATCACACAACACGAGGTTACAGTCCAAAAGGTTTATTTTGGAAGCACTAGCTTTCAGAGCGCTGCTCCTTCAGGTAGCTGTGGAGCAGGACCCTCATACACATACACCCTTATACTCTCACACACGCACACACATACAAGTGTATGGGGTGAATTTGTATTTGCAAATACTTTCTATTTTGCTCAAAAAGCATTCAGTCTGCAGGCCGTCCATGCAGGCAGTCAATCCATATACAATATTTTATAAATTTCTACTTTGGGAATAGACTCAAGACTGGGATACAGACAAGCTATAACCTCACTCCTTTAATGCATTGTCTGAGCTGAGATGTCACTTTTTTAAAAAATACAAAACCTTAGATTACCTCGAGAATGTGACTTAAAAGAAGTTCTGGGATTTACATATTAATGAACCAAAACCTGCAACTCATTCTAAAATATGAAAGGGTTAACAGTAATCTAGGTGTATTCAATATATCATTTCAGCTGCATGACACTGTAATCTTTTGCTATAAATTCTGTGTCTTATGGTTCTGCTCCACAGCTACCGGATGAAGGAGCAGAGCTCCGAAAGCTAGTGCTTCCAAATAAATCTTTTGGACTACAACCTAGTGTTGTGTGATTTGTAACTTTGTCCACCCCAGTCCAACACTGGCTTCTCCATATCTTGAAGAAGCAGCTTTAATTATGATATACCTAATTAACTGTAAAATGCTCAGAACCCCTCTCCCACATATCAGTGTTCAGGTCAATTCACTTAACCATTTTGCAGTCTAGATTCCAGTATCATTTCAGACATGGAGAAACAAATAAGGGAAACACGTGGTTACAGACCTGGAAAGGTAAGTGCACTTGAGAACTCAATGATGATTTCTATTTGGTTAGAGACAAGAAACAGTACAGGTGTTATACACTGCTAGATGTAAAGTATAGACCATCAATGTCCAAAAAGGAAATGGAAGAGCAAATACCAAGAAGAATAAAAGGAATAATTTAGAAACACAGAACATTGGAGCATCAATGGACCATTTAGCCCTTTCAGTTTGTGCTGTCATTCAATACGATTATGGCTGATCATGCAACTCAGTACCCTGTTCCCGCTTTCTACCCATATGCTTTGATCCCTTCAGCCCCAACAGCTATATTTATTGCCTTCTGTAAAATATTCAATGTTCTGGACTCCACTGATACCTGTTGCAGAGCATTCCACATGCTCATCACTCTCTAGATGAAGGAATTTCTCATCTCTGACCTAAAAAGCCTGCCCCTAATCCTTAAGGCTGTGATCTCTGGTTTGGGACTCCCCGGTCAAGAACGTTCTTCCTACATCTACCCTGTTTAATACTATTAGAATTTTATTAGTTCAATAAGACATCCCCCCCACACACCCCATTTTTCTAAATACCAGTGAACAGTCCTAGCCAATTCAGTCTCTCCCTGTACGTCAGTCCTGCTATCCCAGGAATCAGTCCTGAATGATGCTAAAAGGCAGACAGCAATTACTGTGATACAGATTGGGAGAAAACTGTAAGGAGGGCAGGAATTGTGAAATGTGAGCTGGAGAAATTGATCAGTTTGCTTCTAGTTCAATGATGAAGAATGCATCAGTGGAAATAACTCGGAGATTGAAGTGGGTCAAGTGGATTATGTTTAATTCAGTCAGTATTAATACCAACAAGCCCAATTCCCAATACATCAGCCCCCTGCAGCACTTTGTCAGTGATCTCACTGAATCAGGGGTGCGCTGCAATGGGACACTTGAATCACTGATCTCACTGTGTTCGGGCAGCAGTTATGGGAAGAGCCACGATTCATCATTCCAGGAAGATCTTCAGGTTGGGGAAACTAGCAATAAATGACTGGCTTTCTTTTTCTTTCTGATGTTTGAAAGGTATAATGGCTGAAATACAATGGATGCATTTTAAAATCATACATATTGATTGTTTATAAACAAAAAAAAAACTTTTACTGGTGATTCTAAAAACTTATTTTTAAACAACTAAGACTGGCACAGGCTACTCTATATATTGCACGAAGCACTTAGTACCACTTATCAAAGTTTCAGTCAAAAGCGTCCCCAAACTAACAAAAAACGTACTTATCCTGTGCAAAAACAGAGCCGGTGAGACCATAAGGGGTGCTTGTATCAATCAAGTGGAGAATTTCCTGGTATTTGGTTTCAGGGTAAACATATACAGTCACGATTGGTCCAAAGATTTCCTGAAAGTAAATCATATTTCACAGTTACGCTCTTCCAGATAATTGCACAGCAGCAGAAACCTGAGATCCATTTTAAAGTTGGACTGTGCAGAGGCATGACAGCTGGTAAAGTCTACTGGTAAGAGGCCACAGACATTTCAGTCATCACCACCACTACCTCTCCACCCTCACCCCCCGCCTTGGTCAGATCAGCATATCCTAAAACAAGACTCCTGTCCGAGCACAACAGAACCGAACAGGAGACTGGTTGTTCGGAACAGGATTCTAGACAATAAGTAACCACAATTCAGAAGATGAGGGAGCTGTTTGCAGTAGCCACGTGATTGATATGGGTGCAGGAAAGGGGAAACAAAAGAGCAATAAGTGTGTTGGCAGAGGAAGTGCAGTTCCTCCACAAAGAAATAATAACTTGCAGCTTTTCTGTGTGTGGTTTGTACCATGCAAGACTCAACATGGAATAAATTGGCACGGAGTTCAAATGACATCATGATGAATTGATATTTGAATATTAATGAGGCTGGCCCCTGTCTGCAAACACTGGGAATTAAAACATTGGAAAGCAGCAGTGCTGCACAACTGTGAAGGCAATAACTCTGCTCTTGCCCGCATCTCCACTGTTATTATCAAAACTCATGGGTTTTACAGAACTGTAAATAAACCACACCCGTCCTACCCAGTGACAGGCAATACTACATCCAAAACAATTTTAATTCGCAATTTGCATGGGACAATAAGCAGGGAGACTGCAGATATTCTCAGTATCTGAATAATTAGGATTTTTCTCTTCTGGCATATTTGTGCAAATGTTTCTTGAGCAAATGTTGATAAGTCTAAACTACGTTCAATATGAACATATTGCACTTGAGCATATTACAACAACATATGGACACAGATCCATGGGGCTTCTCACTTAGATCAAATTAGAGAGGCTCAATAATGTCATCAATTTGACTTCCTTTTGAAAATTAGATATTTCCTCATTAACTGGCAGGAATTCTGTGACTGATGACAATCTTACCTCTCTCATTATGGGATCCTGAGGATCGTTTGTCTCTATAATTGATGGCTCCACAAAATAACCAATTTTGTCGTCACATTTTCCACCCGAAATTATTGTTAGATTTGGGGAGGACTGAGCATGCTCAATCCATTTCTTTATCCGAGCAAAGGACTGAGGAAGAAATTTATTATTAGAGAAAAAAATTATTTTGCAGTAACACACAGGACAAAAATATGACTGGTGAAATCTTCTCTAAATTACTAAGAATAAGGCACATTGCATGCCTAAAAGTTTTTACCTTGTTATCGATAACTGCTGAAAAGAATGTTTCAAAGTCATCCACTGGCTATAAGAGATAAAACATT
Organism: Hemiscyllium ocellatum; assembly: GCF_020745735.1. Taxonomy (NCBI): domain Eukaryota; kingdom Metazoa; phylum Chordata; class Chondrichthyes; order Orectolobiformes; family Hemiscylliidae; genus Hemiscyllium; species Hemiscyllium ocellatum. The sequence continues at coordinate 24,762,389 of NC_083437.1, forward strand.
ATCAGAATACAAATTAGCATCACAATGCAACTTTGACTCAATAGACTATTTACAATTCACATCTTATGCAAAAACCATACATTTCAACACAATCCAGAAATCTGCAAAGAATAATTTTACACATTTCTATATTGTACATGGTTTAAGCAACTTAGGGATGTTGGGAGCAAATTAGATTGTGACTTTTCACTTGTCCCAGCAGTCTGTGATTAGACCTAATTAAGACCAATTGCCTATTTCCCACCTATAAAGCACTCAAAATTTTAAATTTTGTATTTTTTTTGCAATCTCAATGTCATTCCTAGGAATGTCAATGTTAAACAGAAAGATTGCAAAATTACTAATGCGGGCTTTGGGAATGCTACATCAGTGCATTGGAAATGTTTTACATAAACTGCTTTACATAAATTAAGCAGTACATGCTGTCACTAAGACTACAGCTTGCACTTGTATTGTGTCTTTAACGTAAAAAAAAGTCCCAAATGCATCACAGAGGCTGTAGGCATGGATGGGTAATGGGGATTCACAAGAAGCCAGAGGCAGTGTTTGGGGTACATCAATACATCAACAGCACAGCAAGAAATTTGGTTCAGCAGGTGCATGCATATGAGAGTTCTATCACCTCACTTTACTTAATTATATTTGCACATTCTTTTACTGTGTGGAAACGCAAGTTGCAAGGGGGATATAGACAGTTTACACAGACATCGAAAGGTTAAGAAAATAGGCAAAAAGTTAGCAAATGGAATACAGTGTGGGAATATATGAAGTTGTTCATTTTACAAACAAGAGAGAAAAACTGCAACACAAAGGGACTTGGGGTCCTTATGCATGAAACAGAAAGCGAGCACAGATACAGCTGGTAATCAGGAAAACCAGGAATGTTGGCAAAGGGGACTCTTGTGGCATAGTGGTAGCGTCCCTACCCATGGATCAAGCAACCCAGGTTCAAGACCCACCTGCTCTTAACATAATTAGAAAAAAAAATAGGTTAAACTAAAAGAAAAATTAGAATGTTGGCCCTTATTACAAGAGGTTCTGAGAGTAAGAGCAGGGAGCTCTTAGTGCAACTGTACAAGGTGCCAAGTAAAACCACATCCCAAGTAATGGGAGCAGTTTTGGTCCCATTATTTAAAGGAAAGACATTATTTAATTGGAGGCAATTTGGAATAGATTCACCAGAATGGTACCCAGTATGGTTGGGCGGCGGAGGAGGAGGGCTTATGAGCAATTTGGGGCTACTCATTGGAATTTAGAAGAATGAGAGGTGATTTTACTGAAACATTTGGCATTCTTAAGAGGTTTGACAGAGTAAATGCTGAGACGATGCGTACCGGCCTGAGTGTGTATAGGACCAGAGGGCACAGCCTCAGGATAAAAAGGCACCAATCTAAGACTGAGATAGAACATAGAACAATACAACACAGAACAGGCCCTTCGGCCATAGATGAGGAGGAATTTCTTCTTTCAGAGGGCTGAGTAACTTTGGAACTCCTAGCTGTAGAGCTGTGGGTGCAGAGTCCTTGTGTATGTTTAAGGATGAGATACAGAGGTAGATTCTTGATCAGTAGGGGAATGAAAGGTTACAGAAAAATACAAGAAAGTGGATGTGAGGTATATCAGATCAACCATGACACTCCTGAATGGTGATGCAGCTCAAGGGGCCAAATGGCCTACTTCTGTTCCTATTTCTTATGGTCTTACTCTTTCTTTCTTTGTGTTTATCTAGTTTTATCTTAAGTACATCGTGGTACATATTGGCACCAATGATATAGCCAGGAAAAGGATTGAGGATCTGAAAAGTGACTACAGAGAGCTAGGTTGGAAGCTGAAGAGCAGGATGAGTAGAGTGGTGATCTCAGGTTTGCTACTGGTGCCATGAGGCAGTGAGGTGAGGAACAGTCAGTGAGATCAGCTTAACACATGGCTGCGAAGATGGTGCAGGAGGGAGGGCTTCAGATACTTAGACCATTAGGATGCCTTCTAGGGAAGGTGGGACCTGTACATGAAGGACGGGTTGCACCTGAACTGGAAGGGCATAAATATCGTGGGTGGAGATTTACTCATATGGTTCGGGAGGGTTTAAGCTAGTTTGGCAATGAGGTGGGAACCAGAACTACATATCTAAGAGTGGGGTAATTGTAGATGGGGCAGTGACAGAATGTAGTGAATCTATTGGGAAGGTTTTTCACAAGATAAAACAAAGGTATCGGTTAAAGTGTGTCTGTTTTAACGCAAGGAGGGTCAGAAATAAGAGTGATGACTTAGAGCATGGATCAGTACTTGGGACTATGATGTTGTGGCCATAACAGAGACGCGGGTTTCACAGGGGCAGTAACGGTTGCTAGAGATTCCAGGGTTTGGAGCATTTAAAAAGAACAGGGAGGATGGAAAAAGAGGAGAGGGTGTAGCATTGCTAATCAGAGAGTGCACCACAGCTACGGAAGCAAAGGTTTGTCTACTGAGTCAGTGTGGATCGAAGTTAGGAACAGCAAACGAGCAGCCACCGCATTGGGGGGTTTCTACAGACCCCCAAGTATAATAGGGAGATTGAAGAACTCATAGGCTGGCAGATTTTGGAAAAATGCACATGTAGCAGGGTTGTTTTTATGGATGACTTTAACTTTCCCAATATTGACTGGAACCTCCATAATGCAGATGGTTTGGATGGAGGAGTTTTTGTCAGGGGTGTTCAGGAGGTTTCCTTACTTAGTATGTAGACAGACGGATGAGAAGAGAGGCCATTTTGCTGCTCAGCAATGAGCCAGGACAGGTGTCAGATCTTGCGGTGGGAGAACACTTTGGTGACAGTGACCACAACTGCCTCACGTTTACCATAGCCTTGGAGAGGGAAAGGAGCAGTTACCAACGAAAGATATTTAATTGGGGAAAAGGAAATTATGATACTATCAGACAGGAGTTGGGAAGTACAGATTGGGAGCAATTGTTCCACAGAAAGGGCACAGATATGTGGAGACTCTGAACAGCCAGGAGGGGGCACGATAAAGGCTTGGCAGGAAGGATAAGAGATAACCCAAAGGCATTTTACTCAGATGTGAGGAATAAGAGACTGATCAGGGAGAAGGTAGGGCTGGTGAGGGACAGCATAGGGAACTTGTACGTGGAGTCTCAGCAGATAGGGGAAACCCTAAATGAGTTTTTTGCTTCAGTTTTCACCAAGGAAAGGGACCTTATTGTGAACGAGAACTTTGCGGAGCTGGGAAACAGGCTTGAGCAGATCAAGATTGATGAAGTTAATGTGGTGGACATTTTGGCAAACATGATTGATAAGTCCCCAGGGCCATACCAGATTTATCCTAGGTTGCTCCAGAAACCGAGAAAGGAGATTGCTAAGACGGTGCGAAAATCTTCCCTTCCTTACTCTCCAGGGGAGTTGTACCAGAGGATAGGAGGGAGGTGAATGTTGTTCCTCTTTTCAAGAAGACGAATAGGGAAATCCCTGATACTTACAAACCAGTCAGTCTTACATCTGTGATCAGCAAGGTTTGGGAAAAATTCTGAGGGATAGGATTTATGACTATTTGGAAAAACTTAGCATGATTAAAGGCAGTCAGTGTGGCTTTGTGAGGGGCAGATCATGCCTCACAAATCTTATTGAGTTCTTTGAGGTGACAAGACAGGGCGACGAAGGTCGAGCAGTGGATGTAGTGTATATGGACTTCAGCAAGGCAGTTGATAGTGTTCCCCATGGTAGGCTCATTCATAAAGCCAGGAGGTATGGGATTCAGGGAGATTTGGCTGTCTGGATTCAAAATTAGTTGACTGACAGAAAGCAGAGGTGGTTGTAGATGTAAAGTATTCTGCCTGGAGGTCAGTGGTGTCCCACAGGGCTCTGTTCTTGGGCCTCTGCTCTTTGTAGTTTTTATAAATGACTTGGATGAAGAGGTTGAGGGGTGGATTAGTAACTTTGCTGATGACACAAAAGGTTGGAGGTGCCGCTGTTAGTATCGAGGGCTACTGCAAGCTGCAGTGCAACATAGACAGGATGCAGAACTGGGCTGAGAAGTACCAGATGGAGTTCAACCTGGATAAATGCAAAGTGATGCATTTTGGAAGGTCGAACCCAAATGCTGAATATAGGATTAAAGACAAGATTCTTGGCAGTGTGGAAGAACAGAGGGATCTTGATGTTTTAATGCATAGATCCAAGTTGCCACCCAAGTTAAGAAAACATTTGGTGTTTTGGCTTTCATTAACGGGAGGATTGGGTTTAAGAGCTGCGAAGTTTTGCTGCAGCTCTACAAGTCCCTGGTGAGACCACACTTGGAATATTGTCTCCAGTTCTGGTCGCCCTAGTATAGGAAAGATACGGAGGCTTTGCAGAGGATGCAAAGAAGGTTTACTAGGATGCTGCCTGGACTGGAGGGCTTGTCTTACGAAGAGAGGTTGACTAAGCTTGGACTTTTCTCTCTGGAGAGGAGGAGGAGGAGGAGGAGGAAGAGAGATGACCTGATCGAGGTATACAAGGTAATGAGAGGCATGGATAGAGTCAATAGCCAGAGATTTTTCCCCAGCGCAGGATTGACTGCCACGAAGGGTCATAGTTTTAAGATATTAGGAGGAAGGTATAGAGGAGATGTCAGAGGTAGGTGCATGCATGGAATGAGTTGCCAGCAGTGGTGGTGGAAGCAGAGTCATTAATGACTGCTGGACATGCACATGGACAGCAGTGGATTGAGGGATGCATAGGTTAGATTATTTTGTTTCAGATTAGAAATAATCCTCGGCACAACATCATGGGCTGAAGGGCTTGTTCTGTGCTGCCCTTTTCTATGTTCTGTGTTCTATGCATCCCTGACAGACCTGATTCAGCAGTATTACTTCTGCTGGAGGAGAGAAGGTTAAAAGGAGATTTAGTTGTTGACTACAGCTTGGTGGTAACATTATTGGCTCTGATTCAAAAGGTCATGGGTTCAGTCCTATTCCAGAGATGTGCCCACAAAAATCAGGGATACAGTACATAAAAGATTCCACATAATTATTTCAGAGAACAAAGTGAGGTTTCCCCAGTGTGCTGGCCAAAATCATTCCTAAATCAACATTAAAATCATCTCACTGCTGTCTGTGGGATCCTGCTGGAACATATACTTTCAAACGACAACATTGAGTACTTAGTAAAATCCTTAACTGGCTATAAACTGAACAGTCATCCCAAAATCCTGAAAGGCACTGTAGAAATCAAGACTTTAATTTTTAAAAAATTAACTGTGATGGAATGAATAGGAGGAGGTTAGTTTGATAAATATGAGGTTATTCACTTTAGAAGCAAAACCCTGAATGGCTGTAAACTGGGAGAGGGGACTGTACAACAGAACCTGGGTGTCCTTGTGCATCAGTCACTGAAGGTAAGCATGGTGCAGCAGGTGGTAAAGACGGCAAGTGGCACGTCGGTCTTCACTGCGAGTGGTTTAGAGTTGCAGTTGTTGTTGCAGTTATAAAAGGTATTGGTGAGGCTACGCCTAGAATACCGTGTGCAGTTTTGGTCTCCTTTTCTGAGGAAGGATGTTCTTGCTCTTGAGGGAGTGCAGCAAAGGTTTGCTAGGCTGATTCCAGGGACTTACAAACAAGGAGAGATTGACTATGTTAAGATTCTTGTCGCTGGAGTTCAAGCTTGTGGTGGGAGATCTCAAGGAGATATATAAAATTCTAACTGGACTTGACAGGGTAGATGCAGGGAGGTTATTCCCAATAGTGCTTCCAGAACCAGGGGTCATAGCCCGAGGATTTGAGGTGGACCATTTAGCATGGAGATGAGGAGACATTTCTTCACCCAAAGAGTGGTGAGCCTGTGAAATTCATTACCACAGAAAGTAGTTGATGCCAAAACACTGAACATATTCAAGATGCGACTAGATATAGCACTTGAGGCGAATGCAATCAAAAGGCTATGGGAAGAAAGCAGGATTAGACTACTGACTTGGATGATCAGCCATAATTGTGATGAATGGTGAAGCAAGCTTGAAGGGCTGAATGGCCTCCTCCTATCTTCTATGTTTCTCACATTACATGTTAGTGATGTAAGGTCATTTTGAAATTATCAGTGAGGAGAGAGATTCAGAGAAAATTCTTTCAAGTTGTTAAACATGAAAAGCTTTGCCATAGGCTTAGGTTTAAGAATTGTACCTTTTGAGAAATAACTGAATAAATTAAATTAGATTAGAGTATAGAAACAAGCCCTTCGGCCCAACAAGTCCACACCGACCCTCCAAAGAGTAACCCACTCGCACTCATTTCCCTACCCTATATTTACCTCTGACTAATGCACCTCGCATTATGGGAAATTTTGCATGGGCAGTTCACCTGACCTGCACATCTTTAGATTGTGGGAGGAAACCAGAGCACCTGGAAGAAACCTACGCAGACATGAGGAGAATGTGCAAACTCCACACACAGTTGCCCGAGGCGGGAATCGAACCGGGGTCCCTGGTGCTGTGAGGCCACTGTGGCCTCATTGCAAAAGGAATGCAAAATATTTCAGCACAGAAGCAGACCAGTCAGCCCAATTGCTTCTCGCCAGTGATTATGCCCCACACAAGACCAACAGATGCAAGTCATTAATAAATACAAAAGCAAATACAAAGAAATTGCTTTACTTAGGGAGGTAGACTTGCTACTACGGGGAGTGACGTGGAAATCAACTGCATTGACATATTCAAGTGGAAGCTAAATAAACACAAGGAGACAAAGAAATGAATGAATGTGATCGGTGGAGCTAGATACAAATAGATGGGAGGAGGCTGTGTGGTACCTAAACACGGGCATAAACCTGTTAGTTTATGACATCCAATGACATCAAAGTTAGCAGCAGCTGAGATCATGGCAGCAGCTGAGATCATGGCAGCAGCTTATTTGCCATGTTCTCACGAACCTCTAGCTACATTTTGGTTGGGATGCAATAATCAGGGTGTGATGATGTCAGATTCAAAAGCTATTTTAATTGTGTAAGACAAGATTTTGTTTTGGATCTGGTTTCACTAGTGAACCCTAGTACCAAGGAACTGCATGCTCAGAAGATCTAGAACAGTAACTTTTAATTTTAAAATCAGAGGCTTTCCCTTCTCCAGATTCCTCAGCCCCAAAACGCCATTCTGTAATCACGTCCCTGACCTACCTACAGATCCAATCCTGAAGGACAACATTCCAGCTTCCCAAATCCTGTCAAGTGATTTCACATCACTGATGCTGGGAGAGAATCAACTACATTTAAATGAGGCCTGAGAACTAACATGAATTAAATCCTTAGTTCATTTTGAAAATTAAATTCAGAGCATTAGGTTTTGTCTTTGAAATTAAACCATTTGTGTGTTTTCAAAGGAATTTAGTGGAATTTATTGAAAAGCTGTCTCATCTGAAGATTCATTCAGGACAAGCAATAGAAAGCTTTGAGTCAGGGGAAGTTGCTCCTGGCATAAATATATTATCTGGTTAAATTTGCACTTTTTGACAATTGCATATGTAGTAATTGGAAATAACAGATTGAAATTGTAATGGAAATGGTAATCAACTTTGTTTAACTCAGAGGATGACACTGATAGCCCCATTTTTAGAATTTTATTGGAGTTTACTGCCCTGAAGCTGGTCAGCTAGGATCTTTGGATTACATACTCAAAGGATACTTGTTACTGTATGGTAGCTGGGAAATGTGTGTGAGAGAGCTGGAGAGCCCTAACTGCAATCAGGTTCATCCGAGAGCACATCAGTAAAGCAGGAGTAACATCATGGGACTAGTAACCCAGAGGCTGAGGCTACTATCCTGGTGACATAAGTTAAAATCATACCATGACAATTAACGGAATTTAAATTTAGTTAGTAAAATAGGAATATAAAAGCTGATTTCAGTAATTGTGTCCATGAAACTACTGCTGGTTATTGTAAAAGCCCATCTGGTGCACCAATGTCTTTTAGGGAAGGAAATCTACTTCTGTTTCCAGGTCTGGCGTATACTCCAGATGCACTGCAAAGTGTGGACACTTCACTGCCTTGTGACATGGCCAGCAAGCCATTAGACTCCAGGGCAGTTAGGGATGGGTAATCAATAATTTGCCTGTAACATCCAAAACCCAAGAAAGAATACAGGGGAAAAACAAAATAAAAATGTACATGGTACAACATATACCTTTGTGATTTTGGTTTTAAATTATTGAAATATATTTTTACTTGAAAGTTTTTACTTCCATTGAAAAATAAAAAAAGTCATGTCAGCCTAGATCAATAATTACTGCTGGTGCCTGGAACACACCAATGTTCAGTGTATTCATATTGCATTCCTATGTCAGTTATTTTAATGTAATGCATTCTTCCACTCACTTTAAATCAGGTTAACTGCATGCTTTCAAAAAAAATTGGATGGAGGAATGATATGCAGGAATGTTAAGTATCTGTTTGCTAATATCACCAACAGTAATTTATAGCCTTACATTAGAAAATATTTGAAATATTTATGTCTAAAAGAGGAAAGGCAGGTTAATGTTTGGGTATAACCCTTCAGCAAATGTCAGTTCCACAGTGCTACTTTGACAATACCTATTTCCCTCTGAAGCTACTTAAAAATACGGCTTTTATTCAAAATAGTTCATGTAAGGCTGCAACATTATTGGGGTAGTATGGGAATAAGACAGGATAATTGGAAAGTTTATTGAAGTCAAAGTCTCCAAGACCTGGGTTTTTTTGTATTTTATGTAATAAAAAAAACTTTTCCAGGAAGATATTAGTATTTGCGCAAGTAGATTTGGTGGAAAATGCATTCCCTATAGACACCAAAGTGTCAGGAAAAACCACCACACCAAAAAAAAAGAGTAGTGAGATGATTAAAATTTGTAGGATATCCCAGATTGCTTAGGGAGAGTAAACCTCTCACTTTTAGTTTCCCTCTTTTTCTCAGCAAATTTTGAATCTGTTATTTGTTAAACATACATATTTGTTCTTTAGGGTTTTTTTTGCTGTATTAAAAAAACAAGCTGAAGAGATTTCAGATATCCCCTGTACCTGAATTCGTGCCTATGTACCACTGAACTTTTCAGTATATCTGCTTGTTTACAAATATTATCAGGCCCACACCTTTGTCAAAAATTTCAGTCTTTGCTAGTTTTCTGTTTTGGCATTTAGGCAATTAAAATGAAGAGATCCAGTCTCTTTCCGTGAATTCACATGTTTGGTAATAAATAAGTTGACACTGTTTCAAGTATTATTTTATTTATCTTGCAAGTAAGTGGCTGCTACACTCAAAGATTCTTGCTTTCTGTTTTCTTCATAGTATTGGAGATGATTGCGCACATTTTAGACAATTTTACTGTAATAAATCTTATGAACACTGGCAAGGTTCCACAAAGTCATTCCAGTTTCCAGAAATGATCAGCAAACCTTTACAGAAAAATTACCATTTGCATTCCTAAAATTCCAATAATAAAAGACAAACGTGCAAGGTATTTCACAAGGAGGCTGATAAACAGGAGAGGGAACAAAGAAAATAAAGGAAGGTGACCTTACAGCTAACTTTTGAAGCAAGACGTCTTTGAAGAATGGAAGCAGACAACTGAATAGAGGAATTCTGGAAAGGAATTCCAGAGGTCATAGGTATGATGGCTTAAATTTTGGCATTCAGCCAGTGTACATCGGGAAAGAGGATGGAATTCACAGCAGTCTAGAGATGGAATATTGGATAGGGAAGGTTTCATAGACAGTGTGGAATAATGTGCAAACAATGATATTGATTATGAAATGCTAAAAGTGCTACCTCTTTCAATCCTGTAGCCTTGGAAATAATCAAAAGCATATTATCAGCATCAATTTAGGGTATGACATAGTTTCTCACTACAATTTGTGTTTCATATTCAAGGTATATAAAAGCCATTATACCCAGCTTTGTCACATCATCTTCAATCCACAGGCTTAAGCACAAACTTAGTTCACCTGATCACTCTTCTTGATTTACCACATTTACTATCTTCAGCTTTGGTGTTATCCTACCTTATGGCCCCTGGCATTTCACCTGGGATCCTCAATAAAAATAAAAAAAGTCATAACAAGTGGTTTGAATTTTGTCTTACTTACATTTCCCACTTTAATTTTCTTCTGCTCCTCCAGGAGATTTTTTTTAATTTCAGGCCACAATGAATCAGGTACATACATTCTTGAACAGGCTGAACATTTTTGCCCTCCATACTCAAAGGCAGAACGAATGGTACCATTTACCACACTGCCAATATCAGCTGATTTGTGCACGAAGTGAAAGTTCTTACCACCACATTCTGCAAATATAAAAATTATCCTTAGAGTTGATTAATGAGGGAAGGGCTGTAGATGTCATATACATGGACTTCAGTAAGGCATTTGATAAGCTTCCCCATGGTAGGCTGCTGGAGAAAGTGAAGTCACATGGGGTCCAGGGTGATTTGGCTGGATGGATAAAGAACTGGCTGGGCAGCAGCTGACAGACAGTAGTAGTGGAAGGCGATTTCTCAAAATGGAGAACTGTGACCAGTGGTGTTCCAGGGATCCATGTTGGGACCACTGTTGTTTCTGATATACATAAACGATCTGGAGGAAGGTTTGGGGGTCTGATTAGCAAGTTTACAGATGACACTAAGATTGGTGGAGTAGCTTAGATAGGGAAGGGGACTGTCTGAGAATGCAGCAGAATATAGATAGATTGGAGAGTTGGGCAGAAAAATGGCAGAGGCGCTCAATCCAGGCAAATGCGAGGTGATGCATTTTGGAACATCCAATTCAAGAGCAAACTAAACGGTAAATGGAAAAGTCCTGGGGAAAATTGATGTACAGAGAGATCTGGGTGTTCAGGTCCACTGTACCTTGAAGGTGGCAATGCAATGCCATAGAGTGGTCAAGAAGGCATACAGCATGCGTTCCTTCATTGGACTGGGTATTGAGTACAGGAGTTGGCAGGTCATGTTACAGTTGTAACCATGTTACATTTGGTTCAGCCATATTTGGAATACTGCGTAAAGTTCTGGTCGCCACATTACCAAAAGAATGTGAATGCTTTGGAAAAAGGGTGCAGAGGAGGTTCACCAGGAAGTTGGTTGTATGGAGGGTGTGAGCTATGAAGAGAAGTTGAATAGCTTAGGAATATTTTTAATACAAGAATGGAGGTTGAGGAGGGACCTCATTGAGGTCTACAAAATCATGAGGTATAGACAGGGTGGATAGAGGTATAAACAGGATGAATAGAGGTATAGACAGGGTCAATGCAAAAAGATTTTTTTTCCCCAGTGGGGAGGGGGGATTCAATTACTAGAGGTCATGAGTTCAAAGGTGAGAGGGGAAAAGTTTAAGGGAGATATGCGTGCAAAGTTCTTTATGCACAGGGTTGGTGCCTGGGACGCATTGCCGGTGGAGGTGATAGAGGTTAGCATGATAGCATCATTTAAGCTGTATCTAGACAGATACAGATACATGAAATCATTAGGGAACAGAGGGATCCAGATCCTTAGAAAATAGACAACAGGTTTAGATAGAGAATTTGGATCGGCGCAGGCTAGGGGGACCAAAGGGTCTTGTTCCGGTGCTGTAATTTTGTTTGTTGTTTATATGCAGTTACTTTGGAGACCTGTAAATGTGAGTGAGCAGCAGCCAAAGGTTAATGGATTGCCAGTAAGTGTGTTGGAGACAGATTTAATTGATGCCGTCAAAACGACATTGAATAATTAACTGAAGGGAAAAAATATGCAGGGCTAGCACAACTAGGGCAAAAGATCTAGCAGTGTGATGGAGCACAGAGATCTTGTAGTTCCAGTTTTAAAATTTTGATTGATGCAAATAAATAGCACTATCAGTGCAAGCTAGAAAAAAACCATGGAGCTGGAGCAGGTGAAAAAAAGGTCAAGGTTTTAGTCCAAAGCAGTGGAGGTTCTTGATGTTTTGTTTTAAGTACTGGGATCTTAGCAATATTTTGTTACTCACAGCATATAGAAAGTTTACAGAATTCATGCTTCCTGTGATGTTAGTTTTGCCTTCTCAATTCATTGTTCAAAATATTTTGGGCTCTTAACCATTTGCCTTTGTACAAAATCAGTACATCAATAATGGGCTGCTGATTTTTGATAATTATTATTCTTGTACACTGCTAAGGGGTATCTAATATAGTGTAAAAAGAGGTACACTTCAGATGACTTGCAGCAATTAAGTCCAACAAACTACTATCCTGCTACATTACTCAAATGAACATGTACATAAAAATAAAATTCTCTGTAATAAATCTAGCTGGGAAAAGCTGTTATCAGTGCTGATTTGAAGTTCAATATCCAATACTTATTTTGGGATAAAAGCAAACTTGAAACTGCAACAAGGACTTCAGAAACACCAAGAAGTTACGTTCTATGTAAATATTTAGCTTGTGGATGATGCAAAAATACTGTAAATTACAAAGATTATTATAGAACCACAGAACAGTTAGAACACATAAGGCAACAATTTGACCTGTATCCACATGGAAGAGCAACTTAGCTCGTCTTACATTACTCTTTTTTTCTGCTAGTCTTGAACATTTTCTCTCCTCAGTTAATTATTCAATATTCTTTTGATGTCCTTGTCTGTCTGCACTACACTTCTGGCAATGCATTCCAGATCTTAACCATTTACTGAATAATTTTCCTCATTTGCCTTTAGTCCTTTTGCCATTGACCTCAAAAGAATTGTTCCCGAGCTCTTGATTCTTCCAGTCTTACCAAACTTTTCTCCCTATTTACTCTGTTTGGACTACGGGTTTGAACATCTTTATATCAAATATCTCCGAAACCATGTCTCCAGTTTCCCCAATCTATTCACATTAAGCTAAATCCCTTATTCTTGGGAATATTCTTTTGGGAAAGCTTTTTCTGCCGCCATGCCCTTTCAAAAGTATGGGTGGCCAGAATTGGATGTGATAGTTCCAATGAACTCAAACCAATGATTTGTAAGGTTCAACATGGACTTCTTAAGTAGAAAAGGAAGTTATGTTCAACATGATATATAAAAGCACCGTTGTGCTACTGAGACTTTATAAAGCTCTGGTTAGGCCCCAACTGTGTCCAGTTTTGGTGCCCACACCTCAGGAAGGACATACTGGCACTGGAACGTGTCCAGTGGAGATTCACACGGATGATCCCTGGAATGGTTGGTCTAACATATGAGGAACGGCTGAGGATCCTGGGATTGAATTCACTGGAGTTTAGAAGACTAAGGGGAGATTTAATAGAAACTTACAAGATAATACATGGCTTGGAAAGGGTGGACGCTAGGAAATTTTTTCCATTAGGCGAGGAGAGTAGGACCCATGGACACAGCCTTAAAATTAGAGGGGGTCAATTCAGAACAGAAATGCGGAGACATTTCTTCAGCCAGAGAGTGATGGGCCTGTGGAATTCATTGCCGCAGAGTGCAGTGGAGGCCGGGACGCTAAATGTCTTCAAGGCAGAGATTGATAGATTCTTGATGTCACGAGGAATTAAGGGCTATGGGGAGAATGCGGGTAAGTGGAGTTGAAATGCCCATCAGCCATGATTGAATGGCGAAGTGGACTCAATGGGCCGAATGGCCTTACTTCCACTCCTATGTCTTATGGTCTTATGATATTTGTAACTTTCTTAATCTGCCATGCCACCTTCAACAAGTGGTGCACATGGGCCCTCAGGTTTAACTGCTCTTATATCTTTTTAAAAACTGTAACCTTTATTTTATTTTGCATTATCTATTCTCATATTTCCTCCCAAAACAGGGTTCATTTGAGTTACATCAAGATATTCCTACCTCCAGAGAGGCGTGGAAAAGTCCGGTATTTGTCCAGTTTCTTAGACACCAGCTTCCAAAGATGTTTAAATGTTCTGGAGAAGGACAAATAGCTAATTAACATGTATGTACCTTTCAAGCTTTCACAATATTTTTAAGAGGTAACAAATAATTTTCTGAGGAAGGGTCACTGGACCTGAAACATTAACTCTGATTTCTCTCCACAGATGCTGCAGGCCTGCTGAGATTTTCCAGAATTTGTGTTTTTGTTACAAACAATTTTCAATTCATCACAAATCATTCGCTCTCTGTAAATAGTCTTAAAACTCTTACAGAAGTGGTCAAGATTTGACACAGGTATTCAAAACGTTAATAATTCTTGAAAGTTTCTCATTATTTCCCATTTCAGGTGACAGAATGGTCAGTAACCTGAGGAAACAAATGTACTATGTTTGACAGAGGAACTACAGGATATGAGAATTTTCTTTTCTTAGACACTGAGTTGATATGATTTGGAATATACATGAAAGCATGGTGAAATCATATCGATATTAATTTTGAAGTGAGAATTCAATACTTAAAGAAATAATATGGTATGAAGAGCAGGAGAGTGAGATTAATTAGAGCACTCCACCAGAGGGGTAGCACAATGGCCTCCCTCTGTTTTTAAGTAAATCGAATTACATCTCTCTGATTTTTAAAAAAATAGCACAGTTGACAATTCAGTCCGTGCTGTCAATTCTTTGCTGAAAATTTGAAAGTGAATTCCTACAACCATAAACCTTCCTCAAACATTTGAGACCTGCTGGTATAAATTTCAATGCAAATATATACAATGAAAATTATCCATGCAAACTTGTAAACATGCAAATACAGCACCCAAATGTTGAGGTACTTCAAATTTGCACCTTAGCACAAGCTGCACAGATCTTTGATGCAGCTAGCTCTGCTTTCAAATTGCTATTTAACCTTAAATAGTATGAATTAAACAAATAGCAATCTCCAGAATTTCCTCAATGCACAGTCAAGTTTTGAATTCCATATTCTCCCCATCTCAACTCATCTTTTGCTAAAACCCTAATTGTTACCTCTTTCTGCCTTCATACTCAATGAGATTTTGGACTACTATTGACGTCCCATTCTCTACACTCTAATTTTCAGCAAAATCTCCTTATTATCTGTACCTGTAACAAGTTACACCTATTGATTACTCCTGTTCGTGCTGATTTGCACTGGATTGCAGTCTCTCCATTTTAATATTGCTTAGCTGGGCTTTATCAAATGCCTTAAGTTTCAATCTCTCTACTTATTAAAAAGAATTCCATCCTTACTCTATCCATTTCAAACCCTAGGATTGCCTGACTATTGATTTATGGTTCTGATCTTTCGCAGTGGAGTTATTTTGCAAGAGGTTTCTTCTTTTCTCCAGTTATTTATTTCACTTCACTCCCTATAACATTCCCTTAATTTATTAGACAAGAAACACTACAAACTCAGAAGTATTTGCTAATTTGATCACATAATTAGCTCACTTGAAATAGTTAAAATAAATGAGAAAATAGAGTGCAAGTGCTTTATATATCTTTCTATAATCTAATATGAAGGAGACTTTTTCCAAATTCTTCATGACAGGATCATAAAATGTCTTGCAATCTCCAAATCACACACCATTGTGGTAGCCCAAATCTGCGGTCTCTCTCTTTCTGGCTGCCATTCCAGACCAAAAGCTCATTACCTCCACCTGTCTTTATCTTTGGAACCTTTTTTTCTTATCTCCCATTTCACCAATACAAACCACCTTTTAATTTCTCACCTCTGGGTGACTTTTCAACCTCTCTAAATGACCACTCGTACCTTTGTGCTTTCCTGTTGTTGGTGAAAGGCTTCACTATCTCATGACTAAGCCTGGAGATTCCTTCTCAGCTTTTCATTTTTTCATATACGGAGGAAATTCCAGTGCTTGTTACTGCCTCCTACAAGGAGCAACCCCAAATGTCACATTTATTCTTTCACTGATGTGCATGCTAACACTCAAAACACATGTGGGCTGCAGGCAGATCTGTCCACTAAGACTGTACAAAACACCCAGGAGAATCCACTCATGGTGATGACCAACTGGAGAAAAGTCATCATTATAAGTAGAAGGGAGGAAGTGGAAAGGAGTTGCTCCTCCAATCACACACAGGTTCTCTCTAGAAAGTGAGCATATTAGGAGCAAATTGGTTGGGGTTGGAGTTGGAGTGGGGGGGGGGAACCTAGCTCGTGATTGGAGAAATATCCAGCAGTTAGGAAATCACCAGGGAAGCATCGGTCAAAGGTGAGTCTAGGATAGGGAGCTAGGTGCCAACTTTTGCCAGATCAGGGAGTTCTACCTAGCATGTAGGGCTAAACTTGTAAGAGGGCTTGTGAAGGAACGAGGTAACTTTTTTTTGTGGGAGCGAGAAATGGAATGAGGATCTAACAAGGGGAGAAATGGAAGGGAAGAAGCATAAAAGAGGGGAGAAAAAGGAGGCAGCAAGAGCTGTGAGGGTGTGGGGAGAAGTGGCGGCTGCAGTGCACTCCTAGGGGAAGAATGAAGCTTCAAACTCTGAGGGGATGGAATGAAGAGCGAGGTTACCAAGGGGCCAGAGGGAAGCTGTGAGAGGGGTATGGGGGTTAAGGAGCTGCAAGAGGTGAGGAAAGAGTGAGTGCACAAAAGGGAAGAGAATAATCCTAAACGTGTTAATAAAAGGAATACTTCTAACTGGAATCCAAGAAAACTTTAAATCACTGAGGTAATGAATTCCGTACAGATTAACGTAAAATCTCTAGGTAAAGTTTACACAAGGTCAGGAGCTACTATGCTTAAAAATGCAATGGATACTGTTAATTGTTATATTTAAATCTGAAATTGAGAGCTGAGGGACAATAAGGAGTTGTAACTGCGAAGTGAAAATGATTCTACTTTTTTTATAGAATTATATTAGCTGTGATCTCACCAGTCTTCAGGTATATTTACTGTGACATCTTTTTGTGCAAAATGTATGCTGGCTATCTTTTAAAAAGTAATTTTTGTTAACACATGCCTCTTGTATCTATAATGCAGTGACCAGGTAATTATTTCTTTCTTCTTACATTGTGGCTTTAAATTTAGTGGAGTGTTGTTAATTATTGAGGATATTAATGATCTATTTTCATTCTGCTTGTGAGAATTATGTCAACATTTTACAGAGGGTATTATTACGATATGACTGCATCATCTTGTGTGTTAGTGAAAATAAAGTAACCTGAATATCAAAAAGTAGCCCTTAGAAAAGATCTTTTGACCTATGCCTCACATGTAGCTTGAAATTGTGTTGCTGGAAAAGCGCAGCAGGTCAGGCAGATCCAAGGAACAGGAAATTCGATGTTTCGGGCATAAGCCCTTCATCAGGAATCACATGTAGCTTATCCACTGGGGCTAATTTTACCAAACCTCTTTCAACCCCACTCATCATTTGGACTTGCAATTAATCAACAATCACCAACCTTCTTTGTATTTCTTTAGAATGTCCTTCATAGCAATGAGTTCATTGTGGATAACTGTATTAACCACATCACCTTGATTTAAAAAAAACTTGGCTCATGGATGATGACATTTCCTCCTTTTATTAAAAGGTTTCTTGTCTGCCTCAATCTTCCATCACTGACACTGCTTACAGCACCTGCGGAATGGATATGGCTCTCACTGAACAGGAGCCAAATTGGACTTGGAATGTTAACCCTGTTTCTCTTTCACACTGCTGGACCTGCTGAGTTTCTCCAAAACTGTTTGTTTATTAAAACACATCTTGGCCTGCATCTCTACTTCCTTTCCCTTCTATCACTTTACTTTGTTACACTCCACCAGTGTCTCCTTTAAAGTTTTGTTCTCTACAAATCACCCAAGTACCATTCCTTGTTTTGCCCCGAGATGCCCTGCTTTTTCCCTCAGCATCTAAGCTTCACAAACACATTGATTTTAACATATATCTCTATTCACCTTGCTTCTTTCAGATTTAGTGATTCTTCTATTGTCATATCATACCCTCAAATCTTGTCATCTCATCTTGTTCTGTTTCCTTTTGTTTCCACTGCAATGCCATCTCTGATTATTTATTTTTATGCCTCTGAATTTTCATTCCACTTCCAACCTAAAATTTATTTTGCCTGCACCTTATCTCTTGCAGAAAAATAAACTTTATCAAAGTCACCTACATTGATCTTCCATTTGATACCGTACTTCTATAGTTACTAATACTGGTCAATTACAGTCTCACCTCCACAAATTATATCCTTGTCCATATCTTCCACACTCCATATCCTAAGTGACCCCAAAACATTGCCATCCATAAGATAACTTCTGTTGTACCATTCGCTCATCAGTTCTTGCTCATGGACTTGTATCATTTCCCAGACTCCTCCCACTTGCTTGATTTTAAAATGCTCATCCTCATGTTCAAATCACTCTTTGGGTCCCCATTTCTATAATTTCTCCATGCTATTCCAATAATAGAAAATTCTGCAATTCCCGTCCCTCCATCATACCACTGATGGCTGTACCTTCATCTGCAGTGGCCCAAAGTTGTGGGATAACATTTTCTAAAAACTTATTTCACCCTTCTGTGAAGCTGCTCCCTAATACCTACTTCTCAGACCAAGCTTTTGAGCATTTGCCCTAATGCTTCCTTCTTTAGCTTGCTGTTAAATTTTGCCTGTTAAAGCTGCTCCATGAACATAGTCTGTTGCTGTTGTCACTACTTACGGGACACTGCCGGTGAAGTTGATTCCTGCTAAGTGCTCAGATTCTGTAATAGTTTCTCCAAATAGTGGCCCATCACTTGGCACAAACTGGATGACATTCGGTGGCAGGCCAGCTTCAAGAAGTATTTTGTACACGGTGTAGCTTGCAGCCATAGCTGTATCACTGGGTTTCCAGACCACCACGTTACCCTACAATCACAACATAGCAGTTTGTTTCCCTGCAAAAAAATTCACTAATTCAAAAACCACAATACATAATGAAAAAATAATATACTGCACAAAAACATTTTAACAGGAAAATGCAGTTCAGAAGAAGCAGACAGCATGTCTAAAGAGGAGTATTTTGCTTCAGTCATCACAAAAGAAGAGGATTCAACCAATATCAAGAGACAGTAGAGAAATTAGATAGGATTAAGATACATAAGGAATTGATTAAAGGGTTGGTATGCTTAGAGTAGTCACATAGTATGGATAGATTGCATCATAACTGGCTGAGGGAATCAAGGATAGAAATTCTGGTTGTTTGACATAATCTTTAATCTCCCTTGAATGTGGAAATGGTGAGGTCTAGTGAATTCCAAATGTCACACACTTATTCTGAAAGGCAGGAGCGAGACTAGTCCAACCACTCCAGACCAGTGCTCCCAACAGCTGTGTTCGGAAAACTTTTAGGTAATGCAGTCAGGAAGAAATGTTAATTTGCATTTGGAAGAACATAGGTTAACAAATGATTTGATAAAGGTAAATCAATCTGCCAAACTGAATTCAAGTTCTTAAAGTAATGCTGTTAATGTGTACAGACTTTCAAAAGTCAACTCATAAAAGTGCCTTACTATAATGGACTACATAGCAAAAATGATGCTTACGAGATTAAAAGGGACCATGGCAGTTTGAATGTGAAATTGACCAAGAAAGAAAAAGTGAACATGGTGGTGAGTGATTGATATTCAAACTGGAGGCAAGTATACCATTATGTCTCCCTGTATTGGGAGTATTGTCAGTATTGGGACCACACTGTTCTCCAACAACTCCTTTCCTCTAAACTGAACAGCTGTGAACACTGCCAGCCACTGAAGGCCCATGCATGGTAGTCAGCATGCCAATGTTGTTTGCAGCATTGACTTCCTTCTCCAGATCTCAAAGGTCCATGCATGAGAAAAAAAATTAGCAAGAACACTGCTTCCACATGGGTGAAATTGTTTTCATCTGATTCCACACTTATCTAGTAACCAAACAAACAATCACCTGTAATGACTTTTCTTCCTGCTCCTTTGGACCAGCATCCCCAGAGGCAAAGATCTTTCATTGATTCCTTATATTATTAAATATTGCCCTTCAATGACATCATCCTAAAGCACATTTCACATGCACCCCGATGTTACCCACCCTGCCCAACACTACCTCTCTTGACTTTTCCAGTCTCTCATTCTTTTTTTACTCTGCTTAATTCAAATCCAGTACTGATTAAGCAGAAAGCACAATCAATATTGAAATGACCAAAGTCCAATATATTTCACCCTAGCTACAAACTTCAACTCTCTCCTTGATATTGTTGGAGGCTGAGCCAAATGCCCACAAGGTCAGTGTCCTTTTTTGACTCTGAACAGTTACTGATCCTCTCTTAACAACCTACTTTCATCTCCATACAATCATTGACTGCTATGTCTTTAGCTGCCAAGGACAGAGCTGTTGGAATTCCCTCCCTAAACATCTCCAACTGCCCTGCCTCAAAACCTACTTCTTCTCACTAAGATTTGTTCACCCATCCCAATGTCTCCTCATGACTTTGTATCAAGTTTTTTTTTGTTTGAGCTATACACTTGCAAAAAGCCTTTGAAGGTTTATTTCATTATGTTAATGGTGCATTTTAAAGTGAAGTTAATATAATCAAATACTACAACGTAACAGCATACTATGAAAATGCACATACTACAGGATATCCAGCAGAACTGAACAATGACATTTTGTGGACAAAACAATTCCAAGCAACTGTTTTCAACTGTGCTTTTATTTTAAAATTCCAAACAAATGAAATTAATCAGCAGAGTATTTTGGCAACATGTTTTGAAAATTAAAGATTGTATTCCGCTTAATTTTGAGAGATAAATTTCCTTATTTGCCTCTAAAATAATTAAATGTGGATGGTCAAAGTGATTTATACTAACCTTGGAGCATATTTTCTTGATTTTTTTTTAAAAAGAAAAGTGGGCATCTTTTGTATTCATTCAGGGAATGTGGGCTTTGCTGGCTGAGCCAGCATTTATTGCTCACTTCTAACTGCCCTCAAGAAGTGGTGGTTGTATGCCTTCTTGGAATGCTGCAGTCCATTTAGCCACAATACTGTTAGAGAGGGAGTTTGAGGATTTTGACCCAGCTTGAAACAGTTCTAAGTTTGACATAAAAAGGTACATAGAACAAAACAAAATTGCTATACTCTAAATTAACTAGGGGAAAAAAATACCTCTAACACAATCAGTTCTGCTATAATGTAGCCATTCCATTCTTGTGCAATCCCGTAATAGCAGCACCATTTAAACCAAGGGGGCCTGAATCACGTTATAGAATGCATGCTTCCAAACTTCACGCTTTAGAAACAGTGTCCCCAATTTGTCAATTGTGTTGGAGCAAGTTTGTGTTAATGAACGACTTGTACTGCAACTGTCTACCTATACCAGCCATTATAGGGGCCTGTAATGAGCATCTGAAGTTATTGCTGATTTTGGGTTCTGGAGGGTTGTCAATGGGCATGAAACTCTGCTTTCTCTCTCCAGATGCTGCCAGACCTATAGAGTTTCTCTTGCAACCTATGCTTTTGTTTCAGATTTCTAGCATCTGAAGTTCTTTGTTTTACTTTAGTGATTTTGGGTAATTTTCTATTGTGTGACCATATCATTAACTAGTAAATAAATTTTCACCTCAATAATTTAAACAAGATTCAAATCTGTCTTTTTCTTTCTGTTGTGATAAACATAGAATTGTACAAAATTGGAGAAGGAGGTAGCTAGTCCATCCTTCCAGTCTGCTCCATCACTCAATATGAACATGGCTCATCATCCAACTCAGTCCCCTGTACCAGCTTTCCCCTCATACCCTTTGATTCCTTTAGCCTGAAGAACTACATTTGACTTGTTCTTGAAAACATTCAATGTCTCGTCCTCAACCACTTTCTGTGGAAGAGAATTCTACAGGCTCACCACTCTCTGGGTGAAGAAATTTCTTCTCATCTCAGTCCTAAATGACCTACCCCAGATCCTTAAACAGCAATCCTTTAGTTCTGGAATTCCGGTCATTGGAAACATGCTTCCAACATTTACCATCTAGTCTTGTTCAAATTTTATTGTTTCCGAGATCTCCTCTCAGTATTCTCTTTGAATCCATTGTTAGGAAACATTAACTCTGCATTATTCAGCAAAAGATTCACCTCCTTGTTATGCATGCCACAAGGGGCTGAGTTCATTTGTTCAACAGCTTCACCCTCAGTAACACCTTTAGTTATTACTTCCCAACATTTAAACGACTTCACCAACTTGGAAAGTAATCCATGCAAAAGAAGCTCTTCGGTTCAGTTAGATCACATTACTGCTGGTCATTCAGATTTTTTTAAAAATCAATTTCTTCATTTTTATAAGGCTGAAACTTCTGGAAACCTTTCAGATTCCATCCACAGCAGTAGATTCGTACACTGAGCCTGACTCACTTTGTAACCTATTTCCTTTTTGAAAATAAAATTGCTATTCTTGTTTCTCACCATCAGTGCTGGAGCTCCTGCCAGATTTCCACCTATAGCAGTGAAGTTGAATGGAGAAACAGCTGCTACAAAGCCCTGAAAGAAGTAAAACAAAATACTGGTAAAAGCACAGTATCAGAACTTAATGCATAAAATACTGTTTTAGATCATAGAGCAGTAGATGTAATCTATATGGACTTCAGTAAGGCATTTGACAAGGTTCCCCATGGGAGACTGATTAGCAAGGTTAGAGCTCATGGAATACAGGGAGAACTAGCCATTTGGACACAGAACTGGCAAAGGTAGAAGACAGAGGGTGGTGGTGGAGGGTTGTTTTTCAGACTGGAGGCCTGTGACCAGTGGAGTGCCACAAAGATCGGTGCTAGGCCCTCTAATTTTTGTCATTTACATAAATGATTTGAATGCGAGCATAAGAGGTACAGTTAGTGAGTTTGCAGATGACAGCAAAATTGGAGGTGTAGTTGACAGCGAAGAGGGTTACCTCAGATGACAACAGGATCTAGACCAGATGGGCCAATGGGCTGAGAAGTGGCAGATGGAGTTTAATTCAAATAAATGCGAGGTGCTGCATTTTGGGAAAGCAAATCTTAACAGGACTTATACACTTAATGGTAAGGTCCTAGGGAGTGTTGCTGAACAAAGAGATCTTGGAGTGCAGGTTCATAGCTCCTTGAAAGTGGAGTCACAGGTAGATAGGATAGTGAAGGCATTTGGTATGCTTTCCTTTATTAGTCAGAGTATTGAGTACAGGAGTTGGGGGGTCATGTTGCGGCTGTACAGGACATTGGTTAGGCCACTGTTGGAATATTGTGTGCAATTGTGGTCTCCTTCCTATCGGAAAGATGTTGTGAAACTTGAAAGGGTTCAGAAAAGATTTACAAGGATGTTGCCAGGGTTGGAGGATCTGAGCTAGGGAGAGGCTGAACAGGCTGGGGCTGTCTTCCCTGGAACTTCAGAGGCTGAGGGGTGGCTTTACAGAGGTTTACAAAATTATGAGGGGCATGGATAGGATAAATAGACAAAGTCTTTTCCCTGGGGTCAGGGAGTCCAGAACTAGAGGGCATAGGTTTAGGGTGAGAGGGGAAAGATATAAAAGACACCTAAGGGGCAACTTTTTCACGCAGAGGGTGGTACGTGTATGGAATGAGCTGCCAGAGGATGTGGTGGAGGCTGGTACAATTGCAACATTTAAGAGGCATTTGGATGGGTATATGAATAGGAAGGGTTTGGAGGGATATGGGCCAAGTACTGGCAGGTGGGACTAGATTGGGTTGGGATATCTGGTCAGCATGGACGGGTTGGACCGAAGGGTCTGTTTCCATGCTGTACATCTCTATTTGCTGCAATGTGTGAGCCGATCACACATTCTTGAATGATTTTCACCATTATCACATGTGCAGTAAGTTAACAAAGCAGGCCATTCACCTTTAATAGAATGAGCCATTTTAATTTCCAATGAAATTACACAAATTAAAATTAAGAGGATCAGCGAATGGGCAAGCGATATAATCTGCCAGTTTACCATATAAGAGATGTCGGTGAATATCATTCCCTCACTAAGTCTCTAATATTCCTCAACTGCCTTAGTTTTTTTTTTAAAAAAGGCATCACTTTTGGCACCAGTCTCTCGTTTTACATCACACTCACCTCCAAGCTCCGGTACAGTGTACTGTTGGTGCTTGGTGGCTCACTGATTGGTTGTTCATGTTGGAGTTCCAGAGCATGTTTAGCATTGAATCTGAAGAAGTCTATTAGTTCTGCAGCTGCATCAATCTCTGCCTGAATTACTGTTTTACCCTGATAAACAAAAAAAAGGTCTATTATTAATGTTAAAGTGAATATTAGAAATTTGTAAAAATTATTGCCTTTCACATCAGATGTTAAAATGAGGCCCTGTTTGCCTTCAAACTATTTTGAAGAACAAGAACAGCCATGGAGTTCTCTCCAGTGTTTTGGTTAATAATTCTCCTTTAAGCACATAACTGAAATTGATGATGTCATCAGGTTTGTGTGAACTTGCTGCGCACAATTTGGCTGCTTTATTTGCTACATGTTACTGTGAACTACTTGAGTGTCCAAGTTTGTAATTTGTTATCACGTACATATGCAATGCTAAAATGCACTATACAAGTTCAAGACATTGTCTTTGGGACCTCATTTCAAAAGTAATGTAAATAAACCAAGAGGTAGGGAGAGACTGAACAGTAAGATCGCAAGCTGTGAGGAGTTCAAAGCAAGAACATGAGGTAGAACAGTGAATGGAAATCAAGGTCAGCCAAAGCCTCACTGAAATGGTGTGTAAAGAAAGGGAGGACCAGTATCTCCACAAAAGGAATTATGGCCCATTAGTTATCAAGGACACCATATATTTAAAACCTGCTCCTTTGTGTTGGAACTGCTATACTGATAATAGCCCTGCGAAAATAAGCAAATATCAAGGGTTCAGATGATAGAAACCTGAGCAAACAAGAACTGTGTGTGCAAGTATTACTTTAATTGAATAACTGAGTTTTGGATGTAAGCCAGTGATCAGTTCAGTAAGGCTCAATAGTTTGTGAATTATAGCAAAGATACAAGAAAATCAGGATACTTTAGATAACACGGAAAATTCAAGAGTGACAAAGAAAATCAGCCAGTGGTAAAAGACAAAGGGGATGGTCCCATTATAATACATTAATTCTCACACTTAGGCTTAAAACAAAATCATAGCTATTACCAGTACAAAGTCAGCTTAAAACCACTGAACAGACTCCAAAGAGAGAGGATGAAACAGAAAGGACTGAAGTGGCTGTAAAACACTTTGGAACATCTCCACATTGTAATGTTCGTGTCACACAAGTGCCAGGCAATGACCATATCAAACAAGAGAAATTGAACTACTGTCCCTGGTGTTTACTTATCATCATCACCAAATTCCCCACTATTAACATTCTTGGGTTTACCATAGAACAGAAACTGAACTGGACTGGCCATATAATTACTGTGGACACAAGAAAAGACCAGAGGTTAGGAATTCTGCACTAAGTAACTCAGCTCCTGTCTCCCACTACCTGTCCACCATGTATAAGGTGGAAGTCAGGATATGATGGAATTCTCCCATTTGGATGCAGTTGCAATAACATTCCCAGTTCAACACCTCCAAGAAAAAACAGCCTGCTTGATGAGCACTGCTACCATCCCCCACCACCTTCAACATTCACTCTTTTCTCTACTGATGCACAGGGGCAGTATTTCAAACTATCTACAAGATGTACTGCAGTACTCATAGGCTCTTTTGACTATATCTTCCAATATCATGACCTCTACCACCTAAAAGGACAAAGCTAGCAACATAGGAGCACCATTACCTGCAAGATCTACTTCAAGTCATACACCATGCTGACATGAAACAATATTGCAGATTCTTCAGTGTCAGTTGGTCAAAATCCTGGAATTCCCTTGCTAACAGCACGCTGGGTGTACAGTTATGACCCACTTGGGAAACTGTGCTGAATCTCAAATCACTGAATCTTAGAATCCACAAAAGCCTTCAATGCAGGAAGAGGCCATTCAGC
Source organism: Hemiscyllium ocellatum (assembly GCF_020745735.1). NCBI lineage: Eukaryota > Metazoa > Chordata > Chondrichthyes > Orectolobiformes > Hemiscylliidae > Hemiscyllium > Hemiscyllium ocellatum. The sequence continues at coordinate 24,788,195 of NC_083437.1, forward strand.
TCATCGAATCTGCACCAATAATTCAAATAGCATCCCATCCAGCCTCCAATATATCCCCATAACTCCACATTTACGTTGGCTAACCCACCTAGCTTCTGCAACACTAAACACAACAGACAATTCAGCATGGCCAATCCTTTTAACCTGCACATCTTTGGACTTTGGGAGGAAACTGGAGCAGCTTGAGGAAACCCACATAAGTACAGAGAGAACATGCAAGCTCCACATAGACAATTACTTAAAGCTTGATCAAAACCAGGGTCCCTGGCGACTTGAGGCAGTCTAACCACTGAACCACTGTGCCACCTTGTCGCATAACTCCTGGAATCACCACACACATTAAATGATTTGAAGTCTCCAATTTACCTGTCTGTTGGAATCAAGTTAACAGACTGACCAGCTTCCTGTACTTAACAAGAATTACTATTACAAATAAGTAAATTCTAATCTCAGTAAACAGCTATAAAACTATCAACATATGGCTAACAGTTAACACCTCTAAACCACTTATAAAACCTCTACAGATACAGAGATAGAAACTAATTTTAACCATGGTTTTACAGATGGAAATAAAAACTGAGAACCACAGTTCAATAGCACCAGGCCACTGGGTTTGTTAAGATGTTCCTTTTGCTTGACAAGACTTTATGTTCGATAACCACTTTTACTCCAGGTTCTTTGATTTATTTTGCCCTCTTCTTCACGCAAGTTAAACACTACTTACAAAGTTTCTTAGTTACTGGTTGAAGTCAACAGCTTACAGCAAGTGGTCGAGAAAATAACTGGCTTTTTTTCAGGCTCCATATATTTTTACAACAGAGACATAACGACCTGCCCTCTCAACAATCTGATCGCTTCTCAATGAATTATTCATACCCACAAACTGTTCGGCTGCCAAGGAATGAATCAGCGAGTTGTCGTCAGGCCACTGACACTTGCATCCATAACTGGTCATAACTAAGCTTAGCAATGAGCTGCTACTTGCCCACCAAATCTCATGCTGCACACATACCCCAGTCTCATGCTGTCTACAAATATCTCCCTCTACTGCTAAGCAAAGCAGCAGCATAAACATCACACAAATGAGTTTGTCACTAGTTTTTTTTTGAAAAGATGTAGCAATTCCTTCCTTAATTCAGTGATTTCAAAAAACATTCCTTTTCCATTTTAGTCCACATCAAAAATATACAAAATAAGATGATACCATCTTTACCATATCTACACCCCCAAGGACTCCAGTAATTTAAGAGATACAAGTTAAATTAATGTTCTTTATTTCCTCACTGACGTGGGTATAATTTACATACCTGTCCAATCATAGTTCTGGCCAAAAGTTCTGCACGTCTTGACCCACTAATTAAGTCAGCCGCTTTAAAGAATATTTGTGCTCGATCCTCGACAGGTTTGAGATCCCATTCCCTGTGTGCAGACAGTGCTGCATTAATTGCTTTATTAATTAAATCCTGTCAAAAAAAAATTAAGAAGCTGGTTTCTATCTCAAAAGGAAAACCAATCAGGTGAAATACAAACACCTAATTTTATTATTTCGTGAATTTATTTTAAGCTAAATGGAAATTAACTGAACACAAAATCAATTCCTGCTTCCTTAATTCAAAAAAATTATTTTATTGACACGCAATAGTACTTTCCTTTTCAGGAAAAGATCTCTGGCAGGGTGGTTCTCCCTCACCTCTGTATTGAAAGTGTCAGGCTGGATTACAGACTTAAACCTCTAGAGTGAGATTCGAATCTACAACTTTCTGACTCAACATGCAAAACTGCTACTCAAAAACCAAAGAAAGGTGGTTCCTAAAGTCAGAAACAAAATCAAAAATTGCTGGATAAAACTCAGCAGGACTAGCAGCACTGGGAGAGAAAGCAGAATTAACGTTTTGGGTCCAGAGACCCTTCCTCAGAACTGCTACTTACTGATTTGGGACCTTTTTATACAGTAACTTAAAACTTAAATATTTTTTGAATCCAATCAATCAGTGTCCTTCATATTGTTCAGTTAGTCTCCACCTGTTAGCTTACCTTGTCAGCATAGCAGAACTTGGCCACTTTGTGCGAATGATTAAATGGCTGAAATAAAGAAAATAAAGGTAATCTTAATTCACACTGACTGTATTCTTCAGTTTTGCAAGAGCATAAAATATACTGTTCCTGCAACATTTAGATGCCAAATGAGTCCAGTCAAGCCAATTAACAAAGCCACTATTTCGTTTTAAGAAAAAAAAAGAAAGAAATATGGGATTTAATCCCCAAACACAGGGCAAGAATTCAGTAAATTACACAAAGGTTACAACACAGAAACAAGTCATTCTTACACACTCATCAATACCAGTATTTATGATCCACCAGCATATACGACTACATTCCCTCTCTACTGGCAGCATATTGGAAACCAAATGTGACCATAAATCACCACCATGGAAGGCCCACTTTTGGGCTCCATTCCAGATTTTTTCCCCCAGGGTTTATTCCACTAGCCTTTAACTCTCCTAAGATATCCACAAAGCAGTGAGGCCCAGGTTGCTTGTTTCACCACGAGGAGACACAGCTGATGAATTGCAAATAGGCTGTGTACTGACAGGGAGAGATTTACACATTTGGTTCTCATTTTAGCATTGCTGCTGATAAGTGTGTAGGCTGAAAAGAAGAAATAAATTAGCACATAGAGGAAAAGCCGACTAACCTGTTTTAAACACATATAGGGTGCAGCATATTAACCTATTGGATGAAGTGGCAGTACTCTGGAACCTACATTATGTTATGAAAACATCTTATCTGAATTGGTAATTTAGAATGTTGGACATAACCTGAATCAAAAGGTGACAGATGCTGCATAATAAAAAGCTGCATTTGCAAAAAACACATGGTGCTTGATTGGAGTCATCTTTCGTGCTGAGAGGTTACATGACCCAGTTTGTGGGTGTAATAAAGCCATTTTATTTTAACACAGTCAGCGTCTAAGGCAACTTGCCTCAGGAGCAACAGCCTTTGCTTTTTCTTTCTCAGAAACCTCTCAAAGTCTGAGAGTTGAAAATGCACTGAAAGACCCCATCATCACAAATAGAGTGTCCACCACTGTATCCCAAAAAGAAAATTCAGACAGCTACAATCGATTGAGGAAGGCACCCAGTGCCAACAGTTTATTTGCAAATTCAGTTCAACTACAGGTACACATTTAGAAAATCTGCGTACTTTTGTTCCTCTCCAAAATTAACTCCTACTCAGCCAAAGTAGTTTTAAGACTACACTCTGCAGAGGTTTTATTTCCCCACCCAACCTGGATATAGTGTATGTTTAAGTTTTCAAGGAATGTAGCTGTATAATGTTTGTACAGTCTAAAACATTTTTAAAAATCTGTAGATCTTTGCAAACAAACATAATACTTTACAAACCTGAACAACTTTCTGATATTGAGCAATATCAGCTCTGATTAAAGAATTAGCAATCTTGTTTTTATAAAATTCAAGTTGTAAGGGAATTATGGGAGAGGGAAGGAAACATTTTGCACCTCCTAACTTAGTCATAACAATTAGATACTGTTTTAATATACTTGGGAAAAAAGAAATGGGATACTCTAGCAAACCTAATCATTTCTTTGTACAAATTTATTACCTATTTATGCTTGAGTTCAACAGCCCACTTATAAAAACAAAATATGATATATTCCATAATGTCATTTATTCGCTACCTGGACTTCTAAAAAAATGTTGTATTTGGACATAAAGGACTTTCTTGTCATTTGTACTCTTCAGGGTCTTTCCATTGAGTGAGTATCCTGTTCCTTCTTTCTACTCCCAAAATACATCACCTCACATTCTCCAGCATTAAATTACATCTGCCACCTGTCTGCCCAGTTCATGAACCTATACCCTTTTCAACCTCTCTTTACTATTTACCAATCCTCTCCACTTTTGCTTCAGTAGCAAGTTTTGAAACATGTCCCTGCGTCCAAGCCTGAACAATCAATGCTTCAAGAATAAATATGAACTCAGTACTGACCTTAGAAACATATAATTTCCAGTTTATGTCCAATCTGAGCATTATTTAGTAACCTTAGCTCTGTGTTCACAATAATCAACTAACTTTTTAATCCATGTTGCTGATATTTCTTACACTGTGCCATTTTAAATAAAAACCTCTGAAAATCCACACACACCGCATCTACCGGATTCCTTTTGACTATGTAATTAACTATTTCCTCAGAGTATCATTTCAATAACATACCAGGAGTATTACTTGTGTTATATAGTATTTATCTAACATCTTTCTTACCATAAAGAACTTAAATAAATTTAATTAGTTACTTTATAATCTGCACTGATCTGGCGTTCGATATTTTCCATTTTGTCAATGAGTGGGAACCCTAACTTCAGTAAAGAATTGATTCCCCTAAATCTGCTGCCTTCTCAGTGATAGAGGTTGTGGGTTTTGAAAGTCCTGAAAAAGACAGCTGGGTGAGTTGCTGCATTGCATCTTACAGACAGTACACATTGCTGTTACTGTGTGTCAGTGGCACAGTGAATGTTTAAGGTGGGGATGGGGTGTCACTCAAGCTGGTTGCTTTATCCTGACTGGCGTCAAGTTTTTTTTTGAGCGTTTTTGGAGTTCTACCGAAACAGAGAGAACTTCATCTGGCTCTTGACTTCTGCTTTGTAGACAGTGGGCAAGTGCTGGGGAGTCAGATAAGTTACATGTTTCAGAATTCTTAGTCTCTGACCTGCTCTCATATCTATACCCATGTATATATGGATGGTCTAGTTTACTTTCTGCTCAACGGCGATAATGGGGGCAATTCAGCAACATCCCAAGTCCTACAACAGTTCAGGAAGGCAGCTCACTACTACTGTTGGGTTCTTTTCCCAAGGTTTCACACACGAGATGGAATCTGCACACACCAACTTCTACAACAGTTAAAGTTTAATAAAGCTTGTATAAGTTAGGTGACCCCTCTGAGACTCTTGCCAGGCTTACCAAGTCGTCAGAAGAGAGACCCCCATAGAGAATACATCCCCTTTATATAGGTCAGTTGGCAATGCTTACAGATACTCTGCCAAATCACCCACCAAAACCACATGTTACCCCAGGTACAATGGTAGGATAAGATCATCCTCGGAGATAATGCAAATGCTAACGCCCTAATCCTGGGGAATTGTTATGCAGACGATTTACTGACTCAGTGATTCCCCAAGACAATGTAAGTGTGATGTGTCCTGGCTTCGGAATGGCCCTGTAAATGAGTTCTGGCTCTGCTTCTTCCTCAGACAATGGTGTGATAGGCCTCAGCATCGGGGATGATCATGACAATGAAAGTATGGAAGAGATGAAATGATAGTTTAATTTGATAATAGTGGGGGGGGCAGTAGTAGTAAATGACTGTCTAATTAGAGTGGGAGTCATTCGCATATCTGCATGACTGTTGTCCGCACCCACTTCCAGAACATTCAGTCAGTGCAATTTAACCCTTTGGACATTTAAAGTTATATTACAGAGATATTTCCATTTAATCATTTAACATTATACTACCTTCGCCCGGGCAATTAGGAATGGAAAATAATACTAGACTACCAGCAAAGCTTGATTCCCATGAACAAATCAAAATAAACTGCTGGGAATAAAAGAATATGCAAACAAAAATACATTTAGAAGTGCATGGTATTCAAAGATTAAACAGCTCAAATTTACACAGAACAATTGAAATAGTCTTAGTGGGAATTGCTGTGAAGAAGCAAGGTCCACAATAGACTTCAATAGCTCTTTTACCAACAGTCATCTTAATAAATATTTCATTCACATCCAACAGAAAGTCAGTACTTCGATACTTACACATAACTGATATTGTATCTCATTGGTCCAGACAGATTCTCCACCAATCACACAGGGGACCTCAAGTGTTTGTCCCTTCTGCTCATTCAGAGCCTGACAAAAAGATAAATGCTTTAAAGTAAAAAAAGAGTGGAGATAGCACACATCATACACAGAAACGAGATACTGTTGTACTTCATCCAAAACAAAAAACACCTCCTCAAACCTACAACCGATCCCAGTTGAGTCACTTTCCACGAGTTCAACTCGTATTCCAATTCTTATCTACAGTACTGTCCTTCCCCTCCACTCACCACAACAGGTACAAACCACCATCATCATGGCTCTGCATCCTGAAATTCACTTTTTAAATCTTCACACTTTGTTGTACACCTTACTCAACTTCAAATTATCTCCTCAACTATAACCTCAGTTACCTCGCCAAACTTTTGCCTGTAGTCTGGGGAAACAGGTTGGTCAGCAAGGACAAAGTGATGGATGAACATTACTTCCTTCAAAACAGGATATTTACATTAGTGTTAACAAGTTTGAGTTCATGAAGAACAGATGGAAGATGAGCAAGATGACAAAAAAAAACACAGTATTTGACTTTAGAGGAAACACAGACACCCATAAGAGTTTCAGCAATGGAAGCAATGATGTAACACCAGGGAATGTTGTGAACGTGTTAGTGGTTTTGATTAATCGGTTATTCGCCTAAAATTGGGTGCACATGAAGATTGGGATTAAATTATGCGGTTGCCAAGCTGGATAAAGTTAGTCATAAGTTCACAACGGTTATTTGAATTTGGGTTAGCTCACTCTATAAGGAGTAGATTATTCTTCTTTTCTTTCCATGCGGTCAGGCTAGTTACATTACTTTGCTCCTCCACCTTTCACTGGTTGAGTGTAATGAGCAGTTCGGAGAAAGGCAACCTCTCAATCAGTTGTAATATAAACATACAACAGCTATTTCAACAGCAAGTTATCCCAATAAGAATTAATACCAGTTGGTTTCTAATTCCACTGATAGAAACGAGAACTTTAGGGATTTTTCTGCTTTAAATGGAACGCATGACTTTTCCAAGAACTGTGCTGTACATATGAGTAATTAAATCAATAGCTGTCATTGAATCGGTTCCTATTAAAAAGGTAATAAACACCTTGAGAAAATACTCATGAACTTGTACCGAAGAACATCCAGTCCTTAAAAATTTCACTCAATAATGAGTACCGACAGCAAGTAAATTAATAATGTTCCAAGAGGTCAGGGGATTTCTATGGCAGTCAACTTCAAACTTGCAGCACTTCAACAAAGTGAGCGAACTTGTTGTGGCACTAACCATAAGAATAATATATTTACAGGCAAATTGGTGATCGGATAACTCCCCATTAGTATTCCATGGTAAGTAGTTACATAGCGTACATTTTTACGAAGCAGAAAGGGTATTATTAGGAGAAGTTGGTTAGTCATCTGGTTATCAGGAGAAGATTGTGGTTCATGTCTTTATATTAATGTTTTATTTGGAATGAGCTGTAAAAATTACAATGAGACCATTAGTTTTTAATATGTTCATCTTTAAGCCATTGTCATGCTCAGAATTATACACAGTATTTCAGAAGACCAATTTCAAACCCCACAGAGAAACAGAAATCAGAATGCTCAAAAGATAATGAAAGCTCAGTATTGTTCCCATAAAGAGAACAGGTACAGTTGATAAATGAAGCAGAAAGTAAGTGTCAGTGCAAATTGCTGATTAAACAGTAATGGAATGAGGTACAAGACAGCCTAATATAATTTAGGGTAGCAAAGAAATGCGGAACAACCCTTAGTTAAATAGACTACCCATCTACCAAATTTCCAGAGCTGCTGATCAATAATTTTTTTTATCACAGTTCAAATATTAATTACTGACCTGATATAACCATTATGCCTTGACAGCACAGGAGAAAGGAAAAAGATCGGCCATGTTACTGCAACTACAATTTTTTTCTGGTTGTTCATCAACCAGCGATGACAATAGTTGTAGAGAAAGAAATGGTAACAGCTAGTTTTCTGTGATTAATGATGCAGTAACAAGAAGGAATAAATTCCAGTTTGTCAATAAAATAACAAGGGGAAGACATTAGCAACATACTGCTTTTTCACACTGTGGAGAGGGCAGTGGAGATGTAATCATGAACATCATACCAGAAACTATGAAAACAAAATTAAGTATTTTCCTTTTCTTTTTATGCAGACAATTATTTGAGAAAATACATAAGGAAAGTACAAGGGAGTGGAACTCTGGTCAGTTCAGAACTAATAGATCAAATAATAATTTACAGTGAGAAGTTACAGTTAAGATATAATCCCAAGCACTGCCAATTGGAATGACCTTATTTTGATAATTTCGCTCACCTTACTTTTGGAAGCTGTGAAATTGGAACAATTTTTAATCTTTTTTAAATTTATTGAAAAATAATAAAATTATAAAGTTTAATAGTAGGTAAAGTACCAATTTCTAAATAAAACAGGAATTGATATTGATATAATCTAATATACTAGTGACTCATGTGGGTTATGGCACTGGATTATTAACCTGGAATGGCATTGTGAAAATGAATTTAGCTTATGGGCTAGCAGAGATCAAGAAACAAACAACTAATGGTTTTCCTACCAGTGACTTCAATTCCACTCCACATGGTACTCTATAAATGCTGTTGAAAGTAGTCATTCATTACAATATTCAAAAGAAAGAAAAAGAAATTTTTCAAGGACGTGACCAGGTGTGTACATAAGAATTGTGCAGGGAGGGAGGAGGAGATTATGCCCTTAGAAGTAGTGTGATTCCAGCATGGCTCAGCACTTACAACTGCAGTGGTTGAACTTTAAAAACTTTATTTCTTTATTTTTTGACTTAATACAAAGTAGGACTGTAATGTCTAACTTTTATTTAATGCTATGCTAAGAAGGACTATAACGTTTAACTTTTAAACTTTGTTCCTAATTTCTTTCTACCTTGTACTTAAGTTTCTGTACTTAGGTACTTGTACTGATATGCTGCTACGAATGGCGACATTGAAAACTTTTCACTGTACTCCTGTACTTGAATATACATGATAATAAAGTCAGAATCTAAAACATGGTTTATATGGAATTCAGCAAAGCCTTTGACAAAGTCTCACATGGGAGACTAATAAAGAAGGTAAAAGCACATGGGATCCAGGGTAACTGGGCAAGCTGGATCTAAAATTGGCTTTGCAGTAGGATAGGAGTCAGAACATGGTATTCACTGGTATACCACATGAATCAGTTCTGGGCCCCTTTTGTTCATGACACATAAACAAAATGGAAGAAAATGTTGATGGGGGAGGAGTGTTTGGTAATAAGTAAGTTTGCAGATGACACAAAGGTTGGCTGGCAACTAACAGTGAAAGAGAAGGTCTTATTAAAGGACAATACTGATGGATTGGTCTTTTGGAATTTAACCCTGATAAGTTTGAGGTGATGCACTTCGGAAGAATTAACAAGATAATGAATACTCAATAAATGGCAAGATACTAAGAAGTTCAGTGGAACAGAAGGATCTTGGGATTCTTATCCACAGATCCCTGAAGGTGGCAGGACAGATTAACAGTGTAGTTAAGAAAGCACAGAGAACATTTGCCTTTATCAGTTGCGGCATGGATTATAAAAGCATGTGCAATACTTTGGTTAGGCCATAGCTCGAGTACAGTGTGTAGTTCTGGTCATCACACATAGGAATGATGTAATTGCACTAGAGACAACGTAGAGGATAATCACCAGGATATTGCCTGGGATGGAGCAGATTAGCCACGAAGAGAGGCTGGATAAGCTTGGGTTGCTTTCTTTAGAGCAGAGAGAGGACTTGAGATGAGGAGGAGCATGGAGAGGATCGATAGAAAATAGCTGTACACCTTAGCTGAATGGTCAATAACATGGGGGCTTAATTTTAAGATGAAAGGCAGGAGGTTTAGAGGGATTTCATGCAAGTATTTTTGACTGATTTTGGTGGGAATCTGGAATGCGCTGTTTGGGATGGTAGTTCATGCAGGAAACCTCACAACCTTTAAAAAAATACTTGGATGAACACTTGAAATGTCTTAACATTCAAGGCTATGGGCAAAGTGCTGGAAGGTGGGACTAGTGTAGATTTACAGTAGTGTTTTGTCAGCATAGAATGGACCTCTTCTGCATTGTATGATTCTAAAATTAATGATGAAGGGTGTACAGACTGCAGCAGGTCAAGAAGGCAGCTCATCATCACCTACTTGGTGAAAGCAAAGGATGGTTAGTAAATGCAGGTTTTGAAGCCACACCTATATTCTCCAAGTTAAAAATTCTAGTCCAAGGTTTGTGTAAAGATTTGTAACTCAGGCACTGTTGTCATGGTTGTGGATACATTCGCTGAGCTAGGAAGTTGATTTGCAGATGTTTCGTCCAGTCTAGGTGACATCTTCAGTGCTTTGAAGCCTCCTGTGAAATGCTGTTGTACTGTGTCTTATGGAATTTATTTCTGCTGCTTCTGGTTGTTCATTGTAGTGACCGGTATATTGGGTCTATGTCAATGTACTTGTTAATGGAGTCCGTGGCTGAGTGTCATGCTTCTAGAAATTCTCTGGCTGTCCTCTGTTTCGCCATGACTTAACTCACCAGCCACACCACCTTACATGAAAAATGTGTCAGAACTGACAGCCAGACCTCTCCAACCACTGGGATTCATGACAGCCCATAAACTGACAGTCACACTCAGACAACAACTCACCAGGACAAAAGACCTTTTATCTATCACGTGCAAGACTAACATAAGTTATAGGATTCCATGCAAAGACTGCACGAAACACTATATAGGGCCAACAGGCAGACAACTAGCAATCTGCATCCCGAACACCAACTAGCCACTAAACGCCACGACTAGCTGTCTCTAGTAGCCATATACACAGATGACAAGGACCACAAATTAGACTGGGACAACACAACGATCATAGGACACTCTAAACATAGGACAGCCTGAGAATTTCTAGAAGCATGGCACTCAGCCACAAACTCTTTCAACAAGCACATTGACTTAGACCCAACGTACAGCCACTACAATGAACAACGGAAACTAGCAACCTGAAGCAGCAGAAACAAAACCAAATAAATTCCATAAGTCAGAGTACAATAGCGCTTCACAGGAGCATCAAAAGCACTGAAGATGTCACTTAGACAGAGGATGAAATGTCTGCAAATGAACTTCCCAGCTCAGTGAATGTACCCACAACCACGATAGAAATTCTAGTGTCGAGACGTATAAAAATGCATTGCTAATAATGCTATAATAATCTTAGAGGACTGATGACAGTGATCCAAAACAGCTGAATACAAGAACGTTCATAGATCTGCGTGTATACATGTCAAAGTGCATTTAATCATGCAAGCAGTATCCTTGTTCAGCTTATTGCTTTGGTTATCTGGTTAACTGGAGTATTGATGCAACTTTGTATTTCTTGTTAGACTTTGATTAATTCGTCAAGTGTTATACAAGGTTTTTCTTCAAAAAGCTTACGACCAGACCTCCTTTAGGGCTTGCCGTTCTGAACTTCCTTGTTTGAATTCGAGGATTGGTTCATTCTTCACAGCTATTGCAGTGTGTTGTAACCGGAATCTGCAACAAATGATTGGACATACCATAGACTTATTAACATGTAAACAAGTCAAAAGCCACCACCTTTGGTCATCACATGAACTCCTGACTCCCACCACTATCTACATATAAACACAGAAGATTTAGACATGAATGTATGAGGTTTGATCAGTAAGATCACAAATGACATGATATTTCAAGGTGCAGTAAAAGGCGAGGAAAGCCTGAGACTGAGATAAAATGCGGCCTAGTCAGATAGGCAGAACAATGGCAAATGGAATTTAATCCCGAAAAGTGTGAGGTGATGTATTTTGGGAGGACTAACAAGACAAGAGAGCATGCGATGAATGGCAGGATTCAATGAAGTACAGAGGATCAGAGGGACCTAGGTTTGCATGTTCACAGATCCTGGAAGGCAGCAGGATAGATGGATGAGGTGTTAGGAAGGTAAGGCAGCATATAGAATACCTGTCTTTATTAGATGGGGCATTGAATACAAGAGCAGGGAAGTCACAATGAAGCTAGACCACAGCTAACCAATAACAGTCATTCATGATTGGAAGGATGTGACTGCATGAGAGAGGGTGTAAAGGAGATTCACCAGGACGTGGGAGCATTTCACCTGAGAGTTTGGGATGGTTTTCCTTAAATCAAAGAAGGCTGAGAGGGACCTAACTGACATACAAAATTATGAGGAGCGTAGATGGGGTAGATAGATGAAACTTTTTGCCTAAGTTGACAGATAAGCAAGCATGGGTCATAGATGAAAGGTAAAGCATAGGAGATTTGAAGGATCTACACCGAGAGAGTGGTGGGTATCTGGAAGTTACTGCATAAAAAGCTGGTAGAGGTGGGAACCATCATGACATGTGAGAAATGTTATGATTATCACTTGAAGCACCACAGCATAAAAAGTCACAAGTCAAGTTTTAGAATACGACACTGGAGTACAAGATGCTTCTTGACTGGCAAAGGCATGATTGCTCAAAGGGCTCTTCCCGCACTATAAAACTCTACGACTCTAATCCTTTCTCACAGATATAGTCTCAAATTGAACCAGGCTGCTTACAATCTCATCATCCTATGAGAACTTGAGCTTTGACTACAGCACATTTGATTATTTCCATCACTGTAATTTCATTTGCAATTTTCCAAATTCAACTTAAATTCACAAAGTGCCTTTAAAGTAATATCACATCTCAAGACTCTCAGAAACAACAGAAAACAAAATTTGACAGTGAACCACATATTATTCATAAGGCAACATTGAGGTAGATGTCAAAAGTTTGCCCAGAGGTAATTTTTAAAGGAGCACTTTAAAGAAGAAAAGTGGTGGGAGAGGCAGGACGTTGCAGAGTTTGGGACCCAAACAACTAAAGGCATATCCATTGTCGATTAGCCTATTAAAATTTTCATAAGTACCTTTTAAAAATGCAGATGCAGAAGAGCTGAAACAAAAACAGAAATTGGTGGAGAAACTCAACATCAGTGGAGAGTTAATGTTTAGAGTCCAGTGACCCTTCTTCAGAGGTGCTCTTCAGATCTGACAAAGGATTAATGGATTGAAACTGTAACTATGCTTCCTCTGCACCAATGCTGCCAAAATTTAGATGTTTGCAGTTTTCCTGGACCTCCCTTTCTAAGAACAGTATGGGTGCCCCCATACACTAAGGATTGCAATGAGGGAGCTGACAACCAGAAAGTTGGAGGATTGGAGGCGATTGCAGAGATACAAGGTGGTGAAGAGGAGGGATTTGAAAGCAAGCATTAGAATTTTAAAACACTGCTTAACTGGGACACATTTAGGAGAAAAAGTGAGGACTGCAGATACTGGAGATCAGAGTCGAGAGTGTGGTGCTGGAAAAGCACAGCAAGTCAGCCAGCATCTGAGAAGCAGGAGCATTGACAGTTCGGGCAAGAACCCTGACGAAGGGCTTTTGCCCGAAACGTCAATTCTCCTGCTCCTCCGATGCTGCCTGACTTGCTGTGTTTTTCCAGCACCACTCTCTGGGACACATTTAGGTCAGCAAACAGTGGGTAATGGGCGAATATGATTTTCTCAGAGTTAGAACAGTAGGCAGGAGAGGATTGGATTATCTCAAATCGATGAAGGGAAGAATGAGAGGGGCTGACCAATGGGAAAGTAAAGGTACAATGAAGATTCCATCAGCAGATAGCTGCTGGACAAGACTACTGAGTGATAATCCTGGAACTCTGTTTCTCACAGTGGTGTGGTGCCCCTACACTCTAAAGAATGCATTGGTTCAATGAGGGACCTGATAACCATTTCTCCAGGGCAACAAATGCTGACTCGGCCAGTAACACCTACTGAATATCTAAAATTCCAATACTCAACTAGTTCAGCCTATTTCCATCCTTCATTAACCATGCCATCTAAAATTCTACCCCTATCCTGTCAGGCTCCACTCTTGCTGATCCACATTCATTCTCTCAAATAGCTTTTCTTTAACTCCAGGCATTTTTAAAAACTCATGAACTCTCCACACTTCCCTCTTTGAGACTTTAAACCTTTATGACCTTCAGCCGAAATTTCTCTTCTGCCAGGCGTCCAAACCTCCTTCTCTGGCTCAGCGTCTACTTTTGTTTGGGGGGGTGGGTGGGAAGTAATGATTCCGTGAACAACCTTGAGGTTAGGGAACAGCTGAATGTTGGGCTTGGGATTCAAGGTTCCCCTCAACGCAATGTCAAACGGTCAGTTATGAATTTCACAATAAAAAGGTTTCCTGCTTCCCGCGTGGGACCTTTTGTTGAACTCTGGAGGGGCGCGCTTTTCTCCCATTACCTCACCCCCCCATGACCTCGCCACTGCCCCATAACACCCGTCTCTCATGACCCCACAATGTGCCCCTCAACCCCATCCACATGACCCAATTGTTTCCCCCCTTCCCGCTCACATTGACCCCCATGGCCTAACTGTTTGACCCGCCCGCTCACATTATCCCATTACTCTACTATCACCCCCTCACATTATCCCGTTTACCCCCCACCCCCACCACGCTCACACTATCCCATTCCCACCCCATGACCTCACAGTTTGACCCCCTAACCTCACATTATCCCGTTTACCCCCATGACCTCACAGTTTGACCCCCTAACCTCACATTATCCCGTTGTTTATCCCTCCCTCGTGACCGTGCCGTTCATTTCCCCGACCCCAGCGTCTCCCGCGGCCTGGTCCTGAGATAACGCCAGGCTCTTTCGCTGGGACTCACCCGGGCCGGCAGGTGAGTAGGAGCCGTCGGATACCCAACATGGCGCCCGCGCTGGAGTCAGGGGCGGCCTGTCTACCACTTCCCACTGTCTTCTCTGATGGCCGCAGCTGCTCCTTGTCCCGGCGGTAACAGCTTCACCCAGTCGATCTCACTATTTTTTCCTTTAATAAAGCGGTTAAATACCGCTAGCCTCGCAGGAATTAAACTCCACCGAACGACCAGTGTCACACCAAAAGCAAAATACTGCAGATTCTAAATATCTGAAATCAAAAATTATAAGTGATCCAGTGGCGCAGCGTTACTATCGCTGCCTCTGAGCCAAGGAGAACCACGTTCAAGCCCCACCTCGGTTTACGTCGTGAGCAATTACACAAACTTCCAGGCTCCAAATTGCACGACCCTTTCCTCGGAAACCACAGTACCGTGTTTAAATCTCCCTTTCTTATCAATGACCTTGGAAAAAATGGATATTCGGTTAACCATAAGATCCCATTGAAACTACTCCGTAATTGAATGAGATTGTGGCTGATCTGACAACTTTCAAGTCCACTTTCCTGTCTTTTCTCCATGACCCTTGATTCCCTGATTAAAAATCTGTCAAACTCAATGACCCAGACTCAACAACTCTCTCTGGTAAAGAATTCTGGTAAAAGAGTTCAATACCATCTGAGAGGAGAAATCTGTCCTCATCCCAGCCTTACTTATGCCCTTTCCTCCTAGACTCTCCCATAAGGATAAATAACCTTTCCACGTTTTACATGTCAAGAATTTTGTATGTTTCAAACAGGCTGCCACTCATTCTTCTATTTTCTGACAAGTATAGGGCAATAATCTACACATAACCTCTTCATAAATCAGTTCCTCCATACCTGGTTTCTTCTAGTGAATTTTCCTTGGACTGCCTCCAATGTCAGCATATTTCTCCTTAGTCAAGGGCTCCAAAACATAACAATATTCTAGCTGTGTTCTGATTAGCTTCTTGTAGTCTGTCCCACTTTCTCAATCTCATCCCTCACCTGAGGAATGGTGAGCTCGTTAAACCACCAGCAGTCATCTCTCTTTGATGAGAGAGCAGCCTTGTTGTCCTCTGAGACTTTTTCTATAGCTTCAGCAAAGCCTCCCTATTTTTATTCTATATCCGCTTTGAAATAAAGGCCAACATTGCATTTACCTTTACTAGCCTTCATAGGCAAGGACTTCCAAATCCCTTTGTTCCATAACTTGCTGCAGTCTTTCTCCATTCAAATAATATTTGCTGCCCATATTCCTCTTGCCAAAATTCATACCTTAACATTTCCCCACATTCTATTTCATCTGTTAAGTTTTTGCCATTGACTTAAGCCATCTATATCCCTCTGCAGACCTATTTTTGTGTCATTTACAAATTTGGCTACAGCATGTTCACTTTCCTCATCCAAATCATTAATATGTATTGGAAATAATTGTGGCCCTAGCAGCACACCACTTGTTACAGGTTGCCAGCCTGAAAATACCACCTCATCCCAACTCTCTGTCTTCTACTAGTTATCCAGACCACTATCCATACTCTTGTACTATCATGGTTCTTATCCTATTAAGTAGCTTAATGTGTGGCATCTAAACAAATACCTTTTGAAAATCCAAATATATTATATCCACTGTTCCCTCTTTATTACTTCATCAAAAACATAAATTCCCCTTCATGCCACGATACTGACTCTGCTTGAACAATTGTATATTTTTAAATTCTATGCTGTTACTTCTTTTGGAATAGATTCTAACATATTCCTAATTACAGACACTAAGCTCATTAGCCTAGTGCCTCTTGTTTTTTGTATCCTTCCCTATTTAAATAAAGGTGTTACATTGGCAGTTTTCTAATCCTCTGGGACTTTTACAGAATGTAAGGATTTTTGGAAGATTACTACTAGTATAACCTCTATCTCAGCTACTTCCTTTAATATTCTATAATGCATCTCATCAGATCTAGGGTCTTTGGCCCTTTAGCTTCCCTAACACTTTTTTCCCTATGATGGTTATTGTATTTGTTTCCTGTCCTTTTGCCCCTTGAATGTTTAGTAATTTTGGGATGCTATCAGTGTCTTCTATTGTGAAGACTGATGCAAAGTATTGATTTAACTCCTCTGCCATTTCCTTATTTCCCCAGCTTCATTCTTTAAAGAGCCTATGTTCACTCACTGGTAGTGTCAGCCTGGATCATATGTTAAAGTGTCTGGAGTAAGTCTTCAATCCACAATCTTCTCACTTCAGGGCATGAGCTTTATTAACTTAGCCGTGCCTGCAATAATACTATGGCTTTAAGAAAAGTATTTTGCCCTAGGCTTTTTTTTTGAAGAGAGGTTGAAACAGAGGTACACATGGTCTGCTCAAAGCCAGTATACAGCTTGTGAGATTTTGGGGCTTTTTGAAAAAATGTTGGAACAATAAAAGCAGCCTGAATGGGTGGGGCCAAGCTCCCACTAAACCAGGATGTTTAATTTTAGCTTTCAGCAGTTGCTGGAGTCTTGAAGCTGGATGCAGATGCCCTTATTCCTTTCCCTCTTACAGTTAAAAGCTGAGATTCTCTTCCTGCTGCTAGAATTGCATGTGAGACTATTTGTTGTACTGAATTTGCCTTTGCCAACGGTGTGTTTATGGGATGTTACTATAATGGAGCAATTATTTTGTTAAGCATTTTGAAAGAATTACAGTTAAGCTGTCTTCTTAATATCTTTTGAGGGGGTTTGGAATGGTCCATAACATGCCAAATGAATATATGTTTAAACATGAATCTGCAGTTACATAGTTAGGCATGAAAATTACCTCTATTTATCGACCATCAAGTAGTAAAATGTTCCAAGATGCTTTACAGGAATAGCATCAAACAGATTTTGACACCAAGTCATAACAGGAGACAACAGCACAAATAACTAAAAGCCTTGTCGTGGTGGTAGATTTTAAGTAGGATCTTAAAGGAAGAAGAGCGAGAGGGTGAGAGACATTTAGGGAAGAAATTATAGAGCTTAAGGCATTAATAGTTGAAAGCATGGTCGCAAATGGTGGAATTTTAAAATTATACCACTGTAGGTCAACAAACAGAAGGGTTATTAGTGAATGGAACTAAAACATTTCCCTCAGTTGTTTAACAGCAAATAGAGTAGTGACATTTAAGTGGATAGTAAACTGGTATGATGGTGTATCCAACTCTTTCTAACTTAAGGAATGAGAGATTAGCTGATTCAGCTTTTCTTTCCTGACTGCTTTACGATTTACAGTAAAAAGTGAGGTCTGCAGATGCTGGAGATCAGAGCTGGAAATGTGTTGCTGGTTAAAGCACAGCAGGTCAGGCAGCATCCAAGGAACAGGAAATTCGACGTTTCGGGCCAGAGCCCTTCATCAGGAATGAGGAGAGTGTGCCAGGCAGGCTAAGATAAAAGGTAGGGAGGAGGGACTTGGGGGAGGGGCGATGGAGATGTGATAAGTGGAAGGAGGTCAAGGTGAGGGTGATAGGACGGAGTGGGGTGGGGGCGGAGAGGTCAGGAAGAAGATTGCAGGTTAGGAGGGTGGTGCTGAGTTGAGGGAACCGACTGAGACAAGGTGGGGGGAGGGGAAATGAGGAAACTGGAGAAATCTGAGTTCATTCCTTGTGGTTGGAGGGTTCCCAGGCGGAAGATGAGGCGCTCTTCCTCCAACCGTTGTGTTGTTATGTTCTGCCGATGGAGGAGTCCAAGGACCTGCATGTCCTCGGTGGAGTGGGAGGGAGAGTTAAAGTGTTGAGCCACGGGGTGGTTGGGTTGGTTGGTCCGGGCATCCCAGAGGTGTTCCCTGAAGCGTTCCGCAAGTAGGCGGCCTGTCTCCCCAATATAGAGGAGGCCACATCGGGTGCAGCGGATGCAATAGATGATGTGTGTGGAGGTGCAGGTGAATTTGTGGCGGATATGGAAGGATCCCTGGGGGCCTTGGAGAGAAGTAAGGGAGGAGGTGTGGGCGCAAGTTTTACATTTCCTGCGGTTGCAGGGGAAGATTCCGGGAGTGGTGGTTGGGTTGGTGGGGGGTGTGGACCCGACGAGGGAGTCACGAAGGGAGTGGTCTTTGCGGAACGCTGATAGGGGAGGGGAGGGAAATATATCCCTGGTGGTGGGGTCCGTTTGGAGGTGGCGGAAATGACAGCGGATGATACGCTGTATACTGAGGTTGGTGGGGTGGTAGGTGAGAACCAGTGGGGTTCTGTCTAGGTGGCGGTTGGAGGAGTGGGGCTCAAGGGCGGAGGAGCGGGAAGTGGAGGAGATGCGGTGGAGGGCATCGTCGATCACGTCTGGGGGGAATCTGCGGTCCTTGAAGAAGGAGGCCATCTGGGCTGTACGGTATTGGAACTGGTCCTCCTGGGAGCAGATGCGGCGGAGACGAAGGAATTGGGATGGCGTTTTTACAGGGGGCAGGGTGGGAGGAGGTGTAGTCCAGGTAGCTGTGGGAGTCAGTCGGTTTATAGTAGATGTCTGTGTTGAGTCGGTCGCCCGAGATAGAAATGGAAAGGTCTAGGAAGGGGATGGAGGAGTCTGAGACAGTCCAGGTGAATTTGAGGTCGGGATGGAAGGTGTTGGTAAAGTTGATGAACTGTTCAACCTCCTCGTGGGAGCACGAGGCAGCACCGATACAGTCATCGATGTAGCGGAGGAAAAGGTGGGGGGTGGTGCCAGTGTAGTTGTGGAAGATGGACTGTTCCACATATCCTACGAAGAGACAGGCATAGCTGGGGCCCATGCGGGTGCCCATGGCAACTCCTTTAGTTTGGAGGAAGTGGGAGGATTGAAAAGAGAAGTTATTCAGGGTGAGGACCAGTTCAGTCAGTTGAAGGAGGGTGTCAGTGGAAGGGTACTGGTTGGTGCGGCGGGAAAGGAAGAAGCGGAGGGCTTTGAGTCCTTCGTGATGGGGGATGGAGGTGTACAGGGACTGGATGTCCATCGTGAAGATAAGGCGTTGGGGACCGGGGAAGCGAAAATCATGGAGGAGGTGGAGGGCGTGGGTGGTGTCCCGAATGTAGGTGGGGAGTTCTTGGACTAAAGGGGACAGAACCGTGTCGAGGTACGCGGAGATGAGTTCGGTGGGGCAGGAGCAGGCTGAGACAATTGGTCGGCCGGGGCAGTCAGGTTTGTGGATTTTGGGCAGGAGGTAGAAACAGGCGGTGCGGGGTTGTGGGACTATGAGGTTGGAGGCGGTGGATGGGAGATCCCCTGAGGTGATTGGATGGTCTGGGAGATGATGGTTTGGTGGTGGGAGGTGGGATCATGGTCAAGGGGGCGATAAGAGGAGGCGTCCGCGAGCTGGCGTTTGGCCTCAGCGGTATAAAGGTCGGTGTGCCAAAATACTACCGCACCTCCCTTGTCTGCCGGTTTGATGGTGATGGTTACAGCTCAAGCCACCCAAATTGATGATAAGACCCATTGAATCATTTGCCAGAATTGACACCTGTGCTTGAAATTCCCACATATTGCATGAATAGCATTGCTAAATAAGCATTGTCATATTTGTAGGTTTAGTTTGCTTGTTGTTTGGTTTATATTAATAAGAGACGCTTGTTTGTTTCCTTTCTGTGCCTAATTTTACCTTGAAATTTCCACTTTAGAATTCTTTGTTCTTGTTCTTAAGCCCTTCCCTTAACCTTGTACTTAATCTTCCTCTAGTTTTTCGCTTATCTTCCCTCATGTTCACTTTGAGTTTATTTTGTCCATAAGATCTGCCTCCTGTAATCTTGATCCTATTCCCACTTGTTACAACGCGGAGTAAACTCTCCTGCTTAATTTAAAACCAACAACACAGAAAAGATTTATCCCGTGCAGTAATCTGTAAAAGTTCAAGAGGCCAAGGACTAATTAAAGTAAAAGTTAATAACTTTATTTCTTAAAGTATAACAGAGAATAATTAACTATGTACAAGTCCTTATTCTAACCTATCTTTTAGATTAATTTTTTTTCCCTACAGTGTGGAAAACCAGTCCACACCAACCCTCTGAAGAGTAACCCACCCAGACCCATTTTCCCTCTGACTAATGCACCTAACACTATGGGCAATTTAGCATGGCCAATTCACCTGAACTGCACATCTTTGGACTGTTGGAGGAAACCAGAGCATTCAGAGGAAACCCACACAGACACAGGGAGAATGTGCAAACTCCACACAGACAGTTGCCTGAGACTGGAATTGAACCTGGGACCCTAGTGCTGTGAGGCAGCAGTGCTAACTGCTGAGCCACCATGCATTCCCTTCTATAATACTCGTATGATAAAACTCTCAATTAAGATTTACAAAACAACACTTCTTATCTCAAAACATGGCAAATTTCGGTTTTGGATCTTCCTGTGTCTTCTTTTCTTTGGGATTCTGCTTCACAGGTTACTGATCAAGAAAGGTATTTTTAAGAGAGCTATTTTTCAGGCAGTCTTCTACCCATTGGGGATTGGTGGTTCTCCTCCCAACTGTTCAATTTTTCCTTGGTCTTATACCCCAGAGCATCAGATTGTGTCCTTGGCTTTTATGATTGTCGATATACTAAATTCAAACTTGATTGGAAATTGGTATTTTTTGGGGAATAATTTAAACTGATTGGCCGAAGTCAACCAGCTACTCTAGTAGCTGGAGCTCATGTTACATTGTGTCTTATTGAGAACACTGGTGCTGTCACTGCTAGCTTTTAACTCTCTTAAAAGGAATAGTTCACTCACATCTTCATAACACTTCCCCCTTAAGAAAAAATGAACCATCACAATGAAAAGATGGCTTC
Organism: Hemiscyllium ocellatum; assembly: GCF_020745735.1. Taxonomy (NCBI): domain Eukaryota; kingdom Metazoa; phylum Chordata; class Chondrichthyes; order Orectolobiformes; family Hemiscylliidae; genus Hemiscyllium; species Hemiscyllium ocellatum. The sequence goes on from NC_083437.1 coordinate 24,809,629, forward strand.
ATTTCTTTTCTCTACTTTTAAAACACATTACCCTAACATACAGATAACTTTAATATAAGTTTACCTTTACTTCTCCCCAATACTCCAATGAAATAGTCTCATATTCTTACCTTTAAAACTTTCTAAGAACGTAAGTGGATTGTGGTCAGAGTACACAACTGTCTCTGACACATAGTTTGTGATATACACATTAAAATGTTGTAAGGCCAGTACGAAACTCCATAGTTCCTTTTCGATTGTGGACTATTTCCTCTGGTGGATGTTGATCTTCTTCAAAAAGTAATCAACTGGCAGTTCAATCCCATCCTCATCTTCCTGTAGGAGTACAGCTCCAATTCTAATGTCACTGGCATCGATGGTGACTTTAAAAGGTTTTGAAAATTTTGGTGTAGCTAAAACTGGTTTGGTAGTTAATATTGATTTCAAATGGTCAAATGCTCCTGGCATTATACTGTCTACCAAAACTTTGTGTTCTTCTTCAGCAAATCTGTTAACGGTGCCACTACCCTGCTGAAGTTTAGAACAAACTTCCGATAGAATCCGCTGAGTCCAAAGCACCTCTTTCTTTGAGGTTGGTCGTGGAAATTCCTCGATGGCCTTTGTCTTTGCGTTCCATGGGGTCAAGCTTCCATGACGGATGTTATGTCCGAAGAATGTCACCTCTGCTTTCGTGAATTCCATTTTATTTAAGTTTATCACCAGTTTTGCTTCTCGTAGTATTTCAGAGAGCTCTGCCAACCGTACCATGTGATCTTTCCATGTCTTATCAAAGATCACTACATTGTCGAAATAGACTGCACAGTTTGTTAACCCAGCCACAACTCTGTTCGTGAATCTTTGGAATGTGGCAGGCGCGTTCTTCATTCCAAAAGGCATCACTTTAAGCTGATATAGCCCATTTGGGGTTATAAATGTATAAATTTCTTTCACCAGCTCTGATAAAGGTACCTGCCAGTAATCATGCATTAAGTCTAACTTGGTGGTGTAACTGGCTTGTCCGACTTTCTTGATACCGTCCTCCAACCTAGAAATTGGATATGAGTCCGATTTTGAAATGGCGTTGACCTTCCGATAATCCACACAGAATTGTTGAGTCCCGTCGATTTGGGAACTAAGATGATTGGCGAACTCTATTCACTCGGCTTGGTTCAATGATGTCCTTGTCGAGCATGGCCTCCACCTCCTATCTGGCTTTGAAAGGATTAAGCTGATGGGGTGTTGTTTTATCGGAGCAGTATTTCCTATGTCTACTTCATGTATAATAGCATTACTCCTCTCCATCTGATTCTTACATATGTCCTTGTACTGCAGTAACAAATCTTTCAACTGTGTTCTATGCTCCTGAGACAGATAGCTTAATATCTATCCCACTCCTCAAGGACTTTATTTTGAGGCACCTCAAAATCCACATCATCTGGATTTGATTCCTCACTCCGCAGGGCAGTAACTAACACCTGTTTCTCCCATAGTTTCAATACGTTCAGATGGCATACTCAATACCTTTTCTTTCTATCTGGCATCTTTACTAAATAGTTTACCTGACTCAACTTTTTCTCAGTTTGATAGGGAACACTAAACTTGGTTTGAAGGGAATCCCTGTCACAGGTAACAGTACTAACATGTTGTGCCCTCAGGAAAACATCTGAGTCTCAGAGCTTTTATCTGTCACCTGCTTCATTCTATACTGTTTAGCTGCTGTTTAGCTAACTCACCTACTCGCTTTAATCTCTCCCTCACCTCTGATACATAACCTAAGTATGAGATCTCTGACCCTGGTCCTGTCAATTTTTCTTTAATTAATTTCAAAGGGCCTCTTACTTCATGACCAAATACTAACTCGAAGGGAGTGAACTGAGTAGATTAATTTGGAGCATCTCTAATGGCAAACAAGATGAATGGGACGCCTTTATCCCAATCATTCAGGTAATCTTGACAGTATGCTGTCAACATGGTCTTCAAGGTCTGATGTCACCTTTCTAAAGCTCCCCTGGGATTCAGGATGATACATACTGGATTTAACGTGCTGTATACCTAGACTATCCACAACCTCCTTAAACAGCCTAGCAGTAAAATTTGACCCTTGGTCCAACTGAATCTCTCTGGGTAGTCCATACCGTGTGAAGAAAGCTATTAACTCCTCTACTACCCTTACTGTCTTGATACTCCATAATGGAATTGCCTCTGGAAATCTGGTAGACACATCCATTATGGTTAACAAATACTGGTTCCCACTTTTAGTTCTCAGGAGGGGACCTACAAAATCAATTATAACCCATGTGAAAGGTTCTTCAAATGTGGGAATTGGCAGCAAAGGTACTGCTTTAATTACCGCCTGTGGCTTACCTACCATTTGGCATGTATGACATGTACAGCAAAAGTTAACTACATCCTTGTGTATTCTAGACCAATAAAGATGTTTTTGTACCTAAATCTGAGTCTTTCATACCCCTAGGTGACCTTCTACAGGTAGTTCATGTGCAACCCATAACACTTCCTGTCTGTATGCTACCGGCAACACAATCTGGTGCGCTTCGGCCAATTTCTCCTCTGCCGTGGTCTCCATTTCCACCTTAGGATTCTATCTTTCAGATAATAACCCTCCGGAATATTCTCTCTGTTCTTTTCAGAGGACACATCCACATATATACATTTTATTGTTTTGTCCATTTAGGACTAAACACTTCTGTCTGACTATCTACCTGTTCAGGGTTTTCCTGCACCATTACGTCAAACAGGGTATCTGCTAAATGAACCTCAGCTCCTTCATCTTTCTCTTTACTTTTTGTTTCATGCTGTGACTTATGATAGTGGGATCTGGTTACCACATAGTCTGGGAAAACACAAGGCTATTTCTGTTTTAACTCCTCAGTTTGTTGGTCTTCCTTTGGCTCCTCCACAATAAGGGGTGTCACTCCCACCTTGGATCTGCCAAATCATTCCCAAGAACAAACTGAATTCCTGGAACTGACACGCTGTCAATCACTCCTACTGTAACATCCCCAGTCTTAAGTTGGCACTCCAACTTGATCTTACATAAGGAAACGCTAAATGTCTGTCCATCTATCCCACAAATTACCACACTCTTGGGTAACAGATCAAAAAGAGTGCATATTCACTCATTTCTTACTATCAGCGACTGGTTAGATCCTGTATCTCTCAAAATTATAACTTCTTGCCCTTCTCCCCCTGACCTTTGAGTAAACGTTACCCACAGAGGCAAATTCTTTGTAGAGATCAGATACGAACTCCGTAGCCGGCCCCTGCCTAGGCAGCGCACTCTCCTGCAGCTCCTTGGCTCTTCTTGGAGACTCCTTTACTACCTTCACTAATACCACTGGCTTAGCTTCTTTTACCACATCTTTTCCCACAATGCTTTTCTTAAACGACCAGCACTGTGACTTTACGTGCCCCACTTTATCACAGTGGAAACACATGAGGCCTTTCACCTTTCCACCCTCTTGGATTTCTTTTTTATCCTCTTATCAGTGCTCTCTACTCTTGGTTTAGTAGGGTCGGATCTCCCCTTCTCCCAACTTCTGTCACTCACAGGATGAAATTCTGGCTGGAAGCTTGTCTTATGCACCAACCTGTACTTATCTGCTAATTCTGCTGCCCTTCTCACTTTCTGAACTCTCTGTTCATTCAAGTGAATTCTTACCATCTCTGGAAGTGTGTTTTTAAACTCCTCCAGGAGAATAATCTCTCTTAGAGCCTCAAATGTCATATCTATTTTTAAAGCACGCACCTATCGATGAAAATGACTATGTTTAGTTCTTTTGAACTCAACATATGTCTGACCTGGTTCCTTCTTTGTGTTTCTGAACCACTGTCTGTATGCTTCTGGTACCAATTCATAAGCACTTAAAATAGCCTGTTTAACCTCTTCATAATCTCTTGACCCCTTATCTGACAGTGCGGCAAATACCTTACTAGCTCTGCCTACCAGTGTAGTCTGTACTAGCATTACCCATAAATCCTCGGACCACTCCATCTGCCTAGCCAATTTTTCAAATGAAATAAAGAAGGCTTCAACATCTTTCTCATCAAAATGTGGCAGAGTTTTGACATATATATATATATCTCATTACTTTCTCTTTTAATCTCCATCCTGTTAACTTGATTTTGCTAAGTCGCAACTTCTCAAGTTCAAATTCTCTTTTTGTCTCTCCCTTTCTTCTCTCTCTTTGCTCAGCTAAAAACCTTCTCTCTCTTTTTCCTCTCTCCTCGCTCTCTTTCTCTTACTCCTCTCTCTCTCTTTCCCTGTATCTCACCCTCTCTCTTTCCTTTCTCTCTCCTTTGTTTATCTTCTAACTCCATTTTCCTCAGTTGTAATTTAGGTTTTTCTACCTCTACTGCATTTGTCTGTTTCTCTGACACACCTAAGTGTTTGAATAACTCATTTACAATTTCAGCTTTACTTTTGTCCTTGGTTAAACATAAATCTGATTTTTGGTAATTCTAAACGTATGGCCTTTTTTTACCTTCTAAACTTTCTTGGCATATTTGAGAACCATCTTCAAATCTCAGAATCTCTTTAGCAATTTTACGATCCATTTCTCTTACTTTTAATTTAATCACCCACAAGTCACCAACATTAAACAAATTATCTCACCTATGTTTTATTTAAAAAGTCTAGAACACTAGCCTGCAAGTGTTTAAATCTGCTGAGATTGTTCGTACCCCTAAATCTATTCAAATCTGTACAAATCAGTTCAGATCTCGGACGAGCCCCCAAACTGTTACAACACAGGGTAAGCTCTCCTGCTTAATTTAAAACCAGCCACACAGAAAAGATTTATCCCATGCAATAATCTGTAAAATTTCAAGTAGCCAAGAAGTGTTTAAAGTAAAAATTAACAACTTTATTTCTTAAAGCATAACAGAGAATAATTAACTAATGACTATTTTGCAAGGTTTGTGAAAGTTTGTAGCTCAGGTTGAGGTTTAGGGTGTAGGTTTGCTCGCTGAGCTATAGGTTTGATATCCAGACGTTTCATTACCTGGCTAGGTAACATCATCAGCGGAGACCTCCAAGTGAAGCGAAGCTGTTGTCTCCTGCTTTCTATTTATATGTTTGATCTGGATGGGGTTCCTGGGGTTTGTGGTGATGTCATTTCCTGTTCGTTTTCTGAGGGGTTGATAGATGGTATCTAGATCTATGATAGCGAGATCCAGATCTCGAATGCCATCCGAAAGAGTTCTACCCGCGAACAACTGTACTTCCTGCATGAATGCTTGAGAAAACAGGTACTGCCAAAATGTCTCCCATACAAACTGCTGATAAAAACACCTCAAGCCAGAGGTGTAACAGAACGAAACGGCCGCAGAATGCTCTGAGAACTAATCAATGACTCCCACCACAGACTCCGAAAATACAACAGGGAAATTGTGCGCTAAAACCCGTTATTCAAACAAGCAACAAATCAAGAATGGACAGACGCGGTAGAATGAGCCATAAACATCAAACAACGACAAACACAGATAAAGAAAAATCGGGACCTGAAGAAAAAACTTGACAAACTCACAAAGACAAAACTGATAACACAGGGGCATGGATAAAGAACTTATCAGACCGAACCCTATCAGACACAGAAAAAGTGGTACTAGTAAAAGGACTAAATTTCAATTAGCAAGACGCTGACAAGAAGGATTTCCTAGCAGTATTAGAAACCACATTGAAGGACAACAAACTCACGGAAGAAACACAGCAAACGATCAGACAGACAGTTGCACCTACTCTGAGCCGAAATATGGAAGGAAACAAACTGAACACACAAGAAAAGAAAGCTCTAGAAAACCTCAAAAAAGACAAAAACATTGTTATATTACCTGCAGACAAGGGTTGGCTCACAGTCATCCTGAACAGAAAGGACTACATAGAGAAAGCCAATGCACTATTCGCAGACACCAACACCTACCAACAGGTGCCGCTAGACCCGACCCCACAAATAGGAAGCAAAATTACATATCTCCTAAGAAAATTACACAATTCCAGACAATTAAACAAGGCGGAATTCCAAAAAACGAAACCAGACGGGACCAACACTGCACGATTCTACGGACTACCAAAAATCCATAAACCAGGAACCCCCCTCAGACCCATAGTCTCTACCCGGAACACCAACTTACAGACTGGCCAAATAACTACCTAGACTGAAATACCTAGTAGAAGAGTCACAGCACTCCATCCACTCCACCCTGGAATTCCTAAAAATCATCAAAAACACCAAAATAGAGGAAGACGAAACAATGATCTCATTCGACGTAACAGCACTGTTCACCTCCATCAATCTCGACCTGGCAAAGGAAACACTTACCATACTTTTAGAAGAGATAATCACATATACCCCAACCACATCAATCACATTACCAATGAAAACATCATGAAGCTAGTGGACCTGTGCCTCACCACCCACTTCACCTTCAACAACGTAATCTACAAACAAACCAACGGCACACCCATGGGATCTCTGCTACCAGGATTCATAGAAGAAGCGGTAATGCAAAGACTAAAACAAACAGCCCTACCAACCATCAAACCAAAAATCTGAGTCCGCTACATAGATGACACCTTTGTCATCACAAAATGAAACAAGATATAAGAGACATTTAACATCATCAACAACACCTTCACAGGCATAAAGTGCACCAAGGAGGAAGAAACCAACAACAAACTCGCATTCCTGGACATCACAATCAAAAGAAAGGATAACGGAGAACTACAAACCTGCGTATACAGAAAACCGACAAACAATGACCAAATACTTAACTACACCAGCAACCATCCCAACACACACAAACGAAGCTGTATCAGAACACTATTCCAACGAGCCACCACACACTGCAGCACGGACGAACTTCGGAAAACAAAGGAGAACCACCTATACAACGTATTCAAGAAGAACAGATACTCAAAAAATACAGTCCGCAGATTCCTCAAGAACAAACTACGACAAGCAGACCTAACACAACCAGAAACTCTAACCACCTTACCATACATCAAAGAAGTTTCAGAAATGACAGCCAGACTACTAAGACCTCTTGGAATCCTAGTAGCTCACAAACCCACCAACACTCTCAAACAAAAACTAACAAACTTAAAAAACTCAGTACAATCCAGGGACAAAACCAATGTCATCTACAAAATTCCATGCAAGGACTGCCACAAACACTATGTAGGACAAACAGGAAGAAAGTTAGCCACCAGGATACATGTACACCAGCTAGCCGCAAAAAGACACGACCCTCTCTCCCTCGTAACCCTACACACGGGTGAAAAAAACCCACCATTTCGACTGGGGCAACACATCTATCCTGGGACAGGCTAAGCAAAGACATGCTAGAGGCCTGGCACTCCAACCACAACGCCATAAACAAACACATCGATCTAGATACCATCTATCAACCCCTCAGAAAATGAACAGGAAATGACATCACAACAAACCCCAGGAACCCCATCCAGGACAAACATATAAATAGAAAGCAGGAGACAACAGCTTCGCTTCACTTGGAGGTCACCACTGATGATGTTACCTAGCCAGGCAATGAAATGTCTGGATATCATAATTACAACTCAGCGAGCAAACCTATACCCTAGACTAATGACTATCTTTTACCTTCCCTTCTATTATACAAGTCCGATAAAACTCACAATTAAGATTTACAAAACAACACTTCTTATCTCAAAACCAGGCAGTTTTTGGGTCTTCTATTTGGATCTTCCTGTATCTTCTTTTCTTCTAAGGAATTCTGATATTATTGACCACAGCAACCTCCTTCAACACCTCTCCACTGGCGTCTAATTGGCAGAAATTATTGTTACTTGGTTACTGATTGAAAAAGGTACTTTTATGACAGCTATCTTTCAGGCAGTCTTTTATCTGCTGGGATTTGGCAGTTCTCCTCCCAACAGTTCAGTTTCCCCCCTGTCTTATACCCCATAGCTTAGAATTGTGTCATTGGCTTTTAAGATTGTCAATATATTCAATTCAAGCTTGATTGGAAATTGGTATTTTTTTGGGGAACAATTTGAACTGATTGGCCAAATTTGAATTTTTTTTGTCGTTTTCAGGCAACCAGCTACTCCAGTAGCTGGAGCATATGTTACATTGTGTCTTGTTGGCGAGACTTGATGCTGTCACTGCTAGCTTTTAACCCTCTTAAAAGGAATAGTTCACCCACATCTTCATAACACTCTAAATTCCTGATCACCAATTTCTACTTCTGGCCTCCAGGTTAGCCAATATGTAAATTGTTCCTTCATTCCAGGTATTGTCCTTCTTTCCTTTAAATTTGCTGTCATCACCCCTTTTCTCAAAAATTGCAAATTACAGCCCTACCTCTTTGTTGCTTTCCTTTTCAAATACAACACACTGTCCCCTCACATGTTCATCCCAACATTTCCAGAACTCAATGTTTCATCTCCACCAATCAAGATTATGTTCCTGCCACAGTTCTGAAGCAGCTCTGAGCCTATTATGACAAGGCTAAAACTTTCCTCTTAGGCTACATTCAGGTCAAGAAGAACTTTGATATTATTCACCATACCATCCTTCTTCAACACCTCTCCACTGGGGTCTAATTGACAGAAATTGTTGTTACTTGGTTCCATTCTTCGTCACTCTAGTTAAGGAGTCAGAGAATGGCTTGCAATGGGTTCCCTTCCTGCTACCATAGCATTGTTTCTCATGTGCTCCAAGGATGTATTCTTGTCCTCCCCCTATTTCTTAATCCATATGTTACCCCTTGACAAACCATCTGAAGGCACAGCTTTTGTTTTCATATGTATACTCCCAACACAGCATTTACTTCACTAGCACCTTTCCTGATTCCTTCACTACTGCTAAAGCAGACTTATTATTGAACATCTAGCATTGAATGAGCAGAGCATTCCTCCAAGTAAATAATGGGAGAACCAGAGAAGGCTCTGTCGTTGATCCTAGTTCCAAACTCTTTTCTCTTTTTATTGACTCTATCCCTCTCCTAACAGTCTGTGATTATTAAGTCAGTGTGTACGCAGTGTGTGGGTCACATTTGATCCGACCTCAAATTCATGCCATCACTAACACCACCTAGCTTCTGTCACAACACTACAGATTTCTTACAGAAACTCAGCACCCACGGACCAGTCGAACCAGGAACATTCCTCATTACAATGGACGTTTCAGCACTTTACACCAGCAAGCCCCACAATGACAGCATTGTAGCAACAACCTCAGTACTCAACACCAACAACTGTCGATCTCTGAGCACTGTCCTACAACTCATCTGCTTTCTCCTTGATCACAACATCTTATCCTTTGACAACCATGAACCAGTCGAACTCGCCATGGACTACGCTCTACTATTTGACTCATTCTTGGACACAAGTATTTCCATCAAGGATAGGCACCTCAGCACCACACTCAACCGCATACCCACCAAAGACCTCACTATGCTACAGTTCTCCAACTTCCACCTGAAACATATTAAAACAGCCATCCTCAATGAACAAGAGGAGGAACGTGTTGGGCACCTGGAAGTACTCAAGGATGCCTTCATAAGAACTCAATAACCGCCAGTTCTGACGTGCCACAGTGAGGAACTGTAATGACCTCTTCAGGAGACAGACATGAGCTGCAACCGACAGGGTCCCTTTCGTGGTCCATTACTTCCCAGGAGCCGAAAAACTACGCCATGTTCTTCGCAACCTGCAACACATTATCAATGAGGATGAGCACTTTGCCAAGATCTTCCCCACACCTCCACTTCTCGCCTTTAAACAACCACCAAACCTCAAACAGATTATTGTTCATAGCAAACTGCCCGGCTTTCAGGACAATACTATTCAACTTTTTCACGGTAGATGCTGCAAGACGTGTCAGAGTGTTGACACGCATACCACCATTATGCACGGGGACACTTCCCACCATGTATTTGGCAGATACTCATGCGATTCAGTTAACATTGTCTATCTCATATGCTGCAGGCAAGGATGCCCGGAGGCATAGTAGATTGGCGAGACCAAGCAGAGGCTTGGCAACAGATGAATGGACACTGCACAACAATCAACAGACAGGAGTGTTCCCTCCTAATCGGCGAACACTTCAGCAGTTTGGGACATTCGACCTCGGACCTTTGGGTGACCATGTCCAAGGTGGACGTTAGGACAGGCAACAATGAAAAGTGGCTGAGCAGAGGCTGATAGCCAACTTTGGTACCCATGAGGATGGCCTCAACCGGGTTCATGTCACACTACTGGTGACCCCATTGCACTATATATATATACACACACACACACACACACACACACACACACCGCTACGTGCAGACACATACACACACTCCTACAGACGCACACACTCAAGCAGACCCTCTCTCATACACTCACACATACACTCCCACATTCACCCTCTCACAAACTTGTACCCCTTTACACTAACGCACATACACACACTCTCCCACAGACACCAAACCCCACACACACCCACATGCACACATACACGTATAATTTTGTGGGGTGAATCTGTACTTGCAGAACTAAATTTTACTGTGCTCAAAAATTGCATGAATCCATGTAAGATTCTGTAAATCTGTTTTTTAGATTAGAATCAGTCTGACCATTGTGGCCCAGACAGTCTTATGCAGGGAAGCTCACACCTTCAATACATAACCTGGGCCAACATGACACCAACTGTTAAAGTTCACTTGAGAATGTAACTTTTAAAAGAGTTTTGCGATTTACATATGAAAGAACTGAAACCAACATAGTTATTCTAACAGATGAGAGACTTAACACACAATCCAGGTCGTTTTCAATAGATAATTTCAGTTACATCACACTGTAAACTTCTGCTATAAATCCTGTGTCTTACAATTTTATACTTCACAACTACCTGATGAAGCAGCAGCGCTCCGAAAGCTAGTGCTTCCAATTAAACCTGTTGGACTATAACCTGGTGTTGTGTGAATTTTAACTTAATACCACCTATTTCCACTTCCGTAACGTTGCCCGATTTTGCCCTCATCAGCTCACCACTTGTTGAAACTCTCATTTATTCCTTTGTTACCTCCAGACATGACTGTTCTTGCTGGTCCCCAGTACCTAACTCTGAAAATGTAAGGTTATTCAAATTTCAGCTTCTCATGTCTTAACTTACAGCAAGTTATTCCCCTATCACTCTTGAAACTTAGTAGGTTACATTGGTTCCTGTTCAAGTAGCATAACTTTAAAATTCTCATCCTTGATTTAATGGCCTTATCCTTCCTGGGTGGTGAGCTGCCTTCTTGAACTGCTGAAGTTCACATGCTGTGCATATATCCACAATGCTTTTATGCAGGGAATTCCAGGATTTTGACCGGGTGACACTAAAGGAATGGAGAGTGGTGTAGAGGGGAGCTTGCAGGTGGTGTTGTTCCCATTTATCTGCTGCCATTGTCTTTCCAGATATAAGTGGTCATTCATTTGAAAAGCACTGTCTAAGGATCTTGGTGAATTTCTGCAATGCATTTTGGAGGTAGTGCTTGACACGAATATTACTCACCACCTTTTCAGCCAAATTTGGATATTGTCCAAGTCATGTTGCATTTGACAACTTCAGTATCTTAGTGGTCAGGAATAGTGCTGAATATTGTGCAAACGTTGACAAACATCTTCACTTGTGACCTTATGATCGAGAGAAAATCACTGATGAAGCAGCTGAAGATGTTGGGCCTAGGACATGGGAGTTAAATGTTTCAGTAAGAACAGAGAAGATTGTAAAAGAGGGGGAGGTGTGGCATTGTTAGTCAAGGACAGTCTTACAATGGCAGAAAGGACATTTGAGAATTCGTCTACTGAGGTAGTATTAGATTAGATTAGATTACTTACAGTGTGGAAACAGGCCCTTCGCCCCAACAAGTCCATACCGACCCGCTGAAGCGCAACCCACCCATACCCCTACATTTACCTCTTATCTAACACTCTGGGCAATTTAGCATGGCCAATTCACCTGACCCGCACATCTTTGGATGGAGGAAACCCACACCTGGAGGAAACCCATGCAGACACGGGGAGAACATGTAAACTCGCCTGCGGTGGGAATTGAACCCGGGTCTCTGGCGCTGTGAGGCAGCAGTGCTAACCACTGTGCCACCGTGCTGCCCATCATGGGCTGAGGTAAAAACAAGCAAGGAAAGGTCACCCTGTTAGGAGTTTTCCATAGGCCTCCAAATAGTTCCAGTGATGTAGTGGAAAGGATAGCAAAGATGATTCTGGATAGGAGTGAGAGTAACAAGGGAGTTGTTATGGGGTCTTTAACTTTCCAAATATTGACAGGAAATACTATAGTTCAAGTACTTTAGGTGGGTCAGTTTTTGTCCAATGTGTGCAGGAGGGTTTCCTGACAGCATGTAGACAGACCAACAAGGGGCGAGGCCACATTGGATTTTATACTGGGTAATGAACCCAGCCAGGTATTAGATTTGGAGGTAGGTGAGCACTTTGGTGATAGTGACCACAATTCTGTTATATTTAGCAATGGAAAGGCATAGGTGTATATAAGAGCAGATAAATTGACATTTCAGGCAAAAGCCCTTCATCAGGAAGGGCTTTTGCCCAAAACGTCGATTTTCTTGCTTCTCAGATGCTGCCTGACCTGCTGTGCTTTTCTAGCACCAATCGAATCTGGACTCTGATCTTCAGCATCTGCTGTCCTCACTTTCGCATAGGTGTATATATCACAGGGCAAGAGTTACAGCTGGCGAAAAGGCAATTATGATGCAATTAGACAAGATTTAGGATACATAGGATGAGGAAGGAAACTGCAGGGGATGCGCACAATTAAAATGTGGAGCTTATTCAAGGAACAGCTACTGTGTTTCTTTGATAAGTATCTACTTGTCAGGCAGGGAGGAAGTGGTCGAGTAAGGGAGCCATGGTTTACTAATGAAGTGGAATCTCTTGTCAAGATGAGGAAGGCAGCTTATGTTAGGATGAGATGTGAAGGCTCAGTTAGGGCTCGAGAGTTACACGCTAGCCAGGAAGAACCTAGAGAATTAAGAAGAGCCAGAAGAGGACATGAGAAGTCACTGGCAGATAGGATGAAGGAAAACCCTAAAGCTTTCTCTGGGTATATCATGAATAAGGAATGAATAGAGTAAGTTTAAGGCCAATCAAGGACAGTAGTGGAAGGTTGTGCATGTAGTCCCAGGAGATAGGAGAAGCGCTAAATGAATATCTTTCGTCAGTATTCACACTGGATAAAGACAAAGCTGTCAAACAAAATACTGAGATATAGGCAACTGAACTAGATAGGATTGAGGTTCACAAGGAGGAGGTGTTAACAATTCTGGAAAGTGTGAAAATAGATAAATCCCCTGGGCCAGATGGGATTTATCCTAGGATTCTCTGGGAAGCAAGGGAAGAGATTGCAGAGCCTTTTGCTTTCATGTTTACGTCATCAATGTCTACTGGAACAGTGCCAGAAGACTGGAGGATAGTAAATGTTGTCCCCTTGTTCAAGAAGGGGAGTAGAGACGACCCTGGTACTTATAGACCAGTGACCCTTACTTCAGTTGTGGGCAAAGTGTTGGAAAAGATTGTAAGAGATAGGATTTATAATCATCTAGAAAGGAATAAGTTGATTAGGGATAGTCAACATGGTTTTGTGAAGGGTAGGTTGTGCCTCACAAACCTTATTGAGTTCCTTGAGAAGGCTACCAAACAGGTGGATGGGGGTAAAGTGGTTGATGCGATGTATTTGGATTTCAGTTAGGCCTTTGATAAGGTTCCCCATGGTAGATTACTGCACACAATACAGAGGCATTGAGGGTGATTTAGCAGTTTGGATCAGAGATTGGCTAGCTGAAAGAAGACAGAGGGTGGTGGTTGATGGGAAATGTTCATCCTGCAGTTCAGTTACTATTGGTGTTCTGTTTTGGGTTCACATTTTTATAAATAATCTGGATGAGGGCATAGAAGGATAGGTTAGTAAATTTGTCGATAACACTAAGGTCGGTGGAGTTGTGGACAGTGCCGAAGGATGTTGCAGGTTACAAAAGGACACAGATAAGCTGCAGAGCTAGGCTGAGAGGTGGCAAATGGAGTTTAATGTGGAAAAGTGCGAGGTGATTCACTATGGAAGGAGCAACAGGAATAAAGAGTACTGGGCTAATGGTAAGATTCTTGGAAGTGTAGATGAGCAGAGAGATCTTGGTGTCCATGTACGTAGATCCCTGAAAATTGCTATCAAGGTTGATAGGGTTGTTAAGACGGCATACAGGGTGTTAGTTTTTATTAGTAGAGGGATTGCGCTATGGAACCACAAGGTCATGTTGCAGCTGTACTAAACTCTGTTGTGGCCGCACTTGGACATGGAAGTTTTGGAAAGGGTTCAGAGATGATGTACTAGGATGTTGCCTGCTATGCAGGGAAGGTCTGACGAGAAAAGGCTGAAGGACTTGAGCTGCTTTAGTTGGAAAGAAGGTTGAGAGGTGACTTAATTGAGGCATATAAAGTAATCAGACGGTTACACAGTGAGAGCGTTTTTTTCTCAACTTTAAATTGAAGGGTGATAGATATAGGACAGATGTCAGAGATAGTTTCTTTAATCAGAATAGTAGAAACGTGGAATGACCTGCCTGTGACAATAGTAGATTTGCCAACTTTAAGGGCATTCAAATGGTCACTGCATAAACATATGGATGAAAATGGAATAGTGTAGGATTGATTGGCTTCAGAGTGGTTCCACATGTTGGCGCAACATCGAGGAAGGGCCTGTATTGTGCTGTAATGTTCCATGACACTATTCTGAGGAATTCCTTCAGCAATGTCTTGGAGCTGAAATGACTAGTCTCCAACAATCAAAACAATCTTCCTCAATACCAGGTTTGACTCCAACTACAGGACAATTTTCCCTCTGATTTGCATTGATTCCAGTTTTGCTAGGCCTCGTTGATGCCACAGTCTGCCAGATGCAGCCTTGATATCAAGGGTCATCAATCTCACTTCCCCTTTGGAATTCAGATCTTTTGTCCATGTTTGAACCAAGGCTGTAATAAGGTAAGGAGCAGAGTGGTTCTGGTGGAACCTAAACTAGATGGTTGAGTAATCCTTCCAGATCTAACCACAAACCTAAGAATGTGAATGTGCTTGTGCTTGAACAACAGTTTTATAACATCCAATTTGACAGCATATTTATTTAATCAGATTTATTAAATTGAAGTTATGACAATGAAACAAATCCAATTTTAAAAAAAACAACCAAAGCTTTACCATTGTACAAGAATTGTGGTTAACAAAAGCAATGACTACAAATAACATTGAGCAAAACTGCACTTGAAATCTAGTTCCAGCAATTAGAATAACAACTTCCAAAAAGTGGAGAGGAAAAAGTTGATATTGGTGAGGTTACAGTTTGATGCCTCAGCAGACACCAGATGAAGGGCTTTTGCCGGAAACATCGATTTTCCTGCTCCTTGGATGCTGCCTGACCTGCTGTGCTTTTCCAGCACCACTCTAATCTAGACACCAGATTGTTGAGAGCATTGCGATGTAAGGTTGAGATTTGATATGTTTTAATGTTAACAGTGAGAGAGGGGGAGGAAGAGAGGGAGACCAAGGAGTGACAATGGGAATTTGTTTGCGCTGGAAGAGTTTTACCATTGGACAAAGTAAACGTTAGTTTGATTTTGGTTTAGAAGACAGAGGAATTGATTTTTGGTTTTACTTAAGAAAACTTTAAAGCTTGGAAAGCTGCGTGTGTCAATTCACAGAAGCCATGGATGAAGTTATATATGAAAAACAGTATCTTCTGAACATCGATCATTCAGAACAGTTAGGAAATAGCTTACCACAAGTTGAAAGCTTCAGACTGCAAATGAGTGATTAGAGCCTTGGAAGGGTTATTGGAAACTGAGAAAGTCTAAGCTAAATCGTAACCAATCAGCGAAGAGGCTATCAAAATCTCAAAACTGGGAACTGAAAGAAACAGTTAAATCAAATTCAAGTTCTCCTTGTAATTCGAGTGAAGTGATGGTTTTGGAATAGATGTGATTGTACTTTACCATGCCTTTCAAATTGTATTATACATAAATAATTTTGTTTATTCTATTTAAGAAACTTAAAATGAGGCCAAATTGAATCAAACATACTAGTTTGAGTTCCTCAAGAGTAGGGTTGATGCAGGCATGCTTCAATTAGACAAAGTGAATGGTGATGATCCCCTAGGAATCTGTACACAGCTCAGAGAAACAGCACAGTAAATAGTGTCTATTAAATCACAAGTCCCCAAAGCTCTAAAATAAATACTCAAGTATTGTTCAAATTCCATTGTAAAGTTACTGTTGTAATGATTCCCATAAAGATTGAACTCTTTAAAAAGAATGAGATCTTCACATGATCAATTCAAATGAAATGGAAGTGCAAGGTTTGACTTAAAACTTTTTCTGCAACAAACCAACTAAAACCAACCTAACTTAAACATTCATCAACAGGTGAAGGTTAGTTCAAATAAAACAAAATTTTGCTCCAAACTGCTACTACAAAGATGCATTTTATGTCATTCTAAGTATTCATATTACGTGACACAGATTGGCACTATGTACAATCTTAGTCTTTCTAAATTGGTCATTATCGCATACAATCTTTCACTTGTCACTCAATTCTTTCTACCTTTTCTGTTACATTCCCTTGCAGTGCTCTTCCATCTCAAATTACCAGAGATAAATCTGACAAGGCATGTGTTTAACTATGAACCTCCTTTCAGTCAGCTCGAAATAGATTCAATTAAACAATGCAGAGGTTTCCTTCTTCAAATCCCTTCAAACCATCAGTTTGACACTGGCAACACAAGCAACAGTGGGTTATATCTAATTCATTACTACTGCTCTTTTCAAAGTCATGCTTCAAAACCAGGATCCATTCCAATCTGCCACACAGAAAACTGATGCATTCCTTCAGAACCTTGCTCGCTTTCACACATGTATTCTGTGTTCTGAATTGCCTGCCACTAAACATGCTCATAGTGGAGCCTACAATTAGCTTCATATTTGCCCTTTGCATCTTAAGGTTACCATGGGGATGGAAAGCTCAGTCATGTGGCCATTTCTTGGAAACAAAATGTTGTCATAATCAGAAACAAACTAGTCCTCTTTCAGAATACTCCGAAGTTCATTTTGATACTAAATGTGTCATTCCACAAAGGAAAGTACACACATTTCCCCAAAGCATGAGTCATCAGACTATTGAATTTGCTTCCAGAATCCTTTCAAATAATTCATTCCAGATAACGAGAACAAATAAAAATCTGGTTCTTTTGCCCGTCACTTTGAACCTCTGTCCTCTAGTCAATGATTCTTCATCCAGTGAAAACTACTTATTTAAGGTGTTCAAAATTATAAAGAATTTTGCTATCAATGTCAAATCTCCTTTTGGCCATCTCTGCTTGAAGTCATCAAACCTAACTTCTCTGGTATCGCCACACGACTTAAGTCCGGCATTCCTGATATAATGCAATAAATCACTTCTGCACACTCAAGATCTTGACATCCTTCATAAACTTAATTATATCTATAACAGCATTATAAGAATAGGCCTTGCATTCCCTCAAACTTGCTCTGCTGTTAACTAAGATCTTCCCTCAACTTCCCCTTTCTACACAATCGCCATATACCTCAATTTCAATACCTCAAGATATCAATTGATCTCACCAGCTTTGAACAGACTGAATGTCTGAGCATCTTTAATCCTCTGCAGAATTCCATTGATTCACAATATCATAGGTGGTAAATAATCAACCTCTTTTCTTGAAACTTACCTTGTTATAGACAAATTGGTCCTCAGCATCTAACCTGTCAAGCCTTTTTAGAATCTTAGACATTTCACCAAACTCACTTCATATAGGCCCATTCTGTTGAATCTCTTCTCATAGGCCAACCCTCTCATCCCAGTAAACAATCTAGTGAACCTTCATCGCTAAGACACATACATATGTGGAGTTGAAAACTGTACAGTATTCCACGCAAGATCTCAGCAAAGCCCTGTACAACAGGATTTCCTGTTTTCAATAACCAACATCCCATGTGGCTTCCTAACAGTTCACTCTACCTACATGTTGACTTTGTGATTTGTTACAAGCACACCCAAATCCCTCTGCAAAGCAACATTTCACAGAATATTGCAATCTGATGAGAAACTATTTTTTTCTTTTCTTCTTATCAAGCAAACCACATTATATTTTGTCCCTTTTAGTACATTTACCAGCTTCTTTGCCCACTGAACTATCCTTATCCCTCTGCTGTTTCCTGTTCTTTTTGCAGTTTACTTTCCATTCTACCTTTGTAACATGAGCAAATTTTGTTACATTATATAATATTCAGTCACATCATTTAAGCTAATAGCATACTGTCAGATACATATATCTAAAATCTCAGCATGGATACTTGCAGCATCCATTTAGTAACAGCCTGACAACCCAAACAATGTTTATTCTTGCTTTCTGTCCTTATTAATCTTCCACCTTTGTTAATATAGTGCCACCAACCACACAAGACTTCATCTTGTACAAGCTTATTGAATGCTGATTAAAGAAGTGGAATGCAAAATCTGCCAGCACACCAGCTCCATCACCTCCATCCAGAGCCCCAAACAGTCCTTCCAGGTGAGACAGGGGTTCATCCGTCTCTCTTCCAACCCAGTTTACTGCATCGGGTGCTCCTGATGTGGTCTTCTCTACAAAGACTCAGTCATAGAGATGTACAGCACGAAAACAGACCCTTCGGTCCAACTTGATCCATGTTGACCAGATATCCCAATCCAATCTAGTCCCATCTGCCTGCATATGGCCCATACCCCTCCAAACCCTTCCTATTCATATACCCATCCAAATGCCTTTTAAATGTTGCAATTGTACCAGCCTCCACCACTTCATCTGGCAGCTCATTCCATACACGTACCACCCTCTGCGTGAAAACGTTGCCCCTTAGGTCTCTTATATTTTTCTCCTCTTACCCTAAACCTATGCCCTCTAGTTCTGGACTCCCCCACCCAGGAAAAAGCCTTTGTCTATTTATCTTATCCATGCCCCTCACAATTTTGTAAACCTCTAAAGGTCACCCCTCAGCCTCCGATGCTCCAGGGAAAACAGGCCTCGCCTATTCAACCTCTCCCTATAGCTCAAATCCTCCAATCCTGGCAACACCCTTGTGAAATTTGAAAAGGTTCAGAAAAGATTTACAACATCTTTCCGATAGGAAGGAGACCAGAATTGCATGCAATATTCCAACAGTCGCCTAACCAATGTCCTATACAGCTGCAACATGACCTCCCACCTCCTGTACTCAATACTCTGACCAATAAAGGAAAGCTTACCAAACACCTTTTTCACTATCCTATCTACCTGTGACTCTACTTTCAAGGAGCTATGAGCCTGCACTCCAAGGTCTCTTTGTTCAGTAGCACTCCCTAGGACCTTACCATTAAATGTACAAGTCCTGCTAAGATTTGCTTTCCCAAAATACAGCACTTCATATTTATCTAAATTAACTCCATCTGCCACTTATACATCACGGAGACCAAATGTAAACTTAGGGAATGGTTCACCGAGCATCTTAGCCAGGCCTGCAGGGTCTGACCGGACCTCCCAGTTACCACCCATTTTAATTCCCCTTCCCACTCCCTTTCCAACATGACCATCCTCGGCCTCCTCCATTGCCACAACGAACCAAACCACAAATCGGAGGAATACTACCTCATCTCCCGCCTGGGCAGCCTCCAGCCCTGAGGACTCAACATCGAGTTCTCCAATTTCAAATAACCTCCCTTTCTAGCCCCTGCCCCACCTTTCCAGCCACTTACTGGATTAATTCCTCCCATTGGTCAATCAGGTTGTACCCTCTCCCTGTCTTCATCTATCCCCACTTCACCACCCTGCCACGCCCCCCACCCCCTTTATCTGCAGCTCCCCCTTTACCCACCCAAGTCCTGAAGAAGGGTTACATCCGAAATGGTGACTTCTCCACCTCCTGATGCTGTGTTCTTCCAGCCTTTTGCTTGTCTACTAGCGAACCAAAAGCACACATCCAATGATTCTACTTTGCCCATCATAGCAATGGTTTTCTTTGTCTCTCTCTCTCTTTCTCTCTTAATAAAGCCAAGGATCAAGTATGCTTAATAAAACCAAGAAGCCTGGATGCTAGAAATCTGAAACAACAACACATTTCTAGAGAAACTCTGCTTTCACTGCACGCATGCTGCTGAATCTGCTAAGTCAACATTTCAAGTCTAGTGATCCTTCATCTGATGAAGGGCACTGGACCTGAAATGTTGACTGTTTACCCCACACATGCTACCAGATCTGCTGAGTTTTCTCCAGCAATTTGCTTGTTTCAATATGCTTTAGTAGGTTTCTCAACTTATTCTGCCATCTTCAAAAAGTGTATATACACCAATTCAAAAGTGTATAATTCAATTTAATTTACCTCTCAATCTCCTGATCAAAATATATCACTTCGCATTTGTCTGTTAAAATGAATCTGCCATTTTTCTCCCCAGGATGGTACGAATGTGGAATGAGCTGCCAGAGGAAGTGGTGGAGGCTGGTACAATTGCAACATTTAAGGAGGTACTTGGATGGGTATATGAATAAGAAGGGTTTGGAGGGAAATGGGCCAGGTGCTGGCAGGTGGGACTAGATTGGGTTGGGATATTTGGTTGGCATGGACGGGTTGGACCGAAGATCTGTTTCTATGCTGTACATCTGACTCTTTGTCTATTCAAGACTATAATAGTCCTCATTATTTGCTAAATTTTCACATCATTTTCTGACTGCAAGCTTTGAAATTGTGCCCTGTATAGCTCCCAAGTTAAATCATTAACACGTGAGAATTGTAGTCCTAACAATGATCTGGAAGAATATCACTGTATACTTCTCCATTGTGAATAACAAATCAATCATTATGATGTGCGTTCTGTATTGCATATTTTGAATCTATACCCATCACCACTTTTCTAATCACATGGGCTTTAAATTTGTAAACATAATTATTGTGTGTCAAACTACTTTTTGAAAGTTCATATCCCCAGCTACCTTGTTTCAAAACTTCAAAAGAACGCAAGTCAAATGACTTGCCTTGAATAAATTCAAACCTGACTCATTAAATTAATTAGTACAGGTTAACTAATGGGATCAGACAGTTGAGGGATATTAATAAAGTAATTTCACAATGACAGAAATGGCAAACTTATTAACTTAGGTACATTTTGGCCTTGGAGATGGTGGTGGTGCTGCATACTTACACTAGACTAATACTGAGTTAACAGAATTTGAGTCAGAGTCTTTCTAGATGGATCAACTGAAACAGAATGCTTGCCTTTGCTCATTCCTGCATTTGTAGTCATAGAGCTGTACAGTACGGAAATAGACCCTTCAGTCCAACTCATCCATGTCAACCAGATATCCTAAATTAATCTAGTCCCATTTGCCAGCATTTGGCCCATATATCTCTAAACCCTTCCTATTCTTATACTGATCGAGATGCCTTTCAAATGTTGTCATTGAATCAGCATTCACCACTTCCTCTGGCAGCTCATTCCATACATGCACTGCCCTCTGCATGAAAGAGTTGCCCCTGAGGTCCCTTCTAAATCTTATCCCTCAACTTAAACTCTTCCTGTCTAGTTTTGGAGTCCCCTACCCTGTGGAAAAGACTTGGCTATTCACCCTATCTCTGCTTCATGATTTTATGAACCACTATGAAGTTATTCCTTTGCCTCTGATGCTCCATGGAAAATAGTTCCAAACCATTCAGCCACTCCCTAAAGCTCAAACACTCCAATCTGCCAGCATCCTTGGAAATCTTTTCTGAACCCTTTCAAGTTTCACAATGTCTTTCCTATGGCAGGGAGATCAGAATTGCAGGCAGCATTCTAAGAGGCCTAATCAATGGTTTGTACGATTGCAACATAACATCCCAACTCCTATATTCAATGCACTGACCAATAAAGACAATCATACCAAACACCTCCTCACTATTTTATCTACCTGCGACTCCACTTTTAAGGAAGTGTGAACCTGCACTCCAAGGTCTTTTTCATTCAGCAACACTCCCCAGGACCTTACCATTAAGTGTATATGTGCTGTCCTGATGTGCCTTGCCAAAATGCAGCACTTCACATTTATCCAAATTAAACTCCATCTGGCACACCTTGACCCACCAGATCATGGCCTTATTGTACTCTGAGCTAACCTTGGCTCTTCATTACACCACCAATTTTGGCGTCCTCTGTAACCTACAAACTATATCTAAATTAATGACTGTTGCACAAACTAGCCTATTTCCTAGAATATACATTAAGGAAGTCTAATTATGATTACAGTGATTAAGAGGAGCAATGAGGGTGGAGAAAGTCCAGAATGAGGAACAATAACTTTAAAATTGAAGTTGGTCTTTCAAGGGAAAACAAGATAACAGATCTAGAACATAGCCTCCCCAAAAAGCTTATCTTTTCTTAGCAGTCAAGAGAAGGGCAGGAAGGAGGAAAGCAAATATCAGAATTAAATTGATTTCAGTCATTTTGGTGGGTAAAGATGTTAGAAGTATAATACCAAACACTGATAACTGGAATAAGGACAGATCAGCACAATCTAACTGAATGGCAGAGCAAGCTTGGAGGGGCTGACAGTTCTCTTCACATTCCCATAAATGGTTCAGTACTGTTTCTTTCTGCCTGCTAAATGTAATTCAAGAAACTAAAAAAAACCTTCTGTTTTGTGCAACAATAGACTCTAAATAGGGATTGGATTTTCAAAGGGAGTTCAGTCACATATGATTTGTATGTTACTACCAGTTTGCACTTTGTTTTTTAACTTACTTGTTTTTCCTTATTACTTCTTGCTAAATGTAATTTTCTTTCAGAATAGGAAGTGCATTCTCAATACTTGGCATCTATATTTTGTGTCAGTAAATAGATGACTGTTCAGCCTCTGCATAGAGCATGAACTCAAATCATTGAGGTAATTCAGATGTGAGTTGGTTGACTTGCATGGGCAAATTAACAACACTGGATAATTTCACCAGTATCTACGTTAATGCAGTTTAAGTCTCATTTGTTCCAGTTAGTATTTTTATTCCTCTTTATGAAAACCATTGGTTTTTAATGAGCATGTGAATCCAGAAATGCTAACATTTCAGATTTTCATTGACCTCAGATTCCTAATCATGGCTAGGATTTTTATAAAACAGAACTAATAAAACCTTCCAGCGAGAATACGACTCTAAATTGGAATTGAAGCAAAGTTCTCCACATTGAGGTTTAAAATCACCAATGCATTGGGCAGTCAATTGCAAATGACAAATGCATCAATTACTATTTCAAATGTTGGGCATTACTATGCTAACAGAGTATTGATTAAAACTGAATTCTGCTCGGGCTCATGCAACGCCAATGTCTGAAGAAAAGCTCCCAGAAGATGTCGATTTTTTCCACCCTCTTTTGGTGCAATTTCACTATTTTTTGAATGTAACTTGCGAATTCTGAAACAATTTATAAGCAATACCAGATACAACCTATTCAGTTCAAGAACAATTTAACAGCAGCGGCTTCAAAAGAAAACTTACGATGCCGCCGCAAAAATGAAGTCAATGAAAGATAGACCTCAGAATGCTGTAACGCAAGGGCAAGCATAATCCAACAGCGTCAAACTGTGAAGGGCGATTGTAATCGGACACCAGAAATTGCACACATGGGAGATGCTACTTTTCCCACATGATAGTCTGATAATAGAAAACTGCAGCATCTGCAAACGCGAGGTAAATTAATCATCCGCTTTATTGTGACCTTTTGCATTTTAATTCCATACAAGGTATTATCTAAATAAATTGACAATTTTGCACCTTTGATAACCCTTTATGGGACCCCATGATGCTGACGAGCAAGTCAGTGCCCCATTCACACTTTTGAATAAGTTAAAATCACATCCATATTTTCCGTATACATTGGGATTAAATATAAAAATGGTTGATGTCAAGTTAATGAATTAGAGAACTCATTACCACTTATACATCGCCACATGGTGGCGACAGTCGCGAGAATTAGCTCATGTTATTGATATTTCAGTTCTTGCTCAATAACTAATTTAATCGTTACTCTGTCGATACAGATATTTGAAGAGAAATAAAACTATTAGCATCTATTAAGTGACAAGAAAACAGCAATCCCCTTCCGTAAGAACTCCTACAAACAAGCTTTGAACAGCCCTGCCAATGAGGAAACAAAGTTCCGCGTGGCAATCTATTTAATAGCCAATATAAAGCCATCCTTGCCAGGATATGAAGTTTAAAGAAAAAGAAAGGCAAACCAGGGGATGCCAATTGTAGTCACTAAACAGTAGAAGGGGATACAAATTGCACAAGTCAAATCATTAAACATGCAACAGTCCCAAGTCTTTGATTAACAGCACAGACCATAACCACCAAAGCAACAATTAGAGTGAATGGAGTTTATTTTCGAAGTTTCTGAGAACAGGTACGTGTCATCCTCACCGAGATTTAATACCAAATCAGCACTGCACAATCTGCGCCCCATCAAATAACCATTCTAGCAAGTACACTCAACATTTTCCAGTTCTAGGGCTTAATGTTAAGCTAATTTACTTCAATAATATTCATTTAAATAACCTATTCCAACTATTTACAACATCAAAATGAACAATACGTTCACATTGCCAAATCTAACTCCACAAGAGGGGAAAGAAGTCCCATAAAGTGGACGTTTTCAGGAAGGAATAGGACTGAGGTTTACAACAAGCCAGCTGAACATTGAAACTCAAGTCAAAACCATTCAATTGCTTTGGACCAGGTTTACAGTTTAGATCCAGTTCTATTCATAGGTAGCTCAGTAAATGGCTCACTCTTTTAAAGAGATGAATCCCTTACAATAATGGCAAACTAGGATGATAAACATAAGTTATTGTGTTTTGTCACAATCAAACAGTGGATGAAGGCTTGACTATGAAAACTGTCATTTAATTGGTTACATTGACAAATTCAGAAAAGAAATGCAAAAAGGCCAGGAAGGTATGGATGAAGGAGATGAAATGTTTCAAAATGATTCCATCCATGTACTGAAATATACGGATATGAATTAAGAATTTAAGTAACTTGCTCTTATTATGCAGAAATAGTAATATTTAGAAGTCAAGGAGTTAAGTACTTCTGTTCAGTTTGCCAAATCACAGTCCATTCTTGGGGGAAAAAAAAACAATACAGCTGTTTGATTTACTTATAGGAATATCTGTGCAATACCTTAGTGTAATTACTTTAGTTTTAGAGTATGAAAGTCTTTCTCCAGATCTCTTCAGTTTAATGATACATCAAATGTAAATACTTGCACAACAAAAAGGGTAAATTTAATAATTCTAGCTACCACAACATTTAATACAAGGAACAGGCTTGTTGGACCAAATTATAACATCCATTTTTACAAATTTTAGTCAGTGCCAAGATGATGGATTTAAAACTTTTTAATTTTTGCATGAGCATTGCCATTATTCCTTGGGAAACTGCAAAACTAAAGTTCTTTCTGCTGAACCAGACAAATTGTCCTTTTATTTGTAGGTTCCTCCAATTGGAGCATTAGCTGTTGCATTAGTGTCATTTTTACCCGATTAAAACCACCATTTATTATGGCCTGAGATACTCAATCATGACATTTGAAGCAGAATGTTCAGGTGACAGGATAGTATACCCTCAGTCCTATACAAATACATATTGTCATTAAAACAATTTTGAGAGAGTGGAAGTTTTCAGTTATTTGAAAGATGCACCCATGTTAAGTTTGCGGGATTGTATAGCTTTCAACAGACAAGTATTTGATTATGTACAAAAATAGAATCTACATTCCCAGAACTTCACCCACTCAAATTGTTTAACTGGACTGCTAATAATGTGAAGATGGTACATTACCACAAAACTAAGGCAAAAAATAATCAGAGGCTGAGTTATCAAGCTGCTGAAATAATCCAGATGAACTCCAGCTTAAAATTAGCTGGGATGAAGCTTACAAAATTGATATGCTAAAGAATGAGAAAATATATAATTGTCAAACTAGAAGGTGGAGGGCACTTAAAAAATCAACTGTGCACAATTATTTTGAAGGTTAAGAACACCAGTTTTACGTCAACATTTCCAAACCAGTGCATTACTGATGGTGACTTTCTACACTATGGTCAGATTTCAATACTGACAATATGGAAGGCCCATTATTTTAACATGGATATATCACAGGGATTGTATGCAGTCTCAAACAATCAAATAAAAATTGAATTCATACATGCTAAACTAATAAAGGGCAAAAGACTGCAAACAACATTTTTTGTACCAAGCCACACCATTTGTGGACGGAATAGGGGTGCTGTGACTGGAATATCCTGCTCGAGACACAAAAGCTTATAAGCTCAGGTGTCTGTGGGGTTACCTGGTCTGGATCTTTCACATCCAGAAGTACTATCACTGAAGCAACATTCCATATGAAGTTGCAGCTGGTTAATTTATTAGAACACTTCTAAAAATTATTGTATTTCATAAATAACATTTCCTTTTGATCAGGACTTTGAGGTATGCTTTGTTTTAAAATTATTTGCAGAAGGATTCTAAGGATTATAATTGATGTTATATGCAAAATTTACATAACAGAAGCACCAAAGTCCATTATTCATAGTCAGCGAATCATTCACTGCCATGTATTTCCATTCTGCACAACCTCTAGGCAGACTCCATCTAGATTCTTTCTAGGGCCACTGTGTAGATATTAAGCTCAACAATTCAGAAAAAAGGTTAAAGTCAAGATGGTCCTGATCAACTATGGTTGTCCAAAGTTTATGTTTGGTGTAAGTAATGGTTTAGCGATTGGAAAATCCAGTTTTCAAATTATAAATGTAATCCAACTTTTCAGAAATGAAGAGCATCCTACATGGATTTTAGAATAACTTACACCCACATACAACACTGGCAGTATTAAAGATATTGAATACAGCCCAGTGAAATAATGATTCTGTACAGGTCACAATAATCCAGCCCTACAGCAACTTCAGTTTAGAGAATGAAATCAATCAAGTTTTACGTTCATAACTTTCAGTGCAGAATGAATACACCATGCCAAACAGCTCAAACTGTTTCAGCGATTGCTTATTTACTTACAGCAGTTTAATCAGATTCAAATTGTTTACATTAAAGACCTGTAGAAACCCAGAATGGCCAGTGATCCCGTCAAATAAATAACATGAACACACTTAGTAAATAAACCATTCTATTATCCCATTTTATAATCATTAACAGCTACCATACATATTTCAGAAGATATAATTTTTGTTTCTCTTTCAAAGATGCTGCAGTGTTAGTCTCCTCCAGGGAGGTGAAGGCTCTTGATTTGTAAGGCAAGCTGCTTGCATAGTAGTCAACATCATGGTGGGTTTCTGCACCAGGTGAAAAATCCTCAATGTTTTGACAATTTCATCTGATGGTACTGTTCTGTACAACACCAATGCTGAGGGCTTGACAATATGTACATGAACAAAGCCCTCTGGCACCCTAGAAAAAATAGGGTTAAGGGCAATTGCTGTAGGTACAGGCAGAGTCCATTTTATAGGTATCAGTTCATCAGCTCACAGAACTATCACCTTCACCGTCTCGTTCAAATTCATCAGTGATTTCATCTGTGTTCCCTGAGTCACTACTTGCTGCAGAACTGAATGATGGAGATTTTCTGTTGGGTTGGGAAGAGGAGCAAGGGAAGAAATAGGGAAGAGAAACAGAAATTTCAAATTAAGTCAACTCAACACAAAATCAGGCAATGAGATCATATTCTTAAAGCACAAAAGAGGCCACTTGCCCCAGCATTTGAAAAAACCAGAACCTACTCCTGTGCAATTCCGCCCCCCCCCCCCCCCCATTCAAATATAATCCAATTTCCTTTTGAGAGCTTCTACTGAATCAGCTTCCACCAGCTACTCAGACAAAACACCCAGAATTTCTAATGTTGATTCATGCACAATTTGACTAAACAGTACAGTAGTTTAAGACAGATACCAAGAATTGCAAGTCTGTGGAATTTGTTTTGGTTGATTTATGTTGCGGTTCTCCTTAGATCCCACAAACACTATCACAATTTCCCTCCTCATTATCTTTAGTTGCTTGAACAATTTAAACAGTGGAATCTCATTTTTGGGTGGTTAAATTTAAATTATTTGGAAAGAGTCAAATATAATTTTTTTCTCAAAAAAAAGTTATTGAGCTCCAAACATTAACTGTTTGGAGATAGAGATACAAATGCTGGCATATGTCTTTTTTTTTTACCCCTAACACTTTGTATTTTCAGATCTCCAACATCAGCAATGCTTTGCGTCAGCAGCCCCCCCCCGCCCTTTCTTGTGCTATTTCTCCCTGAATCCAATTTTCTGTCTATTCTTCTTTCTGTACTTGATAGAATTAATTCATTCTATTCCTCAGCTGTTCTTTGTTTTGTCCACCTCTTTGATTCTTGAATGTCATTGTTTATAAGTGATTTTGCTCTTGCAAAATATTCACACTGGCTTACACGTTAAAACACCACTTGGTACAGCTCTAAAAACAGACACAGCAGTCTAAGAATCCGGAAGCGGGCTCAAGTAAACATGAAACATTTCTTCTTACCTCCCTCCTGATTGTTTAATGAGCCGCCGACAGGTTTCCATTTGCACATCGAGGCCACGCTTCATGCTGCACATTTCCATGTATTCATGGAGGTGGCGGTTCATATCGCTTTTGGCACTGGTCAACTCCAGCTAAAGCAAAAGAAAAATGCAAATGATTGAAGTGCAGTGAGTGGGTAGTTGCGAAAGAAGAGATAACTCAAGCATCGAGAGAGAAGTAGACAGTGGCACAGCAAGTGGTTACAAAGCACACAATTACTGTTCAGAAATTATTTAACATCAGGTCATGTCTAATGCAAACTGAACAAGATCTCACCTCTATTTGGTCAATGGTTTCCTGATACTCCTTTTCTCTAGTTTTGAAGAGCGATTCAGTTTCTTTAATAACTGTTTCCAAAGTTTCATCCTTTTGAGTAAAACAGTAGTACATTTTAACTACTCCAATATCTATAAATATGAAAAATACCCTGTAGAAAGCAAACATATACACTCTGTGCCCCAGTATTTGAGACCAGATGAGACAAACATTAACAAGTTACCCTTCATGAAGATTGAGATCAGCATGATCAACATAAACAACTCACTTATAGACTGACATCTGCAAGAAAATATGCTTCTGAACTGACAATTGTGATTGGTTGGTGGTTATTGATTGTGTGACATCGTCTGTATACAAACAGAGATTTAGTGCTGAGACTGAAAAGTGACAGGAGCTCATTTAGGATAAAAATGCTTCCCCTATCTACAACCTACCAATTCTGCCACTATTTAGAGAGACCTGAACCATTGGGAAGGACACATTTTGTACTAGGAGTCTAAGGAATCAAGCACCAATGAAGATGGAATGACATTACCCATAACTGGCAGTGTTACACCACTCAGATACAGATATCATGGGAGTACAGGCTAGTACTTACTGTAATCTCCACACATTGTGCCATCCAGGTATCCTGGAGGGGGAGGGAAAAGAAAAATCAGAAGCTGGGTAAATAGAGGCCTGATTATTCAGTTCACTAACGGTCATGAACACAACCTCTGGGAGGTGGGAGGTGTAGGTTATTACTATCGCTCAACTGAGAAGTCAGCAATGAGCAACATTGCATATTATGCAAGGAGTCAAGAAACAAAATTATACAACTTGCTCATTACGGAAATAAATGATTTGAGTTCATCACCTAGAAGTATTGGATCAGAGACATAAATGGTCACTTCACGAAGATTTAAGGGTAAAGGAGGGCTGGGGCAAGAAGGGCAACACTAAGCACTTTTCTGTATTTTAGAGGGGCAAACTATTTATTTTGAAGTCACCTATGGTTCCATTGAGATCTTAACCATGAGAACATATTGCCTTCATTCAATCAAAATCTGTGTCAGACAATGTGTTCAAGGCAAAGAATTCCATAATGAACGATACCTAAATAACATGGAACTGAGGACCAGAGATTTTTAAAAGAAAAATAATATTCATAGCTTGACAGATTCCATTAATTACACCATTCCAGTATACACTGAATTATTCACTTATGGATATGAGTACCTCAGTTGGTGGCTCCACAATGGTTGTGTACTCAGCAAAATCTTCCCAAAGCAGTAGAGTTTCTTCATTTTCTTCCCAGCTCAAACTGTCACAGTCATCCTCAAAGTCAAATGTCTCTCGACTGGGAAGAAGCATACAAAATATTCAAATAAAACAAAGCACTGGTTGTTGGAAATCTCAAACAAAAGCAACGTGCAGGAGAAACTCAGCATGGCTGGCAGCATCTGCAGAGAGAACAGAGTTAATATTTTGAATCCAGTGATGCTTCGTCAAAGCCATTATGAAGACAGGCCACTGGACTTGGAATGCTACCTGTGTTTCTCTCTATAGATACTGCCAAGTCTTGGTGACTTTCCCTAGTGCTTCGGTTTTGATACTATATATCACACACACATTCTCTCTCCTAAAGTCATCAAGGAGTCAATGCAAGCAGAGATAATGTGTAAAGCAGAAAACTACATTTAGCATCATAAAGCTCTGACACTTAAGGTGAACTAGAGTGTTTAAGGGAACAAAAGGGAGACAATTCAGTAGTACTAAATTTTAAACATGCCCAATAGGAGTGAGAAAATGCATGGGAACAGTATAATAGAAAGAAACAGAAGAAAAACATAAAATATATTCAAAAGGGATAGTTTTTGATTTTTGTTCATTTATGCCTCAAAAAGATATGGGGCAGAATTACAGAATAAATAAGTTTGGCTGAGAAGGTTGTGAAAGTACGTACAATTTAGGAAGCTGTCCCCTAAAAAGAAATGACAATGAACTGTAAGCCAGTGCATGACTTATTTAATATTGTGTTTTTCATTTTGAATCATGCAACAGTTCTTCTTCTCTTTCATATTAACAAATGTAAACTGGATTTGGAAGAATTTGTTGTATGGAGTGTGTCTTGTGGTGGTGGGAAAGAACATCAGAAGAAATATGGTATGCTGACTGAAGAATTGCATTTTGATCTGAGAACAGGAAGCCAGGATGGGAAATTTGGGCAAGATACAGACTTGCAAAAATCAACCAGAGTTTGCAAATTGATTTTAGCCTTGAGAGAAAGTGGCCTTGTTGTGCCTCCTTCACTCCAGCACCGACAAATTGATAAGCTCGTCTGAAATAACATCCCGGACAAACCGCCTGTGTTGTTGAAGCATAGCATGAGATCAGAGCCAAGGGAAAGGAAAGCTTTTAAAAGAACAATGATGTAACTAAAAACAACAAAATAGGCCAAAAACACAGTCATACTGAGACAGCGGTATAAAGAAAGACTTTGAAAAAGACCAGTGGCTCAAATGGTTTTGTCAGTTACTCTAAGATGTGCTTAGAGATCTGTCAACAAATCAACCACAAGCTATATCCCAGCTCATGGGATGTCTTAGCAACCCGTGCCCTTGAGTGTAAATACTATTGCTTAAATAAAAGCAAAATGCTGCAGGTGGGTGGAGATCTGAAGAAATTCAAAGGACAGTCATTGGACTCAAAACATCACCTTTGTTTCTCTCGGCACAGATGCTGTTGGATTTGGAGTTTTTCCAGCACTTGATCTTTATTTAATTACCAAGCAATGGTACATAAATATTTAGCAGGACAATATCTAAGTTGTTGTAAGCCATTGATATCTAAGCCAGAACATTTACTTCAAGCAAAGGGGTCTTACAAAATAAGAGAATTGTAAATATAGACTGAAGAATATCAAAAAGCAATCAGCTCTCCAGAAAGATATTTGGAGGAATATATTTGAAAACAAAGCAGAAGTATAGGAAGGGTTTTCTTTACTGATGCATTTTAGTGAACTTCATGTAGCTTTGTATTTTCATATTTTTAAAAACGGAGTTAGAATTCTCAGGTTGCTATGATGGGGTTTAAATTCAGTCCGGATTGTTAATTCAGTAAAATAACTACTTCATCAATGAATTCCAAATTTTAAAAAGATCATCATCATTTTTTGGCGGTAGTTGAAAAGGATGTATTCAAACTAGGTTAAAGCAGAATTATTTCAGTGATGGAGCAAGGATGGGATTCAAAGTGGAGTCCCTAGATGATTAAAGATGCAGAGCTTAAAATGAGAAAATAAAACCTTATGACAATTTAAGGTATGTAATATGGTAGAGAACAAAATTGAATACATAAGGCATTGAGATTAAAAAAAGGAATAGGGAGGACAAACAAAATTGATTAAGATCCAATATAAAGAGCGGAACCCAAAATTAACTAGGTACAACGATTAAAATTATAGATAAAGAAAGGATGGGCTGATGAAGGACTGACAATTAGATTCTTCTGTATGTAGAGAAATGACTGATGATCTAAACAAGTACTTTGCAACGGTTTTCAATTGGAAAGAGAATGCTGCCAATATGGTAAATAAGGCATCAATATAAAACTACATAAAGAGGCTTTACTTAAAAGGTTGAAGATCTGCAAAATAGAAAAATCAATTGATCCAGATAGTGCTCTAGGGTTACCAAGGGAAGGGTGAACACTACAGAACATTTTGCCATAAATTTTCTTTGGATATAGCACACAACCGAAAGAGTCAAAATTTTGCAACCACAAACAATAAAAAGAGGGAATGGGATGAAATTTGCAGATACATGGACCATTCAGCCCAATGTACCAGTGGCAAAACTTTAGAACTCAAACATTTCGGGCAAAATTAATGTGAAAAAGTGGCTCATAAGTTAGAAGAAGCATGGATTTATTAAAGGAAAATTGTGTTCGACTGACTTCATCACTACTTTGAAAAGCTAATCAAGGTCGATGAGAGATTGTCACGAGAGAGAGTTTTCAAAGCATTTGACCACAAAGTTGATGTAAAATTCAATCCTAAAATATTTAAGAAACAATGGCAACAAATACAAAATTGATTAAAGCAGACAATGGTGATGAACTATTGATTCCAGGAGTGGAGGACATATATAATGCGGTTTTCAGGGGTCAGTGTTAAAATCCTTGCTCTTTGATATGTTTTAATCTGGTTTTGTGTGTACTTCACAAGGCATAATTTCAATGTTTGATTCTACAAAACCTGGAAAGAAGGATGATAACAGACTCCAGCAGAACAGAGATTGTAAAATGGACAGTTGCATGGCAGATTAAACTTAACACAGAAAGGTGAAGTAGTGCAATTTGGCAGGATGAATGGTGCTTGTGGTGTGTAGCAGTTTACTTAGTCAGTCCAACTTGCTATGGTAAATGCTCATTATGTCTGTTATGACCCAGAACTTCAAATTTATTCCCATAATTTAGCTGACCAGGATTACATCCTACTCCTACTGCCAGCCATTGCCATATATAGGAATTATTTGTGGGTGATAGCCTGTTTGGCTACATTTTGAGTACACCTTTCTTGGCCATTAAGTCCTGGGATGGGTCTTGAACCTAGAACATTTGACTCAAAGGCAGGACAGTTACCAACTGCACTACAAGATGTCCTTTAGGATGAGTTGGGACGGCAATATGAACTAAATGGTAGAATATAGGGAAACAGGACATTTGACTTTAATATGACAGAGTATAAAGAAAGGAAGTTATGTGAAAACCTTTATAAAAGACTGGTTAGGTCCTGGCTGAAATCTTGCAGGACAAGCTGGACTCATAGCTTTGAGAAAGGCTGAGTACAGAGGAGATTACTAGCCTGGTACAAGGCATATAGGGATTCAGAAGTGTAGAGAAAGACTCAAGAATGTAACATGTTGATCTCAGTACACGCAAAGCTGAATAGATATTTCACAGATTTTGAAAATCAAGATCAAAGGTTGAACAAAAGTTGGACTGTTCTCGTTGAAGAGAAGGCAGTTGAGAGATTTGATGATTTCAAAATCATCAGTGTAAATAGGAAGAAGCTATTCTCACTCAAAAGAACAACACGAGGGCACAGATTTAAAGTGGCGTGCAAGGGTGATGCAAGAAAAAGAACAAGCAGTTAAGGGTATAGAATGCACTGTCTGGAAACGTGGTGGAGGCAGGTTCAGCTGAGGCACTCAAGAGGACATTGAATGATTATTTTGATAGAAATGGTGTGCAGGGATCTGGGGAAAAGGTAAGAGATTTGCACTAGGAAACAGAACTAGTGCAAGGATGATAGACTAAATGGCTTCCTCCTGCATCAGTAACAATTCTGTGATTCTATGAAGCGTGTCGATAGAGTATGTAGAGTAAATTCATGGCAAGATTTAAAACAAATTTTCCTCAATTGACTGTGTGTCACCAATTCAGTTTGCCAGAAAAAAATTGAAGTTAATTCACTGAACAGAAAAAGACAAATGTCAATTCCCTTTCCACTGATAAAGCATAGCATCTCCATCTTGCAGTGCTGGTTGTATTTCAAATAGAATTTCTAAGAGTGTAGCATTAATGATGCATTTAGGGTGTAACCATCATCTTTCTGTACATCCATATATACAGTCTGCCCACAATGCAATCTTAAACAGTGCTATGGAATTAAAATTAATTGAACTCATGAGACTTTAAAGTACCCACAAATGATGTTCCTCTTAACCACTTTTCCCACATTATTAATACAAGATCAATAGGAAAGCCATTGTTATTAGCTGTATAATACAAACTAGTTTTGTACAATATGACCAGACTCCTTTACTTACAGTTGATTGAGCATTCGCTTCATTTCATCAGTAATATTGAGAGATGTGCTAACATCATCATCAGAGTGTCGTGTGGTATCGCCATCAGTTTCTGAGCTCTCATCATCACATGTTGGCTTTTTTTCTTTCTTTTTGCTGACAGTTGTCACCTTAAGAACAGAACAAAGTTAAAAAGCTGGATTTAAAATGGTAGTTTCTAGCAAGTACAGGAGCAGCAAAATAAAACAAGATTAACATAGGTTTGGAGAAATGTGTATGAGACAGGATTTTTGATATCCATGGCATTACAGCCAGCTGAGGTAGGACTCAAGGTAGCCCATTGTATAGGACTGCACAGGACTGTGACCATTGTCTTGTGGAAATTTGACAACTGCTGCGGAAGACGGCTTATACTAATTCCAAAAATATATTTCCCTCCCCACCCCTATCTGTGTTCCACAGAGGCCATTCACTCCACAACTCCCTAGTTAGGTCCATGTACCCCCACCAACCCACCCTCTATACCCAGCATCTTCCCCTGCCACCGCACAAGGTGTAGAACTTGCACCCACACCTCCCCCCTCACCTGCATCCAAGGCCCTAAATGATCATTTCAAAGCCGGTAGAGATCTTCCTGCACAACCACTCACCTCATTTATTGCATCCATTGCTCTCAGTGTGGTCTCCTCGACATTGGGGAGACAGAACACCAACTCGTGGAGCAGTTCAGGAAACATCTCTGGTTCGCATGCACTAAACAATCCCACCGCCTTGTAACAGACCACTTCAGCTTCCCCTCACACACACCCAAGGACATGCAAATCCTGGACTTCCTCCACTGCCACCTTGGGACCCTACAACCATATTCTCCAACTCAGAACTGCACTCTTGACGTGTCCATCTTCCTTTCCACCTATCTGCTCCACCCTGCCCACTGACCTATCACAATTACATCCCACATGCATCTACCTATCACCATCCCACCTACCTTAGCCCCTCTACTCCCCATTCCTGATGAAGGGCTTATGCTCGAAACATCAACTTTCCTACTCCTCTGATGCTGCCTGACTTGCTTTGCTTTTCCAGCACACATCTTTTGACTTATACTAATTTCATATCCATTAGAACGTGTACAAAATCACTTCCTTTGTAAACGCTATAGGGAAAGGCACATTAATGAAACAATGAGATAAACACAGCCACCACAACTGCAATGGTTCTGTGATTCAATGAATCTGGGGCTGAAACAGACAATTAAATCAGTTTTCAATTTTTAAAAAATTGTCAACAATTTGAAATAATTTGATTTTTTTTCTACTTACATGAGAAAGTGTTTATTATATAACCAATTAATTCCCTCTGAACTCCAAATGAAATTCAGGATCATAGAACTTGTATATAACAGGTGATCCAGTTTTAGGTTTTATCCATTACCTTGTAGATTACTTCATGCAAAGATGATTCCCAACCAGACAGCCTAGCTGAAACAAGGAGCTTAAACCCCAGAGAGCTAGAATCTTCAGTCACTGTCTGGCATGAAATGCATTAATCTGCAAATTGTCAATATCAAAATCCTTTATCTATTTATCTCCATGCACATTAATTGAATTACAACAGTTGTTTCATTTCACCTGGAACATTTTGCTCATGTCCTCAGAGTTTCGCTGCTGTGCCACGTCACAGAGCTTGGCAGTGATATCAATCCTCCGGCAGATATCCATATCTACTTTCATAGCTTTCTCTTGAATCTTGGTATCCAAGTCAGACATTTGCTGCAGTGGAACAGAAAGCAACTTTATCATGGGTTTTCTGAACTATTTTTCCTCTTGGATCAGGAGAAATAAAATAAAACGCTCACAAACTGATTTTCTCCAATCTCAAGGTATAAAATCAAAACATGGTCTCATCCCATTAAGTCTGACCTGCCATTCGATCATAGCCAAAATGTTTCTCAACCCCATTCTCTTGCCTTCCTGTAATCCTAGGACACCTTACTAATCAAGATCCGATCTTAAATAACTCCAAAGACCTCTGTGGCAATGGGTTCTATCAATTAACATCCATTGGCTGAAGAAATTCTTCCTTATTTCAGTTCTAAAGGATCATTCCTTCACTCTGAGGCTGTGCCCTTGGGTCCTAGTCTCTCCTACCAGTGGAAAAATCTTCTCCATCTTCTATCCAGGGCTCTCAGTAATTCATCTCACCTTTTTAAACTCCATTGATTATGGACCCAGAGTCCTCAACTGCTTCTCATATGACAAGTCCCTTCATCCTTGGGATAATTTTTGTAAACTTCCTCAAAGAGTTCAAATAGATTTATCAGGTATGACCTCTCCTTGATGAAGTCATGCTGACTCAGCCCTAATTTACCACACACTCCCAAATACTCAAAATCTCGTCCTTAATAATTGACTTAAAATCTTACCAATGATGAGGTCAGGTTAACTGGCCTCTTGATTCCTGTTTTATGCCTCCCTCTCTTAAGCAAGAGTGTTACATTAGCCATTTCACAGAGCTCTGGGACCCTCCCTAACTCCAGTGATTCCTGAAAGATCATCCCCATCAACAGCTCTACAATCTTAACTGTCTTCTTCAAAGCTAGGAAGTAGCTCAATCAGTCTGGGTGATTTATCTGCCTTCACACCTTTAATTTCTCCAGCATCTTCTCCTTAGCGACAGCCACTACACTCAAATCTGTCCCGACTCCCTTAAGGTTCTGGTGTGTAGGTGTCTTCCACTGTAAAAACTGATGCTAAACCCTGTTTAGTTCCTCCACCATTTTTGTTCTCTATTACTACTTCTCTAGCCTCATTTTCCAACGACCCACTGTTCATTCCTCCCTCACTCCTTTTAGATATCTAAAAGACCTCTTGCAATTTCTTTTATATTACTAGCTAGCTTACTTCCATATCCCACTTACTGCTTTTTAAAATTAGGCTCTAAAGTCAAAGGCAAATGCAAATAAAACTTGTTCAAGTTGACCTCAAACCATAAAAGAATGCTGCTCATTTCACAGGGGTATAGCAATTACACAAACCCTGGTAGCTTTGTTTCAGCTCTTTGCAGTGTGCACTTTTAATTTTAAAATATTCAAGAAAAACACCACACTATCCTAACCATTTTGTTTTTCTCATCATCCCTATATAAACTATTTCCTCTCAGAGTCCAGAACAAAAGGCATTACCTTATACTAGAGTTTGGTCATTCAGGAATAACGTCAAGAAATACCACACTGTTTAGACTGGTGGAAATCAAAGACATGGCCTCTATTAAGGCCCAATTAAAATAAAGTTGCTGGAAAAGCGCAGCAGGTCAGGCAGCATCCAAGGAACAGGAAATTCAACGTTTCGGGCATAAGCCCTTCATCAGGAATGAGGAAAGTGTGTCCAGCAGGCTAAGATAAAAGGTAGGGAGCTTATGCCCAAAACGTCGAATTTCCTGTTCCTTGGATGCTGCCTGACCTGCTGTGCTTTTCCAGCAACACATTTTCAGCTCTGATACTCCAGCATCTGCAGACCTCACTTTCTCCCCAATAAAAATAAAACCAATATTGATAGATGTGTGTTAGATAAAGGTATGAACATTACAGACCAATTTGGCTAAGATGGAAAAATAATATAAATCCAACATAACCCAACTGAATGGCAGAACAGTTGGAAGGGGTGCATACACAGTTATTCTGATATAACGTTTGTCATAGTAAATATGCAATCACTATGTAAGAAACATTCATCATTTAAACAGGGTCAGTTTGTAAGATGGGCCAATGTGATTCTCATGATGTTTGGCAGGATTTTAAATTTTATAAAAAAATTACAAACCCAGAGAGCTAAATCTCATTTCCCTTCAGAAAAACTATCTATGCTATATGCTTTTATTATAATCTATAGCAATATGTATAAAAAAGATCAAAGTTCTCAAATCCACCAATATAAATTTGGAAATGGTAAATATTTACTTAGCTGGGAGAATGAAATCTTCCAAATGAACAGAAACTTCAGCCTTAAGGAATGACAATGTTAATGGACCATAAAGACTGAAGCTGCTATACTTACAGCAGAAAGGCCTGCACACTGGCTAAATAAGGATGTTGCACTTAGTGAAATTACAGTTAAAATTTCTGATCTATGCCCTAGCCTAGCAAGGACAATAATGGTATCAAACCTCTGTACAACAGTGATCCAGCTACTACTTATAGTTTCACAAGTGGTGTCCTTCTCTGGATTAGACTGAACGTTAAAACCACTGTTCAATCCAGTCTTTTGAATAAGTAGCACTTCCAAAACGAAAGTATTTGCAGATTGCACATTGCTATTAATAAAACACCCACTCAATCTGTCTAGCCATCCAATTCTCCTTGAGCCCTCAGACAAACCAATTATTAAGATTTATCAGTCTGCATTATGTTAAAAGTATCTTTTGGATCCATAATGAGTTCCATTACTAGAAAACACAATGCAAAGATTTATTTTTGGGAACAAATTTCAGAATACGAAGGGTAGCAAAGGAAGAAAGCTTTGACAAATGATCAAGATCACTATCCTCTATTTCTGCCTCTACCTCCATCTGGAAAACACAAATATATTTTCACATTGATAAGATTTTTAGTTTATGGGCAGGAATGTTAAGTGAATTAATCTTTCAAAAATTTCTTAAACATAATGAGCCAAATAGTCTTCAATCTAATAAACATTTGTTTAATCAATCAGGAAATATAAATAAATGTTTAATCGACGCAAATTCTTTCAGTAATTGGAGTTACAAGAAGCTCATTAAAGAACTATTTGACTGCCCTTTCAAGTACCATATACCAAGTTGCATTCAAGTGGAAATCCTGTCTGAAAAGTGGAATTCCTCAGCAAAAATCAAATTCCAGTAGCAATTCTACCAAATATGGTATTGAAATAAACTTAACACAGCTGTGATAAAATCTTGCACACCCAGACTTCCGGGTCTGCAGTCAGAGTCAAATATATCGTGCAGTCATTTGTAACCATCTGGACAAGTCAAAACACTAATGAGAATTCCATATAAAAATTTTAGCTGAAGTTTTATTTGAGACATGAGATCATCCTGAGTCATCACCTATATCAAGTCTCAACAAGTAGCTCAATTTTTCTTTAGAAATTGAGCTTCTTTAGTTTTTAACATGTTGGGTTTGATTTTGTATATACTGGAAGCCAATCCTCATTATTGTTCATAATATCCAGTCAAATTTAATTATTTAAAAATACCTCATGCTGAACTTTCCAGTTGCTATAATTG
The DNA here is from genome assembly GCF_020745735.1 of Hemiscyllium ocellatum. Lineage (NCBI taxonomy): Eukaryota > Metazoa > Chordata > Chondrichthyes > Orectolobiformes > Hemiscylliidae > Hemiscyllium > Hemiscyllium ocellatum. The sequence goes on from NC_083437.1 coordinate 24,849,648, forward strand.
TTCAGAATGTGATTAGCTTCAGTGACCTTAACTGACTGCCTCCTCCAGATGATTTCCTATCAATGTACACATTTTCAGTTTTGATATACCGATCAATGGATAATGAGGAGGAGAGATCATTAAGATGGACAAACTTAAAAATCACGTAACACCAGGTTATAGTCCAACAGGTTTATTTGGAAACGTTGTTCCTTCACCAGGTAGTTGTGGAGTATAAGACTGTAAGACTCAGAATTTATAGCAAAGGTTTACAATGTGACGTAACTAAAATTATATATTGAAAAAGACTCGGATTGTTTGTTAAGTCTCTCATCTATTAGAATGACCACATTGGTTTTAGTTCTTTCATATGTAAATCGCAGAACTTTTTTTTTTGAAAAATTACATTCTCAAGTGAACTTTAACAATGAGTGTCTGTCAGCCCAGATAACGTACTGAAAGTGTGAGTTCCTCTGTGTGAAACTGTCAGTGCTACAACGTGTAGACTGATTCTAATCTAAAAAAAATGAATTTACAGAATCTTACATGGATTCATGCAGTTTTTAGGCAAAGTAAACTTACTGAAGGCTTATTAATCATGGGGAACTCAGACCTTCGATACATTATCTGGACTGACAGACACCAATTGTTGAAGTTCACTTGAGAAACGAAACTTGTAAAAAAAATGTTCTGCGATTTACATATGAAAGAACTGAAATCAACGTGGTCATTCTAACAAATGAGAGACTTAAACAATCCAGGTCTTTTTCAATATATAATTTCAGTTACATCACACTGTAAACTTTTGCTATAAATTACAATCTTATACTCCACAACCACTCCGAAAGCTAGTGCTTCCAATTAAACCTGTTGGACTATAACCTGGTGCTGTGTGATTTTTTTTAAACTTTATACATCCCAGTCCAACACTGGCATCTCCAAATCATTAAGATGGGGCTATTGAGGATTTCAAACATAAATCTGTATTTTGCTATACACTCTGAGGACCACTCAATATTTTTAGTGATAAAATCACAACAGCCTCAAGTTTTAATATAATTTCAATTTAGCCAAGGCAATTACTATTTTTTTTTAATTTTAAAAACTGCACATAGATATCAGTGTTCAGGTGACATATGTTTCACTCCCTGAACAAGACACCAACAGAGCTTTAAATTTCAGCTTTATGAAAGATTAGGAACTCAAAGTGGCAGGAGGATGTTGGGCAAGGAGAGGTTTGGCAAAGAGTGGTTTAAAGAGGATCAAAAATTATAATTGTCAAAGATTCAATTGTCAAAACTGCCACTCAATTAAAAAATGTTTTGGCAGAACAGACTGCAGATGAAAACTAGTACCTGACAGCTAGACTGTCAATTACAACATGTATTGAGTATAAAAATGATCCCAACACACTTAACAACTTATACATTAAATTAGAACAGATGAAAGAGAGATGGAAGTTAGCTGAAAAGCTGGGCTTTAACAAAGCATTAAGATAAAGCAGGTTGGGGACAGAGTGCTCCCTACAGCAAGTATTAGACAGCTAAAGGTTTATTAATCAAGGGTTGGGAAGATACTGAATATCTGAATCAATAACTTGAAACTTGTAGGAATGGGTCACAAAACCATAAACCTACTATACAGCACTTAGTCCATGCCTGAGGTGATTCTTGCACAATCGAGTCAGCTCAACTTTCCCACTCTCTTCTCATTCTCCTGCACATGCTTTCTCCTTCAGTGTTTATTACATTTCCTTTTAAAGACAATTAACTCAGTATGGTGAATACAATCAGGCAGTGTATTCCAAATCCTAGATATCGATTATATGAAAAGCATTTCCTTATGTCACCTCTGTCCTGTTGTAAATACCTTAAATCGGTCCTCCTGGTCATTAACCCTCAAGCAAGTTATCTATCTTTTCTAAACTTTCATAATTTGAAGCATGTCTATCGCATCTTCTCTTAGCCTTCACTGTTCTGAGAACAATACAAATCCTTTAAAATTTCCAAATTAACATGTCTTGCCTCATTTTGTGTATCAAAATGCATCATCTTTCACTTATCTGGACTGAACTACATTGCCATGTTTCAACTCATTGTACCGCCCAAGTCCTCTTGAAGTCTATTCTGTGCTCCTCACTGTTCACTTAAATTCTGTGCACATTTTGAAATTCTGATCATGAATTTTACTTATTTTTTGATATATGTCTGCAATTATTACACAGGCTGAAGATGCAGAGATGGAAAGTGTCTGAGTATGAGGATTTTTATCTGGGTTGGGTTAAACAGCAAACCAAAAGATGAGTGAAAACGAGTGGCGTTTTCAGTGCAGACCAGAGTTTTATACCAATTAGAATTCTGAGGGTGGATATGGGGACCATGACAAGGCCTTTAGAACGATTAATAGAATCAGTGAAGTAGTACAGCTGGATGTCATAAGTATATTTGGAGGCTTACTCCAAGCTGTGGATACTGTTACAGAGTGCCAGCAGTTAGATAAACTATGATCAGAGACTGATTTGTAAAATAATATTACGTAGAAAAAGTGATGTAAGGCCTGCTCTGTGGTCCTGGCCTTTTCCTCCATTGTAATTTTTCTTTATTTAATAGAAGAAGCAAGCTGATATGGCTGTTAAAAAGGCACATACGGATCTTTGATTTTATAAACACAGACAGTTCAAAAGCAAACAGATTACACTGAACCTTTATAGTTCACTGCTTAGGCCTTCGCTGGAGTAGTATATTCAAAAATCTGGGCGCCTTACTTTACGAAGGCTTAGCAGGGTGCGCAGAAAAGCAGTAAATTGACATCATGGATCAGAGATTTCAGATATGAAAATAGATAACAGAAATTGATATAGCTCTCCAAGTTAAAAACAGCTCACCCACCCATGATATCACAGTCAATACCATTTTCTGCACTACCTCCCCTCAGTAGGGTACTCAGAATTGGACACTGGATTTTATCTGCATCCTAATCAACGATTTAAGTAGGTTTGTAAAACCTAGAATGTTGATTTTTTTTAATAAAAAAGATACTGTTTTAATTTGCCTATTCACTTTAAAGATGTTGATGTCTGCAAAATGTATATTTATTCTTTTTAAAGTTCTATCATTTAGAGTCAATTTCTCTGTTCTCCCTTCTCAAATGTATCACATTAGTTTTTGAATTAAACTTCTATCTACCTAGCTACTTAAATAGTCCATTTTCCTCTGTAGTGGTTTCCAATCCTTTTCCATTAACCATGCTCTTTATTCTGTGACACCTGCAAATCTTCATACTGCCCACAAAATCCATTAACTCCCAGGGATCATCACTGCTTACATGCTTCATGTCCTAGAGTCAAGGGTAAGGTCTTGAAAAAAAAATCTGAAGAAGTGACAGTGAAAAGGAAGGGAACAGAAAACATTGCTGGAGATATGCCAGTTAACGTGGAAAGTAAGAAGACAGAGGTGGAACAGAAGGACACCTTGTTTACAAGATTCACTCAGATGCAAGGCCTTTTTAAAAAAGGCATGTGTGGGTGGTGATGATAGGTCACTGGTTAGGTCATCAATTATTGCCCATCCCTTTATTGTATCTCAATCTCTTAGGCAAAACTATGACTGTTCCAGAATAATCGCAGAAGGCAGACAACCTCAAGTACCTGCTCCCTATCCCCATCCACCAATACAGTAAGGCTCTTCCAGGAAACCCCTAATTGCTCTCCATTACATTTTTCAAAAGCCAAGAGTGAAACCCGAGGATTGTTTCCTTCGAGTCCAGCTATGCATCTGCCTTCAGTCCAACTTTTCCTATAATTGCTTTCTAGCCTACGATAACCTCTCCCAGTTGCTCCGTCATTTGGCATTTTTTTTTCCCAATTCCAAAACGACGGATGTCTTTCCTTTCTGGACTCCTTCCTCATTCAGTTCCAGAATACTCTCCTCCCTTTCCCAGACCCCTGCAGGCTAACGGTCAGTGGTCCCTCCTATATCAGGTATGTAGGGAGTTGGATGCCACTTGGCCCTGAATCTATTGTCAAAGTAGGAAAATCTTCAACATGCAAGAGATGGTAAGAATTTGGGTTTCGAGGTAAAGTTGGATATGGGGAATTAAGTTACAGACCAAAGGGAAAGCCATGTCAAACTGAACAAGTTGTACAAAGAAAATAAAATGTATGTACCTATTGGGTATAAAAAGCATGGAAACTTCTTGCCACGCCATATGCTATATTACTTCAGGATATTTCCCTAGGGCATTAGGGGTCTAAACCACAGCACATGGACTGCAGTAGTTCAAGATGGCAGCTCACCACCATCTTCTCAAAGGCAATTAGGAACGGACAATAAATGACGATCAGCCATCAACACCCATTTCCGAGTGACTTTTTTTTTAAAAAAAAAGCTTCATCTCATTTTAATTAATGGAAGGACTAAAAGATGGCTAAGCATACTATTTGTCATGGCTTCTTAGCTAAACGACTACTTATCATTACCGATCTATATTGTGGCAACTTTTCTGCTCACCTGTAAAGTACTTACATCACTCATCAGCCCCTTAAACACAACTAGCTCTGACTTCAATTTTTCCACCTTCTCATTGAGTTCCTTCTGAATAGCCTCAGCTTCCTGAGAATCCTGAAATTACAAACATAGAATTCTCAAAACTCTCAGCTATCAGAAAATGCCACATAACCCAAACCCAACTGAACCCATCATTATTTTGCTCCATTTTACACCCACCATCCAAAAAAACAATCCAAAGCACGTAAACATCATAAATAAACTTATGCCCTGGAATATCTTGTGAAAAATAAAATGTTCCTAGCTTACCACCTGCAGTGCAGCCACAATTTCCTGTAGATGCTGTCTAAGAGTGAATTCTTGTTCCCACCTAGAGAGAAGATAAATAAATATCGTTACAAGAATCACATCATGACAAATATTGAATCAACAACTTTCAAGACACAGTGACAGCTGTACATCAAGTAATGACTTGTGTCAAAATTAATAAGTCAAAAAAAACTGAAACTTCCTTGAATTAGTGGATATACCTCATTAAAACCATTCACAGCTACCAACATTAGAAGCAGGCCAGATAAAACATGTTGTCATCTATCTTAAATCTTCCTTAAGAGCAACAAGAAAATAATTTGGGTAAGAAATTGCCAAAAGAAAAATCAACATTGTCAGGTCTATTTTGTAACATTCACTTGTGAGGACAAATCTCAAAATTAAAGTTTCCATGAAGTCAAATTCAGAACTTAGAAAAATCTATCAGAATTCCTCATCACCTAAGAATCATTTAAGCAATTCAATAATAAATGATTTGGTATCTACCGATGTAAATCATCAAATATATATTGCTTCCCTGGCGGCAAAGTAGAAATTGTTATAGAATTTGGCACAGAACAGGGTTTTTTTTTGCAGGAGAGCAGAAAACATGTTTGCAACAGAACTACTGATGCAAGGAAATGGATCTGTAATGTTAAAAGACTAAGTGGGACTATCCCTCTGGACATTAATGTTACATAAAAAGGATTAAACTGTACTGTCTTTGGGTGAGGACGAAAGCCATGGAAGAATGTGGATGACTATCCATTGTAATTCACACTTCATTTAGGGGTAGTCTTAAGTGGCATGTTAGTCCCTCTCTCACTGCACCCCCCAGGTCATCTCCTCTGCACAGAAACTCTTACCTCTCCGCCCCCACCCCACTCCGGCCTATCACCCTCACCTTGACCTCCTTCCACCTATCCCACCTCCATCGCCCCTCCCCCTAGTCCCTCCTCCCTACCTTTTATCTTAGCCTGCTTGGCTCTCTCTCTTATTCCTGATGAAGGGCTTATGCTCGAAACGTCGAATTCTCTATTCCTGAGATGCTGCCTGGGCTGCTGTGCTTTAACCAGCAACACATTTGCAGCTGTGATCTCCAGCATCTGCAGACCTCATTTTTTACTCGAAGATTTTAACCTACTGCGAATCCTCTTACAAGGATGCCTTCCTTGAAGAAGCTCTCTTCCTCCCTCTACAAGGATTTCAGCGAGTCCCTCTCTCACTGCACCCCCAGGTCATCTCCTCTGCACAGAAACTCTTACCTCTCCGCCCCCACCCCACTCCGGCCTATCACCCTCACCTTGACCTCCTTCCACCTATCCCACCTCCATCGCCCCTCCCCCTAGTCCCTCCTCCCTACCTTTTATCTTAGCCTGCTTGGCTCTCTCTCTCATTCCTGATGAAGGGCTTATGCTCGAAACGTCGAATTCTCTATTCCTGAGATGCTGCCTGGCCTGCTGTGCTTTAACCAGCAACACATTTGCAGCTGTGACTGTGGGGGAGCAGCCAGAGTACTGTATCTGTAAGCATTGCAACTGACCTGTATAAAGGGACTTTGCTTTCTTTGTTCAGAGCTGAAAAATGTTTTGCTGGAAAAGCGCAGCAGGTCAGGCAGCATCCAAGTAGCAGGAGAATCGACGTTTTGGACATAAGCCCTTCTTCAGCCTTATGCCCAAAACTTCGATTCTCCTGCTCCTTGGATGCTGCCTGACCTGCTGCACTTTTCCAGCAACACATTTTTCAGCTCTGATCTCCAGCATCTGCAGTCCTCACTTTCTTTGTTCAGAGTCTCACTTTGACCCAATTTGGAGATGCCGGTGTTGGACTGGGGTGCACTACATTAAAAATCACACACCAGGTTATAGTCCAATAGGTTTATTTGGAAGCACTAGCTTTTGGAGTACTACTACTTCATCAGGTGGTTTTGGAGCAGTGCTCAGAAAGCTAATGCTTCCAAATAAACAAGTTGGACTATAACCTGGGGTTGTTTGAGTTTTCATTTAGACCCGACTTTGCATGCCTGTGAAGAGGGTCAAAGGGGGGTCACCTAACTTCTACTGTATTGTGCTTAGTAAATTTGATTGCTTATTCACAGAAGTTGGTGTGTTCTAGTTGCATCAAGTGTGTAAGAACCTCAGGAGTAAAAGAACTTAACAGATCCTTCAGAGTTTCAGGATTAGGTAGAACATTTAATAATAGCTCCTCAAAACTGTCATCTCTGAATTACTGAGTAATATGAGACTACAGGAAAAAGAGAAGTAAAGTTGAGAAGTAAATGGCCGGTCAATGTTGCAGACGGGAGGGCTTCAGATTCCTGGGACAGCTGGACAAGTTCTGAGCAGGAATGGTGCAACTGAACAAAGCTAAATTGGTGTATTGTTGAAGCAATGAAGGAAATGGACTAATTGTTCAGCTCAATTGCTGAATGATCTCCTTTCGCATCTCAAGAACTGTCAGTCAGTTCCTTAAAACTGAATAAACATGCAATTTTCATTTTGCGGCAAAGAGCAACTATCGTTTGATTAAAAGATCAGAGTGGTATGTTTTCTTCACTCCATTGCCAGATGCTCAGAGACCAAAATAACTATAAGTGACAATTTTCATGTAATATTCCTTTGGCCCTTCTAGACTGTCTGAACAACGTCCGACAAGATTACCCTGATGAATTTCCAAATGAAGTAATCCCTGAAGCTTATTTGCTAGTGGAAACCTGCACAAATCTTGAATCCAATCACAGGGAGTCATCATTTGGTAACTACAATTTCACATTCATGCTGGGGCCCCACTTGTGGCGCAGAGGTAGTACCTTTGGACCGAGGGGCCCAGATTCAGGTCTCATGGGCTCCAAAAGGTGTATAATGATACTTCTGAACAGATTGATCAGAAAATACTTTTGTGGTTCCATGGCTTTAACAAGACTCACATTTTTGCACAGAAATGAATTGGGCTAGAAAAAAATACATTTGAAAGTATGTTTACCAGAAATATTTTGTATTAATGTACCTTTTGCAGTATTTAGTTTGGAAGATAATGTGGGCAACAGAAAACACTTCAGTCTTCATCTCCAAATCCTTCAAAATTCTCGAGTATGTTTATTTAATTATGCCTGTCCTTCTTTCAGAGGAGGAAGTCCTCATATTGCTTACCCATTTCTCAAAGATCTGTACTTCTGTTCTGAAACTAATCTATTGCATTCCTTTTGCCCTCTTAAAAACTTAATGTCCTCTTCACTAGGAGAACTAAACTCTACTTTAGGTGTGGTCACAATAAGATCACAATTTCAGAACTATTTCCAATGCTTTAAGCTATTCTGCTGCCTGTGGATCACAACCTTTAATTTGCCAGGCCAACTGTAAATACGTCAGGAGCTGTAGCAACGTTTTCATGGAAACCCCTCCCTCAAATATTTCCTCTGTAGTTACACCCAATTCATGTCTTTTTCTGATAGAAAAAAAGAATGTAGTACATTCAAAGCCAATTAAGGATGGGCAATAAATGTTAGCTTAGCCAGTGATGCTCACATTCCAAAAATGAATCAAATAACTCATCAATCTAGTTTTTCTGGGTCTGCATAACTTTTGTTAGCATTGCCAAAAAAGAAGTTTGCAGACCCCTCCCTGTCACAATTCTGTTTTGTTTAATGGTCGAAAACCTTTCAGAATTCAGATATCACATTCAAACAAATTGCAATTTTGACAATTAACTTAGCCTGTAATCATATTTATGATCTGTAATATTTCTTATACCACTACAAATCAGCCTAAAGTCTTGTCTGACTACTATCAACATCCTTTGATTCAAAACCATGGAACAGAGGAGATCAAGAATTAGAATCAGAGAAACATTTGCATCAAACTTTTACACACTAGAAGGAAGAAATGTAACTTATCTCATCAATGCATTCAGATGATTTCCAACATACTTAATCTGCTAAATTTGGTTAAGTATTACAAAAGTACCTAACAGTAACCTAACAATTTTTATCAGCAACATTGCAGTGAAAGCTTTTACATCAATTGATTTAGAGTCAGAATAATACAGCACAAAAACAGACCCTTTGGTCCAACTCGCCCATACAGACCAGACATCTCAACCTAACCCAGTCCCATTTGCCACCACTTGGCCCATATCCCACAAACACTTCCTATTCATAAATATATCCAGGTGTCTTTTAAATTTTGTAATTGCACCCGTCTCTACTACTTCCTCTGACAGCTTGTTCCATACACACACCACCCCCTTGCATGAACAAGTTACCCCTCAGGTCCTTTTTATATCTTTCCCCTCTCACCTTAAATCTATGGCTTCTGGACTGGATTTCTGAAAATTTAGATCCAAAACAAGAGCTCAGCAGGTCTGGTGGTATCTGTAGAGAGAAATCAAAGTTAACGTTTTGGGTCCAGTGACCCTTTCTAAGAACAGTTCTGAGGAAGGGAAACTGGACCCGAAATGTTAACTTTGATTTCTCTGCACAGGTGCTGCCAGACCTACTGAGCTTTTCCAGTAATTTCAGTTTTTGTTTCTGATTTCCAGCATCCGAAGTTCCTTTCTGTTTCAATTTAGATCCAACTTGCTTTTCTCAACGGCAGTGTGCCTAGGTCATAAATTGAGAGACAATTTTTACTTAATAATTGATGTGGTTGGCAAATTTGAGAGAAGCAATTACTAATGTCGTGACAGAGGAGGCAACTGAAATAGAAAGGCTGCTCTGAACCAAGTCTTAAAAGATCAAACCATTTGCAGGTTTCCATTGTACAATACCATGACACTAACCAAAAGTATAATATTTGGCTAACCGGATCATTGGAGATCTCTAAAGGAAGGTAACTTCTGTTCTTTTGCACAATGTCACAGATAAAGGTTCCCATGCTCAGGGTTGCAAGCCATAGTCAATAGCTGAACTATAGCCTCAAGGGACAATGGCTGCTTACAAACAGAAGACCTTTCAAGTATGGCATTTGCATTTCCTTTAAGCATATAAGGAAAGCAACAGAAAACCACATCATGAGGTCTCTTCCTAGCCCACTGAAGCTAAAAATAAGAGGCGTTTGCAACCAGCTGAAGAGTAAAGCCTAGGACTCTAATGTGGATAAGTAAGTAAAAAGTCTGACCCTAGGCCGATCACCACTATATGATGCACTACTGCTCTCTCTTAAGCACAAAATAAACAAAACAATAAAATTAAAAGACTTATTCGTCTCAGATATTCTCCACAGGGTTGTGGAGAAAACCACTACTGTCAAATCAAACCTTTGGTACAAGATACACTTTTATTTTCTCATTCTCACAACCTCAATGATAGACATTCACATGTGCACACTCTTGCACACAGCTAATCAAGGCAGCTCCAGCAAAATCTCACCCAACATAAGAAAAATCCTGGTAACTATCAAAGTATTTCCCTCTTGGCCATTTGAGAAAAAATCCTTATACTCATTCTTCCTTGGCTGAGAAAACTGTCCTAGAGACCCAGAGTGTAAGTTACAAAAACTGAAAACAAAGGATTCAAAACTGTGCCCTAGTCCAATAAATCAATCCATCATCATCCACTGCTTCCAGTCACTGAATCAAATCTGCAAACGCACTGTTGCAATCTCAATTCCATGGACTTTTTAATAAAAATCCTGAATGTATTTTGTTGAATGCCTTTTAAGCAACTTCATACAGCATCCACTTCACTGTCTTGATTGACCTACCCAGGTACCTCAAATAACTCTTGAGTTACTCAGATAGGATCTGCCTTTATTAAAAGGCACAGTGAGTCTCAAGTAACCCATAAATTTGCCAAAAGAAAGTTTATTTTATTGCAGAGAAATGGTTTGCCATATCGTCCCCATCATTGATGTTTCTCTAACAGGCCTGCAGATAAGCTTAATCCTGCTCTCCTTTCTTGAAAGGTCAGGATAACTTGACTTTTCAATACTGTGATACTAACTGTACTCCCAGTGAAGATAAATACAGGTTGTCTTGCTATAACGCAACAGCTGTGCTCTCTACAACGTCGCACTATAGAAAGTCACACTATGGAAAACAGCTATAGAAAACTGCACTATAGAAGATCGCTAATGGAAAATCACTGCACCCATTCAGTGGAAAGTTTGCGTTATACAAACAACATCCACAATTCGTCAATCGCGTTAATGCCAATTCGCGCTGATGAAATGTGCGTGATAGCAAAATGACCTGTAGCAGTAATTTGAATATTATGTGAATATTATTTGTATTTTTGTTTCTTTCAGCAATCTGGGAAGTATTCCATCTGGACCAGATGACTTACCAAGCAAACACCATTTTATCACAAGATATTCTGGAACTTTTGGAAAAAAAATAGCTTGCTTGTAAATTTTACGTCACGAGTGGCTGCAATTTAACTTATATCCTCCTCCATTTTTAAAATTGAGATTAAAAACAACACCAAGCAAGATTGGGCACCTGGAAGGTGGAGCTTCCTGCTTATTTGGGAGATGGCACACAAGAAATTAAGAATTAAATACCCAGCGATTAAAAAATGTAAACTTTGGAAAGTGGTAGACTCATTTATGTTACATGGTCTGTTGATTCCTATTCATTAATACATCTCAAACTGTCATGGGATAAGAGACATTAAGAGTGATGCACCAAAAAAAATCTAGAAATTACAATTGATCAAAACAGATCCAAAATGATACCCAGAATGTCAGGGCAAGGAAAAAAAATGTTTTAAAATGTTTCATGTTTTAAAAAAACAACTCTGAAAATTGCCAAAGATCTGCACTTTGCTTTTTTCTTATTGTATTTTTACCGCAGTGTATGAGTCATATTAAAAACTGGAAGATTTCCAAGATTGCACAGCCTTCAGATATGTGCTTAATGTGCACGAATGGTTTGAAACTTCAACGATCATGAAAAAAAAATTGGGGTGTGAATTTGGGAACATTGTACCCAAAATATGTAATGAAAAGAAATTCCAGCCCTTGATTTCAAGCGATACTCGAGAGAGTGGGGTTTTCATTGCAATACAAGTAAACCTGGGCTTTGGCAGTTAAGAGAGAATAATCTGGTGTTTCACTTACTTAGAGTGGAGTTTGAGTGGTATAGACATTCTTATGGTTTGATAATCTTGTAGAAACAAATGATGAGCTTAGAAAACTATGGAGGGGTTCATAAAGTTTAGCAGGACGTGAGGTGCTGTCAAATCACTAACCTTCATCTTCACTCATATTTTCCCCAAACGTTTAATTATAGATCTTAAAAAACCAAAAATAAATTTAACATTTATTGCGCATTGCATTTCATATGCCACCTCTTCAACCAACTTACTAAAATTCCAAAGCAACTTTTGACCTTAAAACAATTTACTACATATAAATATGGTCTATAAATTTGCACACACCAATCTCTCACAGCTTAAATCAAAACCAACACATCAAAATTAATGTTGAAACAGAATCTGATTGGAAATGTTGCAGTATCCTTTCACTGAGAAATTGTCACTAATTCCAACTGTTTTCTTCTGCCTGAAAATTTCATAAAAGAGATTCAACTTGCAACCTACAACAAATTGCTGACTGCGTAAATCTTCTCCAGTAATTCTCTACATAACACCTAGTGGAAAGTGTTCGAAGACACTCCATGTACATCACAAAAAATGTTTTTCTCCATCCATCATGTGTGTTACCTCCTTAAAAGGATTTGGATCAGGGTGGTCAAGTACATTTTTTTCCTTTCTGAAATCTACACTGTTACTAAGTAGTTTTCCCTTTCTATACTTACATTGATAGTTGAAAATTGCAAAATGTTTCCAAATACAGATAGAAAACTAACTGGTCTGTGGTTACTTGGGTTAGCTTGGCTATCTTTTTATAAAAGATTTAGAAACCAACAAATCAGATGTTTTCAATGTAAATATTTCTCCCCATTCATTCTTACACAACTGTCTCCAAGCAGAATATGAAAATTTTCTAATCAAAGCACAAGCAATGATTGACCCCAGAAGCTTTTGAAGTTCAATTCATGTGTTTCTCTTCATAAGATATAAAGATACAAATTAGGTTCTTTTGCATATGGTCTCAATTTCAACTTTGCACGTAGTTTGTATTAAAACCATTTCCAGAGAACACAAATTTAAATATTGCAATAAAAATAAAGTTGGCTTTTCACTGAAATAATGACAAACACATTACACATCTCACATATTTGTTTTGTTTTTAAAAATTGCAAATATTATGCAACCAGCTTGTGGATTTTGTTGCCTAATTTTTCCACAAATAATTTAGAAAACAGTGAGGGTGGTGATGCTTGAAAATAAGAATCTGTTTTAGACTAATACATAATGTGTTCGCAGTGTAAACAAAATACAGATAAGTTCTCAACTGGTAAATATAACATTTGGGTGTCGCTACAGAAGTTTATCTGCCAGGTTGGCCATACTTCAGAAATGGCAAGGTGATATGGAAAATTAGGATAGCACAAGAATCATGGTCTTCAAGAGAGTGAACCCCTCCAGATCGAAAAACATTTGTCTTTTTGCCATGTGAAATACCTGACCAGGTGTGGTAGATTCAGGTGTGGCATATTTGGGTGTGGCAGGCTCAGTTCCAACTGTCACGCAAGCTTACTTATTTCGCATAGTTTCTTGTGACATTCTTTTCTGTCACACTAATTGTGATTTAATCTGTGAAACTATTCTGTACTGCCAAACTATTAGTATAAAAATGCGTGAGAAAATTCAACACTTCTCTAAAAGCTTAGCAAAAAGATATTACACTGATTCTGACAGAGCTTTTCAGAAATTACACATTTGTGCAATCATACAAAATAGGTTTACTTTTAACGGCATTCACGGTGAATGTTTAACAGTCTTACACAGCTTCCAATTTAATTGTATCTCTGTTTGATATTGCAATATAATCCAAATGAAGGCAACAGAATAAGAATAGCTCATATTTCTCTGGACTCACGTGGGAGACAATAAAGGAAAGATTGAGAGATAAATTTGATTTGCAGACAACATTATTCATTTTCCTTCAAGAAACTTAATCACATTTTTATTCCCTTAATATGCATGACCTATGATTGCTCTATTGTACTTTTAAAAAAATATTCATGAGAAGTGGGTATCACTGGCTAGGTCAACAGGAGCACAAAAAGGAGCCAATGATAAACTATTGAACTTCTACTTAAAAGAAAGTTTCAATGGATGTGGATACTAGTTTGTGAAATTTTAAAAATGCAAAAATTCTAAATTTATTTTCACAATAACAGAAAAAAACTACTTAAAACAGCGTGTATTAAATTCCATAAAAGTCACCCTCATCCAAATCAAATAACACATCCCAGTTTACTTCTTGAATTACACCAACTGGTTCATCACGTAGCCATCCGCTATATCATTCCACTAACTACCTGTCTAATCAAGTATATTGGATATCCCGTATTTCTTGAATGCTCATCCTTCTGATTTCACTCCAGATCTCTACAACCCCCTCACAGAGAGTGTTGCTAAGTCTGTATATTATCTCCACTCATCCAATCTTTCCACTTTTTAATCCCTCCCATGGTATCCTCAAAGGGTTTGTTACAGAGAGACATCCAATGCCTGGTGAGACTACTGGGAATCATGTCAGTATCATTTGTCTGCAATTGAACTCCAACAGCAACTTCTCATAAACCTGAACAGGTCCTAAAAAAGAATATTTTCTTCATCTAATGTGTGCGCTCGGAATCTCCAAACCTTGCTCAGCCACATTTTCAAGCTATTTCATTCATTCATCCTTTATAATGAATGTGGGTGACTACTTCTTAAAGAAGCTGTAGTTTCTATAATACATCCATTCAAACACCACAAAGGCTTGCAAATAAGAAAAAGGTCCCAATTAAATACTAGTCACATTTTGAAAACAGTTATGTCAAACACTTCTATTTAACCATGCTTTTTCCTGCTGTTCAGTGAATATTGAAACCCTCGTACCATCACACAAAGGTTCTATATTCTGATGAACATAATGAGAAAAAATTCCAATGGCATATTAATTGTTAATCTCTCTCTCATTGGTAGGATTTCTTGACATTTAAAAAATAGCTGACATATTTAGCTCCATTTTCAACAGTCAGAAATCATTGTTAACTACATGAACCACACAGATACAAGACAATACAGATAGGACATTTTTTTCAACATTACATTTATTTGCAAATTTTCTTCTGAAGAGAATCATTCCCATTTACACAATTTGAGTGCTAAAGTTTTATACTCAAAGGATATCCAGGGATATTGTTCAAAAGGGTTGACAAGGATAAAATCTTCTGTCTAAGAAATATAAATCTGAAAGTAACTTGAAATCAAAAAGATCTTGCTCATCTCATGCCACTCCACAAAGGATTTTAAAAGGCGGCTATGGAGATAGTTGGTGCATAACAAACAGGAGCACAATAATTGAACTCTTCCGGACGAACCTGCTGGCACTCTAGCATATACACTGGTTTCTTTTCCAAAATTAAAAAATGGTGAAACCTTAGCTTAGAGGGAATGATCAAGTTTTAATAACAAAAGTGTATTACTCATTAGATTTCAATCTTACCTAGCCCTGCCTGATCATTATTTCATTACATTCAATTATATTCAGGCATCCATACAAATTGTGAACAGAAAAGATGCAAAGGCTGTAATCTCCAAAACAACTGTGTTTTCTGAGACATACCTTAGCACAAGTTTTGTGTTGCAACTTGTCTGAAGAATTTCGAATGCAGCAGAATCATAAAACATATTCATACTGAAAGAATCCTGAACTACAGGCATTGTCTCTTTCTAGTAGCCACTGAACATCTGACAAATTTGAAAGAGCCATTAATTTGATACACTTATATAAAATCCTTAACTATTTCAGAGTATCCAAAAGTGCTTCAGAGGCAATAAAGTACTTCTACAACACAGGGAATCAATTTGCACACAGAAGTATGTCACAAATAACAATCACCAAATGATCTGTCTTTTTCAACTGTCATGAGATTTCTGACATCCAACTCGAAGAATGATTTTGGCCTTTATTTAATCCCTCATCCACAAAGACAATACCAGACATAGTGCAGCACTGCCTCATATGTGTCACCCTAGATTATACAGGAAGTGTCTTTGAAGTGGCTTTAACTAATCAACTTGTAATTAAGAGGAAATGTGTTCCAAAAAGGCCACCACTGAGTATCGCTTCAGAATAAATGGAACAGAAGGAGGCCATTCAACTTTTCTAAACCTTTTCTGCTAGTCAACCAGAACAGAAAAGCTCTGTACCTCAACTTCATTTACCTCCTTCCCTTCACATTTCTTGATGATAAGTTATCAATGGGACACCTAGAATTTCTAATCATTGCTGCATCCACTGTCTTCTGGGGAGAGAGTTTCAGATGTTTCCTAAAGTCAGACAGCAAGGAAACAGGCCGTTCGGCACAACTTGCCCATGCCTCCCACATTTCCTAACCTGAACTAATTTCATTTGGCTGTGCTTGGTGCACAGAATCCCTATAATGTGAAAACAGGTCCACACTGAACCTCTAAAGATTATCTCACCCACCATTTCCCTACCCTATTACTTCCCAAAATGAATCTGAAGACAATCTGTAATGGTGTCAAGTTCCTAGGAGTGATGATCACCAATCTGTCCTGGGCCACCCACACCAAAGCAACTGTCAAAAAAGTATAACAATGCCTGTACTCCTGCAAGAAGCTAAGGAAATCCAGCAAGTCCGGAAAGACACTCTTACCTATTTGGATGCATCACAGCATGGTATGGCAACTGCCCTTCCCAAGACTGTAAGAAACTACAGAATCATGAATACAGCCCAGTCAATCATACAAACTAGCTTTCCATCCAATGATTCCATCTATACATTTTTTTGCCTCAGGAAAGCAACCAATATAATCAAAGATTCCCCCCACACATCATCCTCTTCAGTTGGGCAGAAGATTGAATACACATATGAACAGATTCAAGAACAGCTTCTTCTCTGCTGTTCAGACTTTTCAATGGACCTCTCAAAGGTTAATGTTGATATCCTTCTCTGCACTTCCTCTGTGATTGTAACACTATATTCTGTTTGACAATTTGTTTCAGTCACACTACACGTGTATGTGAATGGGAGAGATGTTTCTGCTCAGTGTAAAAGCATGGACTGTTTAAAGTTCTTAGCTGGATTTAAAGGTGCCGCATGCCTGTCTAAACCAGAGACAGCCTTAATAGCTGCAAGAAATTTTCTAATACACAGCAATTTGTTCCACATTCTTCGGCCAGATGTCACCGGGATAATGTTACCCCGAAACCAAATAATGTTAATACAATATTTGTGTTACTCATTTTTCATCCAACATCCAATACTTTAGAAATATTAAATTTCACTGAAAGGAGAGGATCTTAGCTCATTTTCTGTCATCCATTTATATGTAACTTAGTTTGGTTATGTATTGGCAGCAAATACAACAAAATATACTTAAGCTGCAGAAATACTTTTACTCAAAAATTAAGTGTCAAAAGAAAATGGGGAGCAGTTTAAAAATCATAATTAATGTGCCCTCTTGCAACTTCAGAATGGAGGCATTTATGCTATTATTTTGTGAAAATATCACAAAGTACAACTAGATGCAGCTTCAGCTGTCCAGTGTTTGTGTGGTTATGGACAGATGTTTTCCTTTTAATTCCCAAAGCCATCTTTTCCTGTTTTCAGTTCTCATACTATTCTGCCTCCAAACATTTCTTGCAAGTGTGAATAATAAATCACCTTATGTGCAAAACTGTAAAGGTAAGACTTTCAGATAAATGCACGATCGGTCTTGAATTTGGAATTGGAAGTCACAACTAACCCTGATGTAAAGAGGACCCTAGAAAAGAAAAACATGAATGTGTTTAATATAAACAATTTTCCTGGTACAATTAGAGGAAATTGGAATTTTAAGTAATAAAACTCAATAAAATTGTAGATTGTTGTACATATTGTATAATGCAATTTGCATGTTCTTTCACAGTGCAAAGAATGCTTTCCAGTTAAAGCCTTAATGAACAATTACTACATTTACAGCCCTCCAAAGATGTTGATGAAATGGACAGAAAACACATTCTCTGCATATTCCACAAGCATGATATAAATTTATCTAGATATAATGACCAAAGTTAACATGTGTCATGGAGATCACATGGAGTGACCTCAGCCGCAGAATTACTCAAACATGAAAGCCATAAGTACTAAGCCTTAAAAAAAAAACCAAACTAGCTCTAAGATGCAATACTAATCATTAGTATTCAGGTCAGAAAAGAACTTCAATATACTATCCAATTCTGAAGCATCCTACTACAACTGAGCGTCTTTGTGAACAAGTTCTCCGTTCAAAAGAACTTTCAGCTCAGATAAATAAAAGGTTGATTAGAACTCCAACTGGTCTAACATAAGTATGTCCTTGGCAGCGGAATGAAAACTGCAACAACTGAACAAAAAATGCTTCATTGAGAAAATATTAAAGGCTAATTGTACTGGGCATCTTTCAATGACTCACTAGACAGAAACTAGTAAGTTGACAATGTAAGTAGCATTGTAGTGATTTCAATGCAATCTTTGACGAAAGTTGCCAGTCCCCACCTCAATTAAACAAAGAGTTAGTAGAAGGGGGCATTGCACTGAAAGAGCAACATGCTAAATCTAAAGCAGAAACTGATACAACACTATCGTAAATGTGCTAGTCTGCTAGTAGCTTTGTAAAAATAATAGTTTGCAAGCTGGTTCCCAATAAACACCAAGGTGAAGTGAAACTCATTTACACGGCAGATGCTCAAACTGCCACAGAATGTCATTACAAGTTAAAGCACATTTAATGGAGTTGAGCATTAAATGCTTCCAGTCGACTTCTGGTACAGAAAATTACTATCACACAATTGAGACATCATGGATCCAACTCCTTCAGATTTTAATTATTGTTGGAGACTTTTCCAAATTTAAATAATCTCAATTCCTTCTCTACTCCTGCCTACCTCTCATCTCTTTCCCACCCAATTTGACAAATTTATCATTCTAATTCAGAACGAATTTTGTATTTCTTGAACTTTTAATCAGTAAGGAGATACATTGCTGATTACCCTGCGAAGAATGACACACTGTTTGTTTCCTTCTCCCACAGCCTGGAAATTTCAAAAATAGCATGGAAATTCATTATACATTGTCAAGCCTAACTAACTAGGAAGGGAAGAAATGGCTTGTCAACTGACCAGGGACTTATCAGGGTTCAACTAATCATTGCTGATAGTGAGCAAATTGCATTAATACCAATACATTTAGAGTAAGTGATAAAATTTGTACATCTTGTATTCAAAAATCAAAAGTGGAGGAACAGAAAGACCTAAGGATGCTAGTCTTGCTTTTCTGAAATAAAATGCACCCATTTGCTCCTTTCAACAAAATTTTCAAGGCATTAATCAGGCAAAAGGTAGACAAAATTGTGCATCAGATACCTTATCGTGTGACATAATAATTTGAAGAGCAACATGTAGACCAAGCTAAGGGGTTGACCATGACGAGCGAGATTAAACATTTTGCTGGAAATGGCAAAGATGGACAAAAGTGGTTAAAGTATACATTAATATTTTGTATCATGGCAAATAAAAAAGAATAAAGGCTGGTCAGTGGAGATTTAGAAAGTAACCTGGAGTTTCCACCAACTCCTTTATACATCCCCCACACACATCCAAACCAAGCACTGACACACAGAAGGAACTATAGTTGGAAGTGAGGCAGGTAGAAAATGCTATAAATGCTAATAGGCTTTTGGGATTTAATCCTAGGAATATTGATTATGAAGAGGAGGTGACATTGAACTAGTGCAAAACATTTGGTTAGATCACTGGAAGTACTCCAGCTCCAAACAGCCCATGCATTTGGATAATAGAACCATGATAAAAGCACAGAAAAGCTTCGTCAGAATCATACTAGGGATGAAAATCCATAACTAAGAACAATAAATTGTTGCTGGTCATTGGAATATAGAAGTTTAATTGGGGGGGTGGGGGAGAGTAGAGTTATTGGAAGATTATTAAAACACTTCAAAGATATGTTCCATTTTGAAAAGAAAAGCAGATTGCTATCACTGGCAGAAAGGGAGGCCTGCAAATGCTGGAGAGTCAGAATCGAAAAGTATGGTGCTGGAAAAGGACAGCAGGTCAGGCAACATCTGAGGAGCAGCAGAATCAACGTTCTGGGCATCAGCCCTTCATCAGGAATGTCACTTTCTATTACTGCGAAGGGCTTTAATTTCAAGGGTACAAAACAAAATTATTCATACAATAGGATAATGAGAGCACAATTGATTTACCACAAATGAGTATATGGATACAAGCTATAATTTAATACTTATTTGGTAAGTATTTGAAAGGTAGTGCCATAATCAGGGAAAGAGCACTAAATGCCACATTTGAAGAGCTAACACAAATGAATAGGCCACTCTTCACAAAGATGAACGAGGACCTAATGTCTATGACTGACAGGTGTAGAGTTGGCTATATCCGTAAATATCCAATGTGTCATGAATTAACTTTCCCTCGGACTTTACTTTCAAAGACAGATCACAATCAGTAGCTCCCCACATTGCAACAAATGCAAAACTATTCTATGTAACTAATAACAGAGGGAAAAAAAAACAGATTTTAAAAGGGGCTGTATTCTGAATTCAGAGAGTCAGAGACGTATAGCATGGAAACAGACCCTTCAATCCAACTCGTCCATGCTGACTAGATATCCTAATCTAATCTAGTCCCATTTGTCTCTAAACCCTTCCTATTCATATACCCATCCAGATGTATTTTCAATGCTGTAATTGTACCAGCCTCCACCAATTCCTCAGGCAGCTCATTCTATATAAGCACCACCCTCTGCATGAAAACGTTGTCCCTCAGGTCCCTTTTAAATTTTTCTCCCTCACCCTGAACCTATGCCCCCTAGTTCTGGGCTCCCCAGTCCAGAGAAAAGACTTATCTATTTACCTTATTCATGCCCCACATGATTTTATAAACCTCTGTCAGGTCAACCTTCAGCTTCTGACGCTCCAGGGGTAACAGCCCCAGCCTATTCAGCCTCCCTCATAGCTCAAATCCTCCAACACTGGCAACATCCTTATAAATCTTTTCTGAACCCTTTCAAGTTTCACAACATCCTTCTGTTAGGAAGGAGACCAGAATTGCATGCAATATTCTAAAAGTGGCCTAACCGATGTCCTGTTCAGCTGCAACATGATCTCCCAACTCTTATACACAATGCTCTGACCAATAAAGGAAAGCATACCAAATGCCTTTTTCACTATCCTACATACCTGCGACTCCACTTTCAAGGAATTATGAACCTGCATTCCAAAGTCTCTTTGTTCATCAACCCCCATTAGGACCTTACCATTAAGTGCATATGTCCTGGCTCTGATTTGCCTTTCCAAAATGTAGCACCTCGCATTTATCTAAATTAAACTCCATCTGCCACTCCTCAGCCCATTGGCTCATTAATTCAAGATCCCATTATACTCTGAGGTAACCTTCTTCGTTGTGCACCACAGATCCAATTTTGGAGTCATCTGCAAACTTTCTAACTGCTGTGTACCTTCTATGTTCACATCCAAATCATTTAAATAAATGATGAAAAGCAGTGGATCCAGCACTGATCCTTGTGGCATACCACTGGTCACAGGCCTCCAGTCTGAAAGGCAACCCTCTGTCTTCTACCTTGTAGCCATTTGGATTCAAAACCGGTTCATTCTTCCTGCATTCCGTGAGATCTAATCTTGCTAATCAGTCTAATTTCAAAATGGTTCCGTATTAGATTCCTAAAACTAAGCATGTAGAGGACAAACAGAGGACTTATTTGCAGAAACAGACAATGCCACTTTGTAGCCCAGCACTAGAAAGTACAAGACAGAGGCACAAGAACACCTTGTCCTCTGTTAAAAATCACACACCACCAGGTTATAGTCCAACAGGTTTAATTGGAAGCACACTAGCTTTCAGAGCACCGCTCCTTCATCAGGTGATAGTGGCCCAAAACATGACCTTGTCCTCCGATTTCTCTTGCATCCAATGAAGCACCTCATTTTACAAGGACTCCAAATGTCCTTCTATAAAAAGCAAGTCATCACATAGATCCATACCTGTATTTCCACCCTGCAACTGTTTAACAGACCAACATGTTATAGGTGGATGAATTTCATTCTCTACTAAATTTATTTTACTGTCCTGAGGCAATAAATCTTTCAATAGATGACGGACATTACAGTTGAGCTAAAACATCAGGTTACAACATCCAGTGCAAAAAGAGATTATGTTTGACGCACAAGTTTCTTCCATTCACTCACTGATGTTTGAAACATCCAAGATAACTAGAAAATATTTTATTCTGTGTGTACAATCTGCAAATTGCTACTGGCAACATGATTATACAGATTGATCAGTGAGGTACTCAGTGAGATTTAAACCAGACAGGATTTAACTGAAACATTGTGCAAAATGTTGTGCGGCTCCACTGAGGCAGAGAACTATTCTGCAATTACAGAAATGTTAATTTCACAGGTTTAAACAAAATATCAAATAACTGAATTAGTTGTCTGTATTCAGACTGAAGCAACATATGATAATCACCTCATACTTTATCTGCTGTGCATTGACAAATTCTACATTAATTTCTAATATGTATTCTACAGTTAGTTTCCATCTCCTTCAATTGTCCAATCTAAAACTGAAATAGGTTTGATTGGTAATTTGATATCAACAATATCACTTTTACATCACCCCTTCTCTTTAGGATAGATGAAGACACCCACATTGGAGAGATTATTTCAAATATTCATATAACATTACAAGTTTACAATGTTTTAAATAAAATGTAGGTGTGCAATTTGTCATGTTGGATAATTTCCCTACATATATAACTTCACAAGTTTTGCCTGAAGCTTAACAAATTATTTGCGCTCCATCTTCAAAGTAACCAAACGTCTCTTGCAACCACACAAGTTGAAATTTAATTTGCCTCAAGTTCAGAGCATGACAGTAATAGATATTGCAATAAATTAGATCTAACTAGAAATAATTATCTAAAGTTTTGAAAGTCTAGGTTCCTTTTAAATCTCGTAGGATTTACACATTTAATAATCCTCACACATATATGGAATTATCGTAGGTGTGTAATTTGACAAAAAGTGCAATCATGTTTTTCTAACGGTTAGAATAACGGATTGTTGGATTAGTTACAATGTTCAGAAAAACATGGGTCCTCTCTGACCACAAACTCTCACTGGTCCACCTTTCCCAGACCACCAATGTTGGTTTTCCCCTTGATCTTCATGAGGACCTCATTGTATGGAACATCAAAATCTTATAAAAACAACTTTTAAAAATAAGATAGTTGCCTTTGAGTTTTCACGATGCACCATCTCATCACTCAATTTAATAAACATTCATCAAAAAAAATAACATTCACAATCTTAGCGATCACATTGTGGACTGTCAAAGAACCCAAGGTACCCTTTAATCTCAGGTTTATTGAAAATATATAGCCTGATCAGGGGTTTACCACTTGGTAGGAGCCATAAAGGCTTAAGACTCCATTCAACAAGATACCTTGAAGCAAAATCAGAAATTCTTAGTACAAGTAGGACATAGTGCTTCAGACTGATCATAAATTGATTACGGAGAGTGATACAAAACGTGCAGGTGCAATGCTTAACCGCTACATGGCAACATTATAACGGTTTATCCTTTGTCATCCCGTTAGCTTCAATTGCGTTACGTCCAATGATTTGCCTTTTAACTTTAGGAATTATAATTCTCCTGCCCAGTGTCAGAATAACCGAGACTGCTAATTTGTCAGCTTCCAGGCTGCTGCTCACTCTCACATTGCACCAAGCTCCGCAGTGGAAAAGCGCAAACTCACTTTTTCTTGTACTCATCCCGCTCCCTCTTCACTTTGGCTAGCACGTTGTACAGGGCCCGCAGCTCGGGGGTGATGGTGTCGATCTGAACGCCGACGCCGTCCGGGTGGGTCCAAGACACCCCGGGTCCCTGCACCGTCTCCAGGCCGCCTCCCACCTTTCTGATGTGAGTGAAGCTCCAAATGGTTCCGGGGAGGCGGCTCGGGTAATGGTGATAAGGCAGCGACCCCGAGTCGCGGGTGTAAGCCGAGACGGTACCGGATGTATAAGTGGAACTGGAGGCGGCACCGGGTGTGTAACCGGAGCCGGTACCGGGAGAGAAACCGGCACCGGGTGTGTAGCCGGAGCCGGTACCGGGAGAAAAACCGGCACCGGGTGTGTAGCCGGAGCCGGTACCGGGTGAGAAACCGGCACCGGGTGTGTAGCCGGAGCCGGTACCGGGAGAGAAACCGGCACCGGGTGTGTAGCCGGAGCCGGTACCGGGAGAAAAACCGGCACCGGGTGTGTAGCCGGAGCCAGTACCGGGAGAGAAACCGGCACCGGGTGTGTAGCCGGAGCCGGTACCGGGAGAGAAGCCTGCAGCGGGTGTGTATGTGGAACCGGGCGTATAATTGTAACCGCCGACCGAGTAACTGTAGCAATCCAGCAGCGTCTGGGTGGCTACAGCCCGGGTGCGGCCCAGCCGGTTCCTCCGCAGCCCCTGGGCCGCCTGCAGCTGCTTCTCCAGTAGCTTGTTGCGCCGCTCCAGCTCATGGACCTTGGCCAGGAAGCAGCGGAAGCGGAGGTTGAGGGTCTTGAGGTGGTTGATGTTGGAGCCCAAGTCATTCCGCAGCGCCAGGGTGACGGGGTTGGGATCAGACAGGCCGCAGGTCAGCAGCGGAGGCATTGCCGCCGGGTTCATGGTAAGGGCTAAGCGCCGGGAATCAGTGAAGTGGCCGCGGGCAAGAGCCCATGGCCTGGGAAAACAGACGAGCAGGAGCGGACCGGGGCCGGACGCCGCCTGGGCCTCAGTTCGTTGGTGGGGCGCCGGTCCCAATCCTCACGTCCGACCCTTTCAAAGACTTCGGAGCAAAATAGCGTCGCAGCCGGCTTCAGGGTGACTAAAGCCGCAGCGTCAGAGCTGGAGGCAGGGCTGAGCCGCTGGGCGGGGAAACATTCGGCTCTACCCCCTCACGGCTCGTGCCCACTGGACGGGATCGCGCGAGCCGTTCCCGCCCTTTCCTGACTGTGCTCGCGCTGGAACGGTTGGAGGATGTGTTGAAGGGCGAGTTAACAGCTTCGCCGTCTATCTTAGAAGTGAACCGTTGATTGATGTGATCATCAGCAGACTGCACCGCGACTGTAAGGCTGAATGTCCACCAATTCAGAACCAGTTGATGAGGGAGTCTAAAGAGAGACAGAAATACTGAGGTATTGGTACAGGATCAGGTAGGAGGATAGAGTCCTCTCTCAGTTGGTTCGTGACAAGGAGAGAGAATCGAAGCATCTCATTCTTCCCCTACTCTTTCAAATGTCAAGTTCAGGTAGCAATCATAAAGCAGAACACCAAAAGATGGAAAAGTTGACTATTAAAACCAGACAGTGCTGTTACTGGCCTGGGATGGCTGCTGATATTAATGACCACCGTCAAAAGTGTATTTTGGCCAAAGCAGACTTCACCCCGACATGGTATCCCTGAACACCTGGAAACCTCTAAAGCTCCTTGCAATGTATTTTACAGTCCTTGATCCCAATGGTAACAGGATTGGTCACATTCTCATAAATATTTTCACTAAGTTCACAGGCAATTTTAGCCATGATTAAAAGACCTAAACTATTGCCAGAATGTTAGGATGTGATTCGTTTGTTAATTTTGTATTAATTTTTGGATTCTCGCTGACCAGGATGTGACTTCAAGAGCAACCTCTTTTCAGAGCTTTGGAAGATTAAAGCATTGCTATGAGTTTCAACCAATGAACAGTGTGAATAATTCATTCCTGCTTGACTGTCTGTACATTTTGCTTCCTGATAGTCACCAAAAGTGGCTTCTTAAATGGACAATCCTGATTTTGAAAAAGTGACCCCCAACTGTAGATCTTCCCACATCAGGAAACATCCTTTCTGCCTTGCACCTAATAAACCTCTCAATTTTAAATACTTCAATTAAGTCACTTCTTACTCCTCCAAACTCCAGCACATTCAAGCCCAAAAGTTCCTCGTAAGACAACCTGCCCTTTTTAGGTATTTGTCTAATAAACCTTCTTTGAATTGCTCCCAGTACAGTTACATCCTTCCCTAAATAAGGAGACATAAGTATGTGTGTTCTTGATAAGGTCTCTTCAGTACCCTATATAACTGGTATATATCTCTACTTTTATATTCAATTCCCCGTCCAATAAACAATGACATTCTATTAACTTTCCTAATTACTTGCTGTACCTACATATTAACATTTTTGCAATTAGTTATGACCAGGTGAGGATGGGGAAGTGACACCTCTTTTTAATTTCCCTGGAGCATCAGAAGCTGAGGGGTGACCTTATAGAGATTTATAAAATCATGAGGGGCACGGATAGGGTAAATAGACATATTTTCCCCAGGTGGGGAGACCAAAACTAGACGGCATAGGTTTAAGGTGAGAGGGGAAAGATTTAAAACGGAGCTAAGGGGCAATTATTTCACATAGTGGGTAGTGCGTGTATGGAATAAGCTGCCAGAAGAAATGGTGGAGGCTGATACAATTCCAACATGTAGAATGCATCTGGATAGGTATATGACTGGGAAGGGTTTAGAGGGATATGGCCCAAATGCTTACAAATGAGACTAGATTAGATTAAGGTATCTGGTCAGCATGGATGAGTTGAACCAATGAGTTTGTTTCCATGTTGTACACCACCAATCCCTTCTCAGTTGGTTGCATGTTTTTTTTTAAGCATGCATTTATACTACTTCAATTAAAACTTTGTTAAAAATGACCAAATGGCCAATTACCAAGGTCCTCTTGAGAAGTTTATTACATACCAACCCTGAGAAAAATAATAAAATGTAATATCCAACATGCACTCAAGCACAGATAATAAGTTAAATAAGGAATGTGTCTGATAGTGTTGGGGAGAAATAAAGCTATGATGTTTATAAGTCACTATGGGGACAGAGAGTCTTCCAGTCTTTTACAAATCCACATTTCTACTCTGCTCATAATCTACTGTTGCAATAAGGTCTGTTTGTCTATTCGAAAGTCTATTTGATTGTCTTTCTAAACTGAATGTTATAAAGATAAGTTTACAAATTAGGAGATGATAAGTAATCATGCAAATGTAACAGAATGTTGACTTGGTGAGCTTTTATTGCTCTAATTGTTTTTCTAACTGCTTATTTCCCCTCTAACTGACTATAAAATGTTTTCTTGAGACAGATCATGTTCTTGGTGATTTCTGCAAGAGGAAGATCTCAAAGATTATCAAAGATTTTTTCAAAAAATGTTTTGTATTCTCCTGCGGCCAACCTCAGATTGTTTTTTAATCTTCATTCCTGCGACAAATTTCTAGGTAGTATATCCCATTGTTGTGGTAAAAAATGAGGTCTGCAGATGCTGGAGATCACAGCTGCAAATGTGTTGCTGGTCAAAGCACAGCAGGCCAGGCAGCATCTCAGGAATAGAGAATTCGACGTTTCGAGCATAAGCCCTTCATCAGGTCACCATCTTTCATTGTGTGGTTTGATGCTACACTATGAGTTTGGGTTCAAGATAGACTGGTCAAGGAGAAGGGAAGTCAAGAACTGTCTTCAGGCATAGATCTCAAAGTAACAGAGTCAGAGTCATAGAGATGTACAGCATGGAAACAGACCCTTTGCTCTAACTTGTCCATGCTGATCAGATATCCCAAGCCCATCTAGTCCCACCTGCTAGCACCTGGTCCATATCCCTCCAAACCCTTCCTATTCGTATACCCATACAGATGCCTTTTAAATGTTGCAATCATACTAGCCTCCACCACTTTCTCTGGCAGCTCATTCTATACACCACCTTCTGCGTGAAAACTTTGTCCCTTAGCTCTCTTTTATATCTTTCCCCTTTCCTCTAGTTCTGGACTCACACACCCCAGGGCAGAGACTTTGTTTATTTATCAGATCCATTCCCCTCATGATTTTATAAACCTCTACAGGGTCACTCCTCAGCTCCAGTGAAAACAACCCTAGCCTATTCAGTCTCTCCCTATAGCTCAAATCCTCCAACCCTGGCAGCATCCTGTAAATCTTTTCTGAACCCTTTCAAGTTTCACAACATCCTTCTGTTAGGAAGGAGACCAGAATTGGAATATTCCAAAAGTGGCCTGACCTATGTCCTGTACAGCCGCAACACGACCTCCCAACTCCTGTACTCAATGCTCTGACCAATAAAGGAAAGCAAACGAAATGCCTTCTTCACTATCCTATTTACCTGAGACTCCACTTTCAAGGAGCTATGAACCTGCATATGATTTATTATGCATTAATACTAAATGGTAATCATAGATATACTAACCTCTGACTTATAGTTACCCTAAATAAAGATGAAACCTTTTTTTGTATATTCATGTCCAGATGCTTTTTGTTATTTATTCAAGGAATGTGGGCTTTATTATCTGGGCCTGCATGTATTGCTTGTTAATTATTAATGTTAAGAGCAAGGTAGTGAGTTGCCTTGACGATCTGTTTTAAGGGAAAAAGTGAGGACTGCAGATGCTGGAGATGCTGATCTGTTTTAAGTCCATGTGGTGTAGCTATATTCACAAAGCTGTTTGGGAAGAATTCATAGGATTTTGACCCAGAGACAGTGAAGGAATAGTAATGTATTTCCAAGTCAGTATAATGAGAAGTTTGGAGAGCATATATGCAACTTCCCATCTAGCTACTACCCTCGCTCTTCTCAATAATAATGTTCATGGGTTTGGAATATGTTATCTAAGGAGCCTTGGATAGAGTGTGTTCCAACTCTGTGCCACATTGTGCTATTTATACTCAATGATTTGCAAGTCATTACAAGGTTGCTGTAAGTTTCTGAAGCCCTCACACAATACTGTTCATGATCTAACCTGCACCTTCCTGCTTATCCATCACTGCTGTCTTCTTCTATTTTCGTTTCCTGGAACTTTTGGGAAAGTCAATCTCACTGCTTGTATGCTCTCCATATGCTAAGAGAGTATAGAACTGAACTGATTTAGTCTATGTATTTCAAGATTTTTGATGAAGAAAGAATATTTTTGAAATCAAAGGATAACTCTTTGGTTTTTTTTGGCTCAGACCAAGTTAGAGCTCTGAATTGCAAGCCATCAGAGAATTTTGGAGATCATTGCTGGACTGTGATTGTATGTTGGAGGATCATTGATTGAGCTGAGCTGCTAATGGTGAATTTTAATGCTGGTTTCAGCCTAACAGCAATTCAGTGTGTACCCACCCAGAGCAATGAGCACCACAAATACTCAAACCCCAGGTCAGCGTGTTCGAAACACAGTCAGGGTGACTATGAAGAACGTGGAAGAAGGAATGTTGGCTGATTGAACATTCTTCATGAAGAGGATGCTCCTGGAGCGCTGGGTTCCAAGCAGTGGATATTTCCGGTCTGCAGGATTTCCCCAGTGAGCGCGGAGGCAGGGGGGCTGCATCGTATGGTGGCTCATTGAAATAATGACCTGATGCAGCTTCGTTTGTGGATGTTAGGATGATTGCTTCTGTAGTTCAATATTTGGTCCATGTGTATTGTTTTCCTGTAGATGCTGGTTTGAAGTTCCCCATTGACGCTCTAATGTGACATCTAGGAATGGCAGTTTGTTGTTGTTTTCCTTCTCTTTAGTGAACTTTATGTCAGCAATCAGAGGAACTGCGCAGAGCAGAGGAAAATCACCTATATGGTGTATTTAAAAAGAATGGGTACCCAATGAACATAGTCTGCCGATTTCCCAGCAACAAACCCAAACAAGCAGACAAAACACGTCCAGAAGCCCGAGCCGCTCTCCGCTGCATCAAAGACATCTCGGAAATGACTGCCAAAACTGTCATCATGGTAGCCCACAAACCCCCCCAACATACTAAAACTGCAGCTAATGAATTTGAAAGACCCTATACAGACAACAAACAAAACTAATGTTATTTACAAAATACCATGCAAGATCTGTAACAAACACTACATTGACCAAACAGGCAGAAAACTAGCCACCAGGATACATGAACTTCAATTAGCTACAAAACGACATGACCTTCTCTCATTAGTATCCTTACATACAGATAAGGAAGAACACCACTTTGGGATAACACATCCATCCTAGAACAAGCCAAACACAGACATGCACGATAATTCCTAGAAGCATGGCATTCCAACCGGAATTCTATCAACAAACACATTGAGGTGGACCCCATTTTG
Organism: Hemiscyllium ocellatum; assembly: GCF_020745735.1. Lineage (NCBI taxonomy): Eukaryota > Metazoa > Chordata > Chondrichthyes > Orectolobiformes > Hemiscylliidae > Hemiscyllium > Hemiscyllium ocellatum. The sequence continues at coordinate 24,879,736 of NC_083437.1, forward strand.
CACCCCCTGAGAAAAAGAACAGGAAATGATATCACCAACCCAAAGAAACCAAACATATAAATAGAAAGCAGGAATCATCAGCAGTGCTTTGTCTGGAGGCTCACTGAAGATGTTACCTAGCATGGTAACCAAACCTGTGCTGTATTGGGTAGAAAGAGCTCTGTGGGCTTTGTATTTCTCAGGCATTTGATCGCCTACATGCAGGACACAGACTGGACTCTTCATATGGAGGGTTGTCTCTAAAATGGGTTTGGGGAGTAAGTCATGCCCCGGGGAGAGGGCTATTTCATTTTCCCTTTGTTCTGATTATGGACACATTGAAGAGCCAAGGGGGCCTTTATTTTAGCCCCATTCTATCTCTAACCCTGATGTGCTTGATGCAGATCAGTTGAGAGGGGCATTTTATTTTTAGTTGAAATGAGCAGTGGAACTTCTTCCAGATTTCAAACCACTATTGTCCCTGTCCCAGGAATGTTCGATTGGGACAGAGCAGAGGGGATATACTTATCTAGTTGTTTATTTATTTATTTGTTTGTTTTCTTTAATTTTGTTTTTACTTTGGCCGCTTAGGCGATCCCTGCCCAAAAAAGATTGGTGTGGACAGAATCAAGGGACAGTCATTTTTTGTCTATTTGTTTTTGTTTTTCCTCAGAGCAATAAGGTCCTTATTTTTGTTTAACAAAAAAGAAAACCGCTTTATTTTCTGTTTTGAAAGAGCAGAGTTAGTTTTGCTCTGTGTTTCACCCAGTGATGTTCCTGTCATGGGAATATCTGCTGGGGTCAGTGTCAGGGTGAAGGGTGGGCAGTGTTGGTTGGGGGGGGGAAGCGCATGGGAAGACTCCAAAATTGGATCTGACTGTTCTACATTGTTAGTGCATTCCAAATCAATGGCTGGGAATCAGAAAGCTTCCCAATCAGATCTGCAGTCAGGCAACACTGCCCATTCTCCACTGCCTTATTTGTGTGTTGTATAGAGTCTTTTGCCTCATCTGTCAGGTATAGCGAATGCTGGATGACTAGAGAAATTGAAGTTTTGGTTAAGAAAAAGAAGGAAACATATGTCAGGTATAGGCAGCAGAAATCGAGTGAATCCTGTTAAGACTATAAAGGTAATAGGAGTGTACAAAAGAGAGAAATCAGAAAGGCAAAAAGGGGACATGAGATAGCTTTGGCAAATAGGGTTAAGAAGAATCCAAAGGGATTTTATAAATATATTAAAGATAAAAGGGTAACTAGGGAAGATCAGCAAGGCAGCTTTTGTGTGGAGCTGCAGAAAATGGGGCAGATACTCAACGAGTATTTTGTATAAGTATTTACTGTGGAAAGGACATGGAAGATATAGAATGTAGGGAAATAGATGGTGACATCTTGAAAATGTCCATATTACAGAGGAGGAAGTGCTAGATGTTTTGAAATGCATAAAAGTGGATAAATCCCTAGGACCTGATCAGGTGTACCGTAGAACTCTGTGGGAAGCTAGGGAAGTGATTGCTGGGCCTTTTACTGAGATATTTGTATCGTCGATAATCACAGGTGAGATGCCGGAAGACTGGAGAGCGGCTAACGTGGTGCCACTGTTTAAGAAAGGTGGTAAAGACAAGCCAGCGAACTATAGACTGATGAGCCTGACGTCGGTGGTGAGCAAGCTGTTGGAGGGAAAGGCAAGGACTGATTAGGGATTTGTGCATGGGAAATCATGTCTCATGAACTTGATTCAGATTTTTGAATAAAATTTGTAAGGAGATCTCCTTATATGTAAGAATAATATGGTGGTTATGGTAGGGGATTTTAACTTTCCAAACATAGACTGGGACTGCCATGGTGTTAAGGGTTTAGATGGAGAGGAATATGTTAAGTGTGAACAAGGAAATTTTCTGATTCAGTATGTGGATGTACCTACTAGAGAAGGTGCAAAACTTGACCTACTCTTGGGAAATAAGGCAGGGCAGGTGACTGAGGTTTCAGTGGGGGAGCACTTTGAGGCCAGCGACCATAATTCTATTAGAATTAAAATAGTGCTGGAAAAGGATAGATCAGAGGATATAAGGTTCATATTTAAGAGCGAGATGGGCCTGTATGAAGCACAGTTTTTCGGGTACTTCTCTTCTTTACAAATAAGTGAAATATTGGACTCTCTCAGAGATGGTGGGAGACAATCATAACTGTATGAATCATTAAACATATTGAGCATCGGGCCTGACAGTATACTTATAAATTCCTTATAGAATTCACTGGAAAGTCCATCAGGACTGAGCGTCTTTCCAGTCTGAAGCTGCCTCACAGCCTCCTGCACTCCTTGCTCTGATAATGGGGCATTGAGAAAGGACTGTTGTCCGGGAGTCACACCCGGGAGCTTCAGATCCCTAAAAAAGGATTCCATTTTGGCCTGCCCATACTCACAATCCTTGGATTGGTATAACTTAGAGTAAAATCTCTGGAACATCACATTGATCTTTTTAGAATCACATGTTAGGTTCCCAGACCCTTCCCTAATCGCCATAATGGCTAATTGAAGATGTTACCTCTTAGGGTGACGAAACGTCTGGAAATGAACCTTCTGGCACAGTGAGCAAATCTACATCCAGGACCTCAACCTGAGCTACAAATCTTCTCAAAACTTGCTAAGACCTGTGGGCGCAATTTGATAAAAATGGTCCGAAAATGGGAAATGAATGCCATCGACAGTGCCACCCGCGAACAGCTGTACTTCCTGCATGAAAGTCTAAGAAAATAGGTACTACTCAAATGTCTTAAATACAAACTTCCCTTTAACACCCCACTAGCTAAAAGAATAGTAGAGCAAAACGGCTGCAGAATGCTTAGAGAAATGATTAATGATGCCACAACAGACTCCATAAATACAACCAGGAAATTTTGCACCAAAAATCTTTACTCACTCATGCAGCAGACCATGAATGGACAGACAGTACAACAAGCCATAGATATTAGACAGTGACAAACCTAGTAAATGAAAAAACTAGACAAATTTACACAAAGTAACAACACTGACAACACAGAAGCATGGATTGAAAAAAACTATCTGACCGACTCTTAACAGACACTGAAAAAGCCATCTTAGAGAGAGGATTAAATTACAACTGCCAGGATGCAGACAAGATAGATTTCTTAGCAGCATTAGAAATGACACTAAAAGACAACCAACTCACAGAAGAAATCCAGCAAACTATCAGATAGGTATTCGCACCAACATTAAGCAGAAAAAAAGGAAGGAAACACAAGAAAGAAAGCACGAGGAAGACTAAAAAAAGGGTAAAAAATTGTTATCCTACCTACAAAGGATGCTTGACAGTCATTCTAATTTGAAGAGAATACATTGAAAAAGCGAACGCACTACTTACAGATACCAACAAGTAGCGATAAACCCGACACCACAACTAGAGAACCGACTCACAGACCTACGCAAAAAACTTCAGAAATCTGGAGAAATAAATAAGACTGACTTTCAAAAAATGAGATCAGACAGATCCAACACACCACGCTACTACGGATTACCCAGAATTCACAAACCAGGAGTTCACCTCAGACCCATAGTCTCACTACCTGGAACACCAACTTATCACGCCACTCCATCCACTCCACCCAAGAATTCCTGAAGATCAAAGACACTAAGATAGAAGAAGATGAAATAATGGTCTCCTTTGATGTAACAGCCCTGTTTACTTCAATCAACATTAACCCGGCCAAGAAAACACTGACTACACTATTAATAAGACCCAAAGACACATACACCAAACACCACTAACTTCATCAGCAAGGACAGTATCGTAAAGCTAGTGGACCTATGCTTTGCCACACACTTCATCTTCAACAACAAAACCTACAGACAAACCAATGGGACACTCATTGGATCTCCGATATCAGGCATCTCAGCAGTAATGCAGAGACTCGAACAAACAGCTCTGCCAACCATCCAACTCAAACTTTGAATCCGTTACGTGAATGACATCTTTGTCATCACTAAATGAAACAAATTAGAGGAAACCTTCAAGACCATCAACAATATCCTTACTGGCATAAAGAGGAGGAAACAACAACAAACTGCCATTCCTAGATGTCACAGTAGAGTGAACAGCCAATGGAGAACTTCAAACTAGCGTCTACAGGAAAACAACACATACTGACCAAATATTGAACTACAGAAGCAATTACCCCAACATCCACAAATGAAGCTGCATCAGAACATTATTCCAACGAGACACTGAACACTGCAGCACACAGGAACTACGCAGAGCAGAAGAATATCACCTTTGCAGTATATTCAAAAAGAACGGGTACCCAATTAGCACAGACTGAAGATTTCTCAGCAACAAACCCAAACAAGCAGACAAAACGCATCCAGAAACCCTAGCCATTCTCCCCTACATCAAATACATCTTGGGAATGACTGCCAGACTACTCCAGACCCCTTGGCATTATGGTAGCCCACAAATCTACCAACACACGAAAAAAGCAGCTAATGAACTTGAAAAATCCTATACAGAAAACAAGCAAAACTAATGTCATTTACAAAATACCATGCAAGGACTGCAATAAACATTACATTGGACAAACAGGCAGAAAACTGGCCACCAAGGTACGTGGACATCAACTAGCCACAAAATGACATGACCCTCTCTCACTAGTATCCTTACATACAGATGAGGAACGACACTACTTCGACTGGGACAACACACCCATCCTAGGACAAGCCAAACAGAGACATGCACGATAATTTCTAGAAACATGGCATTCCATACAGAACTTTATCAACAAACACATCGAATTAGACCCCATCTACCACCCCCTGAGAAAAAGAACAGGAAATGACATCACCGACCTAAATAACATATAAATAGAAAGCAGGAATTATCAGCAGTGCTTTGTCTGGAGGCCCACTTAAGATGTTACCTAGTAGGGTGACAAAACATCTGGAAATGAACCTTCCAGCTCAGCGAGCAAACCTCTATCCAGAACATCCATCATCCACTTGGTCACGCAAATTACAGTCCAGTATCTCCAGGGCTTGGACCCTATCCTTGGATGAACTGGCATCAGCTCCCCCGAAAGAGATCCAAGGGGCAACTTTTTCACTCAGAGGGTGGTATGTGTATGGAAGGAGTTGCCAGAGGAAGTGGTGGAGGCTACTACAATTGCAACATTTAAAAGACATTATGGATGGGTCTCTGAGGAGGGGTTTGGAGGGACATGGGTCTGGTGCTGGCAGGTGGGATCTAGATTGGGTTGGGATATCTGGTCGGCATGGACAAGTTTGACCAAAGGGTCTGTTTCTGTGCTGTACATAAATAACAAAGAGGATTGATGAGGGCAGAGTGGTGGACGTGATCTATATGGACTTCAATAAGATGTTCCTCGTGGTAGACTGATTAGCAAAGTGAGATCTCATGGAATACAGGGAGAACGAGCCATTTGGATACAGAACTAGCTTGAAGGTAGAAGACAGAAGGTGGTGGTGGTGGATTGCTTTTCAGACTGCAGGCCACAAGGATCGGTGCTGTGTCCACTGCTTTTCTTTATTCATATAAATGATTCAGATGTGAACATAGGAGGTATAGTTGGTAAGTTTGCAGATGACACCAAAATTGGAGGTGTAGTGGACAGTGAAGGTTACCTCAGAGTACAATGGGCTAAGGATGGAGTTTAATTAAGACAAATGTGAGGTGCTCCATTTTGAAAAGGCAAATCAGAGCAGGACTTCTGCATTTAATGGTAAGATCCTGGGGACTGTTGCTGAACAAAGAGACCTTGGAGTGCAGGTTCATAGTTCAGTGTAAGTGGAGTTACAGGTAGATAGGATGCTGAAGATGTTTGGTATGGTTTCCTTTATTGGACAGAATATCAAGAGGTCATGTTATGGCTATACAGGACATTGGTTAGGCCACTTTTGGAATAGTGTGCACAATTCTAGTCTCCCTCCTATTGGAAAGACATTCTGAAACTTGAAATGGTTCAGAAAAGATTTACAAGAATGTTGCCAGTGTTGGAGGATTTGGGCTACAAGGAGTGGCTGAAGAGGCTGGGGCTGTATTTGGAGTGTCAGAAGCTGAGGGATGACCTTACAGAGGTTTATAAAATTATGAGGGGCATGGAAATGGTAAATTAACAAGATGTTTTCCCTGGGGTGGGGGAGTCCAGAACTAGAGGGCATAGGTTTAGGGTGAGAGGGGAAAAAATTAAAAGGGACCTAAGGCGCAACCTTTTTACACAGAGGGAGGTACGTGTGTGGTATGAACTACCAGAAGAAGTGGCGGAGGCTGGTACAATTACAACATTTACAAGGCATCTGGATGGGTTTCTGAGGAGGAAGGGTTTGGAGGGACATGAGCCAGGTGTTAGCAGGTGGGACTAGTTTAGGTGAGGATATCTGTATGGCATGGACGAATTGGGCCGAAGTCTGTTCCATGCTGTATGACTATGATCAGGAAGGATGTAAGCTTGAGTGGAGTGTCTATTCTAGGTAGCAGAGGCCTGCAGATCAAAAACCCTCCTGTAGATGGATGACATCGCTGTTTTCTGCTTGGATTCACTGTCAATGCACAGACTCGTGAGCATCTGCAATCATTTCGAACTGTCCTCAGGAACCAAGGTAGATTGAGGTAAGAGCAAGACCATGTTCTTTGAGAACTGGACCAACTAATCCTTTTTATCACCTTAAGCATCAGGACAGATTACTATGGTTGGAGTGGCTGGACCATGAGCAAAACACTTGGGAGGAGCAAGGTGAGGCAGAAACTAGGCTTTTGGGTGCACTGCTCCCTCTCCATTGTGGGTAAAATCTTGGTCAGCAAGAGTGATAGAGTCATAAAGGTGTACAGTATGGAAACAACCCATCCATGCTGACCAGGTATCCCAACCCAATCTAGTCCCACCTGCCAGCTCCTGGCCCATATCCCTCCAAACCCTTCCTAGTCATATACCCAATCAAATGCCTTTTAAGTATTACAATTGTACCAGCTTCCACCACTTCCTCTGGTAGCTCATTCCATATATGTACCACCCTCTGTGTGGAAAAAATTGCCCCTTAGGTTTCTTTTATATCTTTCCCCTCTCTCCCTAAACCTATGCCCTCTAGTTCTGGACTCCTCCACCCCAGGGAAAAGACTTTGTCCATTTATCCTATCCATGCTCAGTTTCTGTAATTGCTATGATATCCCAGTCCCATGTTCCTAACCACGCCCTGAGTTCATCTGCCTTATCTGTTAGGCCCCTTGCATTGAAATAAATGCAGTTTAATTTGTTATTCCTATCTTGTCTGTGGCGGACCTGACTGTATGACTCGCTTCTGTTCTCAACTGTACCAGTCTCAGATTGATCTCTTCTGCAAATGTGTTGCTGGTCAAAGCACAGCAGGTTAGGCAGCATCTCAGGAATAGAGAATTCGACGTTTCGAGCATAAGCCCTTCATCAGGAATAAGAGAGAGAGAGCCAAGCCGGCTGAGATAAAAGGTAGGGAGGAGGGACTAGGGGGAGGGGCGATGGAGGTGGGATAGGTGGAAGGAGGTCAAGGTGAGGGTGATAGGCCGGAGTGGGGTGGGGGCGGAGAGGTCAGGAAGAGGATTGCAGGTTAGGAGGGCGGTGCTGAGTTGAGGGAACCGACTGAGACAAGGTGGGGGGAGGGGAAATGAGGAAGCTGGAGAAATCTGAATTCATACCTTGTGGTTGGAGGGTTCCCAGGCGGAAGATGAGGCGCTCCTCCTCCAGCCGTCGTGTAGTTGTGTTCTGCCGGTGGAGGAGTCCAAGGACCTGCATGTCCTCGGTGGAGGGGGAGGGGGAGTTAAAGTGTTGAGCCACGGGGTGATTGGGTTGGTTGGTTCGGGCGGCCCAGAGGTGTTCTCTGAAGCGTTCCGCAAGTAAGCGGCCTGTCTCACCAATATAGAGGAGGCCACATCGGGTGCAGCGGATGCAATAGATGATGTGTGTGGAGGTACAGGTGAACTTGTGGCGGATATGGAAGGATCCCTTGGGGCCTTGGAGGGAAGTGAGTGTGGAGGTGTGGGCGCATGTTTTACATTTCCTGCGGTTGCAGGGGAAGGTGCCGGGGGTGGAGGTTGGGTTGGTGGGGGGTGTGGATCTGATTGATCTCTTTCCTCACTATCTCCCTGGGCCCCCCTCTCCCAGTCTTATTCCTCTACAAAAACTGCCCTAGATTCAATTAATAGTTATGGCTTATATTTTAAGTTCAATCATATCTCCAAAAACATATAATCAAGAAAGAACCCACTCTACTCACTATTGCAGATTCTCTGCAGGCCACACTTAAAACAATGATTAACTTATCTGATTCTGTGCTGTGAACTTCGCCACAGTTCCTCCAAGATCAGTTGTGAATTTCACTGTTTGTTAAATTTCCCAGCTGCACTCCAATGTCCAACGATACATGAATTCAAACAGCAAAGGCAGTAACTGTACAGGTTCTCTCTCTCTCCTGCAATGACCTCACCATGTGCTTCCTTTGTCTGTTCTTCTCCCTTTTAAAACTGCCGTTGTTCTTCGTGTTGCTGCATGTGGTGTAGATCTGACCCATTCTCTGAACGTTTATCTGCAGTCACTTGAGCCATCTTCCACGTCATCTGGAGATCAAAGAGGGACTGTGTCTGCAGGAATACCATGTACATAGCTCTGGACAAAAGGGAAAAAGATGTGCCCACGTTGACCTCATCCTGATGACGGTGGGCGGCACGGTGGCGCAGTGGTTAGCACTGCTGCCTCACAGCACCTGTAGACCCGGGTTCAATTCCCGACTCAGGTGACTGACTGTGTGGAGTTTGCACGTTCTCCCCGTGTCTGCGTGGGTTTCCTCCGGGTGCTCCGGTTTCCTCCCACAGTCCAAAGATGTGCAGGTCAGGTGAATTGGCCAAGCTAAAATTGCCCGTAGTGTTAGGTAAGGGGTAAATGTAGGGGTATGGGTGGGTTGCGCTTCGGCGGGTCGGTGTGGACTTGTTGGGCCGAAGGGCCTGTTTCCACACTGTAAGTCTAATCTAAAAAAAAACCACCTTTGTGCATGGCTGCATATATTCTTGATATGGAAACACCAAGTGTCACTACATACTGAGGATCTACCTGCCGACGGGTTTGGCGTTGGCATCATAGAATGCTCCAAGTAGTTGGACCATCCCATATCACCTGTCCTTCATGGACAAATTTGCAAAGAATTTAACCAGAAGTCCACCAGGAAATGGTCAGCATGTACTATCCTCGAGACCTTGTTGGAAAGGATGAGGTGGATCCCTTGCATGGTTACCTGAGAAGACTGTCAAAGTGAATTGACAAAATGCCTCATCACCAGAACATTTCAACAAGCGCCAGGAGGCAGCTTGGCTGATAGTGAGAAGGGCACTGCCCATCAGCTCTTCATGCATGCCCTTGAAGTGGCTGCACTGCTGAAGAGACTGTCACACATCTTTTTCTGGAGTGTGCCTTCTCAAAAGAGATGCAGTGTTTTTTGTCAAGGTTTGGCCCAAGCAGCACCATGCTGCAGGATTCTGTGCTCTCCTGTGTATACCCTGGTTAGTCATGGTTACTTTCCTGAACTATTAAAGACCCCAAGATTTAGCAAGGCCATCTCAGAACAACATTACACTTAATGGTAAGGTCCTAGGGAGTGTTGCTGAACACAGAGACCTTGGAGTGCAGGCTCATAGCTCCTTGAAAGTGGAGTTGCAGGTAGATAGGATAGTGAAGAAGGCGTTTGGCATGCTTTCCTTTATTGGTCATAGTAATGAGTACAGGGGTTGGGAGGTCATGTTGAGGCTGTACAAGACATTGGTTCGGTCACTGTTGGAATATCGTGTGCAATTCTGGTCTCCCTCCTCTTGGAAGGATGTTGTAAAACTTGAAAGGGTTCAGAAAATAACAAGGATGTTACCAGGGTTGGAAGATTCGAGGTATAGGGAGAGGCTGGGGCTGTTTTCCCTGGAATGTTGGAGGCTGAGGTGTGACCTTATAGAGGAATACAAAATTATGTGGAGCATGGATAGGATAAGTGGACAAAGTCTTTTCCCTGGGGTGGGGGAGTCCAGAAGTAGAGGGCATAGGTTTAGGGAGAGAGGGAAAAGATATAAAAGAAACCTAAGGGGCAATGTTTTCACACAGAGGGTGGTACGTATATAGAATGAGCTGCCAGAGGAAGTGGCGGAGGCTGGTACAATTGCAACATTTAAGAGAGGCATTTGGATGGGTACATGAATAAGAAGGATTTGGAGGGATATGGGCCGGGAGCTGGCAGGTGGGACTAGATTGGGTTGGGATATTCGGTCGGCATGGATGGGTTGGACCGAAGGATCTGTTTCCGTGCTGTACACCTCTACAGGTCTGCTCGTAAATTCAATTTTCATGTTTTACTGGATCGCTTGCTTTTAAGCAATTGACATCTATACATTAATTATTCTTTGTGTAAGCATTGTATAAAAATGTTTAATTATAGCCTTCAAGTGTTTTGGTTTTGAAATTCCAGGCGCATCTAATTCTGTGTAGGTAACCTGTTGAGCTCAGTAATTGAGAGAACAATGTTTGTTTTTTACATTGGGATTATTCATGTTCAAACAAAACCTACTTAATCACAGACCAATGATGTCACTTGAAGCTGAAAGTCAGAAATGTTGCTCATTTCCTCTGCTCATAATATAAACATATTCCATTGTTTAGGGCTAGTTGTTCAACATGTTATAAATACAGCGTGTACATTTAAAGGAAGTTCACAGCATTTCTCTCCCTTCAAAATCAAGTCAAATGTGTAGGCATAGGTGGCTGGATAAAGTATACAAAGTAACTGGAAGCTTTAAAACACATCTTATTAAGAAAATTACATTATCTTCAGTATAATAAACTGAAGTGTCCCACATCTACCTCTACAATATTTGCTTCAAATTTGAGTAAAGCAGAGAGCTATTTATTTCAGATTCTGTTAACCAACAGTTAGGGATCAAGTTTCAACAAACTTGGGATTTCATTTCTGCTAATGGTTTCTTTCTTTGGAAAGATATTGTCTATTGAGTACACGGGTAGTGATTACTCATCCTTATGTCATTTATGCTGCACAGGAATAATGTAACATTGAGACTTGATCATTCTTGCTCGACACACCTTTCTTTGATGCTGTGATTTACCTATTTTACAGAAAACTCCTTTGATCTGTTTAGTAGCAATGACGTATGGCATTTTGGCAGCTGTATTAGGAGCACAGCTAATCTTGTATGTTTAATTTTTTTTAACGTTATGCATTTTTTATTTGGGAAAAATTCTAACTATTATGAAAATAAAATTGGAATGAATTTTGATTGCCAAAAGATTTAAAGATATACTCACTTCATTTCTACATTGTGTGCTAAACAGAAATGTACAAAACATTTGGATAGTGAAATGAGCTATTTGTATTTTCCACGAGTAATTACTGGAAAAGATAACATGGATTACTAATTATTTGAGATGTAAACCAAAAGTCTTAAAATATTTAAGTAAATGTGATAAAGGTACTTAATAGGTTTCAAGGAAATGATGACTGGAAATTCAAATGGCCCAAATAACTTGCACCCTGGGTTTGTGCAGACTCAAAAGGAGGCTGTGAGGCATTAGTTTAGATCATTGAAAAAAAAAATTGATCACCAGCAAGGTTTTGCAAAATTAGAAAAAATTATTTTCTCACTGTAGAAATCTTGCAAAGGATTGTCAACAGGTTCAAAAACAATAGCACAGTTGCAAAAATGTTGAATTTTGCTTATCCTTATATGAAAGCAACATAAGTTGTTGTATATATGAATTTGTAAAAGACATTTAGAAAGGTACCACAATATTACAAAATGCCTGAAAGGACTTGAAATAGATCCTATTTCATTCCATAGTGTTGGTTTGCCATTTCCTTCCATTCTCAGGGGCAGGGCACAGAGGCAAATCCCAGCTTGACCTCAGCTGGAACAGGAACTGAATCTTTGCTGTGGTGATATTATGAACTGTATCTGGGCATATCCTGAAGCAGTCCATGCCCAAACGCAGCAAAAATGGGAATAGGTTAGTTTAGGATATCTGGTTAGCATGGATGAGTTACACCAAAATGTCTATTTCCGCGCTGTACACCTCTATGACTCTGTGACTAAGAATTGGACAATATCCAGCCTTAGCCTGACAAGAGAAAAGTATTAGTTGTGCCATAGAAGTGCCGGGTGGTGATAATTTTCCAAGAACAGAGAATATAACCACGTCTCTTGACATTGAATAGTCTCATCATCACCGAATCCTGCACTATTAATGTTTAGGGAGTACCATTGAACAGAAACCGAACTGAATTGGACATATAAGTAGTGGTTACAAGAGTAGATCAGTGGCTAGGAATTTTGGAGTAATTCATCTCCTGACTGCTCAAAGCCTGTTCACCATATACAAGATAGAAGTCAGGAATGTGACACCATCCAGAATAAACATTCGCTTGAGTGCATCATAATCCATAAACATTCTATCTCACCATCACCAATATTCACTGATCTTCTCCAAGACATCTTAGACAGTATTGTCCAAACCCAGTCCAATACCATCTAGAAAAAACAAGGGCGGCAGATATATGGGAACACACTGTTCCTTCAGTGTTGTAGAAACTTGGAACTTCCTCACAAATGGCATTGGATGTACCTACAACAACAAAGTACAGCAGTTCAAAGAGGCAGCTTACCACCTCCTTCAATGTATTGGGATGGGCAATGAATGCTGGCCTGCCCAATGATGCCAACATTCCAGGAGTAAATTTTTAAATAACTAAACGCTAGCCAGCTGACCAACCATGAACTGAGTTTGGAGGTAAGAAAGCAGGTAGCAGCAGTGGTTGGTTGTTTTTCCAAGGCTGGAAGGAAGTATCCCTTAGAAATCAATTTTGGACCATTGCTTTTTTTTTATGTTTACTAATGACCTGGACTTGGGCATAAGGGCATAGCTTCCAAATTAGCATATGCCATAAAACTTGGAAATATACAAAATAATGAAAATGTTACAGAGTTAAGGAGGACACAGATTGGTGAAATACCTGGAAAAATGGTAAATGAAATTTAACACAGAAGCATGTAGTCTTATTTTAGTTGGACAATCACCAATTTGAACTCAATGCTTTATTTTAAATGAGCTGAAGCACAGACCAAAGCATGTATATATACCAATCTTTGAAATGGTGTTGGGAGACATTAAGAATGTTGGTAAAAGGCATGTGGAATCCTTGGCTTTGTTCACAGAGGTGTAGAACACAAGGGCAAAAATGTTATACTAAATCTTTATAAAACACTGATTAAGTCCTAGCTGAACGAATGTGGCAATTCTGAGCACAGTACTTTAGGAAAGATATCAAACTATCAAAGGGGGTGAAGATGAGATCTGAAAGAATGCACCAGTGATGAAATACTTCAGATTCGTGGGGAAATCGGACAAACTGGAGTTGTGCTCCTGACAGCAAAGAAGGTTAAGGGGAGCTGTTATGAAAATGTTTAAAAGCCAAAAGGGTTTTGATAGAATACATATGCAGAAACTGTTTCCTGTATCAGAAAGCTCATTAATAAGAGACAGAATCAAACAAGCTTTAGGCCACTAGACAGAAAAATCAAACGATCCATGAGCAAGAGTATTTTTCAGCATTGAAATGTTATGATCTGGAAGGCATTGCCTAAAAAGGTTGAGGGAGCATATTTTAGAATGCAGTAACTTTCTAAACAGGATTCAAAGGGTGAACCTTTAAGCTCTATAGGGAAAGAGCAAGGATATGAGACTAATTGTACATTGTTCTCAAATAGTTACAATGGGCAAATGGTACCTAAGGACCTCCTTGTCTGATTGCAATTTTAATGGTGTGTTTCAAGAGGGCCCAAGAACATGACCTCAAGGAAATGTTCTTTTTTTTATTAAAAAGTACTTCTAGGCATTTTTTTTCCATTGCAACTGACATTTGCGAAAAGTGATATTTGGCTTTCATCTTTTGGGCAGTGCCTTCCAGATCATAACATTTCGAGGCTGAAATATAATTTTGCTTATGAATCCTTTGATTCTTTTCTTGTCAGTTTCTCTCTTCCATCCAAATCACAATTGTTTCTAGTAACATGGAATTATACTAAAAGAGGATTAGAATGATAGAGAGCACTTTTGACAAATTTAGTGTCAGAAATTACAAGACTGCATCACTGGCATGAAACATCATGGTGCAATTGTCAGGAAACTCTGCATTGTAACCTTATCTGACCCATGCTCACATATTACAATGTTCTCTGCTAACCGTATATATTTCCAGTTTCTACTACCACTGACCGAGCTGGCTGAGTCTGGGAAACTGAGAGTCACTCAGCATGGAAAGAGACCCTTTGGTCCAACTCATCCATGCCAATCAGACATCCCAATCTGATCTAGTTCCATTTGCTAACTTTTGGCCCGTATCTCTCTTAAACCCTTCCTTGAGTCCTGAAAAATGTCAAACTGGGTTTATGGTATGTGGTGAGAAAATTCCTCACCTGCTTATTTATTGTTGAAGCACCTACTTATGACACATTTGGAAGGAGTGATCACCATGTAGTCCTTGAGATCAAATCTCAGCTTCATATTGAGAACATTTCCCATTATGTCTGTATCACCACCACCATGCTATGTGGTCCAGATTCAGAAACAGACCTTGCAGCTCAAACCTGGGCATCTATGAAGGAGAATTGTATACAATTTATAATCTAGTGTTGTGGGATATTTCTTATTATACATTACCATCAAGCCAGGAGAGCAGCCATGGTTTAACACAAACAACATGCCATAATTAGCATTAGGTGTATCTAAAAATGTATTTTTTGTAACCCACTTTCAGTAAGTGCTGAGCACATTATCCAATCTGGCCTTCTCCTGAGCTCCTAAGCATCACAAATCTTGAGCCAACTCAATTCACACCACATGACACTGAGAAACAGCTGAATACACCAGAATACATCAAAAGCAATGGGACTTAATAATATCTCAGCTGTTGTGTTCCAGAAATAGCTGTAGCTTTTGCCAAGTTGCTCAAGTACAGTTCAATAAGGGGCAACCTTTTCACGCAGAGCGTGTTCCGTGTATGGAATGAGCTGCCACAGAAAGTGGAGGAGGCTGGTGCAATGACAATATTTAAAAGGCATCTGGATGGGTATATGAATAGGAAGGGTTTAGAGGGATATGGGCCAAGTGCTGGCAAATGGGACTAGATTAATTTAGGATATCTGGTCAGCATGCACGAGTTGGAGAGAAGGGTCTGCTTCCTTATCCTTCTCTATGACTTTATCCACTCAATAAAATGAAAAATTGCCCACGTTTGTCCATGAAAAAGAGGATAAACCCAATCCAACCAATTATCATTCCCTCGGTTGACTCTCAAGCATCACCAAAGTGAAAGAAAATGTCATCACAATACAGTTAAATAGCACTTACCAGTATGGGCGGCACGGTGGTTAGCACTGCTGCCTCACAGTGCCAGAGGCCTGGGTTCAATTCCCGCCTTTGTCAATTGTTTTTGTAGAGTTCGCACATTCTCTCTGTGTCTGCGTGGGTTTCCTCCAGGAGCTCTGGTTTTCTCCCACAGTCCAAAAACATGCGGGTTAGGTGAATTGGCCATGCTAAATTGCCCATAGTGTTGGGTGAAGGTGTCAATGTAGGGGAATGGGTCTGGGTGGGTTGCTCTTCAGAGGGTCGGTGTGGACTAGTTGGGCTGAAGGGCCTGTTTCCACACTGTAAGTAATCTAATCTAATCTAAAACCTGTTCATCATGAATCAGGAAAGCTTAACTTGTTTTCATTGCAACCAGAGACAAGAGCTGAATTCCAGAGGTGAAGGAATAGTGATTGCCCTTGATATCAAGCCAGTACTTCACTGAATATGACATGATGACACTAGAATTAAATTCAAATCAATGGGAATTAGGGGACTATCTTCAATGGCTGGATCATATTGTTATGATTTATGAGGGTAATGCACTGGAAAGCAAGTCCTAATTCATAATAATTGTCACAAATATGAAAAAAATTAATCAAAATGTCCATTTTTTTATCAAATACCTGATTCCCAAACCCAGGTTTATTGAAAATACACTCATCAGGTTTCACTTTACGTATGGAGAACCAACAAGGATTTGCAAAATAAAAGACTGAATTTCACTCATTTGCTGAAATAATGGCAAAGGTTGATGAAGGGGGAGATGCAGATGTTGTTGACATGGATTTTAAGAAAACATCTGATAAAGTACTATTTGGATGGACAAGTTTCTGTGCTGTAATGTTCATTGTTGTGAAAAAAAATTGTTTCTAACTTGTGGCCGAAAAGAAATACAAATTAACAACTTAACTCTCTTTGGCTTTAACTTGACCCTTTTGAAAAATGCATACGCATACAAAGAGGCACACAAAGACAAGACACAAATGTTATGGGTAGGGACAGAACAAACAATGTCTATGAAGCATAGTTCTAGTATGAATCTGCATTACAAATATCAACATGAATGTTCAGATCTTTTCCGAGTTGTTGATGAGGTTAAGGAAACACTGCTTGTCAATTGTATATTAATTATTTGAGGATTCACTCTTTCAGTATCTTTGAACTTTTTTTTGATTTTTCATTTAAAGAAGGGAATTTGCAGAGACAGGGAATAGGTACCTACCCAACATTTTCTTTTACTTCTCCACTCACAGGAGCGAGGGAGAGAGAGAAACCAATAAGAAGTTATTATGCTAAGTACTTCTGAATATACATAAATTAGGCCTAGTTTTAAAAAAAGCAAATCAAAATTGAGTTCTAGAGTTGTGTCTGAGCACCAATCATCTTCACTGACAACTTTCACTTCAGTAAAGGATCAGAAGTTGGAATTCACTAAGGATTTCACAACTTCTCATAATGAAACAGTCTGTACAATAATGTAGAGGTGCCGGTGTTGCACTGGCGTGGACAAAGTTAAAAATCACACCAGGTTATAGTCCAACAGGTTTATTTGGAAATATAAGCTTTTGGAGCGCTGCTCTTTTATCAGGTTGCTAATAGAGCAGGATCATAGAACACAGAATTTATAGCAGAAGATCATAATGTCATACAGCTGATACAATATGAATCGAAACTTGCAACCCATTCTAAAAGATGAAAGACTTAACAGCAATCTAGGTTTGTTCAATATATCACCTCAGTTGTATGACACTATGATCTTTTATTATAAATTGTGTCCTGTGATCCTGCTCCACTAGTTACCTGACAAAGGAACAGTATTCCAAAAGCTTGCACTTCCAAATAAACCTATTGGATTATAACCTGGTGTTGAGTGATTTTTAACGATGTACAATGTTGGCAACTATGTACAATGTTGGCAAATATGTACAATGTTGGCAACTATGCTTTGGATCGCACAAGGTTCAGCAATAACTAACTCCAACAAGAGGAAGGCTAACCACCACTCCCTAGCATTTAATGGCATGATTGCATTCATCACCATTGCCCAGAAAATTAACTGGACCAGACATGTAAATGTTTGGCTACAAGACCAAGTAAAAGTTTGTGTATTCGATAGTGACCGACTGAGTGACCTCCTGACTCCCAAGGCCTTTTCACCACCTTCAATATCCAAGTCAGGAATGTAATGAAACAGTGTTGAAATGCCTGAATGAATGCAGCTCCAACAACATTAAAGAGAATCAATTACTCAATCCTACCCAGAAAAAGCAGTCAGCATGGCTACCTTCATCAATAGCATACCATGTCTGCAGCATGGTATCAACTACAAATTTCACTGTAGTAATTTATCATGGCTTCTTCAATGTTTATCACCTAGAAAGATAAAGGCAATAGCATTTGTGAGCACCAGCTCCAATGAACACAGCAGCCTGACTTGGAAATAGATTATCATTTCTTCTTCATTGATGTGTTACAATCCCTGGATCTCTCTGCCTAACTGTAATACACACAAATCTTCACCACAGATAGCAAAGATAGAAAATGATGACTCACCATTTTCTCAACGGTAATTAGGGTTAGGCAGTAGCTTGCCATTGGCACCCCAAATCTTTTAGATGAATAAAAACACTGGTGTAATTGCAATTATTCAAAAGGATATTTGTTGGTCCTTTAGAGGACAACGCTGGGGAATTAATAATAGGGAATACAAAAAAGACAGACATACTAAATTAATATTTTGCCTCAGTTTTCACAGTGGAGTACACTGAACCCATCCCAACAGTAACAGATAATGCATAATTATATAAGAAAGAAAGAACTTAGAACTATCACCACCACTTGGGAAATAGTACCGAGCAAACTACTGACATTAAAAGAGCTAGGTCTGGAGGCCTGCATTCTACAGTCTTAAAGGAAATTGCAGCTGAAATGGTGGATGCATTGATTACAATATTCCAAAACCTCTGGATTCTAAAAAGGTTCCAGTGGATTGGGAAAATGCTAATATAACACCCATAATTCAAAAAAAGGAGGAGGCAGAAAGTAGGAAACTATAGACAAGTTAGTTTAACATCTGTTGTTCAGAAATTGTTGGAATCCATTATTAAGGTAGTAGTATTGGGACATTTGGAAAGTAAAATCACAATTCATCAGAGTCAATAAGCTCTTATAAAGGGCAAATCATATTTGACTAATTTGCTAGAGTTCTTCAAAGATATAACAAGGAAGTTGGATAATGGGGTCTTGTAGATCTATCTGGTCTGCCAGCATGCATTTGATAAGATTTTACACAACAGGTTAATACACAAGGTAAGACCGTACAAGGTCACGGGTAATATATTCACTTGGATACAGGATTGGCTAACCAACAGAAAGCAAAGAGTTGGGATAAATATTTCTTTCTGGTTGGCAAGCTGTAATTCATGGGGTGCCACGGTGTTTCGTCCAAAAGGCTGCAACAATTTACATTAGTAACTTGGATTCAGGGATAGAACGTAGGACAGACAAATTTGCAAATGATACTAAAATAGATGGAAAAGTGCAAAGAATAAGAAATTTACAAACAGATGTGGATAAATTAGGTGAAAAGGCCAAAACTTGGCATATAGAGTTTGAGGTGAATAAGTGTGAGGTTGTCCATTTTGGTCAAAGAATTAAAAAACACAACTTATTGTATGAATGAAGAGAAACTTCAAATGGTTCAGTACAAAAAGGACCTGGGTGTCTTTGTGAATGTATTGCAGAAAGCAAGAATGCAAGTACAACAGGTAATGAGGGCAAAAGGAATTTTGGCATTTATTGCTGAAACAATAGAATATAAAAGCAGGAAAATGTTGTTAGAATTGTACAAGGCCTTGGCAAGACTACATCTGGAGTACCATGTACAGTTTTGGATTGCCTTACTTAATTGAAAAGTTCAGAGAATGTTCACTACATTAATCACAGAGACCATAAAACCACATGAGCAAAACCAACGTAGTGTACAAAATCCCATGCAAGGACTGCACAAAACACTACATAGGACAAACAGGAAGACAGCTAACAACCCACATCCATGAACACCAACTAGCCACGAAATGACACTACCAGGTACCCTTAGTAGCCACACACTCAGATGACAAACAACACCACTATTATATGGCAAGCCAAACAGAGAACAGCCAGGGAATTCCTGGAGGCATGGCACTCATCCACAAATTCTATCAACAAACACATCGACCTAGATCCAATATACCGGCCATTGCAGCGGACAGCAACTGACAACTGGAAGCGGCAGAGACACACCACTATAAATGCCGGAGGAATCAGCACAGAAGAGCTTCACAGGAGGCTCCCAAGCACTGAGGATGTCACCTAGAAAGGGGACGAAACGTTTGCAACAAAAACTCCCAGCTTGGCGAACAGAACCACAACAACGAGCACCCGATCTACAAATCTTCTCACAAATTTTGAACCATAAGACCATAAGACATAGGAGTGGAAGTAAGGCCATTTGGCCCATCGAGTCCACTCCGCAAAGATGAAAGGCATGTCTAAGGAAAAGAGGCGATCTCACCGAGGTATACATGGACATTGACAAAATAGACATAGAGCAGTTGCTTCCCCTTGTGGGGCAATATAGAATGAGGTCACAGGCTAAAAGGTGACAGATTTAAAACAGAGATGGGGAGAAATTATCCTCTCAATCTGTGGAATTCACTCCATATAGTGCATTGGATGCTGTGACACTGAATAAATGAGGAGATGGTCAGATTTTGAATTAATGATTAATGGGTTACAGAGAATGGGCAAAAAAGTGGAATTGAGATTAAGAAGAGTTCAGTCATATTGATCTTAAATGGCAGTGCAGACGTGAGGCTGAATTGCCTATTCTTACTCCGATTTCTCATATTCTTGTGGTTTAAACAACATGATTAAGACAAGTTATGCAACAGAGCATAACTGACACACCTTTCGTGCAAAGAGATTATTTAGCTAGGAACCACACCTTTCAAGGTTTTGATGAAGGCCAGAAAGAAATTAAACTGAAACAGGGTGTGGAAACATGATGCATCAAATTGCACTAAAGTACTCTGAAATATTGAAAAGTGAATAAACTCCACCTTGTTATATAAGCAATAATGATCCCCAACACTTGCATCTCATGAACTTGTCTGAGCAGAGACTTTCCATTGATTTGAGTATAACCTCAGTTTGAAAGACTGACGCTTTCAAAGATGACTCAAGTTGTTGATCTCACTTTCATACCAACTCTATAACCACCTGTCAAGCCTTTGTCTAGGGATTAGGCAGTAGAACCTGGTGAACATGTTTCAGCTATTCCAAGTTGGCGCTATACAGAAGTCCACGGAAATAAATTAATGTATTGTCCCCACCACTCAAACATCTACATTTAAAACAATCAATTTTACTGATCAAATAATGATTAACCACATGCATGAATGTCAATTGTAAACATGATCGTTGAAATGTTTGAATATTCCATTTACATTAGACAGAAACAACGGTGCTTATTTTCACTGAATTAGTGTCTTACTGGAACAGACTTCATTTGTGGTTTTTGTTTCTTCTCTTGCAGTTCTGTTGTTCAGGATCTTGATGTTAATGCTACCTTTTGGTGATATAGTCCAAAAACATAGTTCCTGTTTGTAAGCTGACAACATGCAGTTCTCTCTTACAACCATCTCTCTAGACCCCTCAAACCTCATGGTATACACATGTGATGATCAATATTGAATGATCAGAAATTTCCTCCAACTAAATTCTGGGAAAGTCATCTGTACTCTCCAATCACCATTTTGATCCCTTGAACTGAAGTTAAACCACATTATTTCCAATGGCTTTTCCTTAGAATGTATTTCCAGCCACAGATTTGCTCCATTTTCAATACCACCAATTTATTTTTCCATATTGACAGGGTTGTTAAGAAGACATACAGTGTTTTGGCCTTTATAAATAGAGGGATTGAGTTCCAGAACCAGGTGGTTATGCCGCAGGGGTACAAAGCTCTGGTATGGCCACACTTGGAGTATTGTGTACAGTTCTGGTCACCGCATTATAAGAAGGATGTGGAAGCTTTGGAAAGAGTGCAGAGATTTATTAGGATGTTGCCTGGTATGGAAGAAATGTCTTATGAGGAAAGGCTGAGGGCCTTGAGGCTGTTCTCATCAGAGAGAAGAAGGTTGACAGGTGACTTAATAGAGACATACAAGATAATCAGAGGGTTAGATAGGGTGGACAGGGAGAGCCTTTTACCAAGTATGGGAACGGCAAACATGAGGGAACACAACTTTAAAGTGAGGGAAGATAGGTATAAGACAGATGTCAGAGGTAGTTTCTTTACTCAGAGAGTAGTAAGGATATGGAATGCTTTGCCTTGGTAGTAGATTCACCAAGTTTAAGTGCATTTAAGTCATCATTGGACAGGCATATGGATGTACATGGAATAGTGGAGGTGGGATGAGCTTCAGATTAGTATGACAGGATGGCGCAACATTGAGGGCTGAAGGGCCTGTACTGCGCTGTAATGTTCTATAATATCACTATACTTGAAACTTGCTCCAGCTGAAATTTACCGATGCCCTCCTGGCAGGGCATCCATTTTTCATTCTATATAAATTGTGCTTACCCAAAACAATGCTTACCATACTTTAACTTGCACCGAATGCTTACTGGTCTTCATAGGTTATTAGCTTTAAAACATTCAATCTTGTTTTAAAATTTTTTCATGGCCTCACCCCTCTTCTCTATGTAACCTTCAACTCTATAAATCTATATTCCCCTCCAATTCTGGCCTCATTCATAACCCTGATTTTTAATCAAGACAATCATGGCAGTTATATTTCCAGCTATCTTGATCCTAAGGTAGCGAATTCTGTCTTTTAAATTTGCTGCTCGTTAAAAATCTACCTCTTTGCTCAAGCTTCAGGTTATCTGTCCCTGTGCTTTAGGATCAAGGTGTGTATTGCTCATGGTCAAAAATGTTACAATTGATTTTGCTTACAAGTGTTTTGGGATGTTTTGTTTTATAGGAAGCAAGTTGCATATTCCATTTCACTTTCATAAATAATATTTCAAAGAAAGCTTATAAGACAAATGATCTAGAAGTGCTGCTGCCTAATAGCACTTATTGTACTGTTTACAAATTACTATTGTACAAATTTATTTGTGGAGGAAGCAAGGGTCTTGCTCAGCTCTACAGGATTACAGGCAGGCGAGGAAGGAGCTCAAAAATGGTCTGAGGAGAGCCAGGAGGGGGCACGAAAAAGACTTGGCGGGAAGGATTAGGGAGAATCCAAACGCATTTTACATGTATGTGAGGAATAAGAGAATGATCAAAGAAAGTGTAGGGCCGATCAGGGATAGCATAGGGAACTTGTGTATAGAGTCTGAGGAGGTAGGGGAAGCCGTAAATAAGTTTTTTGCTTCTGTCTTTACTAAAGAAAAAGGACCTTGTAGTGAATTAAACCATTGAGGAGCAGGTAAGCATGCTAGAACGGATAGAGATTGAGGAAGCTGATGTCTTAATGTTTGTCAAAATTTTCAGCACAAGTCGCCAGGGCCAGACCAGATTTGTCCTCGGCTGCTTTGGGAAGTGAGAAATGTAATTGCTTTGCCGCTTGCGAAGATCTTTGCATCCTTGCTCTCCATCGGAGTTGTACCTGACGACTGGAGGGAGGCAAATGTAATTCGTCTCTTCAAGAAAGGAAATAGGGAAATCCCCGGCAATTACAGACCAGTCAGTCTCATGTCTGTCATCTGCAAGGTGTTAGAAAGGATTCTGAGCGATAGGATTTATGACCATCTGGAAGAGCATGGCTTGATTAAATGCAGTCAGCACGGCTTTGAGAGGAGCAAGTCATGCCTCACAAATCTTATTGAGGTCTTTGAGGATATTACTAGACAAGTTGATGAGGGTCAAGGGGTGGGATGTGGTGTATCTGGACTTTAGCAAGGCATTTGATAAGGTTCCCCATAGTAGGCTTGTTCAGAAGGTCAGGAGGAATGGGATACAGGGAAATTTAGCTGTCTGGATACAGAATTGGCTGGTCGACAGAAGACAGTGAGTGGTAGTGGAAGGAAAGTATTCTGCCTGGAAGTCAGTGGTGAGTGATGTTCCACAGGACTCTGTTCTTGGGCCTCTACTCTTTGTAATTTTTATTAATGACTTGGATGAGGAGATTGAAGGATGGGTTAGCAAATTTGCAGAAGACACAAAGGTTGGAGGTATCGTTGTCAGTATAGAGGACTGTTGTAGGCTGCAGCGTGACATTGACAGGATGCAGAGATGGGCTGAGAGGTGGCAGATGGAGTTCAAACTGGATAAATGTGAAGTGATACATTTTGGAAGGTCGAACTTGAAAGTTGAGTACAGGATTCTTGGCAGTGTGGAGGAATAGCGGGATCTTGGTGTGCAGGTACATAGATCCCTTAAAATGGCCACCCAAGTGGACAGGATTGTTAAGAAAGCATATGGTGTTTTGGCTTTCATTAACAGGGGGATTGAGTTTAAGAGTCGTGAGATCTTGTTGCAGCTCTATAAAACTTTAGTTAGACTGCACTTGGAATACTGTTTCCAGTTCTGGTTGCCCTATGATAGGAAAGAAGCGGATGCTTTGGAGAGGGTTCATAGGAGGTTGATCAGGATGCTGCCTGGAATGGAGGTTGTATCTTACGAAGAGAGGTTGACTGAGCTCAGACTTTTATCATTGGAAAAAAGGAAGACAGAGGACCTAATTGAGGTATAGATAAGAGTTGATAGCCAGAGACCTTTTCCCAGGGCAGAAATTGTTAACATGAGTGGTCATAGTTTTAAGCTGTTTGGGGGAAAGTACAGAGTGGATGTCAGAGGTGGGTTCTTTACACAGAGAGTTGTAAAAGCAGTTGTGGAAGCGGGGTCATTGGGGATATTTAAGAGACTGCTGGACATGCATATGGTCACAGAAATTTGAGGGTTCATACATTAGGTTTATCTTACATGGTTCAATGGTTGACACAACATCATGGGCTGAAGGGCCTGTTCTGTGCTGTACTGTTCTATGTTCTAAATGTGCTCACTATCAATGGAGACTAGAGAAACCCTGCATGTACATGTCCCTTTCTTCCTGGAGTAAAACAGAATGCAATTAGCCAATCACCTTTTTGATAAATGTTAGTCTTTAGGGTATCAACAAAAGGAATTTCAGATGACTACTATAAGAATCATGCATTTGTTTCTGCTTATGTTTGGATGGCACAGTGATAAAATTTATTAATTCTATCTGTGAAATTTAAAATAGAAAGAACTGGAAATATTTTGGATCAGGAAGAGTAGGAAACAGAGTTAACATTTCAAATAAGTGATCTTTCATCAGAATAAATTAGTGAGAGTTGTATTCAGTTGCATCTCTAACCTCACACTATTACAGCCAAAGCAAAGTTGAATAATTTCAGCAACAGTTAAGAGTGGACTTGTCCTCTCCATTTCGATTTTAAGATCAACTAAAATGAAACTTCAAGAAAGGAACAGGAAAAAAGATATGTTGTCTCAGATTAAGTTTCCATATTGGAACTGCCAATCACCACAATTCCAGAAAACCATGGTTGCTCACTCATTAAAACTGGTGGTGAATTTGAACTGAGGGTCGCTGTGCCTCAGTCAAGAGGGCAGGGTTGAGAAAGCAGGACTTTCATGGTGACTTCAGACTGAGAGAATTGAATGTGTGCTGTTGGTGTCACTTTGCATTGCAGCAGCTGAGTAGCAATAAACAAAATGCTTCAGATCAGATCTGAAATTTAAAACAAAATGTTGGAGACACTCAGCAATTCTAGCAGCATCTGTGGAGAGAGAGAGTTAAAGCTTCAAGTCCAATATGACTTCTTCAAAATAGGAAAACAAGTCTAGTGGCCTAGAAACATTAACTTTTGTCTCTCACCACAGATTCTGCAGTGCCTGCTGAGTTTCTCCAAGACTTCTTAAAACAAAATTTCAGGTCTGTAGCTGCCACAATGTTTTGTTTTAATTTTATGATTTAGTACTAGATTCCTCTAGACTTAACTCCTGAAAACCTGGAAGATTCACCGTATTTAAATGCATGCTATTGTTGTTTTAGAAGTGTTGTTATTAGTGTGAGAACCAGTCTATGCCTTTAATTGTGAACATTTCAAATGTGACATTGGGAAAGAAAGGCCACCTACTTGCGGAACCTTTCAGAGAACACCTCTGGGACACCCGGACCAACCAACCCAACCACCCCGTGGCTCAACACTTCAACTCCCCCTCCCACTCCACCAAAGACATGCAGGTCCTTGGACTCCTCCATCGCCAGACCATAGCAACATGACGGCTGGAGGAAGAGCACCTCATCTTCCGCCTAGGAACCCTCCAACCACAAGGGATGAACTCAGATTTCTCCAGTTTTCTCATTTCCCCTCCCCACCTTGTCTCAGTCAAATCCCTCGAACTCAGCACCGCCCTCCTAACCTGCAATCTTCTTCCTGACCTCTCCGCCCCACCCCACTCCGGCCTATCACCCTCACCTTGACCTCCTTCCGCCTATCACATTTCCAACGCCCCTCCCCCAAGTCCCTCCTCCCTACCTTTTATCTTAGCCTGCTTGGCACACTTTCCTCATTCCTGAAGAAGGGCTCATGCCCGAAATGTCGATTCTCCTGCTCCTTGGATGCTGCCTGACCTGGTGCGCTTTTCCAGCAACACATTTTCAGCTCTGATCTCTAGCATCTGCAGTCCTCACTTTCTCCTCGAAAATGTGACATTAACCCTAGCTAATCTTTAAGTTCAGTGAAAATTAACACCTCAGAATTTATCATCAATTCTAGCATTTTCATGAGAAATTTGCTTGTTAGGCTGGTAAAAGGAGCTTTGCCATTTACTGTGCAACATACAGGCAATTTTAAATTAAAAATTAACCTTTTTTTAAAGACTATCCTGTCCATAAGTGTTATTACACACCTTTCGAGAAGGCAGGACTTGAACCTGGCCCTCCCTGTAGAGGAGGAGGGACAACACCACTGTGTCATAAGAGGGCCATTTATTTCTTGCTAATCTATTTTTCTAATCAACCTTTTCAAAGATGTTATTACTTAGCTCTGCAGCAGATGGGACTTGACCCCGGGACTCCTGGTTCAGGATTAGGGAACTACCACTATGCCACAAGAGCCTAGCAAGCAATTTTACCTTGTTCCTATTTTTAAAACTGAATTTTAATTTTTTTTTATTTACAAGCAATTTTGTTTTTAATTTAAATTATCTTTTAATCGACATGTTCAGAGATGTTATTCCAAACCTCAGCAGCAGGTAGGACTTGAATGTGGGCATCTTGGTTCAGGAGGAGGGACATTACCTCTGAGCCACAAGAGGGCCCTTACAAACAATTTTTAATTTTATTTGCTTTTTTGTTTATAAGCAATTTTACACAAGTCCTAATTATCAGCTGCAGCTGAACAAGGTTAGCTTGTCTCTAAACACTAAACCAAATGCAGACTGACTTCAAGAAAGATCATGATTTAACTTTATTGGAAGTAATAGTGAACTAGAGCTTTAACACAACATTTAAATACACAACAAGTTACTGTGAAATACTGAATACAAGAACAAAATAAGAAAGTAAACCAAATGTACTCCATGCAGTCAGGTTAAATGACAATTCCAGTATTATTCCTCTGTACACGAGTACGTTAAAACCTTAAATCCAGAATGCTTCACACACAAAAAGAAGCAGGTGCTGCAGAACTGAGGCAAAAATAATTTCAACTGCTTTCAAAGAGTCAAAATGCAAATGTAATATTTCTAAAATTACAGAGATAAATATCAGCTTTGTTTTTGAGAAGATGAGCTTGGAACATTTTAGGGCACGGAGTTAAGAAGATCTTTTAGGAAGTTGTCAGGATCTTCAACTTCTGTTAAGAGACCTAAAGAAAGTGAACACAAAAGAATTAAGGATTGAGGATTGAGTGGTCATTGTAGGATTTTGCAGAATAACACATCACAACTAAAAGTCATTAACTGTATTAAAAACAGTTGGAGTTTTTTTTGATGAAAGTGAACAACCAGATTTGCCTTAATACCAACTCAGATCAGCCTGATTTTTTTTTTTAAGTTACAACATTTATTGTTGCAGAGATGTACCACCTTGCTGGAACCCAGCATCCCATTCAATTTCTCAGTCAGCTAGAGAATATGAAAGCTTAAGGTTCAAATTTACTATTGTCTGATGTCCATGATCTAAAAGAATAATGAAGATCAACTGAAGCTGTTGCTATCCAGTTGCGGAAACAAATTTGAAGACAAATGTCTTGAAACAGCTAGCCACTCAACTACACAGTCTATCTCAAAGACCCAGTAAATAGAGGCAATGTTAACTGCTTTACTGGTTTGGGAAGGAGGTCAGCAGTGGTTTTATACTAGACTGGAGGAAGGAAATTAATGAACAGCATTTATTTCAATACTAACCTGCAACATCTAGAAATTCAGCAAATGACTCAGCAGGCATAAATTCATCCTGGAAAGTTTTGAGAGATCTGTCTGTTGCCTCATAGATTGGCATGTCATTGTGTCGGATGTATTCAGCAAGAGAGTAGGACCAGCCACCCTCTGTGTTACTTGTAGGAACCTTCTGTAATGGCAAAGTATAAAAAGAAAATTCAGAACTGCAGAATGCAGGAGTGGTGAATAATGTGCCATGCTTATGAAACTAAATAAACATAAATCCTACAGTTTATAGAAGTGGAGAAGGCAGTATTAGATGCAAAACGAATGAGCATATGGGAGAGTGATGTAACATAACTCAGAGGACAATTCATCTCAATCTCTATCATTCAATCAAACCATACATTAGCTAACATACATCTTTCTGATTGCCAATCCAGTTTGAATTGAGATTTGATTTCAATTTGTGTTACAAAGTTGTTAGGGGAACTGATTAATTAAATTATCCTGACTCAGTTATGAGGAGTCACTGAACTCCTTCACAGCAGGCTTAGGATCAATTCATACAGAACACAGTGGTTATTGTGTTGCCTCCCCATCACCCTATATAAAACAATATACACACACACTACCTTAAATATTCCATACATAAGATCCACTAATCCCCAGCAAAGCAGCACAGGGCGGTACACAGCATATTCCTTCACAGATTTGTCAGACAATCTAAAAATCAAGACATTTCATTAAAATATGAAGAAATCTTAAATACCAATTTTTAGTCCTCAGCAGAGAGCAGAATGGTTAATCACATACTGCTTAACAAAAGTACCTGTTTTCCTCCTTACTCTTTGGACATGTTCAACATCAACACACTATAAATTACTGTAAATAACACAGATTCCTTAAATCATTTTAAAAGGGATATGGACAGGTAACTTGAGAATGAGGAATTCAGTGATGTGAACAAAACCTGGAACAAAACAGCCAGTATAAATCGTCAAAAGGATACCCCTGTACTTAACATTCCCATAATAATGTGATTTCCACAAGCAGAGATACTAAACAGTAAAGGACCAGAGGATACAAACAAAATGTTGTGAAAGTTAAATTTAATTTTCAGAAAACATCTGTTTGAAATAAATCTACTCAGCAAAATAATAAAATGAAAGACATTTGTACTATTCAAAATATAACTGACCACAGTAACCAAGAAATTGACTTAGGTGGGACAATTCATTTACTAGGAGAAGGGCTTTAAGGGGGAGTTTTTTTTTAAACTAGGAAAATGGCTTTGATGGGAAGGTTAACCAGAAGGAAGCTTTAAAATACCCCAACCTTCTTATTAATCCAATACTGCACTGAATTCCATAGAGCTTCACATTGCACGGGATAGGCTCAAATGTAAGGAAGTTGAAAAACATGCTCTACACCATGATAGACTGGAGAAAGAGACTGACATTTGATTTTTGTGAAAAATACAATGTCACTGGAATCCAAATTAGTCTGCTAATCTTAGACCAACAATCATTTTGCTTTTAAGGAAGTAGTACTGGGATCTTGTTCTATTTCAGGGGATGATGTTGATTCCTAAGTTTAGGTGGAGATTGAATGAAAAAAGAAAATATCACTTTTAGACTATAACAATGCGACATGGAGAAGTTCTCTTGTCACACTTTCCTAATGAATTTAGTGCTGATAGTAAACATTTTCATATTAACACGTTTGCTACTCATGAAAGTACTTAGCGTTTTTGCCTCTCTGTTTATTCTCTTACTTGTTGGAGCCACTTGGTGATGCTTTCCTTGCTTGAGTTGTGACCAAGAGACGTTTTAGAAAATCAAGACGGGTCACTTTCCATTTCTCAGGTGGGAAAATGTGTAATGCTAAGACGGTAAAATAGTGTGGTCCGTCAACCTCATAAGCATTTTCAACCCATTTCTCTTTTGGCTGTTCGAGGAAACTCTGTAGGTTCTTCTCCTCTCGGGATGTTGCCCGGGTCCTATGATATGATCGTATAATGTCAATTTATTTGCAGTTCAAAAACAATCACAATTCAATTAAGAATTTACTGCACTTACGTATTAAGAACATAAAGGACTGTATGCATTATATATGGAATGAGATGGATGTTACTTTCTCTGCCTCCTCCACCAGTGTCAACACTGAATGACTGCTCCATTGCAAAACGCAGGAACAGTAGTTTAATATCATGAATGTTCAGCTGGTAGGTGGGCTCACGTTGGCCTGTGCATTCTTGCAAGTATGTATTATGCCTGAAATTACAAACAAGCTCATTTATATACGATATACAACTAAAGTAGTTAGATCCCACAAAAAATATCTGAACGCAGTTCTGAATTTCACACACACAAACAAGCTATTTGCCTCAAGACTGCATGATTTTGGTTCATGGGCGACTTTATCTAATCCCAATATCCTGTTCACTCTTCATACTTTTAATACTTCATCAAGTGCCAGCTTCACCCAATAGTAGCCTTCTAACTTGATCATGAGTATTAAGTGATTACATCTCAGTTCACAGACATAAAACAATATGTGTTGACATGTCAATGCTGTACTCTTAAAGAACTGCTCTGTTAGAAATTCTGTCTTTCAGATACAATTTTAAACAGAGGTCCCCCTGCAAATTCAGGTAAATGGACTTCTTATTCACATTATTTGAAGACAAAAGTAATTGTCCAAAATATTATCCCTCAGTTATCATGTTGCCAGATTAAATAGGAACATGTCTCATTGCTGTTGTGGTGCCTTGCTGTGTGGAAATTGGTGACCTTTTGATTGCCTACAAAAGGGTGATTGTTTCAAAAGTATTTAATTGGTTGTGAGGCTCCTTGAGGCATGCTGAGATTGTGAAAGATAGTTAATAAAAACAAGTTACTTCTTCTTTAACTCTTTTAAAAAGTAATTAATTAGTTGCATAAATGAACTCTAATTTAATGAGGGCTGATTCAAGAAATCTCTCATTTGGCTATCTAATGGCTAACCTTCACTCTATTGGTTTTTGTTATCATTTAAAATTTATCCTCCCACCAAACACTGCAAATAGTCTATGACTTTTTGCCTTAGCAAAACACTTAACAAGACATCACTTAAGCTAACTTCTCAAAGCTGTCTTTAAAGCCTTAACTCTGCACCCTGGCAACACCCCAGTGAATCCATGATGCAAATCTCTTGGCTCATATCTTTTCTGTAATGAAGTGCCAAAAATTATCAATGTTTTCTAATTAAAGTGTATACAAATTTAACTTTAGCCGCTTGCCTTTATAACCTCTGCTCAAATTAGACTAAGAATTCCAATTACCCTTTTAAAATAACCTATGTATGTATAACACCACAATTATATTTTCTTTGCTTATTGCATAGTAGGTTAACTCAGTTGGCTGGAGAGCTGGTTTAAGATGCAGAGTGATGCAAAGAGCATGGGTTCAATTCCATGTTGGTTAAGGTTATCATGAAGGACTCTCCTTCTCAACCTGTTCCTTCACCTGAGGTGTGGTGACCCTCAGGTTAAACTACCACAATTTGTCTCTCTCTTATGACAGCGCAACCCTATGGTCCTCTGGCGACATAACCAGTACCTTACATTATTACATAATACATGACTGCACAATTTTTGCATTAAGATGCGTCTGCTGTTTGACTGCTCATCCTCCAGTGTTGCTATAACTACATGTGGTTTACACAATATTTGCTATATCTGCCTCCATATATTGAGACATTAGCAAATTTCATTCAGTTCCTAGGTTCTCTACTTAAATTAATTCTCTTACCTTGCCAAACACGTGGCAAATGCTGATTCGGGTACTTGTGGGCCCCACACAGGTAGTAATCCATTACACTTGGTATTTGCATTTTGTAATGCAGCACTTTCCCATTCCTCCCGACCACGTGCCAGCCTAGAAGTGATAACTCACTAAAATCAACCAGTTCATCAGCAGGAACCACAGGTAGCCTCAATGTACTGAGACTAATATCAAGTTAGTAATACCCTTTAGCAAACCACAGTATTGAATTAATTAGAAATGTATGAACCAAATATAAACAACACTATCAATTTTAGATCCACTATATTATATTGTAAACGTAAAATATTCTTTAAAGCATTAGGAAAACCAGTCATTTAGTTTGTACTAGATTTTCCTGATTCAAAACCTATAATTTACAGAACAGCCACAATTGTTCCCAGGAATATGCAAACAGTTATAATTATCTTGATTTGCCAATTTTTGGGAAGTAGTTGAGCAATGGCCTTAAAGGCGGCAAACTCCACCTGATAATTAAAAACCTCCAATTCAACTTCAAATTTCTTCTGAACCATGTCATAGAAGACTCGTTAGTAATTACATAAAATCACAGAGTAGGGACAGATCCTTTAATTGAAGAAGGGATATTTATTTCAAAACAAAACCTGCATAAACATAACCTAGTGATTATGATATATGACTTCAGCAACAAACAGAATCAAAACATGGTTAATTTACAAAAAGGATGAATTACGATCTACCAAATGTCTTTCATATGCCTTCCCTGTTATTTTAAGAAGGTTTTTACATTCCTGCATTGATTATTTAAGTACAATGAATACAAGATTAATTAAAGCAGTAGAAGGAATATTTCTATTCATTAATTTAAACTACAGTAAATAAGCCATGATTGATTCATTGCTCCCCTGTTGATTAACCATGTAATTGCAATATTCAAATGATCAAGTACCTCAGGCACAGAAGCACAAGAGTCCGCACACTTATTTTTAAAATCACAGCATGCACTGTTCCTAAATCAGCTCAGTACTGTTGCTGTATCTATTATGGACTTGATGGCTGAAGTTTCAAGTTCACACCAGGCCATTCAATTTGGCCCTTCCTCCAGAATCTTCTCAAATATATAACATGCATCATTACTGACTTGACTTCCAATAGTGGAGATTTGATATTCCATATCCTTGCAAGCCACTGTGCTGGAAAGTTACCCTAATATGTCCTTTTGGTTAATGACCTTATATTTATGCTTTCCAATGACCATTGCATTCATCATTTAGAAAGCTTTCTTCAATTTATTACCAAATCTCACCTATTTACCATCAAAAATAGTAAAAGGGTAAGGGTTACTAGTACCTGACTGCAGCAAGGTGACAATCGTAGTGGACAATATTGAAATGTGAGACTGTGCTGTATCCCTGCTGTTTTCGTGGTTTGTTTTCAAACTCTTCAATGGCAACTCGTTTTGTGAAGGTGTAAATTCCTAACACTTTGGTTGGCTGTAACAGAAATGTGTAAGTATCATTCTATATAAATAGTTGCTTAGTAGTACAGAACTTAGAAATAAGGCAAAGAAAGAAAGATACATTTCGTCAAGCTTTTCACTTACGACAATCAATAGTGTGTGTATACTCTCCCTGTTTTAACTCAACAAAATAGGTGACAGCCATTCTCTGATTCAAAATGCCTTGACCACAGACAACCTTCCTGGTTTAACATTTGAAAGAAAACTTGGCAGTTCTGCCATTATCACACTCCTCTCAAAGTTTACATGTTTTTTTCTTTGCAGAGGTATTCTGTGCAAATTGCCTTGATTAGTGCATGACATAAAGCTTCAACATGATGTTCTTTTTTCAGCAATATTCAAGAATAATTCTGTTATGAGTGCTAAAAGCAGACACCTACATCATGAGACTGTATAAAAAAGTGCATTTCTTACGGGCAAACAAGACATACCTGAAATTTATAACCCTCACGACAAATGCAGCAGGTCAAACCTGGTTCCTCAATAAGTTCCTCCATCTGCTTCAGTAATGTTGTTGTGGTGACTACCTGACCTTTCTCATTAGTCTGTTGAAAAAGAATATGTATGATGTTAATGAAAAGACATAGACTTGTCCACAAGCCTGATGGTCATAAATCACTTAGCGTCCTGGAAATTAGCAACATGCGAATTACATTAAGGCAATTCAGGACTCATCTTACAACTGTTTTTCTCACATGAAAGTGGACAATGGAGTAGTTTTCAAGTTCGACTACAGTTTTTCCTGGGATTCACTTTAAATATTTATTATTGGTTGAAAGAAAATAAACTTAATAATTACATTTTATCCATTAGTTGTTCTGGAATTCTTTTTTGCCAATCTTCCAAAGTGAATACTTCTAAATATTACCACAAATGCAGTGAATATCACAGTTCAGTTACATGTGCTCTGCATACAGAAATAATACATTTCCCAATTATCATCTCTCAATCTTCAAGTCAGATGTACAGGACATTGGTTAGGCCACTGTTGGAATGTTGCGTGCAATTCTGGTCTCCTTCCTATCGAAAAGTTGTTGTGAAACTTGAAAGGGTTCAGAAAAGATTTACAAGGATGTTGCCAGGGTTGGAGGATTTGAGCTACAGGGAGAGGCTGAACAGCTGAGCTGTTTTCCCTGGAGCACTGGAGACTGAGAGTTGGCCTTATAGAGGTTTACAAAATTATGAGGGGCGTGGATAGGGTAAATAGGCAGTCTTTTCCCTGGGGTCAGGGAGTCCAGAACTAGAGGGCATAGATTTAGGGAGAGAGGGGAAAGATATAAAAGAGACCTAAGTGGCAACCTTTTCACACAGAGGGTGGTACAGGTATGGAATGAGCTGCTAGAGGAAGTGGTGGAGGCTTGCAACATTTAAGAGGCATTTGGATGGGTATATGAATAGGAAGGGTTTGGAGGAATATGGGCCGGATGCTGGCAGGTGGGACGAGGTTGGGCTGGGATATCTGGTCGGCATGGATGAGTTGGACTGAAGGGTCTGTATCCATGCTGTACATCTCTATGACTAAATGAACACTGAAAGAATTCATGTCATGCGAGAGGTTAGCAAACACTGATCATACCAGCTGTAAGACCAGGTTCAACACAACTCTGCAGATGCTAAATGATGTCATTAGTGCAGCAACACATGGGCTGTAATACTTGCAAGTCTAGAAACTAAGTGAATCCAATAATTGTCTGTTGCATAAATATCAGCAATATGCATGAATACAGACAAAAGGTTGAGAACAAGTACGATTGCTAGTGTTGTGAGATCCATCTATTTGTTCATCTAACAATCTACTAATTTCAAGTTATACCAATGCCAAAGGAGGAAGCTCACAGTTTGTTCAAAGTATTCAGCTCACAGACCATAAATATTTCAAACTGTAATAACCCAACATGTACTAAAAATTTTAGAAATGTTAGCTAAACAGAGATGAACATCACATACGGCAGAACAACTCCAAGGATAGAGAGTGAAACAGGGGAAGGCACAGCGGAGGCCCGAGAGGTGTTTGAGTGTGTTGGAGCATGAACATGTGCATGCATCCAGTTTAGTTACTGCATGGCAGGGGAAATTTTGGATTCAATGTAATTGGAAAGTAATTGGAAGCAACCAAAATAGATTTCAGAAAACAAGATGTGTTTTGCAAAGCTGAATGAATGTTTTAACTAGGTGGCAGATACAGATTGGGAAATGCACTTAGTGTGATGTTCAGGGTTTTCAAAGAGCTGTTAACCATGTACCAGATAAGACCAAAAGAACTTGCAATTGTACAGCAAATTTTTGACTTCAAGATGTCCTAAAGCACTTAACAGCTAATTTTTTTTTAACAATGTGGTAAAAATCAGTACTGAGCAATAAATACTGGCCAGAACACTTCAAAGGTGCCTCAAATAATGCTCTTAACAAAACATCCAAAATGTCAGAATGGATCTTGCTTTAATATTTTTATTGTAAAATAGCACCTGCAACAGTGCACTGGGTTGTCAGTATTTACTGCATTTAGGTTCCATATTGAATCCAAAAGTCATAGGAAACTATAAATGAATTCTGATAGGATGACAAAAATCAGAAAAATGCAGCAGTTGGAGTTAAGTGTCAGTAAATGGAGTATTGTGCTCATTTTTTTAGGAAGACGTCAATAGAATACATTTACTCTAACTATTTGTGAAGATTTGCAACCAATGACTGAAACAGAGACCATGTCAAAAATTTAAATACAGTTTAGACAGATAAGTAAAATCAAGGGAAGTTAAATGGAAACAGTGGGTAAAAGGAATTGAAACTAGAAGTACAGTGCAATTACAAGATGGAAACAGGTCATCTTGATATTTATTTAAGCTGTAGTCCCAACCAACATGTTCATCTTACTTTCATGAACTTTATTTTCAATACATTCTATGTTTACCGTCATTCCAAGAGTGCCTAATGCTTTTTGCCGCATAGCCATTGCCATCCGTTTCTTTTCTGCTCGTGTCTCCTTTCGGGCTGCTTCAATTTTCCTGTTGACTTCTAGGTGTTCTCGTAATGCCTCCAGTAAGTTTTCTGCAAGTGTACCAATGCCTTCATCACTGGAAACCTGCTCCAATTTATGTAGGTTTGTGATGGAGTCTGTTCCAATTAACATCTGATAATTAAACGTACAAAGGAAAAATTACTCTAAGATGTTACCAGGCATTGTAACAGCCTGGGCTCCAGTGTTTGCAATAAACAGATGCTAATATTAACATAACAGACCTGAGATTTTTTTCATTAATTAGGCATCTTCACCTATTACCCAGGATTTTCTAAGAAGTTACAGTAATAATTTACAGCTTCACTACCAGCTGGAATTTCACTCTTTTCATGTGGAGACCACCCTGAGGAATTTCCATTTCTCAATCCTTCATTCAGCTTTCCAACTAAACGCGTACTGTGTGAAGCACATCTGAAATGGGTTAGTGTTGTGAATATGGTAGTGGGAGAGTTTATGGGGTTCTTGTGATGCGGTAATAGTGTCTCTACCTCGGAGCTCAGAGAACCAGGTTCAAGTGCCATCTGCTCTGAGTGTTAGAACATGCCTGACAGGCTGGTCAAAAAAAATCTCACTGAAAAGTTAAGATAAACAATGAGTGTGCAACAAGTGGAAACTGATACTTTATGGCATGAAGTCACAAAATACTCAGCTCCTAGACTTAGTAATGTGTCAACACATTCTGGGGAGTGAGTATGTTTCAGAATTAACCTTTTGTTATACTTAGCAGCTCATTCAATATCTCATTCACTTTCTAGGACTCGAAGTGCTAGGATTTCTCAAATTTCTTCATCTGATACCTAGACTATCCTTGGAACTATTTCCTTGCTTTCCGGACTCATACTTCCAGTGCAACCAGAATGAAATGCAGTATTCAAATTGAGATTTGACCAGTAAACCGCATAACTTCACTTTGGGATATCTGACTTCTAGTCTACTCTATATCATTATGGACAGAGTTCATGGTCCTGGTTTGGTAATGTAGATGTTCAGTTCAAATCTAACCAAGGGAGTTATGACAACATGATCCATAACTGTTCTAAAACATATATTAATATTTCATACATCACATTCTATTTCCCAGATCTTCGCCACTGATTTGATCAATTGTTTTCATTTTGTAGCTTCAGTCCTCTTTACAGTTTATATTCCTACTTTGTGTCATCAACAAATTTGGAAATCAGAAATAATGCTTCTCATCGCAATCATTTATCTAAAATTGAAAACAATCGAGGTCTGAGCACTGATCAATGTAGCACACCACTCTTTACATTTTGCCAATGTGAAAAGGCCCATTAATGCCTCTCTACTTGCTAGCCAGCCAATATGCTATGCCTACATCACAAAAACAAAGAACAATACTGCACAGGAAAAGGTCCTTTGGCTCACCAAGACTTCATTGATACATGAGTAAAAATCACATAACACCAGGCTATAGTCCAACAGGTTTAATTGGAAGCACACTAGCTTTCGGAGCATTGCTCCTTCATCAGGTGGTAGTGGAGGGCTCAATCT
Source organism: Hemiscyllium ocellatum (assembly GCF_020745735.1). Taxonomy (NCBI): domain Eukaryota; kingdom Metazoa; phylum Chordata; class Chondrichthyes; order Orectolobiformes; family Hemiscylliidae; genus Hemiscyllium; species Hemiscyllium ocellatum. The sequence continues at coordinate 24,917,415 of NC_083437.1, forward strand.
TAACACAATTTATAGCAAAAATTTTCAGTGATGTAACTGAAATTATACATTGAAAAATTGATTGTCTGTTAAGCCTTTCATCTGTTAGAATATCTTGCCAGTTTCACTTCTTTCATGTGTAAATCACAAAACCTTTTTTTAAAAAGTTGCATTGTCAGGTTAGCTGTTAACAATGGTGATAGCTAGACAATAAGTTGAATGTGTTAGCCCCCTGTGTTCTCTGTCTATGCCATGATGTTTAGATTGATTCTAATCTAAAAAGTAAGATAAGTACATTTTTCCATGTGTACTTGACTCTTAACTATTCTTATGAAGGTATAAATTAGATTAGATTAGATTACTTACAGTGTGGAAACAGGCCCTTCGGCCCAACAAGTCCACACCGACCCGCCGAAGCGTATACCACCCAGACCCATACATTTACCCCTTCACCTAACACTATGGGCAATTTAGCATGGCCAATTCACCTAACCTGCACATTTTTGGATTGTGGGAGGAAACTGGAGCACCCGGAGGAAACCCACGCAGACACGGGGAGAATGTGCACACAGAGAGTCGCCAGAGGCGGGAATTGAACCCGGGTCTCTGGCGCTATGAGGAAGCAGTGCTAACCACTGTGCCACCGTGCCGCCCATATAGAAACAGGAATAAGCCATTCAGCCCCCAAGTTCACTCTGATTGTGGCTTCAACTTCACATTACTATCCACTCCTTTTACACTTTGGCTCCCTTGTTAGTCAAAGATCTATCCATTCCTGCTTTAAAAATGCACAACAATCTTGCCTTCACAGAAAGTTAGAAAAGGAAGCTTTACAGATGCACAATGCTCAAAAAAAACTCCTCACTTTGGTCTTAAATGGGAGATTTTTAAACCGCTTCTCCTAGTTCTAGTCTCTCCCACAAGGGAAAACATCCTTTCAGTCTGTCATGTCCCCTCAGGGTCCTTTTGTGTTTCACTAAAATCACATGTACAACTTAAAGGGACACAGGCCAAACCTTTCAAACATTTCCACATAACACCCTCATCCCTGGAGTCCTCTATGTGAATCTTTTCTAAACTATTTCTAATACAAGGAGGCTAAAATTTTAAGCAGTATTCCAGATATGGTCTAATAAATGCTCTGCACAACTATTGCAAAACATCCTTGCTTATATATTTCTGTTCCCTTGGAATAAACAACAAAATACAATTAGTCTTTGTATCACTTGCTGTGTGTGCATTAACTTCTTGCAATTCATAACAGGACACCTTGATCCCTGCACATATCAGATTTCTGCAATTTCTCTCCATGTAAGTATACTGCTTTTTGATGTTTCCTGCCAAAGTGGACAAGTTTACATGGTCTTATGTATGATTTTATCTGGTACATTAGTCTATTCACTTAACCTACCTAATTACAAACATCTTACGTCTGACTTTCAGCATACTTTTCTACCTATCTTTATGAAATCATCAAATTTAGAAACTCTACATTGGATCCCTTCATCCAAGTGTTGGATATAAACTATAAATTTTTGAGGTCCGAATACTGATTGTGGTGGCACTCCACTCATTACGGTATGCTAACTTGAAAATCAACCATTTGTGGCTACATTCTGCTTCCTGCTAGCTACACAAATCCTGTATCCACCCTCAATCATGGGCTCATATTTTATGTCATAAACTTTGATGTGGCACGTGGCCACTTAGCTTCCAAGTGCAACCCATAGATTTCCCTTTATCCACATGAAGAACTTGAATAAATTAGTAAAGCACGGCTTCCCTTCCATAAAACCACATTCACCTCTTCCAGTAGACCCATTAACCACCTCTCAGTACTGATCTATAGTGAAATATTCATCCTGGAGATTTAAGAAAATTAATTACAATTTGGAATACCAGATAAAGTGCAGTGTTTAGTAGAGAAATCTTGATTGGTAAATATCTCTGGTCAATATCTCCAGGACAAACTTTGGTTTGAGCAAACTACAATTGATGTACCCATATTTTCAATCCACTGCATCCTTATTTACTGCTATAATGCTAGAAATTCTCTCACAGCTGCATACTGCTTCCTAACAATGTTAATTTCTAGGTCCCCTTTTGTGCTGCTTTTTAAGTATGGCGATTAAGTTGCTAATTCAAAAGGATTGCTTCATAAAATATTGTTGCAGAAGAATATATAAAGTAGGATTAATCCATTCAGCCCATGAGCCATTCCACCATCCAATGAGATAAAAATGTGATCTTCCACTTGAACATCATTCTCCTGCACAATCCTGATTTCACTCTATGCTTTTATTCTGTTGAAATTGATTGTTCAGAGACTTGATCATGAGAGATTGCAGCAGAGTTGGGGGAGGGTCAGGGCTGATCAATGTTGGGGGGTGGGGGGGGGGGCTTTAATAGTAAGGGCTATTTTTTGGGGGGGTTGCACAACTTAATATGAGAAATTAAATGTTCGGGGGGGGGTACCTTTTTTTAGCAGCAGTCAGATGAAGGGGCATCAGATTACATGGGGGCTGCTGGGATGTTGCATTTAGATAGGGTTGTTGAAAGCAAGTTTAGAGGATGTCATGGTTAGGAATTCCGAGGTGGCAGAAAAGGTCAGGTGTGCATGGGGGTGGGGAGGGGTGTTTATATGGTGGTGAGTTCACCATCTTCAGTAGGTTGGTGAGGGTCATTATTTTGCCAAGGCTGGGCCATCTTGAGAAGGTCAGGGAAGGATAATCCAACAGGACTGAGCCACCATTTTGTGAAGGTCATTGGTGTGGGGGTGGGGCACTACATTGTCCATTTTGAGTTGTTTAGTGGCAGAAGACACAGGGTAGTGGTAGAAGACTGTTTTTATGACTGGAGGCTGGTGTCCAGTGGTGTTTGATTTGGATAAATGCTGGGTCCCTTATTTGTGATATTCATAAATGATGATAGATGAGAATGCAAGAGGGATAGGGTGAGAAATATGTTTGAGAGTGATACAAAGATTAAGTCAGCAGGTTGAGTGAAAATTTAGATATGGACAGGTTGGTCAAGTGGGTATATCAGAGGCAGACAGAATTTAACCCTGAAAAATGTGAGGTGATGCAATTTGGAATAAAGTAACAAGACATGGGATCTTGGGATTCTTGTCCACAGATCCCTGAAAGTGGTTTGACAGATTAATAGAGTAGTTAAGGCAGCATACAGGTCACTTCATTTATCAGTCTAGACATAAATCATAACAGCAGGGAAATTATATTAGAGCTCTACACAATTTTGGTTAGGCCACAATACTGGAAGGAAGTGATTACACTGGAGAGAGTCCAGAAAAGATTCACAAGGATGTTGCCCAGGATAGAGCATTTCAGCTGTGAAGAGAGGCTGGATAAACTCAGGTTGTTTTCTTTGGAGGTAGAGAAGGTTGAGTGGACACCCGACAGAGATGCATATGATTATGAGGGCATGGACAGGGTGAATCGAAAGCAACTGTTCCCCTAGTTGAAGGGTAAAGAACAAGGAGGCACATATTTAATGTGAAAAGCAAGTGGATTTGTGAGGGTGGTTGGGATCCTCGATCTTTAGAAAGCACTTGAAAAATCAAAACATATAAAGACTTTGGGCCGAGTGTAGGTAGCAGTGCATTTTTGACAGTGCAGACTTGATGGGTTAAAGGGCCTCTTTTGTACTGCAGGATTTCATAATTCTTGAACATACTTCATGACTGAGCTTGATTCTTGCATTCTTTACATCTCAAGAGAATATACCACCCAATGCACATATTCTTTCTTCATAGGATTATCCCTCCATCCTGGGAATTAGTTTGGTGAACGTTCATTTCATGTTCTTTAAGTTCATGTTTCCACAGGTCAGGAGACCAAATTGCACACAACGCTCCACAAACTTTTTCTGAGGTTCTATACAATTGCAGTAAGATAGGTTTACTCCTCTATTTCAATGTTCTTGTATTAAAAGTTAACATACCATTTGCCTTAATTGCTTGCTGTACTAACATGTTCATCTTCAATGACTCATGAAAAAGTACATGCAAGATCCTCAAAAGTTCAAACCTCCCAGTTTCTCACCTTTTAATACTCTGTATTTATTTTTTTCTAAAGTGCATAAACTTACATTTCTCTACACTGTATTCCACTGAACAATTTTTGCCCACTTAGCTTCTCCAGACCCCTTGTACCATCTTCGTCTCCTCCTTAAGTCTCACTTCCACCTAGTCTTGTGTTAAATGCAACTATGAAATATTACATTTAATGCCAAATCCAAGTCCTTGAGCAGAACTGTGAAAAGCTGGGGCCCAAGCACTAATCCTTGCAGTATGTCAATATTCAGAAATAAGCAAAGGTCATGTTTGAAAAAAAAAAACTTAGTTCACACATTCAATCTGTTAGTTCCACAATCAGCTTGAGTTGGCAGGAGGTGACTAAGGTCATTTGATCTAGACTTGAGCAGGCAAGGAGAGAACATTAGGTTCACTCTACTACTACTCCCTCTCTCCAGCAATTTACTTTAGTGCACTTGTGCTCATTCTTTGAGGGCTATACTACAAAGTTGCCTACCACAGACAAACCACTTGTTGAATCTGAGCCAGTGTTTCCCAAACAATTTTCTGGTGTGACTCAATTTTAATGCTTCAGACTTGTATGATCTTGCTGAGTATTTGGGTGAGGTACAACAATTGTTGACTTGGGGGCATGGAGCACCTTCAGTTGTTGAGTGGAGTTTGGTAGGTAGTTTCAGCTGATATAACAGAGATGAAATGAATTGAGCGTTCTCCCCATTCCCACTCTCTTCACCAAACCTCATCTCTCCTCCTTTTGCTGTACTTCTATCTGACCCAACCTTAACCACACTTTGCGTATCCACTGCAACCCTGAAAACTTTCTCTGGCGATCCCATGGAGTGCCATGATCCACAGTTTGGGACAGTCGAGTGAGATCCTGTTATTGAGTTCAAATTTTCCACAAAAATGATTGCCTGCTCTGCTTTCCAATCATGAAGTGTAGCAAACTAGGAGATCAGAAAATGTACAAAGGCTAGGAAAGGTAATGAGGCAGATTGAAGAAAAAAGATTGAAAGAGAGAAGATAAAACTAACTTGTGTAGGAGGGTGCTGCATAGCCAGTCCACGCAGTAGGCGGAGAATAAAAGGAAGAGCTGGTTTTGATAAGAACTTCTTCCACACATCTGCATCAAGGCTGTAAGCAGTAAAAACATCAGTGTTAAAACCAATCACCAATATGGTCATCAGTAACAGTGTGGGGTTCCAAACATTACACATTTCTACGACTTGGGTTTTCTCCTTTCTTGGTATTAACTAAGTCTCAAAGCTACCCTCTCATTAACATTTATTTACCCAGATAATTTCCTGCTAAAGAAACAAAATTAAATATTTAGTACAAGCCAAATGAATCTCACTTTTTGGCACTTGGGATGTGTTTCCGGATGTATTCTAAAGCATTCTGGGTTATTCCCTTCTGCAGAATAAGTTCCTTTAGCTGATGTCCATTGCTGTTGTTTTTGATTCCTGCAGCAATTTTACAGAAACAATCCAAGAAAACCTTGTCATCGGTGTTATGTTCTTCATCATATCTAAGAACAGAACAACAGAGATAGGAAAGGATTAGAAAGGTCATGAGTACAATAGAACGATGAAAAGTTGGGCAAGTGAGGGAAAGCAAGACCATGTTGGATACTATAAACTATTAGATGAATCTTTAAATTAAACATTTAAATTTAAACATGTCAATACTAACATGGCTTCTTCAGAAATGAAGATGCATTGTGAAGTTGCATTGATTAGACAAGTTAATGTTACATCACCCCTTAAAATTTTAAACCAACTCTGAAGTATTTAGCTGTATGAAAGTAATTCTGTAAAAGTGCTGGGCTCCAGAATGATCACATGCATATCATCAATCACAAGTCAGCAAATGTTTCTTACTTGTCAAAATTACAGTAGGGTTTGAATCGATCAACAAGAATCTGCATTTTCTCCAGTTCCCCGAAGGACAGGTATGGGATAATACGTAACAAACCCTGGAGAACACTGGGATTGGAACGGACAAATGTCGAATTAATCTGGTCCAACAGCATCACCAGCTGATCTTTGTCTCCTGTCAGCAGCAAGTTACCCTGGTGGCAAGAGATAGGTTTAGTGATAGACTTCTATAACTAGGGAGAGAACATAGTAGTCAGCTCTAAGGATATACATTGACAAAAGCAAAGAAATGTTTCTATGTCCTATGCAGTGCGTTCCTGAACAGCCAGGATCATGAACTTGGAACTCAGATGGTTGAGTAAATTCTGTACAAAATCTTTTATCTCACTTTCTCAGGAGTTTACCTTGGTCCATTCTTCTTCACTGGTTATGCTCTTCCCTTACAGAAGACCGTAATTGCTACATGAATGCAGATGCCTCTCTGTTCTAACCTTTCCAGCTTCTTCCCTGTTTGCCAGAATTATTACTGAACTGTTCTAGTGGCATTCTTATTGTCCATGAACTTCTTACCCAATGACCCTCAATGTCATCAAGAATCCAATGCTTTACTGTGACCCAAAGAATTGACAAGATCTTCGTTTGCACCTGTGTAGACTTGCATGATCGCACCTGACATCTCTTAAGTAACTACCTTCGATCTATATTTCCATTCAAATCCTATGATTCTTTGTTCGTTGCTTTCCCATCCTTTTCAGTCAAACAATGCTGGCTGCTTTTTGAAAATCTGCCTTACGACCTTTCAATACTCCTCTGATTACCTCCTCGCTTCCTTTGTTCAAAAGCTTCCAGAGACACTTTTCATCAATAAAAGCTGAAATTATGATTTCAGAAGTACTTTAAAAAACATGAAATCTTTTTCTTTTCATTGTTGCTTCTTTTGTTTAACTTTTTCCTTATTCTTTCCATACTAACGGCTCAGAGGACAAGTACACTAGGGGTTCTGGTTGTAGGCCATAACAGAGCTCAAATGCTTGAACTCTTGGTTTTTAATTTTATCACTTTTCTGCCTAATCTAAAATAAATGCATCAACAATCATTGGAACACATACCTAATGGAATTAGCACTGTTCCTCAAATCATGGTTACTGGATCATATCTCAAATATTAAGGTCAAAATGGGGCTGCTTGCAGATATCTGCACAATTCTATTTACAATTATTCAGATAGTGAAGCATTCCAAGCCCAAATTCAACAAGATGTAGGCTAATGGGTGATGAATAACATTTCCCATGCAAGCATCAGGAAATGATCAGTGCTAACAAGGGTTTAACCTTTGACATTGAATTTCAAACTTACTCAACATCAACAGCCCGGTTTCTAGAAACTCAATTGAAACTTCTATAAGAACTCTTAGGAGTTGGGCACTCTGTGGTGAGTGACTTACCCTCCAAGTCCCTAACTTCTCTCCAATATCTACTGACATCAAGTCAGGACTATCCCATTTTCTGGGACAACTACAGCTCTGCCAACACTCAAGCAGCTCAAGAACAGCCAGAACAAAGAAATCAGCCCACCTACCTCTGGTGCACAATGGTTGTGATGGGTAATACCCACAGGATACATTGCAATAACTCACCTAAGGTTTGCTGGAAAAACATTTTGTCAAAGTTTTTCATTTAGCACTCATGAGACCAATTTGCAAAAGCTACCAAATTAAAAGGAAAACAACATTCATATATGGGAGCGGAGTCGTGACTGATTGACAAGTGCGCTCTGATAGGTAGAGGTATGGCCACAAAGAATGCATCTGGTAATCATGACTAAACAAAGCAGGTTGTCCTGAGAATGGCTGTCAACTATTCAGATGAGTTGGAACAAGTATAGTGTGGGCACTTGTTTTTGTCTTCAAAGGACAGGGCTCTGTGTATTAATCTATGTAGCTATGTATTAATGTAAATGTGTGAATTACATTTAATGCTTTTTTGGGGGATGGGTGTGTGTGTGCACGTGCACGCGGTTGCGTTTTCAAACATGCTCAATGGAGTAGGGCCAGTAACTTGCTTGTAATGAGCAACCGAAGGGATATATAGTGTTTGATACGATCCACCAATCTTTGAGAAGTACAACCTACACATCTGGCATGACACAGGTACTGAAATTCACAGACTATATTACTCACGTATGTGTTAGGCAGAGTGTCTGCTTGCTTTGGCTGCAACATGTTATTAGGGAACACTATTCATGTTGCTACTGCATAGCAGTAGTAACTTCATCTGTTGCTCAAGCATTTGAGACACATTACTCTTGGGTACTGATGGAGACTGGGTGCTTTCCAGGACTAAAAGTCACATCCTTACAGCTATTCATGCGTTTGCACTATATATAGCAAGAAACTATCAGAATAATCTTAAGCTTTACATACTACAACAATGCAATAACATGAGTGATGTTTACCATTAACATGTTACTGGGACCGAGCCAAAAGGACTTTCTGTCCATCACACAAATAAGTAATGTAGTCAACGAATTTCAGTGCAGGTGTGATGGGGTGAGTAGGTCATATGTTCCAAAGACCAGCAGCTCATATCAAATAGCATATCCTTTCACTGTTCACAACAGTAAGGTTCTGATCCTGTTCAACTCAAAAACTTACAACATAGTATCTATTCTCTGGCTTGATTTGCAGGGCATTTTTTTAATTAATCAGAGTTAAAAATCACACATCAGCATGTTATAGTCCGACAAGTTAATTTGGAAGCACTAGCTTTCAGAGTGCTGCTCCTTCATCATCTGTTGGACCCTAATCTGGAGTTGTGAGATTGTTAAATTGTGAGATTGTTAACTTGGCACCACCCCCCCTCCCCCCCAGTACAACACTGACTCCTCCACATCTTAGCTAATCATGAGTGATGGTCAATACCAAGATGAGTGATGGTCAATACCAGCTTTGCCAGACTCCATACTCAAAGAATGAAAAAATGTATTAAGCTTTTCCAGTGACTGTCCATACAATAGTCGAGTAAAATTCACATTGCACATGTATGAGGGGAATGGGAGGAAATAATAGCCAAACCCACTGCACTCATCAACATGGCTCGCTGGAAAGCACTCCTCCTTTATTTTTACTAAGGGTACCAATTCCAATGCTAATTGCAATAACATTTCAGAGACCTGTGCTGGACACAGCTTTTCTTTGCTGGCTGCTCAAAGTTGCAAAAACATTTTTTGTAAGATTTCATTTTCTCCAGGTGCTGATTCTCAAAGAAGGTGATTGTCACTAGCTCCATTCCCAAAATTCCACTTGCAGAAAAATCGTTGGATCTTGAGAATTTAATACAATACTCACTCTATCCTCAGTCAGTGGTTCTGCGTTTGCTTCATCTAGAATTATCTCCATGATGCTAAGCACTTGCTCAGCAATTGTTGCACCACCACTGTCTTTACTCTCCTGTTCTGCCAGCAGTGCCTAAAATACAAACAATGTCTTAGTAAGAGCAAACTAACAATTGACTTCAGAAAATACAGTATGTGCTGACTTATTTCTAATATTTCTTTTAATCCAAATAATTATGTTCTTGTACAAACTGTTCAATATTTATTTGTGTTCATTAACTGACCCTTTCATAAGTTTGAATAAAAGGAGCTTCAAACTCCATAACTATTTATAGCCTTCTAGAAAGAAATATTTTGCTACCAATAGATAGACCAACTCAGCAGCAAGCTGCTGGACTTAGGCAGCACATCACCAAACATTTCCACTTGTTCCAGGGCATTTCTGATGAACATCGTCGAGTTACAATAATTCCATTTAAGGTCGAGAACTCACTAGGTTCAGTGTCCCCAGCATTACATTCAGAGGGTTCATCTCTGGTTTAATCAATTGTTGTCGATTCACCTTCACCTTTACACAGTAACTGAACAGCTTCAGAAGCACCTATTGAGAAGAGGAAAACAATCTAAGTCACACCTAACTATTATGAAACATGTAACTTGGCACTAAAACTGATAAGCTTAGAGTCACAATTCAAGTGATGCAGCAAATACTGTACAAATTATCAAAAATAACTTACACAGTCTTTTTCAAAATTATACTATGAATATTGTGGTGCCTGAATCCATTCTTCGGAAGTCACAAAGCACCATGTTTGGGACTTTGATGAACTGCTCACACCTCAACCACTCAAAATCTCTCCACTTTCTGCAGGACTAAAGTCGGCAGTGTGACAGGATACATAGCACCAATCTGTGAAAGTCTCACAGAATGGTATATATTTGTAAATGGTTAGTCAGTATGGTGCTTCAAGCCCAGAATGCAATCACAAAGAATATTATAGAACAGGAGTCTTCTAGTCACTGAGACTGGGGCAGGTGCTTCCTCAAAAGGATAGTAACTAAACAATGCTATTGTATAGAGTGTTCCAGTGTTTTTGGTGCAAGTTGATTGGTCAAAATGCTCAGCAAAGCATAAATGTTACCACAGTTTCCATGAAAATAATGCTTAAATCTCGATGATCAATTTACACCAGTTAGAATCTGGTAAGATACTTCGTACCAACGTTTATTCATTCATGTCCTCCACTCTTTCCTATCCTCACCATTCCTGTTCTTCATTCTGTATTAACTTATAAACTGGGATAAGGTGCAATCACAATATTCAATATTATAATTGACTACAAAGTCCTCACTTAATTTGGGCCAGTCTCTCAAACCAATACCTGCACCTTATATTTGGTATGTGGTACTTATTATGTAAATGGTATACGTATTACATCAACTTACTAAGATTACTTCAAAACCTTGCTACCTCCATGAAAGAGAAAAGCAGGGATATCATGGGACTATCATGTTTCTTCGAGTAATACATCATTCAGAGTGTCAAAACATTGTAGGCAAAATCTTTAGCATATCTGAAGTCTCAAATTAAATATAATTGATCAATTAAAGTCATTACTAACTCTACAATAAGGAAATTACAGTCTTCCTTGATAAAAATGGTCAAATAACAGCTGACTAGGTGAAACTTGAATGATAAAGATAAATTCAGATCCCAGATAGGGATAATTAGCAATTAACAGAATAATTATTTAATACCTCAATTCATACGAGAGGTTAGGTGCTTTGTCCCCAGTGTCTTACACATCAAAATCAATTCAATATTTTGAATGAACACAGGCTAAAATCTCTTGTTTATTGTGAAATGTGGGAAGATGTGTTATAATAACATGACAGTAATTGGATTAGTAGAAAACTTGGATAGACACTTTCATTTGATATTAACTTTCTATTTAGTCCTTCAGTCAGAGTAATCATCAGGTTATAACGGGAGAGCTAACACCTTGTGAGGTGAAAGTCTCACAGAATGGTATATATTTGTAAATGGTTAGTCAGTATGGTGCTTCAAGCCCAGAATGCAATCACAAAGAATATTATAGAACAGGAGTCTTCTAGTCACTGAGACTGGGGCAGGTGCTTCCTCAAAAGGATAGTAACTAAACAATGCTATTGTATAGAGTGTTCCAGTGTTTTTGGTGCAAGTTGATTGGTCAAAATGCTCAGCAAAGCATAAATGTTACCACAGTTTCCATGAAAATAATGCTTAAATCTCGATGATCAATTTACACCAGTTAGAAGCAACATACCAGAATATACTGTGACAATGAGGCTATTTAATGTTTATAAGGCACAGATCCCACCCAAAGCAAATGTAACCTTACGCTTAACTGACAAGACAGTCTACAGATATGGCCATAAACGATTTAAAATGACTAGTAAATTACCTTCCAAAGTAACACGCAAGAATAGCCTGGTGCTTTTCTGTTTTGAACTTAAGGGGAAGAGGTTAAGATCTTATTAATGTCAGGATGTTTCTCAAAACCTAGGACTAAACAGGATTAAATCTAGGATTTAACAGTCAGATACTAAGAACTGTAAGAACAAAGCAACATGCAACTTCTGCAAGAACACACTGAGAAGACAATGCCCGAGATACAGAACTTCAATTCCCTGACAGTCCCATCACAATTTATTCTCATGTCCCATCACACATGGTATGAAAAGAAAATGCCACACATGCAGTACTTTGGTTCTCTGACATCAAAACTAGGTGGAAGTGCCTGACACATAATTCACCAGAGATAATTGCCACTCATACAATCATTGAGGTAATACAAATGCACCACTATCAATAGATTTCAGCATTAAGGAACCATTCCCTCTGCAACATTCCAATCCTCTGGTCCATCACTTCAACATTTACTTCTCATCAGAAAGTGCAAAACCCTGGCATCTCACTTCCAACCTTCCCACTGTCCAGAGACTCAAACACTTGTACATGAAGAAGTGATTTGTTTATACTCTTTCCATCTTGGCACCCTGTTTGCCTGTTTGTGATATTACCATTTATATGCTGAGGAAACCAAATGCAGATTAAGTGAGTAATTTGCTGAACACTGCCATTCAGCAAGCACACATGACCTTGACAGCTTTCATGATTACTTACCACTTGAATTTTCTCTCTTAGCTTGCCTCTTGCACTGTCCAACAGAAGTTGAAGAAAAACACCTCATCTTTCAATTAGGTAGTTGGCAGACTTCTGGCCTCAATACTGAGTCAACATCCAATCTCTGGGGTAATAGGTGTTGGCAATGATTCTGCTGAAACATTTTTACCTCCTCAATTCTTTCTTTATTTCTTAACTAATTCCATTAAAATTTCTTTGTGCCTTGCTTCCTCACGTAATCATTCCTGTCTTCCATTCTTTTATCAGAAAAAGAATGGTGGGGCTAGAAATTGTGCTTGGTTACAAATTAATCTTTAAGTTTCTACATTTCTGATCAAAAGTCATAAATTTGAGAATTTAATAGCTCAGCTCTTCACCAATGCTGACTGATTCACTGAAGTGTATTTTTTAAAAATCAGATTTCTGACATCCACAGTAGTTTCGCTCTAGAAATAATCTGGATTGAATTAGTTGCGTCTGTTTGTGGAGACTTAGAATGATAAAGTATAATGAACTTAAGCAAACCTGCAGCTAGCTCTTCTCCCCCCCCCCCCCCCCCCCCCCCAATTTTAACATAGTACAGGAGGCAGAAATTTGGCTTTTTGGATCTCTGTGGACTTCCTGAAAAAACTGATTATTCCTATTCTGTTGCTCTTTCTCCCTAGCACTGTAATTTCCCTTCAACTATTTTCCCCATTACCCTTTCAAGGTTAGTACAACTGCATTCACCATCCTTTCGGATGATACATTCACAATTGTAAATGTCTCATTTTGTTACAAAAAAAATCTTGCCTTTGGTTTTGTCAAATATTTTAAATTTGTACACTATGGTTACCAACCTAGAACTCTCAAAAGTATGACACAGAAAGAGGCCATTTGGCCCATGACATCTCATGGGCTCTCCTGCCTTCTCCCCATTACACTGCTCATCATTTCTTTTCAAATTACCATTTAATTATCTTTTGAATACCTCAACAGAACCTTCCTCCACCACTCTCTTAGATAGTACATTCCAGATCCTAACCACTTGCTGCATGAAAAAGGTTTTCTTCATATCACTACTGCTTCTTTTATTCATTATTTAAAATCTGAGCTACTTCATTCTCGATCCTTTCACAAAAGGGAACATTTGATATTTTGCATCAGTCTTCAAAATAGAAGACTTTAGTAGCATTCCAAAAAAGAAACACAAATAATCCAGGGTCAAAGGGAGGAAAGGAAATGCATACCAAAGCTAATGGTCGAGAATAAGTACTAAGGAAACTAATGTGGCCAAAGGCCAATATATTCCCTAAACCTGAGGAGATGCAGCCTGGACTTTTAAAAGAATTAGCCACTGAGAGTGAGGAAGTGAATAGTAAACTTCCAAAAATCCTTAGATTCTGGGACAGTTCCAAAAGATCCATCAATAAAGCACCCCCATACAAAAAGGGACGATCACAAAAAATACTATAGACCAGTTAACATAACCCAAGTCATTTGGAAAATGTTAAAGTCTGTTATAAAGGATGCAATAGCAGAGCATTTAGAAATTTATAATATAATCAAACAGAGTCAGCATGTCTCCATGAAGATAAAACCATGCCTGAAAAATTCATTAGAATTCTGAGGTGATGACTAACAGGATAGATAAAGGGGAACCTATAGATGTAATATCTTTATTTCCAAAAGACATTGAGGCAAGTACCACACATTAGGCCACTTAATAGGATAAGAGTCATGATGTTGGAAGTAGTATATTAAGCTTGAATAGAGAATTGGCTAATTAATTAAAGACAAAAAATGTAGAATTCACAGTAGTCTGTAGTGAAGTACAAAAGGGATCAATGCTGGGGCCACAATTATCAACTGCATTAATGACTTGGATAAAGGCAGTGAACATATTATAGCCACGTTTGGGGATGACAAAAACAGTGGAAAGCAAATTGTGAGAATGACAGAGTATGCTGAAGGTTATAGACTAGTTAATTAAGTGGGCAAAAACTTGGCAGATGGAATATAAATGTTGGAAAATTTGAGGTTATGCACCTTAGCAAGAGCCAAATGGCCATATGTGCTCTTATTAATTTTATCTGTTTCTGTTATCTTGTCAAATTTAAATATTGACAGTCTATTAATGCCCGGGTAAAAAAATGAGGTCTGCAGATGCTGGAGATCACAGTTGAAAATGTGTTGCTGGTTAAAGCACAGCAGGTTAGGCAGCATCCAAGGAATAGGAAATTCGACGTTTCGGGCATGGCTTATGCCCGAAATGTCAAATTTCCTATTCCTTGGATGCTGCCTAACCTGCTGTGCTTTAACTAGCAACACATTTTCAAGTCTATTAATGCCATCTTCTCATCAATTTCAAACCCTTTGAGCAACTGAATTTCTTTCTCTTTGACCACACCTGGTTATCATTTGTTAAATACAAACTATGGTAATAGTCCAGGCATGCCCCTGGCCTGCATGTGTAAATCCACATTTTGGCTGATCAGCCCTACTCTTCCCCTTAGCATACTTTTACAATTTACATGGCTAAAGACAACCTTGGGATTCACTTAAATGTTAGTTGCTGATCTCTTTTTGTATTTGCTTTTAGCTTCTCACTTTTTTTTTATTTAAAACTAATCCTGAAACCTTCTGTATTCAGGCCAGTTCTCAATTGTATTTTCAATGCAACATCTGTCCTAAATATATATTTTTTCTCTATCATAATTTCTATATATTTTGTCATTTAAGCAGCTCTCCAGGTTTGTTTGTCCCCACTTTTCCCTTTCAAAGAATATATCTTTACTGTGCCCAAAGCATTTATTCATGACAATAGCTCATTGTTCAACTGCCTTTTTCCCACCAACCATTGACTCTAGTTTATTTGACACAAATTCATTCTTGTCCCATTGAAATTTGCTTTCCCCAGTGCTTCTAATTCTGCATTGTGCCACAAGAAAAGTACTGCATTAATTACTCTATCAAATGATTTCATGATTTTGAGTGCTGCTATTAAATTGCTTCATCTTCTCTGCTCTAAGCAGAACGATTCAACTTTCTTTCCATATGCCCAATGATATTCTTGTAAAATGTCTCTGGCTCTCTGCAAGGATGTGGCACTTATCCTCAATCAGGTTTTAGAATTACACACAATGTCCCAACTGGGAGATAACTAATGACTTAGAAGGTTTACCATACTTCCCTGCTTTAGTATTCACACACCTTCTGTAATTTTGAACCAGTTTTCTCAACTCTCTTGCCACCTTCAAAGATATGTACACATCTATGCCTCCAGTCCTGTAGCTCCTGCACCTAATAGAAAATCGTGCCTTTTGATTTCATATTATCTCCCCATATTTTCCATACTCCAAAGTTAACTTGCATCTGCCCACATCAACAATCTATGTCCTTCTGGCAATACTCCTCACTTTTACTAAATTTCCAAGTTTTGTGCCATCTGTAAATCTGGAAGTTATGCAGTTTTCCCAAGTCCATGTTAAATATATAAAACAATAGTGGTTGTAGAACTGACCCCCTGAGAAACACCAATGTATATTTCTCTGGTTCTTTGTTCTAAGAAGGCTTAGTTAATGATTCAGGCCCAAATCCATGGAAACATAAGACTACAAGATCAAGTTTTATGAGCGTTATGTACATGGATGTATGTCCTACTGTTTGCATGCTTCGATCTATAGATGAATAGCACAGATCACGCTCCGCTTCAGACACTCACAGTTAAAAGGTGTCGACCCTGCTTGAAGTCTTTGATTCCAGCCAATCGAGTTAGCATACACTCAAGACCACCACACTGAGCCATCACACCTGCCATTTTATATACCTCCTCTTCATCCTCTTCTTCATCTACACAGAAAGAACATTGCTTAAGAGAATGGTGGCAAAAACAATTGCAATGAATGTCAGGGTAGAAGAAACATTTATTGATTTACAGCATAAGCTGGGACAAGAGGTAAGGATGGAAAACCTAAAAATACAACTATTATCTGTGTGCAAATATTGTTATTACCTGTGGTGGAATCCAATGATTCAATAAATTCTTCAGTTGCATCTCCAAGAAGTCCTCGCATTCGGTAGATTATACGCATCGGCTCACCCTGTGCAACATTAAAACAAATTATTCACTAAATAGCAAAGTTATGGTACACAGTTACACTTGGGTTAAACATTAAAAACACTTAGAGGGGTTTAGGCACTTCTGTTCAACTCATTTTAATTGGTCAATTAAGAAAAAAAGTGTTTCTCTGAACTTGATCTAATCAGAAATATTATATACAGTACCTCTGAACATACCTTTAAACCAGAAGACCTATGTGCTTCAAGATCACATTCAGAGAACCTACAACCCCAATCAGAAGCCAGTTGTGCCTTTAACAATTGTGGATTTGTATCCCTACCTGAAACCCACCTCATTTACAGAGGAACCTCAATTATCCGAATACCAACTATCCGAAAATCGGACTTTCCAAAGGAGATCGCGAGGTCCCAATGGAAACATTACATCAAAGACGTGTTTCCAACAGTGATCGCTTCTTTTGTTTACAGTGATTAAACAGGCACCGTCTCCAAATGACTGTCTGTCCGCCCTCTCTCTCTCCCCACACTTTCCCTGGAGTTCTACACAGGGGTGTACTCTAAACCCCACTTCCCCACATAATCTCTCCAACATTGTCCTGTACAGGGCAGAGGTGGAACCTGTCAAAACGTTGCAGTAAAAAGTTGTGTGTGGGGGCTGTGGCTGCGCACTATTTGGAGACTTATCCACAAATGCAGCAGCAGTCTTGTTGTTGGCGGCTAGTCTAGCTGCCCCGGAGAGGGGGAGAGCATGTACGGGGTTGGGGGCAGTGTTGGGGCAGGAGGGTGTCGGGAGCGGGGTCTTGCACACTGTGTGCTGCTGCAGTCTCCTGAACGGGGAGCAGACTTTTAAAAACTCCGAGCCCCAGAGGAAAGACATTTAATCGATTATCCGAACGAAATAGTGCCTGCCCATCACATTCGGATAATCGAGGTTCCCCTGTACTGATAACTCTAAATTGCTGGCTTGCACTCACCTCATTGGCTGGACACCAGACCTTCTTGTACACTTCAGCCACTGGAAGGTCCAAACTGATTATTTTGTTGTTAACCAGGAGCTAAGAAGAAAAGCACAAGTCTTAGATTATCAATACTACTTTTAATAAAAGTTATCCTGCAAACTATAAACTTAACCAATTCACAGCAGCTAAGGAGAGCAAGTTGCTTGGCTGGTGCCAAGGTTAAGGGCATCTCCTCTGAGCTGCAGGCAAGTTTGGAATGGGAGGAAAAGAATCTAGTTGTTGTGGTACAGGAGGGGAACCAATGACATAAGTAGGACTAAAACAAGGATTATGCTGAGGAAAGTGAACAGCTATGGTGCTAAAACAAAAAAAAGCACAGCCAGAACGGTAATCTGGTTGTACATCTGCTCATTCAGCTGGTAGATTTCTTTGTCACCATACTAGGTAAAGTCATCAGTGAGCCTCGGAAACACTGGCGTTCTGTCCTGCTTGCTATTTATCTGTCTTGATCTGTTCTGGTGGGTGTTATCACTTCCTGCTCTTTTTCTGAGAGATTGGTAAATGGGGTCCAAATCAATATGAATTTAATGGAGTTCCGGTTTGAATGCCAGGCCTGTAGGAATTCTTGCGTGTGTTTTGTTTAGCCTATCGCAGGATGGATGTATTGTCCCAGTTGAACTTTGTCTCTGTGTAAGGATGCTAGTGATAGTTGGTCATGTCTTTTGGTGGCTAGTTGTGCTTATGTATCCTGGCGGCTAGTTTCCTGCCCGTCTGTCCAATGTAATGTTTGTTGCAGGTATGTTGTATATGATGTTCATTTTGTTGGTTATTGGTATGGGATACTTTAAGTTCATCAGGAGCTGTTTCAGTGTGGTGGTAGGTTTGTGTCAGAAAAGACAGAAATATTGTAATCTTACTGGCAGACAAAGGATGCCTTCCCAGCTACCTTCCGCCCCACCTCACATTTATCTCTCAGCTCCGTTCCCCACCCCAACATTCCTGATGAAGGGCTTTATTTGAAATATCCACTCTCCTGCTGTCTGATCTGCTGTGCTTTTCCAGCGTCACACTCATAATCTAGAGTCCTGTGCTAATGTTCCAGAGGCATGGGTTTGAACCCTACTAAGATAAATGGCGAAATGTGAATGCCACTAAAATCTGGAATTAAATGTGAATCAAATGATGACTATGTAACCAATACTTATTGTCATTAAAACCCATCTGGTTCATTAATGCCCTTTTAGGGAAGGAATTTGCTATTCTTACCTGGTCTGGCTGATATACAATTCCAGACCCTTAGCAACATGGCTGACTCTTAACTGCCCTTTGAAATAGTCCTGAAAAACTTTGTAATGCCGTGATAAGTTAAGTTATAAAAACAGACAGATGTAGAAACCAGAAACAAACAACGGCAAACCTAGATCAGGAAACCTTGTAAAGTCCTCCTTACTAACACATGGAGGCTTGAATCAGAAGTGAGAGCGCTGTCCCACAGACTAATCAGACAAAAACTGCAGAAAGCTACAACACAAAAGCACTTTGGGATATTTGTGCACAAAACATCAAAGCTAGCACACAGTTGCAGCAGGTGATCAGGTAGGCTAATGGAATATTGGCCCTTATTTCAAGGGGTTGGGTGTATCAGAGAAGTCTTACTGTCCAAGGAGCTGGTGAGACCACATATGGAGTACTGACAGCAGTTTTTGTCCCCTTATTTCAGGAAAGATAACATTTCATTGAAGGCAGTTCAGTGAAGGTTCATAAGGATGATCCCTGGTATGGAGAGAATGCCTTAGAAGCAATGGGACTCCACTCAATGGAGCAGAGAAGAATGAGTAGTGACCTTATTGAAATATATGGGATTCTTAAGAGGCCTGACAGGGTAAATGCAGATAGGATCTTTCCCCTCAAAGGAAGAGTCTAGGACCATACTGCATGGTCTCAGAATAAATAAGTATCAAGTTGAGACTGAGATGAGGAGGAATTGAATACCTCTCAAAGGATTAAATACCTTTAGAATTCCTTGCCAGAGACACCTGTG
The DNA here is from genome assembly GCF_020745735.1 of Hemiscyllium ocellatum. Lineage (NCBI taxonomy): Eukaryota > Metazoa > Chordata > Chondrichthyes > Orectolobiformes > Hemiscylliidae > Hemiscyllium > Hemiscyllium ocellatum. The sequence continues at coordinate 24,936,886 of NC_083437.1, forward strand.
GGGACAGAGATCTTCTGGATATTTAAGGCTGAGATAGATTCTCAATCAGAAGGAGAAATCAAAGCTTATGGGGAAAGGGGAGGAATGTGAATGAGAGGAATACTGGATCAGCCATGGTCCTAATGATTGATGAATTTTACTCTTGGGGTCAAATGACTTACTCCTCTTCCGATTCATTATGGTCTTATGATCTAGGAGCTTATTATATTGCACAGTATTGCATGGCTGAGCACCATTAAGTGTTTTATAAACCAGCTAATAGCCACGAGAAAGTTGATAAAAAGGGGAAAATAAATAGAATGAAACTTGCCACAAAGCTAAAAGCTAAGAACCCTAACAATAGATTGGAAACAAGAGTAGTTAGATGAGATGTTTATCCCTTAGATAGAGACAAGGGATATTATCAGTGAATGAAGAAATGCCAGTGACACTGAACAAGATTTTTCTGCCTGTCTTCATGGCAGTAGTTACAAACTAGATGTAGAGAGAAACTGAGGGGCTTGTAAGAATAAAAGAGCTTAAGGTAATTTGGATAAGCAGGGAAAGGTATTGGACAATCTCAAAGAACTAAATCTGACAAATTCCCAGAATCTGATAGCCTTTATCATTTCAGAAAGAGTTAGCTGCAATTACTGGATGCACTGGCTACGACTGTCTAAAATTTTCTCAATTCTGTAACAGTGACAGATGTTTAGAAGTTCACCGTTAGAACTGTTACAATTAAGGGAACTGCCATCAACTTCTTCAGACACAGTTTGGGCAATATACTCAAATATACCTACATACTGGGCACAACTGTAAAAATAAATAAGGATTGTAGCCTTCTCTTTAAACTAAAAGATTCCAAGTCATAGAGATGTACAGCATGGAAACAGAACCTTCTGTCCAACCCGTCCATGCCGACCAGATATCCCAACCCAATCTAGTCCCACCTGCCAGCACCCGGCCCATATCCCTCCAAACCCTTCCTATTCAATTCCCATCCAGATGCCTCTTAAAATGTTGCAATTGTACCAGCCTCCACCACTTCCTCTGGCAGCTCATTCCATACACGTACCACCCCATCATAGAGTTTTGCTGGAATCAGGTTTTTTTTTACTGTTTTGTTTCATACCTCCATTCCGCTGTCATCTTCAAGCAGTGCTACAAGGTCACAATCCTGACAAATCTTATTCTTAATGTCCCTCATTAGTGGTCCAATTCCAGGCTCATTGCTGCTGTAGGGATTTCCTGGCATCCTACCCTGCAGGAAGTCTTCTTGTTGTGGATCTTTCTCCAAAGTCACAAAGAACTCAGTCACTTCATTTTCCTCCTTTCAAGAGAGCAGATGTATTGACAAAGATAATCATCTTTGTTTTACCAGTATTGAACATCACCAATGTAGAGTTATTAGTGAGGAAACATTCTGCATAAATAGCCTCATGATTGTTACAACAGCACTTCTTTATCAACATTCAGTTACTTTGCCTCTATTCTGAAGGTCCAATTCTCTCGCCCTGGATATATGACTTCTGACTGAGCCATTCATGTATAGTTCTTCCTGTAGGCCAGATAACTGATCTAATGTTAAAAAAAAATACTTTCATGTTTCCTTTTGTACTTACTGGGTAGATGATGCTGCATAGTCTTTCAAAGATGAAAACTGGTGTTCGGTAATCATCAAGACTGTATCGTTTAGCAGTCTCAATACAGACAGCCATGAATGCCTTTGTTTCAGACTCTGTACCTACAGAAGTGAGGGTTAGAATTTAATCAACACTATAAACAAAGTATTTTTACTCCTGAGAAAACACCAGACTCAAACTTTCAAACAGCTTTAAACACATCATCACATGCTGTAAAGCCTGTCATCTCTAGAACACCTGTTTAACATAGTCTATTTACTCTCAATGCCATGAACCCTAATGTTGTGTAGCAACCTCTTACATGGCAACTTACCCGTTTCTAAACTTCCTTCCACATACTGTTTTTCTAGTTTGTTAAATTGAGAACTAGGAACACTACAGGTTAAGATAAAGTCCACCTGTGAATGGTGTAAGTGATTTAGGACATTGTAACATTAAAAGAGGCAGCTTATAATATTGTTAAGGAAAGTCACAGCCTGAGAATTGGGAAGTCTTAAATGTGAGCAAAGAATGGTCAAGAATTTGGAGAGAGAGAGAAAAAAAAAAGAGTGTAATCAAAAACATAAAAATAGACTGGAGTTAATAAGACTACATGCCAAGAGAGACAGCAAGAAAACAAATGAACTACAGGCCCTTAAAAGTTGAGGCAGGAAAAATTATAGAGAGCATCAAAATGTCAAAGATGTTGATAAACAGTTGTCTTCACAAAAATAATACAATAAAATACCACTACTAATGGACATTTGGTCCCCAATAAGTGAAGATCTTACTAATATCAGAAATTGATATTAGTAAAGCTAAGCACTAGAGAAATTAATGAGCTGGTAAGCTGACAAACACCCCACATCTGATGGCCCATAACATAGGTTCTTGAAGAGTTGACTGTGGAAATAACAAGGGCACTTGCTGGGACTGTCCAAAATTCCTTATACAGTTTCTGTGGATGGAAGTTGCAAATTTAACATTGCTATCTAAACATGGAAGAAAACAGGGAACCACTGGCCAGTTAACCTGTTGTCAATCATCAGGAAACTGTAGGAATTTATTATTAATGAAGAGATAACAGGACATTGAAGACCACATCATCAGCATAGCATTATGAAAGCAAAATCGTGTTTGACAAAGTAAAGTTTCCAAAGATGTAACTAATAGTATATTACAAGGGAGACTAACAAATGGAATATAGTTGGAGTTCCAAAAGCATTTAACAAGGTGTCACTCAAAAGTCTATGCATGAAATGAAGGCACACAGGGATGAGGAATCTCTCAGCGTGAGCAAAAGATCGAAGGAAATGAGACAAACAGTCAGAACCTTCAGATCATTTTCAGATTAACACACTCTTCCTAGAGGGGTGCTCCAACGATCCGTATTGTGACATCAGCTATTTATAATCTACATTAATCACTTGAAAAAAAATGTAATGAGTGAAAATAGTTGAAAATGATTTGAATATTGTGTCCAGTTTTAGGTGAATCACTTTAAGGATCATGTCATTGTTGTAGAAAGGTTCACTAAATTATACCAAGTACACCAATGAGACCAAGGCTTTAATTCTGAGTACACACTTAGCAAACTACAGCTGTTTAGTTGAGGAGATCTAACAAAGATCTTCAAAATTAAATTTAGGAAGAATTGTTTCAGAAAGCTAAGAAGTATAATAGGTTAAATGTTTGTCTTCCACGTATCAAAATTCCAAGTCAACATGTCACTAAAAAAAAAGAGAACCTGCATATGTAGTGTTTTTTTACAATCTCAGGATGTAAGAAGAGAGGGGGAGGGCACAGACAGAGAAATGGATGGAAGTACTGATCTTTGCTCCCCCTTTAAAATTAAACTTAAGTTTGAGCTCAAATGTGCTTGTGTTACTACCTGTCGTCATGTCTTCTAACATCTCCAGCAACATGTCTTGTGTCTCATCAATCAGTTTTGTTCGCTGAACCACTAGTTTTCGCAGACACAAGTAGCCATTCAGGACTGTGCCCACCAAGCGGCTCTTGAAGTGACGTTTTATTGATTCCACCTCCACAAAAGATGAAAGTAGACCTGCAAATAGGGTAGTGAAATAGTGAATATGTCTAATATATAACTACCAATTTGCACATTAGTGTGCAACGCTGCTCTGTAACTCTGTACACCTCACCTGTCAGGCTTTTTAAAGCATATCCCTGCTGAAGGTCAGTACTAAGTGTTGCCTCCTCCAGTGCCAGTAAATGGGCAATTTCCTGAAACAAAACCAGGTAACATGAGCATCAAAACTGAAGCATTCGGACACAATGGACAATAGCAATAAAGCAATTAAAGCAGGGATATTCTTTTCATTCTTCATTTTCATGAAACCATCAAATTCACTCAAAGTGGGAGAGGCACTGATCCTTGTTACCTCCTCTGATCTCATTCAAATAGTAGTTTTCATTATGTAAGTTTAACAGTGTGGTTATTCTATTTGGAGGGCATCACAGTTGAATCCACTTGTCCTAACATGATTTCCACGCCTTCCAATAGGAGTCAGTAAATAGCAACAAGAGCAGATTGACTTTTATTCTTCCGTTAACCCAGGAGATGAATCTTAAATTGCAACCACACTGCCACTCTGGCAGAAACCAGTTATCTAAACTATCTTAACAGAATTACTAAGCAAACTTGCTCGTCAGCAAATCCTTTGGGTTCCTTCTCTTAAAAACGACTCCTGCTTCTGAAGCAGAATCTCATCTTATAAATTTAAATTTGTTGTGCTGTTACTGCCTTGACCTGTTAAAAAAAATAGCAATTAAATCTATAGAATTATGAAAATGTGAACATCCCATGGTTAACAGAACATTGGTGAGACTAATACTAATGCTTACAAGCAACCTAAAATTCATAAAGAACTGTGAATCAGGTGGAAAATTAGATTTACACTAAGCAGAAACAAGAGCAATACAATGAAAATGAATAATCCTAAAATCTGAGGAAAAGTCACTTGTATATTAAGTTTACTCCTCTCTGCACAGACCCTGCTTGACTGGCCGAGTATTTATAGCATTTTTTTTAAATTCAAAATTTATCTCCCTTTGGACAAGTTAACTGAGTGGGCAAATGCATGTCAGATGTAGAATAACGTAGCTAAACATGAGGTTATTCAGCAAAAGCAGGGAGGCAGATTATCTGAATTGCCATAGATTGGGAAAGGATGAAATGAAATGAGACGTGGGTGTCTTTGTACACCAGTTACTGAAACTAAGTATGGAGCTTCAGAAATCAGTGAAGGAGGCAAATAATACATTGGACTTTGTAGCAAGAGGATTCAAGTACAAGAGCAGAGATGTCTGACACATACAGAGACTGGATCGAAGACTATATACACTAGAGTTTCGAAAAGTGAGGGGTAAGTTCATAGAAACCTAGAAAATTCAAACAGGACTAGACAGGATAAACACAGGAAGGATGCTCATTTTCACAATGTGTCCAGAACCAGAGGTCACAGTCTAAGGATATGGGTTAGGCCTTTATGACTCAAACGAAGAGAAATGGCTTCACCTAGAGAATGGTGTGCCTGTGCAATTCTCTGCCACAAAAACACTGGATGCTGTTTTCAAGAAGAAATTAAATAACGTGTTTGGGACGTTATTTCGGGATCAAAGGGTACAGAGAGAAGGCTGGAACAGGTTACTGAGTTGGATAATCTGCCATGATCATACTGAATGGTGGAACAGGCTCGATGGGCTGAATGGCATGATCATGATCCTATTTTCTCTTTTCTTTAAAGTTCATGACCATTTGTGGTTAATTGAATAGCATAGCAAACACATTATTGCGCAAACATGCTGATGGTATGCCAAATTCCAAATAGTTCAAATTCACCCTAGCTTACAATAGCATAGCTTTTAGTATGCTTTGAAAGTCTAATTAAGTTACAGAAAACTCTGTTCCCACAGTACTTGAACTCTGCACACAACAGAAAAACATTGACAACTGGGCCCAACCCTTTCAAGGTATTCAAAACACCTGTAAAAAGGCTGGCATTTCAGTGAGGGTGGGATCGTCCCATGATAGGTCTTATTAACATTTACTCAACAAAATTACATTTGAAAACAAATATGTACACTGAATCAACCCTGACCAGAATCAACCCTCTCCAGACTACAGCTCATATATTGACCTCTCAAATACAACTAGCATAGTGACAACTCTGAAATGTCACTTTGTTTACTACAAGTGATCTAAACCAGTGTTGTCATCAGACTGGTAGTACACATCTGTTGCTAAACTTGTCTCTGAGCTAATGAACCTTAACAATGCAACAGACTCCCAGGGGATTAACTAGCAATTGGTTTGGTACCTAATATCAACGAAAGATAAAAAGACAATGATCACCGGAGGCAAATTATGCAGGGAGGGGAAATGAGACAGAGATTAAAATCTTGGAAAACATTTTTCTTAGACATCTGGGCAGAAGCCATTTAATTGGTGAGTTAAGTAGGGTGGAGATCGAGATCTGTGCCAATCATGACATAATGTTATGGAAAAATAGTTATAACATCTGAGATTTTGGAATAAAAGCAAAATTGGCTTGTCAGAGTCAGACCTTTGTGATCAGGTTTCCAATGTATGGCAGCACTCCTCGAGCTGCCAGGTAGATTTTCCAATGAGCTGGTTTGATGAGTTTTTGATAGAGTGCAAGATATTCTGCTGCACACTCTCCAGCAACACTTAGTTCATCCAGGTAACTAGCAATACAAATGCAAAAGGTTAAAATCATTCATCACCATTTGAAAACCGAGTAGCAGTTCCAGTAATTCTACTCGCAAACATTTGTCTCCAAAGCTGACCACTGATCATCACGGAGTTAACATTCGTGAAAACTACAAAGTGAGTCAGTGGCATTTCCTCAGAATTAGGCAACTCCACAGCAGCACCCAGATTAACTTGGAACCACCCTCATCCTGGTGTTTGTAACAGTGGCAAAAAAGCAATGTCTTCCAATTTCAACATTGAAAATTCAATAATTTAAGACCAAACATTCTGCTCCATTTGTTTTATTTGTTTGATGTGCTATTTCTTCTCGCAGTGAGCAGCACATTGCTGAAGGCACACCTTTTATTTCTTTACTAACATCATCACCATTCTCATATGGTTATAGAGGACTAAATTTTCTGTCATGGAGTCTCCTCCGATTTTCATCCTATCACAGGTTTTCTTCATCTTTGTCACATTAACTCCTTGCTCAAAACCTATTACATCTCTATCTTTTCCAGCTCTGATGAAAGTTACAACTCTGAAATGGTAATGCAGTCTCTCTCAAATACTGCCAAAGCCCACTGAGTATATCCATGTTCCTGTTTTTGATGCAAAAGCATGTACTCCATAATTGACATCAGTAGGAATGAACAATTACATCTTAGTAGGAAACTTAACATTCTTACAAAAAGACTGAAGAAAATTCCAAAAATAGTACTCACATCCTCCTGCTAAAAGGCTAATTTATTTGCAATTTAATTATATCTCGCTTGCGCAGCTGGTCAGGCAGCATCCAAGGAGTAGGAGAATCGACGTTTCAAGCATGAGCCCTTCTTCGGGACACAACCATAGACAAGGTTACACTGCCTAAAATAAGTCTTCCCTTGCTCCAACTTTCACAAGTATGTTGACATTGAGGAGCCTGAATAATCTACCAGAATGCCAGTCAAAATCATAAACAGTCAAGATTAGAGTGGTGCTGGAAAAGCACAGCAGGGTCAGGCAGCATCCGAGGAGCAGGAAAATCAACGTTTCGGGTAAAAGACCTTCATCAGGGATTCGTCGATTTTCCTGCTTCTCAGATGCTGCCTGACCTGCTGTGCTTTTCCAGCAACACTCTAATCTTGACTCTGATCTCCAGCATCTGCAGTCCTCACTTTCTCCGAAAATCATAAATATGCAATGCAGACAAGGTAAGAATTCTCTAACAGGCAAAATTACAATTTTGCTCCATTGACCTACGATGCTGTAATTGAGACTTCAACCTGGAGTTACTGAAAAGACTTTGAAGCTGTACTTTTCTGAATAATGAGAAAGTACCTTGTCAGGAGATCAAGGACTTGTTGCTTGCGGCTTGGGATGGTGGTAAGTGCTTCCACAATAGTACAGGCAGCCTGACGTGCAGCTTGTGTCGCTGGAGTGAATAGAACCTAAGAAACAGCAAAGTCGAATGGGTCATACATAGTACTGTGATTTCAGAACCGTAGAAAAGAGATAAGTCCATTAATTTCAGGCAACCTGCTGGCAGAGTTTCCATTATTACTGTAAGAGCTGTGCTGCTTTAACATCTGCTCATGGTAATGAACCAAAAACCAGAATGAAACCACATGATTAACTTCCACATTCGCTCTAGCATAACAAGGATGCAATATAGTTACCTAAACTTAACAAGCGTTACTTACCACTACCTCAAGAGACACCACTTGATGGTCAGCAATTTTTAAGTAACACATGGACTTGAGAACCAAAGAAAAAGACCTCAGACAAAATGTGAAACAATGCAGAAGTTACCCCAGAAAAACTGACTGCAAAATGACTAGGGATGAGAACCTCCCAGATATTCAGTTTTATGGAATGACAGAAAAAATGAAAAGGATATAGGGTGGCATTGCTGGTTAGGTTAAAGAGGAAATTAACACAACAGCAAAGACAGATTTGAGCTCCAGTGACGCGGAATCTGTACAGGTTGAGCTTAGGAAATTAAAGACACAAGCAATAAAAGGTACAGCAGAAATTGTGAGCAACTTTAATCTGCATATAGACAGGGCAATCAAATAAGTAACAATGTCATAGAGTAAGAATGCTTGGGAGTACATATGGGATGGTTTTGTGGATCAATCCACTGAGGAACTAACAGAGAACAGGCCATTTTAAACTTGGTATTGTGTCATGAGAAAGGAATAATTGGTAGCTGTATAAGGCCTCTTGGAGGAGAGCAATCATAATACGATAGAATTTTTCATTATGATGATAATAGTTCATTCTGAGACTACGGTTCCGTACCTGAATAAGGGAAACTACAAATGGTATGGAGCATGAGCTGGCTGGATAAACTGGGGAACATAACTTAAACAATGACAGTGGATTGGGCATTCGTAAACATTTAAATAGTGCAGGGAGGAACCGTAACAACTGATCATTCTAGTCATGCACTAAAATAAAATGGAAAAAGTCACCCGACCATGGCTTACAAAGGAAATTAGGGATAGTATTAGATCCAAGGGAGGGGCTTACAAATTGGCCAATAAAAACTGAAGACTAAGGATTGGGAGCATTTTAGATTTCAGCAAATGAGGACAAAGGGATTGGTTAAGTGGGAGGAATAGAATACATGAGTAAGCTTGCAGAGAACATGCAAACTAATCATAAAAGCTTCTATATGTGAAGAGAAAATGATTAGTACAGACAAGATTAGCGTAGGTCCCTTACAGTCAGAAACATGGCAAGTTATAGCAGGGAACAAAGAGATGGCAGACCAATTAAATACATAATTTGGTTCTATCCTAACAAAAGGTGGACAAAATACACCCCAAAAACATTGGGGTGTACAGGGTCAAAAGTGGCAGGAACTGAAGGAAATCAACATTCACAGATAAATGGGTGTTGAGCAACTGAAATTATTAAAACCCTACAGCATCACAGCACAGGTTTGAAAAGCGTGCAGCATCATTTGATCATTTGCAGATTATGGGCCCAATTCAATTATAATCGATGTACAGTAGCCTTACTGACATGACCCAGTGATTCTGCATTGTTCGAGTGCTGGACCTTCCCACAATCATCCCCTCATGTAGAGTTTGACTACTGTACTGAACAAAGGCTCTGTTTCTCTCTGAATTCAAGGAAATAGTAGTTGGCACAGAATTTACAGCAGAGAAATAGATCAATTAGTCCACCAGATCTCTGATGTTTATAAGATGCCATAGTCATAGAAGATCATTGGGTTGCTCATGTTAGACAGAGATGGCTGGTGGTGGTTTAACTCGAGGGTCACCATGACTCAGGCAGGGGAAGAGTTAGCTAAGTAGAGTCCGACGTGGTAACTTCAGCTGGTGCAGAAATTGAACTCATGCTGTGGCATTATTCTGCATTGCAAACTAGCCATCTAGCCAAGTGAGCTAACCGACACCCTGCTGAAGTTTATGCTCCGAATCAAAGGCGTTTCCTGTAAACAGGGAGTTTACTTGGCAGCTTCTACATTCCCTGTCTTGACCTGGAGCAAGTACATTAATTATGAGAGGTGGAAAAAAACCTGAGTGCATGTGTTACAGCTACACACGGGAGCTTAATGAAGATAAGTTCAAGATCATTGCTGGATATGACCCATGCCAGTATTGCTGTTATATCATTATACTCAGACAGGCGATGATCTTTACCTGTCTCAGCCAATTATTATGTCCTAGTTTGAGGTCCAAAGGTGAATTCCTCTTCCCACGTTTGCTTAGAAACTGCTTCCACTTCCATGCATATTTCTCCATCAGGTAGAGTTGTCGCAGCTCAGTTTTACTTTGTGTTTTGCCTTCATTGTCCAAAGCTGATGGAAGGAGGAAAAATTGCAAATCAATGTGCTATCACAGAACTTTTATTTATGCACAATTAAAGAAACTTCAACTCACTGGAATGGTTTGAAAACAAATTTGTTAATTTCACTACCTGCTTCTTTCACAACTTTATGTTGCAGAATTAGGCAATGCTTTTGCTTTGCATTCCTCAATGAAATGGAACAGTTCAAGTCACTTAGCCACCAATATATTATCTATAACAGCACAATCTTGGTACTGATTCAGACTCCTACTCTCAGTTAGGTACAGGATCCCCAGATGCTCAGGCACAGATCTTATCTTACCTAATCAAAAAGTCAACTAAACAAAAACAAGGAGTCAAACTAAGACAACAGCAGTGCAATCTGCAGATTTTCTAAGTACTGCAGTCGGATGTTGATAGACATTGGCATTTTCTGCTCAATGTGCTTCTAATCTCAGGCACACTATCAAAAGGTGCTGCTAAATGATTGAACATTTAGCACAATATATTCTACAACCTGAAATGGGGAAAGATAAAACAATGATCGAAGAAAGAAAGAACTCAGCAAACCACTTGGTCCTTAAGAGATTATTTAAAGCATGAGGATTTTATGTCTTATTTTGGAACTCTTGCTCAGCTGAAGGATTGTGCAGCAGACACAATGACTTACTACATACAGCATTCCAAATATCAGATTCCTGCTCAACGTACAACGTCAAGATAATTCTACTCTCCAGATGCAGCACACTATCGGTAGGGCCATTAAAACCTGTAACATGTTGAAAGAAGCCATGAGTGAAAGTTGTCTTTACCTCTGGCAGGCAAACATTTCTTCCATGCCTCGTATGATGCTTTGGGATCCTTCTTGAGCCATGCTTGGGCCTGTGCATGTATTTCATTACTATAGGGTTTAACAGTTGTTAGGGTATCAACAGAGATATCCTGGAGAAGAAAAAGAGCACAGTGTTAAACCTGAAATTAAGGGAAGGAGCCAGGGCAATGTACTAGATCAAAGAGCAGGTAGATTGACTCAATGTATTCATCACCAGCGAGTTGACACACCTTGTTTTTCTTGCTAGTTGGAGCAGGTGGTTTGATCAGCCGTTGAAGAATTCGCAGGCACATCAGTGTGATGTTCTCAACAACCACTGGGGTCTTAATATTCACAGCCATCAGATACAGGCTCAGAGCTACATGGAGGAAAACAAATCAGGATATTACAGAATGCAGCAAATCTTTTTGGTCAACAAGAAAGCAAGCACACAGTTTTCAATTGACCTACACAGATTTAGTACAGATGTTTGTCTTTTTTAAAAAAAAAATCATTCACAGAATGGTGGCTGTCACTGGCCAGACCAGCATTTATTGCCCATCCCGAATTCCCCAAAGGGCAAGTAAATGCTGAGAAAGGGTCACTCAACCAGAAACATTAACTCTGATTTCTCTCCACAGCTGCTGCCAGACCTGCTGAGATTTTCCAACAATTTATATTTTTGTTTCTGATTTACAGCATTCATAGTTCTTTTTTTAAAAACGAGTCAATTATATTGCTGTGGTTATGGTGTCATATGTAAGCCTAACCAGGTAAGGCTGGCAGATTTCCTTCCCCAAGGGACATGAGTGAATCAGATGGGTTTTTCCAATGATCAACAACAGTTTTACGATAATTAAATTCTTAATTCCAAACATTTTTTTTTAATTTTTGAATTCATATCCCATCATCTGCCCATGGTAAGATCCAAACCAGAACATTACTTTCATCTCTGGATTGATAGTCAAGTGGCAACAACAGTTAATGAAAATGCTTCATTATAACTTAGAATATGACTCTGCTTGCTACTACTAAACAATCTCACTGAGTTAAGCTTACCACACCGAAGTCGCAACTCCCAGCATGCATCTTCCTTTGAAATTGAATCAGTTAGTAACAGCATTTCATACTGAAGACTGCTGGCCTGAAAGTAGGAATAAACAGTTTCAGAGAAGAAAATGTCACGTAAGTGAAGGCACATGTTAGAAACTGGGTATACAAGAGAGCGTGTTTGACAGTGTACTTGATTGTGAAAGGATGTGAGAGCAACAAAACGTAAAAATGAGTCTGCATTTATCTTAAAACCAGCGGCCGTTTGTGTAGTTCTCTCAATTTTCTTCTCCTGAAGTCTTCCAAGTTCTTTGCAGTTAGGTAAGTGTTGACAGCATTCCTATGTCTCAAAGGTGTCTTAGTTGCTCATTTCCTCAAAAATCTCCCTAATTCCCCCCAAAATATTTGCATCTGAGGTCAGTATATCATTTGGCCTTTGAATACAACACAGCCAAGCCCAATCCTATCCTCAGCCCCTCTTTCTGTACAGGCATGTGGTATGTTCTGACACAACATTAGTTGCCACTGGGAGGCCCCTTAAATTGTTTATGTCTGCAGGCACTGGAAGCAACATCATATCTATATGCCATGGTCCCTGATTGCCAAATAGGCCACCAGACAATTCATACTGGAATACAATTTTCATTAAATTGTGCTGTTTTTCTTGATGTAATTTTGCCTATATCAGCATAGCTCAAGCAAAAGATTGCATAATTTGCACTAAGTTCTGCCACTACATTAGAACAAGAAAATCAGTGCTGCTGACATCATTGCATACCTTGATAGTTGGCCCCTATTCCTCCTGTCTGCCTATATATCGCTTGGACATTGTTGTTGTCTGCCCATCGAACACTTGCCATCCATTTCCTCATTCCAATTGCCACTTCCCTGACAATCCTGGTACTGACCCTTGGCATCTATTTCCCTCTCATCACTCTGCTCCCTTGCTCATGGAGTGATGGAGTTGGATGGTAAATTGATGGGAGGCAATGAGGGATTAGATTGGGATCAGCCAGGGACACAGGAACATACCAATGAGCAAATCATGTTCTTAGGATTTTAACCTATGATTTTGAATTGAAATTTCTGTGATGGCTACAGTCCTTGAGCAGGATTTTAGGCTGGCAGAGCAAGGCAACATAGCACAACGTTTAATACCATACATATCAGAGAAACATTTGAAAATAACACATTATTGAAGTTGCACTTGTTAAAATATTTTTGAATTGCTTAATATTATGGGTGGCGGTACGGACTGGATCAAACTGCCTCAAAATATATTAAAAAGGTAGACTAGATTGTATTTTTAAAAATTTTTACAAAAGGTAAATGTGAGGCAATTGCAGGTGCAATTTGAATGGTCAAACTACCAGGCTAAACAAAACACTAATATATGGACAAAATAAAAAGAACTGGCTGAACTGTAACTATCAAAATGCTTAACAAAATAATATATACTGCTACTAATTAACATCCCATAAACACATTTTTGGTAAAAGCAAATTCAGTAAAATAGATTGTCTCACATGCAATTCTAGCAGCAGGAGGAGAATCCCAGCTTTTAGCTATAACACAGAGTTAGATAAGAGCTTCCACAGGTTTAAGACCCCAGCAACTGAAAGCTAAATTTTTTTAAAAATCCTAGTTCTGGGGTAGCCCGACTCCATCCATTCAGGCTGCTTCTATTGTTCCAACTTTAAAAAAAACCCAAAGACCTCAAGTTGTTTATTTTACTGGCTTTGAAGTAGACTGCTCATCACTTCTGTGTCAATCATTCTTTATTTAAAAACATATCAGGACAAAATACACCTCTTACAGGCACACTCTCATCACAGTGGTCCTACTCTTTGATGCAGACAGGTACTCAAAGCATCACTAGCAGTTGCAATGGCCTGCAATTTAAGCACATGCGTGCTAGTTTCTGCAACATTTTAGATTAGTTTAAAAATAAACTTAAGAGGATTTTGTTCTCAAAACTGTACATGCTGTCTAGAATCATAGAATCCCTACAGTGTAGAAGCAGGCCATTCAGCCCACCAAGTCCACACTGGCCCTCTGAAGAACATCCCTTCCAGACCCACAGCCGACCTTATCCCTGCATTTCCAATGGCTAATTCAACTAAACTATATATCCCTGGACAGAATAGGAAATTTCTCATTGCCAATCCATCTAACTTGCAAATCTTTGAGCGGTGGGAGGAAACCAGAGCACCCAGAGAACATGCAAATTCCAAAGTCACCATAGGGTGGAATAGAACCTGGGTCACTGACACTGTGAGGAGGGCAGCAGTGCTAACCACTGAGCCACTGCGTTACCAGTTGATTTAATTAATTACCACTGGAAAACAACCAACAGTGCTAATTTACATGACTTCAAAAAATATTCTAAGTTAAATTGGTTCTATGGGATACAAAAGCACTGATGGACACTTTCTTTGTTTTTCACAAATCTACCGAGAAGCTGATGACAGTATCTCAGTATAACTAGGAAATGCCTCTATTTTGTTAAAACAATAATTTTCAGTTTTTTAAACCTAAATTACTCATAGGCTGTAGGTTGCCACCAATAAAAACATTTTTATAGCAGACTTATTTTCAGCCATATTAGCAAAACAACTGAAAGTTATCATTCAAGAATATCAAGGTGTATCTTTTTGAAGTGATAGGTATACTTTCGTTTTTACAAAATGCTGGCTAATTGTCTTATTTCATGTGACAGATTTGGTATTCAATCTTACACAAAAAGAGTTTCAGTAGGCACTTAAGAAAAACAATTCCTCAAAACACAAATTGCCCAAAGCAGAAAATCTTTGTTCTGGAATTTGGGGGAGTAATAATGGCTTAATACTATGTAAAACTGACAGCGACCTCTGATGTGTGGACAGCTAAATAAGGAAACTGAGAGTTGTTATCAATGCCACCTTTCGCCACCACAGGTTGATCTAATAATCTTCATAGGTGCAATCAATTATCATTTCAAATATTGAAATACGATTCCTACAATAAGTCCCAATTACAATTAAAACAAGGAATAAGGTGAATCTTTAAATAATATACTTAGAAGCGTTCTTGAGAATCTTTGGATATGACATCTGTGAGATTTAGAGTCATAGAGATGTACAGCATGGAAACAGACCCGTCGGTCCAACCTGTCCATGCTGACCAGATATCCCAACCCAATCCAGTCCCACCTGCCAGCACCCGCTCCATATCCCTCCAAACCCTGCCTCTTTAAGTGTTGCAATTGTATCAGCCTCCACCACTTCCTCTGGCAGCTCATTCCATACACATACCACCCACTGTGTGAAAACGTTGCCCCATAGGTCTCTTTTCTATTTTTCCCCACTCACCCTAAACCTAGGCCCTCTAGTTCTGGACTCCCCAACCCCAGGGAAAAGACTTTGCCTATTTACCCTATCCATGCCCCTCATAATTTTGTAAACCTCTATAGGGTCATCCCTCAGCCTCCAAAGCTCCAGGAAAAACTGCCCCAGCCTGTTCAAACTTTCCTTATAGCTCAAATCCTCCAACCCTGGTAACATCCTTGCAAATCTTTTCTGAACCCTTTCAAGTTTCACAACATCTTTCTGGTAGGAAGGAAACCAGAATTGCACACAATATTCCAACAGTGGCCTAACCAATGTCCTGTACAGCTGCAACATGACCTCCTAACTCCTGTACTCAATATGCTGACGAATAAAGGAAAGCATACCAAACGCCTTCTTCACTATCCTATCTACCTGCAACTCCACTTTCAAGGAATTATGAACCTGCACTCCAAGGTCTCTTTGTTCAGCAACACTCCCGAGGACCTTACCATTAAGTGTATAAGTCCTGCTAAGATTTGGTTTCCCAAAATGCAACACCTCGCATTTATCTGAATTAAACTCCATCTGCCACTTCTCAGCCCATTGGCCCGTCTGGTCCAGATCCTGTTGTAATCTGAGATAACTCTCTTCTCTGTCCACTACACCTCCAATTTTGGTGTCATCTGCAAACTTACTAACTGTATCTCTTATACTCGCATCCAAATCATTTATGTAAATGACAAAAAGTAGAGGGCCCAGCACCGATCCTTGTGGCACTCCACTGGTCTCAGGCCTCCTGTCTGAAAAACAACCCTCCACCACCACCACTCTCTGCCTTCTACCTTTGAGCTAGTTCTGTATCCAAATGGCTAGTTCTCTCTGTATTCCATGAGATCTAATCTTGCTAAACTGTCTCCCGTGGGGAACCTTGTCAAATGCCTAACTGAAGTCCATGTAGATCACACCTACCTCTCTGCCCTCATCAATCCTCTTTGTTACATCCTCAAAAAACTCAATCAAGTTTGTGAGACATGATTTCCCATGCACAAAGCCATGTTGACTATCCCTAATCAGTCCTTGCCTTTCCAAACACATGTACATCCTGTCCCTCAGGATTCCCTCCAACAACTTGCCCACCACTGACGTCAGGCTCACTGGTCTGTAGTTCCCTGGCTTGTTCTTACCACCCTTAAACAGTGGCACCACGTTTGCCAACCTCCAGTCTTCCAGCACCTCACCTGTGACTTTCGATGATACAAATATCTCAGCAAGTGGCCCAGCAATCACTTCTCTAGCTTCCCACAGAGTTCATGGGTACACCTGATCAGGCCTGGATATTTATCCACCTTTAACCGTTTCAAGACATCTAGCACATCCTCCTCTGTAATATGGACATTTTTCAAGATGTCACCATCTATTTCCCTACAGTCTATATCTTCCATATCCTTTTCCACAGCAAATACTGATGCAAAATACTCATTTAGTATCTCCCCCATTTTCTGCAGCTCCACACAAAGGCCGCCTTGCTGATCTTTGAGGGGCCCTATTCTCTCCCTGGTTACCCTTTTGTCCTTAATGTATTTGTAAAAACTCTTTGGATTCTCCTTAACTCTATTTGCCAAAGCCATCTCATTTCCCCCTTTTGCCCTCCTGATTTCTCTCTTAAGTATACTCCTACTTCCTTTATACTCTAAGGATTCACTCGATCTATCCTGTCTATACCTTACATATGCTTCCTTCTTCTTCTTAACCAAACCCTCAATTGCTTTAGTCATCCAGCATTCCATATGCATACTAACCTTTCCTTTCACCCTAACAGGAATATACTTTCGCTGGATTTTCATTACCTCATTTCTGAAGGCTTCCCATTTTCCAGCCATCCCTTTACCTGCGAACGTCTGCCCCCAATCAGCTTTCGAAAGTTCTTGCCTAATACCGTCAAAATTGGTCATTCTCCAACTTAGAACCTCTATCTGATTGGCTGATAGCTTGCCTGTCCATTGCTGGATGCCATAGATCCTCTGTACAGAGCATCAAATTAAAGCAATAATGGAATAGTGGAAGTTTGTTTTGCATGAACAATTTTGCTGAGGTCAACTGCGAGCACTGTTTCTTTGTCCTTCACTGCAAAGTTCAGGGTTACAACCGTACTCACCAGATCAGGATTGGCCCAGTGCCCTTTAAGTGCAGTTGAAACCTTGGCAATGATGAGGTCATTCATTTGTTGTGTTGCATCTGCATTATCCCTGGAAGTTAAGAGCAAAAATATGATGGTCATAAATGCACGAAAGGAACACAGTAACAAAGCAAATAAATACATTCCAGTTAAGGTATTAAGCATCAGGATGGCTAAGCTGGAAGTATTCTTGCTGCATTCGAAAGGTTGTGGGTTCAAGTATGACACCAGGACTTCAGCCCATAAATCAAGGCAAATATTTCAGTGCATTACTGAGGGAGTGGTGCTGTATCAGATTCTTCAATGGTGACACAATAAGGCTTGGTCTGCCTTTATCAGGGTGGATTTAAAAGATCCAGTGGGATGACAGAACTAGCAGCAGTGAATTATTTTGATGATGCTGCCAATATGTATCACTTGCTCAAAAGAAAAATAGCTAAATAATAAATTCCAACAAACTCTGATAAGAACTCATCGACATGAAACATTCATTTGGTTTCTCTCCATGATTTCTGCATGACCTTCTGGGTATCTTCAGCATTTTATTTTTTAATCAATTGGTCATTTGTCAGAATTTTCTTTGTATAAATTAGCTGAATTAGTTTGTTTGCATTAATTATACTTCAAATGTAATTCATTGTCTGTGAAGTGCTTCATGCCATTCTGAGTATACAAAAAGATTGTACATCTCCCTTCCTGGCCAAGTTGCACTGTCTTGTCATCTTAATTTCTGACTGAACCCTGAGCTGAGCTTCCTATTGTACATCCTCTCAGTCTTCAATAACATCCATTTTCACCTGCTGAAATCTTCATCAATGCCATTGTAAATCTTTGAACATTCTCATTATAATGTGCTCTTGGCTAACTAGGCAACATTCAGAAATGTTTGCTTGTCCAAAATTGTTGTTATGTATTCTGACTCTCAGCAGATTCTTTTATATATCCCCCTTGTACTATCTGACACACACTGGCTCCTGATCCCTTTTGATCCAGCAATGTTTCAACTTGAACATTTTCATTCATGTAGTCAAACCAATGCCCATGTTCCTAATCGCACCAACCTTTGCTGTTATTCACTACTCTTTTCCAAAGTTGGTTGTTTATATATTCAAAACGTCCATTGTCTTGCAGTTAGCAACCGTGTTTTCGGCTGCCTAATTCCTAAGCTTTTCCTCCTTTTCAGTGCTCACTGGAGTTCAGTAGAATGGAGTGGGGAATCTCATCAAAACTTACAAAATTCTATTAGGATTAGTAGATGCAGGAAGAAATTCCAACAGTGAGGGAATCCAGAACTGGGAATCAAAGTTTGAGGTGACAGGGTACACCATTTAGGATGGAGAAGAGGAAAAATCTATTCACCCAGAAAATGGTGAGCCTGTGGAATGCATTCCTACAGAAAGTAGTCAAGGCCAGAACATGGTATGATTTCAAGGAGTTGGATATATCACTTAAAAATAAAGGGATCAAAGGATGGGAGGAAAGCAGGGACAAGCTATTGAGTGGAAGTTTAGCCATGCTCATAATGAATGGCAGAACAGGCTTAAAGTGCTGAATAGCCTGCACTTGCTCCGAGCTCCTATGTTTCTATGGAAAATCGACTGGAATTTTGATATTGCAATGAGTAGAGTTGATATGGGGGGAGCAAGTAGATGCAGTTTACTTGGACTTTTAAAAGGCTGTTAACAGGGTCTCATGTAAGAAATGAGCATGTAAAATTAAAAGCACACATGATTGGGGATAGTGTATTGACATGGATCGAGGACTAGTTGACAGACAAGAACCAAAAACTAAAAAATAAGCAGGACATTGCCAGCCACTTGAGGACGATGACTAGTGGGGCACTGTAGGGATTACTGCTTGCACCCCAGCTACTCTCAATATACATTAATAATTTAGTTGGGGGAACTAAATGTAATATCCACAGGTTTGCAGACAACAGAAAGCTGGGTGGGAGGGTGAGCGGTAAGGAGGATGCAGAGATGGACAAGTGATTTGGACAAATTTAACGATTGGGCAAACGCATGACAGACGAAGTATAATGTGGAATAATGAGAGGTTGTCTACTTTGATAGCAAAAGCAGGAAAGCAAATTAGGATCTGAATAGGGATAGACTGGGTGAAGGGCACGTGCAACAAGACCTAGATGCCCTTGCCAGTAAATGCAAGCGCACAGGGGCAGCAGGTGGTGATGGAGATGGCAAACAGTATGCTGGCCTTCATAGTGACAGGATTCAAGTACAAGAGCGGGGATGCCTTGGTGCAAATCCACAGGACCTAGATGAGGCCACACAGAGTATCATATGCAATTTTGGTCTCCTTACCCAAGGAAGTAAGTTCTGGCTATGAAGGAAATGCAACAAAGGTTTACCAAACTGATTTCTGGGCTTTATACATAAACAGAAACTGGATTGAGTAGGTCTATGCTCACTGGAAACTACAAGAATGAGGGAATCTCACAAAAACCTACTTAATTCCAAAAGGACTAAACAGGGTAAATGCAGGCAGGATGTTCCTGATGACTGGGGAGTCCAGAACCCGGGGTCACAGTTTAAAGGATACAGGATAGGCCCACTTAGGACTGAGATGAGGAGGAAATTTCTTCAACTAGAAAGTGACAGAATTCCACAGGCTCGCCAAAGAAAGCGGTCAAGGCCAAAGCATGGAATATTTTCAAGGAGGAGTTAGATGTGGCTCTAAACTGATCAAAGGATATGGGGTGGAAGTGGGAACAGGGTACAAAGTTGGATTATCAACAGATTGAATGGTGAAACCGGTTTGGAATGCCAAACGAATAGCCTATTCCTATTTTCCATGTTTGTATACTCTACTCAATTTTTCACTAGAAATGTTACAAAGGTAAAACTGTCTATATTGAAATAGAGTCACAGAGATGTACAACATGGAAACAGACTCTTCGGTCCAACTTGTCCATGCCAATCAGATATCTTAAATTAATCTAGTACCATTTGTTAGCACCTGGCCCATAACCCTCTAAATGTTACAATTGTACCAGCCTCCACCACTTCCTCTGGCAGCTCAATTCATACATGTACCACCCTCAGCATTAAAAATTTGCCCCTTACCTCTCTGTTCAATATTTTTGCTCACCTCCAGTTCTGGACTCCCTCCGCCCAGGGAAAAGACCTTATCTATTTAGCCTATACATGTCTCAGTTGCTTTTATAAACCTCTATAATGTCACCCCTCAGCTTCTGATGTTCCAAGGAAAACAGCCCCAGTCTATTCAGTCTCTCCCTTTTGCTCAAATCCTCTAACCCTGGCAACATCCCTTCATAATCTTTACTGAACCCTTTCAAGTTTAACAACTTTCCGATAGGAGGGAGACCAGAATTGCACACAATATTACAAAAGGGGCCTTTGTACAGCCGCAACATGACCTCCCAACTCCTAGGTCAATGCTTTGACCAATAAAGGAAAGCATACCTAATACCACCTTCACTATTTTATCTATCTGTAACTCTACTTTGAAGGAACTATGAAGCTGCACTCAAAGGCATCTTGTTCAGCAACACTTCCTAGGAACTTACCATTAAGTGTATAAGTCCTGCTCTGATTTGTCTTTCCAAATGCAGCACCTCACATTTATCTAAATTAAACTCCATCTGCCACTTCTCAGCCCATTGGCCGACCTGATCAAGATCTGTTGTAATCTGAGGTAACCTTCTTTGCTGTCCACTACCCCTCCAATTTTGGTGTCATCTGCAAACTTACTAGCTATACCTCCTATGTTCACATCCAAATCATTTATATAAATGACAAAAAGGAGTGGATCCGGCACTGATCATTGTGGCACACGACTGGTCACAGGCCTCAGTCTGAAAAGCAACCCTCCACCACCATGCCCTGTCATCTACCTTTAAGCCTGTTCTGTATCCAAATAGCTAGTTCTCCCTGTATTCCATGTGGTCTAATCTTGCTCACCAGTCTACCACGAGGAACCTTGTCGAACACTGCTCTTCCCTCATCAATCCTTCTCGTTACTTCTTCAAAAATCTCAATCAATTTAGTGAGACACTATTTCCCATACATAAAGCCATGTGGACTGTCCCTAATCAGTCCTTGCCTTTTCAAATACATGTGAATCCTGTCCCTCAGAAGCCCCTCCAATAACTTGCCTACCACTAATGTCAGGCTCATGGGTCTATTGTTCTCTGGCTTTTCCTTATCACCTTTCTTAAATAGCGACACCATGTTAGCCAACCTCCAATCTTGTGGCACCTCACCTATGACTATCAATGAAACAAATCTCTCAGCAAGGGCCTCTCAGCAATCACTTATTGACAATTTCTTTATCATTACAAAATTTAAGTATTTCTTGCAGGCAAACACATATAGGGTGTAATTAATCCACGTGAAAAACTGCATGGTCAGATGAAATTAAACGTTTGAAGAAAGTGCACCAATGATTTCAATGAGCCACAGATTATCTGAAGCTGCTCTTGAGCTTCTGGACTTGACTGATAAAACTTTTCCTATTTTAAAATTCCACTTCTTCTAGCTGAGATCTGAATGAGGGACCATGAAACTGATAGCTGATTGACTAAGCGCATGCCTCGAGTGGGTATTGTAGCAACTCTGAACAAAACTCAGAAAACATACACAGTTGGTTTGTCACCCTCTAAAGGGTGCAGACACACACCTCACACATATCACAGATGGAATGTAAAAGGATCAAGTTCATTTTTAAAAAGAAATAATAGCACCTTTAAACAACAGGGCATGCACTACTTGGGAGACTGACCATTTTTTTTTCCAACTCATTTTAAAAGAACACCCTAACACTCAATTTCAAAGACACTCCTCAGGAACAAAATGGAAGCTGGTGACAAAGCGTTGACGACCTGAGTAGAGATGACTAGTCACAAATGCCAAGCACCATATCAATAGGTACAGTCACCTTCTGCCTGTCTCCAGCTCTTGCATGAGGTCAGCTTATCATCTTCTAATATTGGTACACAGTGTTCAATGCAGCTGGCATGTGTTGAACACAGAATTGGACATTACTGTTTCTGAGAGCACATGATGTCTGTAGCTTTCCTGAAACATACTTTTAAATTTAGCATTTTAAGAACAGTTGCGAAGAATCAGTTTAAAAGAGAAGTGTTGACATCACAACATCTTAAATCAGAATTACTCTTCAATAACTCCAGTTTTCTGATCCAATGGTAACCTTGCTTCAACTACTAGGAACTGGGATCAAATCCCAACAATGAAACAAAGAAGCGAAGTAATGAGAATAGAGACAGAGGAAGAAAAGAAAATTCATCCTATTTTAGGTGAATATTAGGTCTGTTTAGGTGTAACACTAAACTCTATGTTTTGAAATGACATTTTCAGAACCAACTGCCAAATATTCTTGCCAATGCAGCCCAGTCCCTGATGGAAAACAAACTATTGATTTTTGAACCGACTGTTGCCCTCTAACATCAGACAAAGAGCTCAATCTCCAGACATACCTCGTTAACAAGCACATCAGTTGTCTGACTTCCTCTCTCATTGAAGCAGTACCACGCCGCAGATTATAATCAAACAGCTCTCTGATAAGTCCCTGAGAAACCAGAATCTGCCGTATAGTGCTGTTGGTAGCGAGGGCACGAAGCAATGTAATACAATGCTCAGTAACAGCTGAGGCACAGCCATAACATTTTGTTGAAGAGGTGTGGCCACAGCCAAGGACAGACAGAGCTCGATACTGACTGGCTGTGAATGTAGGCTGAGTTGATGATCGTGATGACTTTGTTGCTGCTTCTCGTTGATGAAGATCATATTCCAGCAGCTCCTTCCGTGAAGCCAGAACTTTCTGCAAAACAACCATGATATCGAAACTGCTGGTCAAACAACTTGATGAACCCTACATTAAATGTTCATAAGTTACGCACACTTTTAAATCCAAGACAATTAATCATCACAATACAGCATATTTAATTTTACAGCTACCTGCATTATTGTTTACTGCTTTGAATTACATTATTATTAAATCTTGTGTATGCTGGAGACAAACTTGATATTTATTTGAATTTTTCTACCTGAATGATTTTGGACAACTCGTCGAAGGATGTCTTACAATCTCCACAATATTCCTGAGCCAGTTGCTGGATGTAGCGATTCACACTTGCTGCTGTTGAGCTGATTCCAGCAACGCCACTGGAATCATCCTGGGAAATAAGAATGAATAAACAATTAAGACCAATTTCTTGAAATATAAAATGCAACTCATTTCCACAGCTGTTAAAAGAACAGATAGGATGTTTAGAACATAGAACCATTCAGTCAGCCATTCATACTTCACATCTGCTTTGTCTGTCAAAACATTCATGGACATCCCGGCTGTGCTCTTAACTCTAGTCTCCTGTTTGCTCCCAAAATCTTCAGTCGAGTGTCTTGGTTATCAAAGGTATACCTAACTCAATGGCCGAGCCTCCACGGTCTTTTTAGGAAGAAAATTCCATAAACTATGGATCAACTGGGAAAAAAGGCATCTCAGTTTTAAACACGAGATCTCATTTTTAAATTGACCCCCTTAGTTCTATCTTTATAAACTGTATAAGGTACAAAAGCAAAAGCATTATGCTCTGAATCACTGGTTTGTCCCAGTGAGGATTGCAGCCAATTCTGAGCACCATATTTTGGGGAAGGGGCCAAAGCTTTGAAGAGGGTGCAGTTGAGATTTACTACAATGATGCCTGGAATGAGGGATATCAGTTATGTCAAGAGTCTGTAGAATCTGGAATGGTTCTACTTGGAGTATAGTAGGTTCAAGGGAAATACAAAAGAAATGCTCAATACAATATTGGAAATTGTTAGAATAGAGGGGGAGAAATGTTTTCAACTGGTAAGATGTTCAGTAACCAGGGAACGCAAGTTTAAGGCAACTGCCAAGAAGTCCTAAGCATAAAAAGGAAAATTTTTCTGTTACACAGTGAGTTGGTGAAATCTGGAATTCACTAGCTGAAAAAGTAGTGGTAACCAATTCAATATTAACTTTCAAAAATGAACCAGATATGGTCTTAAAAAGGAATATTTTGCAGGATATTGGGAAAGAACATTGATTCAGACTAATAAGAGTAATAGTAATAATGGGCAATTGGCCTTGTTCGATACTGAATGCTTCTGTGAAACAGAAGCATAAACTGAACAAAGCAGATTGATAATAGACTGGCAAATGTGCTTCAGAACCTGAGTGAAGCAGGTCCCCAGTGAAAGACTTTGTTGCTAATGTACAGAACTGAATGGGTAAATAAATCATTCCTTCTTAAATGCATGCCAGACACAGTATCTGCAAGTCATGACAGAAATTGTTCGCTTAGGTTGTAATTCTAGAGATTTACTTTAACGTTTTGGATTCCTTCATTCCCTTTTACCTCCTACACAATCTTCAAAAGTCATTTCCAGACCCACTTATTCAATGCAGTTTTTAGTCATCAACAATAAAAACAGAATTTGCTAGAAATACTTTGATCTTAGAGTAAGATAAAAGGTTGGCACAACGTCAAGGGCCTGCACTGTTCTATGTCTACTCAGCAGGATGGTAGCATTAGCACAGAGAAAGCAGAATTAATATTTTGGGTCCAGTGACCCATCTTCAAAACTGATTTTAGTTACATAAAGCTACATACAGAAGATGGGGAGGAGTAAATGATAGCTGGTCACGGTGTCCAAAGAAAGAGAAAAACAGTTGGGCAGACAAAGGACTGAGTAAGAGTCAGCCTGAGAATGAATAGCTGCTAATGGGGACTATTAATAGCTGACAATGGCTTGTCTGTGATAGCAGCCCACAGGAATACATGGCCTGGTATGTGGGGTTGGAGTAAAACTTGGAGGGAAGGTGCTCAAACCCTGGACTCCAGAAGGCCACAGAGTTCCCAACTAGGAAATGAGGTGCTGTTCTTCCAGGCTGCACTGAGCTTCACTGGAGCAATGCAGCAAACCTGAGACAGATGTTGGGCAGGAAACAAAGTGGTGTGCTTAAGTGACAGGGAACTGAAAGCTCAGTCATTTTCGTGGATTGAATGTAGATTATTACACTTAGATGGTACAATACTTGGAATCCCGAGTGTGGAGACTGGCCACTTGGCCCAACAAGTCCACACCGACCCTCTGAAGAGTAACCCACCCAGACCCATTCCCCAACTATTCTACATTTACACCTAACCTACACTTCCCTGAACACTATGGGCAATTTAACATGGCAATTTACCAAACCTGAAAATCTTTGGACTGTGGGAGGAAACCAGAGCACCTGGAGGAAACCCACGCAGACACAGGGAGAATGTGCAAACTCCACACAGACAGTCACCCGAGGCTGGAATCGAACCAGGACCCTGGCGCTGTGAGGCAGCAGTGCTAACCTCTGAGCCACCGCACCGCCCTTCTGCTTCAGTTCCCTAATGTAGAGGGGACCACGTTATGAGCAGCGAGTGCAGGAAATAAAAGGATAGGTGTTACTCCTGAGATTAGAGGGCAAGGTGTTGTGGAGAACTGGGGAGGTTTTTGGAGTGAAGGAGGAGTGTATCAGGGTTTCCTGGAGAAACCACTGGGGAAGACTACAAAGGGAGGAGTGGGGAATGTGTGTCTGGTGGTGACATCCCACTGGTGGTGACAGAAATGGCACCGAATAATTTTAGTCACCAGTCTTGTTGTGTCTGGTTCTATTATTGTTTCGGTAAATTTTCTAGAGAAATTCTATACATGACTAATATGGACAGGCTGCCCTGCTGAATATCTTCCAACCAGTGAAACATGTCCCTTTACCTGTGGCTTCTCAGGAGCTGCCTCACTAACTTTCACCAACAAAGTTTCAAGCTGTGGCCTGTGACCCATCAGCTGATGATAAACACGGTCAGCTTTATCCAACAGAGTGTTTATATTTGTTACTGCCTGCAGGACCAAAACCAAAACAGAAATAAATTAGTAACATTATAGAAATTTGATTTAAAAGGCAGAAAGACAAAATATATCAAAAGGGTTGTAATCCAATGAGTTCTCAACCAGACATTCCCCAAACTTAGTCCAAGAAAGCAAAAGGGGAGTGAAGTTCTGGTTAAGTCTAAAACTGAGTCAGAATATTTCTCCGGGTGATCTCACCTTCTTTCTGTCCTCCTCATTTTCAATTGGATCCACTGCACAGCATGGCTTGGCGTACAGCATGAAATCAAACCGTGCATACTTGCAGAATCCACAGGCATTGCAAAGGAATGGATCTTTCTCATCATAGTTAATAGATCTAGGAAAGACAGCAGTTGAATTACTCTCAATGATCATTTTTATTTCATGATATTTACCTCAGAGATTACCCATGCCAGAATCGAGTTTTTCAATGAAGTATTTGGAGTCATACAGGTCAGAAACAGACCCGAGTCAAATCAAGTTACTGGTCAAAAATAGATAGCCGGAACTTACAAACTGTGCAACCAAAGGTTAACTGTCGGCTCCCGATAAACAGGCATTCATAGAGGCATAGAGATGTACAGCACGGAAACAGACCCCCTCAGTCCAACTTGTCCATGCTTACCCAAAACAAGTGCAAGGCAATGATTATTAGAAACAGAGAATCTAACCATCTCCCTTGACATTCACTGGCATTACCACCACACAATCTATAAAACATCCTCGGAATTACCATTGGTTAGAATTTTAACTGGATCACCTACATGAGAATGCCATGGCTACAAGAGCAAATTAGAGGCTGAAAATTTGGAAGTAGGTAACTCAGCCCCTATCTCCACAAAGTATGCCCATCACCTACAACAGACTCATGTGGATCAGTGTCTCCCCAGTGACATTCAAGAAGCTTGGCATTATGCGAGATGAAACACTCTATCATCGCATCACTAATCTACTTAAAAATTCACTTCCTCCACCACCAATACACAGCAATCTGCACTATAGTCAATTTGTACTGTTGCAACTGAACAAGACAACCTGTCAATGCCATGCGAATGTGATTGCAAACTCTACCTTGGTGCTGTCCACTAGTATGTAACTTGAATCCCTGACTATGCAAAATAATGTTGGTCAAGTCAATTGGGGGAGACCAGTCTTAGTATACATCAAATCAGTCAACTGACAAGTAGAGAGCATTTAAAACCATTTAATTTTAGACAATTTTTAAAAATTTCAAATATTCAATTTTATTCCAACTTTTAATAACTATAGGGTGAAAGCAGCTATATTATGAAAACAGGATTCAGAATGCTACCAGAGAAGTTATGTGTCACAGATCTATAATTGACAATCAGCAAAGTGTCATCCAAACCTTATCAATACAGAAGCATTGTCTGACATGTTCATATTGTTATGCTTTATGTTAATTTTATCTATTGCCAGTTATCTACAAGTCCACTCACCTGCATTTGTGGCACTGGTATACATTCTCCCCACAGTTACCACAAACACCTGGATTGGCAGGAACGGATGCACTGCAGCGTGGACACTGCAAGGTCTCAGTTGATGCCTGGTAATTCTCATAGAAGTCAGCAAACTCAATCATGAGGTTGGACGCTACAATGGGGAGTGGGAGATCAATCTTCACTTCAGTCTGACCTGGTGTTAGCTGAACTTTTTTAGCTTTGTGCCAACGAGCTGGCCTAAAGAAAGAAGGCACATGGTTGGTGAGGCAAACGTTACCATAAAACTGAAGTTGGAATTCAGTCAGGTTGCAAACTGTAAAATTTGAACCACGCCTGAATTGATTTAGAATTATACGATTGATGTTAAATACAATAAAATCAAGCAAGACCATGCAAGCAAAAAGGCACTGACGTTGGGCAATGGTTTCCATTCAAGAAAGAATCTATAGTTTTTATGGCCTTTACTGTCCTCAGGATGTCCCAAAACAATTTGCCATCAATTATTTATCTCTGAAGTGTACATTACTGAGGAAATGCTGAGACTAATTTGGCAACAAGGTCCACAAACAACAGTGAAATATGTGACTAGAAATCACCTTTGTAACACTGTCAGGAGAAAGTGCATCTCCCTGGTCTTCTTTGTGTAATGAATGAGATCACCCATGTCCACCTGAGGGGGCAGACAAATTAACATGCCATCCGAACAAAGGCACCTCTGACGTTGCCTGAAACCCAACTTCCCATCTCATAAGAATGTTAGCAGCAAATCAAGGCTAACATTCAGGTAAAAGCATGGTCCAATGAGCACAAAAGGGTGACAGTATGATATTTATTAACACAGCATATGCAGACAATAATTCGCTCAATTTGCACAGATTGTTTACAGATAGCCAGAATTTACACCTTCATTTTGGAAAAATTAATACCAAACATTCATCCATCATTTACAGGCTTGTAATTATTATAGCCAGGCACTCACTTGTTTTTCAGTTCTACAATAGCCTGCACAGTTCTGTTGTTGTAATACAGGTTAATCGTGCGAACCATCTTAGTGCGTTTTAGATCTCCAATCTTCACAGTCACTTTGCTGATGGTGTGACTGCCAATTAATTTCACCACTTGCTGCGTTGTCGTGTAGCGTGTGTCTACTTTGATTGATGAAAGCTTAATATTCTGAAGAGAGATTACTTAAAATTACCAAAATATTTATGTAGATAAAATACAACAGAAAACTAACATAGAATCAATAGCCCAGTGCAAAGTTTATTCGTTCCTTTGGGAGTTCACACTATGGATCACTCAGTCATCGGGGGAGTGACAGATTTCTGGTATTGACAAGATGGTTTGGTTGTGACAAACCAAAACACGAGCAGAAAGCGGTCATATATTTTCAAACCACATGCAACAGATAACCAAATTGATTTCTAACCAATAATATTCATGGAGGGGACTGATGATGATAACACAGACACAGAATGAACACAAATCGTCATACATTCAAGAAAACAACTTTCCAGATGAAAATAGCTTTAATTGGTTGATCTTACTGCAGTGCCAGACATGCAGCCAGGTATACTTTCATACTTACAGTGAATGGCACCTCAGGGTTATTACAGACAAGACAGGGATCACTCTCGAGGTAGTAGCCATCAAACTCAACGAGACCAGATAGCATACTGTATCAAAGTGAAAAGAGAAAATATCAGAACATTATTAATTCTGCAAGTATCATAGCAACAGCACTTATTTCAACAGTTCTTGGTTTACATATAATTTACTCACTTATGACAAAAACAGACATTTAAATAAATATATTGCTCACTTATAAATGTTGGAGTTGGGGTGGTTGGTGAGAATATGGTTTTGAGTACGAAGAATCTCCACTGCCTTGTGAGAGTATTCTTTCAGCTAGGACAAGAATAAATTCAGCATGAATAATTTAGGAATATACAGAGCTGTCAAATTCCCTACAAGGATTGATCTTGTTAAGTAGCAGACATTGGCCCATTGCCACTTTCTTTTTACCTTTTTTTCAGTCTGTGGAGTCTTGAGAGAGAAGTACCCCAGAAGATCCACAAACTGTGCAGCTTTGCGTCCATAAGCTGGGAGCTCCGGCCAAATTGACCACATCAAGTCGAGTAGCAGCTCCTGCTGCGATTTGCCAGAACTCCTAATTGAACCAAATAAAAAGTTCTGCAATTAGTAGAAGCAAAAACACCAAAGAAGAAACATCACTGCAAGGCAGGCTGGTTCCATGGCATAGCTGATATCACCACCCTCCCACTTCAAATTCCATGTTGCAATCTCCTCCATTCCTCCTCATCCTCAAATATCCTCTCCCACAAACAGCTGCCTCCACCCACACCAAACAGATCAGAGTCTGACTTGTGTGATTACATAAACACCAATTCCCCTCAATCCCTCTGTTCTGTACTACATCCATCTTGGACCTCCACTACTGAGGGCTTACTGCAGCTTAGCAGCAGCCCAACCCTGTTTTCTGCAATCACTTTTCAGGCCTAAGAGGATCTAACAAGAGGGCTGTATTGATGCAACTTAACTTTCCTCTTTCTTGTATCCTGACCGTAAGGTAAAGATAATCCATTATCATTCAATGATTTCTAGACTTCCCCTAAATTTCTCATTCCTTACAGTTCCTCGTTTTTTCTCAGTCAGAAAATACTTGCATCTATATTGTTTGGGTCTAAAGTAGGTGATATACTTGCCAAACAGCAGAAACTGCATGTCATCGACAGAGCTGAGCAATCCCAGAATCAACAAATCAGAACAAATGTCTGCAGTCATGCCACCTCCAATTCTCAATGGTAGCAGTCAATTTAAAACTACCATTCTTCACAGCATACAGGTCCATGTGAAATCATGATTATAAAGCAGTGTGTGTCAGACAGTAATTGCAAGGTATCTGACATTATTAAAAGTAGTTTGCTTATATTGTGAGGGTTTATGCCTACATCTCAGTAGATTAAAAAAATTGAATTTGAGAAAGTTTTTAAATAAATCTTTTCAAATGCCTTTGAGTTCAGTTCACAAAGACCTGATTGAAGTCAGGTGCAAATATAGTTTCTCCTAGAGACAAAAGTGTTTGGAACAGTGCTCCGGTTTCCTCCCACAGTCCAAAAATTAGGTGAATTGGTCATGCTAAATTGCCCATAGTATTAGGTGAAGGGGTAAATGTAGGGGAATAAGTCTGGGTGGGTTGCTCTTCGGAGGATTGGTGTGGACTTGTTGGGCCGAAGGGCCTGTTTCCACACTATAAGTAATCTAATCTAATCTAATTTTAAAAAATATGGGAACAAGTTAACTCAAGAAGAGTTAAGCTTTTTAAGCTTCAAACCAAGCGTTTGGTTAGAATTCTGCAGCTCATTAGAAGACAAATAAAGTCTAATATTTCTGTTTTGACAATGTTGGAATATTCTAGAGAAAAAATGCCTCGGAGTTCAGAGGATAGGAACTGAGAGAAAGCAGTTAAGGCAAATCTACAGATTGGACTAAGGAGGAGATTTTCTGGAAGTGCATACAGAGAAAAATATCATGACCTTGCAAAAGGAAGTCAGATCGAAGGTGGCGAAATTAGGGCAGGACTTATACATTTAATGGTAAGATCCTAGGGAGTGTTGCTGAATAAAGAGACCTCAGAGTGCAAGTTCATAGTTCCTTGAAAGTGGAGTCACGGATAGATAGGATAGTGAAGGTGGTGTTTGGTATGCTTTCCTTTATTGGTTAGAGCACTAAGTATAGGAATTGGGAGGTCATGTTGTGAAATTGGTTAGGCCACTTTTGGAATACGGTGTGCAATTCTGGTCTCCCTCCTATAGGGCAGATGTTGTGACACTGGAAAGGATTCAGAAAAGATTTACAAGAAAGTTACCAGGGTTAGAGGGTTTGAGCTATAGGAAGAGGCTGAATGGGCTGGGGCTGTTTTCCTTGGAGCATCAGAAGCTGAGGGGTGACCTCAGAGATTTGTAAAATCATGAGGGGCATGGATAGGATAAATAGACATGGTCATTTCCCTGGGGTGGGAACAGTCAAGAAATAGAAGGCATAGGTTTAGGGTGAGGGGGAAAAGATTTAAAAGGGGCAACTTTTTCACGCACAGGGTGATGCATGCATGGATTGAGCTGCCAGAGGAAGTGATGAAGGCTAGTACAATTGCAACATTTAAAAGGCATCTGGATGAATATGAATAGGAAGGGTTTATAGGGATATGGGCCAAGTGCGGGGAAATGAGACTAGATTAATTTAGGATATGGTCGGTATGGGCGAGTTGGACCAAAGGGTCTGTTTTGCTGCCATACACCTCTATGACTCTATGATCTGCTAGCAGTAGTCCATAAGGAGATAGGAGGGCAAGGGATGGATGTAGCCTGACACAAACCCTGAGCATGGAACGGGCTGCAAATTACCATGAGAATCTGAAGCCTCTGAGCGCACTGTTATAATGGCAACAAACAAGTCCGCAGATAAATCGACAGTGTGCCAAAAAAAAATTACACTGAGGAACTAAACAGAGGACAGCCAGTCTTCCTTATCATACAGATGCTATATGCTGAGAAGGTGCTACCAATGGGACGTTGAAGGCTAAAACAAGGTGAGTGGCTCAGGGCTTCAAAGATAAGTTTGGTCATTGAGATGCTGGAGAATGAATTCCCCTGATACAGGAAAATGACCTTGAAGAGGAGTTTAGTTCTTTTCAAACATCTGGGAATGTAAGTCAATCTACTTAAAAGTTACATTTTTGCAGAATGTGAAGTTACAAAAGGAAACAGTTTTTAATATCACTTCAAGAAGCAGATGATAAAGAATGGAAACTATTGAAGCTTCACATGTTTTTATGGATTGAATGATGCGAGAGTATAGTATTTCCCAGTTACAGCCACTTGATGAAAGGTAGATTGCATTCAGCTTAAAGCAGATCCAGCAATGTGCACCTGGTAACACAAAGAAGAACTACCAAGCATCTTAATGACATATAGATTATTTTCTGTAGGGAGGTTTTATCGAAATTTGGCATCGTACAAAACATACATTAAAAAGGAATGCGTGTTCCAAAAGGTAGGAAAGGAGCATCACCATTAAAAATGCTGCTACAATCGATCTGCACATGTGTAGTTAAGACCTGTGGCATTATGCAACTATTAAAGAGAGGAAAAAGTCATGTTTACACAATGTCCATTTTAACAACGAAGATAGGATGCAGACATCATGATATTTTGCATTGTTCTAAAATGAGGGTGACCTCATTCTGCAAAGCAAGATAAACGTTTTATTAACTGACACGTATAGGAGCAGGAGTGTACCAATTGATTATATGGACTTTTTGATTGCTGTAAAAAACACACTAGTATTAGAGATGTAATGCAACGGGTATTCACTTTACTTTATACTTCACTTACAGCACAAATCACAAATAATAATGTAATTTTGCCTTAAATAAAACTTGTCAGTAGACAATCTTCTGACTTACACCTTCAACTGACTACATGGAAATTGCAGAGATTGCTGTGATGCTGTAAACTTCCAGTATTTCAGGTACATAATTCTCGCCAGTTTATCAAGAGTTCTGGTTCATAAGTTGCTGGTTAAAGCAAAGTTTGCTAAACTATAACTGCACCTGAACTGTTATCCATTTGACTCGAAGAGTGTGGTGCTGGAAAAGCACAGCCAGTTCGGCAGCATCAAAGAATAGGAGAATTGACGTTTCGAGCATAACTCTTCATCAGGTGAGGCCCAAGGGGGCGAAGAGATAAATAGGACAGGTGTTGAGAATATGATAAGTTGATGAACTTGGGCATGAGGAGATAGGTTGGAGAGGAGGGAGGAGCAGATGGATGGCAAGGAAGATGGACAGGTAGGACAGGTCAAGAGGGCTGTGCTAAGTTGGAAGGTTGGAACTGGGATAAGGTGGGGAAAAGGGAAAATGAGGAAACTGGTGAAATCCACATGGGATCAATGTGGATTTCGCCAGTTTCCTCATTTCCCCTCTTCCCATCTTATCCCAGATCCAACTGCCCTCTTAACCTGTCCATCTTCCTTCCCACCTATCCAACCTATCACCTTCATCCCCAACTTCATCTACCTATCGCATTCTCAACTACCTTCCCCCTAGCCCCACTCCCCCCTCCCATTTATCTCTTAGCCTCCTTTGGCCACACCTTCATTCCTGATGAAGGGCTTAATGCCTGAAATGGCGATTTTCCTGCTCCTCGGATGCTGCCTGACCAGCTGTGCTTATCCAGCACCACACTCTTCGACTCTGAGCTCCAGCATCTGCAGTGCTCGCTTTCTCCCTGTTTGAATTCACCCTTCTGATCTGAAGCTACCTGGAGGTTTTCTCCATGCCATTACCTCAAACAGGTCCGCAACAAAGCAAAAGCTTATAGGCAATCTCTCACATCACCCAACACTTTTAAATACTAGTAAACAATCCTTTGTTTTAGTGGCATCACACCAAATGTCACTTGAATTGTGCACACATGGGCACAGAGCTCTACTTAGCAGTGGAGTTGGCTACAAATGCAGTTAACATAAAAAGGGAATTTATGATTGGAAGCCAGGCTTCAGGGTTCTTTAAATATATGGGATCAGACATGAAGCAGAATAAATCAGAAGTCGCTTTAGATCAACTGTCTTACTAGGAAGGTGTTAACTGCATCCCAATAATTCAAACCAGATTCTCTCAGAACAGTAATTTTGCATCTAGGAAGAAACAGGCCAGTGAAATTTAACTAGATGATTGCACTTGGGCTGAACCTGATGGCAGTTATGGTGTTTAGAACTGAATATTAGCATCAAAGATGCTACTGTTGAAAAAGTCAAGAGCAAATATAAAATTCAACCAAAATAATTTTTACGAATTTTATTTGTATTTTAAGTTCAGAAAAATGCACACCCAGGCTTCTAGCCTTGAGCGAAGCAGAAATTACAAAGCTAGTCATTTACAGGGATTTCAATTTCCTGGATAGCTTTTCTCGTGCAACAAGATTTATCATATTCTTGGTGGGAAATAATAATAAATGCTGCCATTAGCCTGGAAAGTTAAGACAATAAAGGCTAATTAAAATACCTTAACTGCTGAACCATTGGAGGTAACAGAAGTTAAAGATACAGCTATGATAAAAGCATATTTACCCAATATTCAAAAGGAAATTTTATACAAGGGCAATCAGACAAAACTTTGCCTGTAGAATGTTGTTGATAATGATTGTCTTTGAACATACAATGTACATTCAAACAGTGTCTCTGAGAAAATATTGAGGATTAACATTGCTAGAATAAAATAAATAATTAAAGGTTTTTCTATAATTAGTTCATTCAATTCATCATGCCACATGAACTACATAAGAACAAAGCGAGTTATGAATTTCTTTCATATTTCAAATTGCAGACCAGGTAGTCTGGCACTCATTCAATTTTAGAATGATTTTTGGATACTTCAAAAGATCAACATAGATGCCAAGTCTGTGTAACAGGAACAAAAACAGAAAATACTGGATAATCTCAACAGGTCTGGCAGCATCTGTGGAGAGAAAGCAAAGTTAACATTTCGGGTCCAGTGACACTTCTAGTCTGAAGAGTCACCACTGGATTTGAAACATTCTGCTTTCTCTCTGTACATGCTGCCAGACCTGCTGAGTTTCTTCAAAAATTTGTGTTTCTGTTTTAGATCTTCAGCATCTGCAGTTTATTTTTTTGGTAACAGGAGCTGCTCCACAAAGATCCTCAATGATGGAATAAGCCAGTACTTCTGCCCAAAAGGCAAGGCTGAAGTGCTTACAATGATTCATGTGACATTTTCTGCCTCCTGCCAAGGTCACCAGCCTCATAGATATTAGTCTTCAGTCAATTTGCATCATGTGATATCAAGACACAGATAAAGTCATTGGATACTACAAAGGCTGACAATGTCCCAATAATAATAGCATTGAGTATTTGTGTTCCAGAAACAAATTATATGGTCTAACCACTGCAATTTGGCATTTATTCTCTTGGAAATGACTCACCTGTAGATGTGTAGAGTAAGACAGTGAGCCTGCCAACGCACAGATGAGGAATTGGATTCCAACAGGAAACATCGTAAAAATTGAATCAAAGTTTCTTTGTCAGCAAATTTATTCAGTTGATTGACCAAAGCTGTGCAGAGTTGATCTTCTTGACTGCTTGTGCTCTCTATCAAAAGGAAAGGATAACAAATTTACAGGTTGACATGAAGAAAGTTATTATCTCTCAGCCTAACCAATATAGAAACTTGACCCTTGTTCTCAGATCACTGACAAGTGCATAAGTTGCCCATCCTTAGCTTGCCTGACTATGTACTTTCTTGCTCATGCTGGTGGCGAATCCCAATTTCTGGGGACTCCATTATAGATTAAGTCAAGGAGTTCCATGACTTTCACACAGAGACAAAAGAAAATTATATATGCATCTCGTCCTAAGACATTGACTGGGTTATTGTTATAGATTCTAGATTAGAGTGGTGCTGGAAAAGCACAGCCGGTCAGGTAGCATCCGAGGAGCAGGAAAATCGACATTTCGGGCAAAAGCCCTTTATCAGGACTGATCGTTATAGCCTGGTTGTTTTTTTTTTTACCTTCCTTGCATATATTAAGAATACTTTCATAATTGCACATCTTGCCTGAATACAACAGAGGGTGCAACTCTCCCAAAGTAGGATCAGCACACTATTTAACATAAAGCTCCCACAATATACTTACGCAGGTACAGAAGTGAGAAACAGAGTAAAGTTATGTTCCATCAATCACACCCCCGCTGAACTGTAGCATTACTAAGGTGAATACAATGTACTACAACAAAAGTGTCTGAGTTCAAACCTTAGAGAAAACGATTATCTTTGAACGTAAATAATCCCATACGAGTCAACCTTAAGTATTACAGACACCATGAATTGTCAATTTTATCAAACCTTGACAAGTGCTTTATGAATATGCAATTACCACAAAACAGTCTACGTACAGCAGACTGATTTTATGCAAGTGTCAGGAGAAAGAGGCCCAATCTCCTTTCAATTTCAGTTTGGCTTTGACCCCGATTCAGAAACTAGTAAGACAAGATGTGAAGCCACTATAATTTCATTGTAATTTTTCAAAATATCATTGGGAAAAAAAAAATGCAAATAATAGGTGTTTGGCATAAAACTCCTTCAAAGGTCCAAAACAATTTGTGAAATTAATGACAACAAGGGAAAACCTATAAGTAATAGCACAACAATTGCTTCAATGGCATTATTCATAAACGTAAAGGAATAATGAGGTTTTTATAGCATACCATCCTTCTCCTTCTCTCGCTCCTCTTTCTTGCTTTTTTTGCTGGAAGATTTGGACTGAGACCCAGACTGTCCTGAGCTGGAGGAAGCTGCAGTTGTCCCAGTGCCCCCTGTGCTGCCAGATGATGTTGCGGAAAGCACTTTACTGCCACAGAGTGCACAAGAAAGCAATTGGAGGAGAACTGGAGAGACTCCTTCATCCACAAGAAAACTAACCTGGAGTAAGAAATATAAAACAGCTGGAGGGACAGAGACGGAGGGGAGGGAAGAGAGGGTGGGGAGAAAAGAGAAAAATACAGATAAAAGGTTCAATTTGTTTGAATTACTTGAAGCATAAATGCAAATTACAATACTAGTAAAAAAATTACGAAAACCCTTCTACTGGAATGGAAGAAATGTTTAGAAAATACTTTCTAAAATGCCACCATTGCATTCTGTTCAGGAAATGCCGTACTTGAACTAAGATTTTAAAGAGGTGCCTTGAATGGGGATTTGGTACATAAGCATTTATAGATACTGAGTTATATGTTGTTTCAGGTAAAAACGATTTGCTTGAAGAAAGGTTTGAATACTATGGGGCACTTGGATTAGACAGGATGGTTTGTGTGGCAAATAGAAATGGCACAGAATACATGCTGCAATGCTCATTTAAAATGAGGTATAGTGACCCATGGCTTTAAGTTTAGCTTGAATGACGTCGATAGCCTACAAAATCCAGTTTTTTGTTATCTTTTAAATAAGATTATAATCTTTTAAACCCTGCTAAAACGAGGAGGAAAATGATATGTCTTTTTTTTTTAAAAAGTTATTCATTCTGGAAACTGTGCAGAATGTGGAGGAGACTCTATCTAGAATTGAAGTGCTAGGAATCATTCATGCAAGCACCAACATAGCGAATATGCAGAGATATTAACTAATGTTACTCTTACACTCATCCTTGAGGCTGAATTTCTGCCAGTTAACGGTCCGTTGACTGGCGATCTCTGCGCATGCCTTTAGATGCTCCATCTGAAAGAGCAAAAGGTATCAAATTGACAATCACTTTAACAAAATAAATAGCGGCAATGCTGAACTATTAGTTAAATTGGAAATCAGCAGCGTTGAAAAACACAAAATTGACTAAATGAAGACAATAGAATGTATGACATGAAACTGTGAAGTCAAATTTTATACCACTTGGACAGAGTCAGAAAAAATGCCTCATTTATAAACCTCTCTGCCGACTGTGAAAAATGTAATATAAACATTTTAATGAAGTTTCAGAAAACAAAGATTTATTTTGAACATCCAATGACTGTTATGGGCCAGTAATAGGAGAATCATGATCACCTGCAATATGCCTCAACTCACCAAGCTAATGAGTGTGTCATATTGCAGAGCAGATCCTGAGGATGCTGTGACCACACCACCACGCAAATGGATTCCCTGCTCCTCCAGAAGTTTTTTAATTCCTCTAACATGAGAGTCCAGTGTGTGCAGATCCCGGAGTTGACGGTACTTTTCCTTTGATCCACAAATGAACAGTAAGAGTTTGCGAACTTGACGACGAACAAAAGGCGTCTGCTGGATCATTAGGTACTGAAACAAGAACAAGCCTTCACTGTTAAAGGAACTAAGCAACTGCACAAGCAGACAACACTACGACGTATGACCAGCTGGTGTTGCTGTGATTTCCGAATCAGACACTCACTTCAGACAGGAAGTAGAACCAAGAATGGTCAAAGATTGGCGGTGGAATCCGAGAATTTGCATCAGCGATCTTCTTTATTTGGTATGGTAATCTCAGCACCATTTCAGTCAAAAGCTGGGAGTATGCCTCGAACACATCCGCAGCGTGACCCTGAAAAATCAGTCGTCATTTAGGAAGAGTTAGAAAAAAATTGAAAACTTGTGCTTAATTAAACATTGGAATATATTACCAACACACAACTATCTTCATGCAAAACATATATATTTCCTTTCTCAAACGCTTATTTATCTACATCTTGCCACCTCAAATGCATCTCCTGTTCTCCAAACATGCCATAAATCCAAACTAATACTTTATTTCCTTTCTTCAAAGTGTAATGTCAATTCTTTTATTGATGTTCAACAATAAGGCCTTTTGTTCAATTACAAAGCCTTACCTTCACATACTGTCGCAGGAAGAATGGGCTCATATCTGGAGGTGAAGAAGAAGTATGTGGTTTCAGTAGCTGACTCGTTACCACAGCTTCTTCTTCACCTTGTTGTGTTTTCCAGTAATCCAGCAGTGACTTCAGAACATGGAGACAATAGTCAATGGCACCTGAACTTAACAATGCAGTGGCTGTTGCATTGGAGATTAATGAGGAAGCCTGAAAGAAATATAATTATTACATTCACAACTGCTAGTAGAATACATCCTTCTTTGTTTAAGAAGATAGAGATGATAAGGTTGTGCAAGCTCTCTAAGTAATGCAGTTGAAAATTATTTCAGCAGCAACAGTGTTACAGTTTGCATACAATTTATATGGTGCAGAGCACTGACATACCTCAGAGGCAGATTTTGAGCTTGATTTAGTTCGAGACATAAAAACGCTGA
The DNA here is from genome assembly GCF_020745735.1 of Hemiscyllium ocellatum. Taxonomy (NCBI): domain Eukaryota; kingdom Metazoa; phylum Chordata; class Chondrichthyes; order Orectolobiformes; family Hemiscylliidae; genus Hemiscyllium; species Hemiscyllium ocellatum. The sequence goes on from NC_083437.1 coordinate 24,976,610, forward strand.
GGAGTCTCATGATCACCAGGTGCACTTCATTTAGGGGACTGCGATCATTCTTCTTTGAAACATCCTGAGCAACACAATCATTTCAGGAAAAAAAAAGATAGCATCACAACTTAATTTGTTGTTGAAATATAGGTGATCTAGGCAATATTGTATTAAATGTTTGTCACTAGTTCCTCCAAGACAGTGACTCTTAAATTACTGCAGTCCAGATGTAAAGTGTCAAATGTCTTATCACTAAAACAATGTAGCACTTGCTTACAACTGAATGGTTTCTTGTATCAGATCAGGGCATTAAAAGTCAACCATGTAATGTCGGACTGGAATCACATGCAGCCCAAATGAGGTAAAGCTATTGGCCTCCTTCTTTTAAAAAAGTGGCATCAGTAAACCAAGTAAGTTTTTAGAACAATCTGATGACTTTTCTGATTGTTGTGTTGGTATCAGTCCACAAATTAACAGATGTGCTGAATTAAATTTGAAAGCTCATCATGATGGCATTACAAAACTGAAACACAACCAATACAGGCTACTCTACAAATAAAATGCTGTCTGGACAGGTAACCTGTGCCATAACCACGGGCACCGCAAAGCCCTCTATTTATCAAGTAAAGAAATCAAGGATTATGGGGATAAAACAGGAAAGTGGAGTTGAGGATTATCAGTTCATCCATAATTTCACTGAATCACACAGTAGATTAGATAAGGCATATGGTCTACATCTGTTTTGCCTTATCTCACTTCCTTAAGGGCAAGTGAGTGAGTAACAGCATTCAGCACAGTACAGACCACGGTAGCACTTCTACTTCCAGAATAACCAATGGTCATGCAGTTATACAGATTTTTATGAATCATGATACTTACGATTACAAACATGCAAGAAAAAAACTAACATCAATTTTCATTAACGCCATCATAATTAAAGTCTGTGCAAAGCTTGAAACGTATGCCTGCACCAAATATGATCTGTAATCTGACCTGGGGGTATTGAGAAAATTATTGCTGAAGGTCAAGTATTCATATTACTCTTAAATGTCTCTTTGTGGCCACCAGAAGAACAAGACTGGCAGAAGCTTGAGAGCTTTTTAATCTTAGAACATAGAACATGCAGGTGGCATGATGGCTCAGTGGTTAGCACTGCTGCGTCACAGCACCAGGCTCCCAGGTTCGATTCCAGCCTTAGGCGACTGTCTGTGTGGAGTTTGCACGTTCTCCCCGTGTCTGCGTGGGTTTCCTTCAGGTGGTCCAGGTTCCTCCCACAGTCCAAAGATGCACAGGTCCGGTGAATTGGCCATGTTAAATTGTCCATTAGTCAGAGGGAAATGGGTCTGGGTGGGTTACTCTTCGGAGGGTCAGCAAAATGTATCTTTGGGTGGCACAGTGGTTAGCACTGCTGCCTCAAAGTGCCAGAGCCCGGGTTGAATTCCTGACTCAGGCGACTGACTGTGTGGAGTTTGCACATTCTCCCCATGTCTGTGTGGGGTTTCCTCCCACAGTCCAAAGATGTGCAGGTCAGGTGAATTGGCCATGCTAAATTGCCCGTAGTGTTAGGTAAAGGGGTAAATGTAGGGGGAATGGGTGGGTTGCACATCGGCGGGTCGGTGTGTACTTGTTGGGCTGAAGGGCCTGTTTCCACATTGTAAGTAATTTAATCTAACATACAGCACAGAACAGGCCCTTCAGCCAATGATGTTGTGCCAACCATTGATCCGATGTATGCACCCTCAAATTTCTGTGACCATATGCATGTCCAGCAATCCCTTAAATGTCCCCAATGACCCCGCTTCCAAAACTGCTGCTGGCAACGCTTTCTATGCTCTCACAATTCTGTGTAAAGAACCCGCCTCTGACATCCCCTCTATACTTACCGCCAACCAGCTTAAAACTATGACCCCTCATGTTAGCCATTTCTGCCCTGGGAAATAGTCTCTGGCTATCGACTTTATCTATGCCTCTCGTTATCTTGTATACCTCAATTAGGTCCCCTCTCCTCCTCCTTTTCTCCAGTGAAAAAAGTCTGAGCTCAGTCAACCTCCCTTCATAAGATAAGCCCTCCAATCTAGGCAGCATCCTGGTAAACCTCCTCTGAACCCTCTCCAAAGCATTCATATCTTTCCTACAATAGGGCGACCAGAACTGGAAACAGTATTCCAAGTGCAGTCTAACCAAAGTTTTATAGAGCTGCAACAAGATCCCACGACTCTTAAACTCAATCCCCCTGTTAATGAATACCAAAACACCATATGCTTTCTTAACAACCCTGTCTACTTGGGTGGTCATTTTAAGGGATCTATGTACCTGCACACCAAGATCCCTCTGTTCCTCCACACTGCCAAGAATCTTATCCTTAATCCTGTACTCAACTTTCAAATTCGACCTTCCAAAATGCATCACCTCACATTTATCCAGGTTGAACTCTCCATCTGCCACCTCTCAGCCCATCTCTGCATCCTGTCAATGTCATGCTGCAGCCTACAACAGCCCTCTATACTGTCAACAACACCTCCAACCTTTGTGCCATCTGCAAACTTGCTAACCCATCCTTCAATCCCCTCATCCAAGTCATTAATAAAATTAAGCCCTGTGGAACTCCACTCACCACTGATTTCCAGGCAGAATATTTTCCTTCTACTACCACTCGCTGTCTTCTGTTGGCCAGCCAATTCTGTATCCAGACAGCTAAGTTCCCCTGTATCCCATTTCTCCTGACCTTCTGAATGAGCCTACCATGGGGAACCATATCAAATGCCACATCAACTTTTCTAGTCACATTCTCAAAGAACTCAATAAGGTTTGAGAGGCATGACCTGCCCCTCACAAAGCCGTGTTGAGTGAATATAATCAAGCCATGCTCTTCCAGATGGTCATAAATCCTATCCCTCAGAATCCTTTCTAACACCTTTCAGACAACAGACATGAGACTTACTGGTCTGTAACTGCCGGGGATTTCCCTATTTCCTTTCTTGAAGAGAGGAATTACATTTGCCTCTCTCCAGTCCTCAGGTCTGACTCCAGTGGAGAGCGAGGATGCAAAGATCTTCGCAAGTGGCGAAGCAATCGCATTTCTCGTTTCCCAAAGCAGCCGAGGACAAATCTGGTCTGGGCCTGGCGACTTGTCAATCTTAATGTTTGACAAAACTTTCAGCACATCAGCTTCCTCTATCTCTATCCATTCCAGCATGCACACCTGCTCTTCAAAGGTTTCATTCACTACAAAATTCGTTTCTTTCGTAAAGACAGAAGCAAAAAACTCATTTAGGGCTAACCCTCCCTCCTCAGACTCCACACGCAAGTTCCCTATGCTATCCCTGATCGGCCCTACTCTTTCTTTGACCATTCTCATATTCCTCACTTAAGTGTAAAATGCCTTTGTGTTCTCCCTAATCCGTTCTGCCAAGCCTTTCTCGTGCCCCCTCCCGGCTCACCTCAGACCATTTTTGATCTCCTTCCTCACCTGCCTGTAATCCTCTAGAGCTGAGCTTGACCCTAGCTTCCTCCACCTTATATAAGCTACCTTCTTCCTTTTGACAAGAAGCTCCACCGCTCTCGTCATCCAAGGTTCCTTTATCTTACCCCTTCTTTTCTGTCTCAGAGGGACATATTTATTCATCACTCGCAACAACTGTTCCTTAAACAGTCTCCGCATATCTATAGTGCCTTTACCATGGAACAATTGCTCCCAGTTCATGCTTCCTAACTCATATCTAATCGCATCATAGTTTCCTCTTCCCCAATTAAATATCCTCCCATTTTGCCTAATCCATAGCTAAGTAGAATGGGAGGCCGTTGTGGTCACTATCACCAAAATGCTCTCCCACCATAAGATCTGATACCTGCCCTGGCCCGTTTCCGAGCACCAAGTCTAGAATGGCCTCTCTCCTCGTAGGCCTGTCAACGTACTGAGTTAGGAAACCCTCCTAACACACCTTACAAAAACAGCTCCATTCAAATCTTCTGCTCAAAGGAAGTTCCAATCAATATTGGGAAAGTTAAAGTCGCCCATTACAACAACCCTACTACGTCCACACTTTTCCAAAATCTGCTGACCTATGCTTTCTTCAATCTCCCTGCTGCTATTGGGGGGGCCTGTAGTAAACCCCTAATAAGGTAACTGCTCCCTTGCTGTTCCTAATTTCCACCCATACTGACTCGGTAGGCAGATCTTCCTCGACAATGGAAGCTTCTATAGCTGTGACACTCTCTCTGATTAGTAGTGCTACATCCCCTCCTCTTTTCCCCCCTCCCTATTCTTTTAAAATGCTCTAAACCCTGGAACATCCAACAACCATTCCTGTCCCTTAATCAGGAGATGGTGAGAAAGACCTTATGATTGACTAAGAGGCCTGTACCTTCTTGTCCATACACAATTCTGCAATGAGTTGGGACAGGAGGTTGTCCAAGGCTCCTTTATCTTTTTCATCTTCTCCATCTAGATCAGCAGTCAGCATTAGGATTACCTGTTGGAGAAAATGACATATGCATAACATACATGAGTGACACAATGTCTCTACACAAATTCAACAGGTCCCTAAACTGATCGATTTCAAAAAACTGGTCACCAAATCTATGCTAGCTAAATTTCCTCCAAGATCGTTATTAACTCTTTGCTGTCATCTCCATGCAGTAGGGCTCCAAAATGTCACGAAATGTTCCCTAAACTCTATCAAAGCTCAAGTCCTAAGCAACTTCTCAAAGCAGCTGTATTTTAAACTTTCTTTGAGGGCTTTAATTGGGTTATATGAAGGTTATGTACCCCTTGGTATATTATTTATAGGATTAAAGGGTAGATTAAAAAGATGCAGGGGACAGCACAAATCAATGATCACAACAGAATAGGACATGGGTTTAAAATTATGAAGTAAGGGCTGTTGGTACAAAGCCCAAGTTCCAACAATTCTGTTGATTTTTTTTCTTCTTTTATGAGATAAGAGCATAGCTGGTTGAGACCAGCTTCATCGAGTAACTGTAACTGCCCTGGAGAAGTGTCAGAGAGCCACTTCGTTGAAATGCTGTACCCCCCCGTAGTACAGGTACATTCTTAAATTGACTTTGTGACTAAACGAGAATGAAAAGCAGTGACCCCTGGACATGAAGCACTTAGCCCTTGCCCATTCCTAATGCCCAAAGTCACTGTAATTTCTCAAAAAGTGAAAAATTCATAATCTGTTAACATCAATAGACCTAATACATCAATTTCAAGCTGACCAAAATATACGTTTTGCATCACCCTAGTAATGTAAAATAAAATTATTCAGAATGAGCTCATTGGGTCAAATTATTCTCACCTGCATGTAAGGGATGGCTCTAACTCCACCTACATGACGGAGCTGTGGCAGATGCTGTAAAAGTCTCTCGAGCAGCATTAGTCGGACCATGTGGAGCCTGCAGGGGAAGCAGTAATAGTAGTAATCAACCGTTACCCCTTTAAACAACTTTTCAATTAACTACTGCCTGTTATTGTCGGGGAAATGTAACTCATCATACACAGTTTCACTCCACGTTGATTTGTATTGAAAACAACTTTATGACTTTAAAGTCCAATGTCTTTTCTCACCTGTTGCTTGTATGTAGGTCACCTTCTGTTTCACCTTCTCCTTCTGACCCTTCACCTTCTTGCTGTCCAGTGGTGGTACTAATGGCTCCTGTACTGGAGCTGACACTGCCTGGTCCTGCAGGATGCCCCTCAACTGTTGTATCTCCGTATGCACTGCTACGTCCAGACACTATATATAGATTTTTTTTCCAAACTTGTTAAACTTGTTAAACATATATATATTAAACATACACATATATGTACATATACTCCCCTACACATCTACAGCCAGGATGCACATGCACTAACGGGGGCACAATCATATTTTGTGTTAATTACTGCTTCATCGCAAGAGAGAGGTAATCTCAAATTTGACCATTTCTCAGGCTTTGATCCCATACAGGCGGAGTGCAACTGACCACTGACTTTACAGGAGGGTCAGTCCCTTGAGATAACATTACACCAGGAGCTGCAGTAAAACAGCACAAACCAAATTGACTGGGGATGTAAAGCACCTGCAGTACAGTGGAGATTCAATGTGGAAGAATCTTCAAAACATTCTTACATGTACAGCAGCTACAAGGCAATTAATGCTCAGGCTATGAACATAGAAAGGGGTTGCTTCTCTTGCCACACAAGGGTCTTAAAAATCTTAAGCTTTAAAACTTGCCCCTAAGATAAATGATTTCATATGATATCCTTTTTAGTTTTAAAGTCTAACATCTCGTTGTACAGGTCAATCGCTTACCACTGTGTTCTCCAGCAACAGAGTCAACAGCACTGCCCCCACTTTCCGAGCCCACACTGCCACCATGTTCCGCAGGTGATGTTCGCAGCGTTGATCCATCTGTTGCTGCTGTGCTACCTTCATCATCAGAGGCTGGAGCTAAAAGCATAGCAACGGCTGTTACAGGTAAAAACACCATATTTACAAACCGTGAGCACAAGCCAGATGTTTTTGAGACAAACATAGGCGCACCATGGGCTTGGCACGGCCTTTCAGCAGCATTTCAACATTGTAACAATTAGGAAGCAGTGAATTATAAACACAACAAAGGTTCTAGCAACTGATCAAACTACAGAAATGTTTCTCACACAGTATGAAGTTCTCAAAGAAGAAAAGCTTCAGTATTTTATGAAGCAATATCATATTTAACAGGAGCCACTTGTCTACTCAACAGTTGAGCTAATATTTAACAATCACTTGAAAAGGCAGGACAAAAGCGGTGACAGAGGGTCTTGGTTGGTGATTTTGGAGTGGGTTAATCGGACTTCTCTACAATGGAACTTTCCTTGGCTTCTCATAATTTTGTACACCACAATTAAGTCAACTTTCTTGCCACCTCTATTCTAGGTCAAGTAGTCCAATTTGTCCAATCTTGGTTCCAAACCTCAATTTTCAGGATCCTGCAAAATTCTGGTGAATCTCCACTCTACTTCCCAGAATACTTATGTCCTTCCTGTAATGCAGTGACCAAAAACATGTACAAAATTCCAGCCCAACCAATATTTTATATGGTTCTATTATAGCTCTGCTTTTGCATTCTATAGCTTAGTCAATAAAGGAAAGCATTCCTGTTGCCTTCATCATTTTATACACTTGTCCAATCATCTCAAGGATCCATTGACATGTACACCAAGAACTCCTAATTCATTTACCCCTCTTAATAATCTCCCTCTTATTATACATTTATTTATTGTCCTCAAATGCATTACCTCGCACTTTTCTGGACTGAATTCCATTTCCACTCTTGTATACACAAAACCAACATATTGAGATCATTCTCTTCACGAGCAACTAGACCACAAAAATTGTTGTCGGCAAAGTTCCAATCTACAAACATTCCAATCAGACAGGGTAAAGTTTCTTCTTGTAGGTTTATCTTGCTCAGCTTCAGCAGATCACATCAACCCAAGAGTCAAGAGGTAATGCTGAGACTTTGCAAGATCTTAATATAATCTCCTTGAGAGTATGTACAGTGATTGGTCTTGTATTAAAGGAAGGATATTGAAGTTTTAGAGAAGAGTAAATGTGAATTCATTAGGATGCTACTTAATTAGAAGAATTAAGAATACAAAGATCTGAAAATTTTGTGTGTTTTTGCCGTGACATTGATTATAGATCTATATTACAAAAATATTTAAATGGTGAAAGGATAGGGTGTAGTAGTTTGATGGCAACTGTTTCAATAGTGAATGAACAAACAAAGAATAAGAGGTGGTCATTTGGCCCTTCCAGACTACTCCGCCAATAAATAAGATCATGGGTTATCTGATTTTAACTTCCATTCCTGCGTTGTCTAATCATCTTTCATCCCCTTGGTAATCAAGAATCTATCCAGCCCGACTTAAAAATATTTAAAGATTCTGTATCTACTGCCTTTTGAGAAGGGGATTTCTAAAGACTCAACCCTCAAATATATAGATTAAAATTATGGGGTCGCCCATTTAAAAACAATGACCCCTAGTTCTAGATTTTCCCACAAGAGGAACCATACTTTCACCATTCACCCCTGTCATGTCCACTTAGCATCTTACCTATTTCAATCGACTCTTCTAAACTATAGAGAATAGAAGCTTGGACTGTCTAGCATGTCCTCATAAGACAATCTGCTCATTCCAAGTACATGGGGCCTCTGATTTATGAATGCTCGTATTTACGAATAAGATCCTATAGTAGTATTAATTTTAAGAATTCAACATGCGGGCGTTCACTCTTCCTTACAAACAGATATTTTACATTGTACATCCAACTTGCACAAATTGATTTATGAACATACTCATAAACAAATCCCATTGGTAACCAAGGGACTGCCTGTATTTGTCTAGTAAACTTTCTCTAAACACAATGACTAGCACTGCACGCAGTACTCCACATGCAGTGTCATCAATGCCCTGTAAAACTAAAGCATAACCTCTGTTTGTGCATTTGAATTTATTCACAATAAAAGACAACATTCTATTAGCTTTCTTGATTAATTGCTGTAACTGCTCACGAACTTTCTATGATTCATGCACTAAAACACCCAGATCTCTCTGCATTTTAGAGCGCTGCAACTTTTCACCTTGAAGACAATATGCTTTTTTATTCTCTGCTAAAATGGACAACTTCATGCTTTTCTATATCTTACTCCATTTGCCAGATCTGTGCCTACTCACTTAACCTGGCTACATAGGGAGGCCCATAAATCAAGGCATCACCAGTATAAGACAAAATGTAAGAGCACTTGGGATGCAGCGGTAGTGTCCCTGCCTTTCACCTGTAAGTCCCAGGTTCAAGTGCCACCTAAAGACCCAGACGTTTTTCATAACACATTTGAAGGCAGTGACAAAAAAATTTAAGATTAAAACATCAGAGATGTTGAAGAGTGCATGATAAACATTTTACAGGGTTTATGAATGCACTCCAGGATTGGTTGCTGAAGCAGAATTCTCTTAACAGGAATAGGATGGAGACATAGGAGAAGGGGGTGAAGGAACACTGTAAATAAACGAGTGAGATAAATAAAAGAGATATTTGCTCATGTGAAGGGTAATTACTATTACTGAACTGATTGGGCAAATAGCATATTTCTTTGCTGAATCTTCAGTGTCGAACCATTTACTATTGCCTTCCACTCTGAGCACAATACATAACTTTAACCTTTTTGCAGTAAAGCTTCAATATTGTTTACTTGAAATGCTTAGCTCCCATTTAGAGTCACAGAGAGTCATAGACATGCCCAGCACGGAAACAGATTCTTTGGTCCAACACGTCCATGCCAACTACAGATGCTAAATTAACCTAGTCCCATTTGCCAGCATTTGGCCCATATCCCTCTAAATCCTTGCTATTAGTATACCCATCCAGATGCCTTTTAAAATGTTGTCATTGTACCAGCTTCTACCACTTCCTCTGGCAACTCATTGCATACACACACCACCCACTGTGTGAAAAAGTTGCCCCATAGGTCCCTTTTTAAATTTTTCCCCTCTCACCCTAAACCTATGCTCTCTAGTCCCGAACACCCCCAGACCCGGGAAAAGACCTTGCCTATTTATTCTATCCATGCCCCTCATTAATTTATAAATCTCTATCAGGTCACCCTTCAACCTCCGACGCTCCAAGAAAAAATGCCCCAGCCTATTCAGCCTCTCTATAGCTCAAACCCTCCAACCCTGGCAACATTCTCGTATATCTTTTCTGAACCCTTTCAAGTTTCACATTATCCTTCCTACGGCAGGGAGACCAGAATTCCACATAATATTCCAAAAGCGGCCTAACCAATGTCTGGTATACCTGCAATATGATCTCCCAATTCCTATACTCAATGTTCTGACCAATAAAGGAAAGCATACCAAACGCCTCCTTCACTATCTTATCTACCAGTGACTCTACTTTCAAGGAGCTATGAACCTGCAAAGTCTTTGTTCAGCAACACACCCTGGGACCTTACAATTAAGTGTGTAAGTCCTGCCCTGATTTGTCTTTCCAAAATGCAGTATCTCACATTTACCTAAATGTTTTTTATTCATTTAACACATCTTAATTGAAACCGTTCCCAGAGATGTCAGTTAAATTGACTAATCAAATTTAAATTTTCTTTCCCCAGTTTTTTTTCCACTTTCCATACCTGCTCCAACTGATTATTCACAGGCAATTGCCACCTTCTATCTATCTGAGAAGCGGTGTCACCTGAGCTACAGGGTTCTCTACAACTTAGAAAACCCTTGGTGATTTGCCAACATGTAAACTGAGGTAAGCAAAATAGTAATCAATGTCTTCACCTGCAGGGCTGGAAACCGACAGATTCAACTTGATACATACATGGAGAATGCAGTCAGACTGGAGGGCACATTGATACAAGCAAATAAAAAGAGAAGTATTATTTTGGAATTAGCTTCATACTCTCTAACTGGGAATCACTTGGCAACCAACTGAGGTAACATCAATGTCTCCGACTAACAGTATTGTCACAATATCTTTTAACTGTTGTAAAATACAATGTTATTCTTAATCTGCTTCATTTTATTTGCTACCCAAAACAATTTACAATTATTATTTCCCGACATCAGAGTCAGATTAAAACACTTTCCTGAATCATTACTGTCCAACAATGACACATATATGCAGACCCAATCAGAAGATCTCAAACATTTTTTTCTATAAATCCATAGATTTACACATTATAGTTACCTGAGGCTGTGGTATCAGACAGTGTGCCTGCATCTAATGAGGATGAACTGGGTGCTTGCCCAGATAGTCCCAGACTCTGTAGACCCAATGCACTGCTGCTGCTACCTGTTAAGGCAAAATCAGGAATTGTGATCACACTGCAAATCCTAGAGTAGTATATTCTTGTATACAGAATAGAGTGAAGATGGAAAAATCTAAGTTAGGAAACCTGCATTCAATCAGAATGGCAACATGACAAAATGCTTTGTGTGTTTACATGAGCAGAGCCACATTGCCTGGTTTACAGTACTCAGAATATTTATTTCACAAGTCAATAAAATATTCAGTTACAAAAATAGCTACAATATCTAGCAAAACCAGATTGATTGCACAGAGTCAGGGGAAGTTATTGCATTGACTTATCACCAGTATGAGCAAAGCTGAGATTGAACAAAATGAGTCAAAGTGACAATCCAACAGGACATGTTGAATCCAAGCTGCCTCACCCTGACAAAGGGTCACCACCAAAAACACTAATTTTCTGTTCTCCACTTGCAGTTTGAGTCCAAGTTCTCTAAAGAAGGTGGGTGAGCAGAAGATGCTGCTTTCATATTTGTTTTATTTGGACTTTTAGCAAGTACAGCTTTAACAAAAAAATTCAAGAGAAATAAAGCTTAGGAAGTGTTCTACATTCTCTTCCGTCCTTTTAAGTCAGCCAACATGACAGAGCAGATCCTGGGTACCCTGCTTGCTCTGTACACAAATCAGGGACACTATACCTTGCTGATCTTGCTGCAGGCTAAGAGCAATCGCCAGTTCCACCATTGTCTCATCATCGGCATCTGGAGGGATATCCAGCATTGGTGGGAAGCCCTCTGCTCCTGCCAGCAGTGCCTCCAGAGGGGAAGGGTTTCCATTAGTTACATTTTCAGCTGACTCCAAAACCATTGATTCAGACTAAGAAAGAAGGGAAAATGGAGCAATTCATGTCAAAAGCAAAAGATTTATGAAACACGAACTTTATCAAAATGGTTGATGCTGAAAAATAGTAAATTTTACCAGTCTGGCTAATGACTTATTTTGTCAGTTTAACTATCTTGGCAGAGAAATAGCACAAGTTATGATAATAATATTACTTGAGTGAGCTGGAAAGAAAACTCTTTTCTTCTCCCCGATCAAATCTTCCTATAAATGTTCTTTTATTGATTCATTCAACACGCAATAACTATGTTTTCATAGTGCTATTATGATGTAATTCGTTACACAACTCCACACGTCCAAAACTATGGAACTCCGTTTATGACTTTTTTTTGGAAAGGCACTCTTTGACTGTAGTTGATATCAAATAGCAGCCCTTAGGATGTTTTAATACATTTAAAGAGTGCATTGCTGCAGTGTCAACTGAAGCTTCACACACATGAAGTAACTGGCAATAAACTGCACATGAAGTGACAGTGTGCAATGTTGCAATCAACTGCCAGTTCCACTTTCATGTTAATAACATTCTTTCCACAAAGTTGCAGATTTACTGCAAATTTTGGTTGTACCCAAAGTTGCAAAGAACAAAAGGAGCAATGAAGAGTCTCTGTGTACTAATTATAATTATTTGCAATATTTCCTTCCCATCTTTTCAGTAGTGATCAAGATAATAATGAATTTTTTTAAAAACGCATACCACCATCTCAAAGTCTCCATGATCTACTTCACTCTGTTCTTGACTTTCTTGACGGATATTTTCACTGCCTGCCATTCCTGATGGCTGCATTTTATCTTCAGCATCATCATCATCGTCATCATCTTTATCACCTGAGAAGCAAGTGAAGGTAGGTCCTTACATGGAAATAATTCTAACAACAGAAAGTGGTCACTTGGAAATTCCTGTTCATCCATTATGAACTCTGGTCCATGTACATTTCAAAAATCACACGAACAGAAAAACCTTTTGTAGTACGCGCGCGCACACACACACACACACACACACACACACACACACACATCAACATACGCCTGGTGTTCTGGTGCAGCACTTACACATTACGATTACTACACAGTCCTTGGGTTGATTGATTTAAAAGATTCATCAATTGTACAGAAATAATTCCACAATGCATTTATTCGATTGGGGAAGGGGAGGAGTGAAAAATACACTTCTGATTTTAGCAATAAATCTAACTTCTGGTCCTTTAAAAAATACAACAGGAAGACATTCACTCTTTATAATCAATCCACAATGTTGTGACTTTTTAAAAAGGGCTATCAATACTTCTGTTGATTTGGTGAACATTAATAGCTTTGGTAACCAGACATTTCAAGATATAAGGCATCTTTGCATTATTGTTGGGCATTGGTCATATTCTTACCCATTGGGGTGTTGCTGCGAGGAGGGGAGGGCAGTGTCACATGTCTGCGCTTGCTCCGTGGTCTTAATACACGAATCAGCGCCTGCTTACAGGCAAAACTCACTGACTGATCCTGAGGAAAAACAATTCAGAAAATTGAGATACAGAACACAGGCAGATGAAACTCAGACATTGGTCCATAACACCGAGAACCAATGCCAACACAAAGACCATTTCTCAACAGTAGAACAGTACTGAACATGTTCACAAAACAAAACTTGCTACAAAACCTTAAATTAACAACCATTATCTTCTGTTAAATAGCAGTACTTACAGGACATAGCAGCATTTGCATATAAACTTTTGCAGCAGTATTGATGTAATCTAGTTCACACGTACAATAGCCATGAATAATGTCAATTAGTGCATTCACTGTTGCCTCAATATGAGTCAATCCTGTAGAAAAGAATGAAGACTCAGTATAAATGCTGACGAAGCATATTGTTTTTTAATCAACCAAGCCTCCCATTACATCAGAAATATCAGTCAAGTTAATCAAACTGCAGATGCTGTAAATCTGAAACAAAAATAGAAATTGTTGAAAAAGCTCAGCAGGTCTGGCAGCATCTGTGAAGACAAATCAGAGTTAATGTTTCAGGTCTGGTGACCCTTCTTCAGAAGCTGAGCTTTTCCATTAACTTCTGATTTTGTCTCTGATCTCAATATGCACTTGCTTGTTGAAGTATGACACAAAGATATTACTAGATATTATAACAGAGTCAATCATATTTAACATTGTAATCAACAAGATTTTGTGAAAAATACATGTTTATTTCATAAAAACACCAACGGTAACTAACTTTCAGTTAATTCTTGTTTCAGTTTTAAAAACTATAAGTGGCTAGAATCCTACTTGGTTCTATGTTTTGCCCATACCATATGTGCTATTTTACTGAACACTAAAGAATCAAGTTGAAGCAGGGCGTCATTGTGTATTTGTCTGTCTTACCAGGTAGGCAGGCAGGAGCCAGGAATGCATTCTTAGGTTTGGAAGCATGGAGCCTCCAGAAATGAGTGACTAACTGCATAATAAAACTGCAGCCCTCGACCTCCACATTCCTGTGGCCTTGATCTCTTTCATCCATTCCTTCTAGAGAAAGGAAAAGTCAGTAATTGCCATCATGCAGAATAAGAAATGCTTAAAATCTAGTGATTTAATGCATCAGCCTTTCAAAATGCTTTCAAAAGGATATGGATATTGCTCATCTCTGCACAGCTTTGAGAAGGTGGCGGTTCCCTCCTGAGGACATGAGCAAACTTGTTGTATTTTTACAATCAATTGGTTTCATGGTTAGCATCACTGACATTATATGCAAATAAAAGGTTTTTTGAAAAAAAAATCACATCTACAGGATGTCCAAGGTTGAACTCATGCCTCCTGATTAGTAATCTGGGCCTCTGGTGTTACTATTTCAATAATATAACCATTCCACAAATGCACCAAGTAAAATTAGTTATCCAATAATTCAACTCCATACATCTTTAGCCATTGGTTGAATATGCCCATATGAAACCTTAATATCTGTCTTGGTCTGTAAGAGTATCAACAAAACAAGCACTTAAATTAACAGACGAGCACTCCAATAACATGCAGTGCTCTAACGAGTTTTGGTTGCATGCTGCTGGTTATTTCAGTGCATTGATTGGATTTCACATGTTGGGTAGCCTTCAGTTAGTATTTGGAACACTTATCTGTTAATGATTTCATTCTTGGCAAATTTGTTTTTGTTTAATCTACACAGTAAAATTACACTTCAGCTCCAACAGACTATTCAGTTACCCAGTAGCTAACAGTACCCACTACTGTCAAGCTAAAAACTCATTATCAACTGGCAGCACTGCCGCTGCAAATTAACAGTTAACAACAGGTTCTACTAAGTGGGAAACTTACGTATGGCTATAAATATAGCTTTACTCGTAATAAATGAGACCTGGAGAGTACCAGTTTTTCAAATGTCCACAGAGTGATAGAGATATACAGTAGGGAAACAGACCCTTCGGTCCAACTCGCCATGCCAACCAGATATCTTAAATTAATCTAGCCCCATTTGCCAACATGTGGTCCATATCCCTCCAAACCCTTCCTATTCATAGATCCATCCAGATGCCTTTTAAAATGTTGTCATTGTACCATCCTCCACCACTTCCTCTGGCAGCACATTCCAGACATGCACCACCCTGAGTTAAAATGCTGCCCCTTCAGTCCCTTTTAAATCTTTTCCCTCTCACCCTAAACCTATGCCCTCTAGTCTGGACTCCCCTAATCAAGGGAAAAGGCCTTGTCTATTTATCCTAACCATGCCCTTCATGATCTTATAAATCCATTAAGGTCACCCCTCAGCCTTCGATGCTCCAGGGAAAACGGCCCCAGCCTATTCAGCCTCTCCCTGCAGCTCAAATCCTCCAATCCCGAGAACGGCCTTGTAAATCTTTTCTGAACCCTTTCAAGTTTCACTACATCCTTTTAATAGGAGGGTGACCAGAATTGCACACAATATTCCAAAAATGGTTTAACAATGTCCTATACAGCCGCCCAATTCCTACACTCAGTGCTCTGTCCAATAAAGAAAAGCAAACCAAATGCACTCTTCACTATCCTATCAACCTGCGACTCCACTTTCGAGGAACTATGAATCTGCACCAAGGCTTTTTTCCCCAGTTACATTCCCAGGATGTTACAAGTGTATAAGTCAAGGGGCAATGATTAGATTCTCTCTTGTTGGAGGTGGCCATCACCTGAAACTTATGTGGCACAAATGTTACTTCAAAATGGGCTTGATTCCCATTTTTGCTGAGATGTTTCCTTGCCCTGTGTTACAAGGGGTAAATCCTCCTGCTTAATTTAAACCAGCAAATTCTTTGTAGAAATCAGGTATGAATTCCATACCCACCCATGCATAGGCTGTGCACTCTCCTGCAACTCCTTGGCTCTTTTGGGGGCTCCTTTACTACCTTCACTAATGCCACTGGCTTAGCATCTTTTACCACATCTTTTCCTACAATGCTTTTCTTTAATGACCAGCACTGTTTCTTTACATGTCCCACTTTAACACAGTGGAAACACATGACACCTTTTACCACCTTCCCACCCTCTTGGGCTTCTGTTTTATTCTGTGGTAAACTCTTACCAGTGCTCTCTACTCTTGGTTTAGTAGTGTAGGATCTCCCCTTCTCCCACCTTCTGTCCCTCACAGGACAAAGTTCTGGCCGAAGCTTGTCATATGCACCAACATCTGCTAATTCTACTGCCCTTCTCACTTTCTGAACTCTCTGTTCCTTTGTGAATTCTTATCATCTCTGGAAATGAGTTTTTAAACTCCTCTAGCAGAATTCTCTCTCTCAGAGCCTCAAATATCCTATCTATTTTCAATCCCAAAATGACTATGTTTAATTCTTTCAAACTCAACGTAAGCCTGACCTGGTTCCTTCTTTGTGTTTCTGAACCACTGTCTATAAGCTTCTGATACCAATTCATAAGTACCTAAAATTGCCTGTGTAACCTCTTCATAATCTCTTGACCTCTCATCTGACAGTGTGGAAAATACATCACTAACTTTGCCTACCAGTTTAGTCAGAACTAGCATTACCTACAACTCCTCGGACCACTCCGTCTGCCTAGCCAATTTTTCAAATGAAATAAAGAAGGCGTCAACATCTTTCACATCAAAATGTGGCAGAGTTTTGACATATTTATGTAGACCACTACCTTCTCTTTTAATCTCCATCCTGTTAACTTGACTTTGCTGACTAAGTCGCAATTTCTCAAATTCAAATACTCTCTTTCTCACCGTCTTTTTTTCTCACTTTCTTTGCTCAGCTAAGAACCTTCTCTCTCTCGGTCTCTTTGTTTATCTTTTAACTCCATTTTCCTCAACTGTAATTCAAGTTTTTCTACCTCTCCTGCACTTGTCTGTTTCTCTGACACACCTAAGTGTTTGAGCAACCCCTTTCCAATTCCAGTTTTATATCTGGCGTAGGTTAAACCTAAATCTAATTTATTTGCCATTTCTAAAAGTATTGCCTTTTTTCTTTCCTTCTCAGCTTCCTTGGCAAATTTGAGAATCATCTTCAAATCTCAGAACTACTTTAGCAATTTTAAGAGCCATTTCTCTTACTTTTAATTTAATCACCCACAAGTCACAGAAATTAAACAAATTGCCTCACCTACGTTTTATTTCAAGATCTAGGACACTAACATGCCAGTGTTTAAATCGGCTGCGATTTTTCGTGCCCTCAAATCTATTCAAATCTGTTTAAACCAGTTCAGATCATGGACCCGAGCCCCCAAACTGTTATGACACGGGGTAAACTCTCCTGCTTAATTTAAAACCAGCAACACAGAAAAGATTTATCCTGTGCAGTAATCTGTAAAATTTCAAATGGCCAAGAGCTATTTAAAGCAAAAATTAACAACTTTATTTCTTAAAGTATAACAGAGAATAATTAACTAATGACTATGTACAAGTCCTTATTCTAACCTATCTTTTACCTTCCCTTCTATAATATTAGTTTGACAAAACTCGCAATTAAGATTTACAAAACTTCTTATCTCAAAACCAGGCAGCTGTTGGTTCTTCCATTTGGATCATCCTGTGAGATCGTTTCATCTTCTTAGGAATTTCTGCGTCACAGGTTACTGATCGGTAAAGGTCCTTTTAAGACAGCTATTCTTCAGACAGTCTTTTAAATGCTAGGGCTTGACAGCTCTCTTCTCAACTGTTCAATTTTCCCTGGTCTTATACCCCCAGAGCATCGGATCGGCTTTTAAGATTATCAATGTACTAAATTCAAACTGGATTGGAGTTTGGTATTGTTCAGGGTACAATTTACACTGATGGGCCAAATTTGAATTTGTTTTTGTTTCCAGGCAATGAGCGAACCAAGGGTTACATTGTTACCTTATTGAGAACACTACTTCTGCTGCTTTTAACTCTCAAAGTACACCCACATCTTCATAACACCTGTCTGAATGTGGAAGGCAATGTCTAAACAATGACTGACAAACACTGCAGAAAACTGTTTAGCATTAGAAGACAGCAGCAGAATAGCTTGCCTTTAGGCTGAGCACTCATGAATGGAGGAATGAATCTTGGTCATATTGTACATCCCAAAAATCAAAATAATTCACAATTTAGCTTACATGCAGCGTAGGCCTTACTATCCGACTGTAATTGGTCAAAACGAGAGATCTGCAAAATCAGTATGTGGCAAGATAGGTTAACACAAGCGGTGGGCTACTGTCAGTCGGAGACAATATAGAACATTGAAAGTGATAAGCAATTTGTACCTCCTTGTTTTTATTTTCTACACAGTGAGTCTTTCTAGTTATTAGATCACTTCCTCTACTTAAACATATAAACTGCATCTTTATTTTCCTTCCCAGCTTTTCAAAGGGACCATTCCTTGGTCATCCTTCTAGTTCAATGTTCAGTAGCCAAACTTGCTGCAACATTAAGGCAGTGAACAGCTGCTCATTTGTTACTTCACATACAGCTATGCACAGCCCAAAATATTCCTCTCACCAACAAGGTAGAAACGTATGAACTTTACCTTTATCTGTTTGTGGTGTTTTCACCTCTGTAAAGTGCACAAGGTTATTGGGTCGCATCATTGCAATGGAACGCGCTGTGATTATTAGACGTTGGAACACTTCTGGATCAAGATCACGACCATCCTTGCTCCAAGTATTCAGAATTTGAACAGCATTGTTCAGCAAAGCTTGATCCTGATCAGACAAAGAAATTAGACGTAGTTGAACACATCTTGTTTAAGATATGATGATTCTGCTACTCAAATATTACAAGCCAGTTGAATGCCTTCCTATTTTCTACTCACCACTTTCTGATATTACACAGAACACTTAGTCTCTTGCTCATAAAAGAATGAAAGGAAAATGCAAGAACAAATTTTGGCTTGAGAGTTTAGCTCAGTTTGAAAACTAAAAGCTTCAGCTCAGTCCAGTGTTTTTAAATGTGTCAAACATTCTGTATATCTGCATTACATAAATATCTGCACTAAATATTTCAACCTGCCCAATGTCTGACTTGCGCTTAACAAAGTCAGTGGAGGTGACATAGCAAAGGCTTCCTTTCCTCAGCACAATAACAAACACATAGCTTCACAAACACAGTCAGTGTTTAACGCACTCATTAGTGTATGAAGAGCAATTCATCAGGCACACTCACCTTGTGATTATGATAACTGCCACGACTGTTGTGTAAACTTGCCAGTAGCCCCTTGGTTTGCTGTTGAACAGTGGATGGAGTTGGCATCGATAGCAAAGTAGTAGCCAGCTCCAAAGCTGTCTGCTTGTTTTTTTCCTGGGAGAGAACAGACCAGTCATTATAAACATACTCTCTCCTCTTTTCTAAAATATACTTTTGTGTAATTTCAGATTGGACATCCATTATCCTAATCCCATGACCAGTTGTCCAGCCATCCTCAAATGGAATACTTGGAAATGAGAAATCAAAAAGAATTTCTAACAAATAAAAAGCCCTTTCCCACTAAATTAGTGAACAAAAAGTGAAAAGTCTGCTCCTCTCCCCATATTACAAAAAGACAAATATGCTTACCTTCTCTGTTGAAGATCCAACAGCAAAGCAGCTTTCTAGCACTTCCATTGAACTCACCACCAGCCTAGAGAAAAAGGAAAGTAGTGCTTTCAGATTGCTGAACTCCTCAAGGTGAGGTTAGGGAGTGGGGGTGGGTTGTAGAGGAGGTGGGGGGAGGAGGAGGAGAACTGCTTACTATTAAATAGTATGTAAAAGAACGTTTTGATACAATCTAAAGGAACATACTGTATCTTTAGGTTTACTCTATTATTTGATTGCTGTAACAGAAAGCAGAAATAACAAAACAGAAATAAGAATGCCACCAATGACACTAACATTTATAATGAGGTTTAACAATTCCCTCCAAGTCTGAAACCAAATGCTTCTAATAATTAAGAGCTTGTGGTCCAGTTCTGAACACGTAGCCACTTCAGTTTTATATTTGAATCTGAGTTCAAGTCCACCTCAACAACAAAAAAGCAGCCTTGCAGTGAAACCTACACCCCAAGAATGAGCTCGATTTCAATCAAGGATCACAGATGTAGACTTGGAACATTAATAGCAAAATTAGTACAGTTCAGAGAGAGCATTTCAAAAACAAAGGAAAATGATTATAATAACATGATACAATTAAAGTTTACAAGAATAATTATAAGCTTCAGACAATGGCTTTCAATGCAGAAACAAAATTGCAACAGTGACAAACATGTTTGAAAGAGAGTTTAGTGATTTGAAACAATTCTGAAGAATTCTATAAATTTATCAACCTAAACCCAGCAGACACCACATTGGGATACAGATGCACTAAGTAAAATGCAAAAATAATTCTAACTTTACGTCTGAAAGATCAACTCCAATCACCCGCCTCGTTGTTGTATCGCTCAATTCCTTCAACAGCATTTGATTTTCTCTACCATGCAGAAAACATTTTCCAGTCTATGTACCAATTGTTTCAGTTCTAAATCATAATTTTGAAAAATTCTATCAGCTTTTTTTATTCATCAGCATGACCCTGAAAGGCGAGTAACAATCAGATAAACCATGTGGTACAGACTGAATCTAACTGAAAACATATACACGAACAGAACACCACCCCTTTACTCCCGCAACTTTATTTGCCATCTTTATAGTAATTATACTGCCAGTTTCATGGATATAGCCATTATACATGGATCATCGCCCTACTCCATTTTTTTTTAAAGAAAAGAACATCGTCCCCTTTTTGGATCTTTGTTCTTCCACTTAATCTTATCCACAAAGTAATTAATTGCCCATGTTACCAGTTTATTAGTGACAATGCCAACATCATTCTAAATCCAGTTATGTCAGTCTCACTAAGGACATTCTCCTTATGCTTTTTCTTATTTTGGCATTGTCTGCAAAATTGTGATAATTTTACTCACACATGTTCATGTTATTAAAGCTTTAAATCATTAAGACTTTTTTCTGTACTCCTTCAATTCTGGGATCTTGTACATATCTGATTTTAATTATCCACCATTGTTGAACTATGTCTTTGGCATGCAAAGTCCTCTGCTGCAAAATTCTTTCAATTAGTCTTTCTATTGACACTTCCCAAAACTTATCGCTTAATTAACTATTGGTCATCAACCTTAAAATTATCTCATGTGACTTAGCATGAAATTTTGTTTGATTTTGGGTGATTCATTACTTTAAAAAGGAGGTATATAAACATAATTATTGCTGAAAGTGGTTGTTATTGTTGAAAGCTCAACCACTCAATTTACTCTAAAGTTACTTGTCAACATACACCACCAGCGATAAAACAACCAAAATACTAATAGCTTCAAAAATTGCATATACATAATCAATTGATAGTGTCACTGAATTCGACCAGACAATAAGACACAATTATTCACATGCACAATGATGAAACATTCGAAGTTAATAAGTACAAATGCATGATATAACTGAAGACAATTCCATTGATTTAAACAGGTGTCCTGGATTCAGAGTTACTTTTTGGAAATCGTGACAGATTCAAATGACTATAATTTGTATGGTTACTGCTGTTTAAACAGTGAGATGCCACAAACAAAGACACAAATGCAAAAGAGAACAGGATAAAGAGAAAGGAGGGATACTAACCGGTCTAAGGAGCTTAGGGATTCAGTTTCACAACTTTCAGGAACAACAGAAAAGAAAACCACGTGAGAACTTTAAATAAAATAAACACAATCCTTTTACTTTTTTTGAAAAAGAAACTGAAAGAGAAGATGAGCAGCCAAGCATGCAAAACCTGCACACAGAGGATGGGATGGAGTCATGCAATGCAATTGCTGTGAAATACTTGGCCATCTGCACAAAGCAGTGTTCTCACCTAGGAAGGATGATATGCCTATTGGAGACAGATACTTTGCAATTCTCAGCTCTTATATTGACATGATTCCACTCAGTGCACTGCTTGTCACTGTAGAAACGGACTCTAAGTACAAAAACATATTTGCACTTCTCAAGGTATACAAATTTATGGGGGAGACCCGGTGGTGATTTCCCCAATAGAAAAGCTACAGGGGGTTTTAAAAAGTGCAGTTGGGTTTCCAATTCGAGCAGGCAGGGTTGATACATAGCTTTGTGCGTCAACTCAGAAAAGACCTATAACATTCACAACAATTGCAGCAATACTACACAGGCTCAAAACACTCAGGAAATATAACCATTTAAGTTCATGAGTGCTACTGGCAACTTCAGCTCTCAGATTACACTCACTTCCTTCTTCTCTTACCGTAGTCTCTATATTTAAAGATCTCACTGATGGTCAGTTCACGAAACCCTAACTGCCTAATCTACTCTCAAGTGCAAATAAACACAAAATGTCCAATTCAGAACTTGCTAGTCTGATGCTTATATTCTAAAATTGTTTTCAGATATTAAGTTGGCAACAGTTTTCTTTAAACATCTAGAAATTACAGTGAACTATTAAAGCTTTGACAAGGAGCCATCAATTCTGTAAGTTATATTAAAAACAAAAGACACCATCTGTGTCACTCTTAGGATCTTAGGAGAAAGAAGCCCTCCTTCTCTTTCTTTGGTTCAGGCCAACAATGTTCCATTTCTATGGTGCCTTCAACAGTAAAACACATTGTATGCCTCTGAGAAATGAAAAAAAAAGTCAAATTTTTATCTCTAACCCAAGGATGACATACTAAGAGATGAAAAAGAGGAATTTTCAGGGAAGATATCAAAGGCTAAGAGACAGAAGGGTTTAGAGATGCAATTCCATGGCATTAAGCTGAAGTGTCTAAATGCATATTTGTCGAAGTTAAACAAAACAGGTATGATGGGCAGATACACAAGAAACCCCAACTAAAGGAAGTTCTGAGGTAGTACAGGTAAGATTTGCAAAAGATTACAGGGATAGAAAAGGTAAAAGACAGGTAGTGATTTAAATTGACTGCCGCTGGGAATTAAGTTTAAGGCATTATCATGCAATTGGTAAGGAGGACTCAGTGGAAAGTATGATACAGGCAATAGTTTTGGAGGAGGTCAAGTATATTGAGAGTGATGAACAAGAGGTAGGGAAAGACTGGACTGATTCAAAGAAATGAAGAGTTTCAAAGAAACATGAGTTAAGTTGGGCGCAGATGAAGTTATGTTGCAGAGGTGCTTTTTGTGAAGGGGACTGAAAGTTCAACTTAGCAATTAACCAACTGCCAAAAGGTGCAAAGAGTCCAGTTGAACCAGACATTGTGGTGGAGAAAGGAGACAGATTTAAATGTAAAAAACATAGAATTTATGGTGACATTACCAATCAGAATTTGAATTATTAGTGCTTAATTAAAGGAAACTGTAACAGATTGGATATCAGTCAAACAGTCTGTTAACAGTGCAGGATCAAAGATACCTTTGTTAGAGAGTATTTAGCTATGATTGCATAGGCAAAAGTTGAATTATGACAGGTTGGGGCGTAGGTGTGGTACAAGGACAATGGAGGAAAGCTTTAAAAGGAGACTTGCTAGCAGTTACACATATTGACAGATTAATGAGAGAAAATAGATCATAATCTCAGTCATACAGAATGTCATTTGAGACTTTTATTTGGTCTATTCTGATGCTGTGAAATACAACTTGAGAGAGATTCAAAACGCAATTGCAAGAAAGTTAGCACAGACTTTGGAAGCAACAATAAGAACCGAACGGGATGTCTAAAACCGGGCAGTAGTTTGCAAGGTCAAAGATGCAGGAGATGATAGCTTGAGAAAGAAACAGCACCTAACAAACAGAATAACTTATCAGAAACTAGAAGGCAAGTAATTTGATTTACAGAATACTGTGACTGAGGACAAGGAAGCTGGAGATGAGATTCATGGATAAGCTGGGTTTGGTGAGGACTAGAGAAAGTGAGGACTGCAAATGCTGGAGATCAGAGTCGAACAGTGTGACGCCGAAAAAGAACAGCCAGCATCTGAGGAGCAGGAGAATCGATGTTTCAAGCATAAACCCTTTCTGATGAAAGGTTTATGCTTGAAATGTTGATTCTCCTGCTCCTCAGATGCTGCCTGACCGCCTGTGCTTTTACAGCACTATACTCTTCCAACTGGTGGGGACAGGTCAAAGAGAAACCAGAGAAAGATGCCCTTTTCAAGACTATTTGGGAGCAGTTTATGGAGGTGAATGTGGAGATGATGGAGGTGAAAAGGAATAGGTGCAAGGGACTGAAGGTGTAGAAACAAAGAAAATAGGAGGTATGAATCATTTGACTGCTCACGATTGCTCTGCCATTCACTATGATAACAGCTGATCACCAACTCAGCACACGGTTGCTGCATTCTGCAATACTCTTGGATTTCTTTACCCCTAAAAACTATATTTAATTTCCTGTGAAAACATTAAATGCTTTGCTGTCAAATGCTTTCTGTGATAGAGAATTCAGTTGGCTCACCACTCTCTGGGTGAAGAAATTTATTTTCCTCAGTCATAAATTGCCTACCCCATATTCTTAAACTACTGCCCCTTGGGAATTGGGAACATGCTTCCTGCTTGCCTGTTAGGATTTTATAGGTTTTTTTTAATGACATAACCCCCTCACTTGCATCTAAGTTTGCTCACTGAGCTGGAAGGTTCGTTTTCAGATGTTTCATCATCATTTTAGGAATTAGTGAGCCTCCGGTGGAGCGCTGGCGTTACGACCGCTTTCTATTTATGTACTTCGGTTTCTTTTGGTTGATGATGTCATTTCCCGTTCTTTTTCTCAGAGGGTGATAAATGAGGTCCAAGTCAATGTGTTTGTTAAGAGCGCTCAGGTTGGAATGCCATGATTCCACGAATTCTTGTGCACGTCTGTTTGGCTGGTCCTACAATGGATGTGTTGTCCCGGTCAAAGTGGTGTCCTTCCTCATCTGTATTTAAGGATACTAGCGATAGCTGGTCATGTCTTTTTATGGCTAGTGGCTGGTGGCAAGTTTTCTGCCTGTATGTCCATTGTAGTGTTTGCTACAGTTCTTGCAAGGTATTTTGTAAATGACATTAGTTTAGCTTGTTGTTCATATAGGGTCTTTTAAGTTCACTAGCTGCTGTGTTGGTAGGTTTGTGGGCTACAATGACGCCAAGAGATCAGAGTAGTCAGACAGTCATTTCTGGGATGTCTTTGATGTAGGGGAGAGTGACTAGGGTTTCTGGACAAGTTTTGTCTGCTTGTTTGGGTCTGTTGCTGAGCAATTGGTGCACTGCGTTAATTGGGTACTCTTCTTTCTGAATACGCTGTATGGGCGAGTTTCCTCTGCTCTTCATACATCATCTTCAAACATGTAGACAAAACGCAACCAGAAATCCTAGCCACTCTCCCCTACATCTAAGACATCTCAGAAATGACTGCCAGACTATTCTGACCCCTTGGAATCATGGTAGTCCACAAACCCACTAATACACTAAAGCAGCAGCTAATGAACTTGAAAGACCCTATACAGACAACAAGTAAAACAAACGTCATTTACAAAATAACTTGCAAGGAATGTAACAAACACTACATTGGACAAACAGGCAGAAAACTAGCCACCAGGTTGCATGAACATCAACTAGCCACAAAAAGACATGACCAACTATCACGAGTATCCTTAAATCCATATGAGGAAAGACACCACTTCGACTGGGACAACACATCAATCCTAGAACAAGCCAAACAGAGATATGCATGAGAATTCTGAGAAGCATGGCATTCCATGTGGACCTCTATCAACAATCACATTGACTTGGACGCCATTTACCACCCTCTGGGGATAAAACATGACAACACCAATCCAAGGAAACAAACACAAATAGAAAGCGGGTCATAACACCAGGGTTTCACCAGAGGCTCACTGATGATGTTAGTACGGTGACAAAATGTCTCTAAAAGAACCTTCCAGCTCAGCGAGCAAATTTACATCCAGAATCTCAATTTAAGGTACAAATCTCAAAACTCACTAACCCCCTCATTATTCTAAACTCCATTAAATATAGTCTTGACTGATCCAGTCTCTCTTCATATGGTCAGCTCTGCCATCCCAGGAATTAGTTTGATAAATCTTCATTCCATTCACTTCATTCTTAGCCATCCTTCCTTGGATAAGGAGATCAAAACTGCACACTAAGACCCCATACAATTGTAGCAAGGAATCCATACTCCTGTACACAAATCCACTTGCTATTAAGGCCAATGTATCAATTGTCTTCTTCACCACATGGTGCACTCCATTAGTTTAAGCAACCACCAGGTCATATTGCACCTCATCTTTTCCCAATCTATCACTATTCAGATAATAATCGGTCTTCTAGGTTTGGCTAACAATGTGGACAACCTCATATATATCCGCATTATACTTTATCTGTCATGCATTTACGCACATGGAGTCATACAGCACAGAAACAGACCCTTCAGTCCAACTTATTCATGCCAACCAGACACCCCAATCTGACCTAGTCACATTTTCCAGCATTTGGCCCATATCCTCTAAACCTTTCATGTTCATATACCCATCCAGATGCCTTTTAAATGTTGTAATTGTATCCGCCTCCACCACTTCATCTAACAGATCATTAATACACCACCCTCTGTGAAAAAGTTACCCCTCAGGATCTTTTTACATCTTTCCCCTCTCACCTACGCCCTCAACTTTTGGACTCCCCCACCCTTGGCTAGTCACCTTATCTATGTCCCTCATGATTTTAGAAACCTCTATAACATCACAGCTCAGCCTACGATGCTCCAGGGGAAAAAGCTCCAGCCTGCTCAATCTCTCCCTATAACTCAAACCCTCTAGTCTTGGCAATATCCTTGTAAACCTTTTCTACACCCTCTCAAGTTTTACATCCTTCCTATACTGGAGACACCAGAATTGTATGCACTATTCCAAAAGTGGCCTCACCACTGTACAGCCACCATGTCCCAACTCCTATACTCAATGTTCTGGCCAATGAAGGCAAGCGTACCAAACACCATCTTCACCACTGTCTACCTGTGACTCCAGTTTCAAGGGACTATGAACTTGCACACAGAGGTCTCTTTGTTCGGTAATACTTGGCCATTACTCGGACCCACAGGCCCTTCTGATCAAGGTTCTGTTGTACTCTGAGATAATCATCTTTGCTGTGCATTACACCACCAGTTTTGGTGTCATCTGCAAACTAACCAACTCCCGCCTCCTATATTCACATCAAATTCATTGATATAAATTATGAAAAGCAGTGGACCCAGCTCCAATCCTATGGTACACCACTGTTCACAGGCCTTCAGTCCAAAAAACAACTCTCTGTCACCACCGTTTCCTACCTTCAAGCAATTTTATATCTGGTTGGCTGCTCCCACTGGATCCCAAGTGATCTAACCTTACTAACCAATCTAACATGTGGAGTCTTGTTGAATGCTTTTCTGAAGTCCAAGACAACAAATACCACCCTGTCTTCATCAGGTTCTTTGTCACCTCTTCAAAAAAAATTTCTACTGCCTTTATACTCTTCTACAGATTTATTCAATCTCTGTTGTCTATACCTGACATATGCTTCCTTCTTTTTCTTGACCAAAACCTCAATGTCTTGACCAAACCTCAAACCATTTTAAAACTAATAGAATGTGGTCACTGGTGCCAAAGTGCTCCCCCACTGACACTTCACCTCCCCTGCCTTACTTTCCAGGATTAGGGCAAGTTTTACATCTTCTCCAGTAGGTACATCCACTTGCTGATTGGAACAGAGAAGGCATCAGAGGATCAGAACAGCAAAGCATGGTGAGATTTGGTAATGAAGGCCACATTCGTAAAATAGCTGTTTTGATGCAGTGATGGTGCCAACTATAGTCAGCCGCAGAGGCTTTGGTAAAGAGCAAGATGGTGCCACTAATAACTCAAATTTAAATGCAAACAAAATACCAATGAACGCATTCAGAATAAATCCCTAATTTCAGTAAGCAGTTATCTTTTGACCAGAGTTCAAAGGGGTGAAAAAGATAGAAAATCATTGGTAGGTCACTGGCCTGTCAAGCTGTCCTGCTATTCAAACTGGTTATGGTTGATCCTCGACTTCAACATCATTTCCCCCTTTCTTCATATTTCTAATGTCATGAACCATAAATATATTGATTTCTGTGTTTAATACGTTCAACAAATGGTCTTCCGAACCCCTAGGGGCAGGGGACACTGAAGATTCATCACCCTCAGTGAAGAAATTCCTCCTCATCTCAGTGCTAAATAGCCTGCCCTTATTCTGGCAGTGCATCCCCAGCATCTGCACTCACCAGCTAGGGAGAGCATGCTACGCCTATCTATCAGTCTTGCCCTATAAGAACTTCATAAGTTTCAAAGAGATCACCTCATTCCTTGAAACTCTACAGGCCAGGTTTCTTCAAATAAGACATGTTCACTATCCCAGGGTGAGCTTTCATTGCAATCCCTCTAAAGGAAATAAAGCTCTCCTTAGGTAAGAAGATTAAAACCATATGCAATACTCCAGATGCAGCCTTACCAAGGCAGTAATCAATTCCAGCATGACATCTTTATTTCTATACCACAATCATATTGTGATAAAATTCTATTTGCCTACTTCACTGTTTGCTGCACTTGCTAGTTTTGAGCGACTCATGAAAAAGGTTATCAAGTTCCTAACTTCTCATTATTTAATACTGTACTTCTGTTTTATTCTACCAAAGTGGATAACCTCACATTTATTCACATCATATTTCATCGGCCATGATTGTCTATTTACTTATCCTTTCTAAATCTGCTTACGTCTGTCCCATCTAGTATCTTGCCAACAGCAAATTTGGTCCCCAAACCCAAAGCATTTATACAGACTGAGAACAAGATTGCAGTCACAGCATGGATTCTTGTAGCACATCAGTAATAACAACCTGCCACCCTGAGAATGACCCCATTCTTCTTACATTTTCTTTCTGCAAAGCAATCCTGCCCTACGCTGGGTCACAATTTTGGAACTCCCTCCTTAGTGGCATTCTGGGTCAACCCACAGTATGTGGACTGCAGCAGGTCAAGGCACCTTACCACCACCTTCTCAAGGGCAAATAGGGCTGGGCAGAAAAAAAACACATTCTAACCAGCCAGCAACACCCACGTACCACAAATGATTTTTTTTTTAAATGGAATTTTCAATTCATACTACCTCCAATCCATGTGCTCTAATTTTGTCTAGTAACTCTCTATATGAAAAATAATTATCAACATGAAGGAACAAATATAAAAGGTGGGATAACAGGAAGGGAAGAAACAGAACAGACATGGCTGGAAGTGATCAAGAGAATGAAAAAGAGAACAATGCAACACAAGTGACAGACTCTGACCCAGAACAACTGTCAAAATATACACAAAGGAATGGACAGAAGGGATTCAAGTGAAACATACATATCAGAGATTAGGACTAAAATGTTCAGTATTGTCAACAAGACAGAGGAAAATAATTTGAAAGTTGGCGAATGAAATTACTACTTTTGGGTGGTCTGATTACCTCCCAATTTAACTATTTTAGGAACACTAATAACACATGAGTTCACTTAAGAATATAGGAACTGCAAGCTCAGGACAGTCTGAGATCATGCTGTAATGAAAAGCTTTCACATATCAGCCACACACATGGATCAGCGAGAAAAAAACTAATACCCAGACTTTGATTACAGAACAAATGTTGCAAGAGAAACAAAATCACGCCTCATGTAATTTGCTGCTTTGTATTGTCAATCAAATTTTCTCCAATTGTAATTGAAAAGGTAAAATATGTATTTTGACAATATATTATTCAGTGGGATCTAAGTTACAATGTCGCCAATTTTATGCACACCATTCTTCATTTGTTCCTCACCAACTCAGAGCAGCAAGTTATTAAGCAGTTCACAAAATTTCAAGCAGTTGCAGCCTTATGCTTACCTCTCAAGGACAGAACCACTGGTGGAGGTGGGAGTGGCTGAGTCCACTTCCCCTGTGCTGTTATTCTGGCTGACACTTGGAACAGCAACATTATTTACAGAGGCTGATGGGAAATCCTCTGGAGGTTCATCAGGCCAGCCAAACTGCTCTTTTGTTTTTCCATAGATTTTTATTGAATCTACCATTGTAACCCCAGCAGGATCAACTGATGCACCAACTGCAACATCCAAGAAAACAAAAAACACAACTTCAAAAACTTGAATAGAACAAATCTATACACCAACAGGTAGGAAATGAAGATGGCTTGGTTTTCAACCTCTACAGTGCTGGGGGCTAGGAGAACAGTAATGTATTTACTCCATAAAGCAGAAATATCTAGTATTTGTTATGGATTTAATCTCATCAGATATTACCAAGAAAACTAGGACAAGTGAGTTAACCAAGCTTATACCAGCTACAGAGAGCTCCTGTGGGGCAATGGTAGTGTCCCTACCTTTGGACCTGGCTGGCCAGGTTCAAGTCCCACCTGCTCCAGAGGTTTATCATATTATCCAAATGGGTAATTTAAAAAACATCCAAGACTGCTACAGCATTACAAAAGAAAATCAACACCACTGGACTATGCGCATAAGGCATTGTTGATCAGTGCAGATGGAAAGCTATGGATCCTGTACTTCATTAACATGTTTATCAACTTAGATTGCAGCATTTCACTGACAGGTTATAGTTACCAAAAATGGTTAGCTTTTTATCAGCCTGAAGTGCTTCTTCACGCGTAAATGGATAGTCAAACCAACGAGCTCTTGTCAAGTTCAATTGCATTGTGCGACCAAAAATTTCAATATAGGATGGTGCTCTCTCAATGGCCTGTGTCCCAACTTGGATCCGCATCCCTGTCATAACCATGGTGGCGTTGTTGTTGACACCTTCCACTGTAAATCCACCTGGCTATAAAACAACAGGAATAAAATCTGAATACCAATCAAACAGATCTAATGGAGTGTAAACCTGTTTTACTACTGCCCAGTTACTGACTTTCATCTGGTCCACCAGTGGAGACTGACATCTGACAGCATAGATATGCGGGAATGTCTTTAGACATGACATAATTTACCTCAACCCAGATTGAGCACATTTAAATTAACTCCAATTAACTAAATTAGAATCTTGTTACAGCAACATGATGGTATAAGCCGGAACATGGTTCATTTTGAACAACACAATTTATTATGTTTTGGGGGTGCACTGCCTAAAAGGAAATTGAAAGCCAATTCAATAACTTCCAGTAGGAAATTGATATGCTTGAAAAGGAGAAAATTACAGTATTATGGGGAATGAGAAGGGGAGCGGAACTAATTAGATAGCTCTTTCCTCGTCATGACAAGCCTGGGCCCTACTTCTGCACTGTGTCATTCAAATATTTACTATTTACAAGCTTTTACAACATACTAAAAGTTTGGTAGCATATCAACGAACAGATCAAAAATGTGCAAAGCCATTTTGAAAGGAATTGGTGCTAATCGGCAAAGAATCAGTGAATGACACCTAGTGGTTTGCAGATGACACCAAAATTCGTGGTGCAGTGGACAGTGAAAGTGTTTATCTCAGAGTACAATAGGACCTTGATTAGATGGGCCAATGGACTGAGGAGTGACAGATTGAGTTTAATTTAGATAAGTACGAGGTGTTGCATTTTGGTAAGCCAAATTAGGACAGTACAGAGATAGTTAATTGTAGTGCCATGAGATGAGATGCTGAACAAAAAGACCTAAGGGTGCAGATACAGAGTTCCTTGAAAGTGGAATTGCAGGTAGATAGGGTGAAGGCAGCATTTGGCACGTTTGCCTTCATTGGGCAGTGCATTGAGTGTAGGAGTTCAGATATCATATTGTAGAGGACATTGGTCAGGCCACTCCTAGAATACTGTATTCAATTCTAGTCTCCCTGTGACAGGAAGGATGTTGTCCAATTTGAAAGGGCTCAGATAGGATATGCAAGGATGTTGCCAGGATTGGAGGGTTTGAGTTATACGGAGAGGCTGAATAAACTGAGGTTATTTTCCCTGGAGCTTCAAAAAGTTGATAGGTGACCTTATAGAGGCTTATAAATTCATGAAGGGCATGGATAGGGTGAATAGACAAGGTATTTTTCCCAGGGTAGGGAAGTCTAAGAATAGAGGGCATAGGTTGAAGATGACAGGAGAAAGATTAAAAGGGACCTGAGCAGCAACCTCTTCACATAGCACTAGTGCTTGTATGGAAGAGGTGCCAGAGGAGTTGGCAGAGGCTGGTACAATTACAGCATTTAAAAGGCATGTGGGTGGATATATGAATAAAACGTGAGGTCTGCAGATGCTGGAGATCAGAGCTGAAAATGTGTTGCTGGTTAAAGCACAGCAGGTTAGGCAGCATCCAAGGAACAGGAAATTCGACGTTTCGGGCCAGAATAGGAAGAGTTCAGAGGGATATGGGCCAAATGCCGGCAAAATAGAACTAAATTTACTTAGGATATCTGGTCAGCATGGACAAGTAGGATCAAAGATGTACAACTCTATGACTCGTACCTTTGTGCTAGCGACATACATGCCCGTGGAGTTCAGCCGATGTTTGATTTGTTGCATGTTGTACACCTGTAATAAGTCATTTCCTCCAAACTCAACATCAGTCAGCTGCTGGTTATGTTCAAAGAAATCAATTGGAAATGTGACTTGGCTGGTGGTGCGAGTTGCTATAGAAGAAAGTTGTCAATGGTTATTCAAGATGCTACTGAAGACACATTGTATAGTGGTATGAAGATTTTCTACACAAAAAAAAATTCCCTTTCAAACAGGCCTGATACACAGAATTTGAACTACCAAGTGCAGGTTTTGCACAGGGGTATTCAGCTCAATGGTTATCTGGCACTGCAAATCATTGGAGGGCTTTAACTTGTTTAGATTCTGAACAGATAACTGAACACTAAAATTCCAAATGTAATGCAAACACATTTCAGGATAAATAAATACATTACTTTCTTATTATAACTAAAATTAAATGGGAGCGGTGGTCTGATCATGCTTAACAAAGGAAATTAGGGATATTTGTGGGCGGCACAGTGGCACAGTGGTTAGCACTGTTGCCTCACAGTGCCAGAGATCTGAGTTCAATTCCCGCCTCAGGCGACTGACTGTGTGGAGTTTGCACATGCTCGCCATGTCTGCATGGGTTTCCTCCCACAATCCAAAAATCTGCACGTTAGGTGAATTGGCCATGCTAAATTGCCCGTACTGTTAGGTGAAGTGGTAAATGAAGGGGAATGGGTCTGGGTGGGTTACGCTTCGGCGGGTCGGTGTGGACTTGTTGGGTCGAAGTGCCTGCTTCCACACTGTAAGTAATCTAAATCTAAGTAATCTAAATTATTAGATCTAAGGAAGGGGTATGCAAATTGATCAATAATAGCAGCATAATTGAAGATTGCCAATTTTTAAGACTTCAGCAGGAGGGCAAATGGTTTGATTAAGGCGGGCGGAGTAGAGTATAGGTGCAAACTTGCAGGAAACATATAAACTGGTTGTTGAAGCTTCTACAGTATGTCAAGGGAAAATGATAGTGAAGACAAATGTGGGTCCCTCAAAGTCAGAAACAGAGGATATTATGAGAAACAAAGAGATGGAAGACCAACTAAAAACAATTTGGTTCTGACTTCACAAAGAAACAACATTCCAATAATGTTAGGAAACTCAGGGTCTGGTAAGATGGAGGAGCTGAATGAAATATGTAACATTAAGAAAATGGTGCTGGGAAAGTGATGGGATAAAAGTCCGATAAATCCCCAGAGCCTGAAAATCTGCCTCCCTGCACGCTTAAGGAAGTGGCCTTTGAACTAATAGGTGCATTAGTGATCATCTTTCAAGATTCTATAGACTAAAAATTCCTATGGATCGGAGGGTAGCTAATGTAACCCCACTATTTGAAAAAGGATGTAATGAGAAACAGGGAATTAAATTCCTGATATTGGTACTGGAATGCTAGAGTCCGTTATAAAAGATTTAATGGTAGAGCACTGGAAAATAGTGATAGGATTGGACAGCATCAGCCTGGAAGAGAAATCATGCTTGATTAATCTATTATAATTTTCCAAAGATGCAATAAGTAGTATCAATAAGGGAGGAGTGAGTGGATGTGATTTAATGTGGACTTTCAGAAGGCCTTTGATAAGGTCACATATAAGAAATTAGCATGTAAAATTAAAGAGCATGTGATTGGGAATAAAGAACTGACACAAAGAGAGAACTGGTTGGCAGACAGGGAACAAAGTGCAAGAATAAAGGGTCTATTCCAAGTTGCACAAGTGGAACATCGCAGGGGTCAGTGTTTGGAACCCAGTAGTTCACAATGCCCATTAATGATTTAGATGAGGGAACAAAGTATCATGTCTTCAAGCCTGCAGACAACGCCAAGCTGAGCGGGAGGGTGAACTGTGAGATGGATGCAGAGATGCTTCAACATGATGTGGACAGATTGTGGGCTAATGCAAGGCAGACGAAATACAATGTGGATAAGTGTGAGGTTGTCCACTTTGGTTACAAAAATAGGAAGCCAGATTATCTAAAAGGCAGCATACTGGGAAAGGGGAAGGTGCACCACGAGCTAAGCGCCCTTGTATGTCAGTCGCTGAAAGTAAGCATACATGGTCAAAGGTGGTGAAGGTAAATATTATTTTGTTGTTCAAAGTGAAAGCATTTGAGTACAGCAGCAGCAATGCCTTGTCACAATTGTATGAGGCATTAGTGAGACCACAAGTTCAGCACTGTGTGCAGTTATGGTCTCCTTCTGAGGATGGATGTTCTAGCTACAGAGGGAGTGAGTGCAATAAAGATTAACTGACTGATTCCTGGGATGGCAGAATTGACATATGAAGAAAATATTGCATCATATAGGACTACATTCACTGGAGTTTAGAAGAACGAATGGAAAATCTCATAGAAACACCTAAACTTCTAACAGGATTAGACAAGCTAATTGCAAGAAGTATGTTCGGGATGACCATGTTAGTTCAGAGCCAGGGGTAATTACTTAAAGAAAAGTAGACCATTTACAACTGGGATGAGAAGAAATTTCAACACCCAGAGACAGGTGAGCTTGCATACTGTTCTGTCACAGAAAGTAATTGCAACCAAAACATTGAATGTTTTGAAGGAATTGGACGTTGTTCTTGGGGCTAAAGGGATTAAAACATATAGGGAGAAAGTGGGAACAGGGTACTAAGTTGATGATCAGCCACGATCAAATTGAATGGCAGAGCAGGCTTGAAGGACCAAATGGCCTACCCCTGCCCCATGCTTCTATTTAACTGTGAATGATTCATGTTGTCAGCAGTGCTTTAACACAGCTTGTAGAATAAATCTGTCTGGTCAAATCAGAACCAATCAGTTGAAAGGGCCCAACTCTAATATTAACCTGACCCTTACTTTTACTCACATGCTGTACAATTCAAGCACTCTCTTTATTCCAAACAGGAAATAACATGGAGATTGAATTTGTACAACTCTCATCCATAGATTCTATCAACAAACACATCGACCTGGACCTAATTTTACCGGCCACTGCAGCGGACAGCCAGAACTGACAACGGGAAGCGGCAGAGACAAGCCACTATAAATGCCGGAGGAAACATCACGGAAGCACTTCACAGGAAGCTCCCAAGCACTGAGGATGTCACCTAGACAGGGGACGAAACGTTTGCAACACAAACTCCCAGCTCGGCGAACAGAACCACAACAACGAGCACCTGAGCTACAAATCTCCCAAACTTTGAGTAACAACTTTTATTACGAGTCCCAATAAAGTGTAACTATGGCCAATCACAAGAACATAGAGGACTGGAAAGGAAGCAGATCCCAAATCTCAGTGGTGACATCTCGAGCTCAAGTCCCAGCACCACCACCAGTTTGAAATAATCACTTTACTTGCCTTTTTTATTTGGAAAGATACGACGAAAACTGGTTGAGAGAATGTGGCAGAGCATAGTGAATAGCAAGAGTTATAGAAGAGGGGGCAATAATTAACTCATGGTTAATTCACCACTTTTTGGTTGTGCTTATCTATTTTGCACTGAGCTTGATAATTTAGCAGTCAACTAGGAGAAAGTGAGGACTGCGGATGCTGGAGATCAGAATCAAAGAGTGTGATGCTAGAAAAGCACAGCTGGTCAGACAGCATCCGAGGTGCAGGAGAATCAACGTTTCAAGCATAAGATGATTCTCCTGCTCCTCGGCTGCTGGCTGACTGGCTGTGCTTTTCCAGCACCACACTCTTCAAACTTTACACAAGAACAGACTTCGATCCTTGAAGAGCTGCAAGAGGGATTCGAATGAGGGTACCATCTTCTTCACTTTAAGCAGAAAAACCATGTCACTCAAACACAACAACTCATATGTATTCTTGCAGCTTCCCTCTCCTTTTACCCAAGTACAGTATTGCTCAGAGAATAAAACCTTACTGGCAGCTGCAGCCTTGCGTTTGCGGACTGGTTTCAAGATGCTGATGACGCTGCTGGGTTGCAGTGAAGGCTGTAGCCAATAAGAAGTGTTCTCAACATTTGCCATGTAGATCCGCAGGCTGCCATCCTCACACAGGAGTATCATGGTGGTTCTTTGCTGGTCATTGCTGGCTGTGTGGCGAATTGCAACCATGTCCTGGATCTAAAATACAAGGAGCGGGGCAATGGCACAGCACACAAGAATATGAAATATCAAAGCAAGCAATGCTCATTTAAATGCCTCCTACTAAGACTATTTACTTGCTAATCTATTTTCATCTTACCAAGTCCCTCTACTGGTTAATTCTGCATGTGTATAATTGACTGCCCACTCGAAAACAGAATAGCCCTCAAATTTAATCTTCTCCTTTCACAAATTATCCTACTTGGGTTCTTTAATCCATTTAGCAAATTATAAATGGAGACCTTTCCCTACTATACTTTCCAAGAAAATGGAGAAGTTTTCTTAATGTACTCTCTGAAAATTGTAACCGCTTCAGAACTTTTTTAGTCTCTTTAATTATTTCCAGTGATACACAGATATCCCATGAGTTCTGTCACTAATAATTGGTGGGAAGCATTAGTTCCTTGATTTATGATGATACTCATACACCCAGCAGTTGAGTGATCTTTATAACAATAAAAGATGAACAGCACATATTCAAAGTATGATTTTAAAAGTGCAAAGTACGTTCACTTAGTATCTGCAAAAATGAGTCTTTTCTTTCAAATGCATTACTTCACACCTTTCGTCTGATGCAATCTATCGCTTGTTTTCTCATCAATAATTTGTAGGTTAGTAACAGAAATCTTTTTTAAGGAATTGTCCCAAATAATGAAGAACCATCAGTAAAGTACTAGCGAACTTAATATTGTAAAAAAAGAGAGCTGATGAATATGACATTTGTAGCACTCTCTTTATTCCAAACAGGAAATAACATGGAGATTGAATTTATACAACTGAGTCCCAATAAAGTGTAACTATGGCCAATCACAAGAACATAGAAGACTGGAAAGGAAGCAGATCCCAAATCTCAGTGGTTACATCTAGAGCTCAAGTCCCAGCACCACCACCAATTTGGAATTATCATTTTACTTGCCTTTTTTATTTGAAAAGATACAACAATAACTGGTTGAGAGAATGTGGCGGAGCATAGTGAGTAGAAAGAGTTATAGAAGAGAGAGGCAATAATTAACTCATGGTTAATTCACCACTTTTTGGTTGTGCTTATCTATTTTGCACTGAGCTTGGTAATTTAGCAGTCAACTAGGAGAAAGGGAGGACTGGAGATCAGAGTCAAAGAGTGTGATGCTAGAAAAGCACAACTGGTCAGCACATCCTATTCATTCTAAATGCAAGGTCTCCATGCAAAATGTGAACAAGAAAACTTGCTTACTAGTAAGTTGTTAACATTCATTTGGTCACAACCTGCTTCCTCAGATGATCCTATCCGTCCCAACATTCAACCAAAACCACCAGTGACCTGGATCAGGAATCTGGGTTGATTACTCTCTCTCTAATTCACAATTCAGGAAATAAATTATGGTTCAGTGCTGAAAGAATTCTCTTCCAAATGGCTCAGCTATTCACTAGAAAAAGTGAACCACCAGAGAAACTCAAAGAACAAATTGACAATTTAGTTGGCAACCCTTCATTGGAGGTTTAAGGGAGATGTAGGAACCATTTCCTTCTCATATTACTTATTA
The DNA here is from genome assembly GCF_020745735.1 of Hemiscyllium ocellatum. Lineage (NCBI taxonomy): Eukaryota > Metazoa > Chordata > Chondrichthyes > Orectolobiformes > Hemiscylliidae > Hemiscyllium > Hemiscyllium ocellatum. The sequence continues at coordinate 25,014,841 of NC_083437.1, forward strand.
TTTTGGTACTTATAATTTTCAATTGATTTAGAATTTAACTTTAGTATTTTTCCAACCATTTAAAGTGACTTCTCTTACTTGACCAGGCTAGTACTTATAAAATAAATCATTAAACCTATTTTTCTTTGCATGTATTTCCAGTATTTTCCATCTTATTTTCTTTTGTAACATCTAAACTTAGAAAGTAACACAGGATTGTGGAAAGCAAATCATCATAGATCCATCAGCTAAGCCCAGGATCTACCTTCACAACAGTCTGAACAGTTCAAAACAGCAGCTATAATTAATCAATCAGTCATGTCAATCAATTTGAATCACCAGCTCCAAATGTCAATAAGGCAATGGATAGAGATAAAAAAGGGAATGTGAAGCTAGTTACAGAATCTAATAAATTGCAAACACTGAGCTGCATTGTCAGAACTGGGTGCTCAACTCCACAATTTCATTAATGCACACAAATATTATATGTGGTTTTGTCCCTTTTTCCCAGGTTAGATAGTAAACATCTCCCAGGATCATTACATTCCAGTGCTGACATGTTTCACTGCGGTAATTTAAAAATAATCTGCACTAAACCGCATGAGACACTTGAGGATTTTGCTATGGGAATGTTATGTTAATACATCCAAAAGGCAATAATTCAGAGAAAATCTACATGAGCAATACAAATGAAAGGTAAAATTCAATTTTATCCATTTGAGCAACTTATTGCCCAATGTCTGCATTCATAAGACAATGTCTGACCTTGGCTTTGGCTGGTAGAGTTTTAATCTCCTGGATGAGGAAGGTGTCTGGTTTGACCATGATGACAAGTGGAATTCCAGTGGTTTGCTGGACACAACAGACCAAGCCAGGATGATTCATCACTTCTGACCACTGGCACAGGGCAGGAACAGTTTTCCCACTACCACCATTTGAACTGCACAGAGGAAAATAATGGAAGACAAACATGAACAGATGAATCAGACAGACTGAGTTAATGACGCTAAGACCTGAGAAATAGACTGACATTAAATAAAAGGAGAATGGGCGAGAGAGGGAAAGGAGTGTGAGAAGGGAAAGAGAGAGACAAAGGTATTGGAAATAATCGGAAAGTGAAAAGGAAGAGAGAATGGGAAACAGCAGAACCAGTGAATAAGGAAAGAGCAATACAACAAATCAACTTCATTTTAACCATCTGACATCCTCAGCTGACTACACTGTTTGAAAAATGCAGACACAGAAATTAATAACCAGTTGCACAGAAGGGGCGCAGTTGCACATGGCTGCAGATATCAAAAGGTGTTGAGATATACCTAACTCTCAATCAAGATTCATTAAAAATTACAAAAGGAGGACAGGACCACTATAACGTGTATAAAGCAGAAACTTTTTAAAGCTTATAGAGAAATGATTGTGGTAAAGAGTTTGTGTGGAAACCAGTTTAAAATCATAAACAGGACTGACCACGTGAGCGGCACTGTGGCTCAGTGGTTAGTACTACTGCCTCACAGCACCAGGGACCTGGGTTTGATTCCCGCCTTTCTGTCTGTGTGGTGTTTGCATGTTCTCCCATTGTCTGCGTGGGTTTCCTCCAGGTGCTCCAATTTACTCCCACAATCCAAAGATGTGCAGGTTAGGTGAATTGGCCATGCTAAATTGCCCATAGTGTTAGGTGCATTAGCCAGGGATAAATATGGGGTAGGGGAATGGGTCTGGGTGGATTACGTTTCGGAGGATCAGTTTGGACTTGTTGGACCGAACGGCCTGTTTCCATACTGTAGGGAATTTAATCTAAGTTACAGAATGTTGTCAAGTAGACCTGTTTTGAAACTTAAAGAAGCATTATCATTGTGGAATGTGCAATGAGGAGGAATTGATGTGCCTAAAAGAAATTGCAATCTCTGCAGAACTTATTGACTGGAGTTTTGTTTACCTTTACACAGAATTACAATGCAATATTTCTTGGTAGCTTGTGGTCATGTGATAATTAGGATACCCAACAAGTACCCATCAAGATTCGTGGAAAGAATGTAAATACGTAAAATGAACTGCAACTGGGGAAACTGAGCCCCCTGTAGGTGTATTTCATCATACATATATTTAGCACATGTATTGCAGCAATTCACAACAGTGGCCCACAGCCATCTTCCTAAGGGCAACCTCAATAGGTAAATACGTTGGCCAGTCCTATTAGTGAAAAAAATAATAAACCCTTGTGTTTTTCAGGATCTCAAACCTCTCTGCCTCTAGTGTCACCTGAACACTACAGCAATGTATTAATACCCCACAAGGCTCAGAACACTATTGTTGTGAGCAACTCTGGGAAGAACAGACTAAACTGATATTTCAGATGCAGGTTCTGGCCAAGATTCTGTATGTGAAACTTTAACCTGCCCTGTCTGCAGAAACTGACAGACCTGAGAGTTAACAGCATTGAGAGTTTTGTCAGCTTTCTTGTTACCATTTAACTAATCTCCACTGGGGCACATTTTGTTTAGATAACAAATTATTAATGTAACCATATGAATCAGAAAACATAAAACCAGGAAATCTAACAGGTTTCTCAAAGTTAAACAAAGAAGCATCTCTCCCTTACCTCCTGACAGATAGTCCTAGGTGTCACTCACCTTTTCAGATTGATTGGAAACAGCCGTTGCACTTCCAGTGATATGCGACTTAACATGGCAGCAAAGGACTTGCCTTGGCTATAACTAAAAAACAGCATCTGTAGAACATGGGAGTAATAAACCGAGACACCACCACCTGCAACCTGCCCATTACTGTCCTGGAAAGAAAAAGAAAATGAACTATGTTCAAATGCGCACACTGAACAGAATGCACGCAAAATATTTTATATTTACATTTCAAATGGAGGTTTTATTTATTTTATATATGAACAGCACCTTCCTTTATCAAATTTGTTGTTTTCATTCAAAGGGATTCTGAAAATACAGCACATGGAATTCCACAGTTTGTGGTACTTAGGTTACAATTAATATTATGCTTCCTATAGCACAACAGCTTCAACAGTGCATAGCATTTTAGAGCAGAATAAAGAGAACGCCAACTAAATGCAAATTTTTTCAGCCCTAATGGTCACGACTGCTTGTACTGGCAGCCTCAGCACCAAATTACTAGAAAGGTTTACAGGTTTCTTATTAGAATATGGGTGACAACAGTCATACAGTTTTAACTGCTTATCCCTAGTTGCCCTGCGTCTCACACAGGACAGATCGGGTGGAGCCAGAAGTATAGGTTCTTGTCATCATTAAATTACCAACGTTGCTAATTTCAATTTCACAAATTCTTCAATTAGGCTTGGAATTTACAATGCTGAAAATGCGTTGCTGGAAAAGCGCAGCAGGTCAGGCAGCATCCAAGGAGCAGGAGAGTCGACGTTTCGGGCATGAGCCCTTCTTCAGCCCTTCTTTCCTGAAGAAGGGCTCATGCCCGAAACGTCGATTCTCCTGCTCCTTGGATGCTGCCTGACCTGCTGTGCTTTTCCAGCAACACATTTTCAGCTCTGATCTCCAGCATCTGCAGTCCTCACTTTCTCCTTGGAATTTACAATCTCTGGGTTGCAAGTTCAATGCCTTCAAAGAATTTCCAAAATAGTCCAGACAACCCAATTTTAATTTCTAGCCATTTTATCAACTGAGCTCCATCAAATTCCAGCTGACTTCAGGCATTAGCTCGAAAAGGACTCCCAAGGGGCCTTTACTAACTAGAAAATATTACACTTGGATAGAGAAACCTGACATTAAAAATACAAAACTCAATCTCCCACAGACCTTCAGATCTTCATGCACGATTTCAAGTACATTAGTGACATAGAATGGTCCATGCTGAGCACTGCTCGCTTCTTCCATCACTTGGGTGTAGATATAACCAGCTGAAGACATAATAACAATAATACTCTTCCCTTCCTCACTGAACAAAAATGTTGTGTCACGGATCTTGGAGCTTGGCAGAAGAAAATAGTACATTGGACTCAAGGCATCAGCGGACAAGTCATAAACCTGCAAACAAAGGTTAAGACACAATCTGTGAAGGAACTAATGCACCTACTTTACACTTAACAATATTTAACAGCAGCAGCTTGTGTTGCTTGCACATGTAGAATCTTCTATTTGAATTTAAAACAACTTTGAAATGAAAAGTAACACCAGTTTAGTCCCTGCCAATTTAAGATTGGTTAAGGACAGCTTAGGAGGCACTTGGTCTTTGAAAAGTGTTTTTTAAGGATACTTATTTTTCAATTCCATATCTTAAATGTTACATTTTTTTTTTACAGATTATTACTTTCGGCTTAGGGACAATGTTGCCTATCCTTGAATGGCAGCAAATAAAAAACTACTCTTTAGGTACTGACTGGTAAAACAATTTGTACCCCTGCCACTCTAGGAACTTCATTCAAATGTGGTGTCAAGATACCTTTACTTTAAGTTGCAAGAGTCTTGAAAGAAATTAGTTGCGACAGCTGTAACTCAGTTCTTGAATAGCCTGCAGTAAATTAACTTGCCACTAATTCAACATAAGGAATGCTAACATGGACCATGGAAGGATCCAAGGTTCTCCCACCAGTACTTTTAAGGCAAATCAATTGGAATGTCCCAGCCAGGAGTGCCTGAAGCCGTCAAAAGGTGGCTCCACTCTTTAGCCCTGACACCAGCCACCATGCCAAAGACAATATAAATCTCCATTTTCTTTAGTGGAATATCAGAGCATGCTGAAAGAGAAATACAGATTAGCAAAAGGATTACACTCAGTTACCCCAGCCTTACCTTGACAAAATCTGCTGTTATAATTGCAAGCTCTGTCTGTGATCCTGGAAGCCACACTGCTTTAATGATGAAGTTGCCAGTGGCAAGTTGTGGATGGAGAACAAGATGATCAGAGACTGATCCTGAATTGCTGAATGTTAGAACATGGCAGTCCTGGAAAATGAGATGCATAAAGAAAATGTTACTGCTATACCATCAATCTATATTAAGCAGGGAATAATCATGAGATGAACAGAGAAACAATTTGTGACTTATGAGCGCCACCCAAGAAATGTACAAGATGTGACCGAAGTCAATTTCGGTTAGAAATAACATCCTGTCAGTCAGAGATGTTGAAAATAATGACACTTGAAAAAGACTGTCCCTTCCCAATGTAATGACTCAACTTGGAGATCATGATTCACATGTAAAGCTAGATAGTAAGGCAAGCAAACAATTTGATTGAACAGTCAACATAACCAGACTGAGTCTGTACTCATTCAATTTCAGGTAAGGATCACTAGAGGGAGTGCTGAACAACATCTTCCACAGATGCATGATATTTCAACTATGATGTCCTGGTCTCATGGTTTCAACAATATAAAACAAAGCAGTATTTGATGTGACATAAATTCTGAGATATCAATCTCCAGCACACAATGGCTAAAATACAATTAGGTTTGTGACAACGCATTCCAGATCAGAATAACCCAGGGTGGAAAAAATTCTAATTTTGCGCACAGATTTCATACCAATAATAAAAATGTTTCCTTTAGTTGCCAACATTTCTGCCAGTAAGAGCTAATACCCTGACACAGATGCTCACAATTTTGAGCATGTTCAGTTAATCTCTCCCTTCACCTTCTTAGGTCTAAGGAGACCAATCCCAGCAACTCTATTTCACTGGTTATTGAAGTCCTTTGTCTTTAAGGCTATTCTAAAACATCTATCCTAACTGCAGTGCCCAGACAAATGGACATACCACTCCAATTTAGAGCTAGTTGGTGACTTGGGATGATTTAACACAGTTTCCTTGGTTTTATAATCTGTGCCTCTATTTATTAAGTCAAGGATCCTGCATCCTTTTATTAAATGATTGAAAACTGTGTTGCCATCTTCAAAGATTTATACATATAAACACAACCCCTTCTAAACAAACTTAACAAAAGGTCAATCTTTCTGATGGTTCAAACACCACATACCTTGAGTCCACACACAGCAAGGTAATCCTCATTACATGGATTTCCGGTAAGACTCAGAACAGTGAAGGGAACCGGAGCTGAAGCTAGACGAGTCAATGTCAATTTCCGCTTGCTCGAGTCAGCTTGTTTGAGTAAAGCTGATAGCTGCAGCACGGTGATCTACAAGGGAATAGAAATGGTTTAGTTTGAACTGAAAATGAGTTCTGTGGATGCATCCTCAGATTATAATAAACTAGAGCTTAAATGCATTGCCTCTTAGATATTCTATCTTGGACATGTTCCTGATTTTATTCCTCTCCTCAGCAACTTCTCAGGGAACGACAGACCAGTGAGCCTGACATGTGGGCAAGTTGCTGCTTGGAATCCTGAGGGACAGGATTTACATGCATTTGGAAAGGCATGGACTGATGAGGGATGATCAACATGGCTTTGCGCGTGAGATGCCATGTCTCATGAACTTGATCGAGTTTTCTGTAGGAGTAACGAAAGAGGTTTATGAGGGAAGAGGCAGTGGACGTGATCTATATGGACTTCAGTAAGGTGTTCAACAAGGTACCTCATGGTAAACTGGTTAGCAAGGTTAGATCACATGGAATACAGGGAGAACCAGCCATTTGGACACAGAACTGGCTCAAAGGTTAGAAGACAGAGAATGGTGGTGGAGGGTTTCATTTCAGACTGGAAGCCTGTGACCAGTGGAATGCCACAAGGATCGGTGCTGGGTCCACTGCTTTTTGTCATCTATACAAATGATTTGAGGAACACAGGAAGTATAGTTAGTAAGTTAGCAGATGACACCAAAATTGGAAGTGTAGTGGACAGCAAAGGCTACCACAGAGTACAACGGGGTCTTGATCAGATGGGCCAATAGCTGAGGAGTGGCAGATCGAGTTTAATCTAGATAAATGTGAGGTGCTGCATTTTGGAAAAGCATATCTTAGCAGGATTTATACACTTAATGTTAAGGTCTCGGGACGTGTTGCTGAACAAAGTGACTTTGGAGTGCAGGTTCATAGTTCCTCAAAAGTGGATTCGCAGGTAGATAGGATAGTGAAGAGGGCGTTTGATATGCTTTCCTTTTTGGACCACAGCATTAAGTATTGGAATTGGGAAGTCATGTCGCAGCTTTACAGGACATTGGTTAGGCCACTTGTGGAATATTGTGTGCAAACTAGGTCTCTTTCCTATTGGAAGAAATAGTGAAACTTGAAAGGGTTCAGAAAAGATTTACAAGTATGTTGCCAGGGTTGGAGGATTTGAGCTACAGGGAAAGGCTGAATAGGCTAGGGCTGTTTTTCCAGGTGCATCAGAGGCTGAGGGGTGACCTTACAAGTGGTTTATAAAATTATGAGGGGCAAGGATAGGATAAATAGACAAGGTCTTTCCCTGGGGTGGGGAGTGTCCGGAACTAGAGGGCACAGGTTTAAGGTGAAAGGGGAAAGATTTAGAAGATACCTAAGGTGCAACTTTTTCACTCAGAGGGTGCTGTTTGAATGGAATGAGTTGCCAGAGGAACCCCTCTGCCTTTCTTCCAAGTTCTGTTTTTCCATTATTGGTGGCTGTGCCTTTAAAGTTTAGATCCCAAACTCTAGAATTCCCCCAAAATATTATCTTTTCTCCTCTTTCAGACTTCCTACAAATCCATTTCTGATCTAGGTCTGGTTCAGATATCCTCACATCTACTGTCAATGAGCACTCCCTTTTTTTCTTTATACAACTGTGACCTTGGGATGTTACTTCCATGCTAATGATACTATATAAAAGCTCAAAGCCCACAGAAAATTGTGAAACCGAATTTGATCAACCTGACGACTTCCCATATTTGTCTAAAAAACTAACCATACTGTCCATACCCAATCTAGCGTCTACATGATTTTAACTGCTTATGCGGTTGCGAAGAAAGCAGCTCAGGTGTTTTGACAAAAATGCAGTCTTGTCAAAGTTACTCAAACATACAAACATTGCCTAAAAAGTGAATTACAGTAAATCGCTTTCCAAGGAACCTTCAAACCCAAATATAAAAATAAAACGCACTTTTCCCTTCTCATGGCTTACAGCCAGGTGCTGTCGGCGGCCATGGGGAGAGGAAAGAACACACATTGCAACACGACGCAGCACATGTGCACTGATTAGTTGACGGATTGTCTGCCCTTGATCCCCACTGTAATTCATCCGCACATTCTCAAAGGCACCTTCTTGAGAGCCCAGGGTTGGAACCTACAAGATTAAAGCATTCAATTAGATACCCCAGAGCATCAAAACGTCATCTTGAATAATAGTGAAAAAAACTCAAACAAACAGGACAAAAACTAAGCAGGCAACAGCTCATCTCAGACAAAATACAAACAACTTTCAAACATTCCCAACCCATGTGATAAATAAAAGTGCGATTAGCAAAATTATTCAAAATGTGAAGCAAAGTAGTTAAGCTTCCTCCGACAGCAGTTCCTCTATTACAGCAAATCCTGCAGTATTCCACTTGATAATGTACTGTGTCACACAGGCAATGTCTCTGTTTATTTATGCTACTTACCAATATCTCTTTATGTTTCCAATAAAAATAATCAGAACCAAGGAATAAGATGGACAAAAACAACAGGGATGGAAAAGATTCTCCAAACTTCAGCCTCATGATACTAAATCAGTCCCATAATGTGTCACCGCTTTGTAATTTTTTATTACATAGTTATGTTTGTTGTGGATTTTAGCTAGCTGTTTGCAGTGTGGTGCACTGCAATGAAGGCCAGTTCTAAGGAGTGGGATTACACGTCATTTGACCTTGGATTATACAGAGATTCATTTCAGTGCTGTTACAGAGGAATATCACAGTTCACATATATTATTATACAGCAATACACTCATTATACTCAATTACTGTACCAAACACTTTCTAACCCTCAACACTCCATTTCCAGTTCCAGGGCGTACCATCAGCTGGTCAGTCATTTCCATGTTCTTCTCCATTGTGTGCAGATCGTCTAATGCCTGCTGAGCGCGGCTGCTACTGCCAACTGCTGAGGCTTGCTGGAAATTTGTCTGGATTGCATCCATCAGGAAGACGAGCATATCAAGGACTAACCCAGCAGTGGAACAACCAGACTAGGAAAAGGAAACAGGAACAGGGTTAGCAAATCGGGATGACTGAAATTTTGTTCACGTGCCTGTGTCAGGATGACTATTGATACAATATGTTCAAAATAGGCTTTTCAGTTTTAAGAGCTGTTTGAATCCAATAAAAGCATAAAAATGAAATTCTTGAATTCATGTTTGGATCCAATGTGAAAATCGCAACCAAACTGCCAATGGTCAGAAACTCAGAACTGTGGGTGAGCAGTAATTTAGGGATCCAAGTATTTAAAAAATTACAAACCTAATGGACAGGTGCAAATAAATTGAAAAGGCAAATGGATTATTTGTTTTTGTCTCAAAAGAACTGAAATACAAAAGAGAAAGTTATGTTACAGATGTGCATAGCTCCAGTCATATCTCATCTGGAGTACTGCGTGCAATTTTGGACACCCAGACCTCAGGGACAACACACTGGAATTGGAAATAAACAGCAGATTCACGAGTATAATACCAGGCTTATATTATGAGGCAGGTTGCACATACAGGCTTGTATCCCCTTGAACACAAGGCTCAAGGATGAACAAATTGCAATATTTTAGATAATTACAATATTTAATACAGTATGCTTGATGGGACAGCGCAGCGTGTAGCTTAGTCTGTACCTAATCCATTTGGTACCTGTCCTGAGTGTGTTTGATATAACAATGCACAGGGAGCTTGACCTGTATGACACTAGCCATGGGAGTTATTGCTGCTAATAAGAAAGAAGAAATTAAGTGGTTCATTCCCAAGACCTAATGTCTTTTACCTCACCAGTTCACAACATTATAAAAGTAAAAAGCACCTTTCTTTTCTGGGGGAGGCGATTAGTGGGTTGACATGTTCATGTTCAAAAGGGGGTTGATCATTACATCACACTTTTCTTAGGAACCTACATGTGGAATTGAGGGGGGGGGGTTGCCATTGCAAGTAGAGCTTCAGATGAAGTTATCAACTAAATACAAAAAGATGATTTATTTTTATCTTGATTCAGATAGCATGCCAGATGATATGGTACTACTATTATTGATATTGCAGCAAGTAAAATTGACTTGTCTTTGGAGCAATCTTCTTCAGTTGACAACTATCTTTCGTCCAGAGCTTCCCAATGACAAAGTAATTAACTGTGAAGGCAGAGGCTGTCACCTGACCAGATTTAGCACAAGACGACACTGGTGAACATGGAAAACACTATGCCGATAATACTAATCAAATATATTGCCAATATATTCTTATGGTGGATGTCGATGTACGATATGTTTTGTTCTCCATCACTGGAACATAAGACCCTACGATATCGGAGCAAAATTAAGCCATTTGAGTTTGCCCTGCCATTCGAATATGGCTGACCTGTTTTTCTACCTTCTACCCATAACCCTTAATCCCCTTACTAGTCAAAAACCTAGTTATCTATTTAATCTCAGCTATACAGCAATCAGTTGGAAAGCTGGGTACAAAATGGCAGATAGAGCTGAATCTGGACAAGTATGAAATGATGCATTTTGGGAGGAGAAATGCAAGAGAAACATATACAATAAATGGCAAGGCACTTATGAGCATTGACATACCTAGAGATCTTTGGGTGCAAGTCCATTGCTCCCTCAAAATGGCAATACAAATGGATAAAGTGCTCAAGGTGGCATACGGCATGCTTGCCTTTATTGGTCAGGGCATGGAGTGATAGCTTAGTTAGCCACACGGGCTGAAAGGCTGCTCATTTTCCCCAAATTCCTCCCCTTCTCAGAATGTACTAACTCCTGTTGAGGCATAGTTTAAGAGCCAGATACCTTTTATCCTGTGAAGCTCAATAGTGACTGCTGCCAAGCTTTTACACTGGCAAAGATATCACAATTGCACTAATCGTATCCTGACATGATCTCATGCTGTTTTCAAGAAGAATCACTGGAAAAGTGTCAAAAGTAGGAACCCTTGTTGAGTTCACATCCCCTCTCTGGTGTCCCAGCGAAACAGAAATGAGTGAGTAAAATATGACACCTCCTGGTATGTACAAGTCAACTGCTCATTATCTTTATTAAGTAAAAGCATAGGGTACCTATCACATAAACGTTTGAAGATACAAAGCTCGAATGCTAAAAATAACTAAAACTGTTACTTCCGAAATCCGGCAAAATGAAGTGAAGAATAGCATGGTGAAATGTAACAGCTATATCTACATTAGAAGGTAGCTGTCTGCAGCAACAACTCACTGAGTAAGTTGTGTACACATGTTCTTACCACTTGGATCTGCAGCTCCTCCCTACAGCCCTCGATCTGCTTGCACAAAGTACTCTTCTTCGGTTTATCATCTTCAGAAGTCTTGCCATCTGCACTCATCACTTTGCATTTATCTGCTGGGGATGTGCTTTGGTGTCGCAAGGCACTTTCTGGGACACGTGGCTCATTCTGGAAGGCAGATGACTCCTTCAAAGTAGAACTGATACCACTGCTTGGACTCCGTTTGACCAGAGCCTATAGAAAGAGTAATATTAAATATTTTTCAATTGCCTTAAAAAAAAGACGCACCAAAGAAAGTTAGAACAGTAATGTCCAAACGCAATATTCAGACCTAACTGTGCTTTTTTTTCCTTTTTTCCTGTTCAAATGGGATAAGCCTTTAGTTTTAGAAAGCACTTTGTCATTTGTTGATGGATAAATCCTAAATTAAACATCAAGATCTATTAATGTCAAGAACTCAAGATGTGAAGGATCAGAGATATTTATATTTGGCCCCAGGTTGTGTGCCCAGAATGAAGAAAGAATAATGTAAGAGTGTTCAAAGTTACACTGGCTCAGGCATAATCTTTGGTGACGCTGCATACAAGGCTGGAAATATTTTAAAAATGGTAAACTCAGCTCATTTCATAGATTTGATTAACCAGAAACAAACTATCACAATGATTTTCTCGAGAAAATCCATACACATCACTGGGTGGAGGAGAGTGGCGACATTGTAAGCAAACACTGGTGGTACGGTGCCTCACAGTGCTAGGGACCTGGGTTCAATTCCAGTCTCAAATAACTGTCTGTGCAGAGTTTGCACTTTCTCCCCATTTCTGTGTGGGTTTCTACCAGGGGCTCCAGTTTCTCCCATAGTGCAAAAATGTGCAGGTTAGGTGGATTGGCGATACTAAATTGCCCATAGTGCCCAGGGATATGCAGGCTAGGTGGATCAGCCATGGGAAAAAGATAGGGTAGGGGGTGTATCTGGGTATGATGCTCTTCAGAGGGTCAGTGTGGACTCAATGGGCCAATTGGCCTACTTCCATACTGTGAGGATTCTATCATTCTAGGTCCTTATTAAACATCATGCATCCAAAGCCATTAACATGTTATGATTTTAAAAGAAAAAATATAATTTCAGGATATGAATGCCTTGAGAAAATTGATGGAAGATGTTAGTGAACCCAAACCTGGTGGGTGGGTTAGGAGAGAACAAAACCAGCTTGAAGTGATTGATTTTGCATGCAGCATTAAACAACTTCCTTCAATTGAGATTATAATGCTTGCACTGCTATATTTTGCAATATTATAGCCAACCTCTATGATATTGTTCCTCTTAACAAAATGAAAAATTTCCTCCCTCCCCGCTAACAGTGTTGACCATTTCTGGCATGAGATTACATTGCCATTGCCTGTCCTCCAATTCTTCATACTGCAGCCCTAATGACAATCAAGACCTAGTCAACATACGGACTAGCCCTGTCAAACACAATACAACATTCCCACCAGCATCCAGTTATGATCTGGATGGCTTTTAGCTAATTTTGCTTCACCAAGTCTTTAAAACAACTATGGGCCACCCTGTACTATGTGGCTGCCATCAGCTAATTGAGTACAAGCTAAGAACTGAACCTGCCTCAGTTAGCTTTGGAGACAGAGTTCAAGCTTTAGAACAAAAGTGATGTAAAGAGTTAACATTGTCATCTGTCTAACTTTAAACAAGATTCTGCAATTCAAGCTCCCACTTTAGTGTGAAATTAATTAAAAATTCTGCCATTTTATGAACACCTGACTCCAATTATAACTTGTTCCAAGCATAACTGAAACACTATCGCCTAAAACTGCTTTTGTATCTCTACTGGCAGCTAAGCATTTAGCAGCCCTGCAAGTTTCCACTTCTATTGCTGTGCACATAGCAGAGACAGATAGAAACAGAGTGACAGGAACTGAAAGAGACACAAACAGAACAGCAAGACAACTTACATTCATATAGTCCTTTAATGCAGTAAATGTCTGAAGGCACTTCAGTGAGGAAAGAACAGACACTGAGAATTAATACAAAGAGTGGGAAAAGATATGATTAAATAGACATGCTTTAAGGGAACTTTGGAAGAGTGGACAGCAATGTCATAATGTAAAAGGTTTGGGAAATCAACAAAGTGACAACTGAAATACTTCACAGTCTGACAGTTATGATGAAAGGATAGAAGATGTACAGACCAGAGTTGGAAAACATAAGGATATGGACTGGAACGCTGACCTGGAGGAGAATGCAGTGAAGTAGTCATGGAAAGGATAGGTTAAAAAACTATGCAGCAAACAGGAGAGTTCACAGAGATCAGGAATAATTGGCAAGATAAAGACAGTGGGTTTTCTTGAGGGTTGCACTCCATAGGGAGCTGTGAAATGGTTAAGAGCATCAAGTCCTAGCATTATAAAAAGTACAGATAAAGTACTGAGAAATGGAGGTGATGTAACAATGGAGTTAGGTCATTTGGGGTGAGCAAACGGTCATGTCAATGGACAGGATATGGGAGCGTGAAGCTCAACTTGACTTGAGTAGGACACAGATTCAGAATTTTAGTTTTCAGTCTGAGTAAAACATCCACAGAAGAGTGAAGCCAAATTGAGGGTATGGAGTTTTTGGTAAGAACCAAATAGCACAGAAGTAGAACTGGCTGTCAACAAAATCATATGGAAACTGACACCTTGCCTACAATTACTCTAATCATAAAGAAACATACAGATGTGAGAAAAAGGAGTTAAAAATTTAACTGAGGTACTATCAGGATGATCACATGGATCAGGAACAGAAGTCTGTGTTAGAGATTTTCTGATTTTATTGAAACGGGTACAAAAGACCAAGATAGGCAGACTAACAGAGATGGACCAGAGGAAAAGTAATGGAATATGTGCCTTGGGAAAGATGGAGGAAAATAAAGATTTCCACAGCATTCTTCAGAGAAATGTCACTGACTGGGGTGCAGTCAACTATAATGAGCAGGTGAAAGAATTACACCAAAAGATAACCACAGGATTAGGAGGAAATAGTACAGGAGGAAATAGTACATAAAAGAAAGCAGTGGAGTTGTGGTGGAGCAGACCCCAATACTGATGCCTTGTCCCTTTCCAATACACTTGAGGCAGGTATTATCTTCAAGATTTTTAACTCCTGTCCACTAATCAAGTAAAACACATTAACCATAAAAGACGCACTGCAAACCGAGAAATCAGCAAGGGAGGCTGAACGCTTCCAATTGGCAGAACTAACATTATTTTAAAGGCTAATGAACAAGAATAAAAGAATCTCAAATGCTGCCATCAAATGTGTAGAAACACTGACTGGCAAATTGTATAATGATGCAAAAAACATTGGTTTCCTCTTTGCCTTCAGTAAAAATTATTTTTATGACATACTTGACAACTTCCATCTTCCTTTGCTCCACAGTCACAGAAGAATGATCCATACTTGGCATAAGAAATCTCATGATCCTTGTGACAGACTTTAGCACAAATGGTGCAAACTCCTACTCCTTCCACCATTTTACAGGTATGACAGTGATACCTGAAACAACAGGTTAGAATAGGTTAGTTTACTCTTCCTCGTTCAAGGTCATGCTTAGTCTCAAGCAAACACCATTTGAAAAGTTTGTGACTTATACCATGAATAAAGGAGGTTATTATTTTACATGCTTGAGTAATATGGTTCAGAATTTAACAACGTAGACCGGTTTCCGATCCAGTGAAAAATAATGAACTGGCAAGCAACCTTTACCTAACAAAACGTGTTTAAAAAAAAAACCCTATTTAATGTTCTGGTCAAAGAGCAGCATGTTCAAACATAACAGTGGCAGAATCAATTACTTCAGTACCTGTTAGACTATAACAAATCTGTTACAATGCAGTACCAGCTAAACTCATTATATGCCTGCTGTATTCTGATATATGTAGAAGCTACGAAATCTATTACTGTCCTTATTTCTGCTTCCATTTCAGACAGAAGGAACTGTGTTTTGTTTTTAAACATGTGATTTTAGAATGGGTGCAAGGACTATATTTTCTGGCCAATTTCCCAGGTGCTCACAGTTGTAGCTGAACGGTAATGCTCCAACTCATTGCAAAAGGCTATGGGCTCAATTGCCACTCCAGACACATACACAACTTTTTGGAAAGACATTAATGAGGCCATGTAACATCCACCAATAAGGCTAGACAAGATCCAGGAGTATTTTATTGGGTTATATTTTATCCCTGGACCATCACTACTTAATGATTGTGGCCATGATCTCATTTCTGTTCGTGGGAACTTCTTTGTGCAAGCTACTTCTGTAACTACACTCTAAGGACGCTACTTGGTTGTCAAATGCTTAGGGCATCCAAACAAAGGCTGTGAATTGCAAAGGCTGTGAATTTTTCTGCTTTAGTTATTCTGAAGCAGGCAAACATTTATTCTGAACCACTGTAGTCCCTGTGTTAATGATAATCACATTCTGTAGGGATCAGGTCCAAGCTGAGTGTGGAGGCATTTTGCCAAAGGAATTGGTTTGACTTATCGAAATCCTCTATCCCTGCACCTTACTCTACCACAAAGTAAAATCATGAGCCCTCTTTATCAACTTTACACAAGGACAATGTTCTCACCAGTGCTGATTCATGAATTCCTTCTGTGTAATTGTGAATGTGCATAGCTTGTTACACAGGGAATCTTCATCCTAGGAACAAAAAAATTCCATTCATTATACGCATGATACTTGTAATAACCTTTCAGCTTTCAATACAGTGAATGAAACTCTTTTCAGGTTATTCACAAACAGAATACAAACTACTCACCGAATCCTCTGCTTGCGAGTCTTCCTCTTCCACAACCAGATCTTCCACCCAATCAGAATCAACCTCAATTGCCTTTTCCTCACCATCCACTACCAGGTGCGTTGATCCCTGCCCACTGTTCTGTCGCATGGCATTCATGACATCGGCAAGATAGGACATGATGTGGCAGGCACAGTCCAGCATACCGACATGCTGGAAACAAGAGAGAAAAAAAGCAGATATTCAAACTGCATTTAGATGCAGACATATTCTGTGCTGCATGGTCTGATTCACATCCCCTATAGGCAGTACAAGTCTTTCTTTTTAAACTTAAGGAAACTGCAAAGAAAGGCACACAATTAAAAGCAAATATTTGCTAAAACTGAGATTATGGATTTAAAAATACATTAAATTTCTTCAAGTTATTCGGACAACTCACCTTCCCTTGAGTTACATTGGCCCCCACCTTCTCCAGGACATTCTTCTGGGAAAGATATTTCTTACTGAAAAATAAAGATATAATAATTTAATTACAGAAACTGCATATTTTGAACAAGAGAATGAGCTCAACCCTCACCCCTACCTGTCCCCACAAGGCAGTTGATGCAACCTCAAACATGAATGCTTCAGAACATTAGCAATAGAGTTAATTAAAATTAGAGTTAAAATTTATTTGAACAGTTCACCAGAAGTCACATCTTGTCTAACCTCATGCATTGTAATCTCACACTCACCATTTTCCTAACCAGTCTACAGCTGCACGGTGAAGCTGCAAGTGTCCTCCTCCCTGTCCAGCACTGGCCAATGTTGCCATAACAACCATTAATTCTGGGAATCCTGTTCCATCACCATTTGACAACATTTCTGTTGCCATGGGTATGAGTGTGTTGAGTAACACAGTACAGACACCTTCACCAACTTGGCTAAAGAGATAAGAACAGATTAGAATCAAATTAACCATTAACTATCAAACATCAATAGTAATTCTTAAAAGTGGTTAAATTCCTTAAGAGGAAAGATTTAAGGCAAAGGGAAAGAAAACTAGGAGAGTGAGAATAAATTTATCCCTCCATAAGAGTTGACATAAGCACCAATAAGCAAATTGTCTCCTCCTGTACTACAATGTGTTATTAAAATTACTAGAAATACTTGTTTTAGTATTTAGTAATTTAGCAATTTACATCCACTTTACAGTACAAGAAATTTAATGAGTGCAATTGATCACAAGCAGTGGGGGTGGATGTTATAGTGAATCAATCACCATAAGTTTATTCTTTTAAATGGCCAGTAATCTCGATTATTTTAACACCAGCGAATTGTTTTAGAGGACAGTCTGAAGTCAATGCTGTCCCAGTCATCAGTATTGAATAAAATTGCCCAAACACCTGAAATTCTTTGTTATAATCTGATAAGGTTTTAAAAGGATAATATTTTCTGATTAGTTGTGCTGTATTTCAAAATATAGCCACAGAATTGCATGTGTTTGCTTTGGAAATGGATATTAGATAACTGCAGTATTAGTAATCAAAGCAAGGCATCAGTAATTTAACTGTTTGGAATGAATCATAAATCAAATTAGATTAGATTAGATTACTTACAGTGTGGAAATAGGACCTTCGGCCCAACAAGTCCACACTGACCCTCCAAGGAGTAACCCACCCAGATCCATTTCCCTACATCTTACACTACGAGCAATTTAGCATGGCCAATTCACCTAACCTGCACATTTTTGAACAATGGGAGGAAACCAGAGCAGCCGGAGGAAACCCACGCTGACACAGGGAGAATGTGCAAACTCCACACAGATAGCCGCCTGAGGCGGGAATTGAACCTGGTCTCTGGCGCTGCGAGGCAGCAGTGCTAACCACTGTGCCACCGTTCAAATACAAAAGGAAAAAAATCTCCACTTTCAGAAATTGTTTCAGGAATCAGCTATTCATATTTATAAAGCATATCTAACATAATTAAACTCTAAAACCACTTCAGGAAGGTGGAAAAAAGGAGAAATAAAAAAATTACAAGTCATCATTGCTAGATTCAATTTGTAGGTTTTGAAGCTTTTGAAGTAGGAGGGGAAAATTAAAAGAGTTTAGGTAGAATGATCTAAAATGAGAAACCAACACAATTATCAGATCTGCTGTTAAAACAAAGGCACAGAAACATTTCAATGCCAAATGATCTGAAACAGTCAGATCAGTCATAATTTTATTCAAATGCACAAAAAGAAACTTAATGGATCAAATGTGTGCACATATTTATGTTCATAGGGAGCAGAGGGGAATTGAGTTTTGAAGGAGATCAGAACCAGAAGAATGAGAGCTCATTCAGGAGCATATAGTTGGAAGAGGTTCCAGAGGCAGAGTTGGGCACTAAAAGTTTGAACATGATTCACTAGTTCCCTAAACGTCAGTGTAACTTCAAAAGCACCATGGTAGTTAGAGTCTGAGAGCTTTGCATTGGCTAAGATGCAGGCACTGAAGACTTGGACAACTTGGAATTTGTAGAAGACAGAATTCAAAAGGGTACCATGCAGCGTTGGGGTACACAGGAAAAAACTTCAGTTGGTACGGAATGCAGAGTATGAACAGGCAAACAACATCGTAGCAAAAAGAAGCAGATGGCCTATAGTTTGACAGGGATGTTACATTTAAAGCTCAATTCCAAATTAAGCAGGATAACCAAAGTTATGGATCTTCAGGTCTAGTCTGAGGAAGCAGTCCAAGATGGGAAAAGAATCAAGTGCTAAGGCTCAGAACTTCAAGTGGGAAGTTTAAGCCTGATCAATATAGACTAATACGAAATATTATTTGGTAATGGTCTAAGGGTGATCAAGGAATGTTGACAAAGAGGAAAAGCTGGTCCATCAGGAACATGGGCTCTTTCCATTCTCCATTTGTATTATCCCAGTTTCCTTTTCCTGTAAATGTCTGCACAAACACTTTAACTCACACCCTCATAGTACATGACCCATGCAAAGAAAGGTATGTTAAGCACCAGTCTTTGCTGCTGAAACTTTACTCAAGGCTATGTTTCTTAGTACCTGTTTTCTCTAACAATGCATGCAGTCAAAATTTGAAGCAGTTGTCTGTTCTCTTGAACTATATCCAGCTGATCAGAGTCTTTAGGAGGTGCATGAGTCATTCTTGTTAACCAGGCATGTAATCGGCTGTGTTCAACACAAGCCAGCTGAGCAAATGAGCCACACAAATGCAGAAGACTTGGGTTTGGGCTCTTCTCCGCTGAAACAAGAAGCACAACCAGTAACTTGCGTTATAACCTATTTCCAAATTTGCAAGGAGACATCATCTATACCAACAGATCAATATTCAGCTTGCATAATTGGTATATTACCATAGGAAGCAAAACACATGACTAAAAAGTAAAGACATACACATTACAGTAAAACACCCTCACGTTAAAGAAAAAACAAAATACCACAATGCTGAAATCTGAAACACAAACAAAATGCTGGAAATATTCAGCAGATCACGCTGCATCTGTGGAGGGAAAGAGAGAGTTAGCAATCCAGCTTGATTACTCAATCAGAATTGAAAATGGTTAAAACTCGTATAGGTTACAAGCAAGTCCTGAAGTAAGAAAAGTTGAAATAAAAACACAAAATGCTGGTGAAACTCAACAGGTTTGGCAGCATAAAAAAAAAATTTTGGACTCAAACTTTGTTGCTCTCCATAGATCTTCTAAGTTTCTCCAGCACTTTCAGATTTCCAGCATCTGCAATATTTTGTTTTTATTTTAGTTCAGAAAACTGATTGAGTAGGGGCAGGATCAGCAAAGTCCACAACAGAGTGATAGGAAGAGAGGATAAATTGACAAATGGGATGAGGTGCAATGAGACAAAGAAAGAAACAAAAGATGGGTTCTGAGATGGTGCAAATAAGAAAAACAAGCTATTATGAACAGCTGCTGTTTTGGAAAAACGGGAGGTAGAGATCAGAATCTGAAAACGCTGAACTTGACTTTTGGCTGTAAAGTGTTTATTTGTAAGATGTGCTGCGGATCCTCAAGCTTACTTTGAGCTTCATTAGAAAAGCGTAGGACACCAAGGGCAGAGAAGTCTGAAAGGAAACAGGAATTACAAATACAGGTGAGCAACCGCTCAGAATCCAGGTTTGCACACTATATGGAGATATTGCACAAAGTAGTCACCCAATTTTTGCTTGGGTCCTTGATGCAGAAGAGACTACATTATTGAGCAGATTATTCCACAAAATTTAAATATGTGCCGGTGAATTGTTGTTAACCTGCAAATAGTTTCAGGACCCTGAGCTGTAGGAAGAAAGGAGGTAAAAAGACTAAACAATTACAGAAGGTTGGAGAAAAACTCGGCTGGTCTGGCAACATCTGCCGAGAGAGAAACAGAGTTAATATTTCAAGTTCAGTATGACTCTTCCTCAGGACTGTGAAGAGAAGTCATACTGGATTCGAAATGTTAACTCCGTTCCTCTCGCCACAGATGCTGCCAGATCGGAGTTTCTTCAGCATCGTCTGTGTTTGTAATAAAATATTCTACTCTCTTTTAAGCTTTTGCTAACCTGCACCCACTTTCGTCTGTCCATTAATACAATTTAACCCAAGAACCCAAAACTGCAAAAAGTGCCAAAATATTTGTTAACTGTTAGGTTCAATTAGCAACATGTACTATTCACATTTAAACAAATAAGCCAACTGAATATGCAACTCACCAAGTTGGAACAGTTTTGTGAAAAATTTCAGCACTCTGTTACAGAACTTAGCTGAAAGGTTCTCATTGGCCGTGGCCATCATGATCTGCACCAGTTCCCCACTGTAAGGGAAAAAGACAAAATCTGAAAGAGTCTTAAGATGGGACTTCAATAAACAAAAATAAATATAATCATGTGCATCTATCCAGAGGGACAAACATTCTACTTCATATCATATTTCTAGAAGAAACCTCAAACTCAAATATTACACTCCCAAACTATCATTTTTCTTCAAGGTTTTTAATGGTGCTCCCGGCATGCAAAAATGAAAAACTGGAGCAAGGAGAGAAAGTCTTGGATAATGAGCAAATTACAGTGTGACAGGATTTATCAACTCAACGTATGCAGATTGCACATATTTGTCCTAAATATTGTTTAACTGAAAAACGCAGAGTAGCATTTACACTGTGCAGTTAAAATTCTGTGGGCATTGGTATCACTCTCCACGTCGATATATGAGAAATATTTCCAAATTAACAGCTTGTAGACAAAAATACAAATCTGGTTAAAGGACAATTCCATGAGTACAGCCATCCAGGGTTGGGAAATAAGGACCAATTGTTTAATAAAAAGACCCATTTAAAAGGAACATGGACCAAATCCAAACTCTATAATGGAATTCTGGTCCAACACTCCTCTCATTCCCACTGCCCAGTTTGCACTTCACCAGCATCCCACTGTTACCGTTCAGAGAAGAATTCCTCCATAGCTTTGCGTGCCTGGCTGCTCTCCAGCTGCTTCTCAAGGTATTGCAAACACTCCTCCAAGATAGTTTCATCCAAGCCACTGTAGGAATACACGGATAAAGCAGTTTTTCAAAAACGCTTAATGATCACTTACTTTTATCTCTCCAAAAACATGCTTCCGAGAGCTCATTGTTTCATGCATAAATTTCCAAAATTTAAAACTGATATCAACCCAGATATTTTATTCAAATATTTCAAACAAAATTTAACATATATAGGTTTTTAAAATCATGAGGGGCATG
The DNA here is from genome assembly GCF_020745735.1 of Hemiscyllium ocellatum. Lineage (NCBI taxonomy): Eukaryota > Metazoa > Chordata > Chondrichthyes > Orectolobiformes > Hemiscylliidae > Hemiscyllium > Hemiscyllium ocellatum. The sequence goes on from NC_083437.1 coordinate 25,036,655, forward strand.
GATAGGGTAACTAGACAAGGTCTTTTCCCTGGGGTGGGGGAAGTTCAGAGCTACAGGGCATGGGTATAAGGTATGGGTGGAGGGATGATTTAAAAAGTATCTAAGGGGCAACTTTTTCATGCAAAGGGTGATGCAGGTATGGAATGAGCTGCCAGAAGAAGTGGTGGAGGCTGGTACAAATACAACATGTGAAAGGCATCTGGATGGGTATACGACTCGGAGGACAGAGGAATACGGGTCAAGCTCTGGCGAATGGGACTACATTAAGTTAAGATTTCAGATTGGCTTGGACAAGTTGGACCTAATGGTCTGCTTCTGTGCTGTGCGACTCTATGATGTACGTGAAGCCCCAAACACCATATTTTCCTTTGAAACAAATACCCTATAAATCTTACAAAATGTAACCAGCAAGGACATGTTGTGCATAAAACCCGCCGGATCAGAAACAAGTTATGTCTCATACAACATGAGCCCCCTTTCTCTCTGCACACATGATAAAAAAATGTTGGCAATCACTGCAGAAGACAAGCACCATAACTACAACAGTTTCAATGGAACTAGAACTCATGACTGGCTGCATTGCTTAAATCCTGACATTTACACTGTTTAGTGTCCAGAAGAACATGTTTTTAACCAAGCCATTTATTCCCAATACATTGCTGTGGGTACAAAAGCTCCAAATCCCGTTTCCAACAATTACACTAATTCACACTTTGAATAAGGGAGGTTGTACAAATCGGCCATGCTAGATTCCGGTGACGTGCATGTGTTCAGCCCTAAATAATTTCGAAAGCTGATTAATAAGCTGCACAATGCCAAAACGGGTGAGTCAGATATCCGTTATTTGAAGTATATTTACAAAAAAAAACAAAGGACTTGCATTGAATGTCATGCTTTCATAACCCTCTCAAATGAGTCAAAGTATCACTGAGACAATGAATTAATTTTGAAATGTTTTGTCGGCATGTATGACAACTTATTTGAGTACACAAAATGCCACAGACAGAAAGAGATGCAGGATTGTCAATCTTTCTTGGTGTTTTGATTGAACAGGTGGTCTAAATATTGGTCAGGAAACAAAACGTTTTCCATGTTCTTCTTCAAATTATGATGGGAAATTTCATAAACAGGCACAGGGTCTTAGCTTAATGCCTTATCCAAAAAGTGACACTTCCAATAGTGCACAAATATGTGTACAAACATGAAAATTGGGAGGAGTGGACCATAGCTGATGAGGGTTCAGAAAAGATTGACCAGGATGTTGATGGGAATGGAGGGTTTGAGTTGTAAAGAGTCTGGATCGGCCAGGATTTCTCCCACTCAAGCACAGAAGATGGGGAGGTGACCTTAAAGAAATTTATAAAATAATGAGGGATACAGATTAAGGTGAAAGGCAGGTGTCTTTTCCCCAAGGTGGGAGATTTCAAGACTAGGGGGCATATTGTTAAAGGAAAGGAGCAAGATTTTAAAAAGATGTGCTGGGCAGTTTTTAATTTTTATACACCGAAAGTACTTTGTGTGTGGAATGAGCTTCCAAAGGAAGCAGTGGATACGGCGACAGTTACAATGTTTAAAAGATATTTAGGTAAGTATATGAATAAGAGATGTTTGGAGGGATGTGGGCCAAGCACAGGCAAGTGGAACTACTTTAACTTGGGATTATGGTATGGACTGTTGAACCAAAGGGTCTGTTTCGTGCAATATGACACTATGACTCTATTTGGCCACTTTAGCCTTCTCCAAAGGAGCTCGTTCCAAGTTCTCATCTCCACCTTAAAATGTAAGACCCCTGATTTTTAACCTATATTCCCTTGTCCTAGCCATTCCAACAAGGAAACACATCCACCTTGCCAATTCCCTTTGGACACTGCATGCTTAAATATGGTCACCTCTAATTTTTCTGAAGGCGAACACTGCTGGTGTCAAGTTGGTGTATGGGCTCAATCCTATAAGAGAGTTTAAACGCACAAATTTCTGATGCAGCAATTAAGCTTTATCAACCGCACCCATTAGACATACGGTATGCTTTGTTGGTTCCATTGCTGATAAGCACTGAGCACATGTACTATTTAAATAAATTCAGCAAATTGCTCATAAGACAGAGTTAGTTTACCGTTTGGGTGAATGTGTGTTTTAGATTTAGAACGTTTTATTTTGCACTCACCTGATAGCTTTACCATTACAAAAGATTGACTGCTTTAAGACAGAGAATCAAATATAATGATTATAACACACACAGAGGTGACTAGCTAAATCAGTGATAATTGGAGTCTATTGCAAGTTCAGAGCTTTTCACTTACAAAATCCAAAATCTTATTGGAGAGACTTTTACTAATCTGAATCTTTAGTTACCTGTTTGGGTCAGAGTGGTTAGCAATTATGTTATAGCAGCTTGTGATGAGCCGTTCATAGATACGTGCAAGAAATTCATCAGATTCTGCTGGCCCGAGGATCCGTTCCAATGATGTGGAGCTGATTTCAGACACACTTTCTGTACTTGTCTCCAAGAGCAATGGCAGCAGTGTGTGGATGACCTGTGCAGGATTCAGTTCATCGGGACACCACCTAATATGAGATTAGAAGAGATAATGCTTAACTGAAAAAAAAGCAACTCAGCTACTTCAAGACAAGAAACAAACAAGAGAGAAAAGAGAACAAGTATGGAGAACACAAACACATCAAAAGAGTGATAAACTGATTAATTCAAACTGGAACGTGCAGCAATGGGGAGGCAATGACCTATGGTATTATCATTAGACTATTAAAACAGAGACCCAGGTAATGTTCTAGGGACCCAGTAGAATGTTGGAATGTGAATTCAATAAAAAAATCTGGAATTTAAGAGTGTCATGATGGCCACGAACCCATTCTCAGAAAGATTCATCTCATTTACCAACGCCCTTCAGGGAAGGGAACTACCATCCTTACCTGGTTTGACCTACATGTGACTCCACACCCACAGCAAAATTTTGACTCTTAACTGCCCTCTGGGCAATTATGGTTAGGCAATAAATGCTGACCTTGCCAGTGATGCCCTCATCCCATGAATGAATGAAAAAGATGAAGATGAGAAAGCAATTGGGCGGCACGGTGGCACAGTGGTTAGCACTGCTGCCTCACAGCGCCTGTAGACCTGGGTTCAATTCCCGACTCAGGCGACTGACTGTGTGGAGTTTGCACGTTCTCCCCGTGTCTGCGTGGGTTTCCTCCGGGTGCTCCGGTTTCCTCCCACAGTCCAAAGATGTGCAGGTCAGGTGAATTGGCCAAGCTAAATTGCCCGTAGTGTTAGGTAAGGGGTAAATGTAGGGGTATGGGTGGGTTGCGCTTCGGCGGGTCGGTGTGGACTTGTTGGGCCGAAGGGCCTGTTTCCACACTGTAAGTCTAATCTAATCTAATCAATTATTGAAACGAAGAGAGGCAGCAAACAGAGAAAATTACGTTTTTGCTTTTGAAGTTGGAGCAAAATCAGGCAAAGCAGTGCAACAGGTACCTATCCAGTTTTATAACCATCCTTTCAAAACTTTACTGACAGCCATGCTTTTGTGCAGTCAGACAAGTAGAAGAATGACTGTACTTGAAGCAATTAGCTCAAAAGCTAAAAACAACAGTTCAGGAGTGTATTTAGTCACTGAGTTGAGGTGTGTGGGTCATCAGAAAAATACATTTACTGAACAATTAACACACATGCAGAAGAGCTAAGGAGGTAGAAGACTAGAGAACTGAACAATACAGCATTGCTAAAGTAAAAAGCACTACAATACAGACAGGTTAACGATCATGGTGGCTTTCAGATATGGGGAATGAACATTTTGAATATAACAGAATCATAAATAAAGGTATATCATCAAACTTACACAATGAGGTCACCAGTGAGTCTGACCAATGACAAGAGAATATGCTTCAAGCAGGCAGCCAGTGGCAAACTCTGGTTGGACAATGTACCAAGGTGTGCAGCTTGGATTGCACTAATGTAGCTCTCTGCAGGAATGGTGTCATTTGCAAATGCATTTCGCTGTGAGAAGCATAAAATCATTGAGGTTATTTTATTTAAACTCCTGCAAAAAAATTCAGATTACTCCTAAACTGCAGAGAGTAGTCTAATGCCAATCAGTGGGAAGAAATTTAGGGGGAAATTCCACTTACAGTCATAGAGATGTACAACATGGAAACAGATCTTTTGGTCTGACTCATCCATGCCAACCAGATATGCCAACCCAATCTAATCCCACTTGCCAGCACTTGGCCTATATCCCTCCAAGTCCTTCCTATTACTTAAAGAAATAGCCCTAAAAGAACAAACATTAAAAAATATCAAAAAAAAAATTATTCAACCTTGTATGTAATCCCCCCATTTGACATCGTGAAGGATACATGGGCCTAGGCGAGTGCATGGCAAAGATTTACCTAAACAATATCTTCTGCAGAGTTAAGATTACACAGCTGTGTAATCTCAATGTCAGAACAGGGCTAAACTGCTTACTTTTGTTCTTCCATTTCCTCAATGACAGGAAATAGCATGTTTCTGTGCTATTTTGTCCCACTCTTTTGGAATTTTAAACAGCTCTATCATTATTTCTTCTTTACAAATATAACAGCCTCAGCTCGTCAAATTTTTCTTGGTATTTGCTTTCCCTCTGAACAAAGGAGGCAGTTAAAAATACTGCCCAAGTCTCTTGCATCTTTTCACTATGATAGGTCAGCCAAATTTTAATTATCCAAACTTTCCATGAACCATAATCCCAAAATTCTGTTTCAAATAATTCAGTCACTGACATTAAAATATACAAAAAAAACTGTGTTGTTCATGTGATTTCCCAGAAGAAAGGCACTTTTTCCCTGTACCCACCCTAATGATGCCTTCTTGTACTGCCCTGCAAAATTTCTATCAGCAAACATCTACTTTTAGTGTGGATTCAATAGTTTCTTCTCAATTTAAGTACCTCTAAACATAAACAGAAATATATCCTTGCATGGTAAACTTCAAAGCTATACTAAAAGTAGTTATTCCCAAAATGTTAATTCACAACATGGCAATACAGGCGTAAAGAATTATATCCATCAATATATCAGAAAGAATGGCCACCTTAACCATCTTAAACATGCTACTTTATGCAGTCTATTTTTCCGAAATATTATTTTGAAGTAAATACAGTAACCAGTTATCACAACATGATCCCACATACAGCAGTGATTAAAAATAATGTCAACCGGGATCCCCATCCTCCTCAGAAAGATTACAGGATTTTTCAAAAGATAGTCATGCACCTTAGCATTGCATCATTTACCAAAATTACAAATCCAACGCATACTCAGCCAAGTGTGAGTACCCTTGCACATACCCAGGATCCAATATTGGGGAATTCATTAGTGTGGATATTGTTCCATGTTTCACACAGTGTCTGTACAGATGATGGCAGGTTCTGCACCATTAACTGGGCTGCAAACAGAATCACAATAAGCATGCAACATTGAGAACCATGCCCACCATCAAGAAAAATATTTTGCACAGCTACAGACTTAATTTCAGGCAGACAGCACTTACCCTCCTCACAACTATGAATTGCAAAACATTTGTCACAGCCATGAAGTTAATTTGCACTTCCACAATGATCTGGATTTGAAGCCATTTTCACATTAACTATCATCTAGCCCTATGACATGCGCCATCTTTAGAAGTCACAGATGACAAATGCTTGCAAAAATAACTTTGCAGTTGTCATGAACACTGTAGTATTCAACACATGAACTCTGAATTTACCAGTGTAGCATTGATTCACATAGGTTATAGAAATCCCAAATTCAACTTCTGTCTGTACAAGATTAACCAATCTTAAATTGGACCAAAATGGGGTCACTCCAATTAATATTAAAATCTCAGAAATAGAGAATGGGGAAAGAGAAAAACAGAACAGTCAAGGTTCCTGCACCTACTCATCTTCAGCAATCTCCATTAGAGGACAGTGTATGTGTACATAGAAGTAACTTAAATGTGATGCTAGTTTCAGACATTGAGTAATCTGTTGAGCTATCCATCAGAGGACTATAGGTAACCTTACCAGTGAACAGATGTATGCAAAAGGAAAAGAATGGAAAGAAAAAGAAATCACAAAAATACGAAAGCAAAAGTGAATCCCTGCAGTTCATTCTGCAATCATCCCAAATGCCTCTAGTCACTTTGCCAAACAACGTCAACTTCCAAAGAGAAATCCTTGCTCTTACCGATAGAGTTAGTCTTGCAACGGGTAGATCCAATCGCTAGTACTGCAGCATAACCATGTAGCTTCTCCTCAGTTGGACTATCAGTCGAGCCCTCCTCACACAGACTCCTCAACAGGTACGATCTAATATCAATCAGGGTAAAAACAATCTTGTTAAAACACTCATTTACAAGTGCTAAATATTAACATTGCAATCATTAACCTTGTACATACATTATAAGCACACTTATCATTCAATGAGTAGGCTGTATTTCACACAAGAGATGGAAGAAACTAATTGAACAATGTTACTTAAAAGGTCAGTGTTGTGGATTAAAACACACCATCCTTCCACTTTTATGATGTGATCTTGAATCCAGCCAGGTTAAAAAGTCTCTTTTCCCTTATAAAATATGAACAGCTCCTTGAGAAATCTGGGATTTTCCCAGCAAGTATGAGCTTACAACGGAACAATCAAATGCAAGAAAACAAAAGTTCCCAAGTTGCCATCTAATGGCTGCACATACAAAATAGAGAAATTCCCACAGGTCGAGTAAGAAACACATCTCTGGTTGTGATTGAATTATTGTATACCAATGGGAGCTAAAAGAAACTTATACTAAACATAGCAACCATAAACCAGACATGGAGTTGCTGATAGGGAATACAAAAAGAGCTCTTCATTTGTAATTCGCCTCTCCAGTCTCTAACCTACAAGTGCTTGAAGTTAATACATGGCTTTTCCTAACCAACTAGTTAAACCCAACTACTACCATAACATTTCAACAGCAACGAATGTAAAAATGGGATCATATTCAATATTTGCACCTGGTAAATGCAGCATAGATGCCAATCAGCTGAAGAGTTGCAGGAAGCAGATTCTTTGTAATCTCAGATGTTTTGTGGGAGTCGGTTTCTGCAGCCACCTTGGAAAAATACTCATCCAGAGACACTTGGACCTTTGAAATGACCGCATCAAGCGTGTAGATAGTCTGCAAATTTGGGAGGCGGCTGATCGGGATAATAGCACTTGCATCAATTCCACAATAGGAAGAGATCTGAAATTGAAGGAAACAACTCTCATTAATCTTGCAAAATAGGCTGAGAAGTGGCAGATGGAGTTTAATTTAGACAAATGCGAGGTGCTGCATTTTGGGAAAGCAAATCTTAGCACGACTTATACATTAATGGTAAGGTCCTAGGGAATGTTGCTGAACAAAGAGACCTTGGAGTGCAGGTTCATAGCTCCTTGAAAGTGGAGTCAGGAAGATAGAATAGTGAAGGCGGCGTTTGGTATGCTTTCCTTTATTGGTCAGAGTATTGAGTACAGGAGTGGGGAGATCATGTTGTGGCTGTACAGGACATTAGTTAGGCCACTGTTGGAATATTGCATGCAGTTCTGGTCTCCTTCCTATCAGAAAGATGTTGTGAAACTTGAAAAGGTTCAGAAAAGATTTACAAGGATGTTGCCAGGGTTGGAGGATTTGAGCTATAGGGAGAGGCTGAACAGGCTGTGGCTGTTTTCCTTGGAGCGTCGGAGGCTGAGGGGTGATCTTAGAGATTTACAAAATTATGAGGGGCATGGATAAGATAAATAGACAAAGTCTTTTCCCTGGGGTCGGGGAGTCAAGAACTAGAGGGCATAGGTTTAGGGTGAGGGGGGAAAGATATAAGAGAGCGCTAAGGGGCAACTTTTTCACAAAGAGGGTGGTACGTGTATGGAATGAGCTGCCAGAGGATGCGGTGAAGGCTGGTACAATCGCAACATTTAAGATTTGGATGGGTATATGAATAGGAAGGGTTTGGAGAGATTTGGGCCGGGTGTTGGCAGGTGGGACTACATTGGGTTGGGATATCTGGTCGGCATGGACTGGTTGGACTGAAGGGTCTGTTTCCATGCTGTACATTTCTATGACTCTATGACATATACAGTCAATAACAAATAAGCTTTAGCACCAGCACGTGAACAAATGAGCCAATTGAACGGTTAAAATTATTTCTTAAATTGACAACTAATTAAAGATAGGGTGATATACACATATCCACAAACCCTCTCAAATCCAGAGAAGAAGCTGTCTGCAACTTTCATCCTTATTCTTGTGCCTGGAGGCACATAGGCATTAATAAATTGCACTCAATTCCATCTTAAGCTTTTACTACATATCACGCAGCTGAGAGTTACATGAACCATTACAGTGCTTCACAGAGCTACTATAGTTTCATCTTTCTGCAGGCATTCTATTTTTAGAATTGCTTAGGGATTTCTTTGTCAGGCATTCAAAAATTGCTGACTCAATCCGACAGTTTAGATACATCTTCTCTTCCAGACTTTACAGTCAGTACGAGACTTTGTACCATCTGTAAGTACACAGTCACATGGTTACCACCAGGTAACACTAAGGAGCCAATACAGCTTTCCACATTGAAAGCAGGCATGTTTCTCCAGTCACGCACATTTAACATTCAGCATTAACAGTGATGTTTAAAGTCTCATGCTAGTTTCTAATAATACTGATCTTCTATCTCCATTTTCAGCAGAATGTTTTGCCTTATACTTATTTACTGCTGTAAATTCTCCCTCAGAAAGCCAAGCCTACCCGAGGGCTAAGCAAGACTGCCGTGATTTCAGTGTCACAACTGCAAGGAGCATAAACAACCATTTCTTTGGATTCACATTCATTATTCTTTTCATCTTGACCCACTTTCAGCCCTAAAACTATTTTTAGATGGCATCATGCCAATGAAGGTAGCACTGGATATGAGAGCTTGAAAAATGGCCACCACAACATTGATCACTTGGTAGCACAAACACACATAAAAACATATCAGTTAGGAGGAAATTAGTCCATTGGTTCTTTCAAGCCTGCTCTGCTATTCAATAAAGGTCTCAGCTAATCTGTTTATGTTCAAAATTTCACATTCCTATCAATCACTGATAACCTTTAATTCGCTTGACTAACAAGAGTCTATTTAGCTATTTAAAATATTCAAGGTACTCCATCTCCAATGACTTCCGAGGCAGAGAGTTCCAGAGATAAAATTTCGATTCATCCCTGTCCTGAAACGTGACTCCTAATTTTACAACAGTGTCCCCTGGTGCTGGACTCACTCGCTAGAGTAAATATCCTTTCTACGTGCAACTTGTCTGTATTATTTAGGATTAAATTACCCCTTGCTATTCTGAACTTGTGAAAACAAGCCCTGTGGTCTAATCTTCCCTCCTAAGACAACCCATTTGATCCAGGTGTCAAATTGACTAAACCTCCTCTGAATTTATATCTTTCCTTAAATAAAGACACCAAAATTGTACACTGTAGTTAAGACGCGAGTTTGAGCATTGCTTGAATAATTCAGGATTGCTGAAAAAGATGACAAGATGTCAAATCTTTTCGCCTTGCAGTCATCAAGACAAAAACCACAAAAACTTCATACCTCAAAAGGAACATCAATTTATACTGAACAGGGTACTAACTTTTGGCAAATATTGTCTACTAACAGTATGCTGCCATCAAGCCATAAAGATGCTCGACCTACTACACAATGCTTCCCTTAAAAAGAAAAGCAAAGATGTACTCCTCTCTCAAGGAAAACACCCTGAGTCAGAGCACATGTTGGCAAGGTCACCCTTACCTGTCTGGCAACATACTCCTCTGCAAGTTCCACATCATATTTCACAGAACTGCATTTGGCAACGGCCAGTTCCACCAGTGAGCCAGCGTGGTCTGGCTTCATGCCCTGTTGCACCAGGTGATCCTTTACCAAAAGGAAATCATAAACTGGTCAAATCAAAGTCATAAACAGTTCAACAAACAACTGGCTTTATTGTGCATTATTCACTGAAAATAATCATGCATTATTCACTGAACATTTACTTTATTTTTAGTTACATTATTAAATAGTTCTCCACCTGTTCCTATACTACACAGATGTATAGCTCATTGAGATTTTTTATAGCACAATAGACAATGCTACTGATTCTAATTGTAAATGGTCTGTCCTGGACAACATAGTAATTGTACCACGCCACCCAGAGAGATCTAAAGTTTGATGCCCTTTCTACAGAGAGTGGCTAAAGCCGTAGTTCATATAATAACAGTGCCCTCTACACCCCCAGAGGATACATAAAAGTTGCATCTGCTCCTTATTTTCAAGGTTCCTGCTCATAGTCTCTATCCAGGAATCTCTTTTGGAAAGTGGATAGCTATAAGGAAATGGCTAGATTTAGGACACTTCTCATGAAGCAAACAAAATGTACCAAAATGTTAAAGCTTAAACAACATATAATTTGGTTGAGAAAAGAAGAAACCTTGGGTGAAGGCAGCACTAAAAGGACTGAAGGAGGGAAAATCTAAAAAGGTAAATAAAACCCAAGAGGATTGAATTGTCTATGATTCTGTGTACTAAGCCTCCAGTTTCCTCACTGATGCATTCTCAAACACTTAATTACCCCTCTTTTAAAACACTAAATCTGACCACTTCTACATCTCCCTTCCCTACAATCAAAGCTTCACCAAGAGGTTCCTTCTGATTTGCAATGGTTAGCAACCTCTTCACCACATCCTGCATCTTTAGTACCTTGATCCAGGTTACATAGGAGCTGATACAAAGTCGTGATGACCATCGAAGTGTGTGCAGGATGTCACATTCACTCAGCTCTGTTGTGCTCATTGCCACTTGGTTAACATAGGCTTTTGATGGAGGCATAATACCCAAGATTCTCCATAAGATCAAGAAGTAGTACTGAATGGAACATGCCTCCTGGAAGGAAAGGTCAGTGAGGGAATGTTGAGGAACTCAATAAGCAATGATTCACATACAACTATGACAAAAACTTAAAGACTTGTCCAAAAAACACACACAACAGTTAGAATTTTAACGTGTCCAAGCTAAATTAAGTTAAGAACTATTTCAACATATACAAAAAACAAATTGGACTCATTGTGAATGTTAACTTTGGTTTTAGAAGAACGCAATGGAAATTATCAAATCAATAATCAATTTCATCTGCATCGGTAGCACATGAAAGATCCACCCTAACTCTAATAAGTATTTTATACGTGCACGATGCTGTGAAAGCAAAACCATGATGCAACATAGCCATCAAACATGAAAAAAATTACATCTCCTAATTTATAATCCAAGATAATGGTTTTAAAATTTTGAAATTTGCACAGAATATACAAGAACTATAATATGAAACCTTAAAATCAAAACTATTTATCAAAGAATGGAATGGCTCCACAGACATCTCCAAGTAAGTGAGATATTTGGAAGGACAGCACATATCACACCGTCCCTCCTCTCCAAGTCAATACCAAAAACAATTTCACTTCAATTCAACAGAATGAACAAGTCAATAACCAAAACAGAGCCTAACAGTTCTTTGTTAAAGAGAGCTGAAAACAAAATTCCACCCACACGCCCCACCCAACATACACAAACTTGTGACTGTTAAACCACACACTGATCAAATCTGATTTAAGTGGTCAAAGATGACTTGAAACCAATACCCATCTTCAGGAAAATCTTGAAGTCCATTCTGCCTATGTACCCCATTACGGTGTGAATGTTAGATTAATTACTAAAAGTGATACTATTTATACTCGAGTAATAGTTGATCTCATGTAAAAGTCGACCCCCTATTTTTGGCCAAATAATCTAGAATTTTCCACTTATCTTGTGTAAAGGTCAACACTAATTCTTCACAGATAACAGATCAACATTTATGAGTCAGTGCATCGACTGTCACGACCCATTCCAGCTTTCCAGACTGCTGGTTTTTCCGCTCCACTCCTGGTCTTCCAGTTTGCTAGCTGTTGTGTTCCACTCTGGGTTTTCCGAATTACTGTAATTTGTTGTTTATTTTTATTTGTTTAGAGATCAATTGGGCTTCTGCTTAATGATATATTATGAATTTTGACAGGCATGAATTTCAGCCCCTCAAAAATAATATCCATGTAATAGTCGATCCCATAAATTTAACCTTAAAAAGGAGTAAAAAAATTAGACTATTATTCGAGTATATACTGCAATTACAAGATCATCCACCAAGCATCTGCTACCAGAAATAATGGTGGAAGCATGATACTGTTCCAAAAACTGGATATATATTTGAGAAGAAATTCTTAAAAAGGATAGAAGGAAAGAGTGTGAAGGAAGTAAGTGCCTAGGTTTCGAAGTGATCAGCACAGATACAATTTAGTCAATGGTCTCCTTCAGTGCTCCAAGGTTCTATGATTTAACAGAAGTTTATGCATTACCAGAGGTGTTGCATTCTTGTGTTCTTCCCGTCTGAGTGTATCAAACTGTGAACCAGCCGCTAACAACAAGATCAGTGATGCATATAGCTCATCATACTTCAAAGTACCAGTACAAAGAACATCACAGATCTGTGAAACAAGGCAGGAAGAGAACAAGTGAAGAAAATCAATTCTCTGCAAATGCAGTATCAAACTATAAAACAAACTCAATAAAGAAAATCAAAACATTTTATATACACTCATACACAGGTCCGTAGCCAAATTTGACATTGTACCACACTAAAATATCATAGTCACATAAACATAAATTATTGCTATAGAAACCAGCTGTATTAACCTTAACATCCGTGTACATTAGCGAGTTTTGAGAAGATTTGCAGTTCCGTTTGAGTTTCTGGATGTAAGTTTGCTCAGAGTTGAAAGGTTCATTTTCAGATGTTATGTCATCATACTCGGTAACACGGATGTTACCTAGTATGGTGACTAAATGTCTGAAAATGAACCTTCCAGCTCAGAGAGCAAAGTTACACCCAGATCCTTGCACATTACGCCATTTTTGCAACTTTACACAATATTCCCCCAAATTTCAATTCTATGGCTCTTACCACCTCATCCAATCTGCTTCTGTCATCAGTGGATGTTTCATGTGAAAGGATGCTGTAGAATTTGGGCAGAGGCGTAGAATCTGTAGCAAAGAAGCACATTCAACAGATTCCCAAAACTTGAAGTATACACCAATTCAATTGTTTCTCTATTCTACAAAACCAATGGTCTCACTGTCTCTTAGCTGAGTTTTGCCTTACCTGCCCCACTGTGTTTAACCCAGTTTTCTTCAACCTCTTTAAATCCGTGATAAAGTGGCACTTGAATGCGTCGGCCAGATTCTTGGGACCCAGTGGCATTGGCACTAGCACCACATATTGGTGGGGTTAATAGATTAAATTGAATCTACAGTTTAAAAAAAAAACAACCATAATTGTCAGCCAAAGACATGCTGTAACATGGTTTATCACACTTAGATCATAATAACATTGTATTTGTGTCATTAAATTCATTTTTAAACAGCAAAGTCAGAACCCTCGTACTGACTAACTGAAAGGCAAGTTCAGCAGAGAATTAATGAGAAACTGAGAATTAAGAAATATATAGTATTGATTGAATGAATAATAGAAAAGGCTGCAGTTTAAACTGAAAACAAAGACAAAAACAACATGTATTTGCAAAAATGATGAAAGAAAGTAGAAACTAAACAAAGAGACTTAGAGAGTCAGGACTAAGAAAAAATGATCAAAGCAAAATATGAAGTTCAGTTTGGGGAAGTGAAAACCTGAACAAACCAAGCTGAGGATTGAGTGGGAAAAAGCCACTTTATTTTTTCTCACTATAATTGCTTAAGTATTTGCACTGAATTCAATGATTTTCATCATTTATTACTGCATTGAAAGACATGCCAAATGGGCAAGTACAACAGTCCTTGTGAGGCAGATATGCTTGAAGGCTGCCTCAGTTGTTGACACTCGCTGTCTAGATTAAAATAAGAACATTAGCTTGTTAAAAGGACATGTGCAGCAACTAGTGCCTGGGGCACGACGTTAAATCATCAATAATACAAGAATAAAAAAAGTTCAAGTGTCAACTTTAGCGTGTAGAATTAACATAACCTCCGTAATGTCATTGATCTTTAAAATTTGTAATTTTGTAACATGTTTAAGTGTCACAATACACTAACTAAACTGTTTTTCCAGGTGTGTTGGCTGTCTAAAAGTTTAAAAGGTTTCGCCTTTTGTCTGCCAGCAGCTTTCACCACTACAATGTTGGTAAATGTGACATCATCAATTTTGGTAGGAATAACAGCAAAATGGACTACGTTTTAAATGATGACACATGCTACTATGCAGAAGGACTGGAGAGTACTTGTGCATGAATCACAAAAAGTTGGTTTGCTGTGCAGCAGGTAATTAAGAAGGCAAATGGAATATCATCCTTCATTGCTAGAGGGATGGAGTTTAGAAATAGGGAGGTTATGCTACAGCTGTGTAGGGTGCAGGTCACACAGAGTACTGTGCACAGTTTTGCTCTCCTTACTTGGAGAATGGATGTACTTGCACTGGAGGGGATGCAAAAGAGCTTCACTAGGTTGATGCCGGAGTTGAGAGGATTGGCTTATGAGTAGAGATTGAGTAGACCATGACTATACTTGCTGGAATTTAGAAGAATGAGGGTGGTTGATCTTACAGAAACATAAAATTATGAAGGGAACATGGTAAAAAAGATGCAGGGAGGTTGTTTCCACTAGTGGTGAAACTATAAATAGAGGACATGGCCTCAAAATAAGGGGGAGCAGATTTAGGACTGAGTTAAGAAGCAATTTCCTTACCCAAAGGGTTGTGAATCTGTGAACTCCCTGTCCAGTGAAGCAGTTGAGGCTAACTCATTGAATTTTTTAAGGTGAAGATAGGTACATTTTTGAACAGATCAGGAACTAAAGGTCATGTGAGTGGGCGGGTAAGTGGAGCTGAGTCCACAAAAAAGGATCAGCCATATTACTGAATGGCAGAGCAGGTTCGAAGGGACAGATGGCCTGCTCTCGCTCCTATTTCTTATGTTCTTAATTATCTACACAGGTTTATTCAATGTTTCAATAAGTGAATGTTCAAGGTCAAGATGGACACAACACCATTTTTACATTTCATACAGTTTCTTGTATTATTTTGTCATTTAAACATACTCTGAAGAGGAGACAGGAAAAGCTACACTTGTTTAATTCATCCTCCTGAGCACTGACTGACCAATAAATACCATCAAACAGAAAGAACTTATCCAAAATTATTCAGGCAACTCAAATGGACACAGAAGACGACATCCAGATTTACAAAATGCATCAATAAAATGATGCATGGCTCTATAAGGTCTTCCTCTCAAACGCTAATGAGTTAATTAAGTTGTAAGCAAACATAGCAAAATCATAAACAAAGACCAAAACAGGCTTTGGTTATGAGATACCCATTTACATTCAGCTGGCGCCCTAGACACTGCACCATCTCTCATAAATGTATAATTTCATAACCAACATTACTTTAAAACATGCGCGGATTAAATAAATCATACAAGTATACAGCACAGAAAAGGGCCCTTTTGCCCATCATATCTGCACTGATCAAAACAAGCACCTGACTATTCTAATCCCATTTTGCAGCATCTGGCCCATACTCTGTATGCCTCAGCATCACAAGCCAACATCTAAATATCGATCTCAATATTGAAAACTGTTTGATCAACAGAATGCAAATGATCAACACAAAAGTGAAATACAGTCAGTTCTGCTATTCTGCAGTAGTTCCATTCTCATGCAATCCCATGTTATAAAAAACTTATTTAAAGCCGCACCATTTAAACTAATGGGGCCAGAATTGCATTATAACTAAAACGTGCTTTAAAAAAATCATACTTTAGAAACAGTGTCCCCCAATTTGTCAATCATGTTATAGCAAATTTGCATTAACGAAACGCATGTTATAGCAGAACAACCTGTAACAGCTTTGTGGGTTCATTTATAACTTTTATATGCACTCACCAGCTCAACTGACCCTTACCTGTTCAAATAGGTAGACTGGTACTTTTGAATATTGCTGAAGGAGGTATTCAAAAACTAGCAACAGTCGGGCGAGTGTCAGTGGCACACACCGAATCTGAGCTTCTGCTTTAGATGCTACTTCAACAATCACCTGTATGCACATCACAACTACAGCACGACGACCATTCTCTGAGAAATTATGGAAAATTAGTAGTAGAAGCTGAAGGTGTTCAACGTTCAGATCTTCTGAGTCAGATGGTACTACTCCATGGAGTATGTTCTGCTTTAGTGTGCCAATAAACCTGGCAAGAAAAATAAAATCATTCATGTATTTGTGCGTTTACAGAGTAAAGCTACTTAAAGCTATAAAACTAGTGTTAAGCAAATGATCACAGGGATCAGTTAGTGATTCCAAAGTAACACAACCAAACAATGGAGCTGATAACCACCTCCATTAATTTCTCTACATTAATGGATTTTCATTCTTTTTCATATCCTGTGTTTAAGACAATCCAATTTTCCTCTCTCAATTCAGCAAAATGAGTAACAAAACAATACTGATTCATCATATCAGGAATACAATGCATGACAGGACTCAGGCTTCCCAATCTTAGTTAAGAGTTTTGTTACTCTAAGAGTACCTTACCTTTCCCAGATTTTCATACACTCAGGAACATCTGGCTCCCCCTGTGCACTAGCCTTATGCTGCCAGATTAACAACAGGCGTGATAGCACAGAGAGGCTCTGAGAGTGAATATACAATGGCCATGGACCCTCAGAGAATGGCGCAATTCCCAGCTGCTGCAGCAATGTGTTCTGGGCAAAATACCAAATAGTTAATACAATTATGTCAATTTTGATTATCACAACATCATGCAAAATATCCGCCTATAAATCAATATAACACTATCTATAAAATTCAGTGCTTCTGAAATGCAAAGTTGCTGACATATTGTGAAATAATAGGAAAGCTTACTATACAAACAGGACAATACACAATATTAGAAGATGGGAGATTTTTACACGAGCTATAAAAGCCTTACAGTTTTAATTGGAAAAAAGTATGGTTGCAACGCCAAGATGATTCAAATAAAAACAGTTCAAAAATAAAGTAAAGGAACCTGGAGGTTGATTAAAAACAAGGTCAGGAAGAACTGACAGTCAATCAATTGGGTATAATCTTAGTTGACATTGACCATGCCCCTCAAGAAAAAGGAATCTGTTTTATCTCTATTCAGAATTACACAACAATGCTCATCCTGTATTTTGCAATGCAATGAAAGAAAATCATGAAAGGTAGTGCTGTCATCACAAGCCAGCTTTCCTAACGTCCAAAACCTTGACACCCTTATCATTTGAGGTAACACCACCAATAGTACACAAAATCAGTTTCAATCACAACAACTTCCAGAAAAATTAACACAATAGAATCTGGAGCTGGGACAAACATGTACTTAGTACTAGGCATCTAATGGACTGAAACACAATTCAAGCTAGCCAGCTCCTTCTGAACAGCTATCCATCGCAACATCAATGGTAGAAAACAATGTCTCTTTCCCAAACAGTCCATTGTTTGCTTTAAACTTTTAATATAGCATCAGATGTACAGCATAGTAACAGGCCATTTGGCCTTCAGTGCATTTCTGCCTACTCAAACCTTTTCCTGCCTTTCCTCAGCATAATCTTTCTCACTTGTAGGGTCAACTAGCCTCCCTTAAATGTACTTACGCAGCAATCATTGTGCAGCAGTATATCTGACATTCTCAGCACTCCCTACGTAAACCCATGTTAACACACTCAACACAATTCCTCTGCCAGCAAGTCATGTTAGTTTCTGGATCTGCACTACACACTCTTCAGTCAATGCTGATTTGATGAAGTTATTCAAAGGTGCTGCAACCATTGAATAATGACAAAGATGGATCAATAAAAAAAAATGGAAAGGTTTGCCATATATTAGAAGTTGGGGGAAGAGAAACTTTTGTATAATTCAAATCTATGAAGAGAGGAAACAAATGACTAAAAACTTCATACTCCCTGCTGCTCCACTAAATTGCAATACTGTCCATCACCCTTACTAATAACCCTGTATGTGAGTATCCCTGATACTGCAAATCAGAAATTGCTGGAAAGACTCAGCAATTCTGGCTGCATTTATGGAAAGAAAGTAGAGTCACAAACGTCACAGAAGACCATTTCACAGGTATCAAGATACTAACCCCGCACTTGTTTACTACCATTAAACCTTTAAATCACAGTGGAATCACTCAGGTCAAAAACATGTACACATTAAAGCAAATTGTCAACATTAATCAAGTACAAGACAGCCATTGATGCACTGTGGACTTACCTGCAGGACGGGGGATGGGAGGTCAGAGGTGACCATAGAATGGTTGAAGTGATAAAGTGCAGCTGCAAACTCCTCATCTGATGCCCCTGCATAAAAATAGTGTACAGAAGGAGACAAATGTGTTTAATAATACAAAAACAAATACATCTAGCCACCCAGCTCATGTCATGCATCCTTCAGTAGAAACGAGTGAAAATTCAGTGATCGAAAACAAAACCGTTTTCGGTTTGCCCAAAGGTAAAAAAGAACGAACAACTCATTTTTTTTTCCAAAATGGAAGCCATGACTTATCAAACTTTTGAGTGTGCAGCCAAGGTCATTCCAATCATAGCCCCCTTTACCCTCCCTTGTCTGCCAAACTGTTGTTCTCTCTCTCTCTCTGGGCTTCATCTCCACCTATCTCCTTTCATTCCTTTCATTCCTCCCAATCCTTCTCTTACTGAGGTATGATCATTTCTAAACAGAGTCACTAGACACAAATATTGGCTCTGCTTTCTTTCCATAAATGCTGCCAGAATTGCTGAGTCTTTCCAGCAATTTCTGATTTGCAGCATCTGCAGTTCTTTAGTTTTTTTGCCTTAATCATAGAATGTTTCTTATCAGAAGTACTCATTAAAAAAAACTTTGAACATGATGCCTTCCCAAAGTTAGCATGATACTCACTAAAGTTTGAGACACATCATTTAATATGGAACTTTAAAGAGGTTTTTGAAGTCCAAATGTAGCCTGAAAAACAGCTTTCCAACATCTACTTGAAATACCACCTCAGAAGACAGTCCTTTACTAAAGCAGATTCATTGATTTTCAAACTGTCAACTGGCACTTCATGGTTTATATTCAAGTCATGATTAGTTGTGTTCCAAATAATTGATTCCATAACATTTCACTTGAAATAGGCAATTATCAACTGGCTCTTGCTCCTAGATAATTTTTAAAATATTCATTTGAGAGACGTGGGTATCATTGGTAAAGGCAGCATTTACTGTCCCATCCTAATTGCCCAGAGTCACACATAGGTAAACAAGGTAAGCATGGCAGATCTTTTTCACTAAAGCACATTAGGAACACAGAAGAACAGTAATGGTTCCCTGACCTAATCACTGTTTCCACCATTTTCTGTTTTAATTTCAGATTTCTAGTATCCATAGACTTTAGATGTTTAAAATTTTGTTTTGATTATAACCATAAAGGGCGGGAAGTCCTTCATGCTGCGCCAAGCCTCTGCAGGCTTTCTGGAATATACTGTACTCATGTAAACATTGACCCCTTATTTTTGGCCAAAAAATCTTGTATTTTCCATATATCTCATGTAAACATCAACCCTACTATACAAGATTATAAACCTCTTAAAGAGAAAACTGCATGTTCCCATTAATTCACAAATGAAATTGCATTCATTCATACCAGTAATTCTACTCATCGCTTTTTGTTTACTATATTGCGTCTCTATTCATTCATTTATAACACTACTTAGCCCTCTTGGCTTACTACTGTATGTTTTGATTCATTCAGACCGGTACTAAAGTTTATTGGTACTTTATCACACTTTGTTCACTATATATCCAAAAATCAATACCTTTAAAAAATAATCACTTTAATTGTGCCATTATATCTGAATAAAAGTGAGATATATTAGCTGCATGTATCTGTAATTCTTTGATAAATTTGTGAACGTTGCTGAGGTTCATTACATACGAGAGTAAATGGTAAAGAATTGGAAGAATTTGGCAGCAAAGTTCAAGACACTTACACATTCAGAACTGAATAAATGTTTCATTTTAAGTGCGATTTTGCAGGATTTCAATGAATCTTTGACATGTTAAATTTTTCTACCAGTATGTATGAATAAAAGTTATGACCAGTAATTCACTGTTGTTTCTCGTGCTTTTATCCAGTAATTACCTTTACCATAATTGTGTTTTTTCTTCTTTACCTGGGATTAGTTGAGCCATCAAATTGACTTCTGCTAATAATATGGTATTTTGAACTGCAGTATGAATTTCTGCCCCTCAAAACTAGTGCCTGTATAATAGTCAACCCTTTAAAGTAGTCTAAAAAATGTGACTTTTACACAAGTATATATGGTAATGCTCTTACTTTAGATGTTTTAACCACTGTCCAAGGCTTAAGCAGCCTTTTTGCTCATAACTCGAAATACACTAAGATGACTGCAATCAATAAAAGTGTTTGCTGACCTTTCGTTCCATCTTTGTCCACATCTTTAATTATGCTGGCTAACGTCATCATGTGCTGTTCAGTCAGAGAAACACTCAGGTAATTCCGGATAAAGTTGTTCCTCGAATTTAGCATTGAAGACGTAATGAAATTAAAAATACTTGAAGCCAGGTTCAGAAACTGAAAAATAAAATTTTTAAAAATGCAGATTTTACTAGCTGTCCATCATCCTCATTCGCCAGCAACTTCTTCATCACTATAGTGACCATTGCCAATACCCCCCAAATAGAAATCTAACCCCAACATTCAGTTTGATGAGCAAAAAGCCAACTTGTAGAATAGACACTAACTACTAACTTCTTGATCACATGCTACTTAAGTTTAAATCTTAATAGTAATAATGGCACATAATGAGCTTTTCAGTCTAGAAGGTCAATTCCTGGTTTATCAGGTAAACTCATCAGAATGGCAGCTCAGATGTTATATTTGACCTTAGCACCTTAAAAAAAAGAGGAAATAGACAGGGTCACCACCTCTGGTCCTTCTATACTGTTCACTACTGCAACATGCTGATGTATAAACCAGCTGTGAGGATTAGCATTTGGTGCCAGTATCCTGCTGGCACCTGTGAACAAGATTCAATAAATAATTACCTGGAAAAAGGTTTCTACTAGCAAGTGGTGCCCCATGATTTGGCAGATCTCCAAGATCAGAGAGTAAATAAAACACCTGTATATGCACAAACACTGCAAGAACACATCCACAGCCAACAGACAAATTCTAGGGCTGGACAAAGAAACTGTGACATTAAGTGACTAGTACCACTCTTCATTCTGCTGTAATTGCAAGGTACAGTCAAATTATTTTCGTGCTAGCATTCCCCACACAATGTAGTTTCTGCTGTGCCCTTTACTAACTCACTCCCACAATACTGGAACCAGCAACTAGGAATATCAGTTGAAAAACACAAGTTCCGTAAAACAATGACTACTTGAACCAAGTGCAGCAAAACATAAGGCAGGAAAGCTTATCAACTGGCGTAGACATTTCTGAAATTGTGAAATTTCTGTAAAATCAATTTAGGCTATATTCACAAAAGTAAAACAGAAAAACACAAACAGCCATAGAAATATACTGCTACAGGGACATTACAATCCAGTGGACAAATAAAACAATCAAAATTAGAACATAAAGCCTTCATCCAGAAAATGTATTTTATCAAAAATTACAACAATTAGAATAATCAATTAAGTGCAGGAGGAGAAGCTGGAGCTAAGCAGATATTAAAGGCAAAATGGTGTTTTTTTTAAAGAAAGAACTGCACATACCACAACATGTATGAGAAATAATTTGGGGGAAAGCAACAATCATTTATTTTACAGGAAGGTTTAATTTAAATAGCACTAACATCACAGGCCACAAACC
Organism: Hemiscyllium ocellatum; assembly: GCF_020745735.1. Lineage (NCBI taxonomy): Eukaryota > Metazoa > Chordata > Chondrichthyes > Orectolobiformes > Hemiscylliidae > Hemiscyllium > Hemiscyllium ocellatum. The sequence goes on from NC_083437.1 coordinate 25,058,636, forward strand.
AAGACAAGAAAAAAAAACAAACACTTCAGTATATATTTAAGGTGGTCACTGAAAATTAAAAAGGCAGAGAGTGCAGCTGTATCGATGAAGACAGTGTATGTTCAGTAGAGGAATCCAATATAGACAAGGAAGGTATATGGACAGAATCATGAAGGAACAGTTGTATTCTCAAAGAGTAATCTTACAAAATTATCAAACTACAGATTAGAAAAAACTGGTAGGAATAACAAAGTTACTATTTTGGGAGATGTTAATTATTGGCCTTTTCAGCCCAAAGAACAAAGGTGTCGCCAGATCTACTTCAATAATTAAACAGATCAGGTCAATAAGCACCAAGGAAACCGGAATTAGTGAATCAAACAAAATCTAATAGAACCAGCAATTTATGAATTAATTAACAAACAAAAATTGCTAAAAGCAAGGTAGAATTCTAAAAGCAGGGAGTATTGCCATTTGTAAATGATGATCAGAAAATAGTTAAATAATACTTTACAAAAAATGGATTTTGGAGAGGAGGAACATCTTTAAAGTGCTTTAGAGCAAGATAAGCTACATGGCGATGAAAGAACAGGAAAATCAGGATTATGTTTAGGATAAATTAGTTTTGCTAAACAAAGAGAAAGAAAGATAGTACAGCCTATCAGGATACATTCTAGGTTCCTGGAGTTGGCACTTCCTGATGCCCTAGAAATCATATTTGAGGTTGCAGTGTGTGAATGTTGGTGTAGAGTTGCCTATGTAGCATGAAGAGAGACAGAGCTAACCTGCATTAATACAACTAGTTAATGGGTTTGAAAGAGAAAATTTGAGTCTAAAAGGATGAAATTATCAGACATGAAGACAAAGAGAAGAGAAAAGAGGAGCAGCCCCCATCAAGGATTTCAAAAGAAACAAACATGCTCAACAAACCTCATATGTATGGAGGAAAAAGACATGGACCAAATTCTTGGACAGCCTTCCTTAATAGTACTGTGGATACACTCTCAACACAGACTTAAATGGTTCAAGAAGGCCATCCAGCACCATCCTCTAAGGTGCAATGAGGGACAAGCATTAAATGCAAGTATTACTTGTGATGCCGCACCCGCACCGCAGATAAGCTGTATCACTGAAATCAATCCAACAATGTGCAAAGTTGCCTGGTGTGCCTCATACATATAAAGCAGGACAAATTCAACCAAGCCAAATATCACCTCTTCAGTCTACTCTCGATCATCAAAGTGATAGAAAAGGTCTTGAACAGTGTTATCAAGCTATACTTGCTTAGCAGTAACCTGCTTGCTGTTGCTCTGCCAGAGTCACTGAATTCCTTATTTCATTGCAGCCTTGGTTCAAACATGGAACACAAGAACTGAACTCCAGAGGTGAGGTGACTCTCCTCAAGGCCATATTTGACCAAGTGTGGAATCTCGGAGACCTAGCAATACCATAGATAGAGTCAATGGGAATCGGGGGAAAACTCTCTGCTGGTTGGAATCATATCCACCACAAAGGTTGTGATTGTTGGAGCTCAGTTATCTCAGCCCAAGGACATCAATGCAGGAGTTCTTCAAGTTAGTATTGTAAGTCCAATCATCTTCGGGTCTCACCAATGACCTCTCCTCCATACTAGCTGAGAAATGCAATGTTCACTGACAACTGCACAATGTTTAACACCATTTATGAATCCTCAGATACTGAAGCAATCCATATGTAAGCGAATGTTTGTGGGTATGGTGCCAGTTGACCAGGCTGCTTTGTGGGTGGTGTCAAGTTCCTTCCATGTTGTGGGGACTACACTCATCCAGGCAAGTGAGTACCTCAGCACAATTGTGACTAGTGTCTTGTAGATGGTGAACAGACTCTTTTGGGTAGTCAAGTGGTGAGTTACTCGCTGCAGAAGTCCTAGCCTATGACCTGCTGTTGTTGCCACAATATTTGTAGGACTGGTCAGATTTTGTTTCTGGTCAATGGTAATATCCAGGAACAGCTAGACAATATCAAAGCTTGTTGTGACAGTTGGCAAGTATCATTCTTGCCAGAAAGTGCCAAGTAATGACCATATCAAACAAAAATCTAAACATCACATCTTGACATTCAATAGCATTACCAATTAATCCCATACAATCAAATTCCTGGGTATTACCATTGTCCAGAAACAAAATCTGCCGAGTCCTATAAATATTGTGGCAACAACAGCAGGTCACAGGCCAGGACTTCTGCAGCAAGTAACTCACCACTTGACTACCCAAAAGAGTCTGTTCACCATCTACAAGACACTAGTCACAATTGTGCTAAGGTACTCACTTGCCTGGATGAGTGTAGTTCCCACAACACAGAAGGAACTTGACACCACCCACAAAGCAGCCTGGTCAACTGGCACAAAATCCACAAACATTGACTCCCTCTAACACTGACCCTCAGTAACTGCAAAGTGTACCATCCAAAAGATGCTCTGCAAAAATTTACAAAGACTCCTTTAACAGTATCTTCCAAGCATACAACGATCTAGAAGATCAAGGACAGCAAGTATGTGGGAATACTACCATCTGCAAGATCCACCCCATCCACTCAACTGAGCCACCACCCTGAATCACTATTCCTTCAGTGGGCCAAAATTCCGGAACAGCCTCTCGAATAACACGGTGGAATATCTACACCAAATGGACTGCAGCTGCTCAAGACAGTAGTTTACTACTATTTTCTCAAGAGCATTTAAAGATGGGTAATAAACACTGTCCTAGCCAGCAACATGAATGCTGTGCAAATAAATAGAGAAAAAAAATTCCTTCAAATGAATTAAAAATAATAGCAGAAAAGCAGTGGAGATAATGTACCTGAAGGTTAGAAAAATGTTTTGACAAAGTACTGACAAAGTATTAAAAAGAAGAGAAAGTGATGCGATATGGAATTGAGAGAGAGATGAAATTAAAATAACAGAAAATTGGATTAAAGGCAGATCAGACAGGAGGCAACAGAATTTTAAAAAATAAGAACAGTTTATGCAAAGAAGTTGGAAATAGTTAGCGGTGCCCAATATTGTTAAATTCTGAGTTTATTTCTATTCACTGATTTTAATATGGTGTCAACAAGCACATATAAATTATGCTGAAGCTGATGGAAGCATCAGAAGCCACTGGTATGACCTGGGAAAACAAGTTAAAAATGGCACAGAGAATACCGTTTGTGCGTCAGGTGATATATTTTGGTTAAAATAATAAATGTAATAATAATTATACTTTGCATTGGAGTAAAATGTGCTGTGAAAGAGGAGGAGGATTTGAGAGATGGTTGAGAAGATTTAAGGCAGCAATTCAATTTAGTGAGAGATTTAAAATAGCAAGCAAAAACAATGTCTTTTCCACACAGTTGATAGCTGTTATGGCAAAACATTTACATTCTGAAGACACAGCAGAAATGTAGAATCTGCATTCTGGTTCAATGAAACAGGAATCAAGTTTAGCCCCACGTTCCGACCTTTTATCCAGTGAGTTTCTAATCCTTAAGTAACTGTCCAACTCTCAAAATTACTTAAAGAAAAATGAACTAAACACTTCTGGGAACATGATGGTGCATATGATTCAGGCCACTTGCTTACAAAGAGAGGTAACCATTGACATGAACAGGCTGCTTCCACGTTGTACCTTCTACCACATTCACTGAATAGACAACAATCAAGATACTTTGATTTGTGGATTTTCTTACCTACTTATCTTTACTTTATACCCAATTGCTGTTAGATAGTACTTACCAGCTCAGGGTCTCTGCGACTCGCCAGTATGTTGCCATTTTCTCCAGAACACTGCTTATTTGGACTTTTCAAGCGTGGAGAGCTCTCCAAAGGAGGTGGAGGGGGTGGAGGGGGAGGTGCTGATTTCTCCTTACTGGGAGAGATGGTCTCTTCAAACCATTGGCCAAGTATTGGTTCACTGTCATCATCTGTAAAGTATACATGAAAAAAAACCTTTAAAAATGTAAACTACACAACCCACAAGTAGTGTGATTATCAGCAATTACAACTATCAAAATAGAACTGCAGACATTTATAGAAGGGAATCATTCTGCCCATCATGCCTGTACCAGCTCCCTGAAAGCAGTATCCCATTTCTCTACACCATTGTATATTTTGCTTTTACAAATATTTATCAATTTTAAAAGCGAATTAATTCTGTTTATGCCATCAGCTGCGATATCAACTTCCACACCCAAACTGTCCCGTATTAAAGAACATAACCTCTTCCTTATTCCATTGATGTTGCTTCATCTCCTCCCAGCAACAATTCATTGAGCAGTAGAAATAACTTACTTCTTACTTTTTCTGACTTATTTCCAAAAATCTTTGAGCAACACTACCAGATTTGTTAACTGCGCTTTCTCAAAGTAAAAGAGCCTGAGCTTATCTCTACACTTAAGCTGATGATGTCACCAGATGGTCACACACCCATCCACTGGACAGAAATGTCACTAAGCTGATTTATAAATCATTACACAGAAATAAAAACTTTTAATTTTATTGCAAAACTGCTACTATACCTCAACAATCTGCCTAGCATCTCAGGCAATCTACTAGATTAACTATCTTCTGTTTCACTGTGATGAACTTTCACCTTTCATTAGAACTATACATAAATCTTGAGGCTTCTTTTAATACCTTGACTACTATCTTCTTCAGTGCTGCTGAAATCATCTTCATAATAAGTGTTTGAATCAGTGGACGCACTGACATCACTACTCACAGAGCCTTTCCGTTGGCGTTGAAGAACACAAGCCTATGGAAACAAAGGGTCAAAATTAAAAACAATTCTACTTCTTAAAAAAAATCAAATTATGTACATATTTGAGATAACACAACAACAACAACAGGGACTCGCAACAAAGACTGTCCAGTAAAAACAGTCTTGTAATGTTGAGGCAATTTCTACTGAAGTAGAACGATCTACAGAATTTCAATATTTGAAAGAGCTTGAAAGTAACAGTGCATTAAATTGTTCAGATAGTTAAGGGAGAGACTGGACCTCAGTGGACTATTGAAACATAAAACACTGCAAGTGACTGACTATTGGTCTCTCTTATGATCTTGTATATTTTCCCAATGAACATAGGACCGTATGGAGAAAGATGAGAAGTGAGACTGGTTTTGGATTGTGCTATGACGTAGAGGTGAAACCCTCTGTTAATTAAATCAAACACCCAGAAAAGCTCACCTTGCCATCTGTTAAAATAGGAGTGATAGAGAACTCCCAAATTCCACTATTTAAAGAAAATGACAGTTTATTTTTTAAACGCCAGAAGTGAACATTATACAACAAGTATTCACAATTTTAAGCCCCCCTTTGACTTAACTGATTATCTGCCTTGAACTCTATAACAATATGCTGCTAACTCTGGGTGACGCTACAGAACTGATTGCTGGGCCTCTTGCGGAAGTATTTGTGTCATCAATAATCACAGGTGAGGTGCCAGAAGACTGGAGGTTGGCTAATGTGGCACCATTATTTAGGAAAGGTGCTAAGGACAAGCCAGGGAACTATAGACTGGTGAGCCTGACGTCGGTGGTGGGGAAGTTGTTGGAGGGAATCCTGAGGGACAGGATTTACACACGTTTGGAAAGGTAAGGACTGATCAGGGATAGTCAACATGGCTTTGTGCATGGAAATCATGTCTCACAAACTTGATTGAGTTTTTTGAAAAGTTACAAAGAGGATTAATGAGAGCAGAGTGGTGGACATGATCTATATGGACTTCAGTAAGGTGTTCGACAAGGTTTCTTATTGTAGCATGGTTAGATTTCATGGAATACAGGGAGAACTAGCCATTTGGATACAGACCGGACTCGAGGATAGAAGACTTTTGGAATATTGCGTGCAATTCCGGTCTCCTTCCTATCGGAAAGATGTTGTGAAACTTGTAAGGGTTCAGAAAAGATTTACAAGGACATTGCTAGCTTCGGAGAATTTGACGTATAGGAGAGATTGAATAGGCTGGGGCTATTTTCCCTGAAGCATCAAAGGCTGAGTGGTGACTTTATAGAGGTTTGTAAAATCATGGGGGCATGAGTAGGGTAAATAGACGAAATAGTTTCCCTGTGGTCGGGGAGCAAACTAGAGAGTGCAAGTTTATGCTGAGAGGGGAAAGATATAGAAGGAACCTAAGGGGCAACGTTTTCATGCAGAGGGTGGTGCGTGTTTGGAATGAGCTGCCAGAGGAAGTGGTAGATGCTGGTACAAACGTAACATTTAAAATCATCTGGATGGGAAAATGGATAGGAAGGGTTTGGAGGGATATGGACCAGTGCTGGTAAATGGGAATAGTTGAAGTTGGAATCTCTGGTTGGCATTGACGAGTTGGACCGAAAGGTCTGTTTCCATGCTGTACATCTCTATGACTCTATAATTTCGAAAACCACACAGTCACTGTCTTCTTCTGTGTCGTCACACTTTCGGCTGTTGATTTCCATGGGTCATCTTTCTTTTTACTGTGATTATGTTTCACATGAAAAGATATCTTTGATAGAGAGTGTTTTTCTAATTTCTTGGAGAACAAGATGTTAGTGGGAAATTAGCTCTCCAGTTTCTCTCTGACTAATTTTCAAAACGCCTGCATTTTGATACCTCCTCAACATTGTTTTGATATTGGCAAAACAATAAATTCAAACTCAATTGGGTTTTAGTATCCTGGGGCATAATTGAAACTGGTTAAATTCAATTTGTTGTCAAAACAGCAACCAAAACACAAATATCTATTTCACAGCCAAATGTTACATATTCTCAATTTTACAGTACTCTCTGGGATCTAGTCATATACGCATGTAAGTTCTCAATTCAGAACAGCATTCTCTCTTACAGGTACAGTGCATGCCTTCAACTTCATAACAATTGACACAGGACTGTGTAGTACAAGCTATACAATAGGATCAGTCCTGAATTGATCGAGAGAGAGAATGGTTTTGACATTATGTTTTTTATTTAACATGGCTTACAGGAAAAGCAGATAACCAGATTAGTTTTGAATTGATACCTAGTTTAGAGGAGGACTATTGTAATGGTTTCATATTAGATTAATATGGTGATTAAGGAGAGGGTGGTCAGTGGGATTAGCTAAGATTTGATGTAGACCAGTTTGAGATAGCTATAGAGTGGGGTTAGTTTTGGATTATGTCGTATTCATAGGACAGAGTGGGGCAAATGGATTAGCTTGAGACAACAACGGGCTGAGAAGAGATACATGGATACTGTGATGAATTCTAGCTTGGTTTTTCAAGGAGACAGCACAGACATTATACACAACTTTATTAATTTTGTACTTTGCCTCTGTGGTACGAGTGTTTGATTACCTTTCTGTAAGATGTTGACAACAATGTGAAGAGCAAGTTGGTGAGGGGAACAGATTCGATCAGTCTCTGTACACGTTGAATAGATGAGCTCTGTGCCATGATATTTAGCTCTGCAGGTGGTCCATCACCTCTCCAGCCCTGTTGAAATTAGAGGTTAACCATAATGATGGCTTTCAGTAGATTAGTTTAACAATAGCAATATTCATCCAACAGCTGAAGAGAGTTCTCCCAGACATTTTTGTGGCCCAATATTTATCCCTCGACCACTAGGGAAACATTATTGGTCAATATCTGGAAGTGTGTAAATTGGTTGTCTCATAACTTATATTGCAATATTGCATTTCAGTAATTGCAATGCAATTTGGGATACAGGCAGGATATCAATGCAAGTATATGTTGCTTATGGTTTACACACAATCCTTCATACATGGAAACTGCATAACATTCAACCTTTAATCAATTTTACCCTCTAACCCCAGTGAATACAAGGTAATACAGATACACAATCCTTTCCCCAAAATTCAAAAATCTGAAAAGCTCCAAAATTCAAAGTCTTTTCTCGTGGAGTGTGGAGCATCAGTCATGTCAGCATAACAAGGTTTGTTCGGCAGGCGATGTCCACACCCACTAGACCCACATGGCAGTGCGGCCCAGCACTGGCAGGCGTCAAGTGTGAATTTTTTTCCCAGTGTTTAATTTCACTGTGAAAATGCCAAAAAGAGCTGCAGATACTCCTAAGCGTAACAATCTTAAAAAGAAAAGGAAGCATTTGACATTTTCAATAACGCAGAAAGTGGAGTTACTGCAGAAGTTTGATCGTGACTTGTTTGTGTGGCGGCTTACTGAAGAATATGATGTCTGATCTACCACAGTACGATTTAAAGAAACAGGAAGACAAATTACTGAAGTTTTGTGGTAACAGTGATGACCATCAACTATTGAAAAATAGGAATACACTGCATAGGGCAAAAAATGAAGATCATAACCATGTGTTAATCTGAGTGGATTCGACAACGAACAAGTGAACATATGCCACTGACTGGTTTGTTGGTCATGAAACAAGCTAGAAAATATCATAATGAACTGAACATTATGATATGTTCAAACGGCTGACTGCAGAAATTTAAGAAGCGTAATGGTGTAAAATATCTGAAAATCTGTGGTGAAAAGGCTTCTGCTGACCATGAAGTAGCTGAAAATTATATTGACAAATCTGCCAAGATAATAACTGATAAAAGCCTTAGTCCTGAACAAATTTACAATGCAGATGAAACAGCTCTCTACTGGCACTATATCCCTAGAAAAACAACGGCTGATAAGAGAGCATGAACAGGTTTTAAGGATATTAAGGACAGGTTAACTATTTTTGAGTGTGCCAATGCTGCAGGCACACAAGGTGAAGTTGGCAGTGATTGGAAAAAGCAAACATGTGAGATGTCTGAAAGGTGTACACAATTTACCTGTACATTATTAGGCAAACAAGAAAGCATGGGTAACCAGACAAATGTTTTTAACTGGTTCAGTAACTACCAGCAGCATTGTAGGCAAGCGGGACTGGAAGAAAACTAAAATTTTATTGTTCCTGGACAACTGCTCTGCCCATCCCATTGCCGAACGTCTAGTGAACAGGAATGTTTTTGGCATTTACTTGCCCCCTAATGTGACATCTATATTACAGCCTTGTGACCAAGGAATTTTACACTCCATGAAGAGCAAGTATAAAGACTATTTTTCAAGCTGTATGCTTGCTGCAGTCAACATAGGAATAGGAGTCCAAGACTTCCTGAAAGAGTTTAGCATTAAGGATGCCATTTAAGCAGTTGCTAATGTTTGGAAGGATGTTGTTAAATCAATATTTAGAAATGCTTGGCACAGACTGTGGCCTACAAGGATGTCTGATGCAAATGAGCCTACAGAAGAAGAATTTGAAGGATTTCATGTCACTGAAGAGTGAAAGATAGCAAACCTCGTAGCTTAAGCACAAAGTTTATCGAATGAAAGTGTAAATAAATTACAGGAAGCTGACATCGAAGAAATGCTGAACATGGACCTGTTGTGCATTCCTTGAGTAATGGGAAAATTGCTGAAATAGTGTTAAATACAGATAAGCGTGAGGGTAGTAGTGGTGGTGATGATGACGACTTTGTGAACACAACTGAAAAGAATTCCTGTACACAATATTGTGAAAATGTGCGATCAGTTAATTGCCGGCCTTGAACATGTTCATTTATCCGTGAGCAAGAGATTATGAAAATTTACTCAATTAAACAGAGATTGTTTAGACAGAAACCTATGTTAATGAGACAAATGACACTTGAAGTCTTTAAAAACGCCATAGTGCTAAAGCTGTGTATTTTAAGTTGCACCGAGTGCTTTTCTTGGAATATTTTTTCTGGAAATAAAATGTCCTTGAATATTTATGGTCTATGTATTTCATTTATCAGCATATTACTCCATAAGTATTTCTAGTCTTTATTTATTCCACTTCGTGTGAATATTCATACGTTTTTGCTGCAGTGTTGATGTTTGATTATAGGGTGCTGCCACATTTGTTCCAAAACCCGAACAATTCTGAGTTCTGAAAAAACAGCTGGCCCTGCGATATGTGTACCTGTAAATATTACTTGCAAGACTCCTGAAAAGGTAACAGTGGTGTCTTCACATATAACCCACCACACTATATACAGGAGCTCTACTTACCCTGTAAAGGGCTTCCACTTGCAGATCCTGAAAGAGTGAAGTCAACAGTTTGATCGCATGATTTGCTAGAACCACAGACAAGACGCCAAATCCTTGATGTCTGCAGCAGAAAACAAATCCAAAATGATATCAACCCTTCATAAAAAATTGAAGAATTGTTTTGCAGTATGTATGATCACTCATCATACAGAAACCCATCATGAAAATTATCACACAAAGAAAATGATTCATATTCATTTTAGTTGCCCACATTGTGCAATTTATTCCTTGCAATTTCCTTCGTAACAGAGATATGATCCCAAAACCCTGCCGATTCTCTCTCGATATGAATGCCAATTCTTGGCACCAGTCACAAGCAAGAGTTAGAACTCAGAGGTAAAAGGGCTCCAGTGCTCCACCAACGTTTCAGAGCCCTATGCTGCCCAATTTCAGAGATATATATAAACTTTGTCCAAACTAACAACAAGATAAAACTGAAATAAAAGAAAACCAAGTACAATTATGTAGCGAGATTAGAAAATGGAATACTGGGAATCTGGGATAAAAAAATTAAATTCTGTTCCATTAGCATCTGGAATGTCTGGTCGCTAATGTGATGTTTTGCAAGGAACCTACCATCCACCTGTTCTGCTTTGCAGTTTCAGAATTCATTATTTTCATATGCAATTAAGCACACTGTTACTATGGAACGATTGATGAATAATTATTTTAGTCAAAAGTGTCATGCTGAAAAAGCACAGCAGGTCAGGCAGCATCCGAGGAGCAGGAGAATCAACATTTTGGGCATAAGTCCCTCATCAGGAATGTTGGTTTTAGGAATACTTATTTTAGGCTGGAACTGAAAGTGGAAGAATTTGATATATCTGTGCATGAAACAAAAGCCCCTGTAAGAGTTAATCCAGGGTTGATCAAGAGAAAGTGATGCTCATGGAACTCTACATTCCAAGTCAGGGGACTCAGGTTCGAGTCCCACTTGCGCCAGAGGTGCATCATGACACCTCTGAACAGGTTGATTAGCAAATAAAAAGGAACTGGGCTCTTACTCCTAATAAAATACTAACCATCAGGTAATTTTTTTAAAAAATTGCAACAGTGGTGACATATAGAAAATGATTCATATTCATTTTAGTTGCCCACATTGTGGTAAATCAAAACATCCGCACATGTAACAGCGTCCCTGAGCAGGGATGGCCAAAAGGGGCCTTGATTGAGTTGTCTCAGTTACAAGCGGTGTAGATAGGAAGAAGCCTTTCCAGATAGCAGAGAGATAAATAACCAGGCACAGATGTAAAGGACAGGGCATTTACAGGGGATTTAAGAAAGAATTTTGTTTCACCCAGGATTTGGCTGGATGTAGACCTCACTGCCTGAAAAGCAGGAACCATCACACTATTGTAGTAGTGTTTAGATATCACTTCAAGTGACACAGCATACAAGGCTACAGGCAAAGTGCTGGAAAACAGAACAGCAGCAGATTGGTGCTTGATGACTGGCATTGACAAAGTGGACAAAAGATCTCTTTTGTGCTACATAACTTAAATAGAATGTGAAAACTGCTGTGTGTTAAATTATACATTTAAAATGCAAATCTCAATTTTCTGTTGCCTAATTCAACAGATGGATATTGATCTGATCAAAACATTCGCCATTATGTCTCTCAGCCCTGATTTTTAAGGTACCTATAATTCTTAAAAAAAAACTTATCTACAAATTCCTTACTGACCCTTTAACAGGAGCTAGCTTGGGGGATCCAGCTCCTTCCTTCACACGGGCAGCAATGTTACGGACTCGCAGTGCAGCTAGTGGGTCTTTTTCTTTCCCCTTGTCTGCAAGTGCTGTTGGACTCAGGTTCAGGATCAGGTAAAGGCTGTTTAGTAAACACCAGGCCCCCAATAATTGGAAATTCTGATAATGCTGGTGAGAGAAGACACAAAGCACAAGTCAGCCAACTACTGTGCCTAACTAATGCTTTCAAAACATACAGCTAATTTAATATCCCATGGTGTACTTCATTGAATGTTTAGCTACATTCAAATCCATCCACTGATTACAAGATAAAGAACTTCTTTCAGTCAAGTTGAATTTTAAACATTGAGGATTTTCTTCCATACATGGATTGTTACCATATATTGTAACATGTTTAATTCCAAATACTAAACTCTCAAATTAAGAGCCTAAAATTCAGAAAGACAAAAGTCTTACTCCTATTGATGAAATGAGCATAGAGCAGGAACGATATTTTGTAAAAAGGTTAGAGAAACATAAAATGATGTCCCTACATTTGCAATCATTCATTTTCATACAAACTTGCTAACACAAACAATTGATAACTTTAATATATGTAATAATCTATAAAGTCCTTATGAATTAGAAAACAAAACACTTAAATGTAATCATTCCTACGTGAACAAAAACAGAGGCATATTATCTGAAAGCAAACAGCAACCAATTAGTTTTAGTGGTGTTCATTTATCATGGTCGAAACTTCACCATTTAGTACAGCCATGGCACGTTTTACGTCCAGTTCAGATTAGGGATGGGGCCTGGTTTTAAGTCTCTTGAAAAAGTGGGTTTCCATGAGTTGCTGTAAACTAACACCAGCAGAATTGCAATCCACCACAAAATGTAACCCAACATCCTCACCTATTTATGATTGGCAAATTATCTATTTCAATGCAGAATACAAAAAATAATGTGGAAGCAGCAGAATCGTATGCACTTTAGAATGAGATAAGATTTAGAGGCTTATTCACTTTCCAGACATAAAATTCAGCAGGCTGTAGATACATTTTATTTCCTCTTGCTCAGTAAAACACCAAAGAGACTCCTTACCTCACCACCTGCACGTCGTGAGCTGTTAATTGCTTGCCCAATCATGTCATAGATTTCCAGCTGTAAATGATGAGTCATACATTAGTAATGTTCTCAGACAATAAACGTAAGCACTGGAGGGCTCTTGTGGGGCAGTGGTAATGTCCATACCTCTGAACTGAGACCTGGGTTAAAACCCCACCTGCTTCTGATGGTGTGTAATGACATCTCTAAACAGGTTGATTAGAAATAACTGCAAAAGTACTTTAAACCCAGCCTCATATCTACCGTGATTCTATGATGGGGCATAGGATATCTATGATAAGAAGCAGAGAAATGACAATAGAGAGCGTCAGTTTAAGATACACACCAGGGCAGGTTGGATAGGCTGAATGAAGATCAGTTGGGCCTTGATTGGAAATAATTTAATGAAATAAATATATATTACATCAAATTAGAAAGGTCAACCAAATAGGCCAAAATCCTCAAAACCTCTGAGAGATGTTAGATATATATACTGCAGTGGAAGACTATAAGGTATCAGCACACTCTTTTCATCACTTTGGTTTGATCAGGTTCAGCTAGCACTACTGGGTCAATGTGAAATTACTTGAAGCAGTCTCAGTGTAGCTTTTTTGGGGAGAATGTTCCACATGAAAAAGACACAAAAACTGCCCTCACCTGTTAATTGTACAGGTTAGACATGTTAATTTTTTTTAAAAAAACAACTTTCTGGAAATAAAGGGATCATTCAATTACAATGTAAGTGTGTGCACATAATTTAGTTAGACACCATAAATACTGCCTTCTTGGACATTGCCTGACAAAAACTATTATATGCAACCTTTATGTATTCCATCTAGATAGGATCACACTAACTTGTATCTCAGTAACACTGCATCAAACAAGTTAAAATAAATCACATCTTTGACCAGTCTGATCACTATTCAAGAACGTATATGCTACACATTTGATGGACTCAGCTCACTTATTCAACACTTACACATTTCTGTACAATTGTGGCTGCATCACTCTCATAGTCTTCTTCCTTACTTGTGGACCCAGATCGGACTTGCAGGCTGCTACCCACATGTAGAATAGCCATGCATGTTGCAACACTTACTCCTGGTGACAGAGAATACTGGGATTTAGTCACCTAACAAACAAAATTTGGATTAGACATCATCCCTCGAAGGCAACTTTCAGATGTCAGGCTTGTCATTTGTACTGTGCTGAGAAGAACAAATCAGGAACTTTAATAAAAGATTACTGTAGTGGAGACATGACATGGCAATATTGTCCAATTAAAAAAAGTAGTAAATGAAATTGACAAGAGAACAAAAATGATCTGCAAGTTATCAAGACAGCAGTAATGTTCAATAATCAACTACTGAATCGGTCCACTAGATGGAAATGAGAAGTGTGGAAGTAGTGGCATCGTGAATTTATCACTTGCTTAGTAATCCACTACTCTAGGCAATTAGAGCTCAAAATTCTACCATGGTCAACAGTGAATTCTGAATTCAATAAAAAATTTCAATGGCAAGTTAGCCTAATGGCAACCATATAACTGTTGATTGTCATGAAACAACATCTGGTTCACTAATGTCCTTTAGAGAAAAAAATTAGCCAACCTAACCTCGTATGGTTTATACATGACTCCAGAACTACAGCAATGTGGTTGATTTTTAGCTGCCCTCTCGGCAATTCAGAATGGGCAATAAAAGCTGGTCTAGTTAGCAACAGCCACATCCCATGAATGAAATATATAAAGTCATGATTTCTTTCCAAACTGTGGATTTATCCCACATTCCATTTCTTATGAACAATGACACTTTAAATAAGCATTCTCCCTGCATATGAGACTCATACTATCCAGCACAGGAAATTGCTTTAGTCTTTCTAAGACTTACCTGCATACAGGCAACTCAGGGCCAATACAGTCACATCCTGCAGCCTTGCAGGGGTCAGTGGCTCAAGGACAGGCAGTGAGAGTGTGTCTAAAGCCATGGTAACATCAATAACCAGGGAATGGAATCTGAAGAGACAATAGCATCTTAGAAAACCAAGCACTCCAGAAATTAAAAATGTCTATAGAGCAAAGTTTAAATGAAGAGGTCATTGGATCTGTCACAGTCAGATTAACTTCCACTGGAATTAACCATTAAACCATAACATGCAAGAGCAAAAGTAGCCTCAGTCTATGAAATGCGGTTCAAATTCATTGAGATCATGGCTGATCTGATGATCCTCCACTCCATATTCATGCTTTATCTCCACAATCCTGGATTCCCTTGCTATAAAAATATATTTACCTCTGCCTTGAATACCCTGAACCAGCCAGCCTCAACAGCACTCTGGTAAACATTCCAGAATCAATACCCTCAGAAAAAATTCCTCCACATCAGTCTTAAAATGGGTAACCCTTTATTTGGATTATGCCTGTGTGGTTCAAGATTCTCCCACAAAGGGTAATAATCTCTTAGCTTCTACGCCATTCAACCTCTCTCATTCTTCTAAGCCTGAATGAATATGGGTCCAACTTCCTCAACAACTCCTCAGAAGAAAATCCCTCCATATTCAGGATTGACTTCGTCATATGGATCTTTCTTTAGATAAGGGGGCCAAACTGTTCACAGTATTCCAGCTGTGCCCTAGCTAGGCCCTTGTATAGCTTTAGTAACAGCTCCCACTTCTATTTTTACCCATTCAAAATGAGTCTTTCCTTTAACAACTGACATGGACTAGAAAAGGAAACCTTGATGTTGGCTAACAGCAATCAATACACAACAGCTTTTTCAGTCAAATATCCAATCAAACATCACACCCAGCAGTCCTCAATGAGCATTTGTGACTCACCCATTTCGCACAGCAGTTGCATCTGCAACTGTTGCAGGCATTATGAAAAAGGAATTGGCAGAGACAGCATCCTGGAAGCGGTTGATGTAGCGCAGAAAGTAGGGAAGGTTTAAACAAACACGTAGCAACTTCTCAGAGCCTCCTACAACAGAAGAGGAGGAAGAAGTCAAAATTCGCCTGCTATCATTTAGTAAATACATCAGTCTAATCATGCAAATGAAAATAAATCCAAAGAACTCAGAGGACAACATTTGTATGGCAGATTACAGTCAGCACATTCAGGCCAACTGTCTTTAAAAGAAACCTAGATTCAATACAAGTGAGTTATTCATATTCATACTGCAAATGTACTAAAGGACTAGGTGTTAGATGTTCAACCCTTTTCAGAAATGGTACAGAGAGAAGCAAGATCATTGTAAGCCTGTTCACCTTACATTTTTTGGAGAAACTTCTAAAATCCTGGAAAACTAACAAAATGACGACAACTAATTAAGAGACAGTCAATGAGGATTTGTAAATAGAAACTCACACTCAAATAATTAATTATTTTTTAAGGAAATAAATAGATGCATTGATGAAAGGAATGCAACATTTGGACTTTAACAAGACTGTGATGATGGTGCAATCATTGAATTACTGGACGAAAAATCCAGAGAATTTTCTCAAGAGAGTTTAAGAAATTGAGTTAAAATGACTAGGTTTCGGATAAAATTATAGTATCTATAAAAGGAAATCAAAATAGAAAACGCTGGTAATGTTCTATGGCATGTGAAACGAAGTTGATCTTTCATTGGAAAGTTCCTGTTGAAATTTCACCAACCTGAATTGTTAACATTGTCACTCTTTGCAGATGCTGCCGAGGTTGCTCAGCATTTCCTGTCTTTATTTCACATGTCCAGAATCCACAGGATTAATCTTTTGCAAAAATGAAGTGATTATGAAGCTATTAGATTGTTACAAGATCTCAAATGGCAGAATTCTTTAAGGTGGAAAAAAAGGTTCTGCTGTCTGGTCTGAGCTATGAGAATCGGCAAGCCTGGATTTTGTTTTCCAACCTTTGGCTGCAATCTTCCACATTAGATTAGATTAGATTCCCTAGTGTGGAAACCGGCACTATGGCCCAACCACTCCACAGCAACCCTCCATTATTGTGCATCATCAACAAATTTCATCAAATGTTCAATTCTCAAGTCCAAATAATTGTGTATATGGTAACAAAAGTCGTCCCTGTTGGACACATCTTCCATCTTCTGTATTTCTCAAACTTCCTCAGACACCTCATGCGTTTTGAATTTGTCACCATTCTTTAATCTACTCCACTACCTGCTGTCTGACGCTGTATGCTGTGTTAATATTAGGTACCTGAAAGAATCCAATAATGTTGGTCATATTTTACCTGCTTATAGAATTCTGCACTGACTACTTTTTATTGCAATCCTGCTAGGTTTCCTTGACCCTGCTGAATATCAGTTACATGCTTCCTGTATCTACCTCTCTAAACGGTACAACTGTCTTCTTGACCAAAGAATTCAGATATTCCTCACTCCTTCTTATATGTTCAGGAGTTCCTATGTTACATCAGGCTCAACAACTGAGCAGGAATGATTCACAAGGTCAATATAACCATAACACAACAGACGTAACATCTACAGATAGCGACACTCTGCATTACTATCATGTTGCCAGAAGAAGCCCAAAGGGCTAAAAATGGTCAACAGTTATATTTGTGAATTAACTCAGTTTATATTTAACAAAGGAACCCAGCTCAATGAGTCAAAGACACTGCCTAATGGAACATGATCTGGTCACGGGCATTATTCCTGTTCTGTGTTGAGTTAGTTGATCTCAGTTAGCCTCAGCACCTATAAGGAAGGAAGCAGGGGGAGAATGGGTGAAATAAAAGAGGGTGCACTATATCTGCGAATGATGGTTTCTCGATTGTTGCTGTGAGACCTGAACTACCAGCTCTCTCTGATCATCAGCTTTTCCCAAGGCTCTTCGTTTACTATATCGTTTGCTCTAGAATTAGACTTCCCAAAACTCATCACCTCACATTTGCCTGGATTGAACTCCATCTGCCACTTCTCCATCCAACTCTCCAATCTATCTATATTCTCCTGTATTCTTTGACAGTACCCTATACTTTCTGCTACTCCACCTATCATTGTGTCATCTGCAAACTTGATCAGACCAACAATGCCGTCTTCCAGATCTTTTATGTATATCACAAACAACAGTGGCCCCAGCAATGATCCCTGTGGAACACCAGTGGTCACCTTTCTCCATTTTGAGAAACTCCCTTCAACTACTACTCTGTCTCCTGTTGCTCAACCAGTTCTTTATCCACCTAGCTAGAACACCCAGCACAACACGCATTAGTTTACCATAGGGAACCTTATCAAATGCCTTACTAAAGTCCATGCATATGGCATCTACAACCCTTCCTTCATCTATGGGGATGTGAGCATTGCTGCTGGCCAGTATTTATTGCTCACCCCTAGTTGACCTTGAGGGGGTACCAGTGAGCTGCCTTCTTGAACTGCTGTAGTCCATGTGCTGCAGGGAAACTAAATTCCCTTATGAAGGGAATTCCAAGATTTTGACCCAGTAACACTGAAGGAGTGATGATATATTTCCAAATTAGGATGGTGAGTAGTTTGGAAAGGAACTTGCAGGTGATGGTCCAACATATCTTTGGGGTCTTGCCTTTCTTGATAGAATTAGTTTATAACAGGTTTGAAAGGTGTTGTAAAAGGATCTTTGGCAAATGTCTGCACTAAATCTTGCAGATAGTACACACTGATGCCACTGAGTGCTGGCGGTGAAGGAAGTGAATGTTTTGAAGATACAGTAGCTTTATAACAAGGATGTTTTTTACTAATATTCCTTAATTCACTGATAACAATTCTTAAGATTCACAATAAAAATTAATCTCATGAATAACTATCAGTGATTTGATTTGAATCTCACCCAGTGCTTGTAAACTGGACACATTCTGCGCAATAAAAGCACTTTTCATTTTGGCAACTGTTGCTTGATCAGTTCCAGTTTGTTCATCACTTTCACCATCCACCTGACAGATATAAAGAAATTATATAGAGATTAGGAAATGGAAATAGATTAGTCAACCATCCCAGTCTGGATCATTTCTAACCCCTTTCCCGACAAGAGCAGTCTTTCTAACTAGCCATTCAGGCCATTGAGTCCACTCCGCCATTCAATCATGACTGATGGGCATTTCAACTCCACTTACCGCACTCTCCCTGTCGCCCTTAATTCCTTGTGAAATCTAAAATTTATCAATCTCTGTCTTGAAGACATTTAACGTCCCAGCCTCCACTGCGCTCATGGCAATGAATTCCACTAATCTAATCTAAGGACATCCCCTACTTGCATTCAACCATCCTTTAAACATTCAGAGTTAATTATACTCAGGTAAAAGATCACCAAATATACAATATCATTATATTTGGAACCAAGGTGCAATGCACAAAATATTGCATTGTCATCTTCTACCTAGCTTCAAAAACAAGCTTGATAGTCGAAAAAGGCATTTATTGACAAGATTTGAGGAAACTTCGATACAGTTCCCAGTAGGTACAAGTCCATGCCACAATACAGCTAATTATTCAGCACTAACTTCCATTTAACTGGCACAAATTCAAGCAAATAGTGCTAGTGACAAATATTGCATTAGCACAGTGAAATTTCTCCTGCAATATGGAATACATGATCTTTGAATTTGAAAAGGTGGGTTGGATGGAGTTAAGAAACAGATTATCAATTATCCAATCAAAATTTCAGACAAGATCAATGGCTTCCTGCTCCTATGCTGGGAGAAGGGGTCTTTACCCTACAGAACACTATCCACAGGTCTTCATACTGACACAGTGAAAACTATAAAACTGTTTTGTTTCCTAAAATTCCTACCCTTAAATACATCACTACAATCTTTATAAGTTTTGAAAGTTTAAAGGCACAAGCACTGTTTCAGTAGTAGTATTTAATAAAATCACCCTTGCATTGAACGAAGTTTGTTTAGAACGTATCTGCATAAATTTATTCCAAATAGATGTCATTTTTTTCCTGCCAACAATGAAGTGTGGTATACCTTAACTATGCCCCATCACCATCACACCTTTAATGATGCTCCATCGTATCTTAAATGCCAGGTATGCTCCACACAGGACATTTTACAGCCATTAACAGGTAATATTTCCTCCAAATTCCTGTTTTATGCATGGCCAGTTTCTAGAATGACACAATCCCTTTAAAACTGACACATGGTCATGCATGTATGCGCACAAAAGAGACCAATACTTGTGCTCAGCACACTATAACCATGCAACCTAGAGGGAACAACGTAATGTGAAAAGATGTAGAATTTATTTCCCAAATCCATACCTGAACAACTGGAGAAGGGGCAGATGAGGCTGACACATCTGGGTCAAACACTGAAGTTAATTGGCTTAAAAAATTCATTTGCACTTCTTTCTGTTTGAGTTCAGGTGTCACTGGAGAGACAGACTCTTTCTGATCCTCCACTGTGTAAAGAGATTCACTGATAAGAAAAATAATTCAGCAGAACATTCGACAATCAACTGCACAGAGATTAACCGTACCCAGAGAATAATCTTTGATTATCAGTGTCAAGGATTTACCATCTGAGAGTGTCTTTATTGTCATTGGAAGCTTGGCTGACTTCATCATTGCTGTGAACGTAATGATCTCAGTCCTGTCCAATCGGCTGCAACCAGTACAAAGGCCCTTGATCAAAAGGATCAGGTGTTTCTGAGGAGGAAGTAGCGACAATAACACTGACAGGATTAAAAAAAAAGAACATGTTATATATTTAGAGTCCAAATAATCTAACATAAGCTTAGGAAAAAATCTTTCTATTCAGACAAAGCTTCTCAAGGTTCCTGTTGATTGCTTTTTTCCATTTCATTATCTTTTCGTCTTTCTTACTGTTTATTTTCCTAAAGCTAGCTTGCTTGGGATATTCAGACATTTCTCCGAGTTACTAAGTTTCATATCTTAGAAAGCTCTTCAATCGTTGGCACCATCTCCAAACCCAATCTCATTCTTGCTCTATTTCTCATACATGTTCCTTCTAGCTGAGGTCATTGCCAACCAGGGTTCCCATGACTTAATGCACCTCTAATCAGCAAACTAAAACCATTGAGACTTCCTTATTTCTATTTCTCAGTCATTCACTTATATACTCAACCCAGCTATCATAAAGCTATAACAAAAGTTACTGAGGTTGGTGCATAATGTCTCCATAAGTACATATCTTTAACACAACAAAACATCTCAGTCCAGATCTGAACAGAGAAAATAAGTTAAGGAGGTGGCTTTAGCAACTGGCAGCTTTTAAACGAGGCTTCTGCAAGTTTGGAGAGATGCAGCAAAAGAAGGAACTTCTGGGAGTTGGTTAAATGTAGGACTATTAAGAATAAACAGGTCATACAAGATCTCAACATTCTGCTACTCAATTAGATCTCAACTTATCTGCATCTTGATTAAATTTTCTGGTTTTCATTCTACTTGTCTTGATAGCTTAACTTAAAAAACTAGTGTTCTCAGTCTTGACACCTCCAACTGACCTTTAGCATCCAGGTTTTTGGGGTAGCAGGTTAAGTTTGATGTGAGAAAATAAAAAATTCTAGATTTGTACTAAAAACAAAAATTAATGTTAAAACTAACTTAGTAGGTCAGATAGTATCTGTGGAGAAAAACAAAGTTAACATTTCAGGTCACAACTTTCTTCAGAACCATTTGTATTGTTGTTTAAATTTGCTTGACTACATGTCATAAAAAGGACATGAGCATTTCATTCGTAATTAAATGAGCTCCAATATTAAGATGACAGCCCTTTCTTCTTAACTCAAAAATGGCTTCTATCACGTCAATATTTTAAATTCTGGTCAAGATTACTGCTAAAACTCAACACTAGAGGGAATCCAGACCACTTTTCTGCAACCAATCCCCATAATTAAACACTCGAGCTCCAGAATGATTCTGATCAACATATGTTGCATATCTCAAAAGGTGAATACATCTTTCCTGAGGAATGCTGCCCAAAATTGTACATAATACTCCAGACAGGACCTGACTAAGGCTCATTTCAGCAGATGCATAATTTCCATCCTTTGAGATACAGAGCAGTAGTCCAGTAGACTTTGATGCCTTTTTGTCACTGTCTACAAAACACTGATTATACGGAATGCAGTAAACAAAGCAGACTGAATGGAGAATGCACTGTAGAAAGCAGGACTGGATGTACCTGCAGAGACAAGGACAGCAAGGCCCTGGATGGATTCACAAGGACAAGGATTCCGGATCATATGCTGATCGATAGATGTTCAAACAGGGAGGCATTGACCTAGTGGTACTATTGCTAGACTATTAATCCAGAGATACCATATTGATCCAGGTTCGAATCTCACCATGGCAGATGGTGGGAATTGGATTCAACTGAACAAAATCTCTAATTAATCAGCTAGTGATGACCATGAAACCAATGTCACGAGTCAGGAAAAATACAGATCCAGACAAAATGTGGTCATTTCTTAACTGCCCTCTGGGCAATAAATACTGGCATAGTCAGTGACAGCCATATCCTGTGAATAAGTTAAAAAAAAATCGGCAAGAATGGAGTAATATGCAAATGAGACATCAGGATCAGATGCAATTAGAAATCTGAATCAGTTTGAATTTATATAGAACAAAACTTGCTTATTGTTAATTTGGTGATAAGAACTTTAGAACCTGAAGAATTGAAAAAAAAATGTCAAACCTCCTTGGAAACTGAATTTGTTGCAGGAGAATGACAGAGTTACCAATACAATATCTCCACTCAAGAAGAATGGAAGCAAGAAACAAATAACACCAGCTGTTTAGATTAATAATAGATCATTTTGTTGAGTCCATGTTAATTTGGAAAACCTAGCCAACAATTAAGAACAGCCAACAATAATTGGCATAAGGTTTGGGAGGTTTGTGAAAGAAAGGAATTTTTGAAACTTCCCTTCTCTCTTAGATAAGCTGAGCACATAAGAACAAGGACCTGGAGTAGGTATTTCAGTATCCCCGAGCTTGTTCTGCCATTTGATAGGATCATGGCTGATTTCATCTCAGCCTCAACCTCAACTCCTTGCCCAATCTTCATAACTTTCAACCCATTAACTAAAGATCTGATAGCTGCTCGAATTTACTCAATGTCCAGCATCCATTGCACTTAGATATTGAATTCTACCGATTCACAACCCCTTGGGACAAGTAATTCTCATCTGTTTTAAAGCTGCTATAACTTAGCATAAACCTTTCGACCTCCCAGTATACAGAAGGAAACATCCTTTCAAACGTCTACTTTGTCAAACCACTTCAGCACCTTATATATCTCGACTGGATCACCTCCGAATTCTTCTATATTCCAGAGTGTGTCGAGCTAACTTGCTCAATCTCTCTTCATAAAGGGAGGCCCATCTCTAGAATCAATCTAGCGAATCTCCTCTGAACTGCCTCCAATATATCCCTCAAGTAAGGGAAGTAACAAGATGATTTAGCCAAAGAGACAGGTAATTGTTTTGAAGTTCAGTCAGTGCTGCCATGAACTAGCTAGCTGTCCACTGTACCTGACCATCCTGATTTATGAATGTGAAGTCAAACATTATATCAGGGAAGAATTAGGATTTTACAATTATGAAAGTTGTGAACGTTCTGGAGAAATTGTCAAATGATCAAGTATGTAGCTAAGTAACACTTTTCATTCTTCCCCACACTCTTTCGAGACACACTGGTACCACAATATCAAATCTCACATCAGCAAGGAGCAGCAGCGGGAAGGAGAAGGAGAGAATGAAAAGAGGGGAGGAGCAGAGGGAGAAAGAAGAAAAAATAATAGATCTGAAACAGAGGGAACAGGACAAAGAAAGAGAAGAAATAAATAAATAAAAGGGAGAGACAGACAGAGACCCAGAGGTTTTAATTCATTACCTGTGAAACAGCACATGCCTCATCTGGATTCTCAAGGCGCATCAATGAGAATTCAATCAGGATTTTACATGCAGCTGCAACAGACAGTAGCTGATTCCTAGGAACTATAGATATTGGAAATAAGATAGATTAGCATTGGATACTTAGTATTTCCAAAACATTAAGTATTTTAATAAATGTTATGGTCTAGGTCAGACCAATCAAAACATTCTTAAGCAGGCAGCCCAGATCATAACTTTGCAATTTGTTTCTCTAAGTGTACAGTGAAAATTACCCAGAGTTAAAGAGGCTGGCTACCAGGTTTTAAAAGAGAAAAAAAGGATTCACTAAATAACACAATGAAACACAAATAACAGAATAAAGAACCCCTACAGAACTCAGTGTACCAAAACTAGACTTAATTATGCTGTTCCAAATATACACAACAATCCCAATAAGCAAACCCCTTTAAAACACAGTAAAAACAAATGGAACATATGGTTACAGGTTGAGGTTAGAAGGGCAGAAAGAGAACGAGAGGGAGTTTTTTTTCTAGCAATCTGTTTCCACACTGCCCACTGTCGAACTCCTCGCTAGTTATAGAGTCATTGAGATGTGCAGCATGGAAACAGATCTCTGGACTGAAATGCTCAGCTAGAGAGCTGACCACTCCCCTATCATTGTACAGGTCACTTCTGAAACATGACCACTTTGGCCTAACTCTCATCTGTTTACATATAAACAAAAGGCCTCTCAAAATCCTTTTCATCTCTGTACCAAACTAGTCTAATCGGAGCCCAGACAGTTTACGACCCCTCCGAAAGAAAATCAAGGACACAGTATCCTGGAGAAAAGGAACAGCTTTTAGAAAAAAGGGACCAGCTTTGTGACACTAAAAACTGAAAAACGTGTTACTATTCTCTATTAGCCTGAGTGGGACTTGAGCGGGACTAATTGGTTGATTCTTTCAAAGAGCTGACATAGGCATAGCCTCATAGAATTGCAGAAACAGACAATCTCCCATCGCCAATCCACCTAACCTGCATACCTTTGAACTGTGGGAGGAAACCAAAGCACCCATAGGAAACTCATGCAAACATGGGGAAACATGCAAACTTAACACAGTCACCCGAGGGTGGAACTGAACCTGGGTCCCCGGCACTGAGGCATCAGTGCAGACTACTGAGACAGTGTGCCACCCAAGTCAAATCAGGTAAGAACAGAAGATGACAGATTGAGTTTGGTTTGTATGTTGTGCGTCCAGTAACTTGATGCTAAAATTGAGTTTGAAATATTGGTCATTTTGAGCAGGTTCTGGTCAGTTTGTCTGCAATGGCTTGCTTGGTGGGGTGGGGGTGCAACATGGTCAAGTTTTATCTTTCAGGTATTTCATTCAAATAGTAAATCCAGCTTTCTGCAGCAAGACGACAGGCTATCTTACATCAACAAATGGTGAATCTCCTGTGCTCATGATTCAGTTTTAATCTGTGAAACAATATATCCAAAAACATTTGAACTACTCAAAATACAACCAAGTGCTGCAAAAATGTTACTGTGCTGAAGGGGGCAAACCCAGACGTGCCTACATTTTTATTATATTCTTATCACACCACTGCCTTATGCTGCAACCATAGTGCCATCATGAATTTAACCCCGATTTGAGATATTCTAAACACAAAAGCAGGTCAAAATAGAGATTCACGACTTCAGACAGGCATGCGGTAATTTCTTTAATAATAACTTTAAACCACATTACTTAAAGAAACAATTAGAAACACCTACTCTGTGCACAGACTGTTGAGATGTAATGTGCAGAGAGCGCCACAAATGAGGAGTAGAAGGGTTCATATTGTTTGTCATGATGCAGAATCTGCTTCTCACTGAAACACAAAACAATCAAGTTATAAGCTTCAAATCAATAGAAATACAAACTAACCAACCCAGTGAGAAAAAACAATGGATCACTTCAGTGCTCATATTTCAAAATAATTAATTCCCTTCAAACCATATTCCACCACTAGTTCAGAAGAGAGTTATATCGCAGTTTAAGCTTTACAACCATCAATCAGCAAAAAGGCTTTTTGATTTGGGCTCACGAAGTGCATAATACAATCAAGGCAATTTTTTTCTTTATTCCTTCAGAACTACCATTTATTGTTCATCTCAAATTGCCCTAGAAAGGTGGTGGTGAGCTGCCTTCTTGGACTGCTGCAGTACCTGGGGTATAATGATACTGCAGTACTGTTAGTAAGCAAGTTCTACAATTTTGACATGGCAAGCGAAAGAATGACAATATCATCCCACGGCAGGATGGTGACAGGATCAGAGAAGAATTTGCAGGTGATGGTGTTCTCTGCACCTACTGCTCTTCTCCTTCTCAGTGGCTGAGGTCATAGATTTGGAAGGTGCTTTTGAAGGTTAATGACAACACTGCTGTCACTGTGTCAAAATGGAGTGAGTGTTGAAAGTGGTGGATGAGGTATCAAACCTGCAGAATACTGTGTCCCAGGTGGCATCAAGCATTTTTAAAAAATAGTTGCAGGTGCACCCATCCAGGCATGTAGCAAATATTCCATCACATTTCTGATTTGTAGATAATGAACAAGATGGTTGGTTAGACAACTGATTTGCACTGCAAAGGGATGCTGACAGCATGGGTTTCTTTCCTGTTGAGGTTACCACAAAGGGCTCCCCTTCTCAACCTCTCCTGTTGAGGAGTGGAGATCTGCAGGCTAAACCATCTAATGTCAGAGCATCCTGTGGCCTGGTAAAACAATGGTGATTTTACCTAAATGATGACAGACATTAGGGAGACAGGAGGCAGGTTACCTGTCACACTGACCCGCTCTTGCAGCAACAGTGAAATATGCATCTCATTTTTAGGTATTCCTGATACAGCTACCAGAACGCCCTCCTGCATTCTTTATTGACATAGGTCTGACTTGATGGCAGATTTGGGGAATTGCTGTGCATGAAATTAAATTGCGTTTGATTACAATTCTACCACTGCTGATGGCCCACTGCCTGATGGATCCCCAGTTTTAAAATGCTGGATTGGTGCCTATCGCCATTGTGGTTGTGCCAGGTTACACAATGGAAAGTTTGTTCAATGTGAAGACTGAAGATTTATTGCCCAATTTGTTGATGCGTTGAATTGCAGAACTGAGAGTAGCCCATATGGTGATGTTATTCTTCTAATGGTAATAGAAGAACATCATTCTGGATCCAATTCAGCAACAATGACAGAACAAGACATTGCTGTGAATGCTTGATCTAAGAAGCAAAAGCAAACTTGGGAGTTAACAGTTCTGCCATACCGAACTTACCGGTATCCTTTCCAGTGACTGAGATCAAAATAACTGCTGCAGTTGGACTAGTTTTGAACAGTACAATTGGTGAATCCAGTGTCAAGGACAAATTACACAAATGTCTCTGCTCAAATGGAGTCAAGTTTTTCGAGTGCTCTTTAATCCATATCAAACAACACCAGCAGTGAGTATTCCATCATGCTCCTTATTGTGATTGGCAATTTGTTAAGAGCGTTTGTGGATCAGGAGCTGAGCTACTCACAAGAATACCAGTCTTTGACCCTATCTTGTAAAAGGGATAAGATTGGTTTTGTCTACAGTGAACCCAAAACTTTTTATGGTCAAGATTCAATGTGGATAAAGTCTTTGAAACTAATGTGAGAGAGTTGAGTTTTCTTTAATTGGAAATTATTACTTATCACTCTTAGCTTGACTGGCAATCAGGTTTTGTTGTAGCCTAGCATACGTTACTCCTTTGTCAGAAGAGATATAAATGATGTTGGAGTGAATGGAAAAGAACTTTTATAGTTTCCCTTGACATTTGCTAATACAGAGCTGGAGCATTACTGTGACATTCATTCACTGGTTCACTTTTCAAGACAATGACGTGATCAGTCAAATCTGCCTGGCTGTTAACTGTCAATCAGCATTAATGGGGACATTCTCCTCAGCAACATTTCTACTGGAGTTGACTTGCCAAACAATCACCCGCCTCCTCTCATGCAGTATAACTGTCAGTTGCCCCTTCAAACCTGGTGCCCTTGTATGTTGTGACAAGTGCAAGATGAAAAGTTTGACAAAATGTGCCTTTTTTTAAAGCAATATTCAAGTTGGCCTTCATTTAAAACTTCTAATATATTTCCACAAAACTGCACCTTAAGCGAAAATGTACGAAAGAAAATCTCTCAGAAGAATGCCTCCAGTAATAGGGGTTATTTCCTGATCTGTAATTCTTACACTTGAAAGTGGAAGTTGGCAAGGAAAGTGAGGGGAAAACAGTGAGTTGCAAATGAGGGGTGGTGATCAAGTGGGAGGTGAGGGACTTTGAGTCAATCGATGGCAAGGGTTTGAAAAAACTGACTGAACATTTGCAGTTACAATACAGATTATGACGTGTGCAGTGAAAGTGAAGCAGAGCAATTCAAGCAGTTTCCCTTACTTACAATCTAAGAAATCAGATTTTTGACAGGGAACACATACATAATGTGATGTGATTGCTATTCATTGGCAATCAAGAAAAGTTCCAGTGATCACTATTTGTTCTCAATTTATTTAATATTTGCAGAGCTTCAACAAGTAAAATGTCACACAAGGCCCTTTTTAAGGGATATAAGCCTTTATTAGAATTTGGGTAGCGTCAGATTTGTTTCAATGGATCCTGAAGCTACTCTTTATCAACAACAAACTAGTTTGAAAGCTGGAGAATACTTATGCCAAGAGCAATATGTGGACAGTTGCACATCGAGCAAGTGTATTTGGGCATATCTCAGTATTCCCATGAGAACCTTAATTTGTGAATTTATTGCACAGAGGAACCTCGATTATCTGATGGACACAGATGGGGAGCATTTTGTTTGGTTAACTGAATTCCAGATAATTGAATACCAGATAATATACTTTAGTCAAGCATCGGGACCTTGCGATCTTGCCGGATAATCTGATATTTGAATAATTGAATACCAGATAATAGAGGTTCCTCTGTAAATTGTTAATCACTTTAACCATGTGAGTGGTTACGGAATTGTAAAACATTAAACTGTGAAGTATATTTACCTATATTACATGATGTTGGTAAAGCATCTCCTAAAATGTGCATATGGTGCGAACACAAAGGGAATGGGGTATAAAAATATAGAAAGTCTGGCTAAAACAATACAAGGTAGTAACAAGACTACAGTTGGAATGCTGCAGATTGGACCCCTCATTGAAGGAAAGATCGACTAGCATTGGAAACAGGCCAGAGAAACTTCACTAGGTAGATTGAGGTTTGGAGAGATGGTCTTACGAGGAGAAGTTGAGTAGGTTAAACCTGTACTCATTGAAATATAGAAGATCGAGAGACAAGATTCTTAGGACCTTGCCAAGCTCAATGCAGAGAAGTTATTTCCCCTGGTGGTGGAGTCTAGTACTACACAGCATAACCTCAGAATAGAGCAGAGGTGGGGAGGAATTTATTCTGAGGATTGTACCAGAGGGATCATTTCATACATTCAATATCGAAATAAGATTTTTAAATTAGAAAGGGAATCAAATGCTGCGGAGAAAAGGGAGGAAGATGAAGTTTAAAATCAGATCAACCATGATCTTATTGAATGGCAGAGCAGACTCAATGGTCCATTTCTGTTCCTACATCCTATGTCTAATAAGAGAGGTGGTTGCCAATCAAATCCGCAAGCCTGTTCCCCAAAACTAGATCATGACTGAAATGGACCTCAATTCCACTAACCTGCCTTTACTCCATATCTTGATCGCTTTAGCTCATAAAAATCTACAGTCGTTAAAATTTAAACTAGATTCCAATGGCTAAGTCAACATTCCTATACTGACAACTGTGACCAGTAAGCAATTTCATTTGGACAACATTGATTTTGCATATTTGAAGTTTAATGCAGGGCTTCTCTTTGAGGTACTCTAACAAAAATTACAGCCCAAGATTCTTGATGCTTGGCTGCCTCAGATCAAAGAATTACATCTAAAGCTGATCAAAGATGACAACGACTGCTGCAATGGTTTGCACTCTTGAAATATGTCACAGAAAACACAATCAATGGCAGCTGAAATAAAAGGCAATGTCCTGGATCAAAGGGTTCAAGCTGTAGGGTTTTGCACTAGTAAGTGATGCAAAGCAGGTGATGAGCTATAAATGCTGACCCTTGCTTGCAATAATCGTATTTCAAGAACGAATTAAATAAAAATCATAATATTGCCCGTGCCTTACTACTCTGGACGTACAGATTGGAAATAACTTGTACATTAATAAATAGTAATTTTCAACATTTTACAATACTCTTTCCATCACGAAGCAGGTATTGCTATAATGCAAGATACCTGACAATCAATCAATTTGCACACAAATCTCCCATAAGCAACATTAAAAAAAAACACTAAATGCTGTTGGTTAAGAAATAATATCATCCAGGACTTGAGGAGAACAATCCTATACCCCTTCAAAAAGAACTATCAGATGTTTACATCCATCCAAGGCAGCAGACAAGGCCTTAACCAACGCAATCGTATCAATTTCGTTTCAACAACAGTCCAAAGAAAGTAGGTGCCATACTGACACGAGTGTCACAAATGTATTCTTCTGTAGCATGCATTTTAGAGTATTTACAGACTTTGCAGGTGGTTCCACAAGTAGTCACTGTTTCCAAATCCGAGAGGATAATTAGTGTTTTTTAACACCGTGTCTCATCGTACCATTGTGCCTGGAAAAGCTTTAGCTTCAACTAGCTATAAAATCTTGCCCAAGTGAGGCAGCAAAAACTCTTATTTAACAGTGTACACAACAACAAACCTTGTGAACAGCAATTACAAATCAAGTGGTACAACTTCCCTCATCACAGCATTCACCAAAATAGTTCAAGTGGAAGGCAGAACAAAATAGATAAGCTCACTATCATTAACTCATTATAGTAAATGGATAGAGAAACTTCACGAGGTTTGTGTTCTTTTTAGTATGGCAAGATTAAACTGCAAATCACTGAAGTGAATTGCAGAATCATACTGCGCTGCATATGAGCAGACACAGGAACTATGATATGCATAGTCATCTAGTTTCAGTCTATTTATATTCCATATGTGTTCACTCTCCTATTAGTTTATTTTTCAGTTATGATTATGTAACCACACCTGTCAGCAGCACACCATATGTTCAGGGTGCAATCATTTAGCAGGTGGACCACAGCTATAATTTCTGATATATTTCGCAAATTAAAAAAATACATGCACTCCAAAAACTTTAAACTAAAAAAAGTTTATTTATCCACGTTATTTCAGAACAGCTGTCATCCTTTGACCGCATCTGTTTTAACTATGATAGAAGCTGAATGCTTGGTCTGCTTTCTTCAGGTGCATCAGAATAAGACTGTGAACTGTTTTTTTCAACAGTTTATACCATTAAGTGGCCAAGTATACAGGGATGCTTACTGCTCACAATTTGTGATCAGAAACATACTGCTTTAAAAACTATAACTAGTCATGTATGTTTTGTAGGGCTGCATCAAATAGAGGGAAACTCTAAGATGGGGTAATCAACTAAAATAGGCATTTACTTTGAATATAATGAGGACTCTTATGGCACAGTGGCAAAGTCCATATCTCTGAGACAGGAGGCATGACATAACATCACTGACCAAGCTGATTAGAAAATACCTAAAATGGGATTTCAACACTAATGATCAAAATGAGAGTTTATGAAAACACAGACAACCTTGTGGTGAGAAATTGCAGACTGACTCAGTTTTTCATATCAATGAGTTTGACGAAGCAGAGAAAGCTTGAAACCCAAATTTGCGAATAAAGAGGTTAGTACTAGACACTAGGTATAGTAAAGTTGTGCTGATGGAAACAATAAGTCACAAATCATAGTGAGTGAGTGGGGAAACATAATGATAATGGAATTAAATGTAGGCAAGAGAGATCATTTTCTTTCCATTCAAGACAAATCAGATATTTTCTTAATGTTAAATATCAAACCGTGGAGAAGCAACAGGACTTGGATATCCAAGAGGAAAAGAAATAGCAAAAGCTAGCACATGGGTACAAAAGAACATTAGACTATTGAAATAAGCCTTTATCTGAAATGGCCTGGAATAAAGGGGAAAACATTAGGTTTCATTAATGTAGATTTCACCCGCATTCAGTTTTAGACAACCCTCCGGGAAGGGAAACAACACATTTACCAGAATATCATGACATCACAGTTTGGATATTCAGTCATCAATTTGGAGACATAATAACACACCTCTGGACTCTGAGGCAGGAACACAACCACTGCAAGAACCCTCAGACGTTATGGTTTAGATATTTCCTAATCAACCTGTTCAAGCATGCTGTGACACCCCTAAAGAGCAGACGGGATTTGAACCCATACTGTATGGCTCACAGTAGAGATACAACTACCCCACCAAAAGAATCTTATATCATGCATTTACAGATGTTGCTAATCAAGCTGGTCAGACAGGTTATGATGTCTCTGGGTAAAAAGTGAGGTCTGCAGATGCTGGAGATCACAGCTGCAAATGTGTTGCTGGTCAAAGCACAGCAGGCCAGGCAGCATCTCAGGAGTAGAGAATTCGATGTTTCGAGCATAAGCCCTTCATCAGGAATGAGGAGAGTGTGCCAAGCAGGCTAAGATAAAAGGTAGGGAGGAGGGACTTGGGGGAGGGGCGATGGAGGTGGGATAGGTGGAAGGAGGTCAAGGTGAGGTTGATAGGCCGGAGTGGGGTGGGGGCGGAGAGGTCAGGAAGAGGATTGCAGGTTAGGAGGGCGGTGCTGAGTTGAGGGAACCGACTGAGACAAGGTGGGGGGAGGGGAAATTAGGAAACTGGAGAAATCTGAATTCATACCTTGTGGTTGGAGGGTTCCCAGGCGGAAGATGAGGCGCTCCTCCTCCAGCCGTCGCGTTGTTATGTTCTGCCGGTGGAGGAGTCCAAGGACCTGCATGTCCTCGGTGGAGTGGGAGGGAGAGTTAAAGTGTTGAGCCACGGGGTGGTTGGGTTGGTTGGTCCGGGCGACCCGGAGGTGTTCTCTGAAGCGTTCCGCAAGTAAGCGGCCTGTCTCCCCAATATAGAGGAGGCCACATCGGGTGCAGCGGATGCAATAGATGATGTGTGTGGAGGTACAGGTGAACATGTGGCGGATATGGAAGGATCCCTTGGGGCCTTCCATATCCGCCACAAGTTCACCTGTACCTCCACACACATCATCTATTGCATCCGCTGCACCCGATGTGGCCTCCTCTATATTGGGGAGACAGGCCGCTTACTTGCGGAACGCTTCAGAGAACACCTCCGGGCCGCCCGGACCAACCAACCCAATCACCCGTGGCTCAACACTTTAACTCTCCCTCCCACTCCACCGAGGACATGCAGGTCCTTGGACTCCTCCACTGGCAGAACATAACAACGCGACGGCTGGAGGAGGAGCGCCTCATCTTCCGCCTGGGAACCCTCCAACCACAAGGTATGAATTCAGATTTCTCCAGTTTCCTAATTTCCCCTCCCCCCACCTTGTCTCAGTCGGTTCCCTCAACTCAGCACCGCCCTCCTAACCTGCAATCCTCTTCCTGACCTCTCCGCCCCCACCCCACTCCGGCCTATCAACCTCACCTTGACCTCCTTCCACCTATCCCACCTCCATCGCCCCTCCCCCAAGTCCCTCCTTCCTACCTTTTATCTTAGCCTGCTTGGCACACTCTCCTCATTCCTGATGAAGGGCTTATGCTCGAAACGTCGAATTCTCTATTCCTGAGATGCTGCCTGGCCTGCTGTGCTTTGACCAGCAACACATTTGCAGCTATGATGTCTCTGGGGCAGCTGAGATTTGAACTCCTGGCTCAGAGGTAGGGATGCGACCACCACACCAAAACAGTACTAGAGATTATTATTTAGATTATGAAAGAGATTGTACAAACTTGCCATCATTTGCTTTCAGTTTAGAGCCCTGACCTGACGAGGTGTTTAACCAAAAGGGACTTAAAAGAACAGATACAAATCTAAATCAAAAGGATGACTGGCAAACAATTATACTATACTACCCATGCCTAAAGTTCCTGACCGCCATCTCTTGTGAATACTCTCACCCTTACCCCCAAACAGTGGAACACAAGCTCCAGTATTCCTCTCCTCAACCTTTCAGGAAGAAAGGAGGAGGTTACACCCCTATCTACAACAATGGAGCAGAGGTGAAGGGAGTCAAGAGTGTCATGTTCCTAGGAGTGACAAAAACCAATGATCTGTCTTCAGAGGCTAAAGGAAATTCGACATGTCCCAAAGTACCTTCACTAACTTGTACAAATGCACCACAGAAAGCATTGGGGTGCATCACAGTTTGGTACTGCAATTGCTCTGCCCAGGACCATAAGAAACTACACAAAGTTCTGAACACAGCCAAGACTATCACACAAGCCAACCTCCAATCCACTGACTCCATCTATACTTCTCATTGCCACAGGAAGGCATCCAAAGAACCCTCCCAGCTCCGCCATACTCTCGTCCAACCTTTTCAGTCGAATATAGGGTATGTTTGTTTAACATTTTGTATCAACAGTTCAAAAACAACTTCTTCCATGCTGTTATTAGATTGCTGAATGGACCTCAGATATCAAATCTGATGTTGATCTTGTTTTTGTGCACCTCCTGTGCAGCTGTAATTTGGGATGCCTCACTCTGTTCGATCATCCTATGATCTGTATGTCCTCATATGTTGTGATCTGCCTTGACTGTACTTAGGTAGATGTGACAATAAATCAAATTTTTCCAACTCCATTACAGCCTTTAAAATGCTCTTCAAATATCTCTCAAAATTGAGCACTTGTCTGGAAAGAGAGACCTTGCAACTAATGCCACCGGGCTATTAATCCAGAGACCTAGGTTAATCCTCTGGGGTCATGAGTTCGAATATCACCAAATCAACAGGTGAATTTTAAGTTCTTGATTGAAGTTTGAGTAGGTGACTAGGTGTGTGGATGAGGAGAATTGATGACGTTTACATGACTTCAGTGAAGTTCTTGTGGGACTGTAGTAGGGCCAGAGTTCAAATCCTACTTGCACCAGAGTTGTCATAATCCGGTTGAATAGGTTGATCAGAAAATATCTAAATGGACCTCAACATTGTCAAAAACCATGTCTCAAATGGCAGACTGGTTAAGAAGTTGAGCCCATGGGATTCAGGGTAATTCATCAAATTGGATCCAAAATTGGCCTACTGGCAGGAGACAGTGGGTGACAATTGAAGCATGTCAGTAGGTTTGCAGATGAGATTAAAATTGGTTATATGGCAAATAGCAATGAAGAAAAGCTTGTATTACACGATATATGGATTTACCTTCAAAAATAAGTATTGATGCATTTTTATCTAAAACAGAATTGTGAGAGGGCTAACAAGATAAGGGAGCACACAAGAAATATTAGGACCCTAGAAGTACTGAGGATTAGAAGGACCTTGGACTCCATATCCATAAATCCTTGTAGGCAGAAAGACATGAAGATAAAGATGGTTAAGGCAACATAAGGGGTACTTGCCTTCATTATTCAAGGCAATGGCAAGAAGGTTTTAGTTGTATATATTCTTAGGCAGAAGTGCTGTGAGCAGCTCTGTTCACCGTACCATAGGAAGAGCATGATTACATTACCGGAGTTCAAAAAGAAATTCACCAGGATGCTGCCTGGGTTGGGGGAATTCAGCTAAGAAAAAGTAGATCAATTGGGGTTACTTTCCTTGTAGAGGAAAGGTTGAGAATGGATATGATTGAGGTGTACAAAGTTCTGAGGGGCATGGGGTAGGTAGGGAGAAACGTTTCCTCTTTTCCAGGTCAGGAGCTTCAGATGAGACTCAAAAAGAAATCTTTTCACGGTTGTGGATATCTGTAACTCTCTGCCCAAGAGTGGTAGAGGCAGGAGCCCTGGAGATATTTAATTAGTATATTAGGTGAACACTTGAAACGCAAAGAATCCCAGGCTACCAGCCAAGTGCTAGAAAATGGGATTAGAACAGATGGATGTTTGATGACCGGCGCAGACATGATGGAGCAAAGGGTCTCTTTCTATGCTGTAGAAACTGACTCTATGCTCATTACCTGTCAATAGATAGTAGTTCAACTTTGAATATCCATGAAACGCCTCAGATACTTTTCTAAAAATGAAGGTGTTTCAGAAATGCAATGTTTATACATTAATAAAACAGGAGGTATATTTTACCCCAGCCCCACCCCCTCGACGCTTCGGTTGCTAGAAAGTTCCCGGCTGTTCAAACAGATCGAAGGTTCTACGCTCGTCTTTTTTCCTCCTGACTTCCGCCCCTGCCATCCTACTCAAAGTCGGGACTGAATGTGCAGCCAGTGAGCCCAAGCCTGAACGCAGAGACCTTGCGAGACTTCGGGGGCGCATCATTGGGCCCTCCCGTCCGCGAACCCTGCATCCCAACCCCTTCCTCTCGGGCCGGTGGGTGTTCGCGCTCCTACTTTACCTATTAATGATGGAGCTGAAAAGCTGAGAGATGTCCCGCGGCTCGAAGGTAGAATACGAGGCGGCAAGGAGCGGACGGACCGCAACACTCCAGTCCGGATCAGGCTCCGGAGCCGGGGCCGAGTTGAGCGCCATCTTCCACAGCCCTTCTGGTGCAACGCACTAAACACTCCGGGCGGCCTAACACCGTTACCCATTGGTGTGCCACACAAAATCGTCCGGTCCGCTGACCCCGGCGTACACTGCTCAGTGGGCGCGGCCGGACCAGAGACGCCGTCATTCTTTCCAGCAATGCTTTAGGACAAGCCTATCTGTAACTTCGGTAGTTTTATCAGTTTCAGTTCCGTAACCTTTAATCTCCTTACCCAAAGCAATCTCAAAGTTCTTTAATCTTCAGCTGAGTTCTGTGACATGAAATGAATTGCCCTCTCAATTATACTTTAACCATTTCAAACACCCCATACTAGTCTTTCATAATTCATGGAATACAAGCCGGTCTCTGTAATCTGTCTTCAGCAAACAAGGGGGCGGGACTGGGGCCCCTGTTTTATTCAATGTGTAAAAGCTGCATTTCCAACGCATTTTCCCAACTTGTCCTCTTGACTTTCATCCCCAGTATTATTCTGGTAAATCTACCTCATCACGTCTAAGAATAATAATTCTTTAAAATAGAGTCCAAAAGCAGCGTCTAATACAAGATCGAACCAGCTCTCGACTGAAAACCTCCAGTTAGCAGCCACAGCAATAAAACAACATTATGAACATATCCTGTCTCTCCTCCCTGGCCAGTTCACAATCATGTTTTAGTTATAATCTCCCAACAACCCTCAAGGTACTTCATGTTAACTGGAAAGAGGGCTGGAAAAATGTAAAGAAATACTGCTTAAATGGGAATGTTACATTCATTATGTAAAAAGTACATTGCAGAAATTAGTCAGTGTGCAACAATGTACATTAACCATACTAGCTTCATCCCACTAATTCTTGGTTGAAAGGGTTTGATGACAGTGGTAGTGTCCCTAACCCTGAACCAGCAGACCCAGGTTTAAGTCTCACCTGATTCAAAAGGTGTGTAATAACATCTCTAAACAGGTTAATTAGAAAACATCCAGAGCTCTTGGTTGTGTGAGAAGAATATTTAAGTCAACAGAAGTACTTATACATCAAAATACATTGTAAACAAAATTGCTGACATTTTAATTTCTGAAAAAAAAATTAATAGAGGACCTTAAAGTCCACACCTTTAGAGGAAATTCTTAAAATTCATCTTTAATTTACTCCTGTATATGCTAACCTTTATATTGTGTCAGACTTGATTCATAGGTAATATTCCTGATCTGAGCTGGAAGATTGAGAGTTTGAGCCTTATGCCCAAAACTTGAACATATAAGGTGGGTTGATAGTTCAACGCAGAATAGAGCGTACTGCAGCACTAGAGGGTCTGTCTGCCCAAGTGGTGCAAACAATTCCACAGCACATTGGAAGAAGAATATCTTATAAAAGCCCTAACCAACTATTTTGTCAGCCAACACAACTAAAACACGGTTACTCATTACATTGTTGTTTGTGGGGTCTTCCTATTTCACTGATATATTTAATGTATTTACTCCAAAATATTGTTCAAAACAACCTCATACCTATTTTTCTAATCAAGCTATTCAGGGATGTTATCATGCAGGTCTGAAGCAGTAGGACTTGAATCCAGGTTTCCTTGTTCATGGGCAGGGGCACTATCATTGTATTAGGATGTCTAGGGACCCTCCAAAGTGATGGTGGAAATGCATTTCAGCTGGAACACATACTGGATATTAAATGGAAGATCAGCTGTTACAATCAGCAATACTTTATAAAACCAAACTTGATACAATCAAACTCACTGT
Organism: Hemiscyllium ocellatum; assembly: GCF_020745735.1. Lineage (NCBI taxonomy): Eukaryota > Metazoa > Chordata > Chondrichthyes > Orectolobiformes > Hemiscylliidae > Hemiscyllium > Hemiscyllium ocellatum. The sequence goes on from NC_083437.1 coordinate 25,096,674, forward strand.
TAGAAAGCAGACACCAACAGTGACATTTACTGCATGAGACTTCTCCCATTAGATTTAGAATTTTAAAACTATTGAGGAAGCATTATTGTGGATTTAGTTCTCGTTAATGTATTAACTGCTGAAAGCATAATATTTAGGAAAATGTTACAATCTCCATCTGAAGCTCAAAAACACAATTTCCATGTTACAGTAACATTTTATTCATGGTTTCAAAAACAACCCATAAAACAAATTAATATTTACTATTTAACAGATTTCCATGTATTAGTTTCAAGTATCAATGTTTTTGATATGACTTCAATAGAATTACAGGAACGGGAAAGACATGTAACTAACCCAAAGATCACTGTAGTTCTAACCCCATTTCACACAAAACAATGCTGAAACTTGGGCACATGATTAGAATCTCAGATATTCACACATCAGACATTAATCCTGTTCAATGACTCAACCATTGCACATTTTAAGTTGGCTCTAAAACCCAGTCAAGATTTTCAGGAGTTAAATACTAAACGTCATAAATTAAAATAATCAACAACTAAAATCCTCTATTCCTAGGGTACACTTGCAAGTTGCAACTGTTAAATTTTTCTGTTTTTTTTGTATTTCAAGACATTTGTCAGTTGACGCTTAAGGTACATGCACACACACCCCACATCTCCTTTGCACGCAAACTTCAAAATTTCAATCGAAACAATGAACAACTATTTCAAATTAATGTAAATACTCAGTCAGCAATCATCTAACAACCACTCCTCACGAATACCATCAACATGCAACACTGCAAAATGGGATTGTTAATTACACTGGGAGGAAATCAACATAAACATGACACGAAAATAAAATTTGCCAATTTATTGTCCACTTAGGAGTGTTGGAACTGAAGATAATGCCCAAGGACGAAGGATGTAGTACAACCTCCATACACCATGTGGAACTAGTGCCTATCCAGATAAAAAAGACAACTTGAGCAACATCTGGTGGCAGTGCCTCAGCATTACAAATCAGACATTTTGACAACATTTCAAACTCTGTATAACAAAGGAACATTGGGAACAATGGCTGAGGAAACAAACCAGAATGGTGGACAACTTAAATTGTGTACAAGCCCGAGGCTTTTGTCCAATGATTGAACAATGAAACTACTCTCCAGCATTCATGTTTAAGGGGAACCTGAGCAGGATGCAACATCCATGTTCTATTGTTAAATATCAACTAGTTCCAGAACACAACAAAAGCTAAAAGATTTAAAGCACAGTTTTGGGAAATATTCAAGTTCAGCTTTGCTATTAATCATAACATCACTTTCAGTAGCTCCCCTATTAACTCCAAGCTCTGCAGGAACAAAAATACCTTTCATCTCAAAAAAATTTCTGATTAATAGAAACAGTTCAATTATTTTCTTTACAGCAATTAAACCAATTTTTTTAAAAATCTACTTTTGAAAGTGTCCATCACTCTGCTTCTCATAGCGAGAGTGTGTTACAAAAAATATACATTGTATGTACATGGGTATCAACTCTATCGAGATCCCTGATTAGAGTTACACCCAACTTCTGTTCCGCTCTGCTACAAGACATCACTTTCTTCATTGCCAAAGGTATCTATCGCCAAGCTCGGTTCAAGAGTTTCACTTGGGCAAGGCGCTTCGTGATCATGGTTGTAAAAACCAACCCAAACAGGACACTGCTGATGAGCACATAGTCATAATCATCTTTTAGAACGTCAAACTGCTTTGATGGGTAAACACGAGTCTGGAAGATGTCCAGTCCATAGACAACAACCTACAATAATAAAAAAAGAAAAATCACCAAATTGATTTCAACATTGCTACTTGGTGACATTTGGTGAACCTTACCATAAATACAAATCACATTTATCTGACACTAGTCTGGGATGTGGACGATCAGACCACAATGCCGTTTAGTATAGATTCTGATTGTCAGAGCTCAAGGCGCAGATTGTTCTGATGGCCTGCTGCACTTCTTTGCCAAGATATTAAATGACACTGGAGAGCAAACAGTGTCCATTAGTACATTTGACAACTTACAAAACCTGGGATATCTAGTGTATAAAGACAGTAAATAAATTTTGATACGAAGCATATGTGTCACTGTAATATACATTTTCATTTGCTTATATAAACTCCTGCCATAGGATACCTGTCCTAATAGGATTTTCAACTGGTGAGAATGTTGTACATATTCTTTAAGTTTGATTGACTTTTGTTTCTCAGAATAGTGGTACTCTAAAAAGGGCACTATGCTGATTCTTCTTCTGATCCTTCAAAAAAGACAACACTTTTTGGAAAATTAGAGTTCATAGATTGGCTAAATGCTGTTTCTTCTGGGAATTAGGACAAGGGAAGGATCAAACATGTCCACTGGATATATTCTTCCATCTATTGTAAATTAACACTAGGCCATCAGCAGTGTAGTCTGTAACATTCAAGCTCTATCATGAACTGAAGCAGGAAACAAAATAAAGGATTTGAATATTGGATGAATGTAAAATAAAGTAGTAAGAGCTCATATCCTATTAATCTATGGATCATGATACATGTAATTTATAAAAAGTAGTGAAGAGAAATTCTCTCAATAAGCATCATATTTTCCATCATCCCAGAGATCGCCATTTCACTTGACAGTAAAAAAAAGCTTAATGGGTTGAATGGCAGAGTCCTTTGACAGAAGACATTGTAAACTGAAAATGCAATGCCATATGTGGACTGCTTTGCATACTGACCAAACATGTGGACTCCAGACCAGAAGGAGCTGTATAAATTCCCCGCACTCTGGAAACAGACTGATTGTAGTTAATATACCACTCTGATCGGATTGGTAGTTCTGGAGCATATGGAATCAAGTTCTCTTCCCTGAAGATAACATAAAAGGATTAAGAAAAAATAGCTTTAATTTCTGGTAGTTCAAAACAGTACAACAGCACTAACTAAATACAAATCTAAGTGCATCATGGAGTTGGTGTTAGCGGGAGGAGTTCAGGAAGAGAAGAAACGCACCCAGTGTGCTGCTGCATAGTCTCCTGAACAGGGAGCAGACATAGCAAATGCTCGCTATGTCAATCCCATTGAATGATGGAGGTGGTGGGGTTGGGGTGGATGGAGCAGGAGGCTTCAGCAATGCTGCATGTTTCTTACACACAAGTGTGTGGCTGCTCACAAACAAACCTCGAGACAAAAGATAGGCAGCAAGGCAGGCAGAGTGAGCAAAAGGGAAACTTCAGAAAACCCAGAGGAGAGGCATTGAATCAATTAACCGAATAATCAATTATCCAAACAAAATACTGCCCGCCCATCTCATTCGGATAATTGAAGTTCCTCCGTATACCAGATATCTCATATTTGAGACAATGCCTCTGCACCATAAACACATCAGTGCCCAACCGAGGAAAGTGAAAGTTTGTCAGCTCACCGACTTTGCTCAGATGGAACCTCTGGCCGTCGAGGATCTAGAAATGCTTTTGGCAAAGAAAGAATTCCTCCAGAGTGCAGACCAACTGAAAGATAGAGAAGCACAGTCTGAGATTAATTGTAGAGAACAAAAAGGTAATTTAACCTAGATCAACCATGAGAAGTCTTGAATTGTGGAATCTTAGAGCACGGAAAAGGGTTAATTCACCCATCATGCTTATGAGTGGTACTGGCAAAGCCAAGATTTCTAGTCCATCCTTTAACTACCATAATTGATTGTCTTGGTAAGCCATTTCAGGAGTAGGAAGAGTCAGCCATATGGCTGTGGGTCTGCAGTAAGGATGGTAGCTTTCTTTCCCAATATGACATGAAGTGAACCAGATGTTATTTTAAGATAACAGTTACCATCACAGAGAATAGCTTTCAAATCCACATTTGTTATCTGGACTTTAATTCAACCAACTATGTTGAGATTTCAACCTTGGTTCCTTGAGCATTAACCTGGACCTCTAGATTATTAGTCAAGTAGCATTTCTGCTTCACCACCATTGACCCCAAAAGTCACTTACTCAACAGGTGACGGCTGGTGATGCCTTTGTCTGTGATTGTGGCCTCCACAAGACTGATGGCTGAAGGGAAGATGTAAGACTGTTGAAAAATGATGGGAGAGAAAGGACGATCAAGTGAGCTGAACGCGGTACTATTGTATTGCTCTGTCCCCTCATATAGTTCCAAAACTGTCATTTCATTTCTTCGGGACTTGGTGTTCCAGTACTGGTACTAGTGGTGGGAAAAGAATAACAGAACAGAATTAAATGTACATAGTCTAGACAGTGCAGAGAATCTAAATCGGATTAACTACAGCTAAGGAACAGTACAGATCAGGAAAAAAAGTTCCTTTGACTTTTTTGGGGCTGTACCCAAATCCCTGATAAAATGCCCAACACAACATATTTATTGCATAGAAAATAAGAAAAGAAGATCACATGTCCCCCAACTTGAAATCTTGTGCCCATAGCTAAGACATTATAGAATGCAGCCCACAGAGATTCTGATTGGGGTGCAGTGATGGGGTTGATACTGCACACACTGGTGTAGAACTTCATTTTGTTTCCCCCAGTTACTGCAAAATTTAAATTTCAAAAATCAATAAATGAGAAATCTACAACTGTGACTAAATACAGTTTGTTCACCACACAAATCACATTAACTCCAAACTTGCTCAAAATACTGAATCAATATTTTAACACTTCCAACTGAAGTGCAACAGCTCCCTCTGAAAGAACAAATGGACGGAAAATAGTTGATTGGATTGGGCTTAACTGTAAGTTGCACCAGAAACCAACTAACCCAACAAGACACAGACATACGTCTCACCAGCTCGGCAAACAAAACCACAACAACGGGCACCCGAGCTACAAATCTTCTCACAAACTTTGAACGCAGACATACGTTATACATTTTTTTTTTACAAACCAAGGTACCTCTATTCACATGGAGCAGAAAAGAAATACAGGGAATGCCAGGGCAGAAACTGAAAGACAGTTAACTAACTGAATTTTTAAACAGTTCTTAAAAGTGCAGAGGAAGGTATAAAAAGGTAGAGGTAACTGGACAAGGGGTTAGGAGTTAGTCAGAAATCCTTAAGTCCGTCCACTAAATGGTAATTTGGTAAGATGAGCATGTTTAAGCTCGGAACAAACATTTATTCGGGGGCAGAGACCCCCACAGATTTACAGTTTACCACATTCCACATCCTTACCACCACCCAGTTCTCAGAGTGTACAACATAAACTGGTCCCCTTGCTTTCCGCTGCACAGATTCATGGATGATTCGTCCAGTCACCCCATCAATAAGGTAGACACAAATGAAGGTCCGTTCATGATGCGTATCAACGCTTTCAGTAACCACTGCCAGCAAGTTAGGATTCAGATACTGAAAAACAGATTACACAGAAGACCGTCTGAAAAATGGCAATAAAGTAAAGTATGGAGCTAGTAAGGCACAGAAGGTCAAACAGCATCAGAGGAGCATGAAAGTCGATGTTTCGGGTTGGGATCCTTCATCAGGACTGGGGAGGGGGAAGGGAGTTTAGAAATAAATAGAGGAAGGGGTGCGGCTGAGGGAAAGTTAGGTAGGATCGTGATAGGTGGATGCAGGTAGGGGGTTATTGTGATTGGTCAGTGGAAAGGATGGAGTGGATAGATGAGAAGAAAGATGGACAGGTTAGGACAGGTCAAGGAGGCAGAGAGAGCTGGACATTGGAGGAAGTTGTGATGGGGAGATTTTGAAGCTGGTGAACTCCATGTTGAGGCCATTCCCAAGGTGGAATATAAAGGTGTTGTTCTTCCGGTTTGCACATGGCCTCATTTTGACAGCGGAGATGGATCTGGATGGATATGTTGCCAAGGGAGTTTATTTGATTGGAGTGGGGGTGAAATGGCTAGCAACCAGAAAGTGGTGTTGATTGGTGTATACACAGAGCATACATCCTCTGTGAACTGGTTCCCGGAGTCTAATTAATCAGTCAAGTAGACCAAATCACAAAATCCAGGGGAGACTGCATCTGCTCATATTTAGGTTCTTGATTTTCAATTGTTCAGTTGGTTACGTAGAGATATCAGACACAATCAAGACTGATCCCAGACAAGCCACTACTTTGTGTGCACTAACCCCAGGAAAGACTCAAACTACAGTTGGCTCTTTACTGTATGGTAAAGCCAAGGTGGAGAAACTGATTTGTATCAAATTGCAGGTGGAGACCAATGGTGCACTAATATCGCATGCAAAAGCAATGGCATGTTATGGTCAATGGCATATTTGAACACCTTATTGCTGAAAACATACCTTTAATATTAAAATTAAAACAGGGATTTTTCATGTTGTACAATATTTAAAAGAAGTAACATTTTGTAGTTACACACATGGGAGTTTGAAACTTGGTAATATGACATGATCCTGCTGCCAATACCTTGTAGAGGACACTGCGATCTCCCATAACACGACCTTGAGAGTGCACATGCTCATTCGAACGTTTTCCTTTCACAATCACTATTTTTTGTGTTTCTGTTGGAATCACCACCTCCCAGATCTCCTCTGTCCTAAGATCCTGCAGGAAAGGAAATCACTATTAAACTGCTCGCTGATAAGGCCTGTTCTCATTCTTTGAGACACCATTTCCAAAGACAATGAAGTTTCACTTCCGTTGATGCCACAAAACCAAAAGTTAACACATTGATTGCAGCATAATTTACGATGGTCCCCAGCTGTTCTGAAACTCAAATCCTTTCCAAACCAGTGTAAGAGATTAATTCACCCGTTGGAAATCATGAGGGAACAAACAGAACAACACATCACTTTCACCAGTAAATGCTGTGGCCCTGATAGTGCAAGTATATGGTAGATGAGATACATCATTGGATTATGAGTTAAGTATCATACAAACTACATTAGAGTACTTGTTAGTGGACCAGACTTCATCAGTGCACTGGTTATATATTGGATTCAATGATATTTTGGTTATGCTACTGGACTAGTGATTCAGAGGTCGAGGTTAATAATTACTGAATAAGAAGACAGCATCAATAAAAGTTACTGTGAAGCCATTCGATTACTATGAAAACAACTGATTCATTCATTTGATGTTGGAAAAGACATCTACCATCCTTACCCCAGCTGCAGCTCCAGTTTCCAACCAATGAATTTGATTTTTTAAATAATTTCCAAACCAGTCTCAAAAGCTACTCAATAATATCCAAACCACTCCTCATATCTTGAGAAAGTATTTCAAAAGTTTACCTTAGACATTTAAGTTAATTTCACACATTTAATTATGCTGTTTGATTTCCATTTATAGAAAGACATCCAACATATATCCACAACATTAACTAAAATCACATTCCAGATCTTAAGACTACAGATGAGTATGTCACAGTTTATTATTCTATTTACACAAAAAGACAGTGCCAAAATTTAGCTACCATACCACATGTGCTATACCTAGATCAGAATTAAAACATGTTTGGACAGTAACATATGAGAAGACAAAACATTATTGATACTGCAAATCGTTTCAATAGAGGTTTGTAAAACTGACAACACTACCTTGTGGAGACGGAATCCATTTAACTTCCCCCAAACAGGATCCACAAGGTAGAAAAAAATTACAGGTGCAGAATCCTGGAGCTGCTGCAGAATATTTCTACTAGAGGGAAAGACAGTCACCTGCAATGATAATAAAACAGCAAAGCTAGACCTCCTTCTTTGTTTTGTAATGAGACAATATTCTGTACAAAAACCAGCACATGGTCACAGAAAAAATATAGGAGGTATGGCCAGGTAAATATTCTCAACCAGTCAGTGTGTTACTAGTTAACACAGTATACCTGATTTAAGGAGAGAGATCATCAATTCCTACTTGTGATTATTTAACTAACAACAATAAATGAGTGGCACTGGGTGAAGTCAAGAATATGCTCACTATGAAGCCTGCTATAGTTGAGCAGCCTGCAAACACACTGTTGAGACAAAGAAGTAAAGTGACAGCAGAACTTAGTGTCAACAAGGATCAGTGCAAAGCACAGATGAAAAAAAATTAAAACGGCTCCCAAGCATTTCTCCAAACATAACTAAAAACGGGCTCAACAAGTGATGGTTTGATTAATAATCTATTTCTGTGACTCATGATTAACTAGTATACATATGGAAACTGTTCTGGCACTCAGACAAGTCAACAATGCAGCCTACTGATCTGAAACAGTGCCACAAAAAGTAGATGCCGATACTACAACTCATTGCCAAGAACGTTAAAATAATATTGAGAGGCCAAGCCTTTTGAATTAACATCAGTCTCAAAATGACATCCAGAATTACCTTGTGTTCATCGTCAATCAGGAGTAAGACCTTTGCGTAATCTTGGTCCATAATCGGAAGCAGCAAAGACTGAAGAATAGGCCGGGTTAGAACTGGTGGATTGATCTGGCTCCGCTTTCCAAAGATTGGATTGAAAACATGAAGAGAACTCAGCCGAGTTTCCTGGTTGGAGTGGGAAGGAATGGAGTTACTTAATCAATGTCATTTACAAAGTTAGGAAAAGTAGTTTTGTTTAAATTGAAAACTTCCCATGAAGTGAACAGCAGCACACTAGGTAACTGGTTGACAATGGAGCTTTTGTCATGTGTTAATCTAGCACCTTTCAAGAACATTAAACATTGCTCCAGTTGCTGTCTGCTTATACTTGCATGGTGGGCACAGAGACAGTTAAAATATAAAAAAAAGAGGATAGCCCTTAGAAACACTTTGCTTTCCCTCTCCAGTGACAGCAGCTTTCTTATGGTCCATATTTCAGTGTATTTTATTGAATCTGGAATCAGTCAATGAGTCTTGCACTCTCCAAGCAGCAGCTGTCAGTAGGGCAGTACTGATTGGGCACTGTAATAGGACTGGCTGTGTTGAGAAAATACTACATCGTCAGAACATCAGTACTGAGCAAATGCATCATTAGCAGATGGTCAGTACAGATAGGTAAACGCACGATCAAAACACAGTACCAACAAAGCCACATGCCATCAGTGGGGATGATATTCAAATTGGATGGTAAATCAAGGCACTACCTGAATTTTTTGTTGAATGCATGGCAATGTTCAAAGAAGAACAGAGTAGGTTTTTTTTGCGTGTCCTGACCTGGTTATAATATCTTTGGCTTTTGATGCAACCTTACATCCAATTTACTGACATGTTTCCTAAATTAGAATAGTAACTGTTCAATAAAAAATTATTTAATTGGCTGCAATGCATTTTGGGATGTCCTGAGTTTGTGAAATCTGCTATGCAAATGCAAGACTTTTTTTTCAAATATAAATCATCTCTAACCTTTCTAATATGGAAACCACAAATCATCTCAGATCAGAGGCACATCAAATATAAAGATCCATACACTTCTTCAAAACCAAGAGATTGAACGTTTAGTGAAAGCTTCAAGCATCATACCTCAAGCTTAGTCAGCAATTTAAAAAAAACTATAGTCTAATATTAAACCTGAGTGTATAACATTACAAAAACAGAGGATATTTTCCTTTTGCACTAAATGAAGCCCCGCCCCAACAAATGCAGATCTCTACTCAATTAGTGTGAATATGTTCAATACCAGAATCAAGATACTACAACATCAGAAATCATGAAACTCTTGAAGCTGAAACTACATTGTAATGATCAGATCACATGATGCACAAGCCCCATGAGCAGATTTGTAGTCGGGTTTGCGGTCTGACCTTGTCCTTAATAATCAAGGTACACTGTGGCGGATGGGGGAAGTGAGCTGTCGTTCGTTGCACAGCCAATTTGAAGGAGGATCCTGGTTTCACATTCTCAAAGTATTGCTTCCACAAAATAGTCCCAGAGCTACTGTCAATCCCAAAGAGCTGGAAGAGAAACAATTTGGCACTGAAAGCATCAGATAGAGTGTTGAGCACAGAACAGTATTACACATCATTCACGGGAGCATTTAACAATGTCAGAGGAACAAATGTGAAATGAATATGCATGTGCTGGAAACATAACAGGTTCGAACTGATGAACACCTGATATATTGTCAGGTGCTCACGTCAAATGCTCATGTTAGATCCATAATAAAATTTAATATAATAATGTGCAGGCCTGAAATATACAAGTTATATACATTATGACTTTATATCTCTCTGTCCCCCATTTGGCTTTCACCCTCACATTCTCTGTTCAGTCTCTGACTTTTCTAGTACATTTTGCTACATAAAGGTCCACACTTTATTTTAAGTGGCACCCTTAATAAAACGGACAAAAATTATATAACTCAAACAGCACAATCTACTGCAATGTCTCAGTACCTGTTGTCACAAAGCTAGTCTCTTTTTTTCCCTAAAAGCTGATCCTTGGCTCAAGGATGCTCTGTCCTTGATATTTTTCAGAGGGGTAATAAATCAGGCCAGGCTCCAATCAGTCTGGTTTGGTACAGATGAAAAAGATTTTGAGAGGCCTTTTGTTTAAATCTAAACAGATGAGACTTCAGGCCAAAGTGGCCATGTTTTAGAAGTGAGCTATATAATGAAAGGGGAGTGGTCAGCTCTGTAGCTGAGCAGTTTATTTAGTCTTGAACTGGAGTGGAGTTCAGCAGGGAGCTGTGTGGAAACTCTCCTTCTGCCCTTCAACTTCAACCTGTAAGCATGTGTTCCATTTATACTGGGTTTTAAAGTGGGTTTGCTTATTGGGACTATTGTGTGTACCCGGAACAGCATAATTAAGTCTAGTTTGGATATACTGAGTTCTGTAGGGGTTCTTTATTCTGTTCTTTGTGTTTCATTGTGTAATTTTGTGAGTAAGTGTTTGTCTGTTTAAAAATCTAGTAGTCAATCTCGCCAACTTACTCTGGGTAATTTTCACTGTAGACCTACTGAAACAAAGTGCTAAGTTATGGTCTGGGCTGCCTGCTTTGGAATGTTTTGAGTGGTCTGGCCTAGTTCATAATACTGTACTTTAAATAAAGTGTAACAGTGATATGTATCCCGCAGATAACGTTTCTATTATTTGGTGTGTGTTCTGACATTGATTTTTTTTTAAAAAGGGATGTTGCTATCTGGCTTTGTTTGGTCAGGGTTTACTGTGGTTCTGCATAACTCTTCCTTATCCTCTTAATGGCACCATATGTGCCGGTTAATAAAAGGTTTGCTGTACTGTATTTAAAAATGACCTGACTCTCCCACTATAAATTCATCAACAGAATGTCTATGAATTTCCAGTCAGTCAGTCACCAAGCTTTCCCATATTCCTAAAAGACTGCAAGTTGGTTACTTATACTCATTCAAATCTGGAAGATTCAATGGCGTAAAATAAAGTGAGAAGATCATTATGGCACAATAGCTGCTGGAAAGGAGATGTCATTACAAGATGTATGGAGGTCAGAGTCAGATCAGTATGAAAAGTTAAGTATGTTAACCAAATAAAAAAATTTCAGACCACTGAATGAAGCCATAAAATTACTTTGGGATACCATGAAACAATTCTATGCAGGATATAAAGCTCATATTGGAATCCAAAATATTATTCTCCATCACACAATTAAAACAAAATGTTAATCCAGCATCAAGAATGATAGGTGACCACAACTCTTTAGTTTCATATTAAAATCTGCTCTTCATCATAATCTCGGTGTTGATGCTGGAAAGTCCCTGGGAGCAACTGAGGATAGGATCAGGTGCTGTTGTGATAAGTTGTCAACTAACTGATATTCACAGCTTTAAGCTGTGATTGTGTGGATATGAAGCAGAATATTGAGTACTAAATGGGAAACATAACAATGCAAGACCGTGACTCAGGACCATTACCTTTCCAGACGCTGTCACCATCACCATCATCTTCTGCAGATTAAATTCATCCCGGGCCAGATTCTCTATTGTTATTTCATTCTTTGAGTGGCTACGTGGTTTTCGTGCATCATAAAACATTTTAAGCAGCTGGGAACTCCATGCTTGTAGAAGGATTAGCTGGGAGGACAGTCTCTTCATGAACATTGCCATTGGACCATCTGTCAGAATACATCAAAAGTCAGAAAGTGGATATGGCAAGCAAATTTCATCGTATACAACACCCCCCATCCATAAGTGCATTAGGACAGTGATCTTACATCATTCTGGGTAACATCTCAAAAGCAGTCATTAGTCCTCTTCCACCTAACACTACCACCCACAGTCTTGTCCACTCACAACCACCCCAAATCAAAGAGATTTTGACATATAACAGGAGGCTTTGTGATCAGTCAACAATTAAAGCTGGTACAATTCACATTCTAGAATTTGAACATTAACAAAGCAAATAACTTGGTGTCTAATTCAGTCCTCAAACAATGCATATTACCAAAGAAAGTTTCTACGTTAATGGATGTTCTGAAAACATGTTTGCAATTTCCAAAAGACAATGACACAACAAATTTATCAATTAAACATACTACCTTGTGCAGCTGGTTCCAAGGCAGCATGAACAAAGAAAGCAGTATTTAAGAGTTGAACGTGTAGCATAAACCTTCACTGCATCTACAACATTGCCGTCTCATTGTTTATAAGGGAATTTCAATTAGGCAGGAGATGACTCTTGAATGATAAGAAAATGTCCAGCATTTTTAGCTTTTGCTCTTCTACTCTCAAGATGTAAATTGAGCTTTGAACTGGGAAAAGTCCTGCGACCAATGGAACCAAACTACAGTGAGAAACTAGCGTGGCACTGCAGCATCAAAGAATATTGGTGCAACTATATGAAATGAGATACTGGCAATACACAACATGCAGTATCCTCTCATACACCAACAATAAAGACAATGTCAGCTACAGCTGTCAGGCCATTACATTAATGTGATTGAATCTCAGCTGTTACAGAGCAGAAGGAGGAAGTCACTCAGCGCATTCTGTAGCTTTCCTGCATTTTCTTCCCCATAATCTTGCAATTGATGAGTTGGAAAGAAACAAACAATCTAATTCCCCTCAGAACACCTCAAGTGAACCTACCTTCATTAACTCTCAGGCTGGTCATAACCACTCGCCGTATGAAAAAGATTTTCCTCGTATGACATTTGCTTTATTTACACATTACTTTAAATCTATGCCCTCTCAATGCTTTCATAAATGGGAATATTTTATATTTACTCTGTCCAGACTTCTCACCATTTTGAATATTTGGAGCAGATATCTTCTTCGCCTTCACTTCTCCAAGGACAAGGATCCCATTGTCAGCAAGTTATTCTCTGAACTGCTTCAACCTTGGAATTATTCTTGTAAACTTTTTCCACACTCTTAGCAAATACCTTCACATCCTCTCTAAAGTGTGGTGCCCAGAATTGGACACAAAGTTGAGGCCAAACTAATGTTTTATACAAGTTCAACATTAACTCTTATCTTTGTACTCTGTGCCCCTATTAACAAAATAGGATATTGTATGTTTCATTATTTGCTCTAACAACCTGGCCCACCACCTTCAATAACTTTAGCATATATACATCTGGGTCTCTCTACTCCTGCACACCCTTTAGAATAGTACCCTTTCTTTTATACTGTCTCTCCATGTACTTACTATCATATTGAACTTTGTCTGCCACCTGTCCACCAACTCCAACTTCTCTAAATCCTTTTCAACTTCTACACTATCCTCTTTACAAATTACAAAGCTTTAAAATTTCTCTACAAATTTTGAAACTGTGCCTTTTAACAAAGGTCTAGTTGATAAATATATTTCGGAAAAACAAAAGGTCCCATCAGTGATCCCCCACCGTCCAAAAACTATTAACTATTGCTCGGCTTCCTTTCTCTCAGTGAATTTTGGACACATGTTGCCACTGTCCCTTTCATTCCATGAGTTCAAACTTGCTCTCAAAACAGTTATGTGGTACAATATCAATTGTCTTCTCTAACTCCATTTATATCACATCTACAGCATTTCCCTGATGATTCCTCTCCGTTACCACATCAAATTCCTCCATTAGGTTGGTTGTGAAACATGCTTTTCCTTTACGAAGTCCATTCTGGATCTCCTTAGTTAAACACAAATTTGTCCATGTGACTATTACTTTTGACGAGAATTCTTGTTTTTTTTGGAAGTTTCCCAACCACCAAAGTTAAATTGATGTGTAATTGCTTGCTAAAATCAAATGTAAAATGATCAGTCAAAGTCTCAGCTGTACTACAGAGAACAACTGAAGACCATTTTACTGACAGTGTGCTGCACTACTGCAGTCAATGCTACACCCAAAACAGATTCACGATTCAGCAAACCAAATCACAGTTTGCTGATCACAGGAAAATGTTCCAGCCTGCAGCCAAAAGATTTAATACAAACTATGGGTTAGAAATTCAATTCTACTCAAACCCTAAATCAGAGGCTTGCACAATGGAGGAAGGAATTGCCAAGTGACCTAGAAATATGGAGTCAGCTTTTTCATTGAAGGATTTATCCAAAAATCTCAGTTTTCAACTTCTAGAATTACAATCACATCTGTAACCAAGATAGCACAGCTAAAATATTTTACCCATCAGCCACAATTAATCATAACGGCAAACAATGGTTTTCAAATCTGTGTTTCGAGATGGCAACTCAATCATTCCCATCCGTCACTGTGCATTAAGTGACAATGAACTAAAACAAATAAAGCTGTTAATATCAAGGACCAGGGCTTCTCTTCATTTCAATTTTTATCAACTGCAAGTATGACACAAGTACTCCTTACTCTTTCCTTATAAAATTAGTAACAGTTGGTTTCAAGGGCATTAAACAATACCTGCTTTCTTCCCAAATTCACCCTCCAGTTCTGCCTGTGTTCCTGTTAGAGGCAAATCGACCATTTCCATGGTAATTACTTCTGCTAATGCCTCTTCCCGTGTCCAAACAATCCGACCTGTAAAAGCAGTGGACAATGCTGACACCTATTTTACAATCCAAAGATTTCAACATATGCAGCCAATCACTGGGACCACTGACAGCCAGTTGCTGTAGTGAGGAGAGGAGCAGGATGACCTGACACAAGGAATTACTTCCTCCTTTCAATTGATTTTGCCCTACTCACTTGAATTCCACCCCACAGTGGAATCTGCTTTCACCAACATTTAGGGAGACAAACCTGAGCAGTTCACCATCAATCCAGACTTTCCTTCAGTGGCAAAGCCAAGGTTTTGTTGTGTACCTTCCTGCAACAGTACTGGTCAATTTATAACTCAGTGCATGGATCAATGGAGTGGAAAGAAATTCCACCCATTTCTCAAATTTAACTGGGGGAGACACCACACGACCCTTTCTCAGGTACAAACAAGCTTGTTTCAATTCCATGTGAGACCAGAAATGAAAGCAAAGCTGTATATGCCACCTTCCAAGAATTGGTAGGAATGCAATGCTGCTAGTATTGTCACAATTCATGATTCACAGACTACGAAGCAAATTTGCCCCTCTTGATTCAGAGTTGATGCCCATCACAGGAAGTCAATGACAAGAAGCACGAGTGAAGATTTAGAGATTTAGGGGTCAAATTTAGGGACTCAACCTAAAACGCAAACATGCAGAAATGCATGCCCCTTTGCTGACTTGTACCGTCTCCAATTATTTCCTGTGGTACTGAATAACAACGATATCGTATATCAGTGAAATAAATAGAACAGTCATTAAATATACTTAAAAATTGAGAGAGAGGCTAACCATTTAAAATCAATCTAAAACAAGCGACGGGTTTAGAAAATACCTCAATAATACACTATTAATTCCTTACAAATTGCAGCACTGCCATTCATACCAAGAAAGCAGCTCAACATGCAAAAACATATTGGGTAACTGTATTTGTTGACCCCAAAAGACAAGATCCTGCACAGATTAATCATGCACCTGGTTGCTGGATGAAGATCAATGCATGGTCGAGGGTCTGTACCAGTGCGCGATAGCCAACAGAATCATCTTTCTTCAGAAATGCGTGAATATAGAGCTGAGGGAGAAAAGGTAAACATGTGAAACACTGCACGAAAGGTCACAAGGGAATCTCGTATTTTTGTGAATGTACTAGAAATGTTTCTTCTACTTCATTTATAACATACACAGGGAAACTGTGAAATAAAACAGAGCCTGTGTGTAACTGCAACTAAGTTCCAAGTTTGTTACTTTGCAACAGTTCAATAATGATACACCTGCAGCTGCTTTATTCGTTCAGTCAGGTATATGTGAACCCCACTGTGGCTTCTGTACTTACATGAAACCAATGCAATAAAGAAATGTGGCTGATCTCAACTTCTTCTACACAACACCATCTTCACCTTGAGTCCCCTCATCGCTCACAGCATCCACCCTTGTGTTTTTGCCCAGAAACTTCCCTCACACCCAGGGTCCTTTTGAGCCCTTGCCCTGCAAGGATTCAAACACCTTTTAATCTCTACTCATATCCATCCTTCAAACTACTGCCTTAATCACAACCTCACCTGTTCAGGTTGGCCACAGTTTGGATCCAGGTTAAAGTTCATAGCTGTGTCCAACAGCCGTCTACCATTCTCTGCCGAATACAGATTGATACCAAAAGCCTGAAAGACATAATGAACTATGCAATCCAAAAAAATACTTTACAGGCAAACCCTCCCAACATGTAGCAGTATTGGTCGTGCTAAATTGCCCATAGTGTTCAGGGATGTGTAGGTTAGGTGCATTAAATCGGAGGTAAAAGTAAGATAATGGGGAATGGGTTTGGGTGGGATACTCTTTGGAAGGTTGGTGTGTACTTGTTGGGCCGAAGGGCCTGTTTCCATACTAAGATATGGATTTTAAGATAGCCAGCCTGTGTCCTGACCCACAGGACCAATCGATATTACACTGGAGTGGGCTGAGACTCGCATGGTGCACCCGCTGTGTCCCTAACGCTGAGCCAGGCCATGTTGATTCAAGTTACACCTACTCCAGGAGGTATGGTATACCATCTCTGAACAGGTTAATTATAAAATATCCATAGTGGAGTAGGAGCAGGAAAGGAAATGGGATGTCTTAAGATTTCAGCAACCATGCCTGCATAAATATTCTAAGCAAGCATTCTGGTTGCAAAACTATTGACCAAGAATCCAAGGAGAACCTCCCCCAATCTTCTTTGAATGAGTTTTGTTTTTGTTCACTTGTGGGGACAGATGGGGCTGTCAATTTAACATCACATTGAAAGAACATCACTGAAAATATAGCATTTGCTTGGTTCAGCACTGGAGTGTCAGTGAGATTATGTGATCAATCTCTGGAAGACAGCTTGAATGAAGAACATTTGGACTTGGAGCCAAGAGTGTGACTAAAATCCTTGCTCCATGTGCATACTTGTGTATTGGGACAAATTAGCTTCATTTTCTAATCCAAGGACAGCAAGTCTGGACAGATGTGTCAGTCATCTGCAATCAGATCCAAACCAACTCCGAATGTAAAAGAACCTTCAGCGTAACATGGTTATTCGGATCATTTGTTAACAAAAAATAATGTTTGAAATGTTTGACATTCTCTGCATAACTTATACTTGTTTTAATTAAGAACAAGACTGTGGCATTAGCAGAAGAATGCATTTCAAGGTATAACATTCCTTACCTTTTCAAACAATACATTATCTGAGTTACCTTGTACAGCACGAGGGTAATGGATAATCTACGGATGACTTGCTAAAGGTCTTGATTTAAAATGCTTTCCAATTTTAACTTAATTTTCTAACTCATTTCAGTTCAATCATTTCCATCTATCATTTTTAAACTCTCTTATTCATTTCACTTAACTCTGAACTTTCTGAGGTTGCCGAGACTGTTGTCTTTGAGATTTTTCAAGCTCAGCATTCAAGGTGTACAGTAGGGCAACAGTGTGGTGCTGGAAAAGCTCAACTGATCAGGTATCATCCGAGAAGCAGGAGAATCAACGGTTCAGACATAAGCTCTTCATCAGGAAGGAGGCTTGTGGGCAGTGGGGCTGAGATAAATGGGTGGGGCGGGGGGGGGGGGGGGGGGGGGGGGGAAGGTAGCTGAGAAAGGGATAGGTAGATGAAGGTGAGGGAGAAGGTAATAGGTCAGGGGCATTGGAGTGGAAAAATGGGAAAGGTGATGGATGCTGTACATCTCCATGACACAAGGGTGGTGTCGAGTTGGATGCTTGGGACTGAGATAATTGCGGGGTGGGGGGAATGAGGAAACTGTTGAAATCCACATTCATCCCGTGTAGTTGCTGGGTCCCAGGGCGAAATATGAGGCATTCTTCCTACAGGTGTCGAATGGTAACAGTTTGGCGGTGGTGGCGGCCCAGGACCTGCATGTCCCTGATGGAGTGGGAGGGGGAGTTGAAGTGTTCAGCCAAGGGGTGATGAGGTTGGTGGGTGCAGATGTCCCAGAGATGTTCTCTGAAACAATCTGCAAGAAGGCGTCCTGTCTCCCCGATGTAGAGGAGACCAGATCGGGTGCAACAGATACGGTAGATGTCATTGGTAGAGATACAGGTAAATTTCTGTCAAATGTGGAAGGATCCTTTGGGGCCTTGAATGTTAAGTGAGTGAAGTGGTGTCGGTGCAGATTTTGCAATTCCTGTAATGGCAGGGGAAGGTGCCAGGAGTGGGGTGTGGGCTGGTGGGGGTGTGGATCTGACGAGGGAGTCACGGAGGGAATGGTCTCTCCGGAACACTGATAGGGGTGGGGAGGGAAATATATCTCTGGTGGCGGGGGTCCATTTGGAGGTGGCAGAAGTGGCGGAGGATGATGCAACATATGCAGAGGTTGGTGGGGTGGAAGGGTTCAACCACCCCCCTCACCTCCATCCAAGGCCCCAAAAGGATCCTTCCACATTTGACAGAAATTTACCAATACCTCTACCAATGACATCTACGCTATCCGTTGCACACGATGTGGTCTCTTCTACACCTTCTTGCGGATCATTTCAGAGAACATCTCTGGGACACCCGCACCCACCAACCTCACCACCCCGTGGTGGAACACTTCAACTCTCCCTCCCACTCAGTCAAGGACATGTGGGTCTTGGGCCTCCTCCACCACCAAACCGTTACCACCCAACGCCTGGAGAAAGAAGGCCTCATATTCCGCCTTGGGACGCTGCAAACACAATGGGGTAATGTGGATTTCAACAGCGTCCTCATTTCCCCTCCTCTCACATTCTCCCAGTCCCAAGGCTCCAACTCAGCACCGCTTTCCGACCTGTCCATCACCTTTCCCATCTATCTACCCCCCTCCCACGACCTATCACCTTCTCCCTCACCTTCATCCACCTATCGCTTTCTCAGCTACCTGCACACACATCTTGTTCCTGATGAAGGGCTTATGCCCAAAACTTAGATTTGCCTGCTCCTCAGATGCTGCCTGACCTGCTATGCTTTTCCAGCACCACACTCTCGACTCTGATCTCCAGTATCTGTAATTCTCACTTTCTCTGTATAGTAGGGCAAGGACAACATAGGTTAGTTCCAGCGTAAAGCTCCCTTCACATGGTGCTGAATGTTCCCAGCACAGGTACAGCAAAGTTTCAATAAGTAAAAGCCAGCCTACAATACAAAATGCATTTCACTTCAGTTTGAAGAAGGTCCTTACCGTTTTGTTTTTGGCTGTCATTACAGCGGTCACCACTTTGTCACCAGTTGTAGCAAAGGAAACTAACACAGCCTGCAAAAAGGGACTCAATTAGGCTGAAAGAACAACAGTAAGTGAAGATACAGAAATGAATAGGAACAGAAATTACTAAGACATCTGGCTAGTCCTAAAATGCAAATCCACTTACCTCATTCTCCCCCGTTCTCACAATAAATGTGCTATTGTCAGTGTCCTAACTCTCAACTATTTCCTTCAGCATAAAACAAATTCAAGATACGTATATGCCATTAAAATTCTTCAACTTAGACTCCACAAATATATTAATATTTTAAAAGCTTCCCAGAATGGGTTCTACTTGATTTAATTTATTTTTAAAGATCTGATTTTAAAGTGTCCCAGCAGGAGAAATTCATTCTCTTCAATGTTTTAGGGCTTGCGAAACAAAGTGCAAAGTGATGTGGCCCAGCTGGTAACTGTCTCCCATAAGAATACACGCCAAGCTTCAAAACAAAGATTAAAGATAATCAGAGACCAAACAACGTTTCTCATGAGCAATTCTACACAATAAAGCAAGCAGTTACTAGACTTTGACCACATGGTCTTTCTGATAGCTATGTATTTACAACAGCAGCTATTCTATGTGGAGTATTCAGCATTCAATGGTCATTCATTTCTCACCTGCACAAAGTCGCGTAGTAGGGTAACTACACCCTCATGCAGCTGTAATAATGCGTAATGGGACTCCGACAATTGAAGGCAGAATTGAGCAGACGATGCCACCAATGGAGATGACTGGGTTGTTAAAATCTTTCCCTCAAACTTTTCAGGAAGTTCCAGCTCTAGAGACTACAAGGGAGAAATAGAGGGAAATGCGAGAAGTAGTGAAGATGAAAGCAACAAAAACAAAAAGATTTACTCTTCCCAAATCAAACCTTAAAATTGTTTTTGTTCCCAAATTGTGCAGCAACCATAAACAGTTCAGCAATTAAGCATCACTGCTGAAAAAGCATGACTCCCACAAGGCAAAGACACTTGAATTCTCAGACCAAAAGACCACCAAGACATGTTTGTGAAAATGTTTCCAGCGCTTCAATTAAAATTATAACCTGCCCTGCAAACTTGTCGTTTTCCAAGCATCACATTACTTAGCAAGATTCCATAGCCAGCTGTGATTTGATAGAGGTTCCCATAATTCACTGGCTGTGGAAGATAATGAATGAAGGCAAAGCTCTCCCTCAAAAGGTGGAGAAAAGAAACCTTTCAAGGAAACAACATGCAAACACATTCATACCTCATAAGAGCACCATCAATGGCCTGAGTTCAGGTGCCCACCCATATGAAAATAACAAAAAACAAACTGGAGAACAGAATGAGGAGCAAAATAAATTAAAACTAAAAAGATGATCTCCAAAATTAAAGTACTTGCATCATACAGATTCGGGATGAATAGGAATGGGTGACCCACATTGCGATACTGAGTCCTCACCTGTAAAAGAATCTGCTCGGGTTCATGTTCAGATTCCAATGGCAATATCCAAAGAGAGTGAGATTCCCTGTCTATGCATGTCAAGATCCCATCTGCAACAATCCCACAAAGGTCCCACAAATGTCGAATCCAGGGGGCTGATACAGTCACCTAAACAGGAAATAATGGAAATTTGGTATCAAAGAAAAACAGCTCATTTCCTTGCTACTTTGTACAATGGTTGAAGACAGGAAACTAATGGCTCATCGCTTTTGCAATGTGCTCAGTTCTTCAGTTTCATGGCGAGACAAATGCAGACAGCTTGTGCTTTATCGCTACTCCTGACTTCTGAACTGCCATCTGAAGGGGAGCAATCTGTAAGGTGCGGCGTGGGGTTGGGACAGCAGAATAGTGGCACATGAAGTGCTCCTCAGGAGAAATAGTCTGGCACAATGGGTCAAATAGTGACAAAGACATGGGTTCAAATCCCACCATAGCATTTGGTACAAGTTGAATTCAAATAAAAATATCTAGAATTAAAAGCTGATCTATTGGCAATCAGCTAACCATTGTCAATTGTCATAGAAGCCCATCTGATTCACAAACATCCTTTCCATGGAGAAAATCTATCACCCTCATCTGTCTGTTCTACATGTGACTCCAGACATTCAGTAATATGGTTGATTTTTATCTGTCCTCTCAATTGACTGCAGTCAAGCCACTCAGTTCAGTGGGCAATAAATTAGCCAGGATTCTCTCTCAATAATTATGTAACACTACATTGAAAGTCTCCTTTGCGATTGCAGTATGGGGCGGATCGGAGATTATATCATGGGACCATAATCAAATTAATTTCTTCACCCTCTCCTTGAAACATACAAATGTGAAAAATGGCCACTTGGACAAATTATCAACAGAATACTGTACTCTCGCAAGGCATCAATACAATCAGGAAGGAAAATGAGCTGAAAAGAACAGAAATGAATAAAAGCAAATAAAAACATTAAATACCTAGAATTATGTTTAATTTATGTTTCAGCAGTCAAAGAGGGTTTGCATTCTCTAACAGGACTTGCAATCAGATCTCCACCGAAGAGTAAAACTATAGGAGTGAACCAGATCGAATGTGAACTCAAATCACTCAAAAAGCACCAAGTTAATTCCATCAACAGGCACTACTTGCTCTGTAACTACTTTCTCCTATTGCTTTACTTCAACACAAATGCTCACTTCTCTATTGTATTCAACCCCCTATTTCCAAAGCAACCTTACCTGTTCAATGATTTTTCCATCCTCAATGTCATACCGAATGATGACAAGATGAGAGCCAGCAACCATCCCCACTAAATATACTGCACCACTTCCTGATGAGTACAGGAGCTGATATTGGACCTTTTCACTGAAAGTTTAAACATAGAGATACATTATACAACCACCCACATAATCACCTGATCAACAATTTCTCCCATCTTTAAATATGCAAATGTAAATTTTAATATGAAATGTACTACCACTTGACAACAAAAAACTATTTAGAAACCTTCAATTGCCTAGATTCTTTTGAATAGGTTTGGCAATGCAGGCATCAAGAGAGGCAAGTTATGTTTCAAATCAGTACGAGAGCAGTCAAACTACATTTTCCTTACACTATGACAGAAAACAGCTGCCCTTACCAGACAGCACTGATTCAAGAGCAGTGCAAGACATAGAAACTAGAGTACAAAAGTTATATTAAAACTATTTTATGCTGGTTCACCTCAAGTTGGCATTAAATAGAAAAGACAGATTCCAAAGACACCACCTACAAAGCAGAAAATGTAAGATCTTGAACCACAGTTTAAAGTCCCTTGTGACTCTGCATCAGCAGAAATGCACACATTATTAGCATGAGAAAGGCAGTAGCCTTCTACAAAGCTCTGACTGTAACCTTGTCTCTCCAAGATTTGCTATATATAATGCAAAGCCTGATTATGTCATGCATAAAATATCGTGATATCTCTTTACCTTTCTGGTAAAGTTTCACTCCACTTCTGATGACCATTTATGAGATAATGGAGGGAAATGGAGGCTTTCTTCAGAATGGCGATGTACTTTACTCCCTCAGCAGGGCCAACAAGAGAACCTGTCTGAAAACTGAAACAAACTTTTAAAAATCAGACAAGCAACAACAGTCATTACTATAATCCTTCCAACACACATCAATTGCATGTGATAAAAGTGGGAGAGACTACTGGTCAGCCATGTGATGAAAATATTGGAGCCCCTACCATCACTAACCAACATCCAAACTTAGGACCAAAATGAACTGTAAGAGCACTATCACCGAACCTCTCTCTTTAATAAAATTCTATCATAATTCATGCCTAGGTAACCAGTGTGCAAGATATGAATCGCTTATGTTCCATAAATAGACTGCAGCCAATTTTTCTTTTGGAAGAGTACAGTTCCACTTTGATGTAATGAATTAATTTAGTTTCAAGGTCACCAAACTAACTCTAGCCATCAATCTTTCTCCATCCTTGGCAATAAGTAAGATTGATAAAGCAAAACTAATGTTTCTAATCTTAATGTTTTCCCGCAGGTTTAATGCCAAGGAATATTCACTGGTTAGTCTGAAAAGTCACTGACCGGAATACTCCAAATGATCTGGTACTTCATAGCAGCAGTTAAGAAAAATTTTTTTTTTGCTCTTTTCTCCAATATTTCCTTTCCACAAAAGAATACAGTGGCTCAGTAATAAAGGGTTTTCTTCTGGTCAAAATAATCAGCCACATCCACCTGTTAGGCATTTCCAGCAGACAATATGGCCATAAAGGCATCCTTATCAAGGCTGATATGACTCTGACCTTTTCTTCACATACAAAGATTCCAACAAGATTTATTGAATAGGGATATGGTATTGTTGCAACTCACTGTCCTCTTCCTCTATCCTGAACCACTCAGACTACCAGACTGGGGATGGGACTCAGTAGTTTCCTGCTCTGTTGGTTTCAACCATGTATTGGATAAAGTTTAAGTAAGGTGGCATGTTGAAGCATTTCTATGATCGAGGACTTGAGAAATGTTTAATATTAAAGTGCTCTTATTATGGTGACATTAGCTAGAATCCATTGCACAATTACTATCATGTATAACCAAAGCAATAACAAAGAAAATGTAAGAAGCTATGATCTCAAGCTGCAGGAAAAACCCTCATTGAGAGTTTGTTCCTGTAATTATACTCATTCATTTTTGGGTGCCAATGCTATAGTAGCTACACAGTTCTCACCTTCCAGGCTCAAGCAAGATCTCCCAGTTCAAGCCACCAATGTTCATATCCCATGAGCGCAACAATCGCCCTCTTCCTGACACAGTCAATGCATCTATGAAAAAGCAAAGTCACTAAACCTTGTTGAACCCATAAAAAATCTCTAATTTGAATTCACAGAATAGTTAAGATTTAGTGTAACATTAAAAAGGAATCAGTCAACTCTTGCTTTTGAGAATAATTCTGATTTTACTATTTTTAAACCCATGTTAATTCCATCTGCTACTTTTTTGTCATTCACCACTTTTCTATTGTCCTCATTCGAGGGACGTTAGATTAATGATCTAATTGCAAATAGAATTAATCCTACACAAAGTTGAACAACATAATTGGCTTCCACAGAAAAATCAGAACTCCCAGAGACAGCCATATGCACAGCACAAATTTTATAGAGTTGAACAAACCACACCCACCCTGTCCATGGAACAACATCAGATCCACATTTCCCTCAGGTCCTTGTTTATCCACCTGACGCCAGACTGCAAATCAAAACAAAAACAACAATGTCGAGGTTAGTGATGGTTTGTAATCTGCACACAATGGAATAAGTTACTGCAATGTCAACTGAACAACACTCACTGATCTCTCCATTTCTTAAGTTGAGAGAAGCAATCACGTTATTCTCTGTAGTAACCATGAGTTTCCTTGCATTCTGTGTAGGTGTATCAAAATGTGCAAACCGAGGCTTTCCAACATATTGGCGTCGCCTTAAAAAATTAAAATAGATGTAATGTATTTGGCCACTGCAGAAAATAGTGATAACAGCACTAATTCAAAATGTGTCAAAATAGAAAGATAATATTCAAAACAACACACCTATGCCATCTTTTTTGGAAAAAGCAATCCACTTAGTCACTTTCCGACTCTTTCCCCGTGGACCATCAATGTTGAAGATTATTTAGACACAAAGGTATACAGCATGGAAACAAACCCTTCGATCCAACTCATCCATGGCAATCAGATATCCTAAATTAATCTAGTCCCATTTGCCAGCACTTGTCCATATCCGTCTCAACCCTTCCTATTCATATACCCATCCAGATGCCTTTTAAATGTGGTCATTGTACCAGCCTCCACTATCTCCTCTAGCAGCTCATTCCATACACACACCACCCTCTGTGTGAAAAAGTTACCATTAGGACCCTTTTATATCTTTCCTCTCTCAACCTAAACCTATGCCCTCTAGTTCTGGACTCCCCATCCCAGGGAAAGACTTTATCTATTTACCATATCCATGCCCCTCATGATTTTATAAACCTCTATAAGGTCATCCCTCAGCCTCCAACACTCCAGGGAATACAGCCCTAGCCTATTCAGCCTCTCTCTATAGCTCAAATCCTCCAATCCTGACCAGAAATGCACACAATATTCCAAAAGTGGTCCAAACGATGTCTGTGCAGCCACACATGACCTCCCAATTCCTGTACTCAATACTCTGACCAATAAAGGAAAGCATACTAAACACTTTCTTCACTTTCCCATCTACCTACAACTCCACTTTCAAGGAACTACGAATCTGCACTCTAAAGTCTCTTTGTTCAGCAGTACTCCTCGGGACTTTACCATTAAGTGTACAAGTTGTGCCCTGATTTACCTTTCCAAAATGCACCGCCTCACATTTGTCTGAATTAAACTCCATCTGCCACTCCTCAGCCCATTAAATCAAGATCCTGTTGTATTCTGAGGTAACCTTCTTCACTGTCCACTATACTGCCATCTGCAAACTTACTAACTATATCACCTATGTTCACATTCAAATTATTTATATAAAAATGACAAAAAGTAGTGGACTCAGCACTGATCCCTGTGGCACACCACCTCCAGTCTGAAATGAAACCCTCCACCACTACCTTCTGTCTTCTACCTTCAAGCCAGTTCTGTATCCAAATGGCTACTTCTCCTTGATCTAACCTTGCTGAGCAGTCTATCATGAGGAACCTTGTCTATGTATATATCTCATGTCCACCACTCTGCCCTCATCAATCCTCTTTGTTACTTCTTCAAAAACTTCAATCAAGTTTGTGAGACATGATTTTCCATGCACAAAGTCATGCTAACAATCCCTAATCAGTCCTTGCCTTTCCAAATAAATGTAAATCCTGTTCCTCAGGGTTCTCTCCAACAACTGCCCCACCACCGATGTCAGGCTCACTGGTCTATAGTCCCCTGGCATGTCCTTACACCTTTTCTTAAATTGTGGCGCCACATTAGCCAATCTCCAGTCTTCTAGAACCTCACCTGTAACTATTGATGATACAAATATCTCAACAAGGAGACGAACAATCACTTCCCTAGCTACCTACATTGTTCTAGGATACACCTACTCAGGTCCTAGATATTTATCCATCTTTATGCATTTTTACACATCTAGCACCACCTCCTCTGTAAATGGACATGTTTCAAGATGTCACCATCTACTTTCCCATATTCTATATCTTCCACGTCCTTCTCCAGAGTAAATCCTGATGCAAAATACTCGTTTATTTTATCAAATTACATTTTGAAAGTTACTATTGAAGTTTCTTTCACCACCTTTTCATGCTGAACATTTCTAAGTGATAATAATACACTGCTTCAAAAACGTGAATTACTATGCCTTAAATGCGTGCCCTTGTGTTTGTGAAGCTTCCTATTAGTATAACCAGTTGCACCGCTTCTCCTCTTCAAATCGCTCTGTTCCAGCACATCCTTAAAATTGTACGATTTGATTTATGTTACTTCTCTATATTCTTCTTTTCCAAATGAAGATTAAACTCAAACTTTATCGAATTCCAGTCAATTGATAGGGTTTTCAATGAATTTGCATTAGTCAGGAATTCCGCCTCTTCCTCAACAGGTTTGGGATTCGGAGAGTGGCGGTAGTATAGGCGGTCTGTTCCCGCCCCTACCCCAAGTACTTGCAATAAAACTAACCAGTCGCTCCCCCCTGAGGCCCTTCCAAACCCGGTTTCTAAGGGAAAGGGCAAGCTTCGGCTCCAGGATAACAACAACAACAACATTCTTATTTATAATACAACCCTCCAGGAAGCAGTGGCTTCTCCTGCTAGGAACTCACCAGTCGAATTTCCCGACTTGATCCTCGTAAATCGCCGCTGAAAACTCAAAGAGAGCGAAAAGAAGCCAAATCTCAGAGAGAACCACCATCACTGCTCGGTCCTCCAATATCCCAGAATGTACAGAGATAACAGTCCTCCACAATCCCAGAATGCTCGCGGACTTTGGTCCTCCAATATCCCAGACAGCGCGAAATACTATTCGGCAAGCTCTTATGTGCGAATCCTGTGTGCAGATATAAATAATACTCAGAAGTTGTTTTTAATTGGATAAATCAATAAATCTGACTTATTATATTTGAGTCTGATGGCTTGGTGTTGATTTAATCCCGAGTAAATATACAGGCAGAGCGAAGGCGCTATTAATCCCATAACACCCTGGGCAAGAGGGTCCTGAGCAGTAGGTGTGAGTGTGGAGGCAACACGTTTTGTCACTTGGAGCTGGGAGAGCAAGAGACCCGGCCCCGTACACCCGGAGCTGGGAGAGCAAGAGACCCGGCCCCGTACACCCGGAGCTGGGAGAGCAAGAGACCCGGCTCCGACACCATGCCGCGATCTCGGCGTGACAAGCGGGGTAGGGGCTTAAATCTGTCCTGGGCCGAATTATTACTATATTTGGCCGAATTTAGAGTCCGAGACTGTCCACAAATCCGGACTCAGAACCTAAATAAGTTCCAGTCTGAATAGTTGGATGGTTCGACAAACTCATTCCTTTTTGTATTATTTCTGCAGTTTCTTTGACTAAGACAACGAAGAAAGGATTACAAGTCAAACAGAACCTGAT